>NC_080691.1:22798128-24205271 GCF_030445035.2 Dasypus novemcinctus | reverse complement strand
ACTGAATCATTTTGTAAATTAAAATGCATGTTTTTCTCTATCTTTTAAGACTTTGGCCTTCCCAAGTGATCACGCAACGTGGCAGGGGAATTATAGTTTTGGTACTCAGGTAGGCTAGGGTTCAAGGTACGAATGAACCTTAGAAGGTGAGGGCGGCGGTGGGGGGACCCTTTGGAAGTTGAGGAACAATTTGGAGTCTCCAGGAGATAACATCTGTGGAGTGAAATGTACCCAAGGAGGTACCCCAAGGAGGTGGGCTTGGTCCAAGCTTGGTACCCTGCGGTGGGGAAGATGTCAGCTCGGCAGGGGTTCTAAGATCCTGCCTCTCCTACTAAATCCTTTTTTGTGTGTCTCTCCCCTCCCCTGCTCTCCTGCAGACTATATTGAACTCCATGCACAAATACCAGCCCCGTTTCCACATCGTAAGGGCCAATGACATCTTGAAACTTCCTTATAGTACGTTTCGGACATACTTGTTCCCTGAAACCGAATTCATCGCCGTGACTGCATACCAGAATGATAAGGTAACCAGTGGGGATTTTCTTCTTAACGGTGATATTTTTCCTCCCTTTTTAAGCGGCTTTGGGTGAGGATGAGAAGGTTAGGAGAGAACCGGGATGAAAGTCTGCCTTGGCTTCTGTGATTGGCCCTTTCGTGGAGCTTTTGGGAAGAGGGGTGCTGGCAACTCATGGAGATAAAAAAAACAAAAACTGCTCCACCCACTAGGGGCCCAATACTGGATAAAAATGCTAACCTGTGCCAGAGAGAAGCCCCCCAAATCACTGTCGCTGATGCTGCCTCCCCCCCCACCCCCAGACTTTTTTGAGATTCATGAAGTGTCCATTTCAGGAAGATGGATCAAGAAGTCAGGGTTGAAGTGAATGGGGTAAAAATAATCATCATAATTTTAAAAATAATAATAAGGCAAAACCCATTTGGGATCCTGGGAGGAGAATCCTAATAGAGATCAGCTTTTCTCCCCTAGAAATCCTGAGTAACAAGTGTGGGGGTTATTATCTTTCATGCTACTGTGTTTGCTGTTGTTGTTGTTTTAATGATTTGTGTATATGTGTGTGTTTGCAAAAACCTACCCTGATCCCAGGGTCCTGCTAATCTGGTTGTCGGAGGCTATTGAGGTGAAGGGGTCAAAGTCACCACTTCATTCCAAAGTTGTGTAGTCCCTTGGGCCTGTGGCTGGAGATCAGGAACCCTCAAACGGGGCAGCAGGCAGCACCTGGCATCTGGGGTTTTGGTGGCCTGAAAGTCATGGCTGTGTAGTGGAGAGATAAAGACTGACCCTTGCTGCTGACTCACCAGTCCCCAGCGTGGATGTGAGCAGAAAGAGAGGGTGTTGTGGCTGAGGATGGGGACCCTGCCTGGTTCACCCTGGACCCCATGAGAGGCCCGTTTACGGGACAGCACTCCCTGCATTTTGAACTCACTATTACCACCGGGGGTGGAGGGAAGGGGTCCTGTGTGGACACCTGGTGGGGGTGTCCCAGGTATGTGTCTACAGCCTGAGGACTAAGCCTTCGGGTTAACCTCTCCCTGCCAAGTACCAACTTGGAGTCTTAAACACAGCAGTTTATTCCAAAAACAGGAATCCAGCCAAGGGGCCCCCTCTCCACCTCTGGGGAGCACTGGGTAGTTTTTTTCCCCCAAAGGGAAGAGATTTGAGAGATTACATACGGTTGACTTTTTTTTCCCAGCATGCAAAAGACAGGCTCCTGCTACACCCAGAATCCTGGGAAGAGAAGTTGTTAGTGTAATAATAAAATGTAACATTTTTAATCAGACAAAGAGGCCATGGGCCTTCTCAGAGCACATAAATGGAAACAAATGTTTTCAGTGGTCACTCAGTCCTTTTTAATCTGTAATTGTCAATATTGTAATTCCTCCACCTCCTCCCCCAAGCGAAAAAAATCAGACCCACTCCAGCACAAGGGTAATGAAACCCCATAAATCATTTTATTAGAGCCTTGGTTGGAGTGTGTGTGTGTGTGTGTGTGTGTGTGTGTGTGTGTGTGTTTGGGGGCAGGGGCGTATGCCATAGCATATTTTATGATTAATTGCACTGTGTAAAGAAAAAATCAAAGTGAAAGCCTAGTTTTAGGATCTACAGGTTGTCCCTTTTGAGAACTTTTCCATTTCTAAACCCAAGCTGTCGTCTGCCCAAAGGAAAAAAAAATGAGGCATTTCCCAGGCTGGGTAAATTTGGCCTTGAATCCCGGGTTTGGCCTCCCGTGGGAGACACAAACTGTGGTAGAGTTCCCTTTGATTTTTCTCAGCCCCCTCCAAACTTTTGCTGTCATCTTCTCTCCCTTTCTCTTTTAATCTGGAATCTCTATGACTTCTTCTGTTGGCAGTCAAATTTCTAGCAGACTGTTGGGTTGGGGGAAACACCCCTAAAGCTTTCTAGAAAATGAGGCCAATGTGTCTTTCTTGCTTGTGTCTCCTCCTAGATAACTCAGTTAAAAATAGACAACAACCCTTTTGCAAAAGGTTTCCGGGACACTGGAAATGGCAGGAGAGAGAAAAGGTGAGTTGAGACATTTATTTATTTCTCAGGTAATTTAGAAAAATCCTTTTTTATAGGACCCAAGTCTAAGATGCTGGCAGTGGGATGCAGGCAGTTACATTGAGGTGGGCCACTGGAAAATAATTTACTTTGCCCCTGCCACTTGCTTGCCTATTTTCAGTACCCTGTACTTTTCCTACCTCCTATCTACTTGTAAGCTTTAAGGAAATTACCTAAGCCGTATACCATAGTTGTCCCTTGAGGAAAAGTATCATGGATAACAGATTATATAAGGATGCCTATTAATTCCTAATTAATTTAAGTTCATCCTGGGCAAGTCCCAGAAAGAGACTAAGCCACTTACAAGATGCTTTGGGATATTTGCAGTCTTGTCTTCCAAACGCCATCAAACAGAACTGGGGTCTCTTGAGACATCTATGGCTCCCTACTGCCTATGTACCATCATTTTCCCATTGATCTGACAGCCGGATAGTATATAAAAGAAGCTCTCCCCTCCCCCACCCCCTTTCAAAGAGTTTCTAAAATCCAGAAAATCAGCACACTTTTAACTTTTGCCCATGAGGGGGAGTGGGCATTTTTTTAAAAAATCATTCCTACCATCTAACTAGATGTTTACTCCGATTAATGTGTTAGTGGAACGATTACAGCGAAGTGCACCATGAAATAACCACTTCCTCACGATCTTAGCAACCGTTCAGGGGATTGTAGGCTGGGGACAGACGACATTGTGTTCATAGAATCTAGCACCTGGTCTCCCTCCCTCCATAAGGCGAGGAGGTCAGCTGGCTCTTGCCAGCTTCAGCCACCCTCTTGATTTCACAGCCCAAGCAAATGCCCCTTCCCTAATGAAACCCCGATCCAGGAGTAAGTGCAGCCGAAGCCTTCTTCCTCCCTCTCCCCCACACTCCCCTTTAGGAGGCCAGGGGCCAGGCTTGGGTCTCCGTCTGCCCTGGGGCAAGCAGGCTGTCAGTAGGCATGGCGAGGTGTGTGTGTTTGCTTCTTTGGAAATCAGCGAGACAAAGGGGAAATGTATTACGTGGGTGTGGGCTTCTGCCACAGAAAACAGCTGACCCTGCAGTCCATGAGGGTGTTTGATGAAAGACACAAAAAGGAGAACGGGACCTCGGATGAGTCTTCCAGCGAGCAGACAGCCTTCAACTGCTTTGCGCAGTCCTCGTCTCCGGCCGTGTCCACCGTAGGGACATCGAATCTCAAAGGTAAGCCTGCTCCCCTTTTTGGTTTCTCTGCCTCAGGCCTGGAAGGGTTTGAAAGTGGGATTGGGGTATCACCGACCGAGTGGCTTACCCTGCAAAAGCTGCAGAGCCTGTGAAGTCCATAAACAGGAGCCGGACGCCAGCCAGAGTTGAAAAGGGGTGATGGCATGCGTCCCCCCACCCACCTCAGCTAGCACAAGAAGAGCCAGAGCCCCTTTTCCCAAAACTTGATTTGGGTGGAGGGGCTGGGGGAGTGTCTCTCTATCCCATCTCCCTGGGGATAGGTTGACAAGCGTGCCTGGAGCACTTCTCTCCAATCATGCCACTGACACATTTTGCCATCTTTGAACTCTCGGTTAAGATGCGTTGGGCTGTGGGGAGGCGAGGGATTCTCTGCCACCTGGAACGGGTAAGGTGGCTGAGAGACATCCAAGCTCTGGAGCAGAGCTAGCCTGTTGGAGGAGGTGGAGCCCTGGGGATCTGAGCCGGGTGGGGGGACAGGGAGGGGGCGAGATGATTCAAATCCCCAGCCGGTTTCCTGTGTTTAAAGAGCAGGCACTATTTATTTGGAAAGACACACTCTCTCAATGGAAGAAACCTGTTGTAACATAAAATGAAAGTCCTTTATGTCCTCAATCCATTTAAGCTTTAAACATAAAATAGATCCTATTTTACTTTTTTTCTGGAAGGACACTCAGAGAGGGTGTGGCGAAAGCAAAAAAGAATCTCCTGGCAGTGAGGGGCGCCCACCTCCCATCTCTGTCTGCAGGGATGGTGCGTGGGGGGCGGGGGGGGGCGGCGATGGCAAACACAGAAGGCTGGACTAAGTGTGTGTGTGCTGTGGGCAGGGGTGTCTCTGCTACGAGGAATTCAGATGTTAGGGTGCTCTCCAAACAGGTTCGTGCAAAATAATTCACAAGTATGTGAAAGGTGCTGATCTCTGGTCACTCACCCAAGGAGACTCTGATAGTAGCTGGAATGTGTTTCCGCAGTGACTTTGAGAGCAGATTGGGTTTTGAAGAGTGAATTTGCAACCGAATGAGAAGTGCACCTAAAGGCAGAGCCTTTCACTTTAGAGCTCAGTCGAGGCTGGTGAAACTATTCAATTCATTACAAACAGCAACAAAAAAGGGCTCTGGGTGGATGGGAGGGCTGGGGCTTCCAGCTCTCTCTAAATACTAGTGTCACCTCCAATTTGCCGTGAGAAACGGAGGTGCAGAGAGGCAAAGGGCTTTTTGGGGTCACACGGCTAGTAAGTGGCCGAGCTGGGCCTCCAGGACCCCAATCCCAGGCTAACGCCCTCACCTGCCGTCCCCCCCTCCCACCCGTAGATCTGTGTCCCAGCGACGGCGAGAGCGACGCCGAGGCGGAAAGCAAAGAGGAGCACGGCCGGGAGGCTTGTGACGCGGCCAAAATCTCCACCACCACGTCGGAGGAGCCGAGCCGCGACAAGGGCAGCCCGGCCACCAAGGCGCACCTCTTCGCGGCCGAGCCCGGCGGCCGGCTCCGGGACAGCGGGCGGCCGGACAAGGTGTCGCCCGACTCGCGCCACAGCCCGGCCACCATCTCGTCCAGCACCCGCGGCCCGGGCGCCGAGGAGCGCCGCAGCCCGGGCCGCGAGAGCGCGGCGGGCGCCAAGGGCGAGGAGGCGCGCGCGGCGCCGGGCAAGGAGGCCTTCGCGCCGCTCGCCGTGCAGACGGACGCGGCCGCCGCGCACCTGGGCCCCGGGCCCCTGCCGGGCCTCGGCTTCGCGCCCGGCCTGGCCGGCCAGCAGTTCTTCAACGGGCACCCGCTCTTCCTGCACCCCGGCCAGTTCGCCATGGGGGGCGCCTTCTCCGGCATGGCGGCCGGCATGGGGCCCCTGCTGGCCACCGTGTCCGGCGCCTCCACCGGCGTGTCGGGCCTGGACACCAGCGCCATGGCCTCCGCCGCCGCGGCGCAGGGACTGTCGGGGGCGTCGGCGGCCACCCTGCCCTTCCACCTCCAGCAGCACGTCCTGGCCTCCCAGGTATTTCCACCCTCTCGCCGCCTGCCGCCCCTCCCGCGCCCGCTCCTCGCCCAGGCCCCAGGCTCGGTAGCTTTAAATAATAGTAATTTTAAGAACATTGTCCTCACCACGTGCAAGGCTTATCTCATTCATCATAGCCTCCCTCCCCCCTGAAACCCTCCCCCCACCCCCCTCAAAACTTAAAAACTCTTTTCCTAAGCTAAGGGTTGTTTCCAATAGAGGAGGTAGTTAGAAATAATAGTAATAGCTTAGCATTCTAAGTACGCATGTGATTCAGCTCTTCAGTGCTGGTAGTGATTTGCCTCCACTTGCCGGAAGAAGGGATGAAGGCTCAGAGACGTTGAGTGACTTGTCCAAGGACAAACAGCTGGTGGTGGTAGGGCTGAGACTTTACCCCCCTGGGGCGGTCAGACTTCAGGGCGGTGCTCCGAGGTCTGTGATTTTAGCTTCCGAGCTGAAACGTTTTTCGAAGGTCTCACAGCCAGCCGTGTCCAGGGATTTAGATAAGGGGAAGACTGAGGCCTGGGGAGGAGGGAGGGTGACTCCCTAGTGGGAGTCTAGTCCTCTCGGCTTTCCTCCCAATTTACACCTCTCCTCCCCACCCTCCCCCCCAGCAGGCCAGCCCGTTCCCCAAAGGGTTAACGGTTTGTGCCCACGTGGGAAATGTCAGAAGAGAGGGGCAGGCGGGGGCTGTGGCCGGCCTGGCTGCCTGCGTACGGCTCACACAGCTGTGCTGGGGCGCGGGGCGGGCGAGAAGCTTCTCTGGGCTTGGCCTCGCGATCCTGCCTTTTGTTTTGTCTGAGCACATTCGTCTCCCTTCCGCGGAGCCAAGAGTCAGGATTGGCCTCCCCCTGGAGGGGGAGGAGGGAGCTGAGAACAGGGCTGGCTCCTGGTCTTTCTCAGGGCCTCCCATCGGCCTGGCTGGCTTCTCCTGAAGACAGTCCTAGGTGGGCAGGTGACAGGTGGGTGAGGGGCTGCCCGGGCAAGGGTGCCCTACGGCCCCACAGGGTGTGGTGCGGAGAACTGCCTGGGCTGTGATCCCGGGATTGTGAAGTCTGCTTCTGCCACTTCCTAGTTGATTGACTTCCTGCCCGTGCATGCCCACACCCCTTCCATATCTGGGGCCTGCCTCGGTTTCCCCATCTGTAACAACAGCTATCATACTAGGTGATTTCTTTGTTCCTATTTATAGCAAACACCCTTCCCCTCCCCGCTTTCCTTTTTCCCTTTTGCTTAAGATCTTCCCTGGGTTTTCTTCATTTGAAGAACTTCTAGGATTGGGGTTGGGGGCAGGCAAGAATGAAAATGTAATAATTATGCCTCTGGTTTCCTCTCAGCCACCTACGTGGGGGCAGACTGGATCTGTAGCCCCATTTAACAGGTGCAGCAACTAACCCTTAGGGGGGACATCTGCCAGTCTATCAGGCTAAGCACCACCACGAGGGCATTGCAAGCGTGTCATTTCCACTGAGTCCCCACTAAGTATATGAGTGACTTAATAGAGCCCTGTTTTTTCACATAAGGAAGCTGAGGCACAGGGAATTGAGTACCTCCCCCTGGATTTGAATCTGCGGGCGTCGGCGTGCCCCCTACCCCCAAGGAAGAGGGACTGACTTGCCCAGGATGGGGGGTGGGGTGGGTGCAGCTGGCTCCTCTCACCCTGAAGCACCTGACGGCTGCACGCATTTCTCTTCCTTCCCAGGGCCTGGCCATGTCGCCTTTCGGAAGCCTGTTCCCTTATCCCTACACGTACATGGCAGCGGCGGCGGCCGCCTCCTCGGCGGCGGCCTCCAGCTCCGTGCACCGCCACCCCTTCCTCAACCTTAACGCCATGCGCCCGCGGCTGCGCTACAGCCCCTACTCCATCCCGGTGCCCGTCCCGGACAGCAGCAGCCTGCTCACCACCGCCCTGCCATCCATGGTGGCCGCCGCCGGGCCCCTGGACGGTAAAGCTGCCACCCTGGCCGCCAGCCCGGCCTCGGTGGCCGTGGACTCGGGCTCGGAACTCAACAGCCGCTCCTCCACGCTTTCCTCCAGCTCCGTGTCCTTGTCGCCCAAACTCTGCCCGGAGAAAGAGGCGGCCACCAGCGAACTGCAGAGCATCCAGCGGTTGGTCAGCGGCTTGGAAGCCAAGCCGGACAGGTCCCGCAGTGCGTCCCCGTAAACTGCTCCCCCAGAAAAGTCTCTTCATTCCAGTCCAGTCGAGTCTGCAGTGCACTTTGTTGGATGTAAAATAAACCACGGGGAGGTGCCGTGGGGTTAGCCCTTCCTTTTTGCAGCTGGATCTAGGAAGGGGTGCCGGGCTCCCTTGAGAGAACATGCTAGAGATAGCGCCCCCCCCGCCCCCATCTTCTTGGCGTGGTAATATAGCTGGGATCTGGCTCAGATTCTGGGGGCTCAGAAACATCTGTTGCATTAAGCTATTGGGGGTGGGAGTTAAAGCATGTATGTCCAGAGCAACTTCCAGCAAGGCTGGTCTGGAAGCTGTGGCTGAAGAAAAACAAGGCAGCCAAGCCAACCAGGAGAGATGGAAAGGCACCGCCTCTGTGTGGATTTTTATTTTTCCCTTCGCTGTGTCAAGCAAAAATAAACATAAAATTAAAAAAAAAATTAACCGGGACAAATGAATTCGTTAAAGTGATTGTTTGTGAAGATTAAAGAGTTTATAGTGACTGGCCTATCAGTTCTGAATAAATTGCTGAGCAGCATTGTTTGGGGAGGGCTGTCCCAGCCATCCTTGTTTAGTCTATATTAAGGAAATCTGTGTCTTTTTAATATTCTTGTGATGTTTTAAGAGCCGCTATAGGTCTCTTCTTGCATGTTCCACGGTAATGTACTTTGTGGTTTTTATTTTGAACGCTTGCTTTTTAGAGAGAAAACAACATTGGCTCCATATCCCTTCCCCGGTCTTCTACCTTAAGGGGAAGGGGTGGGGAAACCCAACACATGAATTTATTTTATCGGAACTCTGTAGCAGGATTCATGTTGTCCCTCTTCAGTTCTTTCTCTTTCCTGTATATGCAATAACAAGGTTTTAAGAAAAATAATAAAGAAGCAGCGAGACTATTAGACAAAGTATTTATGTAATTATTTGATAACTCCTGTAAATAGGTGGAATATGAATGCTTGGAAATTAAACTTTAATTTATTGACATTGTACATAGCTCTATGTAAATAGGATCGCAACTGTCAGGTTTTTGTTCTTGTTTCCCTTCAGTCAGTTTCATTTCAAGGTCACAGGATCACTTTTAAAACTAGAAAACACACTTTCTGCACCATCAGCACATTTACAAAAGAATTGCCTGCAAAAAAAAAAAAGTATTTCTTTTTTAAGGTCCAAAAGAGCGGGGGGAAGTGCCATTACCTATTTTAGCCAAAATTGGAGAGAAAGGGTGCCACTTCCCAGTTCTACTTTAAACTTCTTAAACTATAGCACCCCAAGAGCGATCCTGAGATTGGGGGGGGGGCGACAGTTCAAAAGATGTGGTTTGGACTTCTAATTTTCCTTTTGTATTTGTATTTGCTAGTCTGATTTCCTCAAAAGGAAGTGGAATTTACTACTGTTGTCAATATTGATGGTGTTTTGAGTTGGTGCCTATAGAGATATATTCGCAATTCAAAAGTCAGGTGCTGAAAGATGGTTTAAAGGAAAAACATTTATGAAGGTATATTTTGTGTTATAATTGTTGATGCGCTCTTTGGTTTTCTGTATTTTTTCTTCTCTCTTTAAAGCATCACTGAAATTTCAATAAATTTTTATTGAAATGTCTTTGGGCCTCCTGTGAAATGCTTTCTTTGGGAAATTTTCCTGAAGGTAGAGAGTTGGGAAAACAAGGGTTGGTCTCTTTCCTTCTCTCCTCGCCTACCCCCTTTCCTTCACCTTTTAATAATTAAGACCTAAGACCGCCTCCCCCCCTCCCGACCGAACTAAGATGAGATATCACTCAAATTACAAAACTAAAACAAAAGCCCCTTACTCTGGCTAAGGCAGCCGCTTCAATCTGAGATTACTTTTCCTTTAAATTAGGGAGCAAAACGGGGGAGAGGGGCCCTGATTAGAATTCGAATAGAAGAGCAATTTCAGACACTTAAGTCCTAATGGAAAAGGACTGCTCGGCTCCCTAAGTCAGCTTTTCCCACACGAATCCTGCCAAATAGAAGTTCGCAGTTTTCGTTTTAAGCTCGCTCTCCTTTTCCACTTGGACCTGGGGAATCCAAGTCAAAAATATCTTGCACCAGTGTGTCTGGTGCAGGAAAAGGCTAGCAGAATCCGCCTCCCCGGCTGCCAGATCCGGCTTGGCAAGACTGCAGATTCCCAGGTCTGTAGGAGTGTGTGAGCCTGAGCGTCCCCCTAGAAGTCTCTGGTGTCTCCAGTTGGAGCACGGTTGGCCCAAGAAGACCCCAGCCCGGAGGACACCTTCCTCCCAGGTTGTGCGGCGAGAAGCAGCCGCGCAGCCCAAACTTAGCTGTGTCACGCCAGGGCGAAGGGACATTTTCCTTGCAAGGGAAAGGTAATTCCAGGTCGCATATTTGACCCCCTCCAAGAGAAAAGCCACCCGGGAGGCCCACACCCGCCCCCAGTTCTCCCCTCCAACCAGCCTCCCGGCGCTTTGGGGAGCTGCCTTCATAAAAAATGGGGAGGCCTGTGTCAGCCTTCCCACCCCCAGGCTCGCCTCAGAGGTGTGTGTGTGTGTGTGTGTGTGGAGGGCGGAGAGCAGGGCCGCCCGGGAAAGTTCTGGAGGGTCAGTCTTTCGGCCTTTTCTTGCCCCGGGGGCCGTGACGTGAGGACCCAGCCGGAGCCTGCCTGGCGGCTGCCTCCCTCCCCCCGCTCGTTGGAGCCCGCCTGCCCGGCCCCATGTCCCTGTCACCTTCGGGCGGCGCGAATAGTCAGCAAGGACCCCTCCCCTCCTCTGGCCTGTACTTGGAAGGGGATCGAGGTCGAGACCTTTGGAGGGGGCGGGGAGGCAAATCCCCTTCCATCTTCAGCCGGGCGCGTGGGGACTCCCCTGCCCCTTCCGCGCGGCCTCCCCGGGTGGGAGGTCAGACACCGAGGGTCGGGGGAAGCGGGGTGGGGGACAGGGCTTGGAAAGCCGGAGCCGAGGGCTTGGGGACCTTTGGGGTCCCCCGAGAGTCGGGAGAGTCGGTGGGAGCGCGCCCTGAGCGCAGCGGCCGCGTTAGCACCGACCGGTCTGGACCCGAGGGCTGCTCGCGGGGCCTGCGCCCCCCGACCAGGCGGCGCTCGCCCGAGGGGGTAGAAGATAACGCAGTCTCAGAGGGGGCAGAAATGTGTCGCTTTTCTTTCTCGGCCCGGCTTTGCTCACCTCTACCCACCTCGCCCCCCAAATCCCGGGACAGTGCTCAGATGTGTGTCCAGCCCCCCCATCGGCTGGCCTTTATTTTTTTTTTTTAATCTCCCGTGTATCTTATTTGTATGTAGTGGTGTTAATGAGTAACTCTGGTGGCGCTGATGGACCGGGCGGGGAGGGGGGTGATGGGGGGGGGGGCGGCTGGTGAACCGCACGCAATCTCTCTGGGTTTCGTTGCCTATTACTCACCTGGCGCCGGTCGCAATTTCGCCGCAGGCTTTATGGTGGCGGCGGTCGCCGCGGAGGCCACTCGGGGACGGCGCCTTCGCCTTTTTCCCCGGGCTTCTAGTGCCACCTATCTGTCTCGCCCACGAATGCGCCCGGGTCGTCGCGGCTCGCTCGGCACCCCAGAGCCGCACGGGCTCCGGAACTTGGGCGCTTCCCCTTTGCCCCTTCTCATCCCGCCACCCCCAGCCCGCGCCCCTCCCCCGCAGCCTCGGAAGAAGCCGCCGTTGTCTCTTTCCCGCAGATCATTTTCACTCCTGTTTTGGGCCTCAGATGAGAAAAACAGTCCTTCTCGCCTACAGGATTCCAGAGGGTTTGGAAATTCAGTGACGGGGTCCCTCTCTCCTGATTCTCGCCAAGTACCTTGCTGCTTGGCCTAGAAATCTCCCGCAGCCTCCCACCTCGGCCCCGCGGGGGGGACCCCGAGCTCAGGGTGGACAGATGGAGAGAAGGGCTTCTCCCCTCTCCAATATGCTCAGTTTCTATCCTGGATGCAATTTCCCTTTGCCCGGACACTCCCTCCCTTATCTAAGAACTTAGAAAAATTTGGTTTTTAAAATCGGGCCGCTTCTACAGGGACAAAGGCCACCGCTCTCGGGAGCAGCCGTCCTTCAGGGCGCCGGCCGGGCTCAGCCCACTGCAGCCCGCCGGCCTGAGCGACTTGAGAGGTGGACAACTTAAGGCGACAAATGCGGGTGCTGGCCTGAGCCCTCCGGCCCCCGCCCCTGGAGAAGGTCGGCTCCAAGCCCGGCTGCGCCCGGGCGTCTGAGACCCGCGGAGGGGGAGGCGGTGCAGTCGCCTTTTGCTGTGCTCTGAGCGGCGGGTGAAGGCGTCTGGGTTCCCGCTGACCTCCCGGCGCTAATTGCAGGGGCCGAAGGGCGCGCTTGGGCAGGGAGGCCGGGGTCACGACCCCGCGCTGCCTCCTCCGCGGGTCCCCGCAACCTCGAAGGAGCGGGGTGTGCGCCGAATCTGCTCCGGCCCAGGACCCAACCTTTCTTTGTGGGGAAAATTCCCGGCTCAGAGGCCCTTAAAAAATTCCATCCAAGACGGGAAACCCGGGTTCTGACCTTTTCCCCTAAGCCGGCAGACAGGCAGCCGCCTTCGGGCGCTGCGAGGGGCTTGAAACGCTTCGCGTGCGCGCGCTTTCTGCCTCGCCGGTTTGCAAATGTGACCTTAAGACATCCAACCGACGGAGGGGCTGTGGAAATGTAATTGCGAGGCCGCCAGAGGCAGCCCAGTCTCCTCTGCAGGTAACCGTGTGTGTTTGTACCTAGAGATAGTTCTTGGGGTCTTTGTGCTCTGGGGCCAGGAACCACAGGTGTTAGGGGTAGGTGCGTGCGTGGGCGTGCATGTGTGCGTGCTCCATCTGTGGACGTCTCTTCCAATTTGGACTTAGGACTCCATGCGCAAGGCAGTTCCGGATGTTGATGCATTTGGTTGTTTTATAATCAAGATGCGTATAATCAAGATGTATATGTTGCAGATGTCGGCGCTCAAAGTACAAGGAACAATAATTTTTTTATTAAAAAGTAGCTGGTATGTAACGGACACGTGCACGTACCAGGCACGCGGCTCAGCATCCCCCACCCCAAAGTGATCTCCTTTAATCCTCACAAGCAAGCCTATAAGGCGCGTTTATCTGTTGTACAGAGGAGGAAACTGAGGCACAGAAGAGTTAAACCACTGACCCAAGATCACCCGGGAAACTGTGGCGCCAGAATTAGAACCTAAATGGGCCCCGTATTCGGCTTGCAACTACTATTCCTAATTCAGGTGGAGGTGTACCTACCTGCGGCGCAGGTGTCCCGGCTGTGGAGAAATCCACGGGTGTGTTCCACCTTGTGTTGCGTGCTTCGCGCGCGTTTCGTTGCGAGGACAGTTGAATTTCCTCGGGTATCTGTTGTGCAGGGTGAAAGTGCAACTTGGATTTCGGCGCTGCCTTTCCCGCGGACTCTCCCCGGGGCCCGGAAGGGACCGTCGGGGCGAAGACCACGCGCTCGGGGCCTTTGTTCCCTGGCAGATGAAAGAAGAGTTGTGCTGGGGATGGCAAACGCCATTTACAAATCCCTGCGGCGGGGTACTGAGGCGGATCCCCTGTTCTTGCCTGGGTCCGGGTGGCCGGGACAGGCGCGCACGCGAGGGGATGCATTACGGCAGCGCGGGCGCGCGCCGGGCGGGCAGGGCGACCACGCGAACGGTCCTTTCCTCTCCCGCGAGGTCTCCGAGCGAGGCTAGGGCCCTGGGTGATTCGGCCTCTCCTCCACCGCTTGGGCTCCCTGCCCTGTCCCTAGCATGTGCAGTGCCCCACCTGCCCGGCCGCCAAGGCCTCGCGCAGCAGCCCCGGGACTGCAGGTGGGTACGCGGTCCGCACGGAGACGGTTTGCTCTTTCCGCGTCCGTTTCTGCCCCGCTTCCGGGTACTAAGCAGATTTGATTGGTCCTGCCCGTGGCTGGTGGAGAGGCAGCTTCCACCTAGGAGCGGAAAGAAAAAGGGGGTGCCGAGAGCGCAGCCCCGCGTTCGCGCAGTCTGGGCAACCGTAGGCCCCAGGCACGCAGAGCCAAGGCCCGGGTCTGGCTGCAGGCTGGGCAGGGGCGCAACAACAGGTTGCTTGGGCAGGGAGTGGGGAACTCTCTTCCCACGGCCAAAACGCAAGGCGCTTTGAGCCTTGCGGCTGGGAAGAAATCCCGCTGCCTTTGCGTGCTGCACTGCGCAGCTTTGGCTCAGTCCGGGCCAGGCTGGGGGCGCTTAGCTCAACTCCCTGAACTGAGGGAGGGGAGGGGGAGAGAGACAGAGACAGAGAGAGAGAATGTGTGGTTGGGGAGGGGGACATCGGAACCTGGAGAGTACCTCCTGAGCCATCCGGCTCTCCACACCCCCTAACCCCACCATCCAGAGATCCGCGTCAGCCGGTCTATTTCAGCTTTTGAAATGCGAAACCCCGCGCCACTTGGGTTGCCTGTTAACAACCCGGGCTCTGGTTTCCAGTTGGGGAATTGCACCTGGACAAGGGGATTTCTTCCCCAGGCAAGGGCGGGACTGCGCTCCCTAGACCCAGACCCTCCAAGGCCCGCAAAACGCCAGGTACGCACGCGACGCAGGACTGCCCCTGGGGCGCGCACTTACTTCCGGGCACTTCTGCGCGTCGCTATCCCCCCCGGCGCCGGCATCTCTGACGCACTGTTTTTCCTTCTTTGCCAGGCGCAGGCCCCCTCACTCGCACAGTAGCGCCGGGAGCGCCCGCAGCTGTCTCAAGTCGTTACTTTTCGTCTTTCCCCCGCCCTGTCCCAAAGTCTCCCCAGCGCGGCCCCCAGGCACTCTGTGAGCGTCTCGCGGGGCCTAACCTGCACCCACTGCCCCGCTCGACACGCGACCCTCTTCCCGGCGCCCACTCTCCGGAGACTAATTGGACATTCTCTAGGGGCACACTCCTTAACGCCAGGAGTCCCTGGAATCACACGCAAAAATTTGTGTTAGTGGGCATCTGTGTATTTTCCTGGGGAGGGGGCTACCATATCCCTCAGATTCCCAGAGAGGATCGAATCCAACCGAATTTAGACCCACCCCCGCTCTGGAGAGAAAAACGAGTGGCCCGGAGGCAATGTGGCCTCCGACTCTTCTCCCAGTTTCCATCTCTAACCTTTAGCCAAGGACCCTCCTCGCGGGTTTTGAAGCTAGGCCGCTGCACCCGGAAGGCCTCGGGCGTTGTGTAATTAGTTGATTAATTAATGGCATTAACTTATCAACCAAATGATTATGAACAGTCATTATCACCCCCAATGAATTCTGTGCTAATTTCCTGTTGCTCAGGTCAGCCCCACTCAGCTATCACAGATAATACAAGGAAACCGGTTTTCATAAAACAAAATTACTATTTTCTAGATCTCACCTCAAGAACTAGGGTGATAGGAGCTGGGGGGGGGGGGTCCGCCTTCTTGGAGAGACTATGTGGATCCTGCTTGAGGGTTTCCCTGACTGCTACACCTCCCTACCCCTCTCCCCATACGTGGTGGTGATATCCCGATGATGTGGGTGAGTTTCATTTTCTTAGATCTTGGTAAGGGCTTCATTCTTTCCTTAAAGCCACACACTTGCTAAGCTCAGAGGCATGAATTTTGGAAAGGAGCTGTGCATGTATTCGGGGTGAGGGGGATAGTTTGGGATCAGAGTCACCTGAGCCTCGTCCTCAGGGCAAAACTTAAGGTGAAGGGGCGGGTGGTGTGTGTCTCTTTAAGTGCAGAAAATTCCCATTGTATGTACTTCCCAGCATAGCCTAGAACCAAGTGCACACCCACCCAAAACCTGTAAACGGGGTCAAGTCTAAACATGTCCTTTTAGAAGCTAGAGGTTGTAGAGGATACATTTCTCTGTCATTCTCCCCTCTTAAGTCTCTTTCCTTCTATCCAGAAAAACATACCAACAGCACATGAATTTTCACAAACACATAAAGAAAACTCCTAGACAAGGCAGGACATCCAGGGGGAGAGGAATTGCGCCTCTTTCCTCCTCTCTGAAAAAACAGGATTCCAGGGAAGCCCCTCTTCATCCCTAAGCCCTAACTAAAAAAACCCTTCCTGGTCCCACTTGTTTATACACTGAAGGATGGATTTCTTCCTGGCATCCAGGCAAGATAATGATTTCAAACAAGAGGAGGTAAACTGAGGCTACCTACTTTTTTTCATCCCCGCCACCCCCCAACTTCCCCATCTTAGTACCCAACGACAGCAAATCCCCCTCTCCCCACAAACCTCCACTCCACCCCCAACTTTCCACTAAGACGTTCTCGCAGGCAATTTATGGACGCTGAGACCAGTGTTTGGCAACTGCCTGTGCCTGCCTCGCTGGGTGCTGGGGAAATGGTGCTTTGTCTCATTCCTTGATAAACAAGCAGTTTCTGCACTGATTTTCGATGACATTAAATCCCTCCTGGCGTTGATTTCCCAATTTCTTTAGAAGTCTTAATCTCCTCTCAGGTGGGGCAGAGAGCTTACAACAGTTAGAGGGAACTGCAGTCAGCCAGCACTACCTCTTCGTTCCTTCTGGGAAAAAGTGTTCAAGCTACCTGTTTTGCAGAGCTCAGGGTACGAAGGGTACAGAAATTGAAGGATAAAAACCTCGGGGGCAGCTGTGCGCCCTCTTTAATAGGGTGTGCCTTTGCCGCCATCTTCTGGTTTGGTGAGGATGTGCAGGGGGTTTCTGCAAGACTGCAAGGGAACTGAGGCCCGTTCACTCACTCAATCAGCAATGCATGATTGCTGAGACCCACAGGTTTCATGCCAGTGCCCTGAAAGTGGGATACAGAGGGAGGGAGCATGGGGTCCAGGGGAAGACGGCTGGATTTGGAGGCAGAGGGTAGGTCTGGATTTCCTATTTTGCCATCTCCATGCTGGATATCCTTTAGGTGGCTTAATTTTTCTGGGCCTCAATTCCTCAGAAGGGAAAATGGGAGTAATGATACCTACAGACAAGGTTGTAGGGAAGCACGAAGGACATAGGACGTGCCCTGGCAAAGGGCCTGCTCCATCAATAGTTCCTATTCCCGTCCCCATTTGGAAGGACGCGACTGATTCCAGCAAAAGCACAGTTTATGTCATTGACTTTTCTTTCCTCTCAAATACCCTGGAAAATTCCTTTCTTAGTCCAACTGCAACAATCCCCAGCAATTTAATTCAACCGATATTGATCGAGTAGGACTTATGGGTAACTTTTCAAAGGCCTCCAGGATGAATGAAATGGCGTGGTCTTCTAGCTAACCGTCTCTGACCATTGTGCATCCTCTTCCTGGTCACACCCTAGCTGAGGCGCCTCCTGAACGCCTAGGCCAGTCCCCGTTAGCGTCATTCCCCACCTGTAGTTAACTTATTCCTCCTGGGCCCCCTAAGTCCGCTCCTGCCCCCCTCCCCCCAAATGCATTTTTCGTGCTGCAGCAGAAGAGATCCCATGCCACCCTTCTGCTTCGTCGTCCAGTGCCTAACTTCACCACGGCCTCCAGGGGCTTGCCTGAGCCAGCCCCAACCTCTCCCCGCAACCTCACCTTGCCTGATCCCTTGAGACCAAATGACCTTGGCCAAGTCACCATACTCCTTCTACCCAACTCAAGGCCTTTGCCGGGGTTTTCCAGCCCCGGCACCATTGCCATTTTGCACTGGGTAATTCTTGGTTTGGGGGGGGGGGGCATCCTGGGTATTGCAGGATATTTAGCAGCATTCCTGGCCTCTGCCCACTACCAGGTGCCAGCAGCACCCTCGCCACCAGCATGACCATCAGACATGCCTCCAAGACATTGCCAGCACCACCAGAGGGCAAAATCACCCCTGGTTGGGAACCATCGCCTTCCCGAGGTCCCTGGGTTTCGTTTCAGCATGTGTGTCAACGCCACTGCCGTAAAGCCTTTCCCGACCCCCTAGACTGGCTCAAGGGCCTCCCATCACAGGTTCTCACAGCCCCTAATACCTCTTCCCCCCAACAGATAAGAGCTATAATTTGATAACAAACTGTGTCATGAGATGTTTAGTAACTGTCTCTCCTAAGGGAAGAGGGCAGGGAGCTGGTTGGTTGCCTTCGTTGCCCGCTGAACTGCTTAGCTGCAGCCCTTGCAAATAGTCGGCAATAAAGGCTTCTTGCCTGGTTCTATGCCACTGATCCGGGCTACCCGGGATCCCTTTGCTTTAGCTGAGTTTCATCTGTTTTAGACGATGAGGACAATTGGGACCTCTCCCACCTGTCACTCCAGCCTTTCTCTGCTGTCCTTCACAGCCTTGATGGGTCTAAAAGCAGAGGTAGACAAACTACCACTGGCAGGCCAACCATTTCCATATGGCCTATGAGCTAAGAAAGGATTTTACGTTTTTAAATGGCTGGGGAAAAAATCAGCAGAAGAGAGATATTTAACGACATGTGGAAATTACACAATAGTCAAATTTTAGAGTTCATAAATAAAGTTTTATTGGAACCCGGGCATGCCCGTTCGTTTACATATTACCTGCAGCTGCTTTCATGCTACAATAACTGACTTGCATGGGTGCAGTAGAGACCTATGGCCCGCAAAGCTGAACACATTTACTGTTTGGTCTTTTGCTGAAAAAGTTGGCTGACACCCCCCCCCCCCCCTTCTAAGGGAAGATGTGGCTGCTATAGCCCTTTTGCAAAATGGGAAACTGTAATACAAGTCACCAGAAAGTTCTGGGGAAAGTTACTGTTCCATTAGAGAGAACAAAAAATGCAGAGTAGGAGTCCACTGGTGGTGGAATTACCACACCTCTCTGAACTTCCATTTCCAAACGAGGCTAGTAATAACAAAGTTGCTTTGAAATGGAAATGAGCGACATCGTGGAAAGACACCCAGCACTTAGTAGGTCCTCAGCGAATAGCCTTTGGTTCACAAAGGGTCACCTCCCAGGGGTAGAGTGGCCCTCGATCTTAGAGAAAGGCTGCTGGGCACAAGATGAAGGCAGTTTCCACGTTTCCATTTAAAATGACTCAGCCAAAGGTTAAAAATAACAGATTGTGGGAAACAAAGGAACTTGAATGGTGGAGCGTCCTGCAGACTCAAGGTGAAATCAGCTTTGTTTTAGATTCCTCTCCCGATGAAATAAAAGCAGAATGACTAAGGCGGAAAGACAAAAGCCGGGCTCCAGTGACTGTGATTTGTTTTTCTTTAGGCAGAATGGAGGAGACGTAAGGTCATGTTTATTCCTTT
Source organism: Dasypus novemcinctus (assembly GCF_030445035.2). Lineage (NCBI taxonomy): Eukaryota > Metazoa > Chordata > Mammalia > Cingulata > Dasypodidae > Dasypus > Dasypus novemcinctus. The sequence continues at coordinate 24,186,223 of NC_080691.1, read as the reverse complement.
CTAATGCTTGCAGCAATTCAGTGCACACAAAAGAGGCCACAATGATTTTCCTCTTTCTTTCTCTCCCCCTCATTCTCCCTCCCTCGCTCTCTCCCTTCTTTCTTTTCTTCCTTTCTTTTCTATTCCAGATAACAGCCTCACTCTGAGGGCCAGCTCAGGAAACTGAGGCTCGGGGAAATGTAAGTGATTTGCCCAGGGTTCCCCATGGATGCGTGACCTGATCACAAAGCCTGGGGCCCCCCCTTCTGTGTCCCTCCAGGCCGCCTCTCGGCTTTGGCTTAAATGAGAGTCTCCTTATTTATCATTTTGAAGCGCTAGGATTTGCAAAACTCAAATCCAAGCTGAAAATGGAGGCAATTACCCAGATAATTTAGGTAAACGTTAGGGTTGTGTTGTGAGTGTTTTAACATCCACGTCTGAATTATTGGAGTAATTGTTTCCACTCTTACTTCTCATTGTGCTGTTGAAGAGGCCAATTCTCCCCTGACAGCCCCTGTTTGTTTTGTCCGGGTTGCACAAGGCCCAGTAGCTAAGGAGAAAGAGCTAGAACAAAACCCCTGGGGGAGGACGGCAAGCCCGCAAACTCTAGAGGGCCAAGCCAATTTGCTTGTGAGGTCACTAACCTTTGTGCTTCCATAAAAACTCTGTCCAGGAGGCACGCTCAACCCCTAGCAATCTCTGCTCTCTGAAAAAAAACGCTCCCGACCTATGCAATGTCAAAGCGGCAACGTTGTGTGTGTATAAGCGTACACGTGTTAAAAAAATAAAATCAAGCAAATGAAGCAGAATTTTGAAACCACAGCAATGTAAATTGACAATGTCTTCTATAATTTCTTAGAAAAAAAGAGTGAAGTTTGGAGTCCAATACTTCTGTCGCCCCACTTCCCCAGCCCTTCCAATTTGCTTATGAGCTGTGTGGCTGGGAAAGGGCCTGAGCTCCTTGCAGTCTTCACTTCCCTCCTCTTAAAACCGGGCTGATAATGATCCTTGCTTTATAGGGTGGTTGCAGATAATGGAGATCAAGCACAGAGCGCGGGGACTGGCACCTGGGAAGTTTGATGCACGTCTGCTATTATTGTTAGTTATGGGGTCTGGGACCCAATCTGCTAAAGTGAATGCAATCACATGCATGTCCAGAAACAAGGCAGCTACCCCCAGACCTTCCAGCCAGCTTCTTTCCTGGTCCACACACCATAGTGAAACAGGAAGGCTGGTGCCCCACGGATACCCGAACAATGGGAAATCCATGCATTAAAGTTTTATAGACTGCAGTAGCCCAGTTCAAAAGAAAAAGGCTTGGAAGAAAAGCAAACTGGTGTCCGATGACATCAAGTAGAACCAGGAGCCCAGAGTCCATCAGTTTCTTGCCTGTGCTCTTATTTATTTATTACCGTGGCTCATGCCTGGCAGGCCAGCAGGGAGTTGGCAGGCTTACCCCTGGTGTGAGATAAGGAAATGGAGGCCTAAAGGGTCAAGCCTTGATGTCAGGACTGAAGCAATTTCAAGGTCACTCAGCTTTCAGGAAACACAAGGCCAATCCAGCAAGCAAAAAGGAGTATAAAAATGTTGAGTGATGCTAAAAATCAAACATGTGTACGATCTGCAATCACTCAGTGCTCGTGCCAGCCTTCCACGCAAGAACAGCCATTCACAACCCCGCTGCACCTTAGGTTAACTGAGGGGGCTTTTAAAGAACCCCGGTGCCTGGGTTGTGCCCCAGTTGGATGGAATCCAAAATTGGGTGACAGCCCCTGGGCTCAGTATATTTTTAACTCTCCCCAGGTGATTCCAAACAACATCTAAACCCCTACTGGGTCCTTTTAATCTCACCAGTCAGCGGTTTGAAAGAGGGTAAAAGGGGAAGCTAATCTTTCTCACTTCTTGAAAAGAGCAAGACAGGAGTTGAACCCAGCCCTAAAATCTGCTTATCAGGCTTCTTACCTGAAGTCAGATCAGGGGTCCATGATCGCCAGAACTCTGATGCCACGTTTGCTGAGGATCCATAGATGTTCACTTTTTTCCTAGGGATGATGGTCCCTAGTTTTCATTGAAATGTCCAAGCAGGTGGAGAGCTAGGCACCCTCCTCCTGTCAGTTTAAAAGTCAGTGCTGGAAGTTTAAAAGTCAGTGCTCCAAGCTTAAGTCAAATTAAATTTATTCCAGTAAAGAGATTGTGGCAGGCTCAAGCTAAATCTCATGTCACTAAATCCACTGCTGTCCAACTTCCAGGACCAACACTGCACAAAAAGGGCTCACGATCATGGCCTTCTCTTCCTTGATTCTCCTGGCCTCATTGACCCTGGTGAAAAGGCCTCCTTAAAAGTTCTTTCTTTCCTTGGATCCTATGGCCCTGTGGTTCTCCCCCTACATTTCCAGCCATTTTCCTCCTCCGCTGAGTGCCCTTGCAGGTGCTTCTTCCTGTGCCCATCCTTAAATGAGTCTGTCTCTCCGTTTCTATCTTGAGTTCTCCTCTCATCTTGACCTGTGGCTCCCTAATCATCAGGCTGTTAACAGTTTCAAAATCTGGGCAGATCTTTCTCCTGCACTCCAGGCCCGTGGACCTAGCAGGTGTCTCTGCTTAGAGATTTCAATCTCTTCTCAAAGACAATATATTCAACCTGAATCCATTATCCCTTCTCCCCACTGCTGAAAACCAAGTAGTTCCCCTACTGCATTTCTTGTCTTATTGCCTGATAATCCATCTGTCCATCTATCCATTCCATCCCGTCCGCCACTATTTACTAAACTCAGTACCAGGCATTGTGCCAAGTGATGAGCTGGAGTTGAGTCTGTAGGAGGGGGCAGTCATCAAGCAAGAAAGCACAAATGAATGTAAACTTACATATTGTGAGAAATTCTCTGGAAGAAGAGAATCAGATTCCAGGTAAAAGAATCACTTGAGAAGTATATATTTTTAAGGGTAGTCTGGGAATATTTCCTTGAAAAAGTGTCACCTGAACTGAGACATGAATGACAAATTGGGGTTGACCAGGTGACCCGTAGCGCGATGACTGAGAGATGCCCAGAAAAGCAGAGCAGCAGTCTGTCCATCTCTGTATCCCAGCAGATTAGATGTCTATTAAAAAGGCACCTGAGAATCCAAATGTGTCCCGGGCCCAAGATGGAGAGGGAGAGTTTGACTGCAACCAAATAGTGTGGCCATACCATACTTACAGAAAGATAGGGCAAAGTTCATTTATTTATTCAGTAAGTACTTATTAAGAGGATGCCTCAGTCAGGGAGCTTAAGAAACTGACTTCCTTGGCAATTATAGGATTCCTCATAGATTCATAAATTGGATTTTTGATGGATACATCTGAATCCAGTGGGATGTGAATCAGTTCATTCCATGTAGGTATGTTGCTCATTTAAAACACTCCTTCCATGGCCCCATTTCACCCAAAGCTCCTGAATCAGAATCTCTTTGTAGGTGTCCTGAGGATCTGAATTTTGTACTAACATGTCTAGTGATTCTCCAAATGAGGGGTCTGCAGATTTCTTCTGTAAATGGCTAGAAAGTAAATGTTTTAGGCTTTGTGGGCCTTATGCTCTTGGTTGCAACTACTCAGCTCTGCTTTTTTCGTTACATAGACAATATGTGAACAAATGGGCATGACTGTGTTCCAACAAAATTTAATTTTAGACACTGAAATTTGGATTTCATATAACTGAAATATGATTTTCTTTTGATTGTTTCCAACCATTAAAAGATGCAAAAATCATTCTTACTTGCAGGCTGTATGAAATCAGGCAGTGGGCCTGATTTGGCCCCTGGGCTGTAGTTTGAAAACCCTTGCTCTAGAAAAATGCACATTTTGAGAATGCTCTTTTCTGCAAAACTCTGAAAGACAGATTTATGCTAATGTGATATGGGAGTGTCTCGAGAATAATTTAATTGTGGATCTTCCTAGGTAGGTGCTAGGTATATCTGTCATACAATATCAACCTTAATCTTTCCAATGACCTTGTGAAGTCAGTAAAGAGATCCTGTTTTATAGGGGGGAAGACAACAAATTTGCAAAAGTAGATTGGTTGTCTAAACTCATACAGGTAAGAAGAGCATTGAAACTTCAGTGCCATCACCCTGTCCTGAATCCCGGTGTGTCACCAATAGAGTAAAATCCTCTAATTGTTCTTCATTAAAAAACTTTTAAAAAATGCAGTGGAAAGCTTTGGCATAAGAAGGCCTGTAGTAGAAGCAAATGACATGTTTTGGGAGATGCTGATACATCTCCCAAGTGTTGCTCCATGGGAGCTAAAGTCATGACACTTCCTTTCCTCAAGTTCTTCCATTTTCATCACTGCAAAATGGGCGCCTTGAACCAGCGGACCCCCCGAGGTCCTTGGTCACAGTCTCGCAGCAAGATGCAAGGCCAGTGTCTTGCCCGCCTCGGCTGGCTTCTGTTTCTGGTAGATTCCTCCTGCTTAGAACCAAACTCTTGCCTCCCTCATGGAGCACCAATGTTCAATTGGCCGAAGGCCATGGGCTCTTGGAGAAAAAAAAAGGAAGACGCGCATTTATAGCCAACGAACCCCATAACCATCATCTGCTCTTTCCTCTCAACTTCAAAAGCACCCCCGTTCCATTTCCTCTCCCTGGCAGCGTTCCCTTTACGAGCTCCGAGGGCACCGAAGGCGTTCCCCTCCCTCGTCGGGAATGCCAGCATCTGCTTTGTTGTTGAACGTCAGGATGCGCGCCCACAGATGGGGGGCGTCTTTGGCAGCAGGTTTAATGAGTTTTCCGTCGTCAGGGTGGTGGGTGCTTCCTCCAGTCCACGCCCTCTTTCTCCCAGGCTTTGAGCGCCGTCCTCGGCCGGGCCGGGAGAACAATCTGTCCTTTCTGGGGCAGAGCTCAGTTAATGAGAGAGAGGAGGAAGAGCCCGGCAGCGGGGCGGGGGGCGGTGCTGCCGACACCACAGAGGCCACAAAGGCTGGCCCTCCAAAAAAGAGCCTTGTTTTCCTTCCCCTCTCCGAGGGTCACTGGGAGAGCGGGCTGGCGGAAGCGGGGTGAGAATGCAGAGAGCCATTGTCCGCGCCAGGGCGCTCAAGTGGGCCCCAGCCGGCCCCGCGAGGCCCTCGAGGGCCTCTTCAGACAGACCCCGCGTCTTCAGGATTAATGAAAGGCGAGTGGGAAGAGGGACGGGGCCCAGCTCCTCCAGCTCGGGGCTCCCGAGGGGGTACGGCACGAGGTTTTGACCCAGAAGCAACAAGAATCCACAGTGTGGGCGCTTTTTACAAAATGTCAACTTTGTTTTTGGAAAGGGTCCCCCCACCCCCACCCCACCTTTACATTCTCAAGTGGTGAAGGGCTGTAGCCAACGAGCAGACTTTTGGAAACGGGAGACGGCCAGGGTTGGAGACAGATTCGGTTTTCTGAATAGAAACAACTTAATGTGCTGTTCAAGATAATACCCTGAGATAACCTGTATTGGGGGGGGCGGGGGGCATGGCAGCCACAAATTTCTTCCCTCCCCCTAAAACCAATCTGGCAGTGCGAATGGAGGAGGTCAAGTGCGGTTGTTGAGGGAGGGATCTGGTGCACGTGTTCCCAGTGGAGGACCAAAAATCTTGCTCTTTTTACGTGTGAAGCACAGATAGGCTTATAGTACATAGACCGATATGCAGCAGATCTAAAAGGGCTCCAGGGTGGGGGTGGGGGGTAAAATGGAAAAATAAAAGGCTGAGAAACACTGATCTAGAAGTTTATAGATTCTGGAGCCAGAGGATCTGCACTCAAAGCCCAGCTTTTGCAGCTTTCTAACTGTGTTTCCTTTGGCCAGTTACTTAACGTCTCTGAGCTCAGTTTTTTCCCCCCGTAAAGTGGAGATTCTGATTCAATGATATCTACCCCCACAGGGCTGTGGATTTAAAGCTTCACCACAACTAAAGTGGTTAGGCGTCTCGCAAGCCTTCAGTCATTGTTAGCTGTTTTAATTATCAGAAATGTAGAGAATCAGCTTTATCCCTTTCTTTCTTTCCAGGGTTTGTAAGAGGGATTACTCTGGTTGAGCCACTAAACTTGAATCTTGTGTTGTCACTCCAGGAGCTCAATGCTCAGATCCCAGCGAAGAGAGGCAATCTTTGGACAACCTTAATCCAAGTGTTAATATCAGCTGTGCTGAACTCCAGGCACTCAGCTTTGTGGGACCTATGCTACTGCCCCAGTCTATCAAATTTTCCCTAAGAAGAGGATGCTGGCAAGGTCATAGCTAGAACACACAGTCCTGTTATCAATTGTATATCTTCATCATCCTTAGGAAGCATGTCCTGTTTCCAGCCCAAATTCAGGCAAAGCTCTTGGGCCACTTTTAGCTATGGTGAGGCTGCAACAGAACCTTCCATTCTACCATGTGCTGAGCCCTTTGGGAATGTTCTAATTTAAATATCACCACTTCCTGCCAACTGTCATCTCCATTTTGCAGATGAGGAAAGGGTCTTGTCAAACTTACACGACCTCCGTGTGGTCACAGAGCTAGTTAAGGCAAATGCGATTTGAACCCAGACTCCTTCATTTCAGAGCCGAGACGATGCCGTCTTCAGTAGCTAGCCTCTAATTCCCAGAGAAAACCAAAAATCACCTCTGTTGACTGCAGGAGGTGCCGTAAGCCAGGCATTATTCTGTGCCAGACACTGTGCTGAGCATTACTGGGCTTTAGAGTATTTAATCAGCCTAGCAACCATTTTATTCGTATTTTTCAGATGGAGAGACGGAGGCTCAGAAAATTAGTCATTTGTCTCTGATCACGTGAACGAGGACTTGGGAAAGATGGAGACTGAGTCCAGGCCTAGCATCAAAATGCCGCTCCCGACCCTTTCACTGTGTCTCGTTCATTCATTCATTCATTCGTTCATTCGTTCGTTCGTTCATTCTTCATTCAAGCAAATTGGTCCTGAGATTTACTGGACCCTGTGGTTGCCGCTCTCTTCCTAAGACTCCCTCTCGGAGGAGTTTCCATCCCGGCTCTTCGTGCCTGTGCTCCCCCCTCGCCCACACTCCTAGATATGAAGGGAAAGTGAAAAATCATGTTGCGGGAAGCGGACTTGGCCCAGTGGTTAGGGCGTCCGTCTACCACACGGGAGGTCCGTGGTTCAAACCCCAAGCCTCCTTGACCCCTGTGGAGCTGGCCCATGTGCAGTGCTGATGTGCGCGAGGAGTGCCCTTCCACGTAGGGGAGCCCCACGCGCAAGGAGTGCACCCCGTAAGGAGAGCCGCCCGGCGCGAAAGAAAGTGCAGCCTGCCCAGGAATGGCGCCGCACACACGGAGAGCTGACACAGCAAGATGACGCCACAAAAAGACACACAGATTCCCGTGCTGCTGACAACAACAGAAGTGGATAAAGAAGAACATGCAGCAAATGGACACAGAGAACAGACAACCGGGGTGGGGAAAGGGGGGAGGAATAAATAAATAAATAAATCTTTTAAAAAATCACATTGCAAGGGTCAGATGAGGCAGTGGTTGCAGGAATGCTGCTCCTTCTCTCTGAGAGGCATGCCAGGCATGGAGGGCGTTGGCTAGGTCTGTGAACTGGGACAGAGCTCTTCACTTCTCGGGGAGTCAGTTTCCTCATCGGCTAGAGCAGATATCACATGGGTCCCAAAGGGTCATAAAGACCAAAGGAAACCCTGTGTGCAGAACATTCATAAGGAGAGGTGCACATGGGGGGCCCTGCCTTGGAAATGGAGGTCCACTCCTGTTGACATTCCCGGAACCTTGAGCGGGGTCCGCTGTGAGAGAGGAGAGTGCTGGGGCTGGGCTTCCAGACTCTTCTAGCCAAGACTGTACATGGGGACCCTGTCTGGGAGTGACCTAGCCCAGCCATGCACAGAGAAGGTCCCTCCCTGGAGAGTCCAATTTCACTCATTCACGTATTCACTCACTCATTTGCTTACTTCATCGCTCATGCATTCACTTATTCAGTTGTGCATTTGCACACTCATTCATTCACTTGCTCACTCACTTACTCCATCACTCATTCACGTGCTCATCTGCTCACTCATTGACTCATTTGCTCACTCACTCGTGCACTTGGCCATTTATTCTGTAGTAGTTATTAGCAGAAGTGCGCTTGTCACAGTACACCTTTCGTAGAGTTGCCTGGGACTTGCAGCTGGAACCAAGCCAATCAAGGTCACTGCTCACATCCAAGGGGTGGGGTGGGGGGGAGGGGGGCCAGGAGAGCAGGAAGAGCCCCAATCAGGTAAAAATGCACCACCTGATAAATAGAGATTGTGATAAGTGTTATGAAAAAAAGTAAACAAGCTGATGTGAGAGACAGTGCCAGGGAGGGGCCAGTTTAGATAGAGCTGTCCAGAAAGGGCCTCTAAGAGGTGACATTTGTGGCAAAATCTCAGAGAAGCAGACTGGCAGGTGAAGAGCTCAAATCAGAACTCTTTCTCATCCTCTTCCCAATGGCTTCGCTGCTGTTGTCATTAAAATGTAATAAGGGAGGAGCTGATGCGGCTCAAGCAGTTGGGTTCCCATTGTCTCCTAAAGAAGACCAACTGACGCAATGAGCTGATGAACAAGCAGACAACGAGCAGGGAGCAGATATGGCTCAAGCGGTTGGGCACCCACCTTCCACATGGGAGGTCCCAGGTTCAGTTCCTTGTGCTCCTAAAGAAGAAGAGCAGACAACGAGCAGACAGATGAGGGAGCCATCTCAAGGGGAGGGAAATAAATACTTTAAAAAATAAAATATAATACTGGGGGACTAGATGTAGCGCAAGTGGTTGAGAACCTGCTTCCCATGTACAAGGTCCAGGGTTTGATCCCTGACACCTCCTAAAAACAAAGAAATTAAAAAGCCGACTTTCACTGGGGAGCTGATGTATCTCAGTCACTTGCTTCTCATGCATGAGGTCCTGGGCTCAATCCCTGGTACTTACAAAAAAAAAAAAAAAGTAATAAGGGCTCTTTGGTAACTGATTTTTTTCCTTAACAATATTAAGGACATCTTTTCTCATGTCCATACCCACAGTCTCCCCTCCCCCATCACTTGTATACTTGAAAAGCCAAAGCATTCTATGACTATCACTATTATATCTAGACAAATAGCCCACAATTTGCAATTTTTTTGCTCTTTATGCTCTTGTCCATCCACCTTAGCATGCCCATCTTCTAGATTCCCGGGGATAAATTCTTAGAGGTGGAAGGGCAGAAGATGAGCCTCTGTCTAAAACGTAGGATACCTTGCACCAAACTGGCCTTCACAGAGTCACACTTGTTTCAACCCTGAAGGAGCAGAGGGAGCCCTTCCTCCTTCCCTTCCCTCTCTCCTAAGGAGGAAGGAATAACGATCTTCCTAAGCAATCCCAGTCTGGCAGCCGGGAGGAGTTAATTAGGGCTAATGATTTCTCATCTTCATAAGGACAGCAAGACGCCACCGGGTCGGGAGTCCCAGCCTGGGAGGGAGACTTAGAAGACGTTGAAATGCAAACGCCTCTCTTTGAAAACAAGGGTGGGATGGCTTTTTAAGCAACTGGGGACAACAGGGCCTGAGTCTTAGAAAAACAAAGATAGGAGACCTCTGGAGCCAGCGGCTGCTTCTAGGGCCAACTCTGCAAAAGACCTAATTTATTCATTTACTGCCTCGTGCCTGCAGGAATTTTAAAGGAGGAGAAAACAAACATTGGTTTATTCATTCTTCTTGCCATCTCCAGAAATCTCAAACCACCTCTAGATCTAGGGACCTCGGGAATGGACTCAGTGACACAGTTTCTTAGAGGGAAGAATTGGTGAAGAAACGGTATTTGGAGGAATATGAGCATTTAGTTTTGTTACTGAAAACTTGGAACTTATACAGTATAATGAACCCTCCTGCGCCTATCACCCCGTTCCAAAAATTTTGGAGCAGAATCTTTTTAGGGTCTTCAAATATTTGGACTTTTGGGACCCTCCCCCCTCATCTTAAAATGCATGCTCATTACATAATAAATACAATTTTGATTTAACTCGAAGAATAAGCTGTTGGTGGGGTCGGCATAAAGTGACACTTGGCCAACATTTAAGCAGCTGTAAATTTTAACTTGGCAAGTTTTCCTCCTCTACCCTTGGATTGTCTTAGGAAAGAAGTCCGTGGCACTCGATGGTTAGATATGAAAAAATGAAGCCCAGATCACTAAAAAGACCAAATTCCACTAGCGACAAACCTCTTATGACAATGGGGCTTTGGGACAGGAGAAGGAATTGTCAAAGTTCCAGCCCCAATTTCTCCTACGGATGAAAAAATAAAGCGGCAAGAATTTTTTTCCCCTTTGATTTTGCTGTCGTACCCCGAGCACTCCCTCTGGCCCAGGCATCTGTGCTTAGACCTTTTCTAAGCAGGGATGACAACAATTGGGGCATAAATTAGAGTTGTCATGGACTCATCAAATGCAATGATGTACCACACTAATGAAAGAAGTTGTCGATGTGCGAGAAGTGGGGGTTGTGGGAAGTGGGGTATATGGGAACCTCTCATATTTTTTAATGTAACATTTTGTGTGATCCATGTATCTTTAAAAAAAAAAAAAGATAATAATAATAATAAAAAGATGGAATGAGGCCATTCACGTAGGCTGCTTGGCACTGCGTGCTGCAGTGCCTGACCTGGTGTGTGTCATCGACCCAGTGTTTTTCTTGTGTCTCGTTTCATAAGGAAACACAGGCTCAGAGAGTCCAGTCCATCTAAGGTCACGTAGCACCTGTTGGAGTCGGAATTCAAATTCTGGGCTTAACCACTAAATGATGGCCCCTGTTGCCAAAACCCCTGGATTCAGAATTTTGTCTCCACCACTTAACGGCTAAACCTGTCATTCCTTCCACCTCCTCTCAGCTTTACTGTTCCCTTTTGTTAAACAAAGATAACAGCTTGGATCTAGTAATGTGAGAAAATCGAGCACTGTCTTCCTTAGACGTTATTTTTCTACTTTGCCATTTTCACAAAGGAAGGCCAAAGTAGATTTTAAAAAAGGGGTGGTGGTGGAGCAAACCAGAAAAATGAGAACGCTTGAGTGCTAGGAGGTGACATCTTAGCATCTCCCTGTTATGTCTGCCTGGCACATAGTAGTAGCTCAATAAATAGTGAAAAAAAATAATGGGTTTTTTAATGAAAGCATGGGTTCCTAACTGGAGCCCCCCCCCCAGTGGGTCAATGGCTTGGTACCAGCAGTTGAAGGTGGGAGTGGGGCTCTGAGCTTCCATGAATGGGAGGCCACCCACTTTCTGGGTATGTGGACTTTCCTCAGGGTGGGGTGGGGTGGATGACAGGCCTTCCTGGTGTCTTCAAAGGGTCCGTGATTCACAGCAATGGGGGAGGAAGCATGCTCAGCCGCATTTGCGGACACACAGCATCTGTCCCCTGGCAAAGTTTTCCTCAAGGGCAAAGAGCAGCTGAACAGAGTTTGTGAAACATATATATATATATATTTCTCAATTTCATTTCTTGCAAAAACAATTTGAAGAGAGTCATTCTCCTGGAATACATAGAATCTTGGAATCCACTTATTATTTTCATTGTTATTACTTGATATAGTGTGAATATTTTCTATTTCACTAGATAGTTTTGATGGCCATCATTTGAATCGTTATGCAATTGTCCATACCCCTCTATAATAATTCATTTGACAACAGCTTGTGAAAATTGAGCTAAAGTAAGAAATGAGTTTGGAGTAGCGTTGGGTACAAAGAAGGACTCAATAGACATGAACATTTCTTTAATTCCATCCTCCCGGCAAGCTTGTGACGTGGGCAGTGTACTTAGCTCTGTTTCACAGCTGAGGAAACTAGGGCACAGAGAAGTTAGGCTACTTGGGTCACACAGCTCACAAAAGGCCAAGAAGTTACTGAATTAACAATTTCTGAACTCCTGCGTCTCCACTTTGGCCCCCCTCCCACTTTAGTGGGCGGGTCTATTTACAGTACAAAGAACATCCTCTTTGATGTGCTAATCCTATTTGCTTTCTTGGTGATCAGAAGGGGATAGTGGATTTCTTTCTGTAATTCCTGGCTCCTCTGGAGATTAGAGAGATTAGCTATTTAATTTTATTGTGGGGCGAGACTCTAGCCAAGGTCAAGACTCACCCTGATGGTTTTATGACTTTAGGCAACACGTTTAATCTCTCAACCTGGAATCTGTGTCTTCATCTCTAAAAAACAGTACTTTATTCCCTGAGGGGGCTTCCCTGGTATTAATGGGATAAAATCTGACTTGGGACTCCTGATCCCCTCCTTCCAACCACCCAACGTCCCGCAGTCCAAATTCACACCCCAGGAGGTCCATTCCTAATTCCCTTTGCGGTCCCTCCCTCCATTACTTAGGAACCGCGAAGACTCATCCTCTCCAGGAGCAAATCCACTTTTCCTCACCTGTAAATTGAGGAGAATAACACCACGCAAGTCCAAAGTTCTTATGAGGATTAAATGAGAAAATGCACTTAAATTACACTGTGTTGTACCTGGTCGCAACTCAGAATAAATGTACATTATTATCAGTCATTACTTTTGTCGTTAGAGAGTCAGTGACTTGTCCGGTCAATTAGAGCAAAAACTAGCACTAACTGGATCACAGTCTAGCAACTCTCGCATACAAGGATATTTACATCCAATACCAGTTTGGATTGGGATGGATTTTTCTCTGCTGAGAAATAAAAAGAGGGTTGGTGAGCAGCGATCAAAAAGTGAAATTCTAAAGCAGGCCACAAGATGGCGCTGCCGAGAGGCCTCGCTGGACTAAGGCCCCAGCCAGGGTTCTATCAACACCTTTTCTTTGCTGGGAAATGATAACACTGTTTAGGATACTGGGACTCCCTTAGCTCTGGGCTTCGCTTCCCACGACCGGGAGTCTCCTGGGAATGTTCTAGGTCCACTTTCTCTTCTTTGCCTCTCTTGAGTGCTCTGGCCCCACATTTTCGGGGAGCTGCCGTGGACGATCCGGTTTGGGCAGCTCTCTGGATTCCAGTGTGTGCATATGCAAAGAGAGGGTTCCAGATAAGAAATCTCATGCACCATCCCCTTCACAAGACAAAACCAAGGGGTCATCCAATCATCCCAAACCGCCAAAGCCCTTAAGCCCTGCAGATGAAAGCACGCCCTGGCGGGCTCTATTTTGGGTGTCCCCAGCATTCCTGGCCGATAAGGCGTCCCGCAGGCGAGCCTGTGAAGGTTCTTGGGCTATGCCTGGGGAACTGAAGGTGTGATAACGAGGGCCTCTGACACAGTCCCAGGCGTTTTTCAGAACCTTCTCACTTCCTTTTTCTGTCCAAGGGTCAGTAGTTAAGCAGTGTGCCCAAGGATGCAAACTCAACTTCGCACACCCCGATGCGGGGGTTCCAGCATCTGGAGTCAGGCCCCGAGTAACCCTCCATCCTCCCAACTCTCTCTTTTTTAAAATTTAAAGAAGCTTTAGATTACATAAATGTTACATTGAAAATATAGGGGATTCCCATATACCCACACCCTCCCCCCCTCCACTTTCCACCATTAACAACATCTCACATTAGTGTGCAAAGTTTGTCTCAATTGATGAACACATTGAAGCGTTGCCCCTGACCATGGTCTATGGTTTATGTTACTGTTTACACTTTGCACTGCACAATTACATAGGTTTTGACCAAATGTATAATGGCTTGTATTCCTCATTGCAGTGTCACGCAGAACAATTCCAGTGTCCTCAAAATGCCCCGTGTTACATCTGTTCTTACCTCTCCGTCCCCTCAGAACGTCTGGTGACCACTGCCTTTATATCAGTGTTACAAATTCCTCCACTGCTGGGGTAATAATAAGTCCACTTGGGTCCATAGTTGCATTCCCGCTTATGTGTTCCTTCCTCAGTCTCGAGGGTTTTGGATGGGGATGCCCGCTCTGCTTCCAACTGAGAGGGGGCTTGGATGGAACTCTCTTTCTTGCAGTCCTTCCAACGCTCTTATGTTTAGAATCTACTGTTGGAAACCAGGACTTTTAGGACAGACCTGCTCGGCTTTTGCTGGTTCTGAAACAGGTCACTAGCTGAGACTTTTGTGCCATGTTTTCACGGGGACCTCTTCAGCATTGTCATAAACGCAGGGATTCTGGAGTGATTGGGAAGTCTGAAGGATAAGCTCCCTGGTGGTTCACGTGCTTTGATGGTTGGCTTTTATTGACCAAATACAAGTTCAGAACCACCTAAAAGTGGCTTTCCTTGAAAAATAGATATATACTTTCCCCCCACCCCCCAATGTGTGTATTCAGTAACAGAAACCTCTAGCTTTTTTATTCTTAAATGACAGTACTGCAGTGTTGCTCTAAGACCTTTGTGAATGAGCCACGAATAGAGCACTCCGTGGAGAAAACCCCGGAAGTACAGCTCCAAATTTCTCTTTGAAATGAATAGCTAGTGGTCGGAAGAGTTAATATATGTGCGCGCCGCTGAACTGTTCAAGGATTGCTTTCTTTAACTGTGACCAAGTGTTTTTTAAAATAAGACTCTTCAGAGATTAAGTTATTTAATGTTTTATTTTGTATTGTATTTGTAATATATATTATTCTTCTTCTGTTTTGCCATTTAGAGGACCACCCCCCCCCCTAAAAATTATGTAATTGGAATTGCAAAAGAAGTTTGGAAAAAAATGAAATGTTTCCCAACTTTAAAAAATTCTCCCATACGCCATCTCCCGCAAGTAAACAAGTATGCATGCTTAAAGAGATTGTTTTCAAAAACCAGGTGAATTATCTTGAACATCAAATTTTGCAAACGCTCAAACCCCTGCAAGGCCTCAGCGGTGCAAACACAAGTCCTGACTCTGGGGCCCTCAAGGACACTGCCCCCACCTCTGAGATCACGGCCTCTGCATTTTTTTTTTTAGCCCCTAATATGTATCACTGCTTACTCTGCTCCGGGCCCAGCAGAGCTCATTGACCCAGTCTACCCTTCTCACGAGCCTATGAAGTAGGTACTACTATTCTCTCCCCATTGAAAAGAGAAGGAAACTGAGGCTCAGAGTGGCGAAGGGACGCCCCCTAAGTGCTTTGGTGAGGAAGTGGCCACCTGGGACCTGGTCCTGACTCTGCCTGCAGGAGCACCGCACCTGCACCGTACCTGCGCAGGCCTGGCATTCTCAGTTTCGGCACCAGTCATATCCTGGACCAGGAGGTTCTGTGTAGTGTTTGTCCCGCGCATTGTAGGATCCTGAGCAGCAGCCCCGCTCTCCACCCACTGATGCCAGGAGGAACCGCAACCCCCATTTGTGACCATCAAAAAGCCACCGTACATTGCCAAATGTCCCTTGGGGGGCAACATCACCCCCGGTGGGGACCCACTGCCTTGGGGTAACATATCATCCCCGAACTGCAGTGCATGACCCAAAAGTCCTCTGCCTGGGTGTATGGTAGAGGCTCATGACTTCTTTTTATTTTTCCATTAAAAACATTATTGAAGTACATCATTCATACACGAGCATACATAATAATAAGTGTATAGTAAAAGTTGTGAACCTACAAGATGCACAGGACTCCCATAGCTCAGCCGCCCACCAGCACCTTTCAGGCTCACGACTTCTTGAGTTGGCTCGTGACTTTTTCTCCCATTCCTACCAAGGACTTGCTCACCTTTCGCCTTCTCCAGAAAATCTCTCTGGATCCACGGATGGGCTCGCTCTTACAATACGATAAAGCACCTTATTTTTACCCTTTTCACATTTACTTCATCTCTCAGGGATTAAGGTCACTTTGTGACCTTGGCTCGACTGCGGGAAGGCCTGAAAGGCTAAGGCTGTGTCTTCTTACTCTTTTTACCCATCTTTGCTACCAATGCCAAGCACGGGGCCCGGCACAGAACAAGTTAAATAGCTGTTTGGCAAATTGAAATGAAGATCCGGGGGCAGTGAGTGAGGACATTGAGGCAGAGGCATTAGAGAAGAGTGAGTTTTCTCTTTCACCTGTACATATTTGTATATTCTTTGAATTAAAAATAGAAAACAAATATGAGTTGCTTTTATAGCATGAAAAATACACAAAAATATCCAATGAGGTTGAATATACAGTATGCCCCAAATTTATCATTTAAAGACCTTTAGACAAAGACACTGGGGAAAAACCCACCAAAATGTCAACAGGCTGAGCTGTTCTAGTTTTTTCTTTTATTCCTCTGTGCAGCTCTGGGATGGGGGGAGACCCAGCCTCACACCCCGGCCCCATCAGGGCTCACTAGCTATGTGACCTTGAACAAGCAAGGTCATCTTCTGCACCTCAGTGTGCTCACTGTGAAATGAGATGACAATAGCCTGACTCTCAGCGTAAGGATTTGGGAAGGTTAAAAGAGCTAAGGAATGCAAAAAAAACCCCAAAAACAAACAAACAAAAAAACCAAAGTGCTTCATAGGGGCTCAATAAATGGGAGCAATTATCTTTTCATCAAACATGTATTCTTTATTTCATTTCAGCATGAAAAGAAGATCAAAATCAATGCATATTATTAAAAAACAATCAAACAACAACGACAAAGCCAATCCAAAAAACAAATCCTGGGAGAGCAATCAGGACTTCTCCTCTGGCCTTCCCCCCCCCCCCCCCACCCAGTGCAGCTGGGGCAAGGAGGGCCCTGGAGAAGGAGCCTTGGGAGCAGTGCTGAGGACCTGCATGGCTCCAAGCTCAGAGGAGCGGCTTGTCACACGGGGGCTTCAGAATCCATCGCCCTCAGGGAGGAAAACAGCGCTGCAGAGAATCCCTAACCTGACATGAACTTATCCTTTGCCTTTGAGGTCGGTTGGATGGTAGTTTGCTTTCCTAATTACGGGGCTCAGGCTGCTGAGGAATCTGTCGCTCCCACTGGCCAACGCTGGCAGAACGGTGGGCGCAGCAGGGCAGAAGCCAGGGCTAGGACCCTGCGAGCCCATGAGCCACAACTCGGAGCTCCCATGGGTCAAGATCACGGCCTTTAACCCTCGCCGCAACCCTTGTGAACTCTGAACTCTGTCACCCAATCTGCAGCCTAGAAAGTTGGGGCCGGGGTGTGAGTCCAGCTTGGTCTTTCTTTTTCTGTGCTCAGGACACCTGTGGGGTGGGATCCACACAGCCTGGCCCAAAGACATTTAGCAACTAGCTGCTGCTCCAGGTGTGCCCTGGGCCCGGGCCGCGCACCTCTCACCCATAAACATGTGGGTTCTCAGCTTGCCCCTCTTACGGCCAGTTCTGAGTTAGGCTAGAACTGGCTTGCTTTGCTGCTTTCTGTGTCTCTCTCTCTGTGTTCACTGTCATGCTCTTAGCCCTGTGGCATGTGGCATCCTCGTGCCTGCCTTGCCTGTGGATTTTAAGCTCCCTGAGGGCAGACACCGTAGCACCGCACATAGCACATTCTGAGTCATGATTTGTTGAATTCACTTACGCAAACTCCAGTCCTGTCTCCTCTGCCTGGGCCATCGGCACCGTCGCTCCCATGTTACACATTCTCACAGTGCTGCAAGAAGGGTGATGGGCTACTGTCACCCTTTTGTTTTCTTTGGTGGCATGTTTGCCACGAAACTGTATAGGATATACACAGTTTAGCCAGTGTTTATAAAGGGAATGTCAGTTTTACCAGCAGGCAAAGCACAGCCTGCTCCCGAGGACTCCCCGAGGGCCCCTGCCATTTTTCCTACCAATCACCACTGACCTGGCTTTGGGAAAATCATTTCTTTGCTTGTCCGCATTGTTTGGCTCCCTAAGTAAGCATCCCTAAGCAGTGTGGGTTGGCCACTTTTCCTTTTGAATTCCCTGGGAATGGAATGATGCTCTATGATCGGGGACTCTGGCATCTTTCCTGCCCCGTGCCATTTGTGAGAGTCGTGGCAGGCAGCGATTCTCCTTGTTGCGTAGGGCTTTACTGTATGAGCATGCCCTGCCTCCATTCTGTGGTAGAAGAATGTCTGGGTCGTCTCTCCTCCGGAGCCATCACACATGACCACGTGTGAATGCCCTCCTCAGCCGCATCTCCTGGGGCACGTGCACCAGCGTTTGTCTGAGGACTGAACCCGGGCGGGGAGCTGCTGGGGCACAGGGCACGTGCCTGCTGGCCTTCACTAAGTGACGTTGTTGCAATGCCTTTACCGTTGGTCTCCTGGGGAAGAATTGCAGGCACCTGGAATTTTCTTCTTTATCTGTCTCATCTGTCCTCAAAAGTCCATTATAAAGGGGAAAAAATGTAAGAGCAAGACTTGTAGTCCATAATCTCAAATTGCCCGAGGGCCTTTCCTTTGACCTGCAAGCAGGAATGGAGATGCAGGGAGAGCAGGAAGATGACTATCTGCCGGCCGCCTGCATGACGACATTTGGACTTCTTGTGTGACCGAGCCAGGGCTCTTCCCAGCTAAGGTCTCTTGGCTCCTACCCCCTCCAGATGGCCCAAGGGAGGCAGAGGCGGGACAGCTCTTAGGACGAGGACAGGGTCCCCAGGGGGTGCAGGGGCTGGTGGCCACTTTCAGGCTAATGCTTTTTTTTCAATAGAGGCCCCATCAAGCCTCTGAGTTGCATTTTATCGTTTTCCTCAAATGAAAATAACTTAACGATTCTTTCTAACTGCAAAGATGATTTTTCTGTCCTCAAGGAGGAATATAAAATTCTAAAAAGTACAAAAAGAGAAAGAAAAATGATCTCCAATTAGAATATATATATATATATATATATATATATATATGTTTATAAATGTGTGTATGTATACATATATTTACAAACTTTCTTGGGCCAGTTGGTGAGATTTGCACGTGGTTGGTATGTTAGGTCATAGACTTACCTGTTCTCTGTTTAGGTAAGAGAATGTTCGTGCTCTTAGGAGATCCGTGACGAAGACCTTAGGGCCGAAGTTCCTGGCATCTGCAACTTCCTTTTAAATGGTTCTGTGAAAATAATAATAGCATATATATGTGTGTGTGTGTTTGGGTCTAAATATAGATGCTGTAGATGGTCTAGGTATAGCTATAGCTACAAGTAGATAGATAACAGGGATAAAGCAAATGTAGCAAAATACTGACCATGCCGAAGCTGGCCGAGGGGACTATGGGAGTTCATTGCACTATACCTGCAATTTCTTTGTCAACTTTGAACTTTTATTTTAGAAATAAAAAGTTAAAAGTCACCTCCAAATCCCACTACCCAAGGGATATACTATAGCTGATGACTCTCCTTTCAGACAACTCGTGAAGAATTCAAACACATATGCACATGCACACAGGTAAGTTTGCATGCATGGGATTGTGCCACACTTGCTAGGGCATAGCAGTTACTTTTTAAATGTATTTTTTAAAATTAGAGAAGTTGAAGGTTGCAGTAGCTTTTTCCCCAGTATAATCACAGAGTTGTGTATTCATCATTCCAATAAATTTTAGAACATTTTCTTTCCTCCGAAAAGGAAAACCCTATATCCTTTTTACCCCCCTATTATTGCCACTTAGCACTGGTGAGCCACCTTTGGTACAACTGATAAAGAGTGTTAAAATATTTCTATTGATTATATACCATAGTTTGCATTAGGTGTACTTTCCCCCATATATCACCCTCTTAATAACACCTTGTAATAGTGGCGTATATTTGTTCTAGTTCATGTAAGAATAGTCTTACATTTGTATAATTAACCACACTCATCATTACTTTTTATTCGACAATATATCCTTGCTCTCTCTCTCCATGTCAATGTCAAGGCACTCTACACCATGCTTAAAGGTTGCTTAGCACTCCTTGGTACAATTACCATTTAGCTTACTTAACCGATTCCCTATTGTTGGATTTTAAATCTTTCCAATTTTTCCACTATTTTAAAAAGCACCGCAGTAAACATCCTTTGCATAGACCATTGCTTACATTGTTCTGCCAAATCCTCAGTATAAATAGGTACTTTTTCATAAGTTTTTAACCCTTTTTATTAAAAAATCTCATGGAGTCCTTAATTATTTTTAACTGCTGTTTATTGTTTGCGGACCCATCCTCTTTGCCTGAAGCACTCCACTTTCCTTTAGTTTTTACAATACCGTGGGGTAGGTGCTGTTGTCATCCATATTTTAAAGATATGGAAACTAAGGCTTGGAAAGGTT
The DNA here is from genome assembly GCF_030445035.2 of Dasypus novemcinctus. Classification (NCBI taxonomy): domain Eukaryota; kingdom Metazoa; phylum Chordata; class Mammalia; order Cingulata; family Dasypodidae; genus Dasypus; species Dasypus novemcinctus. The sequence continues at coordinate 24,166,207 of NC_080691.1, read as the reverse complement.
AATGACTTATCCAAGGTCACACAGTCAGCTCTAAATTTGGCTCTAAAAATTGGCTTTGCCTAAAGCAAGGTGGCCTGCAATTTCCATCTTTGATCAAACCACACAAAGGAAAGGCTGATCAGATGAAGTCCGCAAAGGGGCGTGGCCAAACTTGGGCGGGGCGGCAGCTTCTGCTGGAGCTCTGCTGCCCCCTGGTGGCAAAGCTCTTTCATCGCCTCCATGGCAGTTCTGGGATAAATTCACACCTTTTAGGTAACAAGCGCAATAGCATTTAACAGTCATTACATAAATCCTTTCAAGGACCCTATATTGAGAGCCACATACACTCTCAGTGCAAGTCTTGTAGCAGGGCAATTATTCCCACTTCCTAGAGAAGAAACTGGGGCTCTGAGAGGTGGACCCCTCCAAGGTCATGTGGCTTACAAATGGCAAAAAGTGTTTGATCCCAGTTCTCACTGGCGCTTAAGCGTGTACCCTTTGCACGGCCCCACACTTTCTCCCAAGCCTGGACATTTCATCCGAGCCCAAGGCCGAGTGGTTGGAGAGTTCAGTGTGGTCTCCAGGATCTGACGGCCCTAAGTTCTCATCCTACCTCCACCACGTCCTCGTTCTACGACCTTGAGAAAGTCTCTTGACCTCTCAGCGGCTCCCGTTTGAAAACAGGGGTGAGATGAGTAGTTGGGTAGGGCCGAGCCCAGGGCCTGCCATAAAGAAGCAGTCGATAAATTGGAGCTTCAGGTCAAGACAGTGCCAGGAGCCCTGGATGCAAGTCCGAGCCCTGGACTGGGATCCTGCCCCTGCTACACCAGGGCAGGAGCAGGTCCCTTCGCCCTCTGGGGTTCTCCTTTGCCAAAGGCATTCTTTCACCTTCTGGGTTCTCCCCCAACCAGGTGCTGGACCTTGGTTTCCTCATCTCCAAAGTGGGAACAAAACATGCACAACTTTTCAAAGTACTCCTAGGGGCAGCAAATACGATGTTGCTATGGAATTGGCTCCTCTTAATAATAGAGGCATGTGAGGTCTGTCCCCAGCAGCCCAGGAGCTTGAGAGCTCCTGAGGGAGGAAGAAGAGGCAAACTGATGATCGACCTTCACCAACCACTTCACGTGGGCCAAGCACTCTTCTAATCTCTGGTGAATAGTAATTCGTTTAATGCCCACATCAACTTTAGGAGGGAGGCAATTTTATGGGTCCCATTTGATGGGTGCGGAGGGGGTCATGTGACTCAGACTTGCCTATCACAGCCCCCCTTATCCACAGGCTTGGCTCGGGGAGAGCCCTAAAACCCAAGGCTAACCAATGATATCCTTTCCTGACATTGTGTCTCTGGAAGCTGGAGGGAAAGATGTTTTTCTCTTAGCTTTGGAGAGTTGGCGTGATGTCAGCCTGAGGCCCTGGTACCCTGTGCTCCCACCCAAGAAACCTACTGAACGGTTAGAATGAGGCCAACCCAGAGAGAAGAGAAGAGGAGTTGAGGACAATTGAGTGAAATCTGCCAATATTCTTTGACCATCTCCACTTTTTCTCTTCCCCTTGACATGGACCAGTGAACTTCATGTTTTTAAACTTAAGCCAGTTTGAGTTGGGATTCTGTCATTTACCACTGAAAGAATCTTTACCCAGCCACATACATAAAAAATATCAATAATTATGGACACCTCTGTGGAGTGCTTCCTATGTCGTTGGCATTTGACTTGGACTTCAAGACTCAAACATCACCCCCTCTGTGAACCTTCTTGGCCTCCACCTGGGCAAAGGTAGTGACTTTAGAGTTACTGCATTTTACATCCTTGTCATCAGGGCTGTGCTCTTTGCTCCTTCGCATGATAAAGTCAGAGGCCCCTTGAGTTTATGTCTTCCTGCCTTGGTTCTCGCTATTCCATCCACCTGGTGTACTCTCCTCCCCATTTGCTGGGAGCCAGTCTTGCAGCTACAAACAGCAGATGCTTCCCAATCAGACAGGACTGGGTTCAAAGTCCACCTCTTCCACTTCCAGCTCTTTGACCTGGGTCAAAACTCTGACCTCCCTGAGCCTCAGTTTTCTCATGCAGAAAATCGCGCATGCTCCACCAGATTGATGTGATCATGGCACACGGTAAGTGACTCAATCATTGTAAGTGAATTCTTTAGTAATGCTTCTTCTGTTAGGCTGTTCTTGCTGGTGTTTGGGGTTGTGGTCAGGGTTTAGTGGAGAGGGCTGGGTTGGAGGAAATGCTTCTGTTTGAATTTTCCCATCATAAGCCTCCTCAATCTAGGTTAATCAGTGTATATATCAGGGCTCGGCTTAAGCCACCATCCATCCCCAGAGAGGAAGGAATTCCCATAAAACCATCAGCTTCCATACGACATCTTCCCACACTTAGCACATCCCATTCCCACAATCTTGGGCCTCTCCAAGGAATACAGCAGTGGGACATGCAGGAGCCCCATTGTGGCAGGACACTTTCCAAATGCTCCATGCTGGATTCTTACCTGGAAATATAAGTCTTAAATGCAGTGGAACGTCTACATCGATTAACATGGTTCTGGAGACTCACCTTTAGGAACTGTGGCTCTGCTGAGTGCTGAATACTTTCAGTTCTTCCCAGCCTCAACTGGAGTAGGTGTTCCTCATCAAAAGCATGTGCAACAGACCACCTTAAAACTTAGTCCCTTAGAACAGCAGTAACATTACCTTGCTCACAGGTTTGTGACCTAGGCAGGGCTCAGTGAGGACAGCAGTTCTCAGCTTTGCTCAGCACCAGCTGGGGTGGCTCAAGGGCGGGGGGGGGGGGCTGAGCGCCTCAGATGACCTGCTCGATCGCATGTCCGGTGGTTGGTGCTGGTGGTTGACTGGCGCTTTATTTGAGGCTTTTCGCCAGAATACCTCCACGTGGCCTCCCCGTGTGGCTTGGGCTCCCGCACAACATGGCGGCTGCTTCCGTGCGTGAGTGTCTCAGGAGAGGGCGGGCTAGAAGCCAGGCGCCTTTGATGATCTGATCTCAGAAGTCTCCAGCGTCACTTCTGTTCCATGTTCCATTCATTGACTTAGTTACAAAGACCTGCCCAGGTTCAAGGGGAGGGGAAATAGACCCCAGCGCTCGAGCGGGGTGGCGAGGTTCTAGAGGAGCCCGGAGGACCAGAACTCTTGCTATGGCCAGTTTTGGAAAGAACAAATTGCCACATCTAGTAAGTGCCCAAGAAAGCAGGTCTTAAGATCGCACTCTCTCTTTGAGCCATATAAATTCTTCCTGATCTGTAAGACAGGAAGAAATAGTATCTACTCTGTGGAGTAGTTGACAAAATTACAAATTGTCTAAGACAAGTTTCTGTGTAGGCGCAAATGGGTGATTATTCTAATAGCAACTAACACTTCTTGACTGTTGCCAGGTTCCAGGCACTACTTTTTAAGAACTTCAAGGAGTTTTGCCTCACTCAATCCTCACAGCAACCTGATAAAGTGGGTTGCATTATTATTCTTACTTTACAGATAAGGGGACTGTGGTTCAGAGAGGTGAAGGAACTTGCCTAAGGCCACACAGTTGGCTAGCCTGACCACAGGATTTAGACCCAGACAGCCTGGCTCTTAACCTGAATGTTTCAACACAGCGCCACACTTCCTCTTAGCGGTACTGTTTACCTGACAGCATGACAGTTTACAGTTGGACCCAGTGGAAATACTGAAAATACTAAATCCACAGTCAAGAAAGAGAAGCCAGTGAAGGAAAGGCTACTGAGTCTGAGTCTGGGTGGGAAATTGGTTCCAGGGCGGTGAGGCCTGGGCTTAATTGTGTGTGCTCCTCTCAGATAACACCCTGACTCTCAAACTATCCCTCTGCAGATGCAACATACTGGGAAGCCCTAAAAATTAAGACCTGGAAGGGAGACAGTGGTTTGCTTCAAAGGGATACAGACTTCCTTTGTTGGAGGGCCAAACTCAGTAGAAGTGAACGGGGACACAGAAGGAGAGAGAGCCTTCTAGTTCTCAGAGCTGCAAGAATGGGAACTGGACTTCCTTGGGAGACAGTGAGTTCCCTGTCAGTGGAGGCGATCAAGCCCTGGGGGATGGGTTGTGAATAATGTAGAGTTAGTACAGTGTTTTGTTGAGATGAAGCCTGCCTTGGGAGAAAGGCCTCTTCCAAGTCTGGTCTTCTAAGACTTTTATATTTATTTATTTTTTAAGGAGGTGAGTGAGTGAGTATAATTGCTGGAAAATTCCAAGTGCTTGGTGGATTGGATTGAAAACACAAGAGCAAAGGGAGGGGGCCACACCTTCGGTCCAGGGTTTTGGCTGAGCTCAGAGGGAAGGGATTGGAAATAAGGCCGCTTGATCTACTTTGGATATCCGCTCACGGGGCTCACCGAAATTTAATTACTTTACAAGAACTGTCCGCCTCATGTTTACCTGGTTCGTCTGGTTCTAAAATAAGCACGCAAATAACTAATGTGGAGTTGGGTTGCAGCCTCTGCGTTTTACAGGGTAGGTTACCTGATAGCTTAGCAGCATCCTCATAGCTTCCTGAAATTCTTCACAGCACTTAACACAAACCCAATTACTTAATTATTTGTGCAAATGTGTATCAATGTTCCCTTCCCGTATTAGAAGGAAGCTTCCTGAGGGCAGGGGACAGGTTTGCCTTGCTCCCCTTGGTAGTCCCAGTTTCTAGATGAGGATCTGGCACATGGTATGTGCTCAGAAAATTCTTGCTGAATAAAGAGAAAAATGCAACTGCAAGTCAGAGAGAAACTGGCAGCCAGCCATCCCTGGAACCCTTCAAACTCCAGCGATCCAGCAACACAAAAATGTGTCCATTCGGCTCGGGGAGGTAGTGTCCCACTGACGGGGTGCACCTGGGCAGGTGGCGGAGCCTTGGTCACCCGTGCGGCTGACCCTAGCTGGCCCTGGTGCTGGCCCTCCCTGGTCTCTTCTCTGCTCCCACCTTGCCCTGCCAAGGAGTTGAACTTTCATTACACATATAATTTTACGTTGGTTTTATTATGAAAATATATGGACTCATCATAAAAACGCAAAGGCAAAAGTGTGTACAGCAGAAAGCAAACATTTCCTCTGACCCCTATCCAATAATTTCAGTCTCCAGAGGAAACGATCCTCAGCAGTTAATGAGTAGCTTTTTTTATCTTCTAATGTGTTTTTTTTTTTTTTTAAAGATTTATTTATTTATTTAATTTCCCCCCCTCCCCTGGTTGTCTGTTCTTGGTGTCTATTTGCTGCGTCTTGTTTCTTTGTCTGCTTTTTTGTTTCTTTGTCCGCTTCTGTTGTCGTCAGCCGCACAGGAAGTGTGGGTGGCGCCATTCCTGGGCAGGCTGCACTTTCTTTTCACGCTGGGCGGCTCTCCTCACGGGCGCACTCCTTGCGCGTGGGGCTCCCCCACGCGGGGGACACCCTTGCGTGGCACGGCACTCCTTGCGTGCATCAGCACTGCGCATGGCCAGCTCCACACGGGTCAAGGAGGCCCGGGGTTTGAACCGCGGACCTCCCATATGGTAGACGGACGCCCTAACCACTGGGCCAAAGTCCGTTTCCCTCTAATGTGTTTTTTAAAAATAGTAAACATTAGATCATACTAACCCTATTTTCTTACAACTTGCTTTTTTTTTTCTTTTTCATTTAAAAATATATGATGAACTCATTTCCATGACAGTGCATTTAACCCCCTGGCTAACGTTCCATAATATAGTCATGCCGCAATTTATTTCGCAAATCCCCACTTGATGGACATGGAGATTGTTTCCATTTTTCCATTGTTTGGAAACAATGCTGCCTCTTACAGCCTTGTGTGCCTGTGTGAGTATTTCTGAAGGAAGGCTTACTAGACAAATAATTTCAAATAAGTTAATTATGCCACAAAGAATGTTCCCTTTCTCTATAAGTTCTTGCCGCCGTGCTGGGCATCTGGATTCTCTCCTCGCTGCGCTTAGATTTCTATGCTAGTAGCAGACACTCTTGGCGCCTGCCTCATATCCCCTTAGCACTCACTTTCTGTGCTTGCTGATGACTTCCTGCTGCAAGGACTTTCCACCTGAGCGCTTTCTTGGACATGCTTGGGCTGTGCATTGGGGCAAGTTGATGCCCTTCGGCCAATGACTGGCGAGAGCTGGAGCATCAGTACCCCAGCTTCCTTGTCCTTGGCTTGGCCAGCGCTGAGGTCCTGCTGGGATTCCACCTCAGACACCCACAGCAAAAGCTTGCTCCTGACTGCACCCTGCTCTGGGCTCCTGCCCCTCCCTGTTTCACGTTCCCTCCTGCCAGTGTTTTCTGAGGGCACCTCCCAAATAACCTTCTTACACTCACATCCTTGCCTCGGGATCTGCTCCCGGGGCAAGCCAACCTCAGAAGCAGTGCCTGCAATAGGTTCAATTATATAACTCTGTTTAGACATGTTCTTAATCCTTCCCCACAGATGGCTTCCTCATCTGTCTGCTTGCTGTGTCTGCTCGTTGTCTCTGCTCATTGTATTCACTCGTTTTCTTTAGGAGGTACCAGGAGCCGAACCTGGGACCTCCCATGTGGGAGGCAGGCACCCAACTGCTTGAGCCACATCTGCACCCTGTTCTTAATTCTTTTTAAAAAAGATTTATTTATTTATTTATTTCTCTCCCCTTCTCAACCGCCCCGGTTGTCTGTTCTCTGTGTCCATTGGCTGCGTGTTCTTCTTTGTCCGCTTCTGTTGTTGTCAGCGGCACAGGAATCTGTGTTTCTTTCTGTTGCGTCATCGTGTGTCAGCTCTCCGTGTGGGCGGCACCATTCTTAGGCAGGCTGCACTTTCTTTCATGCTGGGTGGCTCTCCTTACGGGGCACACTCCTTGCGCGTGGGGCTCCCCTACGCGGGGGACACCCCTGCGTGGCATGGCACTCCTCGCACGCAGCAGCACTGCGCATGGGCCAGCTCCACACGAGTCAAGGAGGCCCGGGGTTTGAACCGTGGACCTCCCATGTGGTAGACGGATGCTCTAACCATTGAGCCAAGTCCGCTTCCCTGTTCTTAATCTTAATCCACATCCCTCTGGGTATGAACCCATTGTAAATAGGACCTCTTGAAGATGGGCCTTATAAAGAGAGAGCCACAGGGAGAAGCAGAAAGCCAGTGGAATTAGGAATAGAGGACTTGGAGAGGAGGGGACATGCTGGGGGAAAGCCAAGGAACCCCCAGGATTGTCGGCAAGCCAAGATCAGTATGCCACAGATTTTGCAGAGAAAGCATAGTCTTGCCAATTAAAAAAAAAAAAAATTTAATTCCCGCCCTCATTGTCTGTTCTCTGTGTCCATTTGCTGTGTGTTCTTCTATTTCTTCTTGTCTTCTCATTAGGTGGCTCCAGGAACTTATCCTGGGACCTTCTGGAGTGGGAGAGAGATGATCGTTGTCATGTGTCACCTCAGCTCCCTGTTCTGCTGCATCTCTCATTGTCTCTCCTCCATGTCTTTTTTTGTTGTATCATCTTGCTGCGCCAGCTCTCTGCGTGGGCCAGCACTCCTGAGCAGTGCAGCACTCCACACAGGCCAGCTCACTACACGGGCCAGCTCGCCTTCACCAGGAGGCCCTGGGTATTGAACCCTGGATCTCCTGTATGGTAGACAGGAGCCCAATTGCTTGAGACACATCTGCCTCCCTTGCCAATGTTTTGATTTTGCACTTCTGGCATCTGAAATGGCGAACCTAGGACTTTCTGTTGTTTAAGCCAAACCATTGTGTGGTATTTGTCATAGCAGCCTGGCAAACTGACAGTGCTCTTCCTGGAAAGTGTCATGCTTTCTTCACCAACACAGAAGCAAGACGGATGTCTAATCCATGTCCTGTGCTTCAGTTTGACCCAACACCAATGCTGGCAGTGACCCGTCCAGTAACAAGAATGGACATTGAGACCTCTGTAGTGCAATAGAGAGAATAGTCTCAATTCTTGTTCTTTCCCCAACACCCTCGCCCCCATGACACATAAGTGGCTTTGTTTATAGTTCCAAGGCATTTACAAACAATCTGATGCCCATCAAGCTCCTGTGAAACAGTCATGCTCAAAGGACTACTTAAAGGCAATAGGTAGTAGTTTCACAAGGTGCTCTGAGAGTCTTAGTCTTAGTAAATCCCTACAGCGACCCTCTGAGTTTAATCCTATCATTACCCTCCTCTTATGGATGAGGAAGCAGCCTCAGAGAGCCCAGGGGCTTGCTCTTCAAGGGAAGATATGGGAAGCAAATCTGGTCTGCCACAACAGTCGCAGGCGAAGTACCGAGAGCACGTCTAGACCAGGGCCAGGGATGCCGTTGCTGGAAGCGAGGCAGGGACCGGGGCCAGGACAGGTGGATGTCAACCTGGGGGCATATCCGCTCCCCCGCCACTGTGAATGCATGCTTTGTGCATTTGCATTCTCCTTTGCTACTTTTGATGACTGGACTGCCTTTTATTTATTTATTTTTTTGGAGGTGCGGGGGTGAGTGGGGTGGGTGGGGAGGTTGGGGTGTGGCTGGAGATTGAACTCGGCTGGGACCTCGCATGTAGGAAGCTGGTGCTCTACCACTGAGTTACACCAACTCCCCGGACTGCCCTTTTAAAAGCTGTCATTTAATTCCTGCTTTTGGTTTTATTTCTCTCAGCTTCATGGGTTGCTTATTATATTTTAAGAGTCTAGGGAATCAAAATTATTTAAACTTTTTAAACTGGAAAATTTCAAACAAAGACCAAAGCAGAGAGAATAGTAAAATGAACCCCCCAGGTACCCAGTGCTTCTAAATGAACTCGTGGCCAATCTTGTATCCTATCGAACTCCACCTAAATTAACCCCCATGCGGATTACTTTGAAGGAAATCTCAGCAGCTATTAACTGCTGCCATAATGGAGACTTCAACCCCTGGCTACTGGCAGAGGACAGGAGAAGCCAGAGCTGGTCCCGTCGATCATTCTTGAGATACCCAGAAACGTGTGAGAGGATGGTGTAATCTCCAGGGGTGGGAGTCATGCTGAGACCTGAGAAGCTTCCAGAATCAAGCAGCAGATAGCTCTCATGGCCTGTGGCCTTGAGTTGAGCAGAAACTACTGGTCACCATGGCCTTTGGTGTCTCGGTCACCTGCTCTCTCACCTAAAGCTTTTTGCTCCGGGCCAAGTCTTGTTGGCTCTTCCATGGGACTGAAGCCTCAGCAGGGTGCCCACGGGTCCTCTCGCCATTTCCCAGTTGCCGAGCCATAAATTGCAGCAACGGAGCACTTCAGTTTGGTAGGCTTTGGGATGCGGCATGCCCTCCCTGCCCTGTGATGTTGAAAGTTGTTGCTTTGCTTCGTGTTCCAACTGTGGATGTAATTATTGCCAGGGGACTAGCAATTAACCTTCCCCTGGATGACCAGGAGGAACTCTGGCTGTGTGTCCTGGGGCAGAGGAGACGGTTTGTCCAGTTCCAGCAGAGTTGCCTGGAATGTCTGCTCTTAGGCAAGGGGGCAGCAGGCAGGGGACTTTGGGGCCATGGAAGGGTCAGCGTGTCCCTGGGTCTCATCAGAATGGGAGTGTGGGGGATAGGAAGGAGAATAATAATTGCATTCGCATTCTGAACCCGGTTCTTGTGGGAATGCACAAGAAATGTCCCTTTCCTAATTTTCTCTTAGTAAATTTCTTTACTCACTAACAGTCCCTGTCACATGGTAAACACACGAAAATTTTATTTTACTTTTCTTTTTATTGAAGTGCAACAGATAAAGCGATCAGATATGAAGTATACAACTTGAAGACCTTTTCCATGTATACACCCTTATAATTACCATCAAGCTCAGCACTCCAGTAAAGTCCTTCCCTTCCCCTTTGGCAAATTTCCTCCCCACAAAAGTAACCACTATTCTGACCTCTGGCACAATGGATTATTTGGCCTGTTTTTAAATTTTATGTAAATAGAACCACACAGCTTACTGTCTTTTGTGTCTGGTTTCTTTGGGTCATATTATGTGTGTTAATTTATCCATATTGTTGCTGTAGCAGTAGTTTGTTCTTTTTCATGGCTGTATAGTACTCCATGGCATGACACCCACATATTTTTTCATTCTTTCTGCCTTTGATGGACATTTGTTTGTTTCTTGTTTGGGGGCTATAACAAATAAATCTACTATCAACATTTTGTGCATGTCTTTGGTATACCTAAGCACTGACTTTTGGGCAGGTGGTTGTATACACCCAGAAGTGCATAAATCAACTTGATTTTATTAGATACCACCAAGCCGTTTTCCAAAGCGATAGTACCAATTTGCATTCCCAACAGCAGCATGTGGGGGGCCATTGCTCTCCAACCTCAGCAGCTCCCAGAGCTGACAAGGGTTTTAATTTTATACACTCTGGAGGGGCGTCACACAGTTATTTGAGCCCGAAAAGCTGACATGAGAATTGGAACTAGTATAATATACTGTGACAGACAAAAAGTATAAATGCCTTGTATTCATAACCATCAAGGAAACTTTTGGCTCAGGATTTCTCCCTCTACCCATTCTTTGACCTCGGATTTGGCTGTCACTTGAAAAAGGGTAAAGATGGAAGCAAGGAGAGGTTAGAAAGATTTACAGCTTTAAAAAGGCTGAAGAATGCCAAATGTTTAGAAAGAAAGATAGATAGATAGATGATAGATAGATGGATAGATAGATAGATAGATAGATAGATAGATAGATAGATAGATAGATAGATAGATAGATAGATAGATAGATAGATTGATAGAATGATATAACAAATAGGTAAAACGCTAATCGTTGGGAAATCTGGGTATCTGGGTGGGAGAGTACAATGGAGTTCTATGCATTGTTCCTATATTATTCTTGCAACCTTCCTGCAATCACTTTAAAATTAAAAGTCTTTTAGAAGGCTGAGCAAGAGGAAAGAGGTCACCGCCTTGAAATCCACCTCGGCACGGCGTCCGCCCGCTGGCCTCAGCGCGTCCCCGGAGGCCCCCGCAGTGACGCGCACGCTCTCCACGCCCGTGGAAATCCCGGTTGAGACCTGCAGGGAGCGCGCGGCCGCCTGGTCCAGTCGCGTCCTGAGCTCGTGGGAGCCTCGGCGGTGTGTCAGGAGCGCCGCGGCCTGCGCTGGCACGGTGGCCCTTTGGCACGCGGGCTAAAGCCGACAGAGGCCCCTCTGCCGCCGCGGCCTGCCCGGGCGGGCCACCGGGGGCCTCACCAGCATGACCTTCCCCGGGCACTAGCCACGTCCTGACCAGCCTGCTCCCGACAGGCCGGCCTCCCAGAGGCGCCCACTGCCCCGGCCGCGGGCGAGCCCTTCCTCCAGCCGGCCCCCTCGCATCGCCTGGGGCAGCATCCTTGCACACTGAATTTGCCCTGAGCTATCGCCCACGTGCCAAATACATTTAAGAATCGCTTTTTAAAATTAAATTTTTTCATAAAAATAGGTTTTGAAAAAATAATTTGGGTAGTATTATTTTGGGGAAAAAATTGGAACAAACCAGGGAATTTGGGGAGTGAAATGATTGGAATTTCCATCCATTGTCATCAGAGTGGCAGGGCGCTACCCGGGAGAATAATCGCCATATTTAGTTTCTGTGCTGATTCGTGTGTGTATGCGTATAATCACCCTTATAATTACCATCAAGCTCGGCACCCCGAGGTCAGGAACTAAATATACATGCGGTCTATCTATATAGATAAATCTATATAGATAAATAGTTATGTAATTGGCCTTTTTTAAAAAGATTTATTCATTCCCCACCCTACCTCCACCCCCCTTGCCTGCTCTCTATGTCCATTTGCTGTGTGTTTGTCTGTGTCTGCTTGCCTTCTCTTCAGGCGGCACCGGGAACCGATCTTGGGACCTTCTGGAGTGGGAGAGAAGTGCCACCTCAGCTCCCCGGTCTTCTGCATCTCTTATTGTCTCTCCTCTGTGTCTCTTTCTGTTGTGTCATCTTGCTGTGTCAGCTCTCTGCTCGGGCCTGCTTGCCTTGCGGGCCAGCCCTCCACTTGGGCCAGCGCTCCACGTGGGCCGGCACTCCATGTGGGCCAGCTCTCCTTCACCAGGAGGCCCCGGGAATCGAACCCTGGACCCAGATGGTAGACGGGAGCCCAATCGCGTGAGCCACATCCGCTTCCCTAATTGGCCTTTTCATTGTGACACTTAGTGATAGTGCGTTGACTGACAGGAGAGGCTAATGCCCTCTTGAAGGCCAGGAGGTGCCCAGCGGCCAGTCTAGAGCAGGTGAGGATGACACGTCAGCCCACCTCCACGTGGCCCGTGCCACGGTTCAAGTTGGCAGCGCAGTGCTGGGGCCCCGGGATCTGCTGCACTTGCGCCCCTCCCTAGCTGTAAAACGGGCATAGTAACACCACTCCTGGAGCCCAGCGAGCGGGAGGCGATGCCAACTGCCCTTCTCGTGTCGCCTCACGACCGAGGCTTCTCTTTGGCCCAGGCTGCTGTGTAGGAAGAGGGAGTGGGGCGCCGAGAGCCGCGGGGGCTGGAAAGCCCTGGCAGGGGCTGCTTGTGTGTGTGGGGGGGGGTAGGGAGTGGGAGATTTTTTCTGGCCCCTGGTGCCTAGAGGAAGACAGGAAGAAAATGGGGAGAATGATTCAGCATGATAAATAAAAGCTTCCTGTTTATGCCAATGTTTGCCTTCCTCCCGTGGGAGCAACCTCAGGGGCAGCGAGGCTCTTCATTATGTCACTATCAGGGGCCCTGAGCCTGCTGCGGGACGACCAGGAAATGGTAGGTTATGGCTAAATAATGACCCCTTCTCCCTCCTTCAGAAGTTAACAGGCCCCGACAGGTATCATCCCCTGCCTTCTCATGACCCCTTCATGACCTCCCAACTTTACGATGGGAATGAGCTCAGAAAGTGGGAGAAAACTTTCCAAGCTGACTGCGGGAGCCGTCCGTGGGGCCAGAGCCAAAGTCTTAATCCGTCCAATGTTTACATCCACGCCAAGTCTCTGCCACTCTGCCTGGCCTCCAGGAATTGCTCAGATATGGTATGTAGAGCAACAGCATTCATGAGTGACATAAAAAATAACCTAAATGTCCAGCGGGCGGGGATGGGTTGAAACATTATGATACGTTTATAAGGAATACTACACTGGCACCAAAAGCAATGTTCTGGATATGTATTATTGTACCTGGGAAGACAAGACACTGTATTGTTTTAAGTAAGAAAGTTGATTAGAAGACAGTACGTTGAATGTTGTTATAAAACCTGTCTGAAAGTCTAAATATCTAAATATTCCAAGTGTCTGTTTATGGGTGTGGGATTCCCGGTGAGGAGGGGGTGGCTTTTTTTTTTTTTTTAATCTGCCTGCTTCTCTGCATTTTCTATTTCTCCTACAATAAACTTTGCATTTCTTGTGAAATTAAATAATAACAGCAAATATGCAATTAACAGAAAAGTAAAACTAGGTTTGGTCCTCTTAAAAATATCTATATATCTGTATATTTAGGTTTGAAGAAGGCTGGGGTGGGGTGGAGAGGTAGTTGGTTTCCAGTTATGGCAGTTTAATGAGAAATCAAACCACATGGCTTGGGAAAGGCAAAGGAGTCGATTACTAGTAATAACAGCTACCAATTTTCCAACTCTCTAATATGCTTGGCAATTTATAGAGACAAAAAACAATCTCACTCTGAACTCGGGAAGATTCTAACGTGTTTAGTGCATACCCTCTGCCACGTGCTCTTCTAAACTCTCTCCTGCCATAATGAATTGAATCCTCTCCAGGTCCTTGGGGAATGTGCTGTTCTCATCACTGTCATCTAATAGACGAGGAAACTCAGGTTTAGGGACTTAAACAGACCTGCTCGAGGTACAGCCACCAACTGTGCTCCCAGGGGCGGAAGGCTTCTGCCCACTGATATACACCCACCCCATTCCACAGTCAGGAGGGTGGAGGTGGGCAGAGGGCAGCTCTCCGCCCATGACACGTTAGCAGGGAAATGATAAAGCTGAGTTCAGGTCTCCTTGTCTCCTTGTCTCTTCCCATGGTCCAGAAAAGGAGGATACGAGGACTGGAGGCAAAAGGAAGTCATGGGGCAATGGGGTGTATATTTTACAGTGGTGTGGACAAGCCCAAAGAGAGCATAATCCAAAAAAAACTTTGAATCGAGGAGAAGCAGTCAGACCCAGAGGCTGCCAGAGAAATGGCCGTGTTGGGAAGATATTTTTTTTTCTCATCAAGTTGTATTAAGTGTTATGGCTGGGGAAATTTCAGGCAGATGAGACAAGTTGTGAGTGGCCATCAGAAAACTCCAGGCCGGTCAAGCCTGAGACGTTTGCCATGGACTGAGATGGACCCCTTGCGCATTCTTGGAAAGCCCGGGGACTGCAGTCTCAGAACAGTGGTTTTTTTTTCAATGCATAAAGCACATAGGAAGGAAACTTATTATATCAAAATAAAAAACACAGTCACAGCAACCTAAAAGTAAATTGTGCACAGGAATATGTAAAAGAAAAGCTAATATATACTAGGACCTGCTATGTACCAGAACTTTCTCCATGTCGTTATTTAACCTTCATGATATTCTTTTGTGGAATAAGGAGTTATTTTATTAATATCATTATTATTGTCATCTGCTTCATAGATGAGAAAACGAGGGATGGGAGAGGTGAAGTGGCTTATGTAAGCCCACAAAACTAATGGGTAATAGGTGGAATTTGAACCTGTGTCTGTGTGACTCCCAAGCCTGGAAAAGAGCGGAAGAATTGGTGAAATTAAAGGTAGATCAGCAATGGCAACTGATAATGATAACAACAATGATAATAAAATAAGAGCAGCTGACACATATAGCCATTCTAAGAGCTTCCTATATTAACTAGTTTAATTTTCTTAACAACAGTGACACTGCTATCACCCCTATTTTACAGATGAGAAAACCGAGACACAGATGAACTTGCCCAAGGTCACAGAGTGAAGATTCAAACTCAAGCATGAGTACGCTCTACTGTGTCTCAGATTAACATCACCAACGGCCTGGAATGACTTTATTATTCACTTGCTTGCTTAGCAAGTCTCCTTCCCCATCAGAAAGGAAACTCCACTCAGGAAGCATCTCTGTCTTGGTGGCTGCTATATTCCAGGGCCTGTTGCATTGCCTGGCCAGTAACTTGGCACTCAATACGCATTCTAAAAAATGAATGGATAAAGGAATGGTAGCTGGGAAGAGGAATTAGAGAGGGAGAGAAGACACAGCGAGGGACTCTCGCCAGGCAGAGCTGTGAGTAAAACTGTGCAGTAGAGGCTTTCCGAAAATAATGAATCAGAGCTACAAAGGGACCATGGTCAGTAATTAATCCACCAAACTATTTCTAGGAGAGCAGCCCGCGGCCCCAGGTCATAGCAAATAGGGTCCAAGCTAGGTTTTCTCTCTTAGAAGCCACCAGCTTCCCCACTGAGTCACATTGTCAGATTCCCCGATTTCAAGGACCGGCCTCGTCACATCCACAAAACTTGTCTCAGTTCATCCCTCAGCAGGGGCCGTCTGAGGCTGGAACACGGAGCCCTTCCCAACAACAGCTGCCCCTGGGTGGATGTCTGCAGCCAGTCCAGTGGCGGTGAGAGCTGGGCGTGGGGCTGGGGGCTGGTGGGCGGGGCGAGCCTTCTCATTTTCATAGCTGCGCAGAGAAACGGGAGAACAAGGCCCATAAGCCGCACATGCCAAGGGTTTCATTTCCTTCCAAATAATTCTTTCAAGGGGAACTGATGTAGCTCAGTGGTTGAACATCAGCTTCCCACATATATGGTCCTGGGTTCAATCCCCGGTACCTTAAAAAAAAAAAACACACACAAAAAAATAATTCTTTCAAGCTGTATAAACCTTCTGCCTGAAGAATAAATGAACCCCCCTTTAAAATAAACATTTACGCCATCCCTGTAACTGTGTTCCCTGCCCAGGAATGAGGCTCGCCCAGGAAACCTGCAACCTTGTATTTTCCCCCGCGACCCTCAACCACACGTCCCAGGTACAAATCAAAGAAAACAGCGTGCTCAGGTGGAGGGCGTAATAACAGATCGGTGGGTGAGTAGAGGCTCGGCTCCATGAATTCTGATCCCAAGCCGCATTTCTACCTTGAAAGGAGGAATCTGAGAAAGGTGTGTAGGGCACAGCTCTTCTAATAGACAGCAGCCTTTGATGGTTTCTCGAGTGGGGTTTAAATAATTGGGCAATAAGAGAAATGAATGAAAAACCAATTGCCTGTAGATGTTAACCGTTTATGAATCCGTCATTAATTGAGCCTCTATTACACGGCAGACATTGTTTCAATCCAATGGGAAAATTGCAATTACGTCGTCCATGTGGTCAGATGCGCACAGCCTCTTCTAACAGCCAGTGGCTGCCACATGAGCACCCGAATCCCCATCGCAAGAGGACTTGCTGCGAGGCAGAGCCCTGTTCCAGCCTCTCTTCCCAAATGCCCTCGAGGAAGGTGGTGGCCTTGTCGTGGTCATCGATGTTTGTACCATTTTGCAGGGAAGAAAAAGCAAATCCAAAACGTGCATCGTGTGGAGGGGCCTGTATCCCTTTATTTAGCCAATCTTATGAATTGTTTGTTGATACAAAGTGTTCAGAGGAAAACAGGGTTTCATCCTTTACAAAAATTCAAATGAAGCAACTTTTAACATATCCATTTATTTGTTTGTTTGTTTGTTAGTTCATGCACTTATTTAACAGATATATATGGCCTGCTTTCCGTGCACCAAGCAATGCCTCATTATTTACTTATCTCGTCTTTTCTTTTTCCCTCTTTTTCCTCCCTCCCTCCTCCCGCCCCCTCTCTCTCTCCCTCCTTTCCTCCCTTCCATACTTCCATCCTTCCTAACCCCCAGGCCCCTCGGTCTCGCCCACGCCTCCTGGCTGTGGAAGAGCGGGCTGAGCTCTTCGGCACGTGGCAGTGGCTGCTCAGAGGGTACAGAAGACCGCGCAGTGCCCACTGCACCCACTAAGGCCCATTTGCAGACGCTCTGGGAGTCTACACGGAGGCGGGAGGGGTCCTGAGTTTAGACAGATGATCCAGGCGGCTCTGAGCTCCCTCTGCAGCCGCTGAACTGTGGTCACAGGTGCTCTCGGGGCTTCCACGTCCCCTGAACTGCCCGTGGCACCATCACTCCCCCCGCTGCTGCGGTGCACGCCCAGGCTCGTGCCGCCGTCACACTGTTGCACTAGGGCCAGCCTGGCTGTGGCCCCGATGCACACACCTCCAAGGCAGTTAGGACTTGCGGTGCTGCTGTGTGCCCCCCCTCCCCTGACCTCGCTCTAATTTCCTTTGTCTAATGACCTTTTCCTGCCATCCTTCCCATTCCCAGCTCTAATGGTGGCTGCCAAGGATGCATGGCCCAATGCGCTATTCCTTGGGAATTGTTTTTTTGAGGTACTGGGGCTAGGGATTGAACCCGGGGCCTCATAAATGGGGAGCTGGTGCTCAACCATTGTGCCACATTGGCTCCCTTAAGTTGGTTTCTTTGTTCATTTGCTGTTTGTTTCTGTTTTTAGGAGGCAGTGGAAACCCAACCCCGGACCTCCCACGTGGGAAGCAGGCACTCACACGCTTGAGCCACATCCACTCCCCTCCCTGGGATTTCATACAGACACCAGCACGTTGCTACTTGAGAGGACATCAGATTGGGGCTCTCTCTCATCACACTTGAAGACACAGGCTTGAGGAAGATGCTTCAGGGAAACCCAGAGCTGGACGAGAATGAGAGAGAACCCTTCACGTCCTCAGCTGAGTCCAACAGCCACCAGTTCTTGCTTCAACTTTCCAGTAATGTGACCTAATAAATAACTACTTTTGCCCGGGCTAATTAGTGCTGGATTTCTTTTGCTTACTGCAAGAGGACTGGCAAGTACAGACTTGAGAAAAATACCTTTTTCCCTTGTATCCTTTTAGATGCACGCCACTGCAGCTTTATCTTTTTTTGTTTGTTTTTAAAGATTTATTTTGTTTATTTCTCTCCCCTTCCTGTACCCCCCTTTTGTCTGCTCTCTTGTGTCCATTCTCTGTGAGTTCTGTGTCTGCTTGCATTCTCGGTGGCACCAGGAATCCTGTCTTTTTGTTGCGTCATTTGCTGTGTCAGCTCTCCATGCGTGTGGCGCCCCACCTGGGCAGGCTGCACTTTTTTCGCATGGGGTGGCTCTCCTTGAGGGGCTCATTTCTTGTGCATGAGACTCCCCTATGCAGGGGACACCCCCATGTGGTACGGCACTCCTTGCACGTGGCAGCACTGTGCATGGGCCAGGAGGCCCTGGTTTCGAACCCTGGACCTCCTATATTGTAGGTGGACATTCTATCAGTTGAGCCACTTCCATGTCCCTGCTGCTATATCTTGGTCATTTATTTTGTATTTACTGCCCAGCAGAGTGACTTGGGCTATGATAGATATCTTTTATTTTTGCCACTGGTGTCTCTTTCCCAGGACATGCCGGTGTTATAGATAAAGGGAGACTGAGTCAGGGAGTGTGCAAGCCCCACTCCGTATCCTACTCATGGCCACTGCTACCCTCCCAACATGCAGACCCTGTGGGAAACACACCAGGCTTCTCCCTCATGCAAGGAAACCTTCTTCCAAGGTCCCTGATGTCCTCTGGAGAATCTGGCTTCTCTCATTTTCCTCCCCTACTCAAGCCTATTGGACATGCCTGCACGTACATCAATCCAATTTTTAATAACAACAATGACTTTCATTTATGGAGGGCTGACAGTGTCTCAGTGACCTAAATCCTTCATATGGGATAATTCAGTTGATCCTCATAAAATCCTATGGCCGGGGAGCTGAGGTGGCGCAAGCAATTGAGTGCCTCTTTCCCATGTTGGAAGTTCCCGGGATCAGTTCCCAATTCCTCCTAAAGAGAAGATAAGAAGACAAGCAGACACAGAAGAACGAGCAGCAGATGGACACTGACCATGAGCAGCAAGGGGGGGGGGGGTGGCAATAAATAAATAAAATAAATCTTTTTTAAAAAATCCTATGAGATAAGCAATAGGATTATTTACATCACAGTGGTGAGAAACAGCAAACTGAGAGAAGTACCGTATCTAAGTTCAGCTATAAGAGGTCACAGCCAGGCAGGGTGACTGCAGAGTTCCTGACACTGTTTCTTTCCTTTTACATTTTAAGCCTTTATTATGATAATTTTCAAGTTCATGCAAAAACAGAAAGAATAGTATCATGAACCTCAGGTACCAGTCACTTGGTGTTGACAATTATCGACATCTTACCATGCTTGTTTTTATCTATGTCTCTCACTTTTAAATTTAGAGAATTTTAAAGAAACTCCAGATAGCTTAATATTTCACCCATAATTTCAGTTCTGTAAATATCTCTAATCATCAGCACACTAATGAAATTAGCAATCATTCCTTAATGTCAATAAAAGTATTTTAATGCTATTTTTATTAAGATATAATTTATTGTCAGTAAAACCCTTTTTTCGTGTACAGTTCTGTAAGTTTGGACAAAAGCATATAGTCAAGTAACCACCACTGCAATGAAGATACAGGATATTTCCATCACCCCCCAAACTCCCTCATATCCCTTTGTAGTCAAGCTCTCCCCCTAGCTCTAGCTCCTGGCACCCCCTGGTGTATTTCTGCACCTATAGTCTTGCCTCTTCTAGAATTTCCTATAAATGGGATCATATATGATGCAGCACTTTGGGTCTGGCTTCCTCCACTTAGCGTACTGCTTTGTGATTGACCCGTGATATTGCATTTATCAGTAGTTTGTTCCTCTTCGTTGCTGGTGACAATTCCATGGTGGCTGTAGCAGAGATCTGTTGAGGGACATCTAGATAGTTTCCATTTTGCCAAGTATGAAAAAGACCATTGTAAACACTCATATACAGGCTTCTGAGTGAACATTTTCATTTCTCTTTGATAAATACCCAGGAAGGGCCTTGCTGGTTTGCAGGTACTGTATGTTTAACTCTGTAAGACTCTACCAATTGTTTTCCCAAGTGGCTGAACCATTCCAGATCTCATACTGGAATCATGGCCAATCTTTCTTTCTAAACCATCTTTGCTCGGGGAGCTTCCTGGGGTCACCGGGAAATGAATTAATTGCCTCCAAATCCTTGTCTCTGGCTCAGGGTGAGCCCGGCCTATGAAAATGGCAAATCTAACGTACAAGATGTTTTTATCTTTTAAAATCTTTTTTTTAACAAAGCAAACAAGACATATACCAATTAGGAAAACCACCACTTCTAATATTGGCACTGTAACCTGGACTTAATTATTTATTTATTTAAAATAGAAAACAAATGCCCAAGCCTAAGAGAATTTTTGAAATAATTTTAATTATTTATTTATCCCCCTGCCTTGTTGTTTCGTGTTCGCTGCCTGTTCTCTGTGTCTGTTTGTTGCGTGCTCTCTGTAGCTGTTAGTCTTTTTTTAAGAATCTGGGACCTCCCACGTGGGAGAGAGGCACCCAATTGCTTGACCCACCTCCACTCCCTGCTTCTTGTGTTTCTCATTGTGTTTCCTCATTGTGTCTCATTGTGTCTCCTCATTGCATCATTTTGTTGCATCATCTCATCACGCCAGCCTATTTTGTCAGCTTTCTGTCTTCTTTAGGAGTCACCAGAAATGGAACCCAGGACCTCCCATGTGGTGGGTGGGCACCCAAATTCTTACACAACATCTGCTTCCCAACCTGGATTTATTACTGCTACATTTGTTCTTCTTTCTTCCTGGTGATGATTTTACCTGCTTAATCTCAGGAGTCAGACCGATCTCAGACTTACCACAGTGGAAGATCAGGTGTTGGCTGAAAATGGAGGACTGGGACTTGAGGCTTGGCTAAACTTTCTGAAAGGTCTATCTGGTTGGACGGTTGCCCCCAACTTTAGAGTCACTCCTGGTTCTTCACATGCAGAGCTGTCTGAATTCTTGGTTCCAACCAAGCCAGATAAATCTGACTCTTTTGTAATCCACTGTCAACCTGTGTTGCTTATTTAGATTGGGACCTTGCTGTCTAGATTCATTTTTAATAATTTCACAGTTAAACCA
The DNA here is from genome assembly GCF_030445035.2 of Dasypus novemcinctus. NCBI lineage: Eukaryota > Metazoa > Chordata > Mammalia > Cingulata > Dasypodidae > Dasypus > Dasypus novemcinctus. Next base: position 24,145,260 of record NC_080691.1, on the reverse strand, counting down.
GTGGTTCTCAGCCCAGGTGATTTTGTTCTGCAGGAGACCCTTGGCAATGTCTAGAGAGATTTGGGGTTGTCACACATGGAGGTGGGGTGCTAACTGGCAGGTAGTGGGTGGTAGTCAGGAATGGTGATAAACGTCCTACAATATATGACGACTTCCCATAACAAAGAATTATCCAGTCCCAGATGTCATTAGTGCCAACGGTGAGAAACCCTGAAGTAAAACTACAATCTTTGGTCAATTTTGTCCAGGAAAACCATTTTTCCTTCTCTGGCTACCATTGAAATCCACAGTGTGCTTTCTCTCGGAAAGCAAGAAACTCTCCAATCACCCATATCGATCCCTCCTGAAACCCTCTGGGCATTTGCCCACCCTTGGGTTGATCTGTCAGTGCTCAAGGGGTGGACAGTTCCATCAGAATCGCCTTGAGTGCAGTTTCCAAAAGAACAGACCAGATTCTGTTAGGAGAAGGAGGGGGAAGGGCATGAGCAAGGAAAGGCAGTAGGTGGGGATGACAGTCTGCACCTGACAGATGGGGAAGCTGAGGCCAGGAGAGTGAAGACACCTGCTCAGCACCACACCGTTCCCACCCAGAAGAGCTGTTTTTCCCCGCTTCTGGCTTTCTGCCATTCCACACTGTTCCTTGGGTCCCTGGTTCTTTCTCTTGCAGTGTTTGCTAAGTAGATATGGGAGGAATGACGACCTGGCCCTCCTGCCACCCATTAACAGGCACGGCAGATGGACTCCGTTGCATTTTATTTCCTGCTGGCACATGGCAGTGGCCCAGCAAGGGGGTGAGAGGGCCTCCGTTTGTGATGTCATGCTACTCGAGGGCGGCCTTAACAACAAGATTTCGCAAATAGGTCAGTGTTGTCAAATAGGATTGTTACTGGCAAGGCAGAAGGTGCTCAACTCTATCTGGAACTAACAAAATGCCTTGCTACCCATAAAGAGCACGTAAATTGACTCTCGGAGGATACAGCTCTCTCATTCTAGATCCTCAGAGCTGAGACGATTCTCTCTCCCTTAGAAAGACTGCCCTTTGCAGACAAGGTCCTTATCTCACCCTAGGATATTTCGGATACTCTGTGAGTACTACTGCTAAATACAGATCAAATGTACACTTTTTTTTTTTTTTAATATACCAGGGCCAGGCACTGAACCCAGGACCTCGTACATGGGAAGGTGGTGCTCAACCACTGAGCCACATCAGCACCCCCAAATGTATACTAATACTAATGCTTTTGCTTTACATTTATTTTTGTAGCTTTGTTACATGACTAATACTGTTTCATTGCAAACTTTTAGAAACATCGTGTATTCATAGAGAATATAATAAAAATGTAACCATAATCCAACAACCCAGAGATAAAAACTAGTTACGTTTTGTTATATATCTGGGGTGGCTTGGAGCTACATATTCCAGAAAAACCTGTTCTTAAACTTAATCCGTTCCATGGATGTGAGCCCATTGTAAATAAGACCTTTTGATGAGGGGTGTGGCCCAACGGGCTCAGGATGGGTCTTGGTCCCATTGCTGAAAGCCTTTCAGGGAGAGAAAGCCACAGGGTGGGGGCAACCAGAAGCTGACCTGGAAGAGAAGGGAGAGGCCACTCTCCTGCCACATGTGACAGAGGCACCAAGGACCAGCCTTCAGTGGCAGCCTGCCCCAGACTGCCAGTCTTCGGGAAGAAAGGATTGTCTTGATGATGCCCTGATTTGAACTTCTCCTAGCCTCAAAATCTTGAGCCAAGAAATTCCCTTTGTTTAGGCCAACCCACTGCATAGTATTTGCTGTAGCAACAAGGAAGCTAAAACACCCTTCTAGATGTGCCGTATCTACGTGTATCTTTCCATTCTTGAATAATTTACATATGCAATGTTTATTCTTTAATAATTTAAAACCACACAAATAATATACAAATCTATTATTGCAAAAATTAATGCAGATAGTCTTCCTTCCTCACTACCTGGTCACTCTTTTTAACTCACACGTCTCTTCAGAGGATACAGGTGTTACCAGTTTGGAGAGACTCCTAATAGATCGTATGTACATGCACTATGTTTTTTTTATAAAACTAGGATCATACTCTGAATGCAGCTTTGTAAACTGTCCTTTTCACTTAACATTGTAGGCATCTTTTCATGAGTTAGACATACATATGCATATGTACACATACACACACAGCAGGGGTTCTCAAACTGTGCCTCACAAACCAGCAGTGTCTGCATCTCCTGGGAACTTGTTTAAAACGTGAACTAATGCATCCTGTCTCTGGCATCATTTCAAAGTCTGAAGGGCACATTCTTTTGTAGCTGTACCATAAGTCATTTAAGCATTTGCTTACTCATAGATAATTTTTTTTAAAGATTTATTTTTATTTATTTCTCTCCCCTTTCCCCCCGCCCCAGTTGTCTGTTCTCCATGTCTATTTGCTGCGTGTTCTTCTTTGTCCGCTTCTGTTGTTGTCAGAGGCATGGGAATCTGTGTTTCTTTTTGTTGCGTCATCTTGTGCGTCAGTTCTCCGTGTGTGTGACACCGTTCTTGGGCAGGCTGAACTTTTTTTGCACTGGGCAGCTCTCCTTACCGGGTGCACACCTTGCACGTGGGGCTCCCCTACGTGAGGACACCCACGTAATTATCTTTGAGTGGGAAGCGGACTTGGCCCAGTGGTTAGGGCGTCCGTCTACCACATGGGAGGTCAGCGGTTCAAACCCCGGGCCTCCTTGACCCACGTGCAGCTGGCCCATGCGCAGTGCTGATGCACACAAGGAGTGCCGTGCCATGCACGGGTGTCCCTGCATAGGGAAGCCCCACGCACAAGGAGTGCGCCCCATAAGGAGAGCTGCCCAGCGTGAAACAAAGTGCAGCCACACACACGGAGAGCTGACACAACAAGATGATGCAACAAAAAGAAACACAGATTCCCATGCTGCTGACAACAATAGAAGCAGACAAAGAAGAGGACGCAGCAAATAGACACAGAGAACAGACAACTGGGGTGGGGGGGAAGGGGAGAGAAGTAAATAAATGAATAAATCTTTAAAAAAAAAAATTCTGTTTTTGAAACCTACTCTTGGTTCCTGCTACAGTGACCTGCCTGAGTAATGTGAAGATAAGGGGTAACTGTGTCTCTCTGTGTGCTTCCAGAAGAGCTGGAGGTGGTTCCCAATCCCAAGGTGGGCAGAGGCATACCTGACCCTCTTTTTGGCTTCTTGCCCTAAGAATGAATGGTTCAATTAGAGGTTGCATCCCAGGAGCTTCTCCAGGTATGTGTTGTTACTGATATAGATATATGTAGAGATAAATAAATGTTTGTGTTTATATATTCTGCAACTCTCCATTTCCTCTTATTTGGGTGTTTTTTATTTTTTTAAAGAATTTTTATTTTTTATTTCTTTTATTTTCCCCTCCTCCTCTCCTCCTACCCTGCTGTTTTTGCTGTCTGTGTTGTCTTCTCTCTCTCTCTTTTTTTTAAGATTTATTTCTCTCCCCTTCCCCTCCCCCCACGTTGTCTGTTCTCTGTCCATTCACTATGTGTTCTTCTTCGTGCACTTGGATTCTTGTCAGGAAGCACCGGGAATCTGTGTCTCTTTTTGTTGTGTCATCTTACTGCATCAACTTTCCGTGTGTGCGGTGCCACTCCTGGGTGGGCTGCATTTTTGCATGGGGCAGCTCTCCTTGTGGGTGCACTCCTTGCATGTGGGGCACCCCTATGTGGGGGACACCCCTGCATGGCACCGCACTCCTTGTGCACGGCAACACTGCACATGGGCCAGCTCACCACATGGGCCAGGAGGCCCTGGGTACTGAACCCTGGACCTTCTATATGGTAGGTAGATGCTCTATCAGTTGAGCCACATCTGCTTCCCATGTGTTGTCTTCTCTTCTCATTTTCTCTCCTCTAGGATTCACCGGGATTCAATCTTGGAGACCTCTGTTGGGGAGAGAGGTTCCCTGTCAATTGCACACCTCAGTTCCTGGTTTCTGCTGTGCTTCACTTTGATTCTCCCCTTGGCTCTCTTTTTCTGATGAGTCATCATCTTACTGCAAGACTCACTTGCATGGGGCATTGGCTCACCACGTGGGCACTGGCTCACCAAGCAGGCACTTGCATGGGCACTGGCTTGCTGTGTGGGCACACCTTCTCTTCTTCTTCTTCACCAGGAGACCCCAGGAATCAAACCCAGGTCCTCCCATATGGTAGGCAGAAGCTCCATCACTTGAGCCACATCTACTTCCCACCTGGATGTTTCACGTGTTTAACCTACATTTATAACATTTGTCAAAATCATCTTGGGTGGACACTCAGGCATTTGAAATCTGAAAATTCAAAATGAAAGGAATGCCAGAAAACCATAAAATATGCAGCACAGTATATTTTTAATTCTTTATAGAATTTTTTTTCAATCACATCACCCAAGATGGCTCTCTTGTCTGTTTGTTGTCTCCTCACTGTGTCTGCTTGCTGTCTGTCCACCTTCCTTAAGAGGCACTGGAAACTGAATCTGGGAATTCCCATGTGAAGGGTGGGTGCCCAACTGCTCGAGCCACATCTACCCCCACCATTTTTCATTCTTATACATCTCTTTTCTCTGTGATCACCAGCTGGAGTCTGCAGTGGAGAAAATGAGCAAGAGTAACTTGATCTTCATCCCGGGATTTTTGTTAAGGGTTGTCCCGTATGGACTTTCATCCCCTCTTATGGAACAGCCCAAGATTTCTTTTTGCCATGACATTTCTACTTTCCATTTATGGAGTCCTGTCTTATTCACCCGCTCCCCTTTGTCATCAATCTCTTTACTAGTAATTTGTCTGTTGACGTCTTCTATTTCTTCTTGAGTCACTGTGATAGTCTGTGTGTTTCTAGGAAGTTGTCCATTTCACCTGGGTTAACTAATGTATTGGCATATCGTTCACAGTATCCTCTTGTTTTAGTTTGCTAAGGTGCTCAAAGTAGATATCATAAAAAGTGTTGGCTTTAACAGTGGGATTTATTAGCTTACAACTTACAGGTTTTTTTTTAAGGATTTATTTTATTTGTTTTTCTCTCCTTCCCCCCCCATCCCGGTTGTCTGTTCTCTGTGTCTATTTGCTGCGTGTTCTTCTTTGTCCATGGCACAGGAATTTGTGTTTCTTTTTGTTGCAACATCTTGCTGCGTCAACTCTCCGCGTGTGCAGCGCCATTCCTGGGCAGGCTGCACTTTCTTTCATGCTGGGCGGCTCTCCTTACAGGGCGCACTCCTTATGCGTGGGGCCCCCCTCTGCGGGGGGCACCCCTGCATGGCACGGCACTCCTTGCACACATCAGCACTGCATATGGGCCAGCTCCACATGAGTCAAGGAGGCCCGGGGTTTGAACTGCGGACCTCCCATGAGGTAGACGGACGCCCTATCCACTGGGCCAAGTCTGACTCCCACAACTTACAGTTTTGAGGCTGAGAAAAATGTCCAAATCAAGGCATCATCAAGGCAATACTTCATTTCTGAAGACGGGCTGCTGGGATCCTTGACTCCTCTGCCACATGGCAAGGCACCTGGAGGCATCTGTAGCCTCTCTCTTCTATTCTGGAAAGAGTTGCGTTCAGCTTCTTGCTTCTGTGACTTTCTCTTTTTTTCTTTGTACTCATCCCATTTATAAAAGATTCCAGTAAGAGAATTAAGAACCACCCTGGGCCATGCCTTAACTGAAGCAACCTATTCAAAAGGTTCAACTTTAATAGGTTATACCTACAGGAATGGATTAGCTCTAAGGACACGATTTTCTGGGGGCACATACAGTCCCAAACCATCATAACTCTTATAATTCTTTTTATTTCTGTGGGGTCAGTGGTAATGTCTCCCTTTTCATTTCTGATTTTAGTCATTTGTGTCCTTTCTTCTTTTAAAATCTGTCTAGCTAAAGGTTTGTCACTTTTATTGGTCTTCTTAGAGAAAAAGGTTTTGGTTTTGTTGATTTTTTTCTATTTTTTAAAAATTCTCTATTTCATTTATCTCCTCTGTAATCTTTTTTATTTCCTTTCTTCTGTTGGCTGTAGGTTTAGTTTGCTCTTCTTTTTCTAGATCCTCTGGTTTTGATATTAGATTTCTGATTTGAAATGGGATTCCCCATTTTTGGGAATTTGAATGTCCCCTCTACTTGCTATGAAATAGATTTTCACCCCCTTTATTGTATGGCTTAACACAGGTTATCCTTTGCCCAAGGTTGCTTTGAATTAATTATTTCTTATACTGCTTTAGCTCTACAAGTGCTCTCCTGCAGTGCTGGGAGAGTGAGCCCAAGACCGTTTTCTGAGTCAGTCTCTCAGGCTTCACCCAGTAGATTGGCACTGACCTACAGGCACCCACTGTGTGCATACAGGTTACACTGCTTCCCCTGGAATAGTGCCAGGGACTCAAAATGGGAATGCAGGCTGGGTCCACACCATGCCAGGGAGGGTTGGGCGAGTGGCAAGCAAAGGCGCTATGAGCTTTGTCTGCTGCTTTCTTGATAAAGCACTTGCCCAGTTACTGCAATCCTTTAACTGTTTCCCAGAGTTTTAAAGAAGATGGCTCGACTAGTTTTTGCAAGTTGTTCAAAGATTCTGTGGGGAATTTGCACTGTTCAGCATCATAAGATGCACCTCTATCTTGGTCCAGGAGTCTCCAGAATTATTTTTTTTATTAGAGCAGTTGTAGGTTTATGAAAAATCCCTCAGAAAGTACAGAGTTCCCATATACATCCCTCCTCCCACAGTTTTCCCTATTAACAGCTTACATTAATGTGGTAACATTATTACAATTGAGAAAACAATATTATTTTAATTACACTATTAATTATAGTCCATAGTTAAAATTAGGGCTCACTATTTGTACAGTTGTACAGTTCTATGTTTTCTTAAAAATGTATTCTGGTACCATATATACAGCCTCAATGTTTCCATTTTATCCATTTTCTGACATACAATTCATTGGCATTAATTACATTTGCAATGTTATGCCACCATCCATTACCAAAACTTTTTTCATCACCCCAAACAGAAACTCTATACCAGTTGTGCATTAACTCCCCACTTCTGGTCCCTGATAACCAAAATTCCAGTTTCTTACTCTATGAATTTGCATATTCCACTTATTTCCTATAGGTGAGATCATACAACATTTGTCCTTTCATGTCTGTCTTACTTCATTCAGCATGATGCCTTTAAGGTTCATGCATGCCGTAGTATGTACCAGCACTTCATTCCTTTTAACGACTGGATAATATTTCATTGTGTGTATACTTATACCACATTTTTAAAATCCATTCATCCATTGATGACTACTTGGATTGCTTCCATTCCACTGTTTGGCTATTGTGAATAATGCTGCTATGAATATCAGTGTTCAAGTATCTGTCCGTATCTCTGCTTTCAGTTCTTTTGGTTGTATTCCTAGGAGTGGCATTGGCATGTCCTGTGGTAACTCTACGTTGAACTTTCTGAAGAACCACCAAACTGTTTTCCACCGTGGCTGAACCATTTTACATTCCCACCAGCAGCGCATGAGGGTGCCAAGGTTCCAGTTTCTTCACATCGTTGTCATTATTTGTTATCTTCATTTTTAAAAATAATAGCAATCCTGGTAGGTATGATGTAGTATCTCACTGTGTGTGTGTGTTTTTTTTCATTCTAAAAACAATTTATTGAAGCTTATCATTCATACATAAACAGTAAGTATATAGTAGAAGTTGTGGACTTATAAAACAAACATGCATCACATCATACAGGGCTCCCATATATCGCCCTACCACAAATACCTTTCATTGTTGTAAAACATTTGTAACAAATTATGAAAGAGCATTGTCAAAGTATTGCTGCTAACTACAGTCTGTGTCTTACATTCAGTGTGTTTTCCCCCGACCAACACTATTATTTTTTTTTGTTCATAAACCATATGATATACTTAAAGTATACAATCAACGGCATTTGATATAATCACCAAATCGCACATTCATCACTTCAATCAATATTAGAACATTTTCATTACAAAAAAAAAAAAAAAGAACAACAACATAAAACAAACCAGGGGCGCGGATGTGGCTCAAGCAGTTGAGCGCCCACTGCCCACATGGGAGGTCCTGGGTTTGGTTCCCAGTGCCTCCTAAAAAAAACAAAACAAACCAACAAAAACCTAGAAACAAACAACAAGCAGAACATAGGGGGAAACCAGCTTGGGAGATGATGTGGCTCAGTGGTTGAGCCCTGGCTCCTCACAGGAGGTCTCAGGTTCAATTCCCATACCCCTGGTACCTCAAAAACAAAACAAACAAAAATCCACCCATACATTAGCACTACCAATTACAAATCCTACGATGTGCTTTTACCATTTCTATTCATTTCCAAAATTTATAAACAAATTTTTACCAATTCTGCAGCTTAAACCTCAGCTTTCCATTCTCTAGTCATATTCTTTTCTCTGGTGACTTATATTCTAGCTATTAACTCCATGACTTGCTCATTATATTTAGTTCAAAAGAGCAAAATCATGCAATATTTGTCCTTTTGTGCCTGGCTTGCTTCACTCAACATAATGTCCTCCAGGATCATCCGAGTCGCCAAATATTTCACAACTTCACTTCTGCTTACAGCTGCATAATATCCCATTGTATATAAACACCATTGTTTGTGTATCCATTCATTGGTTGATGGACACCTGGGTTGTTTCCATCTTTTGGCGATTGTGAATAATGCTGCTATGAATATCAGTGAGTAGATGTCTGTTCCTGCCACTCTTCTCAGTTTTTCTGGATATATTCTTAGCAGCAGTGTTGCCCCATCACATGGTAGATCTATATCTAACTTCCTTAGGAACTGCCAAACGGACTTCCACGGTGGCTGTACCATTCTACATTCCCACTAACAGCGATCAAGCATTCCTACCTCTCCACATCCTCTCCAACACTTTCAGTTTTCTGTTTTGTTAATAGTGGCCATTCTAGTAGGTGTGAGATATCCTCTCATTGTAGTTTTGATTTGCATTTCCCTAATAGCCAAGTGATGTTGAACATTGTTTCATGTGTTTTTTTAAATTATTATTTATTTTATACAAGATAAATTTTCCCATTTAAACCACTTTCAAGCATACAATTTAGGGCATCAACTATGTTCACAATGTTGTGCTATCATCACTACCATCCATTACCAAAAGTTTTCCATCATCCCATACAGAAACCCCCTACCCACCAAGAACTGATTCTCCATTCCCTTCTTTTCCAAGTCCCTTGTAACCTGTAAATCTACTTTCTGTCTCTATGAATCTGCATATTCTAGTTATGTCATATCAGTGAGACCATACAATATTTGCCCTTTTGTGTCTGTCTTATTTTACCCAGTATGATGTCTTTAAGGTTTATTCATGTTGTAGCCTGTATCAAAACTTCATTCTTCATAAGAATTTCTTATCTTAGAGTAATTTTTAAAATGAAAGCAATGTTTTGTGAAACAAAACAGTATAGTGGAACCACTGATGAAGAAGCTGCTTTAACTGGAATTTTAAAAACAATTATTAGGTGAACTTTGCAGAAATTCATGTGTTTTTTGGTTATTGTATTTCTTCTTTAGAAAAATGTCTGTTCAGGTCTTTTGCCCATTTAAAAAAAAAACAAAACTTCTCCCCCTCCCCTCCATTGTCTGCTCTGTCTCCATTTGCTGTGTGTTCTTCTGTGTCTGCTTGTATACTCGTTAGGTGGCTCCGGGAACTGATCCTTGGACCTTCTGGAGTGGGAGAGAGGTGATCATTATCTGTGCCTCCTCTGAGCAATGAACCCTGGACCTCCTATATGATAGATGGGAGCTCAATTGCTTGAGCCACATCAGCTTCCCATCTTTTGCCCATTTTTACAATTGGGTCAATTGTCATTTTACTGTTGAGTTGCAGGATCTTTTTATATATCATGGATATTAGACCCTTGTCAGATGTGATTTCTCAATATTTTCTCCAACTGAGTGGGCTCCTTTTTACCTCTTCACAAAGTCCTTTGAGATGTAGAGGTGTTTAATTTTGAGGAGGCTTCATTTATCTATTTTTTCTTCTTTTGCTTGTGCTTTGGGTGTAAGGTTTAAGAGACTGCCACCTACTACAAATCTTGTAGATATCTCCCTACATTATCTTCTAGGAGTTTTATGGTCTTGGCTTTTATGTTAGAAAGGTGATCCAGTTCGAATTGATTCCTATATAGGGAATGAGATAGGGTCCTCTTGCATTCTTTCAGTTATAGATATCCAGTTCTCCCAGCACCGTTTGTTAAGAGACTGTTCTGTCTCAGAAAAGTGGACTTGGCAGACTTATGAATCAAAAATCAGTTGTCCAAAGACATGAGGGTTTATTTTGGAACTTTCAATTTAATTCCACTGATCGATGTGTCTATCTTTATGCCAATACCATGCTGTTTTGACCATTGTAGCTTTATAATACACTTCAAGGTCAGGAAATGTGAGTCCTCTGACTTCACTCTTCTTTTTTTTTTTTAAAGATTTATTTTTTAATTTATTTCTCTCCCCTCCCCCCCCAAGTTGTCTGCTCTCTGTGTCCATTTGCTATATGTTCTTCTGTGACCACTTCTATCCTTATCAGCGGCACCAGGAATCTGTGTTTCTTTTTGTTGTGTCAGCTCTTTGTGTGTGTGGCACCATTCTTGGGCAGGCTGCACTTTCTTTCATGCTGGGTGTCTCTCCTTATGGGGCGCACTCCTTGCACGTGGGGCTCCCCTACATGGGGGACACCTCTGTGTGGCAGGGCACTTCCTTGCATGCATCAGCACTATGCATGGGCCAGCTCCACATGGGTCAAGGAGGCCTGGAGTTTGAACTGCGGACCTCCCATGTGGTAGGCGGACGCCCTATCCATTTGGGCCAAGTCTGCTTCCCTCGTTCTTCTTTTATAGAATGCCTTTGGCTATTTGGGACCCCTTTCCCTTCCAAATAAATTTGATAATTGCTTTTCTATTTCTGTAAAGTAGGTTGTTGGAATTTTGATCGGTATTGCATAAAATTATAAATCAGTTTGGGTAGAATTGTCATCTTAATGATGTTTAGTCTTCTAATCCATAAACATGGAATGTCCTTTCATTTCTTTAGGTCTTCTTTGATTTCTTTTAGCAGTGTTTTATAGTTTTCTGAACACATATACTTTACATTCCTGGTTAAATTAATTCTTAGATATACGCATAGATATCTTTGTTGCTATTGTAAATGGATTTTTTTCTTGATTTCCTCCTCAACTTACTCACTACTAGTGTATAGAAATGCTACTGATTTTTGCATGTTGACTTTGCATCCTGCCACTTTGCTGAACTTATTTTTTTTAATCACCCCCTCGTGACTTTTTTTTTTTTTTTGCATGCTGTTTGCTCTCTATGTCCATTTTCTGCAGGATCTTTTGTGTTCTCACTTGTCTCCTTTCTTTTTTTGTCGCATCACCTTGCTGAGTTGGCTCTCTGCAGCATCTGCAGGCTGGGTGGTGCTCCACAGCGTGTGGGCGAGGCTGTCTTCACAAGGAGGCCTTGGGATGCGAGCTGAGGACCTCCCATATGGTAGACGGGAGCCCATTTGATTGAGCCACAGCTGCTTCCCTGCTGAACTTATTTTTTAGCTGTAATAGCTTTGTTGTAGATATTTCAGGATTTTCTTAATATAGGATCATGTCATCTGGGAAAAGTGACAGTTTTATTTCCTCTTTTCCAATTTGGATGCATTTCATTTTCTTTTCTTGCCTAGTTGCTCTAGCTAGAACTTCAAGCACAATTTTGAATAACAGTGATGACAGTGGGCATCCTTGTCTTGTTCCTGATCTTAGAGGGAAAATTTTCAGCCTCTCCCTAGTAAGCACAATGTTGGCTGTGGGATTTTCATATATGCCCTTTGTTATGTTGAGGAACTTTCCTTCTCTGTATTTTGAATTTTTTTAATCAAGAAAGGATGCTGGATTTTGTCAAATGCCTTTTGGGGAGCAGGTGTGACGAGTGGTTGAGCACCTGCTTCCCACATTGGAGCTCCCAGGTTTCATCCCTCGTGCCTCCTAAAAACCAAAAAACCAACAACAAGGAAACAAACAAAAAACCTACTGAGGGGAGCTGACGTGGCTCAGATTTTGAGGTCTGGCTTCCCCATACGAGGTCCTGGTCCAATTCCTGGCCCTGGTACCTCAAAAAAAAAAAAAAAAAAAGCCTTTTCTGCATCAATCAAGATTATCATGTGTTTTTTTTCCCCTTTGATTAGTTAATGTGATGTATTATGTTAACTGATTTTCTTATGTTGAACCACCCTTGCGTACCAGGAATAAAATCCACTTATCACAGAGTATAATTCTTTTAATATACTGTTGTATTCAATTTGCAAGTGTTTTCTTGAGACATTTTGCATCTGTGTTCATTATAGTGATTGGTCTGTGAGCTTCTTATTTTGTGGTATCTTTTTCTGGCTTTAGTAATTGGTAATGCTGGCTTCATAAAATGTGTTAGATAATTTTCCTTCCTTTTCAATTTTTGGAAGAGTTTTAAACAAGATTGGTATTATTCTTCTCAAAATACTTGGTAGAATTCACCTGTGGAGCTATCTGGTCCTGGACTTTTGTTTGTTGGAAGATTTTTGATGATGGATTCAGTTTCTTGTGATTGGTTTGTTGAGTTCCTGTACTTCTTGGATAGCGAATGCAGGTTGTTTGTGCATTTCTAGGAATTTGTCCATTTCCTCCAGTTTGTCTAATTTGTTGGCATACTGGTCCTCATAATATCCTCTTGTGATCCTTCTTATTTCTGTTATTCAGTCATAATATCCCCCTTTTCATTCCTGATTTTATTTATTTGCATCTTCTCTCTTTTTTTCTTTGTTAGTCTTGCTAAGAGTTTGTCGATTTTATTGATTTTCTTAAAGAATTAGCTTTTGGTTTTGTTGATTCTCTATTGGTTTTGTTGTTCTCAATTTCATTTATTTCTGCTTTAATCTTTATTATTTCTTTCTTCATGCTTGCTTTGGGATTGGCTTGCTATTCTTTTTCTAGTTTCTCCAATTGTTCAGTTAGATCTTTGATTTTAGCTCTTTCTTCTTTTTAAAATATAGGCATTTAGGGATATAAATTTCCCTCTCAGCACTCCTTTGCTGTATCCTGTAAGTTTTGATAACTTGTGTTCTCATGTACATTGGTCTCAAGATAGCTACTAATTTTTCTTGCAACTTCTTTTTTGACCCACTGATTGTTTGGGAGTGTGTGGTTTAGTTTCCATATATTTGCAAATTCCCCCTTTTCTGCCTGTTATTGATTTCCAGTTGCATTCCATTATGATCAGAGAAGGTGCTTTATATAATTACAATCTTGTTGAATTTATTGGGAGCTGTGTTTTGGCCCAACATGTAGCCTATTCTGGAGGAAGCTCCATGAGCACTTGAGAAGAATGTATAACCAGCTGATTTGGGGTGCAATGTTCTGTATATGTCTGTCAGGTCCAGTTTGTTTATCATATTCTTCAAGTTCTCTGTTTCCTTGATCTTCTGTATAGTTGTTCTGCCTATTGATGTGAGTGGTATGTTGAAGTCTCTAGCAATAATTGTAGAGATATCTTTTTCTCTACTCAGTTTTGCTAGAGTTTGCCTCATGTATTTTGGGGCATCCTGGTAAGGTGCATAGATAATTATGACTGTTACTCCTTCCTCATGGATGGTCCCTTTTATTGATATATAATGGACTTTATATTTCTTACCACTTTTTTTTGCATTTAAAGTCTGTTTTGTCTGACACCAGTAATATAGCTACCCCTGCTCTATTTTGGTTACTATTTGCATATAACATCTTTTTCCAACCTTTCATTCACAGTCTGTTTGCATCTTTGGGTGTAAGATGAGTCTCCTGCACACAGCATATGGATATCTCATATTTTCTTATCCATTTTGCCAGCCTATTTATTTATTTATTTATTTTCAAGGTACTGGAGGCTAGGGATTGAATCCAGGGCCTTGTATGTGGCAAGCAGACACTCAACCATTTGAGACACATCTGCTCCCCCAGCCTATGTCTTTTGATTGGGGAGTTTAATCCATTAACATTCAATGTTATTACTGTAAAAGCATTACTTACTTCAACCATTTAATCCTTTGGCTTTCATATGTCACATCTTATTTTTGTCTGTCTTTTTACCCTTCAAGTAACCCTTTCTGATAGACTTTTACTTCTACCCTTTCCTCCAAGCCTCTCTCTCTCTTGTCCTTCCTTTTTTGGCTGCATAACTCCCTTTAGGGAAGAAGATCACAACTCTATAAAAATATGTAGTATGGGTTGTGTGGGGTGTTCCCAAACCCTGAGAGGGCTCTTTCGGGGGCTTGTAGGGCAGAAAGTTGCCTGGATGTCGATTTGGTGAGACAGTGACAGAAGAGATTCTTGCAAGAGGTGGAACTTTCAGTTTCTGACATGGAGGTCAGAAGTTGTAGGTGGAACCTCTCCCCCTAGGGCTGGCAGCCCATCTGTGGCAAAAATTGAAGAACTAACTGCACATTTGGAGGAATTAGTAAAAAACACAACAAAGTAACCCCACAGGAAGAAGAAAGAAAGAAAGAAAGAACAAAGATAAGAGCAGAACTAAATGAAATAGAAAATAAGAAAGCACTTGAAAAGATAAACAAAACCAAGAGCTGGTTCTTTGAGAAGATCAATAAAATTGACAAACCCTTAGCTAGACTAACAAAGAAAAAAAGAGAGAAGAGGCAAATACACAAAATAAGAAATGAGAAAGGAGATATCACCACTGACCCCACAGAAATAAAGACTATGATAAGAGGATACTTTGAAAAACTATATTCCAACAAAAATGACAATTCAGAGGAAATGGACAAATTCCTAGAAACACATAAGCAGCCTATATTGATGAAAGAAGAAATGGATGATCTCAACAAACCTATCACAAGTAAAGAGAATCAGTCATTAAAAACTTCCCAACTAAGAAGAGCCCAGGGCTAGATGGCTTCACAGGTGAATTCTACAAAACATTCCAGAAAGAACTAACACAATCCTGCTGAAACTCTTCCAAAAAATCGAAACAGAAGGAACATTACCTAACTCATTCTATGATGCCAACATTCCCTTAGTACCAAAGCCAAACAAAGACAGCACAAGAAAAGAAAATTACAGACCAATTTCTCTAATGAACCTTGACACAAAAATCCTCAACAAAATACTTGCTAACCATATTCAACAACACATTAAACAAATTATACACCATGACCAAGTGGGATTCATTCCTGGTATGCAAGGATGGTTCAACATAAGAAAATCAATCAATGTAATACACCATATAAACAGATTGAAGGGAAAAAACAACATGATTATATCTACAGATGCAGGAAAAACATTTGACAAAATACAGCACCCTTTCTTGATAAAAACACTCCAAAATATTGGAATACAAGGAAATTTTTTGAACACGATAAAGAGTATATATGAAAAACCCACAGCCAACATTGTTTACAATGGTGAAATCCTAAAATCCTTCCTTCTAAGATCAGGAACAAGACAAGGATGCCCACTCTCACCTCTTCTATTTAACATTGTCTTAGAAGTACTTGCTCAAGCACTGAGGCAAGAACCAGATATAAAAGGCATTCCAATTGGAAAGGAAGAAGTCAAAATTTCATTATTTGCAGATGACATGATCCTATAATAGAAAACCCTGAGAGGTCTACAACAAAGCTTCTAGAACTCATAAATGAGTTTAGCAAAGTCTCAGGTTATAAGATCAATGTGCAAAAATCAGTAGCATTTCTGTACACCAATAATGAGCAAGCTCAGGAGGAAATCAAGAAACAAATACCTATATACTTACCAATAGATCTCTTTTAGACATTTATAGATTGTTCATAATCTGTGGTTATATTTGATCTGTTTAGAATCTTTTTTTTTTTTTTCTTTTCAAATTTTTTTTTTAATTTTTTTATTTTTTATTGACTTTGTAATAATATTACATTAAAAATATATATGTGAGGTCCCATTCAACCCCACCCCCCCACCCCCCCTCTCCCCCCTGTTTAGAATCTTTAGTAAGATTCAAACCAAATGTAATGACACCAAGATTTCATTAGCATTATTAAAAACTTATTAAAGCATAGAGAGATTGAGACATCAAAAAAAAAAAAGAAAGAAAGAAACAAATACCATTTACAATAGTCACTAAAAAAATCAAATCCCTAGGAATAAATTTAACTAAAGATGTAAAAAAAACTTATACACAGAGAACTACACAAGACTGTTCAAGGAAATCAAAGAAGACCTAAATAAATGGAAGAATATTCCCTGTTCATGCATAGGAAGACTAAATATTATTAAGATGTCTATCCTACCAAAACTGATATATACATTCAATGCAATCCCAATAAAAAATCAACACAGCATTCTTTAAGGAACTAGAAAAACTAGCTATGAAATTTATTTGGAAAGGAAAGAGGCCCCAAATAGCCAAAGACATATTGAAAAAGAAAAACAAAATTGGAGGAATCACACTACCTGACTTCAAAACATACTACAAAGCTGCAGTAGTGAAAACAGCATGGTATTGGAACAAGGAGAGACACACAGGCCAATGGAACTGAATTGAGAGTTCTGATATAGATCCTCATATATATAGTCATATAATATTTGATAAAACCACCAAACCCTCTCAACTGGGAGAGAATAGCCTATTCAACAAATGGTGCCTGGAGAACTGGATATCCATATGTAAAAGAATGAAAGAGGATTACCATCTCACACCTTATACAAAAATCAACTCAAGATGGATCAAAGACCTACATATAAGAGCCAAGACCATAAAGACTTTGGAAAGCAGTGTAGGGAAGCATATACAAGACCTTGTAATAGGAAATGGCTTCACGAACTTCACACCAAAAGCATGAGCAGCAAAAGAACAAACAGATAAATGGGACTTCCTCAAAATTAAAGCCTTCTGCACCTCAAAGGAACTTGTCAAGAAAGTGAAAAGAGAGCCTACACAATGGGAGAAAATATTTGGTAACCATATATCTGATAGGAGACTTATAACCTGAATATATAAAGAACTCCTATATCTTGAAAATAAAAAGACAACCCATTTAAAAAATGGGAAGAAGATTTAAACAGACACATCTCCAAAGAAGAAATACAAATGGCTAAAAAGCACATGAAAAATGCTCCAAATCTCTAGCTATCAGGGAAATGCAAATCAAAACTACAATGAGATACCATCTGACTTCCATAAGATTGGCAGCTCTGAAAAAACAAAAGACTACAAATGCTGGAGAGGATGTGGAGGAATGGGAACACTCATCCACTGCTGGTGGGAATGCAGAAGGATCCAGCCATTCTGGCGGACAGTTTGGTGGTTTCTCAAAAAACTATAGATTTGCCATATGACCGAGCAATTCCACTGCTGGGTATATACCCAGTAGAACTGAAAACAAGGACACAAACGGATATATGCACACCAATGTTCATAGCAGCATTGTTCACTATCGCCAAAAGTTGGAATCAACCCAAATGCCCACCAACAGATGAATGGATAAATAAAATGTGGTATATACATACAATGAAATACTACTCAGCTTTAAGAACAAATACACTACAAACACACGTGATAACATGGATGAATATTGAGAACCTTATGTTGAGTGAAGCAACCCGGGCATTGAAGAACAAATACTACATGACCTCAATGATATGAAATAAGTAAACCAAGCTGCCTCAGAGAGCTAGAGACTGGATGATAGGCTTAAAGGAAATTGGGGGATAGAGGAAGGATATAAGCTGATAACTCCATGGGAGAAATCTATGATAAGCTGGAGGTAAGTATTTGTACAAGGAAGGGATAAAATGGGAGAATAGGGTTACCTTTGGGTGGGGCTTTGTGGGCTTGAGGGGGGCTAGGGATGGGAGGATGGGTAATATTGCCCAAGAAATTGGGGGGAGGGTGGGGCAACATCAAACATAAGAGATTGTCAGGTATTTGGTTGAGAGTATAATGCTGAGAAAACTTTTTCAAAAATATAATAAGGAAGGTTACCTGTTTAAGATCCTTAAAGGGGATAATCTGACGCAGGACAGGCTCCTAGGGAGTGTGTGAGTGCTCATTTTGCCAAATGTTATATCATTGGATAGAGACCCATATAATGAGAGTGAAGGTATACCCACATTCTGGGGAGGACTGATGCCCTCAAATAGAGGGAATTGTATCTCTCAAGAGAAATGTTGGCTCCCAGTGCATTAGGGCAGTTGAGCATGTCAAGCCCTCAACACTGTTGCAAGTATCTAAGAACATGGCCCTTCAAGCAATGAAGATGACTGTCACTGTGGGCCCTAAGGGGAGGGGGAAAGAGGTATTGAATAGATGAAACCAATGTAACTGTGTGGGCAATAGAAGTGTTCTACAAGATTATGCAAGGATGGATATAAGACATGTAAAATTACACCAAAAATATATAGGGGATGATAGGCTAAAATGTAAATCATAATGTAAGACATAAGATAACTAAAAATCGTATAGTCTAAAATATAAACCACAATGTAAACGCAAATGTTACCTTGTTTGAAAGCTATTGTCTCAATATCTGTACATCAGTTTCAGTATATATAGTATGAATATGTAAAAACATTATTGCTGTGGAAGGGAAAATATTTTATGTTGGATATGTGGGAGTGCTGTATATTGTATATATGAATTACTGTGATCTAAAACTCTTGTGAAGATAAGCTTAATAATTAGAAAAAAGAAAAGAAAAAGATAGGACGTAGACACTGAGGAAAAGATGGAAGTAGTTGCCTTGCCAATTTGCATACAGAGCAACACTTATTACAGTGATGGAAGGCAAAACATCAAAAACAAAGCTTTTGCATTTTTAAATTTTTTGATACCCCAATTAATTTTTACCATAGTTTTTCTAAATTAATATGTATTCTATATATAACCTTTAACTCATCACTATATTCCATTTTACTATTAATGGAACCTGGTAATATATTGGGCTTCAGGTTTGAAGAAGTTTTGGATCACAGAGAGGTTCAACAATGGCAGGGGAGGAATACTGGTGTGGAATGTTATTGGCAGGGGACGCATGGTTGGCAGGGAGTTCTCCAGGGCATATATCCAGAGTACATAAAAATGTTTGGATATTTTTATAGTGGATACAATTAAAAACAACTGAGGGAGTACTGAGTTCCTAGCCAGGGGAGCTCTATCACAGTCCCTATAGGAACAGCAACAATCCCCCAAGTGCAATGGCAAAGACCAAAAAAGAAGGAGGGCCCAACAATGAACCCTTGATACTAATGACTATGCTTGTAAGCCTGTGCACCTGAAATAAGAACAAGGCCTAGAGCTGCAGGGTGCCTAAGAGTTACCTCCTGAGAGCCTCCGTGTTGCTCAGTGTGGCCAGTCTCGAAGCCAAACTCAGCATGTAAATGTGTTGCCTTGCCCTCAGTGTGGGGCATGACTCCCAGGGATGAGCCTCCCTGGTGTTGAGAGATTACTACCAAGTACCAGCTGATGATGTAACTAGAAAATGACCTTGAATAAAAGGGTCAACTTAGACCAGCAGAATATCTCAGTCTACATATAATACCAGGAGTTAAAAATGCTTTTTGACCTGAATCAAAGGGGGAAATGGAAAGGACAAATGAGTTTATATGGCTATGAATCTCCAAAAAGAGCCAGGAGGTTATCAGAGGGGTTGCCCTTATACACACCTCAGCAGAGTCCCAGAGACAGATAAAGTAGATACAACCCCGGGTATTTGTTCTTCTGAGGGCTACAGAGATCCACAGGTTCTATGGTCATGGCAGATAGACTTCAGTGCCATGTCAATTGGCCCTACTTTGGAGTTTATGTTTCTGTGTGATGGAGCTGGACTCAGATGTGATCTTTTTTCACAAGCCTCTCCTGTTACTTTTACCGGAACCGTAGTTGGTGCTGGGGTTTAATGTATACCCAGGGGACCTGAATCTTTGGACTGACCATGTGATAGCCAGGCCCTGAGCCTCAACAGACTTGCAATTCCTACACTCTGGTTTATTGAACTTACCCCACTCAGCTAACATGGAGATGAAGAAGGTCAACCACCACACCATGGAGCCAAGAGTGCCTACAACTGAAAGCAGGAGGATTGCATCCAGCATCTATGTGAAATCTAAGCCCCCTCTTGATATAGATGTGGAGTGTACACAACCATTCTAAGGTCCATGGGATGGAGGAATAGAGCACGGATTAAAGTGGACTTAGTGATATTCTATTCATGAACTATTGTGATTGGTGATCAGGCAGGATGTGGCATTGGTGTAGAGAGGGTGGCCATGATGGCTGCTGAGGGTAGGGAGTAGGAGGAAGAGATGAGATGTGGGGGCATTTTTGGGGATTGGAGTTGTCCTGGGTGGTGCTGCAGGGACAGTTGCCAGACATTGCATGTCCTCCCATGGCCCACTGGGTGGAGTGTGGGAGAGTGTGGGCTCTGGTGTGGACCATTGACCATGAGGTGCAGCGGTGCTCAGAGATGTATTCACCAAGTGCAATGAGTGTCTCATGATGATGGAGGAGTTTGTTGTTGTGGGAGAGGGGATTAGGGGGGTGGTGGGATATATGGGGACCTCATTTTTTTAAATGTAATATTGAAAAAATAAAGACAAAAAAAAAGAGAAAAAAAATGTAGTATGAAAAAAAAAGCTGAAAGGAAGTGGCAGTATATCAGTGACTGTTATTTCCAGGAGTTGGGGACATGTCTTTTATCATAATGCAACAAAGGGAGTATCTTAGAATCAGATGGCTGCAAGGAAGTTCAAGTCTCTAGTCTGTTTCCCTTTTGGGGCGGGAGGGGGGTGGAGATGGGGATGCCTGGCAGCCCCAGCTGTGAGAAGCTGTTACAGACCGTGGGTGGTTCCCCCCAGCTAAAGGGCTGGTTGGTTCTGGATTTTTGCAGCTGCGAGAAGTGGAAGGTGAGACAGGGGAATCGGGCTGCCTGTCTCCACCTGGGTTGGTGCCTGCACTGGGAAATGCTGCCTCCCTGAACGGCCACCACGGCCCAGGGTGCCCCCCTAATGGGGTCAGCCCCGCTTTGGCCTGGAAAGCGCCTCTGAAAACATACTCTATAAATGTGGACTAATTAAGACTCACACGCCTCTCCACCATCCTGGAGAGTGGTTCTTGTCTGTCCACAGAGAGCAGGTGGGTGGCAGAGAACACCAGTCTCTCCCTTTCCAGAAGATTCTGGGCTTCTCAGGCAGTGCGTCCTACAGGAATAAGCTATTCCAAGTTATTCCCATTTAGGGCTTGTCCTTTGTTTTCTTTCTTTAAAGCTTTAGTCACAAATCACTGAAAGTTCTAACACAGCTGAACATGTGATCAAGAACACTCATCTAGCAGAGCATCTAGCAGAGCTGAATTGGCAACTGATTTAAAGAGGGGACTGAGTGAATATTAACTGTCATTAGCCCTCCAAATTATTCAGACCCTCCATTGTGGTTCAAATTCTAGCTATCCCACTTCCTCATTTTGCGATCTCTGACGGGATTAATTGACAAACATATATCACACACACATTCTGGTGCAGGGCATGGCACACAGTGGGTGCTGGATAAATGATAGTACTAACTACCAATTATTGAATGCTTCCTGTTTGCCACATACTTAACACATGCTCTCAAATAATCCTCACAGCCGTCCTTGGTGGCAGCTATTTGACTAAAATCGTGCCACCATGTAGAAGAGAAAACAAAGGCTTAAAGAGCGCAAATAACTCCCTCAAGATCAAACAGAAAATTGCCCAAACCCAGGATGAGAAAACAGACCTTTATGTGTCTAAGATTTTTAGTAAATAGTTTCTACCCGAGGTATCCCTCCTACCCTGCTGCTACCTTGTGGTCTACGCAGGGACACCTGTTGGTCAATTAGAAACCAAATCTCTTACTGAAACTTACAGAAACCCGACCTCCCTGTTCTGTCACCCCGAAGTCCCCACCAGTTACGTGTGCTATACAATGACCTCACACAGACGTTCCTAAGGTTTTTTTTTTACAAGGTGTGGCATATACACCCCTCCAAGGTCTATGATTGGCCAGGGTTGCTTACTCAGCATAAAACCAAGTCAGGATCCTGTTACAGCTACTGGTGTTTTCCTGCCGGGTGCGCGCCAGCCACCTGGAGAGGCAGCTCCCGGAAGCAGCACGCCCAAGCCACAGACTAATCCCAGCAGCCCAGGGCACCTGGCGTTCCCCTCCCTGTTCACTGGTTCTTCTACCAGCTCTGCCCAATCTTTAACTAATTTGATTAGGTCGAACCATATAACATTGCTGACATTTGATTGTTTTTACCCTACAAAACCAGCAGTTTTATATGTAGCTCAGTCTAATTCTTACATAGGAGATTTTCTCGGAGAAAATTAAATTCCTACTACCACTAATTACTGGGTGGTTCTAATGGCTGGTGCTGGGCTGAGCACACCGCTTCAGCTCATCTAATGCTCTCAAAAAACATAGGAGTTATGCATTATGAACTGAGTTTCAGAGAGGTTGTATTTCTCACCCACAGTCACAGAGCTGTCTGATTTGAGAGACCTGGCTCATAAACCCTAAGCCATATCCACTTCTCCCTCCACGTTGATCCTTTCCTTGTAGCATCTGGCAAATCTGACCTTTGACCCATCAGATCCACTGCTAGTTCATGAGTTTCTTGAGAGCTCAGGACCTGTCTGATTTTTCTGTGAATTTCCGTAGATGTTCAGTTTAGGAGGTATGCCTATGATAATTCTGTGAGGTTATATTGGGGTAGACTGTTATGAGTTCAAGTATAGGAAAGAAAACAATGATTAGTATTACCTTGATATTGGCTGCATACAGTCTTTGATATCTAAGCAAAGCACTGACTAGATATTGTCACTTACAAAGTCTGTAAGTTGAGATCTCTGCCTACTAGTAAGGGACAACTTCTGAGAGTTACGGTTTCCTCATTGGGGAGAGGATAGACATTCCTACCTTAAGAAAGTGCTGGAAGGAGCAGATGAGAATATCTTATATTAAGTTAAATGAGAATAATATATATAAAATAGAACACCAAAAATACTCCTACTCATCTTAGTTAGCTTAACTTTTTCCATTATTTATAGTGCATGGCAGGTAGAATGTACTCAAACATATATGTTTGAGAAATGATGGATCTTTCTTTAAGAGGTATTTTTTTTTCATGCCAGATGCATTCTTTCAAAAATCTATATGTTCAGTAAATTTATTCAATATTTACAAAATAAGTATTTCATGAGTGCGTATTACATACCAGGCACCAATCTAAGCACTGAAAATAAAGCAGGAAACAAAAAGGCAAACATCCCTGCTCTCGTGGGGCCAACAGTTAAATCTATCTAAATTTAGAGAAATGTAGGGAAATTTTAAACTCACAAATGTGGCTCCACATTGAAAATCTCATAAAAAAGCAGCTAAGCCCATTGAAGTTTGTTGCCCCTGGGGAACAAAGAGAGAGCGGGGTGGGAGAATTGGGCAGGAGGCTGCCTCTTTTGATTTTTCCATTATGACGCTTGTGGTACTGTGGTTGGCTTTTTAAACTTTATAGATATGCTACTCTACTTTAAAAAAAAAAGAACTTACAGGATCAGATATGGCTTGAGCAGTTGACTGCCTGCTTCCCACATGGGAGTTCCCGGCTTCAGTCCCTGGTGCCTCCTTAAAAAAAAACAAAAAACAAAAGTGAAAACAAGCAAACAAGCGAAAGAACCAGCTCAGCGGAGCTGGTGTGGCTCAGAGGTTGAGCACTGGCTTCCCACATACAAGAGCACAGGTTCAATCCCCAGCCATGGTACCTTAAAAAAAAAGTGTATAGGCTTTGGAAAAAGTTTACCTACTTTCACATTCCATTTCTGTCACTTCCTATCTCTGGGACCTTGAGAAATTAAAGTCTCCTTAGCGGGTGTGGAGTCTTTCTTTTTGGAGTAATGAAATAGTTCTAAAATTTTTGAGGTAATGAACATACAACATTGTATATTATTATACGCTTTGGACAGAATAGCCAGAAACAGCAACTATGTACAGTGGGGGAAGCACAGAGAGATTGAGAGGTGAGGAATTTTCTTGTTTGTTTGCCTGGTTTTGTTTATTATTATTATTACCAAAATAATGAAAATGCTCTAATAATGACTGAAGTGATGAACACACAAATTATGTGATTATAGCAAATACCATTGACTGTACACTGTGGATGAATTATATGTTTATTAATATGTATCAATAAAATTGATTTCTTAAGAAAAAAGCCCCCTTAGCCTCAGTTTTTAAAATCCGTGAAAAGGGGATAATATCAATATCTCCTTGGAAAGGAGTAGAGATGGAAATTCTCTCCTAACTGCTGAAATCATCACATCTCCTTTTAAAGGCTTTAGCTGCTTGGATGAGCCACCACTCATTGCCAAAGGCAATCTCTGCAGGTCATTGTAAATGTCATCAGCCATAGCTGCAACCGATTTGCTACTGATTTATGGACATGCAATGTTTTCACTGTAACAATTAGGCCAGTGCTTGCTTGACCATCACCTGGCCAAGCTGACACATGAACCTAACCTCTACACCACGCTACTATTAATACCTTGCCTTGCTGTGGCACACTTGTTACAATTAATGGGAGCACTTTTCTATAACTGTGCTATTAACTATAGTCCATGGTTTAACTTAGGGTTCTCTGCTTGTCTTGTGCCCCTCCTCCCAGAATTTGCCCTACAGACAACTCTGCTTCAGCCAGCCAGATTCTCCTGGAGAATTCACCGAAAGCCTTACTGGACTTCCCAGCTTGCAGCCTGCCCTGTGGAACTTGGACCTGTGTATCCCCACAGTTGGGTGAGATGATATTATAAAATCTCAGACTATTTACAGATATATACCTGCCGTTGGTTCTGTTTCCCTAGAGAACCTTGACTAATACAGCTGACTGCTTTGTTTTCTGCATGATTTTTCTGTAAACCCACAACTTCTCTAATAAAAAAAAAATACATTCAATATTTACAAAAAATAATGGGAGGCATCTGACAGGCCTGGTAGAACAAATAAATAAGTAAAAAGATATTTAAATTGATAGGGAAAAAAGCAATTATTAACTCCAGGAAAAATGAAAAAGTAACCAAGAAAGATGCATCATTAGAAAATAGTATTTATGTCAAGTCAAGGAAAATTTATAGAGTTGTAGAAATGCGAGCATTGAATATTGATTTTTCCAAATAGTAGGAGTACTGGGAGGAGGGAGATAGAAGGGAGCTAAATCCACAACTACCATAACAAGAAATCAATGGATCATGAGTAAAGTTGATTTTAAAAAAGTAGTTTAGCTATATGCAGGTCAACCCCAGAAGAAAGTGGGTACTTCTGGGGAGTGGGATGAGGTTAGAAAAGACTGTGACAGGGTTGGCTATTTTTAATATATAAACCTTTTACCGCTCTTTGAGTTCACAAATTACGTGCACTCATTTCTTTGACTAAAACGAGGATTTCTGAAAAGTGTCTCTCTGGCTGCTGTGTGCAATCCTAACGTGCAATCAGGCGGATAAAAGTGGTGGACGGCAGTGAGGAGCCTCCTGTCCTCCTCAGGCGAGGGGCGAGGCTGGGGTGAGGTGGTGCACGCAAAGGGATACAGGAGCTATTTGGAAGTAAACGCTTAGGACTGAAATTGATTCAGCCTTCATCTTCTGTATTATTCTGTGTCAGCGATCCAGCGGATCATCATTCTATTCTATCCCCAAAGAAACAACCTTGGCAGAATGCCTGACCCAAGTTGGTTTTAGGGTTTCCTCCTCAAACCCAGCGGCTGGATGTTTACCCCAACGCATAATCTGGGGTGGGGGGATCCGAGAGGCTCAGATCCCTCTCCCACGAAGCCAGCCTTTGATAACGCGTCAGAGGATTAGCTGATTGTGAATTAATGATGGGAATGCCTATGGGCAAGACGTAGCTTCTGCTGAGCAAAGCCAGTGAGATGTGGAGATGTGCCTTATCTGAAGAGCCGCCCCAAGAGGCAGCGCTCTCCCTCTGATCTGGCCTCACGGCGCTGTGGCAGCTGTCCTCCAGAGAAGGGTTCCCCAGCCTCAGCACTGCTGCCGTGGGCGCTGGGTAATTCCTTGGGATGGGTGGTCTCGCGGATGTAGGGTGTTGAGTGGCACCCCTCAGTTGTGACCACCGCACGTCTCCAGGCATCGCCAAGGTCACCTGGAGGCAAAATCAGCCTTGGTGGAGACCCCCTGCTCCAGACCCACTTGTATCCATTTCTGGGATTCTTTGCTTAATGCCTGGCTCTCTTAGAAGATAAGCCCCGCAGGGCAGGGGTCGGTTTTAGTTTCTGAAGGGTGTGCGGGTCAGAGCAGCGGGACAGCGCTCGCTGCACTGAGCTCCGCCAACGAGCGCGCCCACGTCTTCTGTCCCTCCCAGGGGCATCCCTGTACCGGCTATCTTTATTCAGTTAGACGGGACGGAAGAGGCCTTGGCATTCGCTTGCGTCGTTCCCTCCCATCAGATTACTCGCCTCGGAGCCGGTCTCTTCCCCTGCCCCCTGTCTATAATTTCCACACGCCCTCTGTGGAGCGCACCATCTGCTGCCAACTCGGGCTATTTTGGGGGAGAGGAGGTTAGGGGATTTCAAGGCGCTCACGCTCTCTCTCCATGAGATATTTCTGCATGCTTTGATTTTACAATGAGCACATATAAATTTTTAATCAGGATATAGCTTAAAAAGAAAAGAAAATCACCCCAATTGTGATGGCTATCTAACCTTTTAGTGAGGAATGTTAACTTAATCGACCACAGAGTTAAGAAGGAAAACATCTTTACAATCAGACTATACTTTAGACAAATGTTGGCAGCATATTTGTGTGTGTGAGCGTGTGTGTGTTTATACACATGTGCCCCAACCTCCATCTGTGCTTGCCCTCGAAACCCTTCCAGCCAAGGGTTCATCAGCTTCCCAGGACAGACTAAACAAGACATGAAAATCACTAGCAGTAGCATTTTGACATAAGTTGACATAAGTTGAAACAAAATGTTCCAGTAGAAGAAAGAATTGTTTCACTTTAAGGAACTTTGATTTGTCAAACAAGTTACTATCACAAATCTCCATTCCCATTGCTGACTCTTTTTGAAGCACCTGGTAACATGCTTAGAGATCGCTTCTAGTTATCCTGCTCATTTTCCAGACTTAGAGAGGGTGAGTAACTTGCCCAAGTCCGCACAGCCAGGAGTTGGTCGACCCTTTAATGGTTATGTTTTATATCTCTCACTGCTCCAACTCTCCCAGGGGTGTGAGAATAGACTTAGAAATCTCACAGACCTAGGTCCAAGCATTACTGTGTGACCCTGAACAATTTACTAAACCTCTCTGAGCCTTATTTATTCACCTGTAAAATGGAGATCAAAATTTCTACTTGAAATAAGACATTCAACTCTACCTTGCTCATTGCCTCATTGGTTTTAATATGAGGATTAAATAAGGTGATGATGCAATTACTAATCACAGAACCTGATGAGCAGTAAGCACTCAATAAGTGTTCCCGTGATGATGATAACAATAATTTTATTAGGATTTGTAACAATCTTCTTGAAAATGTTTTGAGCAATTACGATATATAAAGCATGTTGTAAGGGCTTTACCTCTATTAAGTCACTTAACCTTCAAAATAACAGAAAGGTATTATTACCATTGAATGGGAAAGGAAACAGGTTCAGAGAGGCTAAGTCACCTGCTCAAAGTCACACAGCCAAGAAGGGGCAGTGATGATATAACATGCCTAGCATAGCACCTGGCACTTCGGTGCTCAATCAGTGCCAGCCTCCTTCCCCTTTGATGATTTTGTTCAAACTTCTGGGTCTCTTGCATTCCTGGGGGTGGGCTTGGGGTTTGCTGGGCAATGAGAAAGCAAAGGGAACTGCCGGAGTGACAGGTACGTTTGACCACATGCCGTCTATCAGACAACTGTGTTTTCTCAAGGTGGTAAAACGCTGCCACCAGCAACAGGTTCTAAGAAAAACTGGTGACAGTCCTTGTTTACTGCAGAATCTCCAGACTCCAGCAACAGGTTATTGGACTAAAGAAGGCAGATCCCTGAAGCAGTTCTGCTGGGGCACCAAAATTCTTTATGACCCACCGACGGTGCTTCATTTTGAGCAGGTTGACAGTGCCGGGAGTGGCAGCTCCCAGTCCGGAGCCTCTCCTCCCCTGGGGAGCTGCTGGCCAGAGGTCTGTCCACCTCTGGGACGTTGAGGACGTGAGCAGCTCTGTAAACATGTACAGCTCCAAGAAATCCCAGCGGCAGGGACTGATCCCACAGCTGCAGCCAGGCAAGGGTGCAAAGTGCCTGCTCTCTGAAGCAACTTTCAAAATTATTACTTTATTTTCAATGTATGATTTTGACATTTTTTTAAAGTTTTCAATTTTTACAGAAACATCCACTTTTTGGGGAGTATGTGTCCATAGGATGGGACAAATGACCATGACAATCAAGCCACCAAACAGTTCCACCACCCCCCTAAAGCTCCCTAGTGTTGCCCCTTTGTCGTCAGCCCCTCCCTTCATCCTCAGATGCTGGCAGCCACTGACCTGTTCCCATCCCTCTGGTTTTGCCTTTTCCAGAACGCAAATAGAATCAAACAGTAGGTGGCCTTTTGAGTCTAGCTTCATTCATTCAGCACAGGGCTCTGGAGACTCGTCCACGGAGTGGTGCCAAAGCATCTGTGGTAACAGCCAAACATTTAGCAACATCCATCAAAAATGATGATTGACATCTGCATCTGTTACCATGCAAAGATGTCCACAATGTACTGGCAATTTTGTCTTGTTTATAAAAGTTTCTGATTTTTTTTTTGAAATACATATTTTTCACACTAAAATGTATAAGGATGTCATTTGTAAAAGGAAACAATGCATGAGTTCTTCTGACCAATAAGTAAACTTGAAGATGTTTATGTTTTAAAAATATATTCAGTTAAGATCCACATCGATTTTGGGAAAAGTACACAGAAAATGCAGACTGTCAACGAAAAATATATCACCCATGATTTCTTACCACCCAGAGTTGTGTTACTATTTTGTGAAACATCCTTCCAAACACTTAAGTATTATATATGATTCTTTCTGTAATAAAAAAAAAAGGATCATATGAGAAATTTCCACACTCACCAATACATGTTGAATATATTTGCATGTCTCTATAGCTGTGCAGCTAGGTATTTATTGGAAATATGGGATTCAAATGAAGGTGTGCTATTAGCAACAGCTTTTATAAAAATGCTGCAATGAACATGTTTGTTACAGATCTTTGAGTACTTGGCTTCCTTGTGATCAAATTCCAGAAGGGGAATTGCTGAATCAACTAGCATACTATTTTTTTTAGCTTCCATTTATCTAGTATATTCTTTTTCACCTTTTAAAAACAAATCAATTTTATTGATACATATTAATAAAGCATAAATCCATCAAAGTGTATAATCAGTGGTATTCATTGTAATCACATATTTGTACGTTCATCCCTCAGTCATTCTTAGAGCACTTTCATTACCCCAATAATGATGATAATGATAAACAAGAAAAGAAACTCAACTCTCAATCTCTCTATGCTTCCCCTGCCATACATAGCTGCTATTCTTTTTCCTTCTCTCTGGTAAATTTGTATTTATATTTTGTAGAAAGTCTTATATATGCAATATCATCCATATTCTTGTTTTACATGAGGTTTTACTATCTTACACAGCCCCGCGTTACAGTTTTTAGCTTTCCTTCTAGTAATATACATGACCTTAGACTTGCCCTTTCAGCCACTGTTAATACCCATATAATAGCTCTGCTAGCATACATTTTATGATGTAGCATACATTTTAATGAGACATTTAATAATTCACATTGTCCAATTGCTCTCCAGAAGTGATTTATCAATTTATCCTCCCCCAGAATTGTATGAGAGTGCCTATTTCTCCACATCTTTGCTAACATGGGGGATTTTGTTCTGTTTTGTTTTCAAGGAAAGCACGTTTAAGTTCTCCTGAAGACAGGGAGTCCAGAGCTTCACTTCCTGAGCAGTGTGAGTATTGGAGGTGAGGATGTTTTCGTTTCCTAGGCTGCTCGAAGCAGATTCTATGAAATGGGTTGGCTTTAAACCATGGGAATTTACTAACTCACAGTGTGCGGCCGGGAGAACGTGCGAGTCGAGGCATCATCAAGGTGACGCTTCCTTCCTGAAGACCAGCTCCTGGCGATCCTCGGCTCCTCTGCCACCCCTGTATGATGTTATGCATGTTTGTTTTGTTAAGTTCACAACTTTCACTATACACTTATTATTTATGTATGTTCATGAATATTATATTTAATAAAATAAAAACCAATACCAATTTGTGTTTTAAGGAAGAAAAGCAGGATTTTAGAAAAGTGTACCTAGTATGATTCCCCTCACCCTTTTTTTTTTTTTTTTGGTGAAGTAAAGACACCCTGCCTGATACATTATATCTGTACGGATCTGTATGTATACATGTAGATATGCATCGATATACTTGTTTGTATAGGACTATGTAAGTATGAGGAAGATACAGAAGTACTCACACCAGGGCGAAATATGTTTATCATGATATAGAAAAAAGCCAGGGAGGAGAGACAATTAAGAAAGAAAAGTCAAAAAAAAAAAAAAAAGGCTGCACACACATACAAATCATAAATAGAATCCCAACCGTGACTTCCGTCAAATTATGTGCATTGTATGTATGTATGCATTAGAAACCTGCCCATTAAAACAGTACAAGTACTTAGCATATTAATGTTTACTTTTTGCCATCAAAGGGCTTGACTTCACTGGTGCTATCTCCTTTTGGGGAGGAGGAAATGGACACCGTAGTGAAGTAACAGGCCTGAGGTCACCAGCCAGCTTAGATTGGGGCCAGGATTAGAAGCCAGAGCTTCAGAAAACAGGACCTGTGAATCCTCCTAAGGCTTGCACAGCCTGCAAAGGGAAGTACGGAAGGCTGCCCCTGATACAGTTTCCCTGCATTTTTACTTAGGAGGTACCAGGGATTGAACCTAGGACCTGGTACATGGTAGGCAGGGGCCCAAACACTGAACTACATCTGCTCCCCAGTGAGAGTTGGTTTCTTCGATTGGTTTTGTTTTTAGGAGCTACCAGGGACCAAACCCAGGACCTTGTACATGGGAAGCAGGTGCTCAACCACTTGAGCTACATCTGCTCTCCAGTTGCCCTACACTTTCAATTCCCAAATGGCATCCCCTGGGATGAAAACCCCTTGTGGGCAAAGTTCTCAAGGTATCACCTACTGAGAGAAGCTGGAGAATGATGTAGAGATGGTTATTTCTCACGCACTTTGGTTATCTCCCAGCTTGAGAAGGCATCTCCAAAAGTAGAGCCTGCACATCCAGCTCGGCGCATTCACCTCGGCTCTCTAGTTGCTACGGTTCAAAGGTACTCAAGAATACTAGTAATTAGTATTACAATAACATTTTTGAGCATTAAATCTTATAACGATGTCCATTCTCTTATTTAATCTTTACTAATGTCCTCATTTTTAAAAAAATTTATATGTAATTTTATTAGATATTGATTAATTCCATTCATTGAAAGTTGTACAATATTGCTTTCCCAACATCAATGTATAAGAGTATCTGTTTTATGAATGACTTGCCAAGAGTGTCTTCCCAAGCTTTCTAATTTTTGCCCAACTGAAAAGTGAGTGTTGTCCTCATTTTACCTTTTAGGACACTAACTGAGCTGCAGAGATCTTTGCCCACTTGTCTCTTATATCCCTGCCAGTCTTAGTTACTCAGCTATAAACCATGCATTTAGTGACACATGCTTTTATTCATACACTACTACAATGGTGTTATTATAAGCTACTATATAATATACTATCATGTACACTATACATTTACTTGTCTTCTATGGCACTCTATTTTTCCCCCATGGATGTGAAACTTCTTTCTAGCCAGCCTGAGGGCATCTCGAGGTTTGGACTACACTACTTTTCACTGTTGTCTTAGGGCGATAGACACAAAATAAGAACTTATTAACTGTAACTCAAAATTGGCTAGCCATTTCTTTGCTTCTGACCTGGAACTGTAGAGGAAAGGAGTTGTGAGGTGCCTTGAAGATACAGGCAAATTGCCTTTCTCTAAATATTTTATGAGTTTTTAACAAGGACAGCACGAGTTATGGCAATTCATGATTGGTTTGGCAATAAGAAAATAGGGATTAGTGAAATTCATTGATAACCTCTGATCTCCAGGGAGTCAAGAATTGTAAGGATGTGTTTCCAGATCTGCTAACAAGTTGTGAGCTTCAGTTGACAGTCAACTGGTGAGCTTTGGAAGTCCAATCTGACAAAGTCATTTGCAAGCAAACCTAGTCTCATCAACTGACTATTCCAAATGCAATTTTAAAATCTAGTTACCAGAAGTCACGATTCCATGTTTTTTCTTTCTTATTTGTACCTCTACCTTTCTTCCCTTCTTCCTAAGGGCAGAATAGTGTTGGTTAAAGAGTGCTAAGGGAAACGGATGTGGCTCAAGTAGTTGGGCACCCACCTTCCACCTGGGAGGTCCCAGGTTCAGCTCCCTGGACCTCCTAAAGAAGACAAGCGACCTGACGCAACAGGCTGGCATGACGAGATGACGCAGGGAGATGATGCAGCAAGATGATGCAACAAGAGGACACAGCGAGATGACGCAATGAAGAGACAGCAAGGAAAGACAGTGAGAGACACAACAAGTGGGGAGTGGAGGTGGTTCAAGTGATTGGGTGCCTTCCTCCCACATCAGCTTCCTAAAAAGAAGATGAACAGAGAGCAGACAGCGAATGCAAAACAACGAGGGGTGGAGGGAGAAATAAACAAAATAAATCGTTTTTTTAAAAAGTGCTATATTAGGGGTTAGGAACCCTGGTTTCTTTTTAAAAGTTTAAAATTATTAAATAGACATACATTCTGAAACTGTAAAGCTCAATGATTTATCACAAGGTGAATATTCACATAAGCAGCACCCAAGGTTGTCTATGAGACAGTACGAAAGTCATTCACTGTCTCTAGACCTTCATTTCCCATCTGTTAATTAAAAAGAATCTTCTCAACTGTAATATGTCATCTTTACACATTATCCCTCCCCCTTCCCCTCCCTTTCCTCTCCCCCCTCCCCTTCCCCCTCCCTGCTGTTTTTTGGCTGTCCGTGTCCATTTGCTGTGTGATCTGTATCTATTTCTCTTTCTGTCTTCTCGTCTTTCTCCTCTGGGATTCACCAGGATTTGATCCTGGGGACCTCTGATGTGAAGAGGTTCCCTGTCATTTGTGCCACCTCATTCCTGGTCTCTGCTGAGCTTCACCCTGACTCTCCCCTTCGTCTCTTTTGTTGTGTCATCATCTTGCTGAGTGACTCACTTTGGCGGGCACTGGCTCACCACGTGGGCACGGGCTCACCACGCGGGCACTCGCGTGGGCACTCGGCTCACCGCACGGGCACTCGGCTCACTGCACGGGTGCTGGGTTCACTGCCCCATCACTTGGCTTGGCACATGGGCACCGACTCGCCGCGCCGGCACGCTTTCTCTTCTTTTGCACCAGGAGGACCCAGGGATCGAACCCAGGTCCTCCCATAGGGTAGGCGGAGCCCCATCACGTGAGCCACGTTCACTTCCTTAACATGTCGTTTTTAATGACTGCTTCTTACTCCATTGGTTAGATTCACCGTAATTTATCTAATTCAGTATTCTTGGACATTTAAGTGGTCTGTGTAGTTTTCTTTATTACAACCAATCCTTCAAGAAACAGTTGTCTCTTAACCTTCCTCATATCCATAGTGATGACTTAAGGAAAATTCCTACAAGTGGAATTTCCAGGTAAAGGGTTTTCTTGACTTTAGAGCTTTCGCAAGGCATACGATTAGCATGAAGAAAAAAATAACTTGCCAAATAAGGTAAGGCAGCAGAAAATAGTTAGAAATACAAAGAGGCTACCTTTGGGGATTGTCAGCCAAGAGGGAATCGTGTAGGCAAAGAATGGTCTACTTTGGGAAGCTGAAAGTTTCCCTCCAAAAAAATTTCAATTTGCCATTTCCAAAAATTATAGTTTAGTTCAAACTCATCTGCTTCCACAAGAGGATTTGAAACAGCTTACAACGGAAGAGCCAGCATCATAAAGTTGAAAGCCATTGTAATTGAAGCATAAAGGAAACAGCCAAGATGCAAAATTACTTTTCAAAAGCACTCAACACCCGCTCAAGGGGAAAAGAAATCTCTTTTAAAGTCCAGTCAAATAGAGGTGCAATGGACACAACCAATCCAATGTCCACATAGAAGAGGTGGCATTGGATTGGGAAAAGTGGACATGGTGGACGATGGGTATGGGGAAAGGCAGGAAGAGATGAGAGGTGGAGGCGTCTTTGGGACATGGAGCTGACCTGGATGGTGCTTCAGAGGTAATCACCGGACATTGTAAATCCTCACAGGGCCCACTGGATGGAATGGAGGAGAGTATGGGCCATGATGTGAACCATTGTCTATGAGGTGCAGAGGTGCCCAAAGATGTACTTACCAAATCCAATGGATGTGTCATGATGATGGGAACGAGTGTTGTTGGGGAGGGGAGAGGGGGGGCGGGGGGGTGGGGTTGAATGGGACCTCACATATATATTTTTAATGTAATATTATTACAAAGTCAATAAAAAAAATAAATAAATAAATAAAGTCCAGTCAAGCTTTGACCACTAGAGGGCAGTAACAATACATATTACCAGCGCTGCAGGACTCCGGCGTTGAGTTGTAAGGTCTTTTCTATTCTGTCTCAGAGACACAAAGAGGGGATGACCCTGGGCTACCCAACTCTTTAAGAGTATTCTAGCAAATGGTTCAGAACCCATCAGCCGATCTCTGAGAACTTGAATTTTCTGCATAATGATTTGTAGCTTTAACCACCAGAGAAAGTTTACAGTCATAAAGGGGAGAAAAACACAGACTTTGTCCAAAGTTACTTTTTTTTTAAGTGTCAATCACTTTTTCTACTTCCTATGAATTATATTCATTACCAAGTGACACATCACTCATTAATTTCTTCCCCCGCTCCATTTGGCCTCAGATAAGATACTCTGTTTTATTTCTCTCAAGTTGAAGGAATTTAGTAACATCGTCAACTAATGCCTAGCCAGTATCAGAGTAACTGGAATATTCCATAAGTATTAATAATTAGCATGAAACGGCAACCAGTATCGAGGAGGCAGCTCCGGTGGTGATGTCCTGGTTACTGGCTTCCCAAAATCAACTCCAATTCCCCAAGCCAGCATCAGCTGAGAGATGGAGGTGAATGACAACGACTCAGGGGAAAACTGAATGCTTTCTAGGTCTTGAAATTGGGACTTGGCTAATACCGTTCCTAAGGCCCTGGTCTTAGGTCTCGCACCAGGCTCCACCCAGGTGGCCAGAAGTGGCCTCAGACTTTTCTCCTGCCCCTCACACTAAGGCCGAGAAGCTCCGCCCGGCACGGTCCAGGCTTTTCTCGTAGCTCCTTCTGTTGACGGGGCTCCAGATGCAGACCCTGGCTCCAAAGAGAACTCACCTCCTCAGGGAGGGGAGGGAGAAATCGGCCACGGCCTTAAACCACCCTCAGCGTTTTTCTTCATTGAAGAGGTGCCTGGCGTTTAAGGTTCTCCCCCCCAAACTCAGACCCAAAGAGAGGATACAAACAAAGGGGTCTGAATCCGGCTTTGGGAAACTGGGATGCACAACCTTTGGAAAGCCCCTTTGCTTAGCAAACACGATAGAACCACGTCCAGAAAACTTCTTCTCCTCTCCCCCTGGATGGCAAAGCCATATGTCTTCTTTTTTTTTTTTTTTTTTAAAAATTTATTTATTTATTTAATTTTCCCCCCTCCCCTGGTTGTCTGTTCTTGGTGTCTATTTGCTGCGTCTTGTTTCTTTGTCCGCTTCTGTTGTCGTCAGCGGCACGGGAAGTGTGGGTGGCGCCATTCCTGGGCAGGCTGCTCTTTCTTTTCACACTGGGCGGCTTTTCCTCACAGGCGCACTCCTTGCGCGTGGGGCTCCCCCACGCGGGGGACACCCTTGCGTGGCACGGCACTCCTTGCGCGCATCAGCACTGCGCATGGCCAGCTCCACACCGGTCAAGGAGGCCCGGGGTTTGAACCGCGGACCTCCCATATGGTAGACGGACGCCCTAACCACTGGGCCAAAGTCCGTTTCCCCATATGTCTTCTTTTTAATGTTCTCTTCATTTCTCCTCAATGAGTTTCTGCACCTCTGAGGGTGAGTCTCTTTGGTTATCAGCAAACCGCAGGAGCCTGGTAAGTTAGGAAGGAACACATTTTGAACAGAAGGCACCCGTCTTCCTAACTCTCCGTCATGGAAGAAGAGAATGCGTTGGCAAAGATAAATGACTCTGGTTTTAATTCGGACCCGACATCCATCTTGGCAAAAACCAAAACCAGTTTGGAGGGATTAAAAACGAGGCATGGAGGTTAGACAGTAATTCCTGCAAAGAAAAGTCTGTGAAAAGATAAGCCCGGGTCTTTGGAGAAGGAGCTGTTTTGGTGACTAGTAGTTTGATTTTCTTCATCCCCTTTTCTTTCTCAAGAGAAATGTCTCCTTTATATCCTTCTTTTCTTGCTTGAGTGTTTATCTGTCAAAGTGCCTGGTTATTTAAACCAATAACAAATCTCCAGGATTGCTTTTGGGTGGAAACTTCTGAGAGAGAACTTGGTAGAGGTTTTCTTCAGAAAATAAGCATGTGAACATTGAAGTTGCCAGCCAGTCCCTCAGACCCCATTAGAGCACAAAGAGAAAGAAACAAATCGCATCAAAGAGTCCTTGCCCGCACCCTCCCCTTCTTTGCCTGCTCAGTGTTTTGAATCCTCTGAGTGTTGTGTCAATGTCGGTTCCTAAGTTTGTGGTTTTTGGAGGGGTTCAAAGACATTGTCTGATATTTGGATGTAGTACGGCTCAATGGAATGTTTTGATCGCGTTTCTCAGACATGCTCCCTACAGTGAGGCAACAGGTCAAGGACGTCGTCCAGAAAAAGAAAAGATTCTCCAGATTCTTTGCTTACAAGGCTGGAACTTTGCTGCCACTGATTTAAGGAAGTCATCTTTGTGCTACTGGCTTCTCTCAGATTCTTAGATGCATTTGCATGGTTAAATCTTCCAAGATAACGAATCTCAGAGGCCCAGAACCTGATAGCAAAAGTGTTCAAAAGAGAGTTTCCAAGTTATGAGCTACAGAGAATTTCAATACAAATTTAAGTTTATTTGCATGTTTACCTGGTATTGACATCTACAACTGAATGTGTGTAAGTCCAATGGGACCCTGGCAAGAATAATGTAAGGAAGGGTTATAAAAATTCTTTGTAGGGTCAAGTAGATGTTTAATTCTGAGTTAAAGGTAGGTCACCAAAGGCCTGGAATACAAGCACAGATTCTAGAGAGCTGAAGGCACTTGCCCAAGGTCACTTAATAATTGATAATGGCACTGTTAGTGCTGTTAGTGATGATGATGGTGGTGATGGTGGTGGTGAAGATGGTGATGATCAGGGCCCACTGGATGGAATGGAGGAGAGTATGGGCCATGATGTGGACCATTGTCTATGAGGTGCAGAGGTGCCCAAAGATGTACTTACCAAATCCAGTGGATGTGTCATGATGATGGGAACGAGTGTTGTTGGGGGGGGGAGAGGGGGGTGGGGGGGTGGGGTTGAATGGGACCTCACATATATATATTTTTTTAATGTAATATTATTACAAAGTCAATAAAAAAAATCTATTATATACTAAGAAAAAAAAAGATGGTGATGATGATGGTGATGGTGATGATGGTGGCGATGTTGGTAGTGATGACGGTGATAATGGTGGTGATTGTGGTGATGATGGTGATGATGGAGGTGATGGTGGTGGTGATGGTGGTGATGGTGGTGGTGATGATGGTGATAATGGTGGTGATGGTGGTGATGATGGTGATGATGGAGGTGATGGTGGTGATAATGGTGGTGGTGGTGATGATGGTGATGATGGAGGTGATGGTGGTGGTGATGGTGGTGGTGATGGAGGTGATGGTGGTGATGGTAGTGGTGATGATGGTGATAATGGTGGTGATGATGGAGGTGATGGTGGTGATACGGTGGTGATGGTGGTGATGATGGTGATAATGGTGGTGGTGGTGATGATGGTGATGATGGAGGTGATGGTGGTGGTGATGGTGGTGGTGATGGAGGTGATGGTGGTGATGGTAGTGGTGATGATGGTGATAATGGTGGTGATGATGGTGGTGATGGTGGTGATGATGGAGGTGATGGTGGTGATACGGTGGTGATGATGGTGATACGGTGGTGATGGTGGTGATGATGGTGATAATGGTGGTGGTGGTGATGATGGTGATGATGGAGGTGATGGTGGTGGTGATGGTGGTGGTGATGGAGGTGATGGTGGTGATGGTAGTGGTGATGATGGTGATAATGGTGGTGATGATGGTGGTGATGGTGGTGATGATGGAGGTGATGGTGGTGATACGGTGGTGATGATGGTGATACGGTGGTGATGGTGGTGATGATGGTGATAATGGTGGTGATGGTGGTGATGGTGGTGGTGATGATGGTGATGGTGGTGGTGATGGTGGTGATACGGTGGTGATGGTGGTGATGGTGGTGGTGATGGTGGTGATACGGTGGTGATGGTGGTGATGGTGGTGGTGATGGTGGTGGTGATGGAGGTGATGGTGGTAGTGATGGTGGTGATACGGTGGTGATGGCGGTGATGATGGTGATAATGGTGGTGATGGTGGTGATGGTGGTGGTGATGATGGTGATGGTGGTGGTGATGGTGGTGATACGGTGGTGATGATGGTGATACGGTGGTGATGGTGGTGATGGTGGTGATACAGTGGTGATGGTGGTGATGGTGGTGGTGATGATGGTGATACGGTGGTGATGGTGGTGATAATGGTGGTGATGGTGGTGGTGATGGTGGTGGTGATACGGTGGTGATGGTGGTGATGGTGGTGATAATGGTGGTGATGGTGGTGATGGTGGTGATGGTGGTGGTGATGGTGGTGATGGTGGTGGTGATGGTGGTGGTGATGGTGGTGATGGTGGTGGTGATGGTGGTGGTGATGATGGTGATGATGGAGGTGATGGTGGTAGTGATGGTGGTGATACGGTGGTGATGATGGTGATACGGTGGTGATGGTGGTGATGGTGGTGATAATGGTGGTGATGGTGGTGATGGTGGTGATGATGGTGGTGATGGTGGTGGTGATGGTGGTGGTGATGATGGTGATAATGAGGGTGATGGTGGTGATAATGGTGGGAATGGTGGTGGTGATGGTAGTGAGGAACATGGTGATGATGATGGCAGAGATGGAGGTTATGATGGAGCTTCGATCCCAAATCTGAGGTTTCTTAGCACCTACCTCTTAGAACTGCATCCTGCTTTGTTTTAGCAAAGGATAATGGAGGAAAGTTGCCTTAGAGGAGAGTACACAGAATGTTGTAAGAATAATAATGACAAGTTTTAATGTTTGATGTGTCAAATTTATTGTTTTCCTGATGAAAATAACACTTATTGAAGCAAATATGAAAAAGATATAAAAGCATAAAGGAGAAGCCGTAAGTATATCTGGGAAATGATATTTTAGGACATGTTTCTCCTGATATTTTTTAGGGAGTACCAGGGGTTGACCCAGGACCTTGTACATAGGAAGCAGGTGCTCAAACCACTGAGCTATACCTGCTCCCCTCTTCTGATTTTCAACTTTCATGTTGTGTGTGAATGTTTTACCTCTTGTTGATTTTATCTTATGAACAGGAAAAGAAGGAATTTAGGACATGGATAGAACCCCTAATTTTAACACTTTAATGGTCCTATCATGGAAGTATAATTGTTCTGATGTTGCAGATGAGAAAACTGAGAGTCTAAGTAGCTTGTCCCAACATCCCACAGTAAGAAGCAGAGTCAGGATTTGAACCCAGATCTTCCCGACTGAATTCCAGACTCATAGCTAAGATATGATGCTCTCTCCTGAGTATAGCCCTTTGCATCATCATGGAAACACTGTCCCCAAGAGTGATACCTTGAGAAGCCTTATAAAGCAGTCCTCAGGTGGTTTTGATCATCCAGGCTTCTCAGCATTTTTGCTTTAGCAAGAGTCTAGTGAACCTGACTCTGGTCTTCCCAGAGTCACAGGCAACTAAGAATGGGTCATTTCCTTGGGATGCTTGTCTCCCAAACTCCTTAGTGCAGAAATCCCTTCTTAACATCCCAGATAGGTGGTCCCCGCTTTCTTCTTGAATACCATCTTGCTCTTGCTCTCACAGTCAGCCCCTTCTGTATATTTTTAAAGAATTCTGGCTTTTTAAATCCCACCATGTGTTGAGCCCAAATTGACTCCTGCGTAACCTTCATCAATCATACAGAATGAGGCTCTTTCTTCTTCAGTGAGACAATTCTCCTCCGTCCCCAGGATTAACAGCCTCAAACTACTTTGTGTGTTTGCCTTGAAGTCCAAGATTCCGTCCTCTTGGTAATCCTGGTCCTTCACAAGCAGTGGAGCGCTCAATCTGAAGCCCAGGTGTGTCTTGATCAAATCTTGGTTCAGATGGTAGTCTATGAATACAGCCCACAATGGCCCTGAATTATTTTGTCATTAATGGCGGGTTTCAGCAGCCAATCCCAAGTCACGGTCACGTCAGCTGTGAGTGATGAAGCCACTTCTCTTTTTTTTTTTTTTTTTAATATTTATTTATTATTATTATTATTATTATTTTAATTACATTTAAAAAAATATATGAGGTCCCATTCAACCCCACCGCCCCCGCCCCCCACTCCCCCCACAGCAACACTCTCTCCCATCATCGTGATACATCCATTGCACCTGGTAAGTTCATCTCTGAGCATCACTGCACCCCATAGTCAATGGTTCACATCATAGCCCAGACTCTCTCACGTTCCATCCAGTGGGCCCTGGGGGGATCTACAGTGTCCCGTAATTGTCCGTGAAGCACTATCCAGGACAACTCCACGTCCCGAAAACGCCTCCACATCTCATCTCTTCCTCCCGTTCCCCACACCCAGCAGCCCCCATGGCTACCGTTCCCACACCCATTCCACATTTTCTCTGTGGACATTGGATTGGTTGTGTCCATTGCACACCTATGTCAAGTGAGGGCTTAGATTCCACATGGGTACTGGATGCACTCTTCCCGCTTCTAGTTGTAGACACTCTAGGCTCCATGTTGTGGTGGTTGACCTTCTTCAACTCCATGTTAGCTGAGTGGAGTAAGTCCAATAAGTCAAAGTGTAGGAGCTGAAGTCTGTTGAGGCTCTGGGCCTGGGTGTCATATTATCAGTCCAGAGATTCAAATCCCCTACATATATCTTAAACCCAGCACCAACTACAATTCCAATAAAGTAGCATGCAAGTCTTGTGAAAAGAGATCCCCTCTGAGTCCATTTCCATCACGCAGAAACACCAGCTCCAAAGAAGGAAGCCACTTCTCCATACTGTGCTTTGGCATCAGATGAAAAACTGAAAGCAAGCTGAAGTTCATCACTAAATCCTGCTACATTTTATCAAGCAATGTTCAGGATTTTAGATCCTTTAAAAATTTCATCCAAAATATGAGTTATCTTTCTCAGTTTGTCATCACTAGACCAGGCTGTCCTCATGGTCATTATTGGTAATAAGATGGACAGAAGAGGGAAGTGCATGTGGCTGAAGTGATAGGGCCTCTGCCTACCATATGGGAGGACCTGGGTTCGATCCCTGGAGCCTGAAAAAGAAGAGAAAGTGTGCCTGCATGGTGAGCCAGTGCCCACACAGTGAGCTGAGTGCCCAGGTGAGTGCACGCATGGCGAGCCAGTGCCGCACGGTGAGCTGAGTGCCCAGGTGTGTGCACGAATGGCGAGCCAGTGCCGCACGGTGAGCTGAGTGCCCAGGTGTGTGCACGCATGGCGAGCCAGTGCCGCACGGTGAGCTGAGTGCCCAGGTGAGTGCCTGCATGGCGAGCCAGTGCCGCACGGTGAGCTGAGTGCCCAGGTGTGTGCATGCATGGCGAGCCAGTGCCGCACGGTGAGCTGAGTGCCCAGGTGAGTGCCTGCATGGTGAGCCAGTGCCGCACGGTGAGCTGA
Organism: Dasypus novemcinctus; assembly: GCF_030445035.2. Lineage (NCBI taxonomy): Eukaryota > Metazoa > Chordata > Mammalia > Cingulata > Dasypodidae > Dasypus > Dasypus novemcinctus. Next base: position 24,103,107 of record NC_080691.1, on the reverse strand, counting down.
GTGCCCAGGTGAGTGCCTGCATGGCGAGCCAGTGCCGCACGGTGAGCTGAGTGCCCAGGTGTGTGCATGCATGGCGAGCCAGTGCCGCACGGTGAGCTGAGTGCCCAGGTGAGTGCCTGCATGGCGAGCCAGTGCCGCACGGTGAGCTGAGTGCCCAGGTGAGTGCACGCATGGCGAGCCAGTGCCGCACGGTGAGCTGAGTGCCCAGGTGAGTGCCTGCATGGCGAGCCAGTGCCGCACGGTGAGCTGAGTGCCCAGGTGAGTGCCTGCATGGCGAGCCAGTGCCGCACGGTGAGCTGAATGCCCAGGTGAGTGCACGCATGGCGAGCCAGTGCCGCACGGTGAGCTGAGTGCCCAGGTGAGTGCCTGCATGGCGAGCCAGTGCCGCACGGTGAGCTGAGTGCCCAGGTGTGTGCACGCATGGCGAGCCAGTGCCGCACGGTGAGCTGAGTGCCCAGGTGAGTGCCTGCATGGCGAGCCAGTGCCGCACGGTGAGCTGAGTGCCCAGGTGTGTGCATGCATGGCGAGCCAGTGCCGCACGGTGAGCTGAGTGCCCAGGTGAGTGCCTGCATGGCGAGCCAGTGCCGCACGGTGAGCTGAGTGCCCAGGTGAGTGCACGCATGGCGAGCCAGTGCCGCACGGTGAGCTGAGTGCCCAGGTGAGTGCCTGCATGGCGAGCCAGTGCCGCACGGTGAGCTGAGTGCCCAGGTGAGTGCCTGCATGGCGAGCCAGTGCCGCACGGTGAGCTGAATGCCCAGGTGAGTGCACGCATGGCGAGCCAGTGCCGCACGGTGAGCTGAGTGCCCAGGTGAGTGCCTGCATGGCGAGCCAGTGCCGCACGGTGAGCTGAGTGCCCAGGTGTGTGCACGCATGGCGAGCCAGTGCCGCACGGTGAGCTGAGTGCCCAGGTGAGTGCCTGCATGGTGAGCCAGTGCCGCACGGTGAGCTGAGTGCCCAGGTGAGTGCCTGCATGGCGAGCCAGTGCCGCACGGTGAGCTGAGTGCCCAGGTGTGTGCACGCATGGCGAGCCAGTGCCACACGGTGAGCTGAGTGCCCAGGTGAGTGCCTGCATGGCGAGCCAGTGCTGCACGGTGAGCTGAATGCCCAGGTGAGTGCACGCATGGCGAGCCAGTGCCGCACGGTGAGCTGAGTGCCCAGGTGAGTGCACGCATGGCGAGCCTGTGCCGCACGGTGAGCTGAATGCCCAGGTGTGTGCACGCATGGCGAGCCAGTGCCGCACGGTGAGCTGAGTGCCCAGGTGAGTGCACGCATGGCGAGCCAGTGCCGCACGGTGAGCTGAGTGCCCAGGTGAGTGCCTGCATGGCGAGCCAGTGCCGCACGGTGAGCTGAGTGCCCAGGTGTGTGCCTGCATGGCGAGCCAGTGCCGCACGGTGAGCTGAGTGCCCAGGTGTGTGCATGCATGGCGAGCCAGTGCCGCACGGTGAGCTGAGTGCCCAGGTGAGTGCACGCATGGCGAGCCAGTGCCGCACGGTGAGCTGAGTGCCCAGGTGAGTGCACGAATGGCGAGCCAGTGCCGCACGGTGAGCTGAGTGCCCAGGTGAGTGCCTGCATGGCGAGCCAGTGCCGCACGGTGAGCTGAGTGCCCAGGTGTGTGCATGCATGGCGAGCCAGTGCCGCACGGTGAGCTGAGTGCCCAGGTGTGTGCATGCATGGCGAGCCAGTGCCGCACGGTGAGCTGAGTGCCCAGGTGAGTGCACGCATGGCGAGCCAGTGCCGCACGGTGAGCTGAGTGCCCAGGTGAGTGCCTGCATGGTGAACCAGTGCCTGCACAGCAAGCCGAGTGCCCGTGCGGTGTGCCAGTGCCCACACAAGTGAGTCATGCAGCAAGATGATGACACAACAAAAGAGAGCCAAAGGGGGACAGTCAAGGTGAAGCACAGCAGAGACCAGGAACTGAGGTGGTGCAAGTGACAGGGAACCTCTCTCCACATCAGAGGTCCCCAGGATTGAATCCTGGTGAATCCTAGAGGAGAAAGACAAGAAGAGAAGACAAAAGAGAAGAATAGATACAGAAGATCACACAGCAAATGGACACAGAAGCAAAAACAGCAGGGCAGGGGATGGGGAAGGAAAAAAATAATAATAATAATTAAGAAGGAAAAAAAGAGATGGCCAGAAAGAGTCCACAGATAAAGCCTGACACTGAAACAGTGTTCTCGCACAGTGAGTTCCCTGGGTATCAAACTCCATGATATGTTCACAGGTTCACAGGTGTCGTGAAAGAGGAGGTCATCCACCAAAAGGCATGGGCCCCTTCAGTCCACCGGTCCATTTGTACCCAGTGACTAAAATGCCATGTTTCTTAGGCAATGGGCTCCTATGGCTCCAAGGAGATTTGGGGACATAGGAACCCAGCTTGTGGCTTGCCTTAGGCCAGGTTTGGAGACTGCTCACCAATTTCCCTCTGCCAGGGCACATAAAGCAGCCGCTACTGGAGATAAAGACTTGGGTAGAGAGTAAGTAGCTTTCTGGAGAGAGGTTCCTCATTGCTTATCTCTCAGGTTCTTGGGACACATCTTCCATCATCCCACAGGAGCCAGTGCCAGGGCCCAAGGTGCCTTTGGCCTGGTGGAAACTGGAATTGTTTCCACCCAAGTTGCATGTTGTAAGCATTCTTGGCTAGTAGAAGAAGGGCGGGGACGTGTGTGGAGTCTTTCCCCCCACCATAACACACCCGCCCCGCTCTGCTCTGACAGAGAAAATTCTCCCCCAAATCGGAGAAGCCAACTGGCAATAGTATTCCCCAGGAGGTCTTTGTTTTGTTTAAGGTTTAAATCAGAAGGGGTCTCACAGCCTCCTAGACACCCCCCCCCCTTTTTTTTTAAGTAAAAGATCAAAGATTCAGTACCTCAGGGGGAAAGCGTTGGGAGGAAGAAAACACGCAGGCCATGGAGAGAAATGTTCACGTGACTTAGAAGGAGGGCCAATTCCATACCTTCTTTTATCATTATTGTTTTTTTTTCCATCATAGACCCCAAAGGTCTCCTCACTGTTATCTAATAATTGCAACATTTGGAGAGTACTTTGCAACAGTTTGTAAATCGCTTGCACACATTTTCTCTCTCCATTTCAATCCTCACAATAACCCTTCAGTGGGCCACGTGGGACTTTTTACAAATGAGGAAATTGAGGCTTGGGGAAGGGAAGAGACTGGCCTCCTGGCTAGTAAGTGGCAGAGCTGGACTCTGATGCTAGCAGATTCCTATGCTAGCCTTTTCTCAGCTCCTCCAACTTAGCCCTTGGGAACGGAATTCTGGAACTTCTAGACCAGGGGTTCTTAACAAGGGATCCGTGAGCTTAAATTGAAATTTTTAAAAAAGTTATTCTTGTGGGGACATGTTGGTGCGGGTGTGATATATTTATTAAATAATTCACAGTGTAGTGTGGGCTGTGAACCAAAAAAGGTTAAGAACCCTTGTTCTAGGCAGTGGGTTGGGGCGGGGGTCAGCTAGTTGTTGAGACAATGGTGCTCACAGAAGCCAGAGAGTCTTTTTGCCTTGGTTGGTACTTAATCAAGTGCATCGCCGCCACCCCATCCAAAACCCGGCCCCTAGAGGCAATTAGATGATTTTATTTCGTTTTCTTTGTCTGTTTGTCTGACCTGCTTATCTCGCCTGCTTTAAAACTGGCTTCTAGAGCGGCACATTAAAAGTGATGAGAAGACTTGGGGACACCCTCTGTCATTAGTTCATGCTTTAGAGAGGGGTCCCGCTTCCAGCTCACTGTCGGTCGGCCGACTCTTTTCACCATACATCACCGGCTTCCAGCAAGCCCCCCGCCCCTCCACCCCCAGTCTCTCTTGCTTCCCTCGCCAGCGTCTGCCCGGAACAGGCTGCAGATCGGAGGGGTCGGAGCCGAGTTTAATTTAAAGGCAAGCCCCCCTAGCGCTGCCAAAGGAAATGGCGTGTCAGCTACGTCAAAAATAGATACTGTTGCGCAGATATATGGATGGGGAGGTGGATGCCGCCCCCCCATTCATTACCTGGATTGCCTTTAAACGTCAAAACAAATCCTTCCCCCGGCCTTCTCTAAAACCTAAATCATCAAGAGAGACAGGGTCAGCCTCTGCAGTTTGGAATGCTGGAAGAAGGGGGGATGGGGTGGGCCGGGGCGGGGGGGGGCAGCTGCTGTGTATCTGGAGGCCCGCACATGGCCCGAGCGACCGTTTCCCCTGCTCTCTTCTGCGAGATTGTTCAGCTCGGGGCCTGGCCCAAGAATTGATTCTCAATCCCAGACGAGTGCCTCTAGATGGAAGAACATAGGCGTGCATTTGTGTAAAAGGAGACACACACGCTACACAAAGGCTCACACGACACGAGGAGGAGTAAAGCATGACACAGCTCTTAGAGAACGGACCCAGGCTTACATGAGCCAAGGCTTTTCCATATCAGGCGTCTGAAACGTGCATCAGCTCACTGAATGCTACGGCCACCTGATGGGGTATATTCTCCCCTTTTCACAGATGAGAAGACCGAGGGGCTTGGGGACGTTGGGGGCTCTGCCCAAGGCTGCTCTTGCTAGCAAGTGGTAAGACCCTGAAGCATGAACTCTTAGGCTCAACTCCGGGCGTCTGAGCCAAATGTACCAGCTGGTGCGCGTTAGGGAATGACAAGGGTTTGTTGATGTTGGCATGGAGGTTTTCGAGCAGGGAACGAACAGCTTGTGATAAGCAAAATAATATCTATTAACTGAAAAATACCAGGGCACAGAGGGTTGTTAGGAGGGTGGCGGCTGGTGCCAGACTTCCTGGCTTCCATCCTGACTTTCTTAACCGTATCCCTTAACCGCGTTGTTCCTCACTTTCCTCATCTGTAAAATGGGGATAATGACAAGTTTTCCTCATAGGGTAGTCAGGAGAATAAAATAAATCAATGTATGCCGAGCACTTTATTAGCTTCAGTGCGTCAGACAAATTTTTATAAATCTTAGCTACCACTAAGCACACATGTAGCCAGTTTATTCTTTTTTTTCCTTCTTATTTTTTTGGTCCTCTTTACTAAATAACTTTACGAACTCCCAGCTTGATAATTCTAAATTGTTGAGGTTTTCCTGAGAATGTGGAGGTACTAGGTGGATACACAGACTCTGTTTTGTGGCATTTACATATATGAAGGAATTGTTATATTCTAGCTTGTACATGTACATAGAAAAGTACTGGGTTTTTTTTTAGGAAGTATCACGGATCAAAGCCAGGACTTCATACTTGGGAAACAGGTGCTCAACCACTGAGCTACAACTGGTTTTTTCATTTGTTTTGTTTTTAGGAGTTACCAGAGATTGAACCCAGGACCTCATAAATGGGAAGCAGGCGCTCAACCACTTGAGTTACATCCACTCCCCCTGATTTTTTTAAAAAATACAATTATAAATGTTTTTAAAACATGTTTAAAATCACATAGCCCCCAAATGAAAACAACCCAAATGTCCCTCAGCTGGTGGATGGATGCACAAATGTGATATATGCGTATAATGGAATACTACTCAGCAACAACAAAGGACAGACTGCTGATATGTGCTATGACATGGATGGGTCTACAAAACACTCTAACTGAAAGAAGCTAGAAGGAAAACACTCCATATTGTGTGATTCCTTTCATATGCAATATCCAGAAAAGGAAAATCTACAGGGACAGATTGGGGGTTGTCGGGGCTGCAGTGGGGATTGACATGGACTACAAACGGGCACAAGGGATCTTTTGAGGTCATGAAACTGTCCTAATGTTGGATTATAGTGATGGTTACCCAATGCCATAAATTTACTTAAAAGGATCAATGAATTTTACACTTAGAATGGGTACATTTTATTGAAGAAAAATTAAAAAAATAAATGCCCAGAAGTCCAACTGCTGACCTTCTCATCTTGGTGTTTGGTAGTTCTATGTTCATAAACATATGTTTAAATACATATATTGTACTCTAAACTTTATTATTTTCTTTGTATAAGATATTACAGCATGAGTGCATGGTGGTTGTAAAAAAAAAAAGTCCCAGACCAAACAGGAGCGTAAAATGGAAAAATAAAGTTCATCTTTTCTCTATGCCTTTGCCCCACCTGTTTTACTCCTAACTTAGCGTATGTACCTATATGTGGCGTGTGTGAAGGAGGTTTTTATTTCTGTCGTTTTCACAGATGTGTGCTGGCATCGTTCACAGGCTCTGTGCTGGCAGTTCCTCTCCTCCCGTGAGCCCTCTTTACCAGCCAGCACAGCCGCTCCCGCCTGGGAACTGACCACGTGCTCTGTCCTGGGCGCCGGCTCTGTCTGGAGCCAAGGGCTCTGCTGTCCAGCCTCACCGAGCCCTTTCCTGCCCGTGAACCCACACCTCGCTCACTCTTCCCTCCCCAAGTTCAGGGTGACCCAGGCTCGGTACCTCACCTCCATGGGACGAGCCCCTGGGCTACCCTGGAGTGCTCCAGTCTGGGCTCCCGCTTCCACGGAGCGCGCTCCCCAGCGCCTGTCCAGCCTGCTCAGACTCAGGACAGGGAAGGCTTCCCAGACACCTCGGAGCAGGGTTCCTCAACCCCACCGCTGCAGACGTGTGGACCGGATGCCTCTTTGCTGTGAGGGCTGGCCTCTGCCTTGCAGGACGTGCGGCAGCAACCCTGGCCGCCTCTGCCCACGGGATGCCAGTAGCACCCCCCTCCCAGCTGTGACAACTAAAATGTCTCCAGAGACAGAAACATATGCTCAGGGGGGTGGGGGGAAATCAATCCTGGTTGAGAACCACAGTTCTAGAAAGTCATCTATATTCGTTTTTCCCCATTCCTCATCTTGGTGTGCTCAGAAAAGGTATTCACAGCCCCTGGACAGTGGATCTGGTTGGCTGAGGGGAAAATGTCTCCCCAAGAAATGTTTACCTTTTCACTTGATAGACCTATTAGTGCTCAGAAGTGTTGAGTCTTAAAAAGAAAACCAATCTTTATTGTGCAATTACAAAAACGTCTATATTTTGGTTAAAAAATCAATTTCAGTTATGTATGCTTTATACAGTGGTAACTCCACTCCCTTAGAAAACCACCATCAACATTTGGTCTATAGACTTCCACATGCATGTGCACATGAACACACATTCATGCACACACACGTAACCATACATGGATATCTATGTTAACAAAAGCTTAATTCGCCTTCTTTTTAGCAACTTTCCCCCCATGCAAACAGGGCATTTTAATGTCTTAGTCAGCTCTTTCCACAGTAATGCTGCGTAACAAAGCCACCCCAAAACTCAGTAGCTTTAAACAGCGATCATTCTTGCTCACATTCACAGGTAGGTGGAAGAGCTGCCACTCACTGGTCTAGGGTGAAGTTCAGGCTCCAGGCTGAGTCCAGGTCTTGCCTTCTTGGACCAGTGACCATCCAGGACATGTGATCTGCGACATGTGTCTCATTCTGGAGCCCAAACTGGAGGGGCAGTGGCTCTCTTCAGCACGTTCATTTCACAAGAGAGAAAACAGAGTCTAGAAGGGCACGGTCAGCTGCTCAAGAACATGTGTAGGCTCTGCCCACATCTCATCGACTAGTGTCCCATTGGCCAAAACAAGTCACACAACCAAGCCCCAAGTCAAGTTGTGGGAAACACACTTGCCAACCACGAGACTGCAGCCTGGCTGTGGGTGTGCGATATAACCTTTTGGGGGGGAGGGGGCAGATCGTTGGGACCAATGCTATAACCCACCACACTTGGGAGGGCTCCACACTCCACAGCCATGTCTTATCACCCATGGTTTTAGGCCCTGCCTGGTGGCCTTGGGGCTCAGCTCAGAGCCCTGCCCTCCTCCACTTCTCTTTCCGTGGAGCTTCAGACTACTCACAGCTGTGTGACAGTGGGCAAATTACTTAACAGCCCTGTGCCTCAGTTTCCTCATTTAAAAAAAATGGGTCATTATAATGTCTAACTTGCAGGGCAGACGAGAAACTTAAGGATGATAAGATGTTGCACAGTTACTGGCAGTGACGGCTCAAAAATTGCAGATTTGAGAGTCATCTCTGGAGCGGGGGGAGAGAAATAAAAAAAGTGCAATCAATGGCATTTGGTATAATCACAGAGTTGTATATTCATCACTTGTATTCTTTGTACTAGTTCCATAGTGTATGTAACCCAATTGTCCATCAACAATTGAATGAATACCTACAATGTGTTACACCAAACAAGAATACTAGGAAGCGGACTTTGGCCCAGTGGTTGGGGCGTCAGTCTGCCACATGGGAGGTCCGCGGTTCAAGCCCCGGGCCTCCTTGACCCGTGTGGAGCTGGTCCACGTGCAGTGCTGATGCGCGCAAGGAGTGCCGTGCCACGCAGGGGTGTCCCCCGCGTGGGGGGGGGGCCCCACGCGCAAGGAGTGCGCCCGTGAGGAAAGCCGCCCAGCGTGAAGGGAGAGTGCAGCCTGCCCAGGAGTGGTGCCGCCCACACTTCCCGTGCCGCTGGCGACAACAGAGGCGGACGGGGAAACAGGACGCAGCAAATAGACACCAAGAGCAGACAACCAGGGGAGGGGGGGGAAATTAAATAAATAAATAAATCTTTAAAAAAAAAAAAAGTCGTTAAAACAAAAAACAAAAATACTATACAGTAATGAAAAGTAACTAACTACTGTTATATGCAACAATACAGATGAACCTCACAAACACAATGTTGACTGAACTGTCACATAAAGAGTACAGAATGAATAAAAAAAAAAAGAGAGAGAGTCATCTCTGTGTAATGTGAACAGCACTGGGCGTGGGATCAGAGGTACCTCCCTGCCATACCTGCCTCTCTTGTGGATGAATTGAGAAACTGAGCGTGATGGAGAAAGCAGAATTTTTTTATAACCGCCCAACGTCCATTTCTAAGCACGCTGTCCATCGTTTCTGCCTCACAGCGCCGGACAAGTTAAATACCAGCTAGAATAATCTTCAGGAGTGGGGCAGCGGGAAGAGGAGGCATGTCCAACCCAAAGGCATCCCTGCTGCCTTCTCTGCACGAGTATCGGGGAGGCAGGGTGAGAAGCTACGGCCAAGCGAGAAACTGCCCAGCCATTCGCAGGGACCTGCCGACACTGATGCGCTAATTAATTCTCGCCCCCACACCACGAGTCGGATAGCCCCGTTACACACGTGAGGAAACTGAGGCACACACGGTTTATAAGAGACCGCACGTGTGCTCCTGACAGACGCCTGAGATGGCCTCTCACCTGAGGGGTTCTGTACCAGTGGGAAGCAGAACCACCTGAGTCCTGGGATGAGGGGTTTGTGCAGGTGTGGGAGGAGCTGAGCAAGGAAGGTGGAGGAGCCCAGAAGGAAGCACTGACCTGCCGATCTGAGAAACCGCGGATCTTCAGCTGCCACAGCGTGACTGCGGAGGGGAAGCTGGTGGGGCCCCGCCTCTGTGGAGCCGCAGCCGCTGGGAGTCCAGCTCTGAGCCTCTGGGGCAGGGCGTGGGCTGCTCTTGTCACCCTCAGGGTTAGGCTCTGGGCGCTTGGCGTACAGCTTTCATATGCACATTCTTCCTAACAAAAGTGGGAACGTACAGTGCATCCTACTTGTAATCCCCCTCCCGCGTTCAAGCCGACAATGCACCTGCACCCCAAGGAATAATTTTCACAAATACTGAATACGGTGGCATACTCTAATCAACCAAGTTTCCTATTGCTGAACACTTGGACTCTTTCCAATTTCCGGCTCTTATAAATAGCACTGCAATGAACATCCCGTATCTAAATACTGGTTCAAGTTCTGATTATTTAGGATGAATTCCTAGCAGCGGAACTACTGGGATTTAAGGCTTTTTGAAGCATGTTATTAATATTCCCTCCAGAAAACTTGTAGAGTCTTGTAATCATATTCTCAGTGTTTGACCATTAGTAGTTAGAGTTTTAAAAATATATATATAAATCTCAGCACTTCCTGTTAGTAGCGAAGTTTATCAAAACCTCAAGGCAATGGTTCATTCACTCGATAAATATTTTTTCGAGTGCATGCTGGGTCCCAGCCACACACCGAGGATACAGTGGTGAATGGTGCAAATAGAAATCCTTGCTCTGGGTGATTAAGGGCCAAAGAGAAAATCGGCCTTGAGAGCGCCGCTGCTTTTGGGGCTAAGTGCACCAGCGTGGCTGCAGCGGCCCAACTCAGGGGGCTGCCACTTCTCTCCTTGCGGGCCCACCTTTCCTCTTACTTCCTGTTAATCCAGAAAGCCCAGGAGAAAGTGAGACAAGGTGGGAGGGGACCTCTCTTCAAGGGAGGGGGAGAAATCACTTTGGTCTCCAAGAGCGAAGGGCAAACCCTCAGCAAGTTGGGTCACTTAGACCTGGAGCACCCAGGTGGCCCCTGGGGTTGCAGGGACTCCATAAACCACGGAGCACTGTGCAGGGAGCTTGGGGCGATGTCACCCGAGCAACAGGAGGTCTTTATTGCTGCCTCTCACCTCTTCTCATTGGACAAACATGGCGAAGGGGCGGTCATGGGGAGGGCGAGTGCTGGCTGGGGGGCCCACGGTCAGGCCTGAGCGGGGAGGGGGTTCACAGGCCGCCGGCAGATCCCCAGGTGTGAGCTCCCAAAATGCCGGGCCCTCATCCAAAAGCCAGGAGGGCACGGAGACTGCTTTTGTCCCTTTCGGGACTTTTCTTCCACTTTGCATCTGGCCTGCCCTGGATATCAGCAGAGCCCCTCTGGCTCGGGTCTTTTCTTTCTTGAGTAATAGACAAAGAAATAAGCAAACCGGGAAATGGGGAAACGGACTTGGCCAGGGGTTAGGGCGTCCGTCTACCACATGGGAGGTCTGCGGTTCAAATCCTGGGCCTCCTTGACCCGTGTGGAGCTGGCCCACGCGCAGTGCTGATGCACGCAAGGAGTGCCCTGCCACGCAGGGGTGTCCCCGAGTAGGGGTGTCCCCAAGTAGGGGTGTCCCCGAGTACGGGTGTCCCCGAGTAGGGGAGTCCCACGTGCAAGGAGTGCACCCCGTAAGGAGAGCCGCCCAGCGTGAAAGAAAGTGCAGCCTAACCAAGAATGGCGCTGCACACACGGAGAGCTGATACAACAAGATGATGCAACAAAAAGAAACACAGATTCCATGCCGCTGACAGCAACAGAAGCAGACAAAGAAGACACAGCAAATAGACACAGAGAACAGACAACAGGGGCGGGGTGGGGGGGTGGGGAAGGGAAGAGAAATAAATAAATAAATGAATCTTTAAAAAAAAAGAAGCAAACCTCTTCATCCACCTGCCTGGACCAAACTCAAAGCATCTTCAGCTGATGCCTCAACTACATGACCTTTGGGCTTTTGATTTGGGGGAGAATGAGGGTAAAGGGGGCATGCGCTGGCACCTGAATTGACTGTTTTGACAGTCTGGAGAAGAAGAGGGGTCCTCAGGAGATGGCAGGGGGAGGAGGAAGAGGGGAGCAGGTCTCCCTTCTCTGTGCTCACTGCCGCCACTGCAGTATATCACAGCATGAGGTCCTTAAAGATGGGAACCATGAGCCTGGCGCACAGTAGGCCCTCAATAGATGCTTACTTAAAAATTGAATGCATGCGTGAATGAATAGAAATGTCTCCCTCAGCATCTGAGTTTCTTCCACTTCCCATTTAATTTGGGTGTTTTGCCCACATTCATTCAACCAAATGTAGTGCCCCTATCACCTGCCAGGCCTAAAGTACATTGCCGTGGTAAACACTGATTCGGTTATTCATTCAACAAACATTTGTGAGGGCTTGCTACGTGCCAGGCTCTGCCTTTGACTCTGGGGCTGAAACGTGAATAAAACAGTTTTTCAATTTCATGATGTTCAGTTGAGTCAGGAGAAAAAGAAACTGGTAATTTCAACTTTCTGAATGCTCTAGTGGGGGAAGCAACAAGAGCTGCAGGAGTCCAGAAAATGGGCTCCTGGTCCAGAATTTGGAGGTGTGGAGGGTCAGGGGAGGCTTCCTCAGAAAGAAGAGGGGAGCCTCTTGTGCACTTGTTCTTGCCGAAGGCCTCCCCGCCCCTTTCCAGGTCAATTGTCAATTGTCCTGTGCCACCAAAGAGATCCACACGGTATCACTAATAATAATTCCTCCCCTTCGTGAAACACTGGTGCCATTTAACAAAAACCAAGGGTTGGCAAGAATGTGGCGACTGGGACCAATGGACACCGAGTCAGTCCAAAATGCTACAGCTGTGTTAGAGAGCAACTGGGAAATCCAATCAGTTCACAGACGCTTGAATATTTCAGTCCAGCCATTCCTGCTGTGGTCTCCAGAGAAACTCTCACATGTGTGCATAGGGAGCGATGGATTAGGTCATTCACTGCAGCATTGTTCATTATTCCAAAACCTGGAAAAGGAAACTTCCAGAGGAGAATGGATGATTACATTTAGAGACAGTCTTCTATGGAAAGCTCTACCATGATTAAAAATAAGCAACTAGAAGTACATGCATCGACATGGAGCAATCTCAAAAACATCATGGTGAGTAAAAAAATTGCATGAGGATATGTACCGTAGGAGAGCATTAATATCAAGTTTTAAAATGGCTGAAATGGCATACATTACATAATACCTTGTATGATTTAGGGATAAATACACACACACATGGTCAAAGGTAAAGATGTGCATATGAACCATAAACGTCCGAATCAGGACGGCGGTCAGCCTTGGAGAGGCAGGGAGGGAAAGCACTTAGAGACTTGCTTAGGAGGCTCCATCTCCACCTGAAAGTGTTTCTTTTTTTAAACTAGGTGTTGAAATCCACAGGTGTTTATTATATTATCCTCTCTACTTTTAGGTGCCTGAAATATTTCAAGATTGAAATTTTTGTCCTTATGAAGCTCTGGAACATAGAGATCTATTTTCCCTTCCCAGACCTTCAATCCTGTCTAAAGTTTTAGACATGAGCAAAGAGGCTCTCCACGTTTGTGGAAAAAATGATCAAAAGTGGACGCTAAGTTCTCCTTATCTTTGTGTGGATCATCTCAGAACCATCACAGCAATGGCGGGAGGGCAGTTATGCTTATTATCCCCATTGCACAGATGCAGCAACAGATGTTCAGAAACAGGGAGCCGTTTGCCCAAGTCACATGCTCTTTTTTTCTTTTATTCTTTTGTCACCTGCTCTTGAGTATGGGATTTGAGTTCATGACTCCAGAGCCTCCCTTAGGGGGGTTCAAAGTTCAGCTCTGGATCTACACTTCTGATTAAAAATACCCACTCTACTCCTTCCTGCCTTACGGTCTTAGGCAAACCCGTCTCTCTGTGCTTCCGTTTCTTTACCTGTAAAATGAGGGTAATTCTAGTAACTCCTTCATAAGTGTGCCATGAGGATTAAAAAATAAACCCTCTAAACAGCTTCACCAGGGCCCATCGCAGTAAGTGCTACAAAGTGCACGACGGTACTGTTTCTAACCACGCCTGGGCAGACCTTCTCAGAATTCCGGAGGGACGACGAAGGTGACTATTTCAAGCCACGCCGAGATCAAGCCGCTTGGGGCTGGGTGGCTGGACGAGGCGCCCGCCGCCCCGCTAGAGAGCTGAGGAGACTTTCCTAGGTGCAGGGACTCAGAATTTGGACAGCAGATGAAAACGGGTGGGTGATGGATTCGGGGACTGCCCCGCCCCCCGTTTGCTTTTCGGCGTTTCCCCCTCACCATCACTCACGGGTTCTATAAACAGATTTCCCGGTAATCGTTTTCCTTCCCTTTGAAGTCTCCTCATCCATTCTCTCCCTGCTCTCGGTCTCCTCCCCTCCTCCCCGATGAGGACCTCGTGTCAGCAACAGTTTCCCACCGGAGCAACCGGAGCGAAGACGCGGTCAGAGGGCTCCGGGGCAGGTCAGCTCAGTTCAACGCAGCACATCCTTTTGGAGCACCTACTGGGTGCCTCCGAAGGAACTTTGCTGGGGAGGGACTGAGTAGTGGGGGGAGAGAGGCAAAGGCCTGACAAAATGAGTTAGAGCCTGGGTTTTGTCAGAGCAGATCCCTGGAAAGCTGCTGCCCCTCTCTGAGCCTCGGTTTCCTTATCTGTATGGTGGGTGTGTGTCTAGGAGGATAAATGACACTCTCCATGGGAAGTACTTAGCAACGTGCCTGGCACACAGTAGGTGCTCAGCTGATGGCAGTTTCGGGTGTCTTTTGTTGGTGGTGAAATGGAGGGGGAAGAGACTGGACTAGGACCCAGCTCGCGGCTGAGAGACGAGGGGGACGGAGCAGCCACCTGCTGAGACGAGCGGCCCAGGAGAAACCTACTACAGGAAGGAAGAAAACAAATTCCATTCGGAACAGGCTGAGTTCAAGGCTGCTGTGAGTCAACCCCACGGAGATACAGGTCTGGGCTCGGATCATGTAAGGGCAAAACCTCCATTCGCAGGGACCTGGCAAGCCGGCCTGGAGGACCGGGCACCCCTCGAGGGTCACGGAGGCCAAAGCAGTTATTGGAACCCACTCAAAATGGGTGCAGCTCCCAGGGCACCGTCCCAGCTCACAAACGCATGTGCACCCACGTCGCCGAGTCACTCCACAGAGAAAACCCGGTTCAGAGAATGACCAAGCACAGTCCCTGCTTCACTGGAAAACTAGATCCAGCCTCATCCCCAAACCAAAGAAGGAGGCCAAGAGAGGGGCAGTGGAGCTGTATCGGGGCGATTTTATTTCATTAGTGTCTGCCATCCCAAGATTCCATACCACATGTGCGCTCTTCACCCGTCCACGCTACACACAGCAGCCTGGGGCATACAGGGTGTAGAATGCAGCAGGTGCACGCGCGGTCCAGAAGAGGGAGGTGGTGCTGGATGGGCCAGTCCTTGGCCCAGGGGACTCTTTCTTTTTTTTTTTTTCAAGATTTAGTTTTATTTATTTTTCTCCCCTTCCCCCCACTGCCCGAGTTGTCTATTCTCTGTGTCCATTCGCTGTGTGTTCTTCTGTGACCGCTTCTATCCTTATCAGTGGCACTGGGAATCTGTGTCTCTTTTGGTTGTGTCATCTTGCTACATCAGCTCTCCTTGTGTGCAGCGCCATTCCTGGGCAGGCTGCACTTTCTTGCACGTGGGGTGGCTCTCCTTACGGGGCGCACTCCTTGCGCGTGGGGCTCCCCTACGCGGGGGACACCCCTGCGTGGCACAGCACTCCTTGTGCGCATCAGCACTGCGCGTGGGCCAGCTCACCACACGGGTCAGAGGCCCTGGATTTGAACCCTGGACCTCCCATGTGGCAGGAGGACACCCTATCCATTGGGCCAAGTCCGCTTCCCCCAGTGGACTCTTAACCTGAGGGAGCAGGACTAGACCAGGGCCTTCCAGTGCCTGGGGCTCAAGGCAAGACCCTTTTTGTCCAAGTCCGTGGGTGGTCCTGCTCATCCATCCATCTACCTACCTACCTACCTATCTACCTACCTACCTACCATCATCTATCTAATCCACCAGCTGTCATCTAATAAACCATCCGTCTAATCTTTTTATCAACTAATATCAGTCTTCTATCATCTATCTCAATCGTCTCTCTAATCTCTCTCCTCCCTCCCTCTCTCCCTCCCTTTCTTCCTTCCTCCGTCAGATCACACCACTTTGGGCAAGGCCCTGAGCCCTGGGAAACCAAGAAAGAGAAACCATATGCCGCACCCCAGGGGTTCAACCTTAAATAAAGGGCATGAGACATGTATACAAAATACAGCATTCGGATTAATAATTATAAGACTGTGGTGTGCATAGATTTATATGCATTGGCTCTGTTTCTGCAGACCTGCCCTTAACGTTTTCCAAACCTGGGCCCAGAGAACAAATGGGGCCCACTATGTCCATATATCTAAAAGTTATAAAGCAAGCCAGAAAACTGTGAGATAAAATGCCTCGCCTCCTCCCACCTTGATAAACAGCTTCATGACCACCTTGATAAACAGCTTCATGATGACCCGGAGGCCAGGTTCACTTTTAGAAGTCTTAGCCCCCAACCCACACCCTCCTTTTACCTCAAGCTCCTCCTTACAGAGCTTCCCACCTCTGGACACGCCGCCTTCATGCCCAAGATCTGCTGGGGTTTTCTACAAACAGCTGCCTCTTTTTTATTCAATGTTAAATTTCTTTTTCTTTTTTTATTGTTTTTTTAAAAAAGATAAATAGACCGTGCAAAAACATTACATTAAAAAACATAAGAGAGGAAGTGGACTTGGCTCAGTGGATAGAGTGTCCGCCTACCACATGGGAGGTCCAGGGTTCAAACTCAGGGCCTCCTGACCCGTGCGATGAGCTGGTCCATGTGCAGTGCTGATGCACGCAAGGAGTGCCGTGCCACGCAGGGGTGTCCCCCCACAGAGGAGCCCCAATGCAAGGAGTGTGCCCTGTAAGGAGAGCCACCCTCACGCAAAAAGGAAGTGCAGCCTGCCCAGGAGTGTCGCCGCACACATGGAGAGCTGACACAACAAGATGATGCAACAAAAAAGAGACACAGATCCAGGTGACAAGAATACAAGTGGACACAGAAGAACACACAGTGAATGGACACAAAGAGCAGACAACTGGGGGGGGAGGGGGAAGGGAAAGAAATTAAAAAACAAAAAACCATGAGAGGTTCCCGTATACCCCACTTCCCCCCTCCACATCCACATCCCTTTCATCACTGAGGCACATTCATGGCATTTGGTGACTACGCCCGGGAGCACTGCCACACCCCTTGGACCACAGTCTACATGGTAGTTCACACTCTCCCCCCAGTCCATCCAGTGGGTTATAACAGCCGCCTCTTGGTCAGCCTTCTAGCCTGCGGTGTGCACACAGGGCGGGGTCAGCCACCCCAGGAGGCTGGACCCAGGGGACTGGCCTTTGCAGTCCTGGAAGTGGGTCAGGGCCATTTGAGCAAGATTTCTGGACCCAGGATGTGGTCCAGAAGAGACAGGTAGGGGTCTCGGATGGGCATGGGCCCTTGGTCCAGTACACTCCTCCACCCACAGAAAGGGCACAGCTGGAAGGGGGTCCTCCCACGACTGGCTCTGGGGACAGGACGCCTTGCACCCAGTCTCTGGGCAAAGCTGTCCACCTGGACACAAGGCTCTGGCCTCCTTCAGATAAAGGCTGGCATAAAGCTTGCAGACAGCATCTGGAGGAGGGGGCCATCTCTGATCCCAGCCGTGAAAAGTCACGATTGTGCGGGCACAAGGACGCAGGGGAATTTATGTACATGATTAGCCACCCCAGTGTACGGCCGGCCCTCGTCCGCTTGCCTGTTATTTTGACATCTGCACAGCACGCTTCAGAATATCTTTTTGTCGTTTAAATTTTCTGTGACGATGCTATTGACCTCATGAAAATTTTGAGGCTCCTTAGAACATTTCTCTAAATGGCAAAAGTCAATTCGCACTCTTAGAAAATGTTATCATCTTAAAAAAATCCAAGGAATGAAACTAAAAAGTAACACCTCCTCCCCTCCTCCCCACTCCCCAACGCTGCGCCGAGGTGTCTGCTCTTGTCACTTTGGGTTGTTACTTTCTTTTCCACATGCAGTGCCTAGAAAAGCTTACCTGGTGCAGACAATGAATACAAAAAGGCTTAAAAGAACAGGGTAGTAAAACAGAATACAGGGAAAATACATGTTGCCTCAACTATTTTATTTATTTATTTATTTAGACTTATTTTTTATTTATTTCTCTCCCCCTTCCCCCCCCAAGTTGGCTGCTGTCTGTGTCCATTCATTGTGTGTTCTTCTGTGACCGCTTCTATCCTTATCAGCGGCACCTGGAATCTGTGTTTCTTTTTGTTTGCATCATCTTGTTGTGTCATTTCTCCGTGTGTGTGGCGCCATTCCTGGGCAGGCTTGCATTTTCTTTCACGCTGGGGCGGCTCTCCTTACGGGGCACACTCCTTGTGCATGGGGCTCCCCCTACATGGGGGACACCCCTGCATGGCAGGGCACTCCTTGCGCGCATCAGCACTGTGCATGGGCCAGCTCCACACGAGTCAAGGGGGCCCGGCGTTTGAACCGCGGACCTCTCATGTGGTAGACGGATGCCCTATCCACTGAGCCAAGTCTGCTTCCTTAGCCTCAACTATTTAAATAGTATATATATTTCGGTAAGTGGTATCATGAAGTCGGATAAAAACATTTGACGGAAAAAAAAGAAAAGCCCCGGTGGTTCTATGGTCATGAGAGGGGGGAAGTGACGGCTCATAGACATATGTATTTGGGAAGTTCACAAATGAATATTGGTTCTTCGCTGCATTGCATAAGACCCTTTAAGCGTCTGCTCTGTGCGAGGCAACACGTGTATTTATTTGTGTGCGAAACGAGCGAGAGACACCGTCGAGGCCTGCGCTCCGCGCTGCCAGCTGCGCACTCAGTGCACAGGGGATCTGCGGTGTCTCTGTCCATTTTTCATCTTGGTTGGTTTGGTAGCCTGGTCTTCGGGTTTTGCCTCAGCACACCGAGGCCCCCAGCCTTTGCGGGACACTTGCTCTTTTGTTTGTTTTTTCTTTTTTTGTTCCTGCTTTGGAGGTTTTATTTATTATCTGTGGGGAAGTGTATTGTTTGGAGATTCTGGTTTCTATTTCTCTGCTGGCTTTGATAGATACTCAGGGAAAGGGAGGGCAAAGCATTTGGTTTTGTTTTACAACATGCCTGGGAGGCTGTTACATTCTCCCAAGCCTTGGGGCCTGGAGGACTGTGTAAAAGCAAGAGCAGCGGTGCTGGTGGGCGAGTTTGCGGTCGGAGCCGCAGCGACGTGCATGGCGTGTTGTCACCCCTTTGCATCGGGACAGTGGGAAGAACAGCAGTGGTTTAAAGCTGGCAGCAATTTTAAGGTGCTAGTAATCCAGCAGCAATCACAGCGTCCATTCGTTTGACACCAGCACGTGCGCGGGGCATGCACGGGCAAGCACGGGGCCTCTGCACTCCTCCTCTGAGATCAGGCTGCCTGTGCTTTACTTCTTCCTCCCCACGGAACCCTGAGCCAGCTACTTGCTCTTTCTGAGCCTCAGTTTCCTCCTTTGCAAAATGGGGGTGATAGTAGCCAGCCCCATCTTCTAGGCTTGAAGGACTGAATAAACATTTACAGTGGCTTTTTGTTTAAGGTACTGGTACCTGGGGATTGAGCCCAGGACCTTGCATGTGGGAAGCCAGCGCTCAACCACTGAGCCACATCGGCTCCCCTGAGTTGGTTTTTTTGTATGTTTTGCTTGTTGCTTGGGGTTTTGTTTGTTTTGTTTTGTTTTCAGGAGGCACCGGGAACCAAACCCGGGAACTCCCACTGGAAAGCAGGCGCTCAACCGCTTGAGCCACTTTTCCCTTTGGTGGCTTTTAGCCAATGCCTCACCTTGAAGGCACTGCTGTGAGAGAAGCAGTTCAGTCCCTTTTAATGGACTCACCAGCTTTTATTACATTATGTTACCTGAAGAATTCAGATCCATGGTATCACAAACCCCACCATGTCCAAAAATAAAAACCATTCTCTCTCTTCTTGCCCTCCCCAATCTAGCTTCCTCTGAGCGCCCTACGTCTTTTGAAATGCATCATTTATCCCAGGAGTCCTCCAAGCCAGCTGCACAGGAGAATCCACTGTGAGCTTTTAAAACAATACCAGTGCCTGGTCTCCACCCCGGAGATTTTGCTGCACCTGACTTGGCCTGGGGCTGAACGCACCTTCATCTTAAAGGGCTCCCCCAGATGACTCGAGTGAACAGCCAAGGTCGAGAACTGCCCAGTGTACCGCTGACCAGGGGAGAGACCTCTGCCCACCCCTCCGGAGCCCCACGGAACCACTACCGAGCCATTCTGGACTCTGACCCCATTCTCTCCATCCTTGGCTCCAATTTCCATATTGTCCATTCTCAGTTGGGCTGCTACAAACACCTCCCTACTGGCTTCTGGGCTTTTCGGGCATCCTTTCCTAGTCCATCCTCCATCTAGCCAGCTCCCCACCCCCGCCCAGTGTTCTTTCCACAGCATGCATCTCATCACAGCATCTAACACCCCAAAGGGTTCCTGGTACCCGTGTGATTGAGTCCAAACCCCCAGCCTCCATTTAAAACCCCTTCCTACCTGGGCTCAGCTACCTTTACCTCCTCCTCTCCGGCCTTCTCTCCTGCCTGGGCATACACTATTTGATCACACTCTGCCCTGAGAGCTTACTCTCCCCTTGTTTACCTGGTCGGCTCCTGCACATCCAGAACCTCTTTGCTGAGACCCCTCTTACCTCTCACTGCCCCCATCCACCTCCCAGGCGATATGGATTGCTTCCTGGGGACTCGATAGCCTAATGCAATCATGCTGGAGAAGTATGTACAAGTATGTTTTTTATTTACATATCCATCTCCCCCGTTTGCCTGGGGAATTCCACGTTCATCCACGTGCTTATTCATCGGCCCTCAGAAACATTTGTTGAGCAGAACAAGCAGCATCATGCCCAGATTCTGCTTTCACAGATGGCCACAGCAACAGCTCCCATCCTACATCTTCTTCTGCAGTGTGACCTTGCCACACGCGAGAAGCCCAGCCCTCCTGAGGCCGCCCTGCAGGTGCTCTGCTGCTCAGTCCCAGCCGAGTCCAGCCTCCCCGAGATCCCAATCCAGGCACCAGACCGAAGCAAAGGAGCCTCCCGTTACTTGAGATCCCGGACCCTGGGGAGCAGAGACAAGCCGTATTTCCTGTGGCTGCTCTACATTCCTGACCCTTAGACTTGGTGAGCACAGTAAGGTGGTTGTTCCTTAAACCCAGCAAGTTCGGGATGGTTCGTTATGCAGCAATCGTACTTGGAGGGCTTTATTTTATCCCCTTATAAGATATTTTCCCAGCTCCAACCCATGAGCCACAGAGCCCATGTCTGGCTCCTGCCTGCTGTTCCCTCCCCACCATCCTCCCTCGCCAGCTTGCATCTGCCTGGGCCTCCCTGCCCCTCTGCCGTCCCAAGCCTTCTCCCTCCTCGGAGCCTTCGCCTTTGCTGATCTCTCTGCAGGGGGTGGCCTTGCCCTCCTCTTCTAAGGCTGCCCACCTATCCCCACCTGAATCTGAATCCACGCTGTACGTACGTGTGGGTGATAAGCACGGAGACATGCTCGGCCGTCCGCAGCCTAAACGTGGCAACAATGAAGAAAACTGACAATATCAAATAGCGATGAGCACGTGAGCCACTGGAACATTCCTACCCTGTTGGTGGGATGAAATGGCACGGCCACTTAGGAAAACCAGTTTGGCAGCTTTTTGTAAAGTTAAACCCAGCAATTTCTCCGGGAAGGATTTACCCAGGAGAAAAGGACAACAAATATTCGCACAAAGACCTGTACGTGAATGCTCACAGCAGCTTTGCTCATCATAGCCTCAAACTGGAAATAACCCAAGGGTCCATCAACTGGGGGATGGACAAACAACGGATGCTCCACCCATGTCATGGAATACTACGCAGCAATAAAAAGGAACCAACCACGGCTATGTGCGACAAGAGCACTGCGCTAAGGGAAAACAGCCAGGCATGGAAGGCTATTTGGTGTAGGATTCCATTTATATCACATTCTGGGAAAAGTAAAACTATGGAACCAAACTCAGGGATTGCCAGGGCCAGTGGGAATGGGGGGTTGACTGCAAAGAGATGCAAAGGAAATTTGGGGATGAGGAAATATTTTATGTCTTCATCGTGGTGGTAGTTACATAACTGCACTCATTTGTCAAAACTCTGTATATTATGAAGGGTGGAATTTTACTAGAAGTAGATTATATCTCCAATAAACATGTCTTTTAAAAAAAATCAGGAGGGGGAGGCAAGATGGCGGCTGAGTGAACTTCCCCGGTTACTAGCTCCTGGAGGGAATTGGCTGGGAGGCGTTGGAGACTCTTTGGGACCGGCTGTTTCGGGATTTTTCCTGGTCCGGAGGTGTCTGGACATCGATTTGGAGGGAAGGTAACAGAGAGGATCCATCTGTGAAATATACACGGAGATCCCAGCTACGTGTGGAGGATTCCCTCCTGGGGGTAGGTGGAGCCGAGGCAGCTAGCACCGCGTGGAGCCCCGGCGGGCGGCGGCCAGGGTAGCCCGGGTCCGGCCGAGCCCGGCTGAGCCGCGGTGGGCGGAGGGGCGGAGCCCAGCTGAGCTCGGCCGAGCCCAGCCGCGCCGCGTCGGGCGGCGAGCGGGAGAGCCGAGCCGCACTGCGCCGCGCCGGCCGGCGGGCGGGAAAGCCGAGCCCAGCCGAGGCCCAGCCGAGCTGCGGCGGGCGGCGGGCGGGGGACTGGAGCCCAGCTGAGCCCAGCCGACGCCTGGCGGCGGGGTTTCTGTTCTTTGGTTTTTTGTTGTTGTTGTTGTTGTTGTTGTTCTTTTTTTTTTTTTTTTTCAATCCTCTCTTTCTTGTCCCCAATATTCTTCTTATACTATTTTACCTTAACAATACAATAGGTCCTACAGGAAATACCTCACATTTGCTGGGTTTCCTCACCCTCCACTGCCTCATTTCTCTGTGAATAGATTTAGCCTATCTACACTATCCCCTTTCCCCTACAACTTGATATCCTCCACCATCTGCTATCTCTCCTATATTCCATCTCCCTTTCTTTGATCCACAAAGTGTCTAACTCTTAATTTCTAATACCTTTGTTTAGTTTTCCATCTGGTATTCGTCCCTGAAACTATTACCTTTCTTTTCTCTTTCCCTCTCTCACACAAAAACAATAGCCTCTTAGTACATACCACATTCCTCCCATATTCAGTCGTCTACCTCATTATAGGGTACTTTCCTACTACTATAACTCTACACAGTTTACATTGATCTAACCTCCATCCTCCCAGAACTCATATTGTTGCTTTGTAAACATATATCAGCAATACTACTTCACACTTTTTCCTTCCTTACACAATTGACTTTCCCCAGCACTAATACTTTCCTTTAAAAGTGAGTTTAACTAGCAATAAGAAATTGGAATAAGAAGAACAAAGTGACAAAGAGAAGATATAACACTTACGCACAAAAACAACAGCTAATTAATCTCCAAGACTAGACAAAGAAGCTAAGGAACTGATTAAACCCGTCAAGAAAAAATGTTGACAAGACAGCAACAAAAATCTACAAACCAAACCAGTAATCAGAAAACATGGCTGAATCCAATCAACAAACTGAAAATCAGGAAGGGGGGCAGGACTTCGCACAAGCAATGAAAGGATCTCAGAACATTTATCACCGACAAATTTGATGAAGTAATGAAAGAGGTTAACAGCGTGAAGACAACACTTGGAGGGGAAATTGCAGACATGCGCAAAAAAATAACAGATATGATGGAAATGAAACACCACAATTCAAGAAATCAAAAATACACTTGCAGCAAATATCAGCAGACTAGAAGAGACAGAGCAGAGAATTAGTGATGTGGAAGACAGTGCATTGGAAATCAAACAGATAGTAGAAGTGGTCAATAAAAAGGTAGAAAAAATCCAGATAGGACTTAGGGACCTGAATGATAACGCAAAACGCTCAAAACATACGTATTATAGGCATTCCAGAAGGAGAAGAGAAGGGAAAGGGGTCAGAAGGAGTGTTGCAGGAAATAATGAATGAAAACTTCCCAAATCTACTGAAAGAGACAGATGTACATATCCAAGAAGCACAGTGCACTCCACTGGTCATAAACCCCAACAGGCCCACCCCAAGACATATACTTGTCAAATTATCCAATGCTCAAGACAAAGAAAAAATTCTAAAAGCAGCAAGAGAAAAGAAAACCATCACATACAAGGGAAAACTCCATAAGATTAAGTGCTGATTTCTCATCTGAAACGATGGAGGCAAGAAGGCAGTGGTATGATATAGTCAAGGTACTAAAGGAAAAAAATTTCCAACCAAGAATACTCTATCCAGCTAAACTAGCATTCAAAAATGATGGAGAGTTCAAAATATTCACAGATAAACAGAAACTGAAAGAGTATATCAACAAGAAACCTCCCTTCAAGAAATTCTTAAGGGAATTCTGCAGGAAGAAAGAAAAAACAGGACAGTCAGAGATGGAGGAGAGTGTAAAAGCAACAAGAAAGACAAAAATAGAAGGGGAAAATAAAATAATACAAACAAAATATAACAAACACAAATCCAACCAAAATATGGCTACCATAAATAACTCTCTAAACGTAATAACACTGAATGTCAACGGATTAAACTCACCTATCAAAAGATTCACTGGGACACTGGATAAGGAAAATACGACCCATCTATATGCTGCCTACAAGAGACACATCTTAGACCCAGAGACTCATGGAGGTTGAAAGTGAATGGCTGGAAAACAATCATACAAGCAAACAACAACCAAAAAAAGGCAGGAGTAGCTATATTAATATCAGACAAAATAGACTTTAAATGCGAAACAATTGTGAGAGACAAAGAAGGATACTATATTTTAGTGAAAGGGACAATTTGTCAAGAAGATCGAACAATCATAAATATTTATGCTCCTAACAAGGGGCGCCTCTAAATATGTGAGGCAAATGCTGGAAAAACTAAGTGAAAGAATAGATGCATCTACAATTATAGTGGGGGATTTTAATACACCAACTATCAACTCTGGACAGAACATCTCAAAAGAGAATCACTAAAGAAACAAAACATTTGAACAGTATATTAGAAGAGCTGGATCTAATAGACAGATATAGATCATTACACCCAAACACAGCAGGATATACATTTTTTCTCAAACGCACATGGAACATTCTCCAAGATTGACCATATGCTAGCGCCACAAAGAAAGGCTTAATGAATTCAGAAAGATCGAAATCATACAAAAACAATATCTCTGACCACAGTGGAGTCAAGCTGGAAATTTGCAAGGGGCAGAGACCCAGACTTCACACGACAATTTGGAAATTAAACAACACACTCTTAGAAAAACAGTGGGGTCAAAGAGGAAAATCTCAAAAGAAATCAATGACTACCTTGAAACAAATGATAATGATAACACAACATACCAAAATTTATGGGATGCAGCAAAAGCGGTACTGAGAGGGAAATTTATAGCCATAAATTCATATATCAAAAAAGAAGAAAGAGCAGAAATTGAAGAATTAACTGCACATTTGAAGGAATTAGAAAAACAACAACAAAGTAACCCAACAGGAAGAAGAAGGAAGGAAATAACAAAGATAAGAGCAGAACTAAATGAAATAGAAAATAAGAAAGCACTTGAAAAAATAAACAAGACCAAGAGCTGGTTTTTTGAGAAGATCAACAAAATTGACAAACCTTTAGCGAGACTAACAAAGAAAAAAAGAGAAAAGATGCAAATACACAAAATAAGAAATGAGAAAGGTGATTGATATCACCACTGACCCCACAGAAATAAAGACTATCATAAGAGGATACTTTGAAAAACTATATTCCAACAAAAATGACAATTTAGAGTGAAATGGACAAATTCCTAGAAATACATAAGCAGCCCATACTGACGAAAGAAGAAATTGATGATCTTAACAAACCAATCACAAGCAAAGAGATAGAATCAGTCATTAAAATCTCCCAACTAAGAAGAGCCCAGGGCCAGACAGCTTCACAGGTGAATTCTACAAAACATTCCGGAAAGAACTAACACCAATCCTGTTGAAAACTATTCCCAAAAAATCAAAACAGAAGGAAACACTGCCTAATTCCCTTCTATGATGCCAACATTATCCTAGTACCAAAGCCAAACAAAGACACCACAAGAAAGGAAAATTACAGACCAATTTCTCTAATGAACCCTAGACGCACAAAAGTACTTAACAAAATACTTGCTAATCGTATTCAACAACACATTAAACGAATTATACACCATGACCAAGTGGGATTTATTCCAGGTATGCAAGGATGGGTTCAACATAAGAAAATCAATCAATGTAATACACCATATAAACAGATTGAGAGAAAAAAACCACATGATTATATCTATAGATGCAGAAAAGGCATTTGACAAAAATACAGCACCCCTTCCTGATAAAAAACACTCCAAAAGATCGAATACAAGGAAACTTTTTGAACATGATAAAGAGTATCATATGAAAAACCTAAAGCCAACATTGTTTACAATGGAGCGAAATCCTGAAATCCTTCCCTCTAAAATCAGGAACAAGACAAGGATGCCCATTGTCTCCGCTCCTATTTAACATTGTCTTGGAAGTACTGGCTCGAGCACTGAGACAAGAACCAGATATAAAAGGCATTCAAATTGAGAAGGGAAGAAGTCAAAATTCATTATTTGCAGATGACATGATCCTATATATAGAAAACCCTGAGAGATCTACAACAAAGCTCCTAAAACTCATAAATGAGTTTAGCAAAGTCGCAGGTTATAAGATCAATGCGCAAAAATCAGTAGCATTTCTATACACCTATAATGAGCAAGATCAGGAGGAAATCAAGAAACAAATACCATTCACAATAGTAAATAAAAAAATCAAATACTTAGGAATAAATTTAACTAAAGAGGTAAAAAACTTATACATCGAGAACTATACAAGATTGTTCAAGGAAATCAAAGAAGACCTAAATAAATGAAGAATATTCCCTGTTCATGGATAGGAAGACTGAATATTATTAAGATGTCTATCCTACCAAAACTGATCTACACATTCAATGCAATCCCAATAAAAATCAACACAGCCTTCTTCTAAGGAACTAGAAAAACTAACTATGAAATTTATTTGGAATAAAAAGAGGCCCCGAATAGCCAAAGACATATTGAAAAAGAAAAAACGAAATAGGAGGAATCACACTTCCTGACTTCAAAACATACTACAAAGCTACCAGTAGTGAAAACAGCATGGTACTGGCATAAGGAGAGACACACAGACCAATGGAATCGAATTGAAAGTTCAGATATAGAACCTCATGTATATAGCCATATAATATTCGATAAAGCCACCAAACCCTCACAACTGGGAGAGAATGGGCCTATTCAACAAATGGTGCCTGGAGAACTGGATAGCCATATGTAGAAGAATGAAAGAGGATTACCATCTCACACCTTATACAAAGATCAACTCAAGATGGATCAAAGACCTAAATATAAAAGCCAAGACCATAAAGACCTTAGAAAGCAGTGTAGGGAAATATCTACAGGGACCTTGTAATAGGAAATGGCTTCATGAATATCACACCCAAAAGCACGAGCAGCAAAAGAACAAATAGATAAATGGGACTACCTCAAAATTAAAGCCTTCTGCCACCTCAAAGGAGTTTGGTCAAGAAAGTAAAAAGGGTAACCCACACAATGGGAGAAAATATTTGGCACCATATATCTGATAAGAGACTTATAACTTGCATATATAAAGAACTCATAGATCTCGAAAACAAAAAGATAAACAACCCATTTTAAAAATGGGAGAAAGATTTAAACAGACACTTCTCCAAAGAAGAAATACAAATGGCTAAAAAGCACATGAAAAAATGCTCCAAATCCCTAGCTATCAGGGAAATGCAAATCAAAACTACAATGAGATACCATCTTACTCCCATAAGATTGGCAGCCATGAAGAAAACACAGTAGAATACAAATGCTGGAGAGGATGTGAAGAAAGGGGAACACTCGTCCATTGCTGGTGGGAATGCAGAAGGATCCAACATTCTGGAGGACAGTTTGGCAGTTTCTCAAAACATTATCCATAGATTTGCCATATGACCCAGCAATACCACTGCTGGGTATATACCCATCAGATCTGAAAACAAGGACACAAACCGATATATGTACACCAATGTTCATAGGCAGCATTGTTCACCATCGCCAAAAGTTGGAATCAATCCAAAAGTCCATCAACAGATGAGTGGATCAATAAAATGTATATACACACAATGGAATACTACTCAGCTGTAAGAACCAATACACTACAATCGCACGTGATAACATGGATGAACCTTGAGAATTTATGTTGAGTGAAGCAACCCAGGCATTGAAGGACAAATACTATATGACCTCAATGATATGAAATAAGTTAACTGCCTCCGAGAGCTAGAGTCTGGAAAAGTGGGCTTACTGGAAATCGGGGGGTGGAGGAAGGCTGTGAGTTAATGTCTGTAGGGGTGGAATCTGTGATGAGCTGGGGGTAAGTATGAGCACAAAGAAGGGACAAAATGGGGGCAAGGGGTTACCTTCGGGTGGGGTTTTCTGGGTTTGAAGGGGGCTGGGGATGGGAAGAGGGGTAATATGGTCCAAGAAATAGGTGGGAGGGAGGGGCAACATACAAACATGGGAGAGTGCCAGAAGTTCATTGAGAACTAAGATGTTGAGTAAAACGTATCAAAGTATAAGTAGGAGGGTTACCTGGTTAGGACGCTCAGGGGGTATGGTCTGATGCGGGACGGACTCCGGAGGAATAGCTGAAGGCTCATTTTGCCAAGGTGGGTTCTACCATTGGTGGGGTGGACCCATATCCTGGGGAAGACTAATGCCGTCGAATAGAGAGAACTGTATCTCTCGTGAGAAAGGACGGCTCCCAGGGCATTAGATTGGCAGGCGTGTGTGGCCCTAAAAGGGGGCAAAAGAGGAGTTATGTGAGAGTACACGAGGATGAATATAAAACAGCTAATATTACACCAAAAACATATAGGAGACGACAGACTAATAATGAAAACCATAAGACAAAACATAGGATAACTAAAAAATTTAGAAAACTGTACAACCTAAAGTATGGACCACATAGTAAGCACAAATGTTACCTTGTTTGAAAACTATAGTTTCGGAATCTGTACATCAGTTTCAGGAAATATGATATGAATAAGTTAAAAGATTATTGCTGTGGAAGGGAAAAGGTTTTATGGTGGATCTGGGGAAATACTGTATATTGTATATATGAATTTTGGTGATCTAAGACTCTTCTGAAGCTGACATTATGTTGGGATTCACTTTACGGGAAGTTTTGGATCACAGAGTGGTTCAACAATGGCAGCGGAGGAATACTGATATGGGATGTTATTGACAGGATATATATGGTTGACAGGGAGTTATACAGGGCATATGCCCAGGGTATATGGTAATGTCTATATATACTCATAGTGGAAACAATTAAAAACAACAGCTAGGGGGGTACTGGGCTCCTGGCCGGGGGGTCACTGTTGTGGGCCCTGGGAGAGCAGCGGCAATCCTCCAGGTGCAACGGCAAGAACCAGGAACGAAGGAGGGCCCAACAGTGGGCTCTTGATACTAATGGCTACACTTTTGAGCCTATGCACCTGCAATAAGAACAAGGCCTAGAGTAGCATTGTGCCTGGGGGTTTCCTCCTGACAGCCTTCATGTTACTCAAATGTGGCCACTCTCACAGCCAAACTCAGCGTGTAGATGTGATGCATTCCCCCCAGCGTGGGACACGACACCCGGGGATGAGCCTCCCTGGCACCGAGGGATCACTACCACATACCAGCTGAAGAAGCAACTAGAAAATGACCTTGAATTAAAGATTCAATGCGGAACAGCAGAATATACCTGTCTACATATAATAACATGACTTCGGGAAGCGGTTTGACCTAATGTAAGGGGGAAATGGAAAGGAGAAATGAGATTATAAGGCTGTGAGTCTCTAAAAAAGAGTCTGGAGGTTGTCAGAAGGAATACCCCTATGTACAACTAAACAGAGTCTAAAAGACAGATAAGGTAGATACAACCCCAGGTATTGGTTCTTTTGAGGGATAAAGAGACCCATGGGTTCTATGGTCATGGCAGAAGGGGTTCACTGCCATGACAGATGGCCCTTCTTTGGAGCTGGTGTTTCTGCGTGATGGAAATGGACTCAGAGGGGATCTCTTTTCACAAGACTTGCATGCTACTTTATTGGAATTGTAGTTGGTGCTGGGTTTAAGATATATGTAGGGGATTTGAATCTCTGGACTGATAATATGACACCCAGGCCCAGAGCCTCAACAGACTTCAGCTCCTACACTTTGACTTATTGGACTTACTCCACTCAGCTAACATGGAGTTGAAGAAGGTCAACCACCACAACATGGAGCCTAGAGTGTCTACAACTAGAAGCGGGAAGAGTGCATCCAGTACCCATGTGGAATCTAAGCCCTCACTTGACATAGGTGTGCAATGGACACAACCAATCCAATGTCCACAGAGAAAATGTGGAATGGGTGTGGGAACGGTAGCCATGGGGGCTGCTGGGTGTGGGGAACGGGAGGAAGAGATGAGATGTGGAGGCGTTTTCGGGACGTGGAGTTGTCCTGGATAGTGCTTCACGGACAATTACGGGACACTGTAGATCCCCCCAGGGCCCACTGGATGGAACGTGAGAGAGTCTGGGCTATGATGTGGACCATTGACTATGGGGTGCAGTGATGCTCAGAGATGAACTTACCAGGTGCAATGGATGTATCACGATGATGGGAGAGAGTGTTGCTGTGGGGGGAGTGGGGGGCGGGGGCGGTGGGGTTGAATGGGACCTCATATATTTTTTTAATGTAATTAAAAATAATAATAAATAAATATTAAAAAAAAAAAGAAAATATAAAAAACACACACACACACACACACACACACAAAATCACCGCTTTAGTGAGAACTTCCTTGTCCCCTTTGAACTAAAGGACATTCTCACTCTCCATAATTTCACAATTGCTTTATTTTATTTTCTGCATAGTACTTAATGACCTCTAAAATCACCTTTTATATATACAGACATAAGTCTTATATGGAAACATATATATGCCATATATTTCTTGTACATTCTATATGCATATGTGTATGATTAGTTGCTGTGATGGATTGAGTTGTGTACTCCAGTTTAGATAGGTTCTTGGACTTGATCTGCATTCCTGGGGGGGGGGGGGTGAGCCCATTGTAAATAGGAACTCTCGGTGATATATTTTTTAAAGAAGATACCAGGGATTGAACCTGCGACCTCGTACATGTAAAGCAGGTGCTCAGTCAGTGAGCCCCACCGGCTCCACATGGGGACGTTCTTTTTTGTTAAGACATGGCCCAACCGAGTGCAGTGGACCTTGCTCTGGATTACTGGCGTCCTTTATAAGGTGAGGAAACGCAGACCTAGTGAGAGAGAGCCACGGGGGGAGTCAGAAGCCGGAAGCCACCGGAACCGGAAGAGGACGGAGAAGCCCCAGCCAGGTGAGGGGAAGGCCGAGGAGCCCGGCCCACCGGATGGCTACCTACCTGGGAGGAAGCAAGCCTTCCAGCCTCCAAAGAGGCGAGCCAGTCGATTGCTGTGGTTAAGCTGGCCTGGCTGTGTGCTACTCGTCATAGCGGAGGAAAAGTGGGCCACTCGCTCGTCAGTCTCCCCCTGGGCTTGGCTGCGTCAGGACCCTGCCTTGTTTCTGGCACACGGTCCAGCACATAATAGATGCTCAGCCAGTATTTACTGAGTTACTCGATGGGAGGACTAAGGGACCTGACAAGCAGATGCAAGAAAGCCTCTTTTTCAATGTGCAAATTTAAATGTCCTTTTTTAAAAAATCTGTAAATATTCGATATTCACATGGTTCGAAACCCAAGGCGAGGGAAGCAGACTCGGCTCAATGGATAGGGCGTCCGCCTACCACATGAGAGGTCCGCGGTTCAAACACCGGGCCTCCTTGACCCGTGTGGAGCTGGCCCATGAGCAGTGCTGATGCGCACAAGGAGTGCCCTGCCACGCAGGGGTGTCCCCCGCGTAGGGAGCCCCACGTGCAAGGAGTGCACCCCGTAAGGAGAGCCGCCCAGTGCGAAAGAAAGTGCAGCTTGCCCAGGAATGGCGCCGCACACACGGAGAGCTGACACAGCAAGATGACACAACAAAACGAGACACAGATTCCCAGTGCCACTGACACAAGTGGACACAGAACACACAGTGAATGGACACAGAGGACAGACAACTGGGGGTGAGGGGAAGGGGAGAGAAATTTTAAAAAAAATAACCAAGGGGGTTTAACATCTCCTGGTTGACTCTGACACCTAATAGATCATCATTTTATTTTACCGCTTTTATGTGTCTTTTCAGGGAAGAAAACCCCGTTTTGAATGCTGACCTGAGCCACTTCTCACCGGGGCTGACCCGCTGCCGGAAAACCCACAGCCCTCTCAGAAGGGCCACGTGTGGGCGACGAGAACGGCCAAGCGGCTGGGGACAGTGGACAAGATGAGTGCCTTCCCTGGGCAGCGGGGCTGGGAGAAGGCAGCCCCCCACACCCACCCAGTGTGGGCTGCACCCCCGAGTACGGCTGGGACAGGTCATAAAAGCCAGGTCAGAAGGCTTGCACCCTTTGGGTTTCCTTTTATTTATTTTACTTTATTAAAAACTAGACCCATGGAACACAGATAATTTGCTTCTGCCTGAAAGCTTCCTTTGGCTCCGGCCTCTGAGGATCTTAACGAGGGCGAAAACCAGGGAAATATACACAGGGCTGTTTGGTGTCTTTGGAAAGGTTTAAAGCAAACCTTTACTTCAAAGGATTAGTAGGGTAACCTCTCTGGCCAAGTTGTGATCAGCAGCGCTGCAGAAATTGTCATATGTGGTTTTTTAAAAAGGATTTGTGGGCGGGTGGGGGGTTGTAAAGGTTTTTGTTTTTGTTTTTTTAAATTAGTTTTAAAAGGAAGAGCGTAATGACGATAGAGCCAAATCTTTAAATATCCTTTTCGGAGTGGTCGGAATTGAGTTTCAAGCCTTAATGTTCTCCAAGGGACCATAAAGCAGGCTAGAAAATAATTATTTTCCAAGCTCCAGAGCTCCTTTGTCTCGACACAGGGGGCTGGTTGCCCCCTTCAGTTCTCTTCTCCACCCCACCCTCTAGCAGGTGACGAAGGGGACAGATCCTACACGATACGCTCTTGGGGATCATTCCAAGGTCACTGCTAGCAGAATAGTTTGAAGAATTTAACCCTCAAAAGTTTAAAAGGGTGCAACAGACCACGATTCGCGACTCTGCTGGGTTCCTGGCGGGCAGCAATTGTTCTTATCTCTTGGGAGTTGCTGCTCCCCGTGTTTCTCTGAGTCTCGCTTCTTTCACTTGATGTCAGCTTGTGAAATTCACCCACACTTTTGCATGCAACTCGGTTGATTCATTTTCTCTCCTGCATAGTATTCCACCTTATGAATTTGCCACGTGGTACTTACCTCTTCCACTGTTGATGGGTATTTCGATTGTTTCTGTTTGGGGGCTATTAGCAGCAATGGCGGCAGCCCTTGCCCTTGAAAATCTTTAACCTCTTAGCCCAGGAGTTCAAAACCCTTTTGAGTTCGTGGGCATTTGGGTCATCTGATGAAAACTGGGCCCCCTCCCCCAAATATGTGCACGCATGCACATACAAACACACATGGAGAAATAGGAGCAGACAGAGAGACAAAGACAGATTGCTCTCCATTTTAGGGGGCCTACGTGCATACGAGGACCACCTCAAGACTCCCAGCTGTGCCCTGGTCTGGGAAGGGAGGCGGGGAGAACTTCTCAGCCGTGCTCGGCAAGCTGCATCGCTGAGGGAAACTGGAGAAGGGAAGGCGGTTTCCCCTCCAGCTCTGCTCCTGAAGGCTTTTGTTTTTCCCCTCCTTGGTGCTGGGAGGTTTCCAGCTCCCGAGAGGGAAAAATAAGAGGTCAGTTTCCCCGGCACAACCCAGACACCCTGGTGCTCCCTGCAAAGCCAGCTCTGCTCTGCACGGATGTCTGTATTTGCACACAGGGCGACGGCACAGCCGGAGCCAAAATCAACCCATAATTCTGCACACAGCAGATTGAGTTTCTTGTAGAATCTGGGCCCAGAGGAAACTCCTGGGATGGCAGGAGGTGAGCATGGCTGGAGCCTCGGAGGGTGGAGCAACTGGGAATATGAGAAAGCCCCCTTAGCAAGGGCTGCGGACCGAGGGGCTCGGGGGGGGTCCAGCCATGCCGTGGGCTATGCCACCCTCAGTCCTGGCCAGGCGGGGCCCTGTGCTTTAGAGGCTTCTGCTCTGGCTCTCTTCTATCTATGCCCCTCCCTGGGGACAGGGACTTTGCAGGGCTGAGGCCACCTTCCCTCCCACGGGACCACCCACAAGCAGGGGCCCCCCGAAGCTGAGACCTCTCGGCCTGAGTGGGCCCCAGCTTGCTTCCAGGCTCAGCTGGGTGCTCTCCCCCAGCTCCCTTGTGGGAGGCTGGGTCTCCCACTGTGCACTCATCCCTAGGCCTGGGGGTGTCCAGGAGGGGGCTGCTTGCCAGCCAGGTGTGGACGAGACTTGGCGGGCCAGGGTGCCCCGGGCATGTGGTGAAGACAGAGCCGCGGGCAGGAAATCAGGGGTGGGGCCGAAGCTTGGGGGTCCGCGGTTCCCAGGCCACTGCGTTTGGGGGCAAAACCCTTCGGGTCCCGCTGGGCCTCCCAGGCTGTGAGGAGCCCTGCCTGTCCACCTCGATGACAGAGCACGGTGCATTTACCACGTCGCCAGCTCCGCCTGGGACTCAAAGTGGTCAGGTGCGCCTCTGTTGGACGCCCCCCTGCCTGGGGCCCCACAGTGTGAGGGTGGGCCTGCCAGGGGGGTGCAAGCCAGTGGGTTCTTCCTTTCTGCCTGGGCGTGTCAGCTCAGAGGCAGAGATAGAGCTGGGGGTCAGGAGCTTCAGGACAAAAGCCCACCCTCTGGGGGAGCCCCCAGGGAAAGCCTTACCACCTGCTCCCACCCTTTCTAACTGGCTTCCTGTAACCCTCCCGGGCTGGAATTCAGCTCTCCCATCGCCAAAGACCTGCTCAGGAGATCCAGCTCGGGGTCTGCCTTTGCTACCCCCTCGGCGGGGACCTAGAAGCAGAGCCCGGGGAAGGCTTTGCTACTCACGGGGTGGGGGGTGGGCGCTCAGGGGAAACTTACACAGAAAGGAGTAAAGCAGGCTGAGGGAGAGAAAAGGCCGAGAACAGCTGCAAGGCGAGGGCACAGGCTGACCCTGGCCTGATCCCCCCGGGGTGCTGGCGCATCTAACACCGCAGTCGTCCCGCCTGGGCCCAGCGGACTGGCCTGTCACTCTGTTCCAGCCAGTCGTTTTGGGGGGCTGCTGGTGGGGAGGTGGCAAGATCTCCCAGGTAGGGGACTCAGGCTGGCCGAGACGATTCTCTGGAGAAGGAGTGGGTGGGCACTGCTCGCCTGCAATGCTTGCTGCAGCTGGCGGCCGGCTGCACCTGCCCAGGCAAGGGCATCTGGGCAGGGGCCACCAAAACAGCACCTACCGTGGCTGAGAACTCTCTGAGGGCCCTGGGCAAGGAAGCTGTTAGAGTCCCCACCTCCCACCGCCGCCCCAGGTCAGACCTGACCCCCCCTGCCCAGGCCGCGCGCAGCTCGCCGCACTCCCCCCGCCCCACCAAGGACCTTCCTGCTTCGGGGTGGTTTTTGGATGTCTGTCCCCCACCCGACAGTGAGTTCCAGAAGAGCAGAGACCACTCGAGCAAGTGCCTGGGAAAGAACAAGTGCCCAATAAGTGAGTGAGTAAATGGGGTGCCTCTGAGTCAGAACCCTTCTTCCCAGGAATCACCTTCCTTCCTGCACTGGCCTTTAGAGTCTTGCCCTGGGAGAGTGTAAATGTCCACGGGCACTTCTCCCAGCCGGCAGCTCATCCTCCAGGAGCTCCCTGACCGGGCGTAGGCTAGCCAAGACCTGAAATCAGATCTCAGCTTCTGCTCTTACAGGCTGTGTGAGATCGCACAAGTTCCCGACTTCTCTGACCCTCAGTTTCTTCATCTGTAAAATGAGGACTAAGAAGACCTTGCAGGCCTAATGTGGGAATTGGATACCGATTTACATCTAGGAAGGGCTCAGTAGATACAGCTCTGATTATTTTATTCTTGAGAACCTGAGCACAGAGAGTGTGGGATGGGGACGTTAAGGGAGAAGGTCAGAGGGTACTGGGACCCAGGCGTGGCCGGGCAGAACCCTGCAGCCTGCACAGGCAGCCAGGGTGGGTGGGTGTGGAGGGTTCCTAGCCAGGCTGTCCTCTCTGCTGGGAATGTCACATCCTCTCTGCTGGGAATGTCACAGCCTGGGGCTGCACAGCGAACACAGAAGGCGATCTCCAACTTGAGCATGGCTGAGAAGTGTCAACGGACCAGGAGGTCAGGCAGAGCCTGGGGAGCACAGACCCTGGCTTCCACTCTGCGTGGTCAGCACAAGTGACTCGCCCCGTAAATCCCAGTGCCCTCCTGGGGAAAGAGGCAGGTAGGGCTACCTCCTCACAGGGTTGTGGAGAGCTGGAGAAGAGCCGCTGAGCACCCCGCTTTCAGCAGCGTGCATGGACCATCTCCTGGGTCCCAGGCACTCAGCTGGCCCCACCTTGCACTTGGAAGCTCTCTGCAGCCCTCAGTGACACTTCTGTCCCTCACAGGGACCTCCAGATAAGGACTCCCTTTCGCCGGTGGCTTGAGAGAGGGACAGTAGCTTGCAAGCAGTCTCACCACGGAGAGGGGTGGGTCTCTCGACAAGGCCGCGCTTCCCCAGTGGTACCTGTCTGCAGGTGTGCGGCTGTCCCAGGCATTTTGGGGCAACCATCCAGCCACCAGCGAGTCCCCAAACATGTCCAAAGCCTGCATCTGCCTTTGATCCCAGGAGCCAGGAAATCCTTGGGGACCTGGGATAGCTCTTCCCGGTCCCATAGGGGCATCTGGACTCACTGCATGAGGTGAGGAGCTGGGCCAGGGGTCAGGGGCCAGGCAGGCTGTCACGGAGCCCTTGGGCCATGACTGGGCAGCTTGGCCACCTTGGATTGCTAGACACGGTAGTCTCTGGCTTTTGTGATTCTCTGCTGTATCTTTGCTATATCTTTTTGTGTCTCTTACACTGTCTACTGCTTTGCCTGTTTCTATCAGCTTCTGTTTTGCTATTTGACTGTCTAGTTCTATTTTTTTTTTGATTCATTCATTTATTTCTCCCCACCTCCTTGTTGTTTGCACTTGCTATGTCTGTTTATCTCTGTTGTTTCTTTAGGAGGCACTGGGAGTTAAACTCACGGCCTCTGATGAGGGAGGGAGGTGCCTAATCATTTAAGTCACCCTGCTCCCTCCTTTGTTGGGTCTCTCATTATGTTTTTCCACCTTGCATCTCTTGTTGCATCATCTTGTGTCATTTCGCCACACCTGCCCATCACGTCAGCTTGCTGTCTTCTTTAGGAGGTACTGGGAACCTCTGCTCCCTGCTTTGTTGTGTCTTTAATTATGTTTTCCTTCTTGTATGTTTTGTTGCATCAGCATGCCATGCCATGCCTGCCTGTAATACCAGCTGTCTGTCTTCTTTAGGAAGCACTGGGATCCAAACCACAGACCTCCCATGTGGTAGGTGGGAGCCCAGTCGCCTGAGCCACATCTGCTTCCCTGTCTAGTTCTTTTCTTTGCATCTCCTCCTCTCTCTGTGTCTCTCTCTCTTCCAAGGTCTATCTCTCTCTCTCTCTGTCCCTCTCTGACCACCCTCCATCCTTCCCAAGCTGGTAAGCCCCCCAGTCTTTTCCTATAAACTGGCCGCTTGGGGCAGCTGCCCTGGCACCCCCGAACCCTTTGAACCCTCTTTGCCTCCCCCCCCCCCACAGCACTAGCCCTGGGTGACGTGGAGAGGACAAGGACAGAATGACCTCCCATGTCCCATCCCCCGGTGTCTTCACAGCAAGGGTCTTCAAACAACCCCCTGAAAACAATACTTTGACTACATTTTCCATGAATCCTAAAAAAAGTTTACCGTGTTCCCCTTGGCTCCAGCACCAAAAGAAGACAGAAGGCTCCGCGGTTCTCGTCCTTGCCTGGGGCCAGCCAGGGGCCCCCTCCACCTCAGATGTCCTCGGCTGGAGGAGGGAGCTTGCACGCCCCTCCAGGATGCTTACGGTCACGTGGCGGCTCGGCTAGTGACGGTGCCCAGTCATTGGGTCCAGAAAGCGCTGGCCTGATGGCGGCCGGGAGAGTATTTCGAGGGTTTGAATGGGTAGTTGACTGCGTCGATGGCTGGTCACGTCCTCAGTCAACCGAGGGGGCTGCCTTCAGCAGTGAGGAATCGCCCCCGCCAGACAAGTGGCAGCTTTAAGGGACTGCTGAGGATTTCAGGAGTCAGAAGAATTTCTGTCTGTCCTTCAGCCCGCCAGCTTTCCCTGGGAAATTCATTGTCACCTTCATCAGAGTTCCCAGCTTGTGGCTTCTCCTGGCAAACTCAATGTCACCAGCCCGTTCCCAATTTGCACCTGCCCAGTGGAATTCAGATTGGCCAGCCCTCATGGTAGTGTGAGGCAAGTCCTATAATCGTAATAAATCAATGAACAGACACACATGTGTATGTCTCCTGTTGGTTCTGTTCCCCTGGCTGATCATCCCCCCAGCACCGTGGGGGCATAGGTCTCAGAGCCCAGAAGAACTGGGGCAGTCCCTCGGGGAGCAGGGGGACCGCCAAGCTCCCAGCGCACCCTGATGTTCTCACTCTGAGCCCGTGCCTGCTGGCTCACGCCTTCTCCAGAACATGGCTGGGTCCTTTTATTCCAAAAAAATCAGGTCGCGATGACTCCAGGCAAAAGTGACTTATCAAAAATGTGAGCTGCAAGTGGTTTTGCAAACCCCCCCCCCCCCCCCCGCCAATTGCTCCAAGGAAAAAAAAAAAAGCTTTCATTTGGGGGTCCTGAGCCTCTTGAAATTGAGTGCAAACTTTTGCACGTTCCTGCAGCATCTCTTCCCCCGCCCAGGGAGAGGGTCCAAAGCTTTCATCAGCTTTTCAAAGCGCTCCGAGGAGCCCACCACCTCCATCAAAAGGATTAAAAGGCTACGAGCGGCCACGGAGGTAGCCAGACCCGGGCGGGCTGTTTTGCAGTTGGGAAGAAACCCTGTCTGCCCACCTCCCTTATTTTTTTTTTTTTTATCTCCCCCTTTCCCTCCCCCACCCCCAGTCTTTTTCTCCTTTGCAACTTTTCTTTGACATTTCAAAGCCCCCTCTCCTGGTTTCGATTTGAAGCTCCCAGATAAAATCGATCAACTTCACCCAAAACCGGGAAGGGCTCCAGGGGCTGGAATTCCAAGTCCTCCGCCTTCGGCGAGGGCGGCACCGAAGCCAGAGGCAGGCGGGCGCTGTGCTGGGGCACCTCAGTTGGTCGCTGCTCCCCCCTTCCCTCGGCCTTTTTTTTCCCCTCCCCAAAGTGGAGGGGATCAAAGAGAAAAAGGTTTAAAGTTCTTGTCCGGAGGGCACAAGGCAGCGGGCGCCCCGGGGGCGGCAGGGGTGGCTGTTTCCCCCCCTGCTCCCGCCTGGTCAGGTATCTTTGGAAACCAATCTAACCCGCCACGAGGTGGCCAAGGTCGTAAAGTGGAACACAGGAAGTGACTCTTGGAGCTGAGACCTAATTCCTGTTTTATTGATTAAGGGGGGAGCCTAGCGGAGTTTGAAAACAAAATGGAAAGTTGGAAGGTCGCAGCTCTCCGCTGGCCCTGGGCTTCCAGGCAGCCTGCGGCTCACCCCAGCTCACCCCTGTGGGGACGGGGGCGCAGGGGAGGGAGGTGGGGATTTATGGCCTTGGCCCCGACAGGAAACTCGAAGGGGGGCGAGACTAAGGGGTGGGGGCAGACATTGAGTCTTGTTCCCTTGGGTTTCTTTGTGGGTTGCTCACGTGAAGGGGAGACCCTGGCCGCCCATCCGGTCTTTATTTAAAATGTGGATAATTTGTTCATCATGGGTATATATATTTTTTGCATTCATTCTGATTTTTTTTTTTAAGCAGTGCATGGAAATATTGTTTATCTCGATGCTGAGATTTTTGATGCTCCCTTGACTTCTGTGTCGGGAGCCTCACTTTGAATTCCTGGCTTGCTGGCCAGGGCAGCTGAAAGGGGTCTCGGAAGCGGAGGCTGGGGTAGGAAACGTGCCCCGAGAGGCAGGGGCGGGTGGAGATGGAGGGAGAGGCGGGGCGAGCTGGGATCTCCCGGGCGCTGGCGCGGTTTCCTGGCTGGAGCCCCGGGTCAGAGCAAGGCAAATGCGAAATCTCATTTTCCTCCTCTAGGATGTGGCCCGGTCCCCGGTGACATCTCGGGCTGTGATGGAGAGGGGGAGGCCTGACCATCTGACGCGGGGTCAGGGGCCTGGACTCCATTCCTGGGAGCCCCCATCAAACTGACTGTGTGGCCTGGGCCAGGTCCTGCTGTCCCCAGGACAGGCCTCCTTGGGGATTTTTTTTTTTTAAAGACTAGCCAGAGGCATCCAGAACATGTTAAATAAAGCAGTTTTCTAAAGCGGGTCTTAGCTCAGAAGCCCCTCCCCCCCGAAAGCCCCTATAAAAGGCATGTAATAATGACTAAGATTTATTGAGTGTTCACCCCAGGTCAGGCACTTTGCCAAGCATTTTTAATCCTCACAACAAGCCCAGGACATTGGAACTATTTTTTATTCCCATTTCGTAAATGAAGAAACTGAAGCCCAGAGAGGAGAAGTAATTTGTCCAAGGTCACACAGCGGCTGAGTCGTGCACTTCAGGACTTCTCCGGTGAACCTCCAAAGATCCGGCACCTAAGCACTACCCGGCTGTAAACATGCCGGCGCAATGGCACAGGAGGACTTTTAAGGATAAGGGAACTGCGGATGGGTTCAGGGAGGTGAAATCACCTGCCCAAAGGCACAGGGTGGAGGCTGCAGAAGCTGCCGCTGGACTGGCACTTCTGAACTACCGCGTGCAGCGCGGCCCTCGCGATGGATTCTCCCTTGCCTTGCCCACGTCCCCCAGAATGAACTACGCCACCATCCCAAAGCAGCTCTTTTTTTCTTGCCGGGAGCTGCCGAGCCACGTCCTCTGCGTCCTGGAATTGTTTCAGTAAGCCACAGATCTCAGGCTGAGACAGAGAAGGCTCTGCAAGTCCACGGCCACGGGTGAGAAGTGGAGTGGTCGGAAAGCAAGAGGAGAAACTGGGATGCAGATTGTCCTGATCCTGCCTAAAATTCCAGGAAGAGGGAACCCGAAGGCTAGAGGAAGGCGCACACACAGCACAATTACCAGAGAGAGGGGCCCGCTCCCGGGGCCCCGTTAGTGGCTGTTCCCATCTCCAGCGTATTTGTTGCTGGAGAAACAGCAGCTGTAGGTTGAAAACACTTCCTGAGTGAAGCAACTCCGTGTCCGCAGAAGCTGAGACTGATCTGACTTTGGATAATGCCTTAGATGTAGAAGTAAACAGGATTAGACTTTGGGCTTTTCCTATAAGCCAGCCAGGAAAGACTCTTTTTTAAAGGTGTGTTGGTTGTTGGGTTCTGATTTTTAATTTAAAAAAAAAAGCAAACAAGGTTACCAGAGATACAATGGACAACTAGAGATGGACAATCTATAAGGAATCAGAAACTTCTCTCTCCCTATTGGTAATGATGATGAGAACTTTGATTCATAGAGTGCTTTAAACATATTTTTTCCCCTGTTGTCTTCATACCACACCTCTATGTGACAGATAGACATTGGTAAGCCTTTCCTTTTCACATATGAAGAACCTGGTGCACAGAGAGGGTAAGTTACTCACCCACCACCACACAGCTAGTAAATGGAAAAGAGAGGATTCAAATTTAGTTTTTGGGGAAGCCCAGACACCGTGCTCTTATCCCTTGCTATGACCCCTCTGGCCAGGGGCAAAGCTGATGGAGAATGAAAACGTTTTCCAAGGCCCTCCAGGGAGCCTCAGAGGTTCAAAGCAGCAAAGAAATGACAGAGTTTTTGGAGCCTGCCTTAGAAATTTCTCTTAATCCCTTTGTCTGGCCAGGAGGCGAGAGAGAAGGCCCATTCCAGGAGCTAAGAGTTGCCATGCAGGAGAGCCAGAGCTGTCCAACTAGTAGCAAATGTTCTCTTCCCAATAATCCGCTGCACATTTATCAGGGCAACCTCACACTGTGTTGCAGGCCGTGCACTGTGCAAAGAGTACCCCATTTCCATCCTTGCCACAGCATTTGATGTCCATTAATGACAACACGTTTCCAGCAGATGGCAGTCAAGTGTCTCACCTAGAGAAACTGGTTTGCTAGGACCGGTTCCTGACTTGGAAGGTGACCTCAGGAAGGTGCTCCTTTTCCTGATTGCACCAAGGTGCAGTACGTGCCAGCACGCTGGGGTTCAGAGAGGTGGAATCCCCAGCTCAGGGCCACAGAGCTGGTGAGAGGTGAGGTCGGCTTTCAAAGCTACGACTAAACTAATCTTGGTCCCGGCTCCCAGCCGCTCTCCTGGGGCTCCGAGGAGGTGGAGAAGGTCGTGGCCTGACAAAACAGGGAGCAGAAGGCGGGAGGTTATATCATTTATAAGTTTACCGGCCGTGTTCTGGGAAGGAACCGAGGCCCGTGCGAAGTGTAAACTCTGCTCTGGGGAGTTCAGCCTCATAATGGGGGCCACACCGATGTCCACCATGAGGGGTCTTCTAAGCTGTCACGGAGGAAACCCACTCAGGTGCTTGTTTGTGCCAAGGCCCGTTGCAACCAGATTTGGGTGGGGTGAGAATTTGTGTACATCGGGGTCGCTGCAGGAACCGACCGGGTCAGGTCTGCGGGCTTGCGTTTAGGTTTGAACATCTTTTCCTGTTGCAGGAATGGGCTTCGTCTTTATAGCCTAGCATCGTGGCTAAGAGTCAGCGTTCTGGAGTCACCCCCGATCTGGGTTCAACCTT
Organism: Dasypus novemcinctus; assembly: GCF_030445035.2. Classification (NCBI taxonomy): domain Eukaryota; kingdom Metazoa; phylum Chordata; class Mammalia; order Cingulata; family Dasypodidae; genus Dasypus; species Dasypus novemcinctus. The sequence goes on along the minus strand of NC_080691.1, from coordinate 24,060,657 downwards.
GTAACCTTGAGCAAGTGATGTGCACCCTCCGAGGCTCAGTTTCCACATCTGTCGATTGGCAATAATAATAGTCCCTCCCACAGAGTCAGCTCATGCGCGGGAGCGGTTAGCAGGACCCCCGGTGCAGGAAAGCTGTGTAGCACGGTTGGGAATGCGGTTTGAGGAGCACGTGCTTGAATCCTCTCTTTTCACGCCTCACGGGGAAGGATCCCAGACCAAACTCTATCATAGGCTGGCACACAGGTTTAGGCCTTGTAGCCTGTCTGTGTTCCATAAAGGAATTTAGGAACATGCCAGTTATTTAGGCCAGTAGTTTATTAAAGAAATGAAAGAAGACAGGAGAAATGGGAGAAAACAACAGATTACGGTCCGGATGACCCCAGTAGCTGCGGGCTACTCCAGGCAGAGAGAAATTTAGCTTGGGCAATTGCTTTTTAAACCATTAACTATTCCTCGCCTTGTTAACATGTGAGGAGAAGTCTCAGCTATTTGCAGTTTTGGCTGATTACCCCACCCACCAATTTCCACCCCCGGGGAGGGGGTGGCAATAATAAGTCCCCTTGAGACTACCTGGGCTTGTCCTTGACCCTGGACAAAATCTCCTTCCAAAGATTCTTGCGGGTTCTTGGAGCAGCTTTCTGGTGGGGGGTTTCCCTCAGGGGGTCTCCAGGAGGGGTTCCATGGCCAGTGGTTCACGGCCATAGTTTTCTGCCAGGTCTTAGATTCGCTTCCATTCCCTAAACTAGCCTGCCTTGTTCTGGCCATCAGGGCTTCCTGGAAAGTTCTCTCGTTTGGGGACATTCTGTCATCCCTATTTTCAGGCCTATTTTTCTTCCATCTGGAGATGGAGATGGAGGAATTATTGGGAGTGGGGGCATTTAGATGATTTGTCCAGCTGTGGCTGCTTTGGGTCCCTTCTGCTGAAAGAAAGAAGGAAAGAAAGAAAGAAGAAAGGAGGGAAGGAAGAAAGGGAATGGTCGTGGGAGATGGTCAGGACGGAAAAATTTCGTGAAGTCCTACATTTACTTTGCAAGTGGTGACTTTGAAAATTCAAGTCTAGAAAACTCAGCCCAGAAAGTCACAGTGCTGCTCACTGAGCACCCTGGTGACATTTGGAATTTAGCAACCGGTCCTCTCACTTCAGCCTGATGATGTCACCAGATGCTGACCATGGTATTGCCACACCACACCGACGCCCCTCCCTCAAAATAGTTATTGAGGTCACTGGGGAACCTGCAATTCTTAGCATTTATTATATAATTGTTACGATTATTACCAGTCTAATTTATTTCCCTACTTTAAAATGTTCTGGCAACTGTAACTCATTTTAGGTCGATCCTTGCCGGCCAGGCGACCCTGCGTTATTTTAGAGAGAGCGCCTTCAGCCAGGTGCATGGGTCTCAGATTTCCTCCAAATTGCTGCAGGGCCCCCCTCAGTACAGAAATAAGAAAAGTACAGTGCGTGTATTATATCAATATTATGGTAATGTGCACACCAAATGCGGATCATAAGTGATTAATTTGGTCGTTTTCCAAGTGCATCCCTGGGGATTTAGATCCTCGTGCTCCTATGAATGAGGGCGCACACACGTAATCCCATCTTCCTAGAGCTCTGTGGAAAAACACCTCCGTGCAAAACGATGGGCGAGAAATTAGGTGTGTGCGGCGGGAAAGCAGCCTGTTAATTACAGACTCAGTCTTGTCTCTCACCTGCGTGGCAGGAGAGGGAGGAAGGGGTGGGACTCAGGTGGTTTAAAGACCATAAAAATGATGGAATCATATCGCGATGTGGTGCTTCACCGCTATTTTAAAATCGTACTAGTGAAAAGCTCTTATACGAAGAAGTTTGCCTGTGCAATTAAGCTGAGCACTGGGTCTGAAAGGCCTGTGAGTAGAAAAAGGAGCTGGATGGCTACGTGGATGATTACAATGCAAGCAGATTGGCAGTAGTTCAGCAACTGAATGTATTTGGTTCTGTAAATGTGCCGCTCTGTTGCAGCGATGTGAATGCCAAGATCAAGGGCAGTTTATGGGGCTCTTACTATGTTCCAGGTATTGTGCTAAGGCAGTGGTTCTCAAGGTGGGGTGATTATGCCACCCCAGGGATGCCTGGGGAGGGGACAGTTTGGGTTGTCACAATGCACTGGATTGTCTCCCACTTCGAAGAATTACCTGGCCCCAAATGTTAATGGGGTGGAGATTGAGAAACCCTGGACAAAGGGATTTACATGCGTCAGCCCATTTGACATTTGCAACCTTTCTTCAGGCTAGCTATTGTTGTTTGGCCCATTTTGTAGGTGAGGAAGTGAAGTCTGGAGAAAGGAAAAGGATTGCCTAAGATCACTCCCAGATTTGGCAGAGCCTGGATGCAAACTCCTGGCGGTGTGGAGGCAGGAGTTCCCACCTCTGGCCATTAACTCAGCCCCTCTCTGTAGCCCCCACTGCTCTATCTGCTTACACGTGAGTATCTGCCCAGGGCAAATTTTGCAAGAGATACACCAATCTATTCATACTTATTATTCCTAGATTCAGGTGGGACATGTTTATTTTTCACTTTATTCACACACTGAACATGTATCATTTCCATAATCAGAACAAAACAGTGATGTTTTAAATGATGTGTATGAAGACTATGTAGCAGTATGGGAAACGATTTATTAAGTGAAACAAACAGGTTAACAAGGTGCATCAGCCATGGCTACAATTAGCTTTGCAAGAAAGTATTTGGATGTAAATGTGTGGACCTTGAGAGAGGAGATGCTGAACGCTGGGAACAGTCTCTGTGTGACAAGGTGGGAAAATGAATTGTCCCCTCTCCTTTATACATTGTCTGTTAAATTGTTTTAACTTACGCTTATACAATATTTTAAATTATTCTTCTTTTGCTTAAATTAAAATATGTTTACAATAATAACATAAAATACCTGTATGGTTAAGTAAAAAGGAAACCAACCCATTTAACTCTGATTTTTAATGCAAAACAATGCAAGCATTTTACATATATTTTTCAGGAGGAGTTCTTCATAGGTTTTTATTTTGTTGTTGTTGTTGTTGTTTTTGAGATACTGATGCCAGAGATTGATCCCGGGCCTTCATATGTGAGAAGCTGGTGCTCAACCACTGAGGCACATGGACTCCCCATAGTTTTTTACAGTTCTCAAAGGGGAACAGCGGGCCCCCAAAATAATCACTGCTGCTAGCGTATATTAAGACCTTATTCCCAGAGCATGTGCTAAGCACTTGGCATGCATCATCTCACCTACTGTCCCAACAACTCTTCGAGATCGAAATTATTTTCTTTTTTTTTCAAAGATTTATTTTATTTATTTCTCTTCCCTTCCCCCCGCCCCTGCCCCAGTTGTCTATACCTATTTTACAGCCAAGGGGCTGAGGCTCAGAGAGGTTAAGACATTTGTCTACACACCCACAGCAGCCAGGGCCACTTGGCTCTTAACATAGTTTCATTCAACTACCTGATAAAAAGAGTTAAGAAGTGTGGGATTCGATGATTCTTTAGGGCTCTTAGAGGTGTACATTTTTTTATTTTCCAGGAGGGTTTTAGGAACCTGTGAAATTGCCCTGTTTGCATCTGACCAGGTTTCTTCCACCTAAGAACTAGAGAATGTTGGGTATGTGATCAGTAGGAGAAGACCCACATCTCCCTCGAAACCAGGCAGGGAAACCTGTCCTGAGCATGTGTTCTCCAGGGGAGCAGGGAAAGATGGTTCCAGCAGGGAAGAAGGGGCTGAAAGTAGGAATATGAAGAGTAAACAGGGTAGATGGGAGGGTATTTTAAAAGCTGCTTCGAAAACCATCACCACTCAAGGCAGCCCAGAGTGTGGACTCGCCAGTCGAGGCAGGGATTGCAAATAGCACATTCCCTGTCGGGGAACGCAGTAGCCACAAGCTGCCCTGCCTGACGTTTGGGCCTGTGTCTTTCCTGGTGGGTGGAAGAGGGTGTTGAGTACGTGGGAGGTGAGAGTGGAAGGTGGAGAAAACCTCAGTGGGCCATTACCTGGAAGACAGGGGCCAGCTCTGGTTACCCCAAGGCAACGGTGACAGGAACATGGCATCTTGGGTCAGATGCAGAGCCAGGCGAGGCATTCCCCTTGGACACAACTTAAGAGGGTGCCACAAGCTCAGTCGTAAAGATAATTCACATTTTAACGGAATATTTCACACATCAAAATTAATGCCAGGGAAGTCGATGTGGCTCAAGCAATTGGGCTCCCATCGACCATATAGGAGGTCCAGGGTTTGATACCCAGGGCCTCCTAGTAAAGGCAAACTGGTCCACATGGCAAGCTGGCCCACGTGGAGTGCTGCCCTGTGCAGAGTGCTGGCTCATGCAGGAGTGCTGGCCCACACGGAGAGCTGGCGCAGCAAGATGACTCAACAAAAGGAGAAACAGGAGAGATAAGAAGAGGCACGGCAGATCAGGGAGCTGAGGTGGCACATGAGAATGATGGCCTCTTTCCCACTCTGGAAAGACCCAGGATCGGTTCCCAGAGCCACCTAACGAGAACACAAGCAGACATAGAAGAACACACAGTGAATGGACAGAGAAAGCAGACAATGAAGGGAGGGGGGAGAAATCAATAAATCGAGCAATCTTTTTAAAAAACTTAATGCCAAACATCCACAATAAACAAAATATCAAAATTTTACATAAAGATAATATGTGACAGGGCCAAGATTAGGGAAAGGCAAGCGAGGCCCTCACCATGGGTGCAGACTTTAAGAAGGGGGGTCATCAAAACTCAGTCATTGGGAAGCGGCTGTGGCTCAGTCAGCTGGGCTCCCGTCTACCATCTGGGAGGCCCTGGGTTCACGTCCCGGGGCCTCCTGGTGAAGGCAGGCTCGCCCGAATGCTATGGAGCACTGCCCAGCCCAAAAGCACCGCCCAGCCCGCAAGTGTCATGCAGAGCCGACTCAGCAAGGTGACGAGACAAAAAAGGGAGACAAGCAAAAACACAGAAGAGCATGCAGCAAATGGACACAGAGAGCAGACAGCAAGCAAGCTGCAAGGGGGGAGGGGAAATTTAAAAAAAAACCTCAGCCCTCAAGATAAATTGCACCTTAATGTAACATTTTGAAAAATAAAAGTTAATGTAGAATCTCTCATGAACAAAACTGGAAGTAAAGGATTAGGGTGAGGAGAGTGTGGCAAGAGGTGAGGGCAGAGTCACACCCTGTTGTTAGTTTATTTCACCCCTATACCCATCAGAGGACACCTGTAAGTAATGCAGGCACTTCCCTTACGTGACCTCTTTGCCATTAACACACTATGAAATTTTACAATAATTCTTCAGCGTCATCTAATACTCAGTTTAGAGTCAAGTGTCCCTGGTCATCTTTTACCGGTTGGTTTGTTCCAAGTTGGGTGCACACGTTACGTGTGGTTGAGGTGCCTCTTAACTTCCATGTAGAACTGTTCAGCTTCTGCTGGCTTCTTTCATGCCATGAGCTTGTTGCCCCACACTCCGGATTTGTCGGTTTGCATCCCGTGGCTTCGTGTGACTTGTTCCCCAACCCGCCGTGTGCCCAGTAAATGGAAGCGGGCTCTAGAGGCCTGTCGTGGCCGTGGCCCTGGGCCCATGCGTGTCCCCCAGCCCTCCCCGGCTGCCGTGGACGGGCGCGGCCAGCCTGCCTTCGCCGCGGGGCTTTCCCTGGCTGATGCCCTCTGTCCTGAGAAAGCTTCACCGTTGCTATGGTGAGAGGGACCTCCAGAAAGGGGGGTCGATGCCACGACCGCCTTCTCTCCTCTCTCCCAAGACTCTATGCCATGCTTTGCTACCTGGGCCCATAAGTCATGCTGCTTGGCCCCAGAGTAACTCCCATTCCTAGAGCAGCCCCCTCCGTGGTCCCATCCCTCCCCGTCCACTGCCGGCAGCACACAGACACCGCCCTCTCCCCTCAAAACGTCCCTTCCTGCTGACAGTCAAGGAGGAGGTGTTCTCTTATTGAGCTAACACGCCTGTCTTCCCCCAAAAGCGAGCAAGCTCAAAGGCTCAGCTCCGGCCTAATCGCCTTCAATTATATACATTTTCTCACCCATTTTGGTGATTTCCCCAAGGCCTCAAAGTTGAATCAAAGTCTCCATTTCTAAAGATAGAAAACTGTTTACGACTCTTAAAAGAGTTTTTCTACAGGTGATTTTAAAAATATTTAACAACAGGTACAGCAGGGATATCAGTAAGTTCTGGGCATAATAACAAATTCTGTGAAATTGGTATGTGCCAGTTTCCTATCAGCTGTGGGTTTTTTTTTTCCTCATCTACTCACTATTTTTTCATACTAGGATCCAGTTGCATGTAGGGAACCTGATTACCTATGTGAAGCATCAGGAACATTCTCAAGTGGTTATTAGTTTTTTCCATCTTCCAGATAGGGCAATTGGAAATGGCTTAGCATCCGCTCTGCATGGCTGTCACGTCCCCTTAGTTAAAACTTCCTGGGACATTCTGGTTCTGAGTAGACGTGGTCTGGTGAGCCCACCCCCCACTCCATCTCCTCTTCCGAGAGCTGAATGTCTGTGAACTTCTGTTTATAGAGGGAGGTTAAGCATAACAAAGAGAAGAAGAGGAAGCTTTGGTTGGGTTTAAGCTTCAATTTCAAACCAGTTGCGAGCAGGTGGTGTGACCAGCCAACTTCAAAGACACCATCGCCCCTGAGCCGATGCCGAGCCAGGTGTGCGGAGGGAAGGCATATGGGGTCCTGATGTGTCGTGGTGGACCTGGACTCCCGGAAGCCCCAGCAGGATGACGGGAACACATTGTGCTCTCGGGAGGCCTTCCATCTGGCGAGCTCTGGGGCAGTTACCAAGCTCTGCTCCCTTTCTGAAGAGGCGTTGATGGTGCTGCAGGTCCTGGGAGCCGAAGAGCCTGTCTGAATGGTGCTTGTGACAGTTGTGACTCACATAACCTGATGTCTACTCTGGGCCGGGCATTTGGCGTAAGTCCTTTGCATACGTTCGTTCAACAGACTCTCCTAGCAACCCTATGGCGTAGGCGGTCTTCTGCTCCCCTCTTTACAGATGAAGAGCACGAGGCCAAGGCCACACAGCTAGGAAGAGGCAGAGCCCACCCTCACTTCCCATACCCAGGGCTCACTTCACTTGACCCCTCTATTTACTGCCTTCTGGTCCAGACCTGAGTCCTTGCTCTAGGGGTGAATCAGTTAGGAAGGCTTTGGCTCAAGAAGCACAAAATCCAGGTCTAAACTGCTGCTAGCAATTAAGACCTTATTTCACACAACAAGAGAGGTGGGGTGGGCTCCAGGGCTGGCTGATTCAGCACTCCACAATGTCATCAAGGACACAGGCAAGAAGGGTGCATCATCTTTCTCCGTATCTCTTTCTTAGAATCAAGGAAACCTCCCCCAGAAGCTTCTCGCTCACGGTTCTTTGGGCCAGCTGGGTTCAGCTGGGCAGTTCTCACTTGGGGTCTCTCAGGTGGTTGCACCCAGGTGACAGCTGCAGCTGCAGTCATCTGATGCTCAGCTGGGCTTGGTATCCACAGTGGCTTCTTCATTCACATGTACGGTGCCTCAACGGGAATGACTGGAACAGCTGGACAAAGGCCAGGCATCTCTCTCTCTTCACAGGGCCTCTCCAAGGGGATGGCTCGGGCTTCCTCACAGCATGGCCATCTCAGGGTAGCAGACTGCTCACATGGCAGCTGCTTCCACAGAGCAAGAGTGTTGGGAGACCTAGGCAGAGCTGCAAGGTTTCCGGTGACCTAGCTTCAGAAGTCACACAGCATCACTGTGCCTGTGTCCTATGAGTCCAAAGTAAATCTCAGGGCCAGCCTCAGTGTAAGGGAAGGGGACAATGCAAGGGAATGAATATGGAGAGACATGGTTCACCGGAGCGGGGGTGGGGCATCCTTGGAAACCCGCTGCAGTAGCCCTGCTCCTCCCATATGTCGTTGGCCAGAGTTGGTCCCATGCCCTTCCTTTAACCCATTGCTGACAAGGGGAATAGGGTTTGACCTTCACATTAGAGAATGGAAGTGGATGTTCACGAAGTGTCACTATGAGGGGTCAACGTCATAGTGTTGGGAGCAGTCACCCAGGGCACCCCACAGCCCCCCACGGCTGTGAATTCATCATGGTTGGTCCTTACAATTATCTCTTCCCCCAAGGTCCAAAGACCTCCTTTCCTCGCCCAAGACACACCAGAGAATCAGGAGCTGTGACCTTGACCCAGTTTTGAACTGTTGCCATTCCCCTACCATAAAAAAGACCAAGGGCAGGGCAAGGTCATCTTGGATTTTTTTTTTCATTCAAATTCCCCTCCAAGTGACCTGGACCAGCTTGATGTCGGAGATTATCCCAATTATTTATTTAGCTTCAGGACTCCTGAGACTCTCTCCTGTGTCCACTGCTGCTTTTTCAAGACCCGTAAAATTTTTCTTTTTTTTTTTTTTTAAAGATTTTTTTTTTTTAATTCCCCTCCCCTCCCCCGGTTGTCTGTTTTCTGTGTCTTGCTGCGTCTTGTTGCTGCGTCTTGTTTCTTTCTTCCCTTCTGTTGTCGTCAGCGGCACGGGAAGTGCGGGCGGCGCCATTCCTCGGCAGGCTGCTCCCTCCTTCGCGCTGGGCGGCTCTCCTTATGGGTGCACTCCTTGCGCGTGGGGCTCCCCTACGCGGGGGACACCCCTGCGTGCCAGGGCACTCCTTGCGCGCATCAGCACTGCGCATGGGCCAGCTCCACACGGGTCAAGGAGGCCCGGGGCTTGAACCGCGGACCTCCCATGTGGTAGACGGACGCCCTAACCACTGGGCCAAAGTCCGTTTCCTGTAAAATTTTTCAAGACCCGTAAAATAGGCAAGTGAGAGGAGGAAGTGAGAGAGCCTGGGCTCCCGGAATGAGATCTGAGATGGGAGTCTAAATGTCCCCCGTGGACCGGGTGCCAGACAAATGGCTCAACCTCTAGGAGTCTCAGCTACTTCCCCTGAAGAGGACAACAACAACACCATCAAATTGTTGTCGGGATGTCTGCATGAGACAGTACCCAGAAAAAATATAAAGTGGCCTATAAACGTAGGTATTATGAAAGATGAGGAAGGCAAAATAGTATAATGGACAGAGAGTGAAGCATGGGATCAGAAGCCCGAGGCCGGGGCTATGCCCCTTCCTAGCTTTGTATCCTTGGGGAAATGACATCACCTCCCTGCGTCTCAGTTCCTTATCTATAAGAAAAGGGGGTGGGTGATAGTGCCTCCACATCTATCTAGAAGGACTGGGGAAAGTGCAGTTGCGATGAGAGGTGAATGAGACGTGAGACCCATCAAATGCTCTGTTGATGGAAGTTATGATGAAAGGGGAAGCAAAAGAGAAAAGCAGATTTTTGAAAAGAAGACACAGGATGGAGTTACAGGTGTCTTAGTCTGGTTCCCAGAAGCAGACCCTAAGCCAGCAGTTGAAGCGCAAGTGTTTTGTTTGGGAGAAGAGAGGCAGAGAAGGGAAGGGGAAGATACAAGGGTGAGTCATCAAGTCAGTTTCCACTGTGGGCAATGGGAGAGCTTAATTCCACCAGGGAACTGTGAAAGCCAGTGTAGATCACACACGCAGAGTTAACCCAACAGCAAGGAAGCTGCAGTGTTTCCATGCCAGGGTCCATTGGTCATTGAGAGGAGGCTGCCCTGGGCATGGAGGTGAGGCATTAATTCCTGGCAATTCCATTATGCCCAGGAACAGGCAAAGCAGACTCTAGTGGTTAGAGAAAGTCTTTGGGCAAAGAATTTGAGGTGCTGGTCATTGGAAGTTGGGCTGCCATGTTGAAAATGGCAATGTGAGTAGGTATGAGCAGGCACTATCATTCCCTCTAAAGTAGACGACGCAGTTATCTCGTAGATCTAACTTACCAACAAGACAGTATAGAGAATGTAGCCTTGGTCAGTTCTAGGGGTCGTTCAATGCCCAAGGGGCATTATCGTTTTCACTAGTCACAACTAGCTATGCGGTTAAAGAAGGTAACACACCGTAAAGCGTTTCACACGTATCTGGCACAGAATAAGCACTTGGTCGCAATTAGCAGTTCTTCTTGTCAGCATTATCACTGCAAAGGAAGGCGCAGGCCAGGAAGGAGATCTCCGAATCTCCTCTCCCTGGTTCTCAGTGACCCTTGAGGGGCCCCATTCAACGACCGAGTTTCCTCATCCTTGCAAAGGGGACCTCAGCCCCTCCACTTTCACACAAGGCAGCGATCCTGAGTGCCAGGAAGTTGGGAGGCTCGGGAGTGGCCCATAAAACTCGGGAGCCCATCTCACCCCTGCCCCGCACAGGGACCCCTCTCCCTTTTCAAACCTTGCATCTGGAAGTCCTTCTCCTCCCACCCAAATGCCCATAAACTTTTTTTTTTATTAGTCTTTTCCCCTGCCTTCCAGTGCCTGCAGTCATTTTACAATGGCTACTTCAGAGATATTTAATACACATATAAAGGAATCTATACCACTGGGGGTGAAGAAGGGAAAGTAATTTTCTTCCTTCCTTCCTTTCTTGTTTTAATCTATAAAAGAACTCTTTTTATGTCCATTTCAGAAGTACCAGAAAATGTGGGCAAGCAAGAGGAAAAGTAAATGCGTACACAGGCCAAACTACCAGAGACCACCGACTCCACTTCTGCCCTTTTAAATATCCGTCTGCGCAGGAGGAGTCCTCGATAGTCCCTTGACCATTTGTTTATTTACAGTTTAATTTGTTTTTAATAAGAAAACATTTGCAGGGGTCACATTTCAAAAGCTCCAAAGGCATAAAGAGTCTGCCTCTCCCGTCTGTCCCAGCCACCCAATCCCCTCTCCAGAGTAACCATCTCCATCACTCCCTTTGGGTATCTTTTCCCTTTTTCACACACATCGGTGCAAACTAGACGCACTGCTCTGTGTCTTCCCTTTTTCCTTAGCAATATGTCTTGGAGATGGTTTCCCATCAGCACATAAAGATCTTTTCCTCCTTTGAACGACTGCATAGGATTCCACTGTAGGGATTAAATCACAGTTTATTTAATGAGGCCCCTACTGTTGGACGTGTAGGATGTTTCCAATTTCTGTATTCCACACATGGCTGTAATGACTGCCCTTACAGATGCATCATTGTGCAAATCTGCAAATATGTCTGGAAATGGAGTTGCTGGGTCAAAGGATGTGTACACTTGTTATTTTGCTAGGACATTGGAATATCTTGAAGAAAAGCCAATCAAACTGTTTCATAACCTGCTTTTTCTTCCTTAATGATATTTAGGTGTGTGTGTCAACAGAGTTCTACAACATCCCTGGCATCAGACAGAATTCCATTTTGCAAAGGTGTAATTGTTTATTTTACCCTTCCTCAATTTGAGAATGGTTGGGCTGTTTCCTTCTTTGTAGAACTGCAAACAGTGTTGGGATGACATGCTCTGTGGCAAACGAGAAAGCCATTTTAAAACTGTGAGATTTAATGTGCAATATTAGGCATCGAGGAGATGGAAAAGATGAGAAAAACCCAGGTGTAAGGGGTCAGCTTGTTTTTTGCAATCAATAAAGCATAAAGGACTCTGCTTTACTGATTCTTTTTCTCCAATAAGGAGTTGGTGCTTTAGCCCATACTGTGCAAATAAATTATTTATAAATCGCTTTCCTCTCTTTTAAAATAAATACCACTCCTCCAAAACTTTAGATAAATAAAACGCCATCGATTTATCAAATTGATTCTTTGTGCCAAATAACCCATGGCCTAGTTAAAGGAACTGTTATCTAGCAGCTAGGTCAAAAGTGCAAGAGTCCAGACTTATTAATTCTAATCCTAGCCAGGCCATTGATTAGCTAGTTGAGGGAAGAGTGGGAGGGGGTGGACAGTGAACGTTTCAGTTCCCGGAGTCTTCTCCTCTCCAAAATGATACCATTTTCCCCGGCCCCAGCTTGTGTGTTTAACAATGTTTGTGTAGCACTCAGATAAAAGGTGCAGGGTGAGACTTAAGTGGTTGTTAAAATTGTCAGCCCAAAAGTCATCAGAATTCCGATTGATAACCCGTCCTTACAGTGAGAGGGGAATTTGTTTTCTTAGGGAGGCTGATTTTCCCTTTTTAACGACCTGGGAAAACTCCTCAAGTCTGCTTGTACTTTATGATGTTTTTATCCCCCAAATCTTTTTTATTTCCCCTTTCTAAGATAGTGTCAGCTCTAGGATCAGAACCTGGGTTCCTTGATTCTTGGTCCCTTGCTCCTTTCCTTAATTGTTTCTTACTAACCCTTGCTAGCCCACTCGGGGAGGCCCATTCAAGTCTACCGTCCAGAATGCTTAATTCTGGTATTTTTGTTCTATACCATCTCTGTCCTCAAAAGCTTTGGAGCACATTTCCAAATTCTACTAGAAGAAGAGCCAGTCTAAGGCTTAAAAACATCTAGCTACATAACAGAATGGTTGCCACGTTCTGGACTCTAGGTGAAAGATGCCCCAGCACCCACGCCACATTCTGGCATGTTCAGAAGTCAAGACTTGGGACCAAATCCTGCCACTGCTGCTTCTCAGCTCTGAGGCTGTGGAAGTCTCTCTGTCTCAGTTTCCTCATCTCTAAAGTGATGATAATAAGCAGATGGCCTTATGAAGGTAAATTACCTGGAGTCAATAAAATAGTAAACTACCCATACTGAGCACAATGCCTGCTTCCCCGGAGACCCGAGAGGAGGCTGCCTGCTGTTGCTCTCAGAAGGTCCTGGACTTGGGGCAAGTCCCCTCACCTCGCTCTGCAGCAACCCCTCCCCTGGGAAATGGGTCTAACAACTGCTTGATGGAGTTGTCCTGAGGATGAAATGAGAAAATATGTAGACAGTTCTCAACACAATGTTTGGCACATAATAAGCCCTAAGCAAATGGTAGGTGTGATATTTAATATACGACTTTGCACAACTGTTTCTTTCTCTGTCTCGGTCTCTTTTAGAAGTGAGTGGAAATGATACCTGTAGCTGCTTTCTGATTGTGGGGTGCCCGCGAATCACCTGGGGTGATGGTGAAAAATGCAGATCAGAACTTCTGAGCCAGTGCCATGGAGCCGGGCAGGGGAATGGGTATTTGGAATCACCAGGGCAGACAGTGGGGACACAGGTGATCCTAGACCCATCCTGTAAGAAATACTGCAAATAGGGGTGGGCCGTTTTGCATGAAACCAAACTGATCTTAACGCATTGATTAATTTGTTTACATATCAAGTAATTATCAACAGCTACTGTGTTCCGAGCACTGCAGAGGAGCTGGCCATACAAAACCAGTGGAAGGTCCTGCCCCCCGGGGAGCATCAGGCTGGTGCTCTGGTTGCTAAGCCAATAGACTCTGTTTCCAGGTGTGAAAAACTTCTACCTCCTTTCCCTTCTCTCAAAAGCCAGCATGGAGGTTTTCTGCAGGCTAGTGGGGCAAGCATATCAAATTCCAGCGGTTCCTTTAAGAGTTTAGGCAAAAGAGGCTAATAATGAACCTTCCCTAAAATGGCGCAGTGCCTAGAACCTCAACCTCTTTGTAATGGGACCTTTCTCTTCCCCCCTCCCCAAGGTCTCAGGGGCCCCACCGTCAGAAGGTTTCAAAGACCATTTGGAATTACTTAGCCCCAGGGTCATTGGGCCTCCCTCCAGCCCACTAGATGCCCAACCTGGCCATTTCCCTGCTTCAACTTCGCTGGGTTTGTTCATTCATAATAGCAACCAAATGTCCCCCAGGCCTGAAAGGCCCTACTTCTCGTTCTCCTTGGCAGCGAGCCTCTCCAGCCTAACTCATGGCCTCTCTGAATAACCTCTTCTTGCAAACCCACCTAATTGACTTCCCCAGACTTTGCTGCTTTCCCTGCCGGGTCTTCCTGCCGAACTCATTATTGCAAGTGCAGTTTGGAGCCGGCAGCCCCTCTCCTCCCACCGGGTGGTGTTCAGATGAGCAGGGAGGTACCTGGGCTTATGAACCTCCCTGAGTTCAGAAGCCTGGGCTGGAAGAGCAGAGAAAAGCTTTAGGGAAGCTGTACAGCAAGAGCCTCAAGGCGGACATGAACTTGAACCATGTCTTTTAACCACGCTTATAAAAGAACTGTGTGTGATTGTGCACATTTTAAATATCTTATTATGGAAAATTTTCAAAAATACAAAGAAGTAGAAAGGATAGTATAATGAACCACATGATTTCATTACCCAGCTTCAAACATGGACATTAGGGGGAGGAATATAGAAAAGTACAAACCTTCTAAATGCAAATTCTACATCTCAGTGGGCTTTATACACACCTCAATGTATAGACACTGGATTGCCACTGGGTATAATATATAAACACAAACACATGTTTATATAAAGAAAATGGAATTATACAAACACCTATTACTTTTAGTTTGCTTTTCTCACTTAAAATTGGATTTTAATAGCTACACAGTATTCCACACATAGAGAAAATACAATTTAATTTTAGCAATCTCCTAATTTTGAACATCTAAGATCTTAACTTTTTGGTTATTATATATTGCACTGTTATGACCATTCTTAAAGATGTAAATGTTTGCCTGTATTTCTGATTATTCCTTTAGAAAACATTTCTAGAAGAGAAACAGCCATGCGTGTGCCTTTAATACAAACTGCAAACTGCCAAAGCACCTCCAGTAAGTTTGTTCCAATTTATGCTCCCCCAGGTATTATAAAAGAGGAACTTGCTGCTTCAGTTACTATTAGTTCCCACTAGTGCTTGGAAGTCCCCAGGGACTTGGGAGGCATTTCTCAGTATAATCCCCCTTCCCCAAATAGGACAGCAGCAAAGAGAGGGGATGAGGAAGGGGGGCGGTGGCTATAGTGGCAAGAGTGGACGACAGACAGGTAGGAGAGGAAGGACAGTGAGAGAGAGAAGGGGGAGGAGGAGGAGGGAGGGAGGCAACAACTACACAGGGACAGAGAAAGCTGAGGAGAGAGAGGCAGAGGAGGATGAAAATCCGTGGTCATTATCCTGAACAAGGGGCAGTTGTGGGTCTGGGCGCTCCCACCAGGCTGTTACCCTTTGCCTTGTGTTCTGGCCACTCGGCCACTCGGACTTATCCAAACAGATTCCACAGCCCCCAGGATGGCTGCGCCAACCTTCCTGCCTATCACTTGGGGGTTAGCCTGGAAACGTTCATCTGGAGCGGCACAAGTTTGTCAAGAAGATACTCTGTGTTTGAAAACCCATCAAATGAAAACACAAGTACCGTTTGGGAAAATACCTTTGTCTCAGTTATCTCTGAGCCAAATAAAAGGGAATTTAAAAAAAAAAAACACTAAGCGATGATTGTGTTGGAGCAGGGGACAGGAGGAATCGGATAATTCCTTAAACTTTACCCTGGCAAGGAACACCACGGAGAGTCAGGACCAAAATAGTCAAGCCTCTCGCCCCAGTTCCTGTTGTCCAGATGGTCCGCTGGTGCTCAACCCTCCACCCTAAAAGCCTGCCTGCCCCTCCACCCCGAGTGGAATGAGCAGGCCTCTGCCGGTCTCTGGGAGACCATTTAAGGCTTTGAAAATCTCCTGCCCTGAGATGCAAGTCTAGTGACAGCCCCGTGCCAAGAGCGGATGAGCATGTTTTGTTCCTGGGACATCTGCTATCTCTGCTTGGAATGTCACAGGCATCGGAGCCTCCCGACCTCCCCTCTCGGCTCTCTCTCTCCATTTCTGTCCCTAAGTAGCTGAAATGATCCTGAGCAAAACTTGACACTGCACCCTCCCCTGGGAAAGGAGGCCCGCCAATGCGCATTCCTTTTTGTTTGGCAAAATCTCTTTTCATGCACAGTGATTAGTGATTAAAACCCATGCTTTGAAAAATGCATCAAGGTAAAACAATAACAATGCCAAGTAGAGAGCCCTTTGTATAGTGATCTCCATTTGCAATTTAAAAGGGAGGCTTTTGTCTAAACCCATATTCATGCATTAGGTATATAATCCTACATTTAGGTACACATATACCTAAAAAGAAGCACAAAGCATGAACTTTGATATGGGTGGTTGGGAGAGAGGGGAGGGCATCAGAGCTTGAGGTTCCTGTGAAGTCTTTTCCTGTTAGATATTTTTATCAAGCGTGTTGATTATTTTTAAAATCCTATGATCATTTTTAAAAGCCGGGTGCACCTGATTCAAATCCTGCTCTACCACCGACTAGCTGTGGGGGGCACATGACTTCAGCACTTGGGGTCCTTGGCTGTAAAACCGGGTGACTGTGTTGTCCAAAGTAGGTTTGTTGCAAAGATCAGCTGTGTTTGCACGAGCCTGACACTCTGTGGCCAATAAATGCTGCTTGTCACCGCCTTCATCATCACCATCATCACCACCACCATCATCATCATCATCATCATCAGTGTTACTGTCTGCCATGGCTGTTACGTGACCCAAGGAAACTGGTGGAGTGTGTTTCCTGAAAGCCAGGAAGCCGGGCTGAGCTTTGAAGTAGGGCTGGCTGCTCGGCCGGAGGGAGGGAGCCCTGTGTTCTGGTCCCGAAGCTTATAGATCTTCCCCTGCAGATCATTAGGCTCACGTTTGTCACATTTATTTTAAGGAAGCTGGTGGGGAGAGGGGGGTGAGGTTAATTGCTCCATGGATGCTGGACAGCCCTGTTCTCCAGATGAGGGGAGGCTCAAGCAAGCCTGCCCTGACCCCAGAGGGGCGCTTGCCAAGAAGAGAAACAACTCTCCCCCGCCTGGAAAGGGGCGGCGAGGCCTCCGCTCTCGCCCGCACGGGAGAGCGGGCCAGTGGGAGCAGGGAGCGGGAATGGCTGGGGTGCAGTTCTTCCAGGGGCTTGAGAAAGCAGCAGCCCTCCCTCTACCACAGGGAACCAGACCGGCTTTCTCCAGGTCTCACTCGGAGGGCGAGTGAAGGGCTATTTCTGCTTGGAATTGTTTTCTGGCATGAATCGTTTCATAGAGAGGGGAAGAAATGGTTTTGGGGTCTGATCGCTTGCTTCTTGGTAACCTCCAGCCTCAGGCATCCCAAACCTTTATCACAGACCTACTGTGCGCCGGCGGAGCAGTGGAGAGGCAAATGGAGGGCCATTTGGGACTGCTCTGGCTACTGCGTGGGACACTGGGGCATCATCTCACCTGTTCAAGCCTCTAAAGAGTCATCTGTAAAATGGGAGAAATATTAGTCCCGCCTCCTAGACCCTGGAGAAGGACTGGAAGGCATAAGCTCTCAATAATTGGTAGCTACTAGATGGCTATTGCAGTTATTTTTCAGGCCACAGGAGAGCCAGATTAGCTATCTCCTGAGAAACCTTTCCTACTTCTTAAGACCTCCATCTTCCAAAGGGAAAAACAAATCAATCTGTTAAACTGCATGTCTCAGCCCCTCCAGAAAAGAATCAGGCACACACAGCAGTCCTGGCTAAATTGGTAGAAAATTAACTCCTGGTGAGGAGGGGGGCGGGGTGGGGGTGATCTATCTACTCAATACTGATTTTCTGACCACCAAAAATATTCCTCTTTATGGGCCTGCTGGAGCTCTATAGATTAACAACCTCTGCCTTGCACTCATCGCCCCCCACCCCGGCAAAGCTCCCCAATCCGGGAGAAGGTGTGACTTCAGACTTGGTGGTAAGGATGGGGGGGCGGGAATGCAGGCCCGTGTGTGAGTTGATTGTAACCAGAAGCACCTCGGCAGGCCTCCGCCGCTGTCCTGAGCGGCCGCTGGCAGGCAGCCGGGCCGGGAGCCGGGAGCCGGGAGCCGGGCCGAGGTGCCCGGGCTCGCCGCTGAGCGCCCCTCCGCGGCCCGCCCGATAGCTTATCGGGCCCCCTCGGGGGGCGCGGGTGCTGCAACCGGAAACGCGGCTGGAGGCCAGTGGATGCGCGATGGCACTGCCCGCTCCACGGGCGCGCGTCCGCGTGTAGGCTCGGCGTGCAGGCCTCACCTACCAGCCGGCAGGTAAGGCAGGGCGGGGCGGCGGCGGGTGGGGGGCGAGGGCCGCGCGCTTGCCTCCTCAGCGAGCAGCTCGCCCTGGGCGGGGAACGGGGCTGATACATGAGGGCACCGGAGGATGGGTGCGTCTGGGGAGGGGTGGTCGAAGCGAAAACGGGGATGCTAAGCAGGGGTCAGTGCCACCGCCCGCACGAGGGCTGCAGGGGAGACTTAAACAGGGTGGGGAGAGGGCAGCTGCAGGCTGCGTGCCCCAAGTTGTAGGTAAGGGGAGAGCGCAGGCGGCGCTTTGGCAGAGCGTGCGACTTCCAGGAGCCTGTGACTTCCGGGGGAGTGCGACTTCCCAGGAGCGTTGTCCCCTTCTTTCCCACAGCTCGCCCGAGGCTCCGGGGCTCAGGCGATTCCGCCGTGCAGGTCTGGTGGCCAGCGTGCATACTGAGGTGCCTCGTGTTGAGGTGAAG
The DNA here is from genome assembly GCF_030445035.2 of Dasypus novemcinctus. Lineage (NCBI taxonomy): Eukaryota > Metazoa > Chordata > Mammalia > Cingulata > Dasypodidae > Dasypus > Dasypus novemcinctus. The sequence goes on along the minus strand of NC_080691.1, from coordinate 24,042,328 downwards.
CCTGTAGTGAGAAGTTCAACGACAGGGATTTGGAATCTGATGCCCTGCGTTGGTGTCTAGGCTCTCCATTTACTGTGCACTCCGGGGCTACTTGCCGAACCTCTCTGGACCCAGCCTCCGACTCCTGGATGGGGAAATTCTAATAGCAACTAAGAGGGCGTGGAGCTGAAAGAGCTTCATAAAATATAACATGCCCTATTTTTTGCGGTCTTTATTGTATTAGGAAATTTGGGAACTGTCTAAGGAGAGTCAGCCGGCAGCCCAGCTGACTGGGTCTGTACGTTCCCACGCAGGGGGCCCAGGCAGGTCAAACGGCAGGGCCTGCTGCCCTCATCAGGTGTCCCAGACTCCCGCGAAGACGTTTGGGGACGAACGGCGTTTGGAGTCGGTGGTCCCCGCGCGGGCAAGAGTTGCTAGTTGCGCCTCCCGAGGCTTTCATCCCCAGTGCTCCCAGTCAGGCCGCTCGGGTCTGGGCCCCGGGGAGATCGCCCCAGACGCGGGCCTCCTGCGCATCCGGACCCGGGCGCGGCCAGAGCCTCGCACTGCTGCAGCCCCGCGCCAGGGGCTCCCGGTTCACTCCCGGCAGCTGCGGACCCGCGTGCAGACGCGCAGACAGACAGACGCCGCGGTGCCGGTCGGTCTCGGTCGTGTCCGCGTCTGCGAATCACAGGGGCGCTCTCAGCTCACCTTGCTCTGCGGGCCGCGGAGCGCTTAGGGAGCTCAGGCTGGTCATCGCGCGTGGCGCAGATGACCAGGCGTCCTGCGGTCCTTTCCTAAGGCGCTGGCTGAGGTTTACAATCCATGCTTCCTTTTAAGCAGGGGGCCTTCACCTGTCCAAATTAGATGCAGAAATGCTTGTTTATGTGCAATCGAGTGTGTGTGTGTTTGCAGAGAAGTTCCATCTTTTTATGGCTTCTCAGTAGGGCCTTCCATTCCTCCAAAGGTGAGGAAGCACCCTACCCGGCCAGGGCCTGGGTGGCTTATCCCTGGTGCAACGTGAAGCAGCTACAAAGTATGGATCCTTCTCCTACGTGTACCCCCAAGGCTGTGGAAAAGTGAGCACGTGCACCCATATAAAATTGTCCCTTAAGTTTAAAGGGACACTGAGGCCCAGATAGGAAGTGCCCATTGCCCGAGGTCAGATTGGCAGTTAGAGACTGAAACAACTCCCAGCCTCCTTGGCTCTTCATCTAATCCTCCTAACGGAGTACCCCGAGTCCCAAATGTGGTCAAAATTGGCCTCCAAAATGCCCTAGATTAAGGTGATGACTCCTGGGTTATTGTTACTATTTAATGGCAAATACTAAACCCGTTTGGAGAACAAAAATGGAGGGTGGGCAGGCAGTGGACCCGGGTGGGGCGGCCAGCAGCTGGAAAGCCAAGGACTAGCTTGGCTCTTTTCCTTAATTAGTGGGTCTTCAGCCTTTTGCATGGCAAGGTACTCAGGGAAACTGACCAATACCATGAGCTTCCCCCAGGAAAATACAACCAAGAGTACCATTTCCCGAGTTGCAGATCTTTGACGGCCATCCATGACGTCAGGTTTAGAATCCCCACCGTAACTGAGCCGAAGATGCTACCCTGGGAGAGGCCGGCTTGGGGGCGGGGGATACACACCCGCACTGCTCCCCGCACTATGGCTCGGAGAGGGTTTGACTCCGGACTGTGTGTGATCCTCACGCACACGCGTGCACGCACACGCACACACACACTACCTCCACCGACCCACATAGGCACACCCCTTCTTGCTTGGTGCTCGCAGTTTTCTAACTAGGCACCCACAGGCGCGCTGAAGGTGGCCAGCGAGGAAAGTTCAAGTCGCCCGCCGACCCACAGCTAAAGCGGTCTTTAACACCCCCGGCCGCCTCGGCCTCACTGTTTATCCATCTGAACGACTCCCCTTCCCTGGCCCACTCCCACCCCCACCTTTTCCGAGGTCGGCTATAAAAATAAACTATTTTTCCTTGTTAATAAATCTCCGCCCGGCGCCCTCTTTTAAAGGACCAAGGGGAAAAAAAAAAAAGAAAGAAAGAAAAAATCCCCGCGCCCAGCGCGAGCGAGCAGGGAGATTAATCTCGAGGCAGGATTTATGTGGCGCGGGCATCCTCAAACAATTGGAGTCATAAAGTAAAATGAGAATCGGAGGCGGGTGGGGGAGGGGAGCCTCGGGAACCACAAACACGTTTGTGTAACTAAACAATGTGGAAACTCTTAAAGACCCTTTTTCTGCAGACATCTTGCAGCAACGGCGCTTCCCTGTCAACCCGCGGGGAAGGGAGAGAGATATATTAACTGAAGACACAATCTAAAATTACTTAGGGGTTTTTAAACATGCGGGCAGTGGGGGCGGGGTGCTGATAAACTGTTGTCCATGTTTCCTCCTCTCGGTGTACTATTTCCAAGACCATTCACCCCCTCCACCCGGCCGCCCCCCGCCCGCCGGCCGCATCTTTTCTCTCTCCATTCATTACGTTGACTGGTGAGCCGTGGCCGAAGCCGCGCGAGCCTGGGGATCCGCAGGCAGGCTCCGGACTTGCGCCAACGCGTCGCGGGCAGTTGCGCCTGTGCGTAAAGACGCGGTTGCGGCGCGCGGCGCCAAGGCGCGAGGACTTAAGTCCGTCACGTCCGCTGCCCAAGTGACCTTTCTCGAGACCGGTATAGAGGCTCGGTCCCTTACCTGCGGACGCTCTTGGCAGCTTTGGGAGAGGCCAGGCATCTTTAAAGGCGCGGCCTTGGCAACCGCTTTTCTTCTTGTCTCGAGATCAGCGCGCGGGAGCCCAAAAGCCCCGGGACATTGCGGCTCCCAGCCCTGAGCTGTATGTTTACAGCCGATTACATCCTGCCCCAGGTGCCCGGGCTTGGTCTGGCTGGACTGCTTGGTCCCAGATATAGGGTTAGGGGAGAGGCCAGAGCTAAGGCTGACCCTCCCTGCTGTTGGGGGGATTTGCGAATCTAGGGAAACTGGGGCCAGTACGCACGGGTACCCCGGAAGCACGCCCGCTTCCCGAGTACGGGACTGGAACTGTGATCAAATGCCCGCAGGGGCCAGGCGGTCTGCGCCTGTTTGAGCTCCGGTTTGCTCACCTGTAAAATGCGGATACCACGGTATCTACCCTGCCTGGTGTTTGGCGATTAAATGAATGTAAAGCTTGTAGCACAGTATAGACACTCAATGAGTATCATCAGATTTTGTGTGTGTTTATCACTTTCGATGGCGGAGTTTTAAGATCATGGACCGACCGCATTCTATTGAGCGGACACAGTCTGGAGAGAGACATTCAGTGTCCCGCAGGAAATTAGGATGAAGTTAAGATTAAAAGTCAGATTTCAGGATTCCTTCGTTGATTCGATAAATGTTCCATTAGTCGCAGGCTCCGTTCTGGGGCTTGGGGACCCAGCTGTGACCAAAACGGTGCTCTGCCGGGTGGAGCTCGCCGACTGGTGGGAGACCGACGGGAAACTAACAGTGCCTCATTCAGTGCCAAACGGGCCTGCGCGGGGCCTTGCGCCTCTCTGGTCACAGCTGGCTGGCTTGCTGCAGCCAGAGACCTGACCCCAGGGGGCACACAAATGGGGGGGGGGGCGCAGAAAAACAACAAGCAAAGGCAGAAGAAGTTCTCCTCCGCCGAGGGCCTTCTGTGGCCTCAGCTCAGCGCCAGCCTCAGCGCTTCGCCCAGGCCCCCGGCTGCTGCTGTCGCCCTCGCGGGGCAGGCGTCCAGCAAAACATTTCTAAACGTGTCTGGACCCGATTCCGGAGTGTGAGGCAATCCCCCCCGGCCCAAGCTGCCGGCGCACCCATTATTTAGGCGGGTTTCAGCCGGGCAGCGCTCGTCAGCGCCACTTACGTCATCTTTTCTGGGTGCGCGCGGGGTAGATTCGCCCAGCAACCTTTGCCTCCCAGGGGCACCCCCTCTGCCGCCCCGCCGAGCGCCCTGGGATTTGCTCCGGCGGCTTGGCGGAGAAAAGTGGCCACCGCGGTGGAGAAAGCGCGGTCTACAGATTCTGCCCCGCCGAGCTTCGCGGATGTAGCGGAGGTGGAATGTTCGGCCCAAATCGCCCAGTTTGGATTAAAAAACAAACGAAAAACTAAAGTTCTTTACGGCGGGTTGAAATCTCTACCTCGCTATAAACTCCCTCATCATATGTCTCTTGAATGTTCCAAATGAAAGGGCCACTTATGCAGAGCTATCCTAATTTACCCAGAATTTCTTGGGTTTGCCCACCGGTCAAAATCTGTTCTTGTGGGGGACCATTGTCCAGATATACTGCACTGGCACGAAGGACATTTCCATTTTCCAGCTGTAACTCCAAAGAAGGATCCACTCTTCACAGGATCTCCCCGATACCTCTGGATGCGGCCCCCCCCCCAATATCCGGAAGCCCCAAAGCAGAAACGGCAAGAGGGACCCAGAGATGGGTGAGGCGAGGAAGGCGTTGAGGGCAAACGCCGGGTCTTGGAGCCTTCGGGGTTCAAGGTGTCGTCACAACCACCCCTGGTGTCCTAAATGAGGAGTGCTGCCCCGCCAACAACTCCCAGTCACACACCCAGAAACAAAGAATGAAAGCAATCCCTCTAGCCTTCCAGACAGAAGTTCTTTAAACTTCCCAAAATACGCAAATAATTACCTGTGCGTTGGAGAGGGGCAAGCTAGCCCCAATTTCCAGATAAATTTTTTTCATCTCCATTCTGGCATGTAAGGTGTAGATACACACGTTATTTCGAAAGGAAACAACAACAACCATCTGTGTTTGTTTTGAACACCTCCCTCTCCATGCTGAGCAATTGTTTGAGCACAGAGCTCAGGGTAGCAAGAGAGAGTGGGGCCAGGATTTAGGCATTTTCGTCTACATTTTCAGCTTGGGAAATGCCTGTCAGACCTCTGCCCAAGGGGAAACATTTTGCCCAAGAGGCGCCAATTTCCGTCCCTTTCTTTTCCATCTGAGAGAGGGTTTCTCTGGTACTTGTTTCCTACGACAGGGCCCTTGGATAGAGGCTGGCTGGTTCTACACCAGCAAAGCCGAGTGAATTCCTCCATGCAGTTTCCCCAACAATTTGGTATTTGGAGAGGCAAATGTTTGGCTAGGAGTGGGGGGTCTGAATTTATCCAGCTGTGCTGGATCTTGATTCCTTTCCACCGCCCTTTATTTCATCAGTGTGCGTCTCTGCTGGAGGGCAGGAAAGTCGGAGAGTCCTTTATTGGGGGGGGGGGGGGTGCTGTGTTCATCTGTCCTCGAGGAGCATATTGGCTATTGGCCTTGAATTGTTGGGGATGTAGGCGAGGGCGCAGTGATTCCTGACTTTAAAAACCCGATTCTTCGGGTGTCCTGGGCTTGAGTCCCACGGTCCCACCAGCACAGAAAGAGGAGGGCAGCGTGGGACAGGAAGGCTGCATCCTCAGCTCTGTTGGTCAGGGAAGAGGCTGGTGGGTTCTCCCTCTGAGTTACAGGCCAGGCCCGGGACCTGCATCCCTCCCCCCCCCACCCCACCCCTTCCAAGGACTCGAATCGGGTTCGTGGCGTTTCTTCCCCCTTGGCCAGATCCCCAGCTCTTAGCAACTCCTCAGAGACGCTAATGATACCCTTGCTAGAGCCTGTGCCGTCTCCCACGGACTTTCAGACTTTCGCTGTCGATTAAGCCCGGGACTCCTCCGGGTATGGTTGCAAATGGAGTTAGCACAGTCCAGGGCCCTGGAGTGGGAATGCCTGAGCAGGACCTTCCTTCCTACTTGCTGAGTGACGCTGGCAACCAGTTTAGCCTCTCTGAACCCCTTTCCCATCTGTGAAAAGCAGTAACAGCACTTCCCTCATACAAGGTGGAAGCCAGTGGAGGAGGCAGGAGGCAGGCACCTCCCTTGGTCACGTCCTGTCGTCCGGAGCCCGGTCCCTGCTGAGTTCTCAACCAGAGGTTTGGCCCAGTGCAGGCTGGCAGCGGCTCATCAGATGGTGCGAACGTAATAAAAATAAGTACATAGTGTTGGGCTATTCCCGGAGCAGCAGCGTGGGGTGTAGGCTGACTTTCTGCCCGAGCTGCGCGGGTGGACGTCTCCTCCTAACGCCCACGCCAGTCCCCAGGCTCTGAGTTCGAATCCAAGCCTTGCCCCTTCCTAGTCGGGCGCTTTTTGAGCACGTCGCGTGCCCTGTCTGTGAGAAACGAGCCCTGCCTCGCCGCGAAGTTGTGCGGATCAAATGAGTGAGTAGGTGCGTGACACACGGTAGTGGAATTGAGAGATACAGTATCGCAGCACGTCGTAACAAACACATAAGCACAGCTTAACACAATATACACGTCCTAATGGAAGGTAAACGCGGTATAATACCCGCTATTACGATGTGTTATATTGTATTATAATCTGGGCACACGTGTGCTTTCTGGGAGGGACCGCTTGAGTCAGGACAGTCATTCTTTGCCATTGGAGTGCCCGCGCGGGACACCCGGGCCCGCTATCCCTCCTTTCCCCCAGCGGTGGCTGAAGGGGACTCTGCAGCGCGCGCCAGCGCCCGGCAAAACGCAGGGACTTTCGCTTTCTCGGCGTGGCGCGGCGCGGCGAGCGTGCGCCGCCGGGTCAGGGTCGTGGAGGTTCCCGGGCGCCGGGGGAGCCTGGCGGGGTCGGGTCGGTCGTGGAGCGGCAGCTGGAAGCCCGCAGGGCGCGAAGACCGCGCGTCCCGGGGAATCCACGCCCGAGCCCCACGCAGTGCTGCGCGCACGGACGCCGCTGCCGGAGACGCGGCGGACCCCGCCGGACCCCGCCGAGCCAAAAGCTCGGGAGGAGAAAGGGACGGAGGACACCGATCCCCTCCTTCCCCTCCCTGCTTTTCTTTCCGAGTTCAGGTGACGCGGAGCCAGCAGGAAGGTGGCTCGTTTGGAAGCAAGACTTTTTTTTTTTTTTTTTGGCTTTTGCTTTCACGTGCTGCTGGCCGAAATCTGGCGGGTCGTGCATATTTGCGCGCAGACAAACCACCGGGAAACGATTTCTTGGAGCCCCTTCGTAGCCCTTTCAAGGCAGCGGCACACCCACGCAATTGTTCGCAGCGGTAGCCAAATCGCGGGCACACGCAGAACACTTTGCCCATAGCATTAAATGTACAGAAAGGACTTCCGCACTCCAAATCGTCGGACACACGAGCACGGAATTATTTGCACATCGAGAGTTGTGTGCGCACGTTTGCATTTTCCGAGCCAAGGATATTGCGCATAATTTTCTGTAGATAATTGCACATAAACAAATATTTGCATGCGCATTAGCGGGCGTCCATTTCATTATATACACGCAAATTAGGTGCACACCCGGGGCTACTTGCACTCCTGCACAGCCTTTGGCACACATTACCCGCGTAGACCTAAGGATGTTAAGTGGAACAAGAGGTCTATCTTCTCGAGAAAGTACCCGAGTTTAAGAAAGAAAACTCGCGAGTCTGCGTTTGTTTGCAGCGGGTTTTCTTCCCCCCTCTTTTCGCGACAGGCGTCTGAAACCAGACAATTTTCCCGCTAGCGAAGGCAGCGAGGACCACGGCCACCCTGCTTTGAAAAGAGGTCCAGAAACAGCTCGCGCTGAGCGCGGAGCCGGCGCCGAGCGTCGGCGACTCCCCCCGCACAAGGGCCAGGTGGGGCCGCGTGGGCCCCGTGGCCCGCGCTCGGGGGGCTGCGGGAGCTGTGTTTATTTTCTAGTTATTCTTGGCCGCCTTCCACGCGATTATTCGCAGCAGTTCAGGGAACTTCAGGGAGAGCTGGAGCCCTGGGGGAGGGTTGGGGGTCCTTTGCCAGGCCCCACGGGTTTTATGGCATCGGAGCCCAGAGGCCGAAATTACAGGCGGAATCAAAATGTGTAAATTACAGGTTTGTGTCGTAAAGAGGCCCAAGCCCGGCCACTCGAGGAAGGCGGGTTGTGGGTTTCCCACCTGAGCTCGGAGCCGCGCGCCGCGCGGGTCAACGCGCCCTGGGCGCTTCGAGCTCCTTGCCTAATCCCAGGCAGCCCGGGCCCCGGGGCGCTGGAGAAGAGGACCTTGAAGCTGTCCCCAGTCAGGCGGCTTCGCCCGCGGGAGAGATGCGCGGCGGGATGACCTCGTAGCGGGGACCGCTGGCGCCGCTCCTCCAGCTCCCTCCGCCGCGGCCTTTTGGGCCCCTATGGCTAACTGGATTTAATCGGATAGTCTCTGAAACGCCTAGCGGAAAGCAAAAACTTGTGCAAAAGTTCAGTTGTCTGTGCGACCGCGAAGCCGGGTCTCGGAGGTTCGTTGGAAAGAAATTCAGAAACCCCCCACTTCTGAAACGGCCCTTGATTTCCTTTCTCGTCGGTTAGCTTTTTCAACTTCCCGTCACGTCATTCTTCCTTGTTCACCATTTTCTTCTTTCCTTTATTTTCTTTTCGCATCTTTTCTCTCCTCCCCTCCCTCCTTCCTTGTTTTCTCTCTTCTCCCTCCTTCCCCTCATCCCTCACTCCGTTCTCTTCCTACGCACAACCATTTCCTTCTTTCTCTTTTTCTCCCTGCATTTGCAATATACCAGCATTTCCCTTCCTTCTTTCCTTTCCTTAGACTACTTTGCATTTTTGCCTTTCCCCCTCCCCGCCTTTATTATTGTTTTCTCTTTCTTTTTCTTCCTTTCTATTATTAGTCCTTTACTTCTTAGGCCCAGAAGTGGCAAATCCAACTAAAAGGAGGTCACATGGGCCTGGAGAAAACTCTGTAAGAGAACACACTGATACCAGCGTGGAGCTGGCCTGCGTTTGTTTAGCACCAGCCTCTCTCTCTGACTGGGCATACTGGAGAGGAGAGGGGGCCGGAAGATTAATAAGAACTAAAAATGTCCATGGTCAGCGGGACTGTCCTTTCGGATGGAGTGATATCCACGGTTATCAGCAGCCCACCCTGTGCTTATCACCCACACGTGCATACCAGGGTCGGCGCAGTCCGTTGCCTATTTGATTCCCATCTTTGTCTGTGCTGGGAGCCCAGTTAAAAACTGCCACGAGTTAGCAAGAATTTCAAGAAGACAAACAAACCACCCAAGATTAAAATCCTTCTGAGACCACCTACCTCTCTTCCCGGATGACAGATTTCTGTGTTGTTTTTTAATTTTTTTTTCCCTCTCTCTGAGCCCACATCTCCCCCTCCTCAACAGCTGTTCATCCATTGTTATATTTATTAGGTAAATATAAACCCCATAAATACACCCAAATGAAAAGCTTCATGTTCCATAATATACTGGTCGAGCCACCAACATTCATCTTCCAACCATTTCACTTCTTGGGTCTGACAAAGAGTGTAGGAATTCTACACTCTTGCCCCTTTTCCGAAGTGATGAGAATATTAACATCTGACTACCGTGCCCCCATGGGCAGCCTCCAGCCCTACCCACCTTCCCAAAGCCTCCTTACTAATAAGAGGTCATTTCCTCCAGGCCCTAAGCTTCAGCCTGCAATTCCAACCAGAGGGGGAGAGACACTGATATCCCAGAGCCCAGGGCCACAGCAGGGCGATCCTCTCGTGGGGAAGGGGCTCCTTGGGGACTCATGCTGGGGGCCTGGCACTTCCGGGGACAGGGAGAAACCGGTGCTCCTGGGTGGAGATTCCCGGGGGTGGCTTCCGGAGGAAAGACTAGGGGCAGAACCACAGCTCATTTTCCTGAGCACTTGTCATTAGGGCTGGGCTTTCCAGAAAGACTGGCGCGGCTAGTTGCTGAGCTCTAGTCTTGAGCCGTTGGTTGTCCAGCCCCCTTGAAGCTTAGAAACCAGTAAGAAGGTTGGTAAAGATGAAAATACTTAATGAACGCAGTGGTGGTGGAGGTGTGGCCAAGCAGGCCTCTCAAAATGGGCTGGGAGAGAGTGTAAACTACGACCTGAACTATAACCCATGCTGGGTAGCAGTGCTCCAAAATGTACTTATCAAATGCAGTGAATGTACCACAGTAATGAAAGAGGTTGTTGATATGGGAGGAGTGGGGGGTGTGGCGAGTGGGGTATATGTGAACCTCTCATATTTTTTCATGTCACATTTTGTGTGATCTATGTATCTTTTTTAAAAAGATAATACAAAAATGGAAAAAATTGGGAATGGTGAGAGAGTAAATGTTGGCAGGGCTCTGGGAACAATTTGGTGGTTTCAGTCAGCATTAGGGAGGCTCAGCCCCCTGACCCAGCACCTTCCCTCCCAGGTACTGATCCTACAGGTGTCATCACACATATGCAGAATTACACATGTGTATGTATATTCGAGACAGCAATGCCATAAGAGCAAAAGTTTGAAAACAACCTGGGGCATATCAATGGGTTTCTGGTTAAATGAATTATGGTAGACACAGCGGTGGAATATTATGCAGCTGTAGAAAAGATGGAGGGTTTTCTGTTTGCACAGATATGAAAAGATCTCTAGGACATAAGTTCAAAAAGCCTGAAATTAAGAACATGGGGCAGAACAGTGTATAGAGCACATTTGTGAGAGAAAATGCAATTGTGTGTGTATTTGTGTGTGTATTCGTTTATAGACACACCAGAAAGGAATACAGGACAGAGCCATCATGGTTACGTCCAGGAAGGCTAACTGAATGGCTGAGAGAAATTTACTTTGCCCTGTATTTTTTTTTTTTTTTACTTTTTAAAAATTACTATTACCTTTTTTTTTTAAGCGGTACCAGGGATTGAACCCAGGACCTCGAGCAAGGAAAGCAGGTGCTCAACCACTGAGCCATGTCCTCTCCCCATGTATACCGTTTTTTTTTTTCACTTTTCAGTTTTTTCCTTTTGCAGGCCTTACCTATGCTAAAAATAGTTTTTAACAAAATTGAAGAAAATAATAGAAAATGGGTGCCTTCCTTGTGGTCCTTTTCTCAGCAGCCACATTATTGTACTCTCCTGTCCTTCTCCTTGTGCTTTCAGAATAACGGTCCCATCTGAACTCTCACCCTGGGCAGAACCTCAAAAAAGATTTCATCCTCACATCAGCCCTGAAGAGAGGTGGTCGCAGCTCCATTTGACAGGTGTGCCAACTGAGGCTCTGAGAGGCCAAGTCTCCTGTCCCAGGTCACATACCTAGCGAGACATTTTCAAACCCAGATGGTGCAAGTCCTAAACCAAACCACTGCAGTCTAACTGACCCCTATTCCATCCTCCTCCTCCTCCTTTATTTTCTTTCTCCAACTCCTCCAGCCCCTCTGCCATCATTCCCCTTAATTTCCATCCCCCTCACCACTCAACTGAATGAATGAAAAGAATGCTTGAAAAAAATCAGCTAAGTCTGGAACAGAAAAGGTCAACTCATTTTAATACGTATCCAAAGACGATTTGCCAGACACCTGGTAGCAGACAGTTTGGAGAAGGGGACTGGAAGATGCAGGCAGAAAGAGGGTCAGCCACGCCCCTCAGCGGCTCGCAGGAAGCCCACCCGTGGGCTCAGTGCTTCCAGGAACTTGGCTCAAAGTCCCGTCCCTTTCTCCAGCTCCTGCAGCGGTTCCCATAAATCCTCGGGGCCTTGGTTCCTGGAGCCATCCCTAAGCCCTGCAAGGTAAGGGGGTGTGATAAGTTGGCTTTGGAAAAATGTTTTGTTAAGAGGGAGTTGTGGGGCCAAGATCCCAGAGGGGAGCCCTAAAACAATAGGAGCTGAGGGGGTTACCCCATCTCCTCTTTTCTAAGGCTTGGGTTTCTGCACCTGACTCCTTCAGACTTCACATATTCCTTTGCTACCGGAGTGATGGGTAATCATATTTTTCAGAGGATGGAACTAACCCCTGGCCAAGCATCTTAGGTGAACATGACAATGCACATCTATGGTACCAAAATGTATGTTAGTTTCAGAGGTATATTGTAAAAACTAATCAAAACTCCAAAATTATACCGTGAAAATAAGTTTCTGGTTCATCTTTTTGTACTAGTTTTCTGAGGCAGCCATAACAAATCGCTACAACTAGGTGACCTTTATTCTCTCACAGTTCTGAAGGTCAGATGTTGAAAGTCAAGGTGTCGGTCCCCATCTGTAGGTTCAAGGGGGGGATTATTTGGCCTCTTCCAGTTTGGTGGCCCCGGGCGATCCTTGGCTTGCAGCTGTGACATTCCACTGGCTGCCTTCATCCTCGCATCTCCTCCTCCCTACCTCCCCCGTGCCTCTCCCCTTCTCTCTCTTAAAAGGCACTCATCGGAATGAGGGCCCACCTTGATCCTGGATGATTTCCTCTTGAGATCCTTACCTTATTTACATCTGCAAAGACCATTATTCCAAATCAGGGCACATTCTGAGGTTCTGGGGATCAGGACTTGCACGTATATTTTGGGGGGACAGAGTTCAACCCACAGCACCCCTTTCCCCAGTCCTCCAGTTTCCTTCCGTGGAGGCAGTCCCAAATGTGGCCCCCTTCTTGTATATTTTCCGGACATACTACGTGTACAATGAGTTCTTATTTGAACTGTGACCTTTTAGATTCAACATATAGTCATAGGTTAGTGTGTCAGAGACCAAGTGCCTGATCTGAAGGTCGCTCCAAGCCTTTTTGCTCTGATTGATCCTGGCCAAGTGCCTCAATTTCTCTGCCTCAGTTTTTTCATCTGTAAATTGGGGATGATACTAATATTTGCCACAAAGTTTTCCTAAGAGGATTAAATGTGACATAGGATACATCTAGGATTGTGCCTGGCATGAAGAAAAGACTCAGTGAATATTAGTCATTATTATTGTAAAGAATTTCCTGCTCTAGGTACTATGTGTTACTGTCCAGTTCTTCACCAGATTCCTTCTTGATGCAGTGTCTTAGACCATGGCTCAAAAAATAACCAAGCAATTAGGTTTTCACCATTAGAGAAAGTATCCTACAAACTTGCAGCTTTCTGCTCAAATTCTTTAATATTGGCTCCTTCCAAAAAGAGAGAAGGGAACGGTGGTATACGAAATAGAGTCCGAATTTATTTTACTACTATGTGTGAGCATGTGTGTAATAGATGAGCAGTTCAAGCAAGAGTCTGAACCTAGAACCTGGCCATTTTGTGTGTGGGAAATTTGCATTGAACTGAAAAATGTTTGTAGACATATTATAAAGTATGGTAGCATATACAAATATAAGGCAGCTGTGCAAACTATAAACTACTGACTTTTAAAATGAATTATTCTGGATAAAAATTCATTTATCTTTTTAAGTGTGTTTGAGTAGCATTGACTGAAATTGAATACTACTTTGGGTGAAAGATGGATGTGGCCATTGGAAGACAGTAGTTGTCCTGCATTCTTTCGAGGGAGCCTATGGTAGATATGCTTTTCTTTTTTGGTCATTATAGCAAATAAAATCTACCCCTCCTCCAATCCAGGAAAGAAGCCCCCAAAATAGGGAGATAGCAAGATCACAAGTATGCCAAGGCATGACCTTCTCATAGCAACAGAAACACAAACTTTGTGGGCTTTTTCTTTATGCTTGGAAAAAATGTTTAAATATAGATTAATGCGTCAAATACTCATGTGCCCACACCTAGAATAAACACATATTAACACGTGGTTATATTTGCTTCAGATCTTTTTGTCAATCACATAAGTAAAACACTATAAAGTTGTTGAAGGGCATTTTTATTTAAAAAAAATTTTTTTTAGGCAGTATCAAGGATTGAAGAACCCTAGACCTTGTACATGGGAAGCAGGTGCTCAACCACTGAGATCCATCCGCTTCCCTTTTTCCCTTTTCTAACCTCATACTCCTATCTCTTTCCTTTCTCAGAAGTAATCACTGTCGTAATTGTGGTAACTATCTGCAGTCCACATGCTTATATATTCATAAAAGATATGCTTTTCCACAAGTAATACGAAATGTTGGTTTATGATTTTTAATGTGCATAAATCTCATACCCGACGTACAGTTGTGCAATTTGCCTTTTTCACTTAGCATTATATTTCCGCGTTTAATTTGAATGGACCATGTTACATAATATAGAACCACAAATGTGTTATTATTTAAATATGTTTAATTCATTTTACTTGCTGTGTCAGAATCTATTAATAATAACAACAGCAGCTAACACCTGCACTTCCCAGGAGCCAAGCACTGTTCTAAGCATTTTGTGTAATTCACTCCCTTAACCCTCCCACTTCTGAGAGAGTTGCGGGCCTTCTCCTTATGCAGATAAGAAAGCTGCGCTGCTGAGCCTCCCCCCCTGCCCCCAGGGCACTTTCTCTGTTGATGGCTATTTTACATTGTTTGTCCCTTCCCCCATTACAAACCTTGATACAGACACCCTTGTAATTGTCTCTACCGATGTACCAGTTATTCTATGTTTCTCATACCAAAAGTGGAATTGCTGGGACTTAGGGTACGCCCATTGCTGATGTAACTAAACATTTTCAATGCCGCCTTTGCGTGTGTGATCCCGCCTTCACTTTGCTGGCCCCTCTGCTGCTTTTGTCAGATGGGGAAGTAAGGGTTAACTGGTGAAGGTTGAGCTGGGGATTAAAGGAACCCTAGGTGGTAAACACTCAGTAGCTGTTAGATTGAGTAATAGAAGTATTACTATTGCATTATTGTTGTGGCAATATGGGACAGATCCTAATGAAGGCTAAACTTTCCTAAGGTGAAAAATGATCTTTAGGACTAAACTGAACAGTTCTTAGTTGTTATCTCATTGTATGGGCTTGAAAATGAGCAACAGAAACTTATTTTAAATGTGTACGTTAGACCACACCAAACAACCCAGGGTGGGCGAAATGAAGTGGAGACGTGAAATACAGAGTTGGACCATCCTGGGCCAACTGATAACTGCTCAAGGAAAAAATGGTTGTATTTTCTTGCCTTGCAAGAGAGAAGGCTGCTGTGAAGAACCACAGGGTGCAGGGGTGGGAGTGGATGAATCCTTTTTGAATTATTGAAAATAGAAGGTCTGAAGTTTATTTAAAGATATTGTTTTTCTGTACCTTCAATTTAGCCGGACATCCGGAAACCATTTTTCTGTTGGATATAGATCTAAAGATTTTTAAAAAAATTATCTTAACTTTTGAAATTAGTTCTCCTTAGGAGATGAAGGGAAGATATTTACATTTGTGTGTTACGGGTTTTTTCTCATTGTTGTGCCAACTTAAAGTTTGTGAAAATATTAAGGCTTTGTCTTCCCACACAAACTGATTTAGGTAGCAGAAAGATGGGAGGGAAAAGAAAATACACAGATGAAACTCAATCAAACAGTTATTTTGCAAATGGTTATCTGCTGGAATTCAATTGTTTTCCAGACAACCTGCCTGACCAAATTCAGGATCTTTCCTTTGTTTATCCACCGCTACTGCCAAGATATGCAACCCCCAATTGTGTTTAAAATTTCATCAGTCAGTTATCAACTAAATTCAGCTTCTTTTTATGTCAAAAATAGCTCACTGGTAGCTTGAGTAAAGCCAATTGGCTTCTCTTCAAACTGGTTTGTCTGGGGCAGGGGCCACAGGAAATGCTCCGGTCCTGCTCTTAGCCGAGACCCTGTTGATGTCAGCTGGAGTTGGGCTATTCTCATTTGCTAATAAAGCCCCAGAATCCACGGTGAAGAACTGATGAAAGACGCTGGCTGCAGCTGGTTGCAGAAAAACAATGTTGCAAATTCTCGCGGGAAGGGAGAAAATCAGAATGAAACTTAAGCAGTATCCAAAACCTGCTTATCAGCCAAGACCTATTGGTGCAATGGCTGCTTTCCTTTTCCAAAGGCTGATGGTATGGAAATAAGAGGCTGGGGAAAGGGGGTGGGGGGGAGATCGGAAACACGATGAGTTTTGAAATAGGTGCTTAGTGTTAAGCATCATAATTTTGTCTCAGCCGTTTGTTGAACTCACTTTATGATTTTTTGCCATTTCCACCAAATATTTGTTAAAATTTTAAATAATTTTAAAAATAATTTTCAATAATTTGTAAAATTCATTTTTCTACTCATCCTCAGCAATCATGAGCTTGCCGGCTTAGTTATTTTTATATGATACACATTAAAATAAATAACTAACTATGAACATTTTCCTCTACAGTTCCTCTTGATACACCTAAAACCTTCTCAAGAATGGCCAGATATGGGACCTTCGGGGTGATAGTTAAGAACATAGGGTTCTGATTTAAACGTTGACATTTAGCGACAGTTTAACTTTCTGCAGGTTACTTAACCCTCTCGAGCCTCAGGTTCCTTATTAGTAAAATAGGAATAATGCTAGTGCCATTTTTACAGGATTATTGAGAAAATTAAATAGGATCAGGCATGCAGCGTGTTTAGCACAGTGCCTGGCATACAGTAAGTATTCGGGGAGTGAGTAAACCACGTAGACTCTAGACCCCCAGGAGGCTCCAGTTTCTACTCCTGGTGCTTGGTCATCGGCGCACGTGGGCTCAGCTCTGGGTAGAGATCCAAGCCTGAGATGATGACACAAACCACAAAAAATAATAGCGGAGACTGGGTTGAAGCAGGGCTTCCTCGAAGCTGTCCTGGCAAATGCACAGACGCGTTGTCATCCAGGAATCCCTTTGTTAGGTGAGGATTCTTGGACTCTGAAATGCAGTCATTTTTTAATGAGGCTAAAAAAATTCTGAAGAGTTTCCGGCAGAAGATCGTGCCCAGCTTCATGGGTCAAGATTCAGTTAATGTAACCATCTTCCCTTCCGGTGTTGTCAGAAGGTTCCAGATGGTCTAGCAGGCCTGAGAAATTAACCTTCATCTAAGACTCTGTCGTCAGCTGCCCTTCCTTGGCGCAGCCATCACTAGCGCCCCTCCCCCCACCTCATCACCCCGGCACCGCCCATCCCTGTCTGCCAATCATCCACGGGGTTGTTTATCATATTTAAGGAACCCCCAAAGACTCTCTTAATTATTATTACATCCCAGTCTCTTTAGACTCCACTGCTACTGAGCTATGTGTACAAGGTACACAGGGGGATGGGCAGTTTATTTGCTATGACTCTGCGAGAGATGGCGTTTGGTGGTTTGATCACTATGGAAACGGTGCTCAACGGTGGCTCATGAAGGAAGATAAACTTGGGCTTGCACGTGAAGGATGAGAATTTGGAACGGTGGAGAAAAGAGCTATTGCAAGCAAAGAGGGAAACTTAAGAAAGATCACATTTTAATTTTAGTAGTCTGCAAGTCCATCTCCTTAAGACACCATAGTGAGATCTTTGAGTTAGTGCTTCATCTTACTCAATTTTGAACACCTAGTGCCTGGCATGTAGTGGTCATGGCACTAGGCAGCTCCAACTGAGAGAAATACACCTCAAACTGGTTCAAACAACTAAAAACGGGGAGCTGTTCATTTATGACACTGGGCTTGCAAACGTTTGTCAGCTTCAGGCATGGCTGGATCAAGGCGCCTCAGCAGTGCCTCTTCATCACTGGGCTCCACTTTCCTCACTTTTGGATTCGTCCGACAGGCTCGGTAGTCACTGGCTGTTCCAGGCTCATAGCCTCCCTGCTCAGCCTCCCAGGCAGGAAAGGAAGCTTTTATTTGCTACGACTGCCCACAAAAGTCTTGTGATGGGAACGCACTGGACTGGTTTGAATCAGTGCCTATCCCCACGGGCCAGCTCCTGTGACCATGGCATTGGATCGTCCTGCTTGACCAGGCAGGGGCACCTGTGCCCACCTCTGGAGCAGAGGTTTGGGGCCAGCCCCACCCCAAGCACTGGAATGGAGGTGGGGTCAGTTCCCCAAAGGCGGGGCAGAGTGCTTTCCGTGGCCGATTGTAAACACGGTTTTGAGTGAACGTGCTGAATAGTCCCAGACGCTGTGTTCCTGGCTCACGGAGGGAGCCAGAGAGATGAGAGAGGAGATAGCGAGATGGGAGAGAGTTTTGATAGAGCCTGGACCGCAAGGGCCTTAGATGCTAAGCTGGATGCAGTCAGTTGATTTTGGTTTGTTCCATCCTCTCAGTAACTCGGTGAAGGTGGTCGGACAAGGGGTGGCTTTCTGAAGACGGCCCTGGGCCCTTTCCCTCCCTAGTATTCTCAGGGGATCGGTCTCCCTGCGGCTGTGGGAGGTCTCGTTTCACTCGGGATTTCCGCCCTCAGTCCATGTCCAAGACACCTTTTTTTTTTTCCCTCTCAGAAATCGTCATTATTGGTTCCAGGTAATGTGGTGGGCACAGATTTATGTAAAGAATAATGATGATGATGATGACATGAATAGCCCAAATTATTCAGACCCCACCATGTGTCGAGCACTGTTCAGGCATATTACATGGGTTTTGCATTTAACCCACTCAATAACCTCTGAGAGCAGCTCTGTCGTCTCCATTTCACAGAGAAGGAGACTCACAGGCGTTTGAAGAATGAGTTGTCTGTGGCTTTTCCATCGCGCAGGCCTTAAGGAATAAACGAGAGGCAGAAGGGAAGAAAATTCCTTTCTCCTGCTCTTTTGGGGGAATCTTTAGCCCATGTGGTTTAATGAATGTGCACTCTCCACTATTATTAGTAAGATCTTATTCGCGCATTGTGCTGGCCACTGGTCAAAACATGCTCACGTATGTTATCTTACCAGATACACTTTTAGTGTGTTCTTTTTATTTTTTTCAAGCTGGGTGAAGAGGACGGGAAGGATGGGAAATGGATCCAATTGTTGTTGTTGTGTGTTTGTTTTTAACGTCCATCATTCTATCATTTTAAGCTTACCAAAAAATTGCAAAAGTGGTTCAAAGAATTTTCATATATCTTTAACCTTGATTCTCCAGTTGTTTACATTTTGTCCCATTTGGTTTCCATTCTGTCTTTCTTTGTGTATCTATCCATCTATGTCTCATTTGCTTATTTTATTATTTATGTCCCATTTACCATTCTCTCTTCCCCCTCTATAGGTATATACACATAATATTTTAATGAACCACCAGTAAATCTGAGACATTGTTCCTATGTACCCTAAATATGACAGCACGAATTTACTAAGAACAAGGATGTTGCACAGCCCAATTACCAAAATTGTGAACTTCAACATTGATTCAATGCTATTATGAAATCCACAGTCCACATTTCGTTTCCATCAATTGCCCCAATAAGGTCCTGTGCAGCTCTCCGGCCCCCCTCCACCCCCACCTACCCAGAATTGGATCCAGGAGTGGGCATTACACTTAGTTACTGTGTTACTGGCCTCCCTTAGTCTGGAAGACTTTTTGGTCGTTCCTGACCTTCGCGTTTTTTGAAGAGTACAGGCAAGCTGTCTTGGAAAGCATCCTTCCCAGGGGGTTTGTCTGAGGTTTCCGCGTGCACGTTTGCCAGCACAATGTCTGATCCTCTGGACGGTGAAGACTTTTTCATGGACGCCTGACGAGGCCTTGTTTCCCACCTTGGCTGCCATGAACTCCAGGGAGTGGGCCTTGGAGAAAGCCCGGCCAGTTGCCTGCATCTGCCGGCTCGTGGTTTCAGGAGGCGCCGTGGCCAAGCCTTCCTGGACGCTGGGCTTTCAAATGCCAAGTGGCTATTCTGAGCTCCCACAAGCCCACAGGACATTTTAGGTCATCTTCAACTGGGCGTGTTTCCATAAATCTGCTTGCAGATTTGGGCCACTCTTTTAAGATTTCCTCGGAAGGCAGCCTTCCCGTAAAAACGTAAGGGCCCTGGTTTCCTTCAGTTTAATCATTTCTACTGAAACCGCTCCCATGGTTCCATACTCCAACTTGGGTGACTTTATTTCATACCCTCTAATCCACTCCAGTATTTGAGGTTTTACTCAGAACTGAACTTACCCACACTAACTGTGGTAGAGCTCTGAGGCGATTCTTTATTAAATCAAGTCGTTTTTATTCTCTAAGCTCCAAGTGTTCTTGTCCATAAACGGGATAATAATAGTGTCCGTTTCATAGCTTGTTGTGAGGATTAAAACTGAATTAAAGCAGAGCATTTAGTGAAATTCTGGTACACTGTCAGTGTTCAGTTCAGTTCTGTATTTTAAGCTATGTATTTATTTCTAAATCTATCTCTTAATATGGTACATTCCACACTTTACTTTGTGTATTAAGATCTGTATGGTCCTTTCCAGAGTGACATTTTGTTGAAAGCAGGAATGATGCAGTGGAGCTGAGTTGCGTAAGCCACTTATTCACGTGTGGATGAACAGCCTTATCTTAGAATGTGAGCTTCCTGAAGGCAGGGTGTTCCATTTGTTTTGGTCCATGTCACTTCGTCACCAAGAATAGTTCCAGGCACATGGTAGATACTCAGTCAATATTTAGTTAAATTGCAAGCCTTGTTTGATAGGCCTGGAGACTGATTTGGGAATAAGAAGGATTTAGAGCATTAATGGAGTTCCAGGGATGACTCAGATATGGTCCATTAAGTGCCATTTGGTTGGTCCAGTAAAAGGAAAGATTCTCCAGCCTAAGTAAGTGGGACATGCATTAAGGGCCAGTATTTGGGCTGACTGTGAGCGGGTGAGGGAAGGATGTTGAAAGGAATAGCAGTCAACTAAAGCTTGGTAAATGCAGTCCCATGGGCTCCTTGAGCTACTTGGAAATGTGCAATTTCAGTTGCAGCCGCTTTCCTCTTTTTGTGCGTCTCCTCTGGGCCAGGCAATTGACAAAACTTATCTCTGATCCCCACAAAAGCCCTGCATAGTGGATGTTCACAGCCTCACAGATAAGGCAACGAGGCTGAGAAACAGCCTATCCAGGATTGGCTTTTCCCCCTTTCAAACCCTCAACACTTTGCTATGGGCCAAAGAAAGGGAGTTTTCTCAGTTCTCTGCAGGAACCATGTAGAAGAGCAATAATTCTACTACGCCTGGTCACCTTCCGCCAGCCGTGTGTTGTGCTGTATGTGCAGTATCTTAGATTACTCCTCCTGGCAGCCCCAGGAGGTAGGTGTTATCATGTCCGTTTTAGAGAAGAGGAAACTGAGGCTTAGAGACATTTTTTTTTTAAAGATT
This sequence comes from Dasypus novemcinctus, assembly GCF_030445035.2. Lineage (NCBI taxonomy): Eukaryota > Metazoa > Chordata > Mammalia > Cingulata > Dasypodidae > Dasypus > Dasypus novemcinctus. The sequence continues at coordinate 24,021,506 of NC_080691.1, read as the reverse complement.
TATTTCTATTTATTTAATTCCCCTCCCCTCCCCCGGTTGTCTGTTTTCTGAGTCTTTTTGCTGCGTCTTGTTTCTTTGTCCGCTTCTGTTGTCGTCAGCGGCACGGGAAGTGTGGGTGGCGCCATTCCTCGGCAGGCTGCTCCCTCCTTCGTGCTGGGCGGCTCTCCTTATGGGCGCACTCCTTGCGCGTGGGGCTCCCCTACGCCGGGGACACCCCTGTGTGGCAGGGCACTCCTTGCGCGCATCAGCACTGCGCATGGACCAGCTCCACACGGGTCAAGGAGGCCCGGGGCTTGAACCGCGGACCTCCCATGTGGTAGACGGACGCCCTAACCACTGGGCCAAAGTCCGTTTCCCTTAGAGACATTTAGTAAGCTACCCATGGTCACCCAAATCTGCCTGTCTGTGCTCTGCACCATGAAACAATAATAACTTTCACAGGGGACCCAGCTGTAGAGCTCCATTCAGAATGTGCTTTTGCATCAGGCATCCCTCTGTCACCCCCAGAAAGCCCTTTGCCAAGAGGAATTGGGTTGTTGGCACACCACACTTGTATTAGCCAGGGCTCTCTAGAGAAACAGAATCAACAAGGTATCTGCCAAGAGTATGTGATTCTGTAAGAGTCTCTCATGTAGCCGTGGGGATGCACAAGTCCAGGTTCCGCAGGCAGGCTGAACCAGGCGCTGTGATGAAAGTCCAGTGAAGGTTCTTGGCCAGCTCTGGGAGATGTTGGTTGTCCAAAGATGAGCTGGGAAATTCTCTCTCAATGTTGGAATCACGTCCCCTTTTAAGGCATTCAACTGATTGGATTAAGCATCACTCTTGCTGATGGCAATGTCTCTGACTGATGTAATTATAACCAGCTACCTATGATTTCCCACTGCAGTAAAGTCAATGGTGACTAAAGTCCATAAATGCCCGTGTATTACAGTTAGCCCAGTGCTTGCTTGACCAAACAACTGGGCACAATTACCTGGCCGAGTTGGCACAATGCCCTAACCATCACGACACTAGAGCCTGCTACAGGACTCACCATCCCTTTTCCTCCATGAGGAATGAAATCATTGCCAGTGCGTGGCCCCAGAGGTGCTGCAACCTTGGATTCTAAATAAATGCCCACGGGATGCTCGAGGGATCATGTGAATGTGTCCTTCCAGGAACCTCTGCCCAGGGCTACTGAGATGTGAAAACAGAGCCGTAGTCAGTGTGAGTGCCCACAGGCTCAACCCTCCCACCACCCAGCTCCGAGCAGGTGGTGATGACTATTAGCCAGAATGTGGACCCAAGGATGAAAGGCTGGACTTCAGATCTCCCACCCTTTCAGCAAGCCGCCTCGGCTTTAAGGCTGCCCTTTGAACCCCCTTCATAGTCCAGCGGGAGAGGAACTACAGGTCCTCTCTGGGCACGTCCATTCCTCGTTACTACAGAATAGCCTTCCAGGTCTCCCGGGATGTTGCACTCCCCTACTGTTTGGCTTCCTTTTCAAGGGTAGGGAAGGGAGAAAATATCAGTTATTGGAGATTGACATTCCTGGGAATGTTGCTTCCATGTTCCATCCATCAGGCTGTGGAGACGTCTTCTCTGATTGGAATGTAAGTTGCTCCAGGTAAATTACAGAGCTCTCATAGGAGACGGGCCAAAGCGCACTCACTGTCTCTGCCTATCAGTCAAGGCATGGCTACTTTATTAGTGAGTGGGGATGGTGGGGTGGAAAAATTGGACTGGAGCAGTTGTATTGTCAGAAAAAGGCGCTTCAGAAGCCTCCAGTAGCTGAACCAGCCCCCTTGTTAGGGGGCTTTGAGCTGCTGAAGACATCACACTGTCTCCAGCTTCATTCATTATCGCTTGGCAGACGCTTCCTTGGGCATGCAGAGTGAGCGGTTGATGAGGAAGTTTCCTCTTTTCAAAGAAACGTGTCTAGAGGCAAGAGCTGAGTTGGCTGCAGCCGAAATTCTGGCTGCTGTACCTGGTTCAGCGAGGCTCGGACCTGAGGGCATACACCGCGGTGCATCGAGGAAAAAATGGGGAAGTCATGCATACTGAGCTCTCACTACGTGCCAGGCATTGTACCCGACTCATTTGCCATTTAACTGCTTCACTAACATGAGAACGTACATCCTGTAATTATCCCGAATTTAGACATGAGGAAATGGAGGCCCAGAGAACTTGGGGGCCTACCAGCAGCGCACAGCTTGTAATCGGCAATGCTGAGACTGGCACCCGGATTTCTAGACCTGGACACACTCTAGTGGTCGTCTGCTACATGCCAGGCAGCTACGTTTCACTTGCATGGCCTCATTTGATTCTGGTGGTAACTTTCTCTTCTCCCATCAGGCCCCATTTTTGCAGTGGAGGACGCTGAAGGTCACAGAGAAGTGAATCTTCCAAGGTCCTACAGTGAGAGGCAGGCCCAGATCCAAGGCCTCAGCTCCTGGGCTGTGTTTCCTGCGCTGCCTGTTCCCCAAAGACTGATGCAGGCAGCATACTCGTTGCATCCCTCTGACCCAGAGCTGCAGAGTTCAGGGGTGGGACTGGAAATGGGCCGGCGGGTCTGCAAATGCCCTGTGGGTGAGCCCAGCTGGTGCAATCAGGAACCACCAAGGGGAGAGAGGTGCTGGGTATATCCCAGAGAACTTAACTCAGCCTCGACTGGTGACTTTGGGGACCCAGGCAACCCAGGAGAGTTTGCAGAGTTTTTTTTAAAACCTGCCCTCGCTAGAGCAAGTCCAAGGGCATGCCCGAGGGGTCAGGATGGTCTTTGCTTGGTAAGACCAGCCTGATTTTTCGCTGGTGTGCCATATGATGTGGGTGCCAGCATCCCCACATGTACAAAGTACCGCAGAGATGTCTATCTACACTTGCGCATTTTTAGTCACAGGTTGAACATCAGATACTGAGCTAAGCTAACGACTGTACCAAACTAATCGTAACAGCTAACATTTATGGAACACTTCCTGACACTTTTCATTTATTATTTCATTCAAGCCCTCACAATCATTCTAAGAGGCAGACACAATTGTTATCCTTTTTTTTTTAATCTTTTTTCCATTTTTTATTGTTTGTTTTGCTGTTATCCCCTCTTTACAGATGAGAAAAGTAAGCCCCAGGAATATCAGGCCACTTGCCAATTTGGGCAAGTTCTCCCCTTGTGATAGCGAGGTGGCTGCCAGCAGTTTGAGGCTTTTCATTCTCAAAACTATAAGTGCAGTAGAAAGACACCTCTTCCAAGCATTTCTAGGAAAAGTCCCACAATAGCTTCTGATTGGTTAGAACTTATACATATGTATTGTTGAAGCAGCCATGATAGCAAAGGAATATGCTACTGGCCAGAGCAACTGGCTAATGAGATTCAGGGCTTGTTCCCCAGATAAAATCAGAGCGCTATTACCAGCAGAGAAAACAGGTGTGCTCTGCTCTGATAGAACAACCTGCGCTACAGAAAAACCTGCTGTCATTTTTCCTAGAAGCGAGTTTCCCCTCAGCCTTCTTCACTAAACCCATGTCTCTGTGTTTTAGCTTAACCAGAAAATTGCCTCAATATAGACCTGGCCTTACAGGACTTCTTTCTTATATCTAGTTTCCATATCTGAAGCTGGAGATACCAATCTATTTCTGATACTTTGAATAGCCAATGCTTGGAATTAAATTCAGGGCCTGAAAATTTTCAACTGGAGTCTCAAAACTTCTTTCCTTGGCAAAAACTGAAATGTGGGGAAAGTCAGGGATGGATTCAGCTCCAGGTGCTGTAGCAGTTACCTATTGCCATAACCGTGCTGTGTAACAAATAACCACCAAAGCCACAGTCTTGCAACAATAAGCATTTATTTGTTGCCCATGAGTCAATGGGTTGGTGGGGTGGTTCTACCAGTTGGGGCTGATGCTGATGTTTGGGCTCAGCTGCAGGTCAGCTGCCGTCAGTGAGGGGGCTTGGCTGATCTTGGCTGGGCCCTCCCCTTACCTAGGGTCTTGGCTGGGACAGCTGGGCTGACTTGGCCATGTGTCTCATCGTCCAGCAGACTAGCCTGGGCTTTCACAAGGCGAAGGCGGAGGGACAGGAGAGTAGAAATGCACCGGCAACTTTTTCAAGGCTTCAAGTTTTCTGCTGTCCCATTGACCAAAGCAAGCCAAAAGGGCCCAGTGCAGAGTCAAAATGGAAAGGAACAGCCAAAGGGTGTGCATTTATGGTGGTGTGCGAGGGCGTGCATATACGGTGGTGTGCAAAACCAGGTGGTTAAATGCAATTGAGCTTGGAGCTGTGGGGTGGGCAGGCCATCAGGAAGTGAGAACTGAGCACAGCTCCTGACTCTGGCCTCTTACCACCGAATGCCAGGACTAGCTGGATGTCCCCGTAGCTGTTCAGTCTTTCAGCCCCCCACTGGGTGAGCATTTCCTAATTGATTGCTGGGAGACAACAATTGCAGTTCCTGGCCCAGAAAGGATGTCTTCTATGGAAAGATGGACCTGGAAATCAACAGTTACGAGTTAGGGTCTAGGTGCTGAACAGTGGGTAAAGGCTGCAGCAGCCCAGGAGGGGTCTCCGGCCCTTCATGCCAGGCCACAGGTATTTTTTGCCTCCTTTTGTCCTCACCCTGTCTCCTATTTTCCAGAAATCTTGGCCAGAGGGGGCCCAGCTTCTCCTTCCAGATACTAGCTGGTGCTAACACTTTCCAGGCCACCACAGCCACTGTAATAATAATAAAATAAAATAAAGGATTTATGTGTGCACAATGTGGACCTGTTAATAGCAGAAGAGGTGGAGCCATTTCTAGTTTCCCTGAATTGGTTTTTTCATTTGTTTGCTTGTTGTTCATTTTTGTTTTTTTCAGGAGGCACCGGGAACTGAACCTGGGACCTCCCATGTGGGAGGTGGGCGCTCAACTGCTTGAGCCACACCCGCTGCCCATATGTTCTTCTTGAGCTGACTTTTCTCTCCGATCCTTATATCTCTCCTCCCACTAGGAACCCAGCTTTCCTCCTCTCTGCTTCCGGAAGCCTCCATCCAGGGACAATGGGAGGTCAGAGGGTGGGCAACCAGCCAGCACGATCTGCTAGAAATAGCTCCGCCTCTTCTGCCAGCAAGGGGTCCACACCCTGCCCGCATAAATATTTTATTTTATTTTATTATTATTACTGCTCAGGGCCCACCACGGGCCATAAACGGATTTAAGAGACTGCTAGCATATAGAATTTAATATAGTTGGCGTCATTAAATAGAGGCACGGCGGCCCGCTTGGGGGAGCCCGGACCCTCCCCCCCCCACCACCACCCCTCTCCCCCATTCCCTCTCACCTCTGGCCTGACCCTTCGAATCCTTCGGACAAAGATGTCCTTTGGGGCAGCCTCCCCGAGGAGTAACAGAAGAGGAGGAATTCAACGGAGGCAGGAAGTCTAGGGGGGCGCGGCTTGGAGTCACCTTTCTCAGGGCGTCTGCAGCGCCGGAGGAGAGGGCGTCGCGGAGAAGGCCCAGTCAGAGGCACTTGGGGCCAGGAGTCCGAGCCTCCTAGATAAGCGTGGTTTTTATCAACCTATAAAAATACCACTCTCACTTATCTGCTGCTCCTTCTCTGGGCTCCTGGGAAGAGACGGGAAGGGTGGACAAAAGGAAGACCCAAAGGACGAGGGAGGGATGGGTCGGGGGGTGGGGGAGTTTGGGGGGGGCTAGGGAGAGGAAGCAGTTCAGAGTCTCGGGGCTCAGAAAGGCAAAGATATGCGGCAGGGAGGTATTGTTTTTTCCTTCAAATTTATCACCATTCAGACTTCTATTCTTAATTTTATTGCATGAAAGGGGGAGTTCACATAATATAAAAAGTACACATAACTTTCCTGGTTATGTGCACATGGTATATGTTCTCCACAGCCTCGGGTCTGCGCCTATCAGTTACAACGCTTTCCTAGATTCTGTTCAGCAAACATCTACCTCGCGCCGACGACGCGCAAGCCCTGTGCCGGGCGCGTGGGACCAGCCGTGTCCTCTGTCCTCAGCACGCTGAGAGTCTGAGAGGAAGACAGATAATCAACAGGCCAAAAGGAAAGCGCGGGCCCATCCATCGTGCTCGGTCCTGGCTTTCCCGCCAGCCTCCCATCTAGTAACTCACCTAGTCCTCACAAAACCCCCCGCAGGGCCACTGCGGCCCTCATCTTGCCGATGAGGAAACAGATACCTGAGCAAAATCACGTCAGATGGCGGACAGCGCTGTGGAGGAAATAAAACAGGGCGACGGATGGACAGGGGTCGGGGATGGAAGGAGGAAGGACTTCGATGGGCAGGGGTCAAGGTGGGCCTCTCCGAGGCCTGCGAGCGGAGCTGGGAGCAGAGCATCCCAGGCCGAGGGATGTGCAAAGGCTCTGAGACAGGGCAGAGCTTGGGCAGATGAGGAACAGAGAATGGGCATGCGCAGTCTGGAAGCAGAAGGCGAGGCAGGAGAGGAGGTGGGAGGGCCAGGCGGGGGCCAGCTCCCGCAAGGACGTAAAGGGCCGGCGAGGAGTTGGGATTTGGTTCTAAGAGTTTTGAGAAGCCATTTGGGAGGCTGTGAGCAGGACCGGGACGTGGTCTGATGCCTCACTTTTGCTCGATGGCAAATAGCTCGGGCATCCTTGGGGCTGGGCCAGGCCGGCTGGAGGGAAGGGGCCAATGGGGATGGGAAAGGGCCCGGGAATCTCACAGAGGCTGCCGTGGCATAACATCCACTAGCAGCAGAAGACAGGATCCCAGCCCCAGCTCTGCTCCCGAGTTCTGGGGAACTTGGGCAATTCCCATCCCGACGTCTGCACCTCAAGGCCGGTTTGCTCGGATGTCAAACTTCAGAGCTGGACTAGTTATTGTAAAGGGTCCATCAGGTCCAACCCTCTGGCATGGGACTGGGGTCTTTGAGGAAGGGGGCAGGTGCCTAGGGCAGGTGGGCTGCAGGTTGAGGGTGCAGCCAGAGACGGGCTTTCCCAAGGCCGTGGCTCAGCCCCTGGCTGCAAAGACCCACCTGACCCTCTCCTCTCTGAGCTGGTGACTCCTGGCCTGAGCAGGACCTGCCAAGTGGAGAGTTCTCTCCCTCCCTCAAAATACAAACCAAAAAAAGAGTTTGCCCCAGAAACACTCCACCTGCCATTGGTGAAGATCCCTGATTGCACCCACCCAACTGCTTCTGCCACATGGGGCAGAGTCAGCCGGACTCTGAATGTGCTACATGAGGGGATGGAGGGCCCGAGGAGTGTGGGGTCTGAGGGGGACGTGGGTCTGAGGAGACCACGGGGTGTGAGGGGAACGTGGGGGTCTGAGGAGAGTGTGGGGTGTGAGGGGATGTGGGGGTTTGAGGAGAGAGCGGGTGTGGGGGGGACATGTGGATTGGAGGAGAGTGTGGGGCGTGAGGCGTGTGGACGTGGGTGACTCCGCGTGAATGAGTGAAGGGGTGTGAGCGTGAGTGTGAGTGGGGGGTATGTGTGTGCATGGGTTAGTGTGCACTTTACTATGGCTGAGTGTGAGTGTGAGTACCAGCGGTGTGGTGCTGCAGCCTGAGTGCGAGTGAACGTCTGTGAGCGTGGGCGAGACTGAATGCGCATGTGCACCCAGCCAGGAGGGTGTTGTCGGGCGCGGGGGTGGGGCTGTCCATGGGTGTGGATCAGTGAGCTGCTGCCTGCATGAACCTAAGTGTGACTGTGATTGTATGTGTAACTAAGTGAACATTCACACATGTGCAGGTGCGCGCCTGTGCCAGGTTGTGTGTGACCATGATTGTGCTTGTGTCTGAATTTGTATGCTTTTGTGGGTATGTGCCTGTGTGAGGTTGTGTATGACTTTGAGTGTGGGAGTGTGTACGTGTGTACGTGTGTGTGTGACTGAACCCAGGTATTCATGGAGTATGTGCCTGTATGTGGGTGTGGGTGTGACTGCATCAGTCTGTTTATGTGGTGCATTGTTGCATAACCATGAGAGTGGCTGTGTGTGTATGTGGGTGTGCCTGGGTGTCCCTGGGTGTATGGGAGTGCGTGTGAGTACAGAATGTGTGTGTTGAGTGAACTGGTGTGGAGGTGTGAGGATATGAATGCGGGATGAGTGTGGGCAAGTGCTTTGAGGGAGACGAGTTGCTGCACCCACATAGTCAGCGGGAGACTGTGCATGGCTGTGTATGCGACAAGCGATTCCCAAGTGGCAGGGCCTGGGGCATCTTGCTGCTTGACCCCTTGGGGACAAGGGGCAGGGGCAGCGTCGTCAGCGAGGGGCCGGGCCACCAAGCGCGGGCGCCCCAGCTTCCTGGCAGCGCTGTTGCCATTGGGGCAGCGGTGAGCAGGGTTGGAGCGCGCCTGGTGGAGGGACCCGCCGTGCCGCCCAGGCCAGCGCTGGGTGTCCAGCCGGGCAGCCGCGGGGCGCTCTGCTGGGAGGGGCGCTTCTGGCCGTGACCAACCGCTGGAGCCGCCGCCTGGAGCCAAGGGTGGAATGGCCGCTCCAAGGCAAGGTCAAGGGCTGTCCTGGGGCCAGGCGCTTGGGGGCAGCCAGGCTGGGGTGCCCCTGGTGCCTGTCGGATTGCTGGGAACCAACTCCCGAGAAGTAATGCGGTCAGGTTGAGAGTCAGCTCCCCTGGCCCTGTAGGTGTGTGGAAGGGCCTGGAAGCGTGTGCAGGGAGCATGTGCACAATGGGGTGGGGGGGGGTGCACTATGGGCCAAGGGGGGTGGTGCATTAACTACCTCACATCCTTAACTCCGCCTGGGGAGGAAGTAGCTGTGCCTCCTGTGGAGCAGCTGTGCCCCATCGGTGTGGATATTTGTGGCTGTTTGCTCCCCAGCACATTTGCACCTGATTCTTCCAGTGGCCTGCATGGGGGGGGGAGCACGCCCCCTAAGTGCTGGTAGGGGGGACGGTTGCATTTATAACGCGGCCCCTTCCACCCCCAGGCACCTTTCGCCCAGTTCCCAGGAAGTGGCTGTGGAATTTGTTTCCAAATATAGACTCCGGTGGGCCAGGCGGCCTGTAGACAGCCCCTTGGCCTCACGGGCGGGACAGCCACCTTCCAGGAGGCCCAGGCCCGCAGGCCTCCACGCGGAGCTGATGGTAAAAATAATACTCATAAACGTGGCCAATAAAAAGGGGGGGAGGCCAAGCACTGGGTTACGAGCCCAGGACACCACCTGACCCGCAGTGACGTTTGGGTGGCCGCTGCCCTGCAGGCTAGCTCCCTCTGTACACATGTACTGGGCCTTCCACAATGACACACAGACCCACGCGAGTCATGCCACACACACTCAGGGCCCGGCCACCCTGAGCTCATAGGTGTTTTCACATGAGGAGGTACACAGGAAAAAACATAGATATTTTCAAAAATACCCTTTTTCAAGGAGGCACACAACATGACAATTCACATACAGACGAACATGACAGCAGAGAGACACACAAAGTCTCTCTCCAAATGGCACACTGTCACCCAGAGCGACTCGAGGATAGTTTCATATGCAGCCGCATGGAAAGCAGGTGCACACGCACAGCCCCTCTGCAGGTGGGTAGATGTGGAACCTCCAGCTCTGCCTGGTTTGAAGGAGACTGGGATGGGGCTGGGCTGGGATGTCCCAGCAGGAAGTGCTCTCACCTGTACCCCACTGTTTGGGGTCAGGCATTCCACCCATCAGTTTGGGGCCAGGAACCCCGGGGGAGCCGTTGGTGGTGGGACGCTCAAGGAAGTCTGGGAGGGCCCCCTGAACACAGCCTGGTGTCCCCCTGTGGGTGTTCCTGGAGGGCCAGGGTTAGGCAGTACCCAGCAGTCCTGGAGAAGTGCCAGTTGCGGGAAGAAAGCGTTTTGCGTGGAGGTGGGATGAGCCGGTCTCCGGAAGCAGGACACTGGTGTGGGAATTGAAAGGAAGGAAGTTGGAGAGTGAGGACCCCCAGTCCTTCCCTCTGGGCTCCCCTCTGGAGTTTGGGTTTCAGAGCTCCCCACCTTCTACAGAGATCCATTCTTTCTCACACCCGGGAGCCTGCGTGGGGGAGGCGTGTGCCAGAGCAAACGTGCCGCAGGGAAAAGGGTCTCGGGCAGGAAAAGCAGGGGCTCCCCTCGGGGTCCTGACCGGGAATCCTGAAGCGACCTGGACTTTGCTGAGGCCCCGCTGGGGTCTTGAGGCAGAGGGATTTCATGGCCTCGGAAGATGCACTCCATCCAAGGGGCGCAGTACTCGGGCCTGGCGCGCTCTCTCCACCCTGAGAATGGAGCACCTGGGAGAGGAAGGGCAGAACTTTCAGGCCAAGCATCTCTGTTCAGTGGTGGCGTCCACGCCCTGGGAGGGCGCTTTGAATCAGGCCAAGCCCACTTGGGAAGTGGCTGGGGTTCCCATTCAGGTTCTGCGTGAAGGCGCTGGGTGCCTTCCCAGCAGGCCTGTGTGACCTCGCCCGTGTCCTCACCCTCTCTGAATCTAATGATTTGTTTCACAGAATGGAGCCAGGTCCATCTCCTCTCCTCTTGCCACCCCATCGACTGTCCCTCCCTCCCCCCCCTTCTCTCCCTCCCTCCAGAGGACAGTGTGTACCAGCTTGAGGCTTTGATTAGGAAAGCCAGGATTTGGGAACAGAACAGGATTGGGAACAGAATACTGAGGTCTGGCAAGGAGAACAGTCTCTTCCAGTCCTCTCTCGCATCCTGCTAAGTGCTAGTGAAGCTGCAGCTGTCTACCCTCAGGCCCTCCTCCCGGTCCCTCTTTCTCCTCATTGGTGGAGGGGATAGAGACACCACAAGAGAGAGCGCTAAGGCTTTCCCAGAGACTCAAGGAGCAGTTGCCTCCAGGGTCAGCCTGGAAGTGCTGTTAGATGCGTAAAATGTGCTCTTTGCACTCACTCACCCAACAATGATCCCCCACCCCGCCTGCTTGGTAGAGCTCTATCTTGGAAGGCAGAAGCTGCTAGGCTCTGGAGTCAGACTGTCTGGGTGCAGACCCGGGTTCTACCAGTGGACTTTGGCCAGGAACTTTTGACTGAGTCCCAGGAATCTTTTCTGTAAAGTGGGGAGCAGGAGCCCCCTTCTCATGAAGCTATTAAAGGACCAATTGAGCGAGCGAAATGATGCTGCAACAGCCCTTAGCCTGTGACAGCTGTCAGCTCTCTAATGAACTCAAGGCTAGCACAGAGATTCTGAGCCTTAGATGTCCACATCTCCCCCTCTTTGTGGCTTTGAAGACACAAGCAGGGCTCTTCTGAAAATATTAATGCAAAATGCTGGGGAGAAAGAAGACAAAGGGACTTGGGGAGTTCCCTGAGCTGCCCCTGGACTCCCAGGCTCAAAAGGGGTGGGTGGGGGAACTTCAGGGTCATCTAGAATCTTCCGGGGATATTGCAAGCCCCATCCCAAGTGGGGGAAGAGAGCAAAGATTTGTCTTAAATGACCAGTTTGAAGTGGGACAGGATCGGCCACAGAGTGGAAACAGGCTAGAGGGAAATTGGTTCCTGTCCCAGTCCCGCAGCCAAAGCGTGCCGTCCTCCACCCACGCCTGCACCCCTGCTCTCCGTGGGCCCCCTCTCTTCTGGCTCCTTCCATGGCCAAGCAGTCCAGGCTGACCAGCGCCCTGGCTCCTTCCTTGAGAACAGCCATGGCCGGATGAGCTGGAAATAGGAAAATCCAGCCGCATTGTTCGCTGCCCAGTCCCAAAAGAGAGGGGCCCTTTCCACCCACAAATTCAAGAAGAAAGCAATGCAACCAAGAAATAATATTATTTAAATGTGATTTATACATTACATCCGTAATGGAAAAATTTTCTCTCAAAAGAAAAGGAGCATAATTTCTTCTTTCCCTCAGTAAGACCTTGGAGGCAACGGTACCGTCGCCTCCTTCCATTTAGCAGACCTTCTTTCCGGCAGGAGAAAGGGTTGCTTGGATGGCGGCCGGGTGGCTCGGATGCAGAGAGAGACGGGAAGAGCGGTGGCGACGCCTAAAGTTTCAGCTCAAACGGGGGGTGCGGGATTCCATTAAGAAATCCCCTGGCCCGCGCGCGGGCCTCCGCGGTCCCGGCTCGGAGCTGGGCCTTTGCGGGCGCTGGACCTTACCCCGCAGGGCTTCTGTTAAGCCGCAGTCTTCTCCTCTGTTTAAAAAGGAGGGATTATTCAAGTAGCGCCCAGAGGCCCCCGGCAGAAGCACGCGACTGTCCGCGGGGCGTCCCATTGTCGGGGACCTTCGCAAGACCCCCTAGTTGCCATGGAGAGCAGGAAATCGGGGGCCTGGGCGGAAACCCCATCGCCGGGAACTTTTCCACCGCAAACCTTTCACCCCAGTGTTTTCTGGGTGTGATTGCGGCGGGGGTGGGGGGTGAGGCTCGGGATTCCTGCCCCGGGACCCTTCTGTCTGGGCTGTCCCCAAAGGCCAGACACCCAGCGCCGGGAGGCCGCAGGAGAGCGGCTGGGGCCCTCGGCCCTAGCGGGCGTGGAAGGAGGATTGGGGTCCCCAGAGCAATCGTTTCTGTGCGGGATCCTTCCAGTTTGGGGGTTGACCGCAAAAAGCACCCGCACCCTCACCCGCCTCCCTTCACCTCCTCCAGGTCATTCCTGGAGTTTTCACTCGCAGCTGCAGACCGTGGCCTCCTTCGCGGCAGTTTCTGCAAAAGGAGTAAGGGACCCCCGGGCTTGGCTGTCCAGATTTAACCTGGCTATGGTAGTGTCAACAAAACCGCTTTTTACCCTTGACCCACATAGGCCCAACTCTGGAGGCCCGTGGGTCCGTAGGAATTTCCAAAATCACTGGCCTGCCTTTTTTTTTGGTCACAGAATGAAAGATGACTGAATCATTCGGCTGGGTTAGGAGATAGTGACCTGGTCTCGTTTAAAGGGAGCAATTGTTCTCGCAATTGCCACCTTCTTTGTTCTCTTGGCTGCTATGAGCGCTGACTCTCCTCTATACGAACCATCACCTCTCCCCCCCACCCCTTAAATCGCTTTTATGAAACATCGGATTGAGTTCTCTCCAGTGGGGACAGACACCTTCCTATTGAGGCCGGTCCAGGCTGGAAGGAGGGGCCTGGGCAACCAGAACTGGGGGCGCGCTGTTCCTCCCTCGTACTGAACCCCCCCTTTGAGTGAGCTTAACACGTGTGGATTTAATTTCCCTTTCTTGCTTGCTTTCTTTTCTGCCTCCCCCCCCCCCCCCCCCCCCCGTGAGGGAACAAGAAAAATAGTCTGCAGTGTCGACAGCGGGACACCATTCTGTTTGCCAAAGAAAATTTGTCTTTCCAGAGCCCCTGAGAGCGGCGGGCTCCCAAGTTTCCACCGCACCCGCTAGCTGAGAGGAGGGGTGTCCAGACAAGCGCTTGTGTGCACCCCAGACCTGCAGGTCTGAGTCTCTACCTTACGGGTGCAGAGTCCTGGTTCGTTATGTATAGACATTTCCCCACACCTTTGGGGGCTATGGGATGAAGGTTGAGGGGTAGATGATGCCCGAAACCTTTCAGCGGTTCCAGGCTGCGCCTTCTGCTGGCGTTGGCAGGCTTGGCGCAGCCGGGGTTGCGGGAGGTAGCTCCGGGGTTTTTTCTCCAGCCGGAGATCCTCACCTTCTCCCTCACCAGGGAGCCCCCAAATCAGAGGGGGGCCTGGACAGCAGCCCCTTGCCTCCCACATCCTCTTGCTGCCGCCTTCTTTGCTCTTTTGAAGTTTGCAAATCCCCAGCTTTGGTGCCGTGTCCACTGGGCCTCTTGACCGATATTCCTCTTCCATTTTTCATTTCCCTGCCCAGGAAAAACATCTCCTCCACCAAACGCGGGGGCACAGTGGGGGATATTTCCAAAGTACACACAATAACACCAACCCGACACCAACCTGGACAAGGGCACAATAAGAATTCTTAGGGAAAAAATGGGGAGAGAATATTGGATATTGAAGTAACAATAGCAGCCAGTATTCTTCCCAGATACTTCCGGCTCAAAGAAAGGGTAATTTAGGAGCTGAATAAAGCATTGGGAAGAGAAATACCGTGATGCTGGGAAAAATGTTTGAGCCAGATTTTCTAGGCAAGGAGGAAAGTGACTTCCTGAGAAAAGCGGGAGTTTTCCACCTTCACAGTGACCGTCTTTTTTGCAAAATGAGTTAGTTGGTCCAAGTTCACTGTCCTTTCTATTGTTATTATAATTCTTACTAAATTTCCCAGCCCCATTCACACTTCTACCAGCAGACATCTGGGTCAGACAGGGACACAGTGGGAGAGAATTGGAATGGGGATATAGTTCTAAGGGAGTTCTCTTTTGAGAGGAAAGAAATACCGCAGATTTGGATGTGGATTTCTTAACAGAAGGAACACGCGAAAGAAAAAAGATCCACAACAGTCGCCCCTTGCTTTTGTTTTCTTGGGCTTTTTCCGTGGGAACCTCTGCCCCCCCATTCATTGTATTAAAATCAGGGCACAGCAGGGGTAAGATGCAGAGGGAGGGAGCTCAGCTGGGGGCAGATCCCACAAAGCATCAGCATCCCCCAGCCGGGAGGGAGGTTGTGGGTGGCAGTGGGCTCTCCAGTTTACTGCCCTAGTGATTGAGAGGGGAAAAAAAATGGGGAGACAAATCTAGTCGAGGTCTGTCGTTTACTCCGTCCCTGGTGCGGCTCGGGAGCGCCCGGGCAGGCGGCTCGGTGAGGCTGGGCTTGCGGGCTCCTGTGTCAGCCGGGCCGGGCGGTCGTGGCGCCGGGGACGCGAGAAGGGAGCGGAGCGGAAAGGAGCTCGCCCGGCGCCAGTCCCGCCTTCCCCTTCCAGCCCGGGCTGGGCCCCGGCCTCGGTTTCCGGCCCACCTCGGCCCAGGGGTCAAATAGGGCCTCATCTGGAGGCTTCGGGGGAAGGAGGTCGGGTTGCGTTCTCGGCATCTGGGAGCCCACGCTGCCCCGAACGGGCCTCTCGTTTGGGAAAAGCGAAGGAGGAATCCGTTTGGAAACGAAAGCGAGGCTCGGGCAGCCCCCGCGGCCTGGCCCAGAGGAGGGATGCGGGTTCGGCTCGCGGGGAGCCGCCGAGGCTGCGGGCGGGCGGGCCCAGGCGCCCGGCGCCCGCCGCGCGCCCGACCTTGACTCCCGGGAACGCGGGCCGCCGGCGTCCCTGAGGATTTCCTGCTCCGTCGTTCCCGCCCGGGGCGGAGAGGGCTGGAGGCCCTGGGGGCGGCGGGAGGGGGCGCGAGACGCGGGCTCAAACCCCAAAGCCGGGGCAAGTCCAGCCCCCGCCGCCCTCCGGCTGCCCGGCTGCGCCCCGGGGAACTTACCCTTGCGGCAGGCCGGGCGCTCGCGCTCCCGGCGCGGGGCGGACCGCGCTCCTCTCTCGGCACCGCCGGGGGCGTCTCCGCCGGCGTGTCGCCGCCGAACCTAGGCGGGTGCCAGCTGCGCGCAGAAGCTGACACACTTCCGCCAGCGGGCTGCTTGGTAATTATGCCCATCGATCAGTCTCAAAATAATCATCGTTATTACAAAACAAAACAGAGGCACCGCGTCCTTCTGCGGGCCTCGGCTTCAATTCTTCTCTGCAGAAACCAGCCCTCTCCATGTCCCCCCTCACCACCCACTGGCTCCCGGGCCACGCCGGGGCTTTGCTAAGGGGGGGGGGGGGGGCGCTCGCAGGATGGCCTTTCTCTTAGCAAGAAACCTTGCGGCCACTCGCTCCGGGCGTCTCGGTCTCATTTCCCCTCCGCGATAATCCAGTCGTTACTACTAGGCTGGTCCACCAGCGAGTCCTCGGGTATCGCCTCCCGAGGATAACCAGCTGGAGACGCCTCAAAATTCATTTGCCAAGGGCTCCTCCGCAGGAAAAAAATAAATCATTTTTAACGAAGAAGAAGTAGCCCTTGCTTCCTGAGAGACTCCCCCGACCCCTCTCCCCTCCCCCCAATGACTTGATTTCTTTCCAGTCGGGGGGCTGAGATGGGCTGCCACCTCCTTTCGACCCCTGCTCCTCCTTAAAAAAATCGATCTCTATTTGTGTCTGATGGTCGCCACCCCCATTTCCCCAGAGAGCGCTGGCTTTGTTTATTTCTTTATTTATTCCCTGGGCCGAAGTGGCCGGCACTTGGGGCTGCGCAGACCCAGGCCGGGACTGCTGGGCGAGAGGCAGAGACATTCATCTCCTGCCGCTGCCCCCCAGTCAAGCGTGACAGCCCGGGGCGGGTTGCGTGACCGGTGACGTCTCCAAGTCCTATAGGTGCAGCGGCTGGTGAGATAGTCGGTATCGCCTGCTTGCCTCTTTATTTTATTGGGGTATGCCTGGTAATAAACAGTAATATTTAATTTGTCCGAGACCACAAACCAACTTCGAGCTGGGCGGTACGTGCTCATCTTGATAGACCTTGGAAGGCGGCCTGGACTCAAAGGGGGTCTCTTTTGGGGGCCTTTCCAAACTTTTCACCTGAAGAGCCCTCCCCAGCAAGGCGCCACTCCTGGCTGGTGCGCTGGAAAAGAAGAGGTGGGATTTTTGGAGGTGAGTGTCCACCCAGCGAGCTAAAGGGGTGGGGGGAAGAGGGTTTTCTCTGCACTTGGCCTGTCCATAGCCCTGGCTCCCCCCTCCCCAACTCAGGCCCTGTTGCATCCTACGGGCGCCCTACCCCACCCTACCCCACCGGCCGTGGCAAGAAGAATGAACGCATTCACTTGTGTTCTGCCTTCGTGTGTCACCTGGCAAGAATGGATTCCTCCACGAAGATAAAAAATCCCAGTGTGCCTGATGGCCCCACGGCCCGCACTCCCCAAACTAAGCGAATCTAGCTGGGCAATTACTTGGGGGAGTCCGGATTTTCCCTCTTGGACGGGGCCTGCCGATTATTTATGGGAATTTCTTTTATCCACAAATCTCTGGGACTTTAAGGGGATTGGAGCGGTCTTTCTGGATTTCCCCTCCCTCTACCACAGATGCCTGGTCCAGGCTCATCCTCAAGCCATGTTTGTTTTCTGTGTCCCGCTGGGGGTCTGCCTCCATGGCCAGCCCAAAGGTTGCTGAGCTGACATTTTGGAAGGGCGAGGGTGTCTTTACAAATAAATAAACCGCCTCGGCAAAGGGCTGTTTGGAAACAAACCTGGTAGGGAGAGTGAGAACTATAGTAAGCCCGAGTTGGTTTTCTCCGTGGTTGTCCGGCATTTAGAGTTGGACAGTCCACTTTGGAATTGTACAAGGATGTGTCTGTCAGGTCTGGCCTGGGATGTGAGTGGGAGCGGCCACGGGACTGCACAGAGGTGGCTGCTCATGGCCGGACCTTCCTCTCTTCTCCATCTCCCACCCCACCTTAGACCTTGGCCAGCAGGTCTGAGTCCCTGGAGAACCACTGAAAAGAACGGGGGAGAGGGGGTCCAGGGGGCGAAGGTGGGCCACAGAACAGGTCTGGGACGTGGACCCCAAGCCTCATCCCCAAGAAGCAGTGCTCCAATCTGGTTCTGCTCAAGCGGAGACGCTGCAGGCTGTATGTTTAGGCGGCTGCTGACCTCTTCAACTCGACCCTCAAAATAATACATTTCCGAGAGGGGAGGGCCAGCGGGCGGCTAAGGGGAAATGAAAACCCCAGCTGCCCCCAAGGACTGTTGGATTATTTTAATAAACTGGACACTGCCTTGTGTACTCCCCAAGCCGGGGAGGTCTGGAGGCCGGGCCCGGGTGTTTGTGTGGGGGGAAAGGGGGCGCAGCGCAAGGCGACTTCTTGGCATCTTTGATCTCGGCCCGCATCCAAACGCACCTTCACCCCGCCTTCACCCCGGAGTCGCTGAAAGTCGGGGTGATGAGTGGGGGTGGGGCGGGGAGATAGGGCGACCAGCGCCGACTGCGCGGCGCGGCTCCGCTGGGCCAGGCGGGGTCACGCAACGCTGCGGGGCGAGGCCAGCGATGGACAGAGAATGCGGGCGAAGCTGCGGAGGCGCACGGCAGTGCGTGCGTGTGCGCTTGTCGTGCGTTCACACTTCTCCGCCCGCTCGCGCCGCCGAGATTACTTCCCGGGCAGAAGCCGAGCGGGTTTGCGATGCTTTGTGCAGGAATTTTTGCAGCCGCCGCGGGCTCCGAGAAGCGGAGATGGATGGAGGTTGGAAAGGGGGTGGAGAGGAGGGGGTGACGGCGAGGTCTGGGTTGGGGAGTCAGGTTGTGGTTTGGCGGTTCGGGAAATCTAGTGCAAAAGATGGTGGGGGGGAGAGGAAGGAGAGGGAGGGGAGAGGGGGAAGGAGAGAGAGGGAGAGGGGAGGAGAGGAGAGGAGAGAAGGCGGCGTGAGGTCCCAGTTAGCTGGAGAGGCAATTCCAGTACTTTGCAAGCACCCAGGCGCCCCGCGTGTGGAGCTCAGCTGAGCCTGTTTGTATTGAGGGGGGGTGGGGCGGAGGAACGGTGTCTCACCTCGGATTCCAGAACTTTAACCCTAAAGCGGCGTTCAGAAACGGCTTCCACCCTTCCCACGGCTCCCTCTTTCCCTCCCTGGGCTTGCAAAGCAAGAGGGAGCCCGGAGACGCCGCCGCTGCGGGTGCCCCCGGAGGCTGCTGCTGGGCGTTCTGGGGAGCCTGCTGGCGCCGGACCGCTGGGAAGAACTTGGGGGAGACCGAGCGCGGAGGAGGTGTGTTTCGGCCTCGGGCAGTCGCCGCCGAAGCTGCAGCGGTGGGTGTTCCTTTGTAGGCAGCCGTAGCCGCTAGTCTGGGCAAGCCGTTCCCCGCATAACCCCGGGAGCCACCATGCCCGCGCCCCCGCCTCGCCGCTGGCTTCCCTGCTAGGAGCAAGAGGGGATGCGGTGAACGCCGCGGCTTCGCCGAGTGAGGTAACCGTCCCCGCCGATGGCCCGGGAGGCGCGGGAGGGAGCACCGCCTGCTCCGGGCGGCGCGAACGTGGCTTTCCAGCCTCACCCTGGATGCCCGGCCGCCCGGCTCGTGGCGATTTCGCGCTCCGGGAGCTGCCCCGCTCGTTGAGCCGGGGAGGCGGTCGGGGCTCGGGGAGCGGCGTGGAGGTTTGCCGGACGCGCGGCCTGGTTCTGTCAAGCCGCATCTGGTTCGGCCCGGCGAGTCCCGAGCTCCTGGCGAGGGCGCGGGGTAGGATCCTCTCCCGGGCCAGCAGTGGAGGGGCGCGCGTGTGGGGGCGCCAGCCCCGCTTTCTTTTGTTGTGAGCCGGCGGCGGGGCTCCGTCCCCGCCTCGCCCCAGTGAGGGAAGCTGCGGAGAAGTCGGTCCGCGGAAGCTCTCCTCTCTTCTGCAGTTCCGGGATGGGACCCAGCCTTTCGCTTCAGGGGCTGCTAAGATTTTGGGGGCCACCCTTTGCACCCCCTTCCTCATCTCCCCTGTCTTTGAGGGGAAACCACTATTTGGGAACGCGGAGGGGACTGGAAGGAGCTCCAAGAGCAGGAGGAGGGCCCCCTGGAGCTTGGGAAGTTTCGCGGCTGGTATCGTGCAGGCTCCGACCGCGACAGAACACACACTCGGGCCTTCGCGTCCGACCCGGGCGGCGGCTGCAGCGCCTCGAGCCTATGCTGGGTCTGGGACCGAATTTTGCCCTCGCCAAGCCCGAGCTGGGCCCTGCAGCCCCCGCGGGCCAGGCCGGGTGGAAGCTGCAAGAAACCTTTCTCGGCCTGGCCGCCCGAGCAGTGCCCGCCCGGGGCTGCGCAGCCGGGAGAGCAGGAAAAGGCGCACCCAGGCCGGCGCTGAGCAGGGCCTCGGGCACCCGGTGATGCGCCGCCCTCCGAGCTGCTGCGGCACCGTCGCTTTTCTCTCCTGGGCTCCTGCTTGGCTAATTTTTTAGACTTAACTTTTTTTGTTTGTTTAAGGTCGGGGGAAAGCGGAAGGCTTTTAATTTTAAGAACTGTGATTGATAAACGATGACCGTGAATTCCGTGGACCTGGTTTCTCAATCTGCACATCCCTCCCCTGTATGTGTTTGGTTTTGCAAGAGGCGGGTTGTTGCAGGCATTTGGCCTCTTGCAGAAAAAAAAAAAAAAACCTCTTGCGAGGTTTAATAGAGTTCTGACAGTCTCCTGTAATTCCAGGACGAAAAAAAAATTCTCCAAAGGACACTGGGTTTTTGTTTTGTTTTGTTTTGGGTCTGTACCCGATGGCTTCCAAAAATACCGACTCCTTATCTTTATTGGCTCTTCCAGAAGTCCAGACAAATTTGACGGGCAACTGGCTGGTGCCGGCCTCGCTGCCTCCGGGTCTGACGCGGGGCTTTCACAGGAGGTTGTGCGTGGTCATGAAATAATAGTAATGGTAATGATAGGCCCTTCTGCTTTGGGGTGCTGGCCGCGGGAACCCGGCGACCAAAGTGCCGCCTCTGTCTTTAGAACTGCGCTCTCCAAACTTCTCTAATTGCACCCTCTCCCCGGTCCTCAGAGCAGAACCCTGCGGCGCAGGCACCGCGCCGGGCGCACCATGGCCGCCGCAGACGAGGGCTTTGGCCTGGCGCACACGCCTCTGGAGCCAGACCCCAAGGACTTGCCCTGCGACTCGAAATCCGAGAGCGCGCTAGGGGCCCCCAGCAAGTCCCCGTCGTCCCCGCAGGCCGCCTTCACCCAGCAGGTAAGAAGATCGCCCGCCTTGGGGCCCTTTGCAAGAACCCCAACCGGGCGGAGGAGGCCGAGCCCGAGAACCTGCCGAGCCCCCGCCCGAGGAAAAACACCCAAACCCGCCGCCCATTGTCATCCCTCTTTCTTTTTACTCCCATTCAATCCCACCTTTCTCTGGCCAAATACCAGTGTATCCTAATCGCCCCCTTTTGTGACAATTACCCCAATGTCGAGAGGAATTTGGACATGTATTTCGTTTTTAAGGGAAGTCTCAATTATCCAGCTCTTTGGGGCCAGCTAACAAAGGCTTGGATAACTCCTCTCCTGCTGCACTGGTGTAGACCCGGCCCAGATCGCCTCATTAAGGGCCGGGTCAGCGGCCGCTTCAGGACGGCAGGAGCGATGGCTTGACCCCTCTTCAGATCTTCCGTAGCCTTCGCCTCCACCCGTCTTCTCCGCGCCGCCGCCGCCGCGACCCGCGCGGGCACCATTTGTCTTTGGGTCAGGGCCCGGCGGGCTAGTGCGCCCTTCCTGGCGGCGGGGAGAGCTCAGGGCTGGGTCTCGAGGGTGCACCGAGCTGCGGGCTCGCCTGGCTGGTAAGCTGGGCCCGAGCGAGCGAGGAACCCGGCCGCGCGCTCCTGGCGCTGAACCCCGGCGCGCTGGGGTGCCCCGGGGCGGCCTTGGCAGACCCCGACGCATTTCAAATAGGGTGTCAACTGGCGCGAAGCGGCGCAAATTGAGTTTAAGAGATACTTAGACGTAGGTAAAACCCTTCATTCCTGGGAATTCGATGTTTGTCCTGGCTGTTCCCTGCCCCTCTCCTTTGCCCTTGAAAGGCCAGGAAAATGTATGCACATTTGTAGAGAAACAGAGAGCTTGGGCACATAGATGGGAAACTTACAGATTTCTTTTTAAAAGGTAAAGCAAGTCCACTGATTGGGCAGTTACAAATTATTTCAAAATGGAGACTGAGTGCATTTTTTTTGCATTGGTTTTGTAAAATAACTTTAACTTGAAAGCGAAATTGTTTAAATGACTTCACCTTGTGTCCAATAATCTGCACAGCTCAGGGTGAAAGGAGCTGCATGGGGGAAGGCCTTTGAAAGTTTATTAATAGAGACATTCAGAATTAATTTTTATTTGGGGCTGTGGGTACATAATATATACTTTGTAAAATTTAAATTTGCAACCCTGGTTGAGAATAAATAAATACGCACATATACAGTATTTGCACTTCTGTATATTTTATGTTTGGGCACATAGGTGTCTATATAAGAGTATCCTGAGTGGGTTATTTCTAGATTGAAAAGTTTCTCCTCCTTCCCCCTTTTGCCCATTTCTGCTTCTTGGCCAAACCGTTTGAAATTGCCCCCCCCCCTTTTTTTCTCAGCCCCTTCCTCCCTGTGGACATTTCCGAGCACCCTGGAAAGGCAGGGATGATTCTCTAGCATTATGCCGGTGGTATTAGGGGGAGAGGGCACTCCTGGGGATCAAGTGGTGGCTGCACACCCCCTCTGGGGCTGAGTTGACACCGGGATTCCTAGGGAGAGGCTGCCGGCTGTTCCAGAGCCCGGGCAGCCTTGTAGTGGGCTGGGGCAGCTTGCCACCTTCGGGCCCTCAGGGCCCCAGAATGAAGGCGATGTGGCCTCAGGGTTTCTGGGGAGTTTGGGGCAGGTGAGGGAAGGCCCACGGTCCCCCCCCCCCGCCCCCCCCCCCCCCCGGCTTGTCTAGGTCTGACTTTAATCTCCTTCCTGCAGGGCATGGAAGGCATCAAGGTGTTTCTCCATGAAAGAGAGCTGTGGCTGAAGTTTCACGAAGTCGGCACGGAAATGATCATAACCAAGGCTGGAAGGTGAGGCGGCCACTTCCCGGGAAGGGGCCAGGGGAAACTGGGAGAGAGGACAAAGCAGCAGCAAAGGTGGACCGGGAGACAGGCGAGAAAGGAGAGGGGAGAAAAGAGAGGGAACCAAGAGAAAGCAAAGAAGAGAAGGAGAGACAAAGGGAGAGAAGAACCAAAAGTTTGTACCAGTCAGTTCTTTTTAAAGAGGTCCAGGGAGAATTCCTCCATCGCTCCCAAGCAGGATGGGGGAAATTCCCTGAAACTGCGCCCCTCCGAAGCCGGGCATTTCTTCCACCTGGTTCGGATCCGGGACTAATAAAGAGCTTGGGAGGCCAAGCTATCTGGACCGATTAAAAATGGAGAAAGGAAGAGAGGAGGCAGCGAGAAAGGGAAAACAGGCCCGGAGAAGACTAGGGGATGAGAGTGGCTTTGGGTTTCACCGGGTCTCCCCTGGATTCCTCGCCCCCACTCCCACTTCCCACCCTCCGTGACCTTGGCATGGTTCCAGGGTCCCACCCAATTGCCAAACTCTGAATCGTTGCATGTATTCGCTACCTCTTCCATTGTTTATAGAAATCAGGCGAAGCCTTTGAAACTGAACCGGGGCTCGGCCGGGCTCTATATACAGACACCGATAAACACGGCAGCTTCGCCAAGACACTCACCCGGGCCTGCCTTTTAAGAGCTCCAGGAGTCTTAGCTAGCGAGGCCGTCCTGGTGGGGGAGGGGGGGAGCCTTGCCGCCCTGCGCCTTAGAGCGTGAGTGAGTGCGCGCCGGAGCCCCTTCCCCGCATCCCGCCGGCTCCTCATCTGGTGCTCCGAAGGCGGAAAGCCCAGCGTGCACCCAGAGCAGGCTGCGAAGGGGGACCAGCGGGTAGGCCCGAGGCACCCGCTGGGTGAAGGGGGAGGGTGGAGCCGCCTCGCCAGATGCCCCGGTTCTCCGGCCGAAGCCTCCGGCAGTAAACTGGCACCAGTGACATTTATTATTATTTGAAATTAAACAACGTCTGCTCCCCTCCCGCTCCACCCGAGGCCCGAGTGAGCTGGGAGGCGCGTTCTGTTTACACCAAAGCATTGAGGTCTGCCCATTCCGCGGAGCCTGGAGCGCCCCGGCCGCTGCTGCCCGGCCGCTGCCGCCCGTCCTCCCAGCCGAAGCCGAGAGGATCTAACTATAAAAGGCCTGCGATCCTGGGCCTCCGCCTCCGGGCGCGACGGAGCCGATAAACACCGCGGGGCTCCCGCTCCGGGGCTCGAAAGGGGAGGCCTGCGCTCACTTTCCTGCCCTTCCTGAGCGAGCCAGGCCGCAGCAACCCGTCGCTTCGCTCCCCGCCAGCCTGCGAGTCCCTGCGTCCCGGGGCGCAGGCCGCCCGAAGCGGGTTAGGAACGGGGAGTGCGCCGGGGTGCTCAGGGGCAGTGCGCGCAGCGTCGACGGGCGCTGCCCGCTTTCTAACCACCGGATCCCGAGTTCAGGCCCGCGTTCTGGCGGAAACTGAAGCCGGATGGGTTTTGAATTTCTCTGCGGAGGGCCACCGAGTCTCGCCTCTGCGAGAAAGAGTGCCTGGCGCCTTGGAGGAGTCGTGGGGCATTTAGGAATAAACTCCAGCCCTCAGAGGCCCGTGTCAGAGGTCAGCCACGGGGCTAGATCGTCCAGCTCTGGGGACGAGGGACCCAAGCCGAGACAGGGAGTGTGTGCTCAGCCACGCGTGCAAAGCCGTGAGTGTGTCCCCAGAGCACATACACCTTCGTGTCCACGTGACACCGCAGCCCAGCGCTGATGGGTGGAAGCACCTGGCAGGACGGAGGAAAAGACCAGCTTTGTGCCTGGTAAACCTTCTCTAGAGCCCCCCAAAAGAGCAGATGCCTGGCCCTGCAAAGAGCAGTCAGCAAGAGCTAAAATGGGGTCCTTTTCAGGTCCCCTCCTAAACTAGTTCTCTGAAAGCCCTCAGCTCCTGGTTTCTATTTTCCTCCCAGAGACAACAGTTGCCACCGGTCTCCTCTTTCTCATCCCTTCAACTTCCTACTCCCCTTAACTTCTAGGAAACGCGGGATGGATCTTGGTGGGAGCGGAGCGGGGCCAATTTTCACTCCCCTGTTTCTCAAGAAATCCTTTCTTCTGTTAAAATTTCTCAATGTGCCCTTCAGAATATTGCCATTAACACCAATCTTCAACCTCTCTCCCTCTCCTCCCCCCCACCCCATTCCCTAGGCGGATGTTTCCCAGTTACAAAGTGAAGGTGACTGGTCTTAACCCCAAAACCAAGTACATTCTTCTCATGGACATCGTTCCTGCAGACGACCACAGATACAAGTTTGCAGATAACAAATGGTAGGCCCCGGGGCCCTGGGGGAGGACAGACGGGCCGGTAAAAACGGAATTCCCCCTTCCCATGGACCTAATACACATTTTTAAAGCTACTACTGTGTGCTAGACGATTTTGTGCCTATTCTGTTGCATCCCCCTAACAACCCTGAGTCGAAGAAATAACAGTCACTAATCCCATTTTATAGATGGGAACGTGGAGGCTCAAAGTGAGGTTCTTGCCTAATGCAATGACTACACTCGCTGGTTGTGGATGATTTTTTTTTTTAAAGGGAGTTATTGTTACTAAAGGCTGGAGGTATTTCTAAGGGGCGTAAAACCATTTACAATTATTTTTTATGAGTTACTCCTTTAAACATGCCTTTTTATGAAATTGCAAAATCGGCCAGTGTTATTTCCTTTAACCTGGAAAAAAAGGAGAGGCCTATTTCTCGGTTATATTGCCCCACGGCTGCCAAGCGTGCAGAGGCTTGGAGGGAAAGCCCTCTTTGAAAACCCTCAAGGAGTTTTCTGAGACTTTTTGCTTGTGAGGCTCCCAAAACCCACGATTGTTCATGGGCAGCAAGCGGCTTCAAGATCCTTCTGCGCTGCCGCGGGCGCTAAGGGAGGAATTAGGCAAACGAATAAAGAGCCAGGCTCCAGGCTCTCTGGGGGGACGCCCGGGATGGCCCCCAGTGGATGCCCGAGCGAGATCTGAGGGTCGGTCGTTTGCAGAGTGTTTCTGGGCCACACTCGGCAGCCCACCGTGCCAGCTCTGGGCTGCCCGCCGGCCAGCGGGTCACACCTCTCCTTGGTCTAGGTCTGTGACCGGCAAAGCGGAGCCCGCCATGCCCGGCCGCCTCTACGTGCACCCGGACTCGCCGGCCACAGGGGCGCATTGGATGCGGCAGCTCGTCTCCTTCCAGAAACTCAAGCTCACCAACAATCACCTGGACCCCTTTGGGCACGTAAGTGTGGCTCGCAGCCCACCTCGCGTCCTTGCGTTCTCCCTCTCGCCTTTCTCCGTTCTCACCCGTCTTCTCTCTCTTTGCTCCTTGCAGCCACACTCCTCTTTTCCCTTGCTCCCTTTTTTTCCCACCTTGGTCTCTTTCTGCTCCTCGATCTGCCTTCCTTTCTCTTCCTGTTTCTCTCCATTCTCACCTCTGCTCTTTCCTTTTCTCTTACTTTGCCACCTTCTAATTCAGCTTTCCCTTCCCTTCCCTTTTCTCTTTCTGCTTCTTTCCTTTCTCTGCCTCTCCTCTATCAGACACGGGCTGCGTTGCCGTCCTCTGCGTGGCCCTGGCCTGTGCTCGGGGTCTCTCCTCCCCTGGTGACTGGACCGAGGGTGCCTGGTTCTCCGCCTGCCCCCTGCGGTGTGCTGGCGCTGTCCATCCCAGGCCAGGCCACATGCCCCTCTTGTACAGATGGGGAGCCAGCCCACGAGAGAACTTCCATTCCAGGGCCACTTTTTCCGCTGGATACCTGCCCTTGGGCAAATAGTTTCTCCAGCTTCCAGCTTCCCCCGCCCCCATATCCAGAGCAGGCAAACCGGGATGAGGGCTTCAATGCAAATTCTGCATCCACCTCCAGAGAAAGGGGCCCAATATTCCGTGTACGAGGATGGGTACCCGGTTTCCCCCTGGGGAGAGAATGGGTAGCATTTGGCAGATTCTCAGCAGGGTTCCTTCTCTGCTACCCCCTCTTCCCCAAAGGAAAAACAAGCAAAAGCCGAAATACCGGGCTAGTTTCTCAACAAGAATTAGCTGGTTTGACCCTTAAAAAGTGTCCCCAAATTTCTCCCTTGAAAATAAGTACTGACCAGGACAGAAGATGGCCATGGAATTCTATGTCTAGAACATTTACTTTGATGATTCGACAAGGCAGTGCGCTCATTCATTTTCTGCCATTTGGTCCTCTTGGCAGCTTAGCGACTGGGACAGAAAGATGCAGCTTTTGTAAATGGGAGTCACCGGGAGGGGAGGTGACTTACCCAAGGCCATGCAGATTTGCAGGTGGAAACAGGAATGTGAGGCCAGGTCTCTCTGATTCTAAAAGTGCTTTTGTGTCCTGCCAGGCTGTCTCTGCATAGAGAAGCGGCATTGGGGGCATTTCCCAAATTGGGGAAAGGAGGGGGCTGGGCAGCAACGGGCTTGGGAAGGAGCGCTAGTGGTTTGTGAAGGTGCAAGTGAGAGCGCAGCTAAAGCATTGGACTAGTGGGGCCTGAGCCAGAAGAAGTCTGCCTCCACGGGTGCGCCCAGTGCCACTCTCATCCCTGTAGTTGATGGTGTGAAGGAACTGCTGGCCACCGGCTTAGCTGGACAAGAGGGGGCAAAAGGCCTCCTCTGGTTCTATGCCACTGCCATGGTGCAGGAAAGGCCCTCGAAAAGGGCGCAGTGGGGAAAATGCCGGCTTCCTTTCCATCCAAACCAAGTTGACTTGCCTGCAGCACCCTTCCTGCTAGTGTGTCTGCCGCAGAACGGCTCTGGGCCTGCCTGCTCGTCGGCTCCCGGCATGCGGGTGTACCTGCTGAATTGAATGCATGCCTTAGGTTTACGCGCCAGGAGAGGCGGAACCCATTTTGGAAAGGTCCCGCGAGCCTTTCTCCGCTGGCATCTTTCTGGAGGCCGAGAACCTTAACGCCGGAAGTGGGATTGTCCTCCAGGCCTGTTTCAGCTCCTAACTTTCCCTCTGCTGCTCCAGGTGTGGGTTTTGGGGTCGCGCTGGGATGGTGGTGTCCGGGGAAGGCGCCTGGAGGAGGCACGCAGCCCCACCTTCCCGCGGGCTGCAGATGCCACCAAAGCTGGGGACGGGCCAAAGGCGCTCCAAGTTGCTTTTGATTCCCTCAACTGCCACGCATTCCTCCCCCAAATTCCGGATTGGGAATCCAGAGCTGCCCTAATGAAATTAGGAGCCATTAGATCGCCTTCGCGCTGTCCCTGGCCGTCAAAGCAATTTGGCTTAGCTCGGGCGATGGTCACGCCGGCCCCCGGGGGCAGCAGCGGCTGCGGGTCCCTGCTGAGCCTCTCTGTCGCCACGCCGCCCCTGCCGGCGTCGCTTTGGGCCAGGGAGGCGGCCGGAGATTAGAGGCGCGCGGCCGGGGTCTGGCAGGCCTGGGGCCCTGGGCTTCTGGCCCCTCCCCCGGCGCGGTCCCGGCTCCCTTCCCCGCGCCTCCCTGCGGGCCCCCAGAGTTAGCCCCAAGAATCCTGCCCCAGGGTCATCAGTGCAAATAATCAAAGACCCCGAGACGGCCTTTGCTGCTCCACCGTGGGGTCCTGCGGCAAAGCAGGCCAGATTTCCAGGCTTCAATCGCGCTGTCAGCCCATTCGCCTGTTGGGTGGGGATGCATCAGAGCGCCTGGATAAATATTAGCCTTCACCGCCTCCCGGGGGTATCAAAACCCAAGCGTTGTTAGAACAACAAACTCAGTTTTACTAGTAAAGATGTTCATCTTGTAGGCAAGGCTCCGGCTCCAGCAAGGATATGGGGCCTGGAGATCCTACAGGAAGCGCAGCCCCCCTGCAAAGAGCAGCGGCAGCATTGCAGCCACAGCAGCGAAGGTGCCACTTTCCCCCCCGGGGAGCACCCCTAAACATGGGGAAGATAGGAAGGAAGGAGAGAGAGAACGTTCTGGAAAAAGCAGACGCAGCAGTCCTGGCCGGGGCCACGCTCTGAGATGATCTTAACTGGGTCCTGAGAGGCTGATAACGTTGGAGAAGGGGAGCCTGGAGGGCTGCAGGCCCTTTCTCCTTTGCTGGGGATGGCGGCGGGCGCTTCCTTCCAGCCTCTCACCAGCCTTAGAGGGCCGAGCAAGTTTGCTGAGTCCTCCATCAGCCCCTCAGGTCTTTTTCCCCCCACTGACTCCACTTTGCACATTCCCCAAACCACCGGCCAAGATATGGGGTCTATGTATCCACTCCAAACCCAAAGGAAAGACAGTGCAGCCAGCCCATGGCTGGTCGTCCAGCTCTGCATCTCTTCTCTAAGACCCGGTCTGGTCTCTTCTCTTGCAGCCTTTAGAGTTTGTGTGTTTTTTTTTTTCTCCTTCTTTTCATTCCAAAATTGCTGCCTGGCTTACCCCAGGTCGCCCATTCCTCACTCACGACTCATTCTGCTCCCGTTGGGGGCAGGAAGTGCCCAATACAGGGAGTTAATATATTAAGCAAACTTTATTCAGAACCCTGATTTCCTGTTGTGTGTGCTTTGGGTAGATTTTCTGAATATTACTCCAGCTATCTTGGTTGGGAATTATCATTTTTGAAGTGTTTCTTTTTAATGAAATCACTGGCCCCTTCTCAAAACAGGAAAAAAATCTATTTTTTGAGAGTCTAATTTTTTTGTGTTTTAAAAATAAAATTTTATTGAAGTATATCATTCATACATATACATGGATGATAAGTGTAGAGTAAAATTTGTGAACTTACAAAACAAATATGCATATCATCATACAAGGCTCCCTTCCACCCATCTCCCCACTACCTAAACCTTTCATTGTTGTGAAACATTTGTTAAATACTATGAGAGAGCATTGTCAAAGTATTACTACCAACTATAGCCCAGATCTTACATTTGGTGTATTTTCCCTCCAACCCACCCAATTATTACATTCTATGTTAGTATTATATATTTGTTATTGCTCAGAAGAAAACTTTCTCCTATTTGTTCTGTGAACCACAGCCCATCATCTTCCACTGCATTTCCTGTTAACTTGTACAATTTTTAAACTTATGTCTAAATTTTCCCAAATATTCCATCAGAGATACCATATACCTATTAGCAGAATTTTTCCCAGTTGTCAAAAACATCAAATAATTTATCAATTGGTAATTTATCAGTTTTACCTGAAAGCCTCCTTCCCAAAACCTCTGTTTTCTTACTCCAGATCCACTTCTTCAGTTCCACAAGGAGACTAATTTTGAGGGTGGGGAGTGGGATTTCGTCTGGAAACAGTGCAGTTTTGCTCATCTTACAATCTCACTTTCTTTTATGTTATTTAGATTATCCTAAATTCCATGCACAAATACCAGCCCAGATTACACATCGTGAAAGCTGATGAAAATAATGGATTTGGCTCCAAAAATACTGCGTTCTGTACCCACGTCTTTCCTGAGACAGCGTTTATCGCGGTGACTTCCTACCAGAACCATAAGGTAAAGTCAAACCCAGGGAGCACTGCGGCCTGGTGGCCGCCGGCTCATTTGCATAAATCTGCCTTATTGGTGGCCTCGTCCAGCCACACAGCGCACACCAAGATTACCCCCAGGGTGTTGGGGCAGGGACAGAGGTGTAGAAGAAGGATTTAGCTGCGTCTGCTATATTAATGAATTTAACAAAACCGTTGTGTGCACACACACACAAATTAGAAAAGAAACTTGTCAAACCATAGACGTTTAGGCACCCAAATAAATGCAAGGAGAAGGCATCCCACTGTAATCAGGAAAGGATATGTGAGAAAAAAGGGACACTTTATTGGGTGACTCTGTGCCCTTGGTGTGGGCCTTCGTGGGGCCACCCTTTCCAGCTGGGCCTCAGTCTTTTGCCTTTTGGATGCATCTCAACTCTCATTGGAGCAGGTGGCAAAGTTGCCAGAAACCTTGGGTTGGGCTGTCCTGATGCTTCCCTAATTATGCCAGTTATGGGGACCCTGGACCATGTACTAAAGCAAAGTTTGCATTGTTAAAACAAAACAAAACCAAAAAGCAGCCCATAGCACCAGCAGCCCAGAACATTGCACCAGGACTTAAACAATCCCCTGCAGTGCACAGCGATGTGAGGGGAGCAGGAGCCAGGTAATGGGCGAGAGGGCCAGAGAGGCTGGGGGTGCACAAATGCATGGACTGAGAGAAGATGAGATGGTTGCAGCTTGGCATAGAAGTGGAATGGTGGCAGACTGCACACATCAGACCCCGCGGCTCAAAATCCAGGGCCCCGTTTGGACTTGATAATGACATGGGGGCAGGGGCACCCAGGATCGCAGGTGGAGAGAGCATCTTCTCTTTTTCTGCAGGAGAGAGGGCTTGCCCTGCCTTGGCTTGGTTCAGTTCTGTCCTTTAGAAACTTGAGTGCATGTGGATTCATTTCCTTGGGGGTGTGGGGGGGTAGCATTTAACGATTCCTAAAACCTTCTTACGAAACTATCTCAATCTGGAAAGGCAAGACATAGGAGCTGGGAGGGGCTGCTGCCCTGGGGCTTGGAGACTATTAGGAGGATTAGGCAGTGATTTGGGGTTAGACGGCGTGGGAGGAAAGTGCAGGAAGGCCTACACGGGGT
The DNA here is from genome assembly GCF_030445035.2 of Dasypus novemcinctus. NCBI lineage: Eukaryota > Metazoa > Chordata > Mammalia > Cingulata > Dasypodidae > Dasypus > Dasypus novemcinctus. Next base: position 23,990,691 of record NC_080691.1, on the reverse strand, counting down.
CAGTGAGGGCAGGTCACGTGGGCAAATTTACAGAGATGGAGGTGGGGGGGGTGGCGCCCTTCCCCCTCGTAGCTGAATTCCCACCTGCAAGGAAAGGGTGAGGGAGCTGCAGGCTACCATGGGGCCAGGCCATAAGAGGCCAGGGAAGGGCACTAGGCAGGCTTAGCACCCCAAAACTCCTTGTCACTCCATGAAGGTCATTCCAGTGCAGGCTGCCTGGCAGATAATGCCCCCATTGAGACCGAGGCCGTTGCAAAATATTGTGGGTAATCTCCCAATTCGGGTTGTCAATGACCCAACCAAGCAGTGATGAATGGTCCTGTCTGGGAACCCAGGTCTTGAGAGAGCTCGCCACAAGAAAACCTACTCCCCCCCAAAAACAATTACTTGCTAAAGGGGAAGGAACATTTCTCTGCGCTCCTCCCACTGGTTGAACCAGCAGGAGCGAAAAAGCTTAGGTCAAATGTCCTGCAAGTAGCAAAACTATTTCAGGACAATTTGAGTCTGGCTGCTAGAAACCTGTTCCCCCTGCAGCTGCTCTAAACCTATGTTTAAACTTTGTGGTGACGGTCACAGGAAAAAAAAGGAAAAAAATAGCAGTGAGAAAACTCACCCCCCCCCATATATATATAGAGGCTCCTAGACCTGACAGACGGTCTAAAAATATATCAGACCTTCTTTCCTACCCCCCAGGAAGTCCAGGTTCACACAGGAGGGATAGGAAAGGGTGGAAATATGAAAGTGACTTGCCATGAACTGTGCAGGGTGGGTGCCCAGGTCCTCTGGGAAATGCCTGAGCTTTGTGTACCACCCACGTGTGAGCAGTCTGGGGCAGCCCACACTTAGATTGCTCCCCCTTTGCTCACAGCTGCATTTAGGCATGCCAGACACACAACAAGCTGTACATATTTGAAGCACACAATTTGATAGGTTTGGCATATTTACACGCCTGTGAAAGCAAGCCATAATCACTTGTCAAACATACCTAATCCCCCCCAATCACTATTAAAGTTTTTCTTCCCCTATTAATATATTTAGTGATCATCTGTGTGTGTGAAGGAGTGCTTGTCCAATGCAGTGTATACGTGAGTCCAGGAGACTGTGTGTCTAAATGCTCAGGGGTCTGAAAATGTGTCTCCAAATATGCATTTGGGTATTTGATGAGCACATAAAGGGTGTACACGTAAGATTTGCTTTTTAAAAATTTTTCTCTTGTTTGGGTCCAGGAGCTCATACAGAAAGGTCTTCTTATTTGTAGCATACGGAAAAGGCACCTTGTTTCTTTGTCAGAGCAAGTCGAAAGCTTCCAGTCAAGTCGAGGTCCCCTGCAAACACTCCCCTCATGGATATATGATGTGTGATTGAAACAAGCGGGCCAGGGTTGTTAGGTGATTTGTGGAATCAGTCTCATTACTTTATTGTCCCACCTGGTCGGGCTGTTTAGACTCATGACCTCATGTGGAGAAGCCAGCTGAGCTCTTAGCCACCTAGTGTAGGGTTTAGTGAGGAGCAGCGTCAGCCTGCCTGGGTGCACATCCACTGGACTTGGGGCAAATTACCTGTCCCTGTCTCCCCATCTCTGAAATGGGGATGATGATGGAACCCAGCTTGTAGGGCGTTGTGAGGATTAAACGAGATCTTCCGTGCCGAAGGCAGGGTGCAGTACTTGGCAGGGGAAGCACAGAGGCTCTCAGTGGTAATTCCATTGATTGACTATATAACCGATTGATTTATTGATCACTGACAATGCAGCCTCTGGAAGACTCCACCTGAAAGATGGTGGTGATTTTTAAAAAAGTTCTTTTTGCAGTGGCTGAAAAACAACTACAAGTACCAGCCTTAGTGGTTTAGTTAGTCCGTTCCCTGATCGGTTCAATTCCAGCAGAACTGTTTGCCTGGCCTCATGCCATGGGCAGATGAGAAGTGAAAGAAAAGAAAAGCAGGTGATAGGATTATATTGCCAGGACGATTTGGGGAAAAACTAGCTGGCTGTTTTTGGTCAAAACAGCTCAGTACCTCAGACTTCTCTCTCTCCATCTTTCTTGGGTGCCTTTCTTGAATACAGGTTCCAAGTGGAAAGCAGGTATGTGGCAGAGTTCGTTTCTTCCCCCACTGTCTCGTCCTGTATACTGCAGGTCTCTTAGTGACGCGGTATACTTCCTCAGCCCAGCTGTGATCCCAGGCTGGATTTGGGAGTTATTTCCCCAGATGGTTGACAGCTTGAAAAAGATATTTAAAAACTCGAATCTTCCCCAGTGACGTTCACTCTGTGAAACACGTTTTTGTAAGGTTTTCACTGCAGTTGTCAGCAGCTCCCATAGCAATCCCTAGAAATATTTAGGTGTTAAGAAAAGGTCACGTGGGCATTTCATTTCCCTGCTCTTGCAACAATGGCTGTGTCTACAACCACGTCTATCCCTCGATATTAACTTACTTTGCCACTGAAAGGCATTTTTCTCCTGCTTAAATCATTGTGTAAGGAGACCATATTTATGAGGTATGAGCTTTCTGGTTGGGACCAGGAAATGAACCCCTAATAGAGAGAAATAATTAAGATTTTTGGCCTTCGTGAGGGTTTTTTTTTTCTTTCCAAAAGCAAGAATTTGCAACAATTATTCTCATTAACTTTTACAGCCTCTGTCTCACCAGTTGGAGCTGGTATTTATATTCGCCCCCAGCCCCCGACCTCTAACTCTCCCCCCCGGATATCCGGGTTTGTGCTGATTGGGGGGGAGGAGTACATTTGTATGGTGAACAGAAGTTAGTTGCAGTGGAGCCCTTTGGCGGAGCCTGGACATCCAGGTGTGTCAGTTCACGTACTCATGAGCAAACACACAGCATATTAGGAAGGAAATTTCAAAGACAGGCTTAGAGTAGGTGACTGGCATATTCAAAATAACATGGACATTTTTGCCTGCAGTTAGGCTTGCATGTTAACATTTATCAAGGGTGATTTTTACAGCCTATAGATGCATATATTCAGGCTATTCAATGAGACATATGCAAGATCAATGGACCTAAGTGTGTATATAGTAAATTGCTCTATCATGTGCAATGGCTTTGAGCAAAAGATTTGGCTGATAAAAACGTCTATTAAAACCCGCCCTTTTCTTTCTCTTAGGGCAGTATTTTGTTGTGAGCTCTTGGTAGGGCAGTGAGAGCGTGCAATGGCCCTAATTCTTTCCTGATGCCATACCCTCATTGTCTTCAACAATTCCAGGGTCTGGCTTCAGTGACTCTGGGGGAGGCCAGAGTTTCCCCCACCCCTTTTTAAATGACCTAATTTTTACTTAAATTTTCAAGACTCCTTTTAAAATAAATGATTTGGGGTCAGTTGGGTTGCATTTTAATGTAACCAACCTGAGTGGGATGGCAGTTACCATGAGATGATGGGCTTTCAGACTTTTGAAAGAGAACTGGATTCAGGAATGTACATTTTATAGACCTTTTCCCAAAAGGATTTTTTAATAACTTTTCTCTTCATTCTGAAACATCAACACAGAATCAGAGGCCTGTAAGAATGGGTAAATATGTGTGTGTGTGTGTATATGTGTACACACATATTTAAAAAATGGTAATTATACATATATTTCTATTGTGAATGCACACACACACAGTAATTTGTGTTCATAGAGTCTTAGAGTTAGAAGAAAACCTCATGGGCCATTTCTTCCAGAAAACTGGATATACCAGAATGTCTCCCCCCCCCCCCCGCCCCATCCCCAAATGAACAAATTAGAGAGTACCATTCATTAACTCACCCTGTAAAGAGTTTCTCAGAGTCTAAAGCTGTACTGCTGGGGTACATGAGATGATTTTTTTTGGGGGTGGCATTGCATATGATGAAAACATACAGAGAAACTTGTTTCTTTTCAATTATCTTTCCATTCTTCCATCAGGGAGAGAGTTTCAGTTTAGGACTTTGTACTAAATACCCCCTGAAAAGTTTCTAATCTCCCCTTGCAACAAAGGAGAGGCAGGTCTTGGATTTAGACCTTTCTTCAGGTACCAGTAGGAAGAATTGGATAACACTCTTTTCTTTTTTATTGAAAGCAAATACTTTTAGTTGATCATCAATAGAGACATGTTATATTTTTGTGTGAAATAAATTTACATAAAAAGTGATGTGATGCAAACAAAAATGTTAAGCAAGTAAGTATCCAGGGAATATAGAGATATGACAATGATTGTGAAGGTGAACTTTAGACCAAAGTGTGAGGAATGCTGCCCTGGCACCCATGAAGTGAGCCAACATATAAAAATTCAATTTATGCATAACTTTTAGGAAATGCTTCTAGCAAGCACATGCATTTTATAGCCCATGTATGATGGGCGGACTCCATATGGATGCATTCTGTCACCTGGATCTGCTACTGTACACGCACAGTAATATAAAGTAGTGTTGATGGCTTTACATCGCAATTCTGGGCCTTGAACCAAAATGTCTAGCAAGACCCTATTCTATTGCTATGCTTTGTTCATTGCAAGCCTGAGCTCCCAAAGGGAGGGCTCTCTCTTCCCTGACGAGGAAATGTAAGAAGTTTGAAGCCGTGCGGTAACTATCATGTATGTCATAATCACATAAATTGGTTTATTTTGTTAAGCACCCTCCACCTGAGTTAGCAAACTCTGTGAAATTATGAGATGAGCTATGAGGCATGGTAGGGTTTTGGAAAACAATAATCAAGATGTGGTCTCTCCAGAAATGCATGTGAGCCATGCCATTCCCATGGAGATTGCTACCCTGCTGGACGTGGGACAGTTACCCCAGCTAGTACAATGTTCCAGAGCGGGCGGGGATTGGGCGTGGAGGCCTCGAGTGTGTTGGAAATGCAAAATGCCAGTATTTGATGAAAAAACAAACAAAACCATGATTGGAACCGGGCAGGGTATATATACGAATCCAATTAATGGGTAAACCAAATGCAGGTTTTTTCCCCTTTTAAAAGCAGTCTGATCTAGGACATTTTTCAAAGCCTCCGCTCAAATGAGGTGGTGGGTCCTGCCAATGTGGCTGCCTTCATTTGCTTCCTTTGGTTGCCAGAGGTTGCGTTTCCACGTTCCCCATGACCCTTATTGTTAGCTCATGGCACGGGGTGGCTTGTAGCCATCGAGTGAAAACTAGCTCTCTCCTTTCCTTCCTGCAGATCACCCAACTAAAGATCGAGAACAACCCCTTTGCCAAAGGATTCCGGGGCAGTGATGACATGGAGCTCCACAGAATGTCAAGAATGCAGAGGTAAGGGAGTGGGCTCCCGGCTCCCTCTCCTGCCCACAGCCCGGGGCAGCCAGCAGGGAACTAGTGCCTCCCACCCCCAGCCTTCTGCTCTCCTACCCCTGGAGAAGGGGAGGCCAGGAGAGGGGTGCTCCTGCAGCCCCGCCCTCTGATCATCCTCGCCTGTGGTTGGCCCTATCAGGAAACTTCGAGAGTGAATCCTGTCCAGGCGAGGGGGCGTGAGGGAGCCTGGCTTTCTCCCACCGCCAAGGGACCAAAAGCCACCACGCTCTCCTCTTTCTTTGCTTTCTCTCCTCCTCTGTCTTCAGCTGAGTCCTCTCTCTCTTCCCATAAGTCACAGCCGATGAATAATTTTCTTTCTGGCAACAGCCCTCGGTAAATGAAAGGGAAGTTAATGACTTGATTTCCTGGGGGTGGAGAGCCGCCACTCAGGACACCATGTGGTGTCCAGGGCATCGGGGGAGTGGAAGCTGGTGCTAAAAATTGCTCGGTATTTTTACATATCCTGTGGTCACAGTCGCTGATATGATGAATAGAAGGGGCTGCAGCAAATGTACATAGTGGGAATTTGGTTTGATTTGAAAGGATTGTACAAGCATTGCCAATTTTGTCAAACATATTCTCTTCCTCTTGATAGGCTTCCAAAATTATTTACCATATGGCAAGAGAAGTAGGAATACATCTTAATCCTTTTGACCAATAAGGGATTTTTTATTTTCCTCCTCTTTTGGGTTTAGTATTTCGAAATAAAAAGAGATCATTGAGGATGCTTTCCTTTATCCTTTCTGGAAGACAGATGGACAGACACATTCATTCAAAGAAAGAGAAGAGTCTGAAGAAAGAGAAAGAGAGGCAGCTGCTCTGTGGTTTTAACAATGACCTTGGAAATACACGCCATGGACACTGGTTTTAGAGAGCAGACTCACCAGGTCTAATTATGCTTTTTAAAAAATAGATGTGACATGATGTTCAGGTGTGCCACACATAACCACCCTCGGGGATGCCTCTCTGTGCTCGTTATTGGGTGTTCGTAATTGGTTTCCTTCTTGATTGTGGATTAGTATGACCCTTCGGTGGCTAAAGCAACCAAGTTCTTAAAACACTATTAAAACAAATGTTTGGCTTTGAGGCGATGAGCTTCTACATTTTGAAATTGGAGTTTGATTAAGTCATATAGCCCGTGGAAGACTTGACAGCAAAGATCACATCTTAGCTGAGAGGGGTCAAAATGTGTGTGGCCCTGGACTCGAGTGCCAGGTTTTTAGCCCTGCAGTGTTTAAAATCCCAACCCATTCTGCTGGCTGTTTACTGCCAAGGCAGCTTGACCTTTGCCAAGTGAAGTCCCCATCAGAGTCCCGCTGGAGAAGGTCCAGTCTGTGATGGCTACCACCCCTTTAAGCCGGCCACCCCAGGATTTACTCCTCCCCACTTAAAAAAACAACAGCTTTATTGAGACATAATTCACTACCATAAAATACCTGTTTGAAGTGTACAGTCCGGTGGTTTTTAGTGTTTTCACAAATGTATACAACTATCACCACACTCAATTTTAGAACATTTTTATCACCTCCAAAAGAAACCCTGGAGGCGTTACCCTCCCGCCCTGAGCAGCCACGAATGGACTTCCGATCTCAGTAGATTTCTCTGTTCTCAGCTCTCACGTGAAAGGACTCCTACACTGTGTGCTCTTTTGTGACTGATGCTGCGAAGGTGCATCATGTTGTAGCATGGTAGGATCAGAACTTCACACCCCCTCTTCTCCCCTTCCCTCCTTCCTGCAGGTCAGGAGCAGGTGGGGGTCATGACTTTAAGGTGTCGTAAATCACCCCCACCAAACATAACCAGTCCCCATGTCCTGTGGCATCTACCTCAGCCTAGCTCAGAATTCATGCCCCTGCCCCAGCTCCTCCTGAGCTGCTCATGTCGGCCACCCCCAGCCTCGCCTGCCACGGCCTCTGACTTCTTTGGGCCTCGATTTCAGTCCTGTTCTTCTCCAGTACATTCTCCTGGCAGCAGCCAAAGAGATCCTTGTAAACCACAGGTCAGACAAGGTCCTGCCGCACCCTACGGCACTTGGGCCCTGGGTATCCGGTCCCAAGTCCTTGGAGTGGTTGACCACGCCCTCTGCAATCCGGGCTCTTGCCCTCCCGGGCATCTGTGTCACACTCTGTCAGTCGTGCTGAAGGAGATGTTGTGCTCCAAATCTGCTGTTCTTTCCATAATTTTTGGCCCTTGGAACACAGGTTGGGTCGGCCTCAAACTCCATCCTTGCCTCCATCACCTGGGCCGTACCTGCCCATCAGCGATGGGTGGGCTTCTTTTGGCCGGGGACCGGGTGTCTGTACTCCCTGGCCCCCCTCACTGCTTTCCTGCACTAGACCAGGGCCTTGCACTTTGGAATCTGAGTGGACAAGTGGTGGACATCCCGGGAGAGAAAGACGGGGAAGTGCCTCTTTCCTGCGTGAGGGACCCTGAGTCCACGTGGCTGCACACACACTACTGTCTGCATCTCTCGGCAGAGGGCTCGACGTTTGCCTCCGTCGGCTGTCCTGGCCATCCCCCCGGCTCCTGCAGATCAGCTGAGGCTGGACTAGTTGTCCTTCCTGGGTAGAGTTTTGCAGATGCAAAAGGCGGCTGGTAATTAAGAGGCATTCAGGAATTGACACGCTGGGTCAAAACTCTCAATCTAAGAATCTTTGCGGACATGTTAGGAGTTTTTTTGGGTGGGGGGACCAGAGGACTCAATGTAACCATTGACCCAGCCAGGTTGGGAGAGTGGGCAGGGTCATCTGCCCAGGTCACTGGAGGTGGCCTCTGGGCAGCAGAGGGAAGCTGACCGCTTCAGTGAAAGGCTTTGGGGGTCAGACAAACCTGGCACTCAAGCCTTGCGCTGCCATTTAGCAGCGTGTGTCCTTGGGCAAGTGCTCAACCTCATGGGGCCTCAGCATCCTCATTTGTAGAAGGAGCATAAGAACAGCCTCTACTTTCTAGGATCGTGGGAAGAATTATATGAGAAAAGTGCCTGTGGCCTGCTCAGAACCTAGTACTCACTCAATAGAATTTACCTGATTAGGGGAAAAACTCCCTGTTCCTCCTAGTTTCACTTGTGTTCAGAATTCATTCTGGGCCGTGACCCCACGCCCAGGTGCAGTACGCAGTAACAAGTGGGGCTATGGCTCTCGGGCTCTGCAGCAATCCGGCCAGGCCGGTAAATCTCGTAATCCTGTTTCCTGTCCAGCAAGCACCGGCTGCAGCTGGCCTGGGGAGAAAAGCAAGGGAGATGCAATTTCCTCTAATCCCCACAATTAGAAGAAGGGGGAGTGTAGTGGGGCTATGCGAAGCATTAACTTGTGGTTACCCCACTTAAAGAACGTGTGGATTAGCTTGGCTGAGGTCTGTCCCCCACCATCTCTCTTCACCCACTGCTCTATGTTTGGAAAATGTGGATGATGCTTTAGTTATTTTCCAACATTCATTTATGGCTTCTCATTACAACAGCAGTTAACTGTTCATTGTACAAATGGGAGAGCTATAGAGAAGCCCAAAGAAGAAAAGACACATGTTATAAAATCCAGCCTCTGGCAGACTGATTAAAATATGTGCCAAGGTTACTTAGAAAAGTTAATCTGTGGTTCTAAAAAATCTTCTTCCCCGAACCAATGTTTCCCAAAGTGCAGTGCTCCTAACTGGTGACAAATGAGATTATGTAGGTGGTGAACAGACATGTGCCACATCAGACCTGTGAGTTCATAGATGTTATAGTTCAGGGTGAGACTAAGTTGGAAGGAAAGAAGGAAGGTTGATTTAAGGCTAATTTAAGGGAAAAGATTAACAAATATAGCAGCAGAGCTGGTATAAAGATTTGGCAAACACTATCAAGGTGATGTGCCAATGACAGAACCTTGGGAAATTCACATGAAAGCTCATCCTAAAAGGAGTGATTTGGGAGCTTCATGGCTATTTGAAATGATCCAGGCCCTGCGTTTTCATGGAATGTTGCTTTCTTAGAACTTCGCTTCGATTTTTAAGATGTGTTCAAACAAGTTCTGAACTTCCTAGCAATCAGAGGGCTGGCGCTGGGGAGGGGTTATGGAGCTATAGACCCCCATAGAAAGAATGGGATTTGAGTCTGTTGGGAAGAGAAAAAGGATTTTCTGGGTTGCAACCAGGAAGAAGTGGAAAGGTCTAGAAGTCTAGAGGTCTAGACCGGGGTGAGATTTTGAAGGCCTGGAGGCCAGCTGGAGCGGTACCCAGACAGGTCACTGATGAGGAGAGCTGCTCTAAGGAGCATGGGATTCTAGAGGTAGCAGGGGCAGCATCTGGTTCAAGTGCCTCCTTTTGCAGAAGGGGAAACTGAGGCCCAGGAGTTCATTTATTACTTATTTTTTCATCTTTTGAGCAGCTGTTGATTTGTTCATTCAACCAACACACTGGTTGAATGCTTTCTCTGTGCTGGGCACGAAGATGACTAAATCAGAGGGGCGGCCCTACTAATGAGGTTCTGGAATTTGGGTCTAGGCTACTACACTGAGGAGCTCTGGGGCTCTCCTCCTCCACTGAGCCTCTGTTTTCCCCTGTGTTAAAAGGGGGCTAATTATAGAATTAACCTCCAGGGTTGCTGCCCGGATGAGATGAGGTAATGTGTTTGTCCCTACTGTTGCATAGCAAATGCCTTTAAAACTTGGTCTGGCTGGGAAGCCCTGGGCTCCAAACTATCCCATCTGTATGGGACTCAGAATCCAGAGCAGCCAAACTGGGGCTTCGGGTCCCAGCTCCGGAGACCACTCCCCTCTAATGCGCCCACAACAGGCAGCCTTTATCCTGCCATGGAAAGCTCTGAAGCCATCAAAGCCCCGAGTTAGATACAGTCATGAGTTAGATACAGCCCTCAGTGAGTGTCCACAGATACTGCTGGCAGCAAAAAGACCGGCATTGCTCGCCACCTCTCTGAGAGAGGTGATGCAAGAAGCCCTTCTGTTTTGTTCCCAAGATCGTGGGTCAGGAATTTGGGAAGGGCTCAGCTGGGCGGTTCTTGCTTGGGGTCCCAGAGGCCGGCTGCAGCTGCAGGTACCTGAAGGCACGACTGGGCTGGATGTCCAGGATGGCTCACTCATGTGACAGGCAGATGATGCTGGCTCTGGACTGGGGCCTTCAGCTGGCCTGTCCAGTGGGATGGACCCAGGGTAGTCAGACCTCTTACACGAGGGCTGGCAGAAGCTGCATGTCCTCTTCTGACCTAGCCTGGGAAGCTGTGCATTCTGCATTCTGTTGGTTAATCATGGCCCACTAAAGTCAGTCCAAATTCAAGGAGAATGGACAGGGACCCCCCTTTCCATAGAAGGATGCCAAAGTATGTGTGGGTATATTTGAAAACTGCATGTACGGAAGCCATAGCCCAGTGTCTGGCCTCGAGTGACGCTTGATCACTTTGTTAAGACAGAGCCCGTGCCCTTGTGAAGGCAGAAGCCATGTTGACTTGTCCAGGTGCACACAGCTGGTTGAAATACAGAGCTGGCTGCAAGCTCGGTTGCTTCAGGATGGAGAGAATCTCCATCCCCACCAGGCTGCTGTGTGTCTTCTTACAATTTTAACCAGACTCCAGAGTACCCACAGGCAGTGGCAAAATGCTTCCCCTTGGTTCTTCTCCTTTAGCTCACACAGAGGGAGAGTGAGCATGCCTGGTCTTTTTGCCCCAAGCAGAATTTATGGAGCATAGCAGATCACTCTCCGATGACTCAATGGCCTGAGTTCCTTGTGGAAGGGTCGGGGTCACCTCTAATCACTTGGCCCTTTAGTGAGACTCTGATGGATTGGAGGATGTGGTCTCCTGAGATGGAGTACCTTGAGGGCCCTCTTGGGCTGGCCTGGATTTTCAGCTGCACATTCCTTCCTTCCTTCCTGATTTTAAATGAATTTTCAGCTCATAACTTTGATCATTTTTCAAATTGCAGGTTTAGCGCTCTTGGATTCTCATGCTTGTGGTTTAAGTTCATTGCAACTCCCAAATTAATAAGAAGTGATTTCTAAGACAGCATTCTGGAGATGGCGTTAACTCCCCACTTCTTGCCATAATTTTGGCTAGCCGCATGATTTCCTCCATGGATGTGGGCATCTGTGTAAAACAAGAGAGGGGCTGTTTGGGAGGCTGAGCCAGCGTATGTGAGGCTGTGAAACTGGGCTCTGTCTCTTCCATCTTGGGTCACGGTTGTCTCAAGGAAAGGGAAGCCCACCACCTCCTCCCCTTCCCCATGCATCCCCTGCACTGTCCTCTACCCCTCTCTTCACTGCCTCATGCCCCCACATACCTGCTTTTCAAGGACAGCATCTCTGAACAACCCACTCACCCACCCAAGTTTGAGCTGCATTGCTCAAACTTTGGGTAGTCTTCACAGTTACCTGAGGGATTGTTAAAAAAGCAGATTTCTGGATCTGTCTCAGAGGTTCTGAGTCAGTGGCTCTAGGGAGGGGTGGGAAACTGCCCTTGAATGAGCCCCTTCAGGTGACTGTGATGGGGGTGTCCCCTGCTCACCCGTGGATGGCCCCTTGGCCCTAGAGAATGAGTGGATGCATGACCTTCTTTCCTGGAAGCAGAGCCGGTATTCTGGAATGTTTGTATAAAAAAGACATTCTTCTCTCCTTAGCGCCAGCTTTGGCTGAACATTAGAATTACCTGGAGAGCTCCCCCAGTATGTTGTTATGAAAAATTTAAGACATGAGAGTAAACTTGGAAGGACTGTAGAGTGAATACTCATATACCCATCTCTAGATTCTACAATTAACATTTTGATATATATTTGCTTTATCCTATATCTGTTCACCCCTTTATCTGTCCATCTTAGGTTTTCTTTGATGCTTTTCAAAATCAGTTGCACACAAGGACATTTCACCCCTAAACAGTGCAGCACCCATATCATTAACGAGAATTCCATTTTTGTGATCCCTTTTCATTCTGTTAAAATTTATCTAACAGCAAAATGTACAAATCTTAAGTGCATCATTCACTTTTTAAAAATTTATCGTGGTAACAGGCAATCTCTAGTCTACTTTGTGTCTCTATGAATTTGCTTATTCTTGGTATTTCATACAAGTGAAGCTATACAATATTTGCCCTGGCTTATTTCACTCAAGGAGATGTGTTCAAGGTTCGTCCATGTTGTAGCATTTGTCAGAACTTCATTCCCTTTTATGGTCGATGGTGTGCCATTGTATAACTGTATCACATTATGTTTTCCTATTCATCTGTTGATGGACACTTGGGTTGTTTCCACCTTTTGGCTATTGTGAATAAGGCTGCTACCGTTTACTTTGTGACAAATGCATATACCTGAGAAACCCAAGCCTTATCAAAATATAGAACATTCCCTTCACCCCAGAAAGTGCCTGCCTACTTCCTCCCAGTTAATCTGTACCTCCACTTCTCCATCAGAAACTGTCAATGTTCAGATTTTTTTTCTTTACCATAGATTAGTTTTGCCTGTCATAGAATTTTTTATAGATGAAATCATGTAGTGCTGACTTTCTTGTGTAAGGCTTCTTTCTTCTGGGGAGCTTTTAAAGCTCTCAGTATCCATGCTGTGCCCCAGAACCATGATATCAGATTCGCTGGGGGGCGGGCTCCAGCATGAGGACTTAAAAAAATTTTTTTTAAATTTATTTCTCTCCCCTCCCCTCCACCCCCGTCTTGTCTTCTCTCTGTGTCCATTCACTGTGTGTTCTTCTGTGTCTGCTTGTATTCTTGTCAGCGGCACCGCGAATCTGTGTCTCTTTTTGTTGCATCATCTTGCTGCGTCAGCTCTCTGTGTGTGTGGCGCCACTCCTGGGCAGGCTGTACACTTTTTGTGTGGGGAGGCTCTCCTTGCAGGGCACACTCCTTGTGTGTGGGGCTCCCCTATGTGGGGGACACCCCTGCCTGGCACGGCACTCATTGTGTGCATCAGCACTACGCTTGGGCCAGCTCACCACATGAGTCAGGAGGCCCGGGGTTTGAACCCTGGACCTCCCATGTGGTAGGCGGACGCTCTATCAGTTGAGCCAAATCCACTTCGCCAGCATGAGTATTTTTAAAAGTTCCCTGGGAACTCCAGTGTGCAGCCAAGTTGGAGAACCATTCCCCTCCAGATAGTTCTTCCATCCCTGCCCATCTCCACCCTAAATCTTGTCTCTCAATCACCCCTTCCCACTAGTTAATAACCTCACATTAAAATTTTATTTTCCTAGAGACCCATTTCCTTGTGGTTTTTTATTTGGGGGTGGTGGTGAATTTCAGACTATGATATTAGGACACAGAATATTCGGCATTCCATCAGAAGTGTTAGCATTTGGGCAGCTTTGCCAAGGTCATCATTTGCAACCAAGGTCACCGGGGGTTACTTGACTTACTTCTACATGACCAAGGGACCACTGTGTGATTTCCCCAGAGCAGAGGAGGCCTCAGGACCAGTTTGAGAAAGGTCATTAAGTCCAGGGCTTCCCAGCCCTCTTGCTTCCAGGAGAACGGAGGCCCAGCCTCCAAATGTTCCTTCTACCACCCCACCCTCACCCCAAAATGAAGAAAAAATTAATTATGAAAACCAAGACATCAAAACTGGTGAGAAACATTAGTCTTACTAGACTAAACTAAAATCCTGAGCTATCCAATTTAGTACTAGACATCTGGCAACATTACTGGCTGGATGTCCAGCTACCACAAACCCTTCAAAGGTTTAGTTTGAATTTATGCTGGTAGCAGTCCTTCACATCCATCTTTTACTTTGGGGGCTCGTGACCACCCCGTGAGATGGGCCTTGTAAAAGGGGAAACTGAGGCCGAGGGAGGTGTTGTGAATTATCCACACACCTGGTCCAGAGTTTTTCACCATGATTCCAAACTGCCTCTGTGATGTTGTTCTTAATTTTTCTTGGATCATGGAACCCCTTTGAGAAACGGACAGAAGTATAGACCCCTCCCTAGAAAAACTGACAGGCTCCAAGCGTTCGATATTGGGGGAGTTCACAGACCATTTGAAGCCCTTGCAGGGGGATACCTCAGATCTAAAATACAATAATGTGTCATTGGTAAGCTGCTGTTTGTTGAGCTGTGTGTCCCAAATAGATCCTCGGCCTCTCCAGGCATTGTATCATTTTACAACCCCGAGACGGGGTCACTCATACCCCATTTCACAGACTGGAGACTGTGGCTCAGAGAAAGGAAGTATCTAGCTAGCGCTATCATGGCCAAGTTCGTGGCAGGGTACTGACCGCTCAGAGCACACCTCACAGCCTGACTTCAGAGGCCACGTACGGGTCCACCGTCCTGTTAGTAAAGGATCTTGTGGTTTGACAAGGGGCCCCGAGGTCTCACAGCCAAGTTATCGCAAGTGGTGGATGCTCAAGGCCAGGGAGGGAGGCGCCAGGGCTTCCGTGGCATCCCACCCACCCTTCAGACCTGCTTGGATTCACGCTGGGCAATCCACACAGCCTCTCACACCCTGTGTTCTCACCAGTGAGACGGAACGGACGGCCCTTGCCGTGCCCCTCTCCAGCTTGCTGGGGTGGTGTGAACCGAGTCATCAAACGATGGTCAAATACTCTGTAGTCACGAAGGAGTGAGCGATTATTTATCACCTGCACCGGGCCACATCCCGCCTGGGGTGTCCCCCCTTCAGTGCCTGCCGTGTCTGCACACGTTAGATCAGCATCAGTCCCCCCAAGTGTATTAGAAAGTTAATAAATTGGGAAAGCTCTCGAGAGGCCGTGGGGCCCCTTTTAAAATTTTAAGCACAGATTAAAAGCTAGTGAGAGGAGGAATTTGCTCCACGAGAACAGGGGTTTTGCAGGCCAGTCCCCTAGCCTCGCCCCAACGCGCTGCTTTCGTTGTTTGGAAAAGGCTGCCAGAAATTGGATAAGCATCGCAGCGGAGGACAAACAAGAAAGTCCCAACATGCCAGCACCCCTGCCACCTGCTCCTGTGAAAAGGCCAATTCAGTCTGCTGCGGTCCAAAGTGCTCTTGGGGGGGTTCGTTAGCTGGCAGCAGGCTGAGGATGCAGCTTGGCCGCGGATTTCAATATTCCCTTGTAACGTTTTACAACCCAGACACGGTGACAATGGCATCATTCATTGCATTCGCTCACGTGGAGCCGAATGTGAGAGAGGGGCCGAGCCCGGGAGAAGCTGGTCTGCAGACACGCGGGGTGAGCCAGTACTCAGGACCCTCAGCTGGGTCTGGTGATCCGGCCTCTGAGCTGAGCATGCCCCGGGGTGCTGGTGCAGCTGCGTGAGTGGGGGCAGAGTGGCGGGATTTGACAGCTGGGAAACTGAAGTTCCTGCCGAGGGTAGGAGCGCTGGCCCGAGACACGCCCGAGCGTGTGGCTATCAGGATGCTTTATTTGCAAAAGGATGGTTCTGTTGCCCAGGCACAGTGGTCCCCCGTTATCAAGTGGTCGAGGATAAGTTAGCTGGCAAGAGCTCATCTTCTTATCCCATGGACTTTTTTTTTTTTTTCCCATGGACTTTTGAGATTTCTGCTGTATTGATCCCAACTCTGTCCCTTCCACCCATGCCCCAGTGAAAATTAATCTGCTCTTTGTTGGACTTGGACATCTTCTTCCCCTTGCCTCTATAATCCACACCCACTGGGAGGTCACGTCACCTTCCCACGGCTCCCTTTTGACACCTGTCAAATGTCCTTGTGAGCACCGCGTTCAGCCACTAAGAGAGACGTTAATGATTGACTGTGGGGATGATGTTTCAAGCTCCTTGGAAAGAGACGAGCTGCAAAGGACCAGCGGTTATGGGGATAATATTGCCTTCCCACTTCTGAGAGTGTCAGTAATCAAAAGCAGGATTTGGTCTTTCTAGATGGTAATTTTGCAATTTGGCAGTGCTGGAGCAGAGAATTCCGTGGAGTCCACTGATACATTCTCTTGTAAATATTCTCAGCCAACATTTCTTGGGGGTTATTTTCTTTAATTAAAAAAAAAAAAGACCCATTAAAAATACAATACTGAAAGAGACTTCCCCCTTTTCTGTTGGAATTCTCTCAGCCTAGGGCTTTAACTAAGTAGACCTAAAGAGAATTGCCAGAAAAGTTGGACAACTTTTATGTTTTATGATGATGATGATGACGTTTCTTCTTTTTTTCTTCTTTCCACTTCGTAGCTTGAACCGCAAAGTGAGCGCTCTAATGCTACTTTCGTTCCTTTCAGCCTCCTGGCCCAGAGAAGCTTCTGACTGGTGTGGCCTCTCAGGGTGGCCCCAGCTCAGTTCACAGATGGCACATGTCATGGGCATGCCTTGCTAGGAGACCCCTGGGTGCTGCGAGGGTGTCTGGAGCCTCCTGGAAACTTGGCAGACACTCCGTGTTCCCTGCCTGGCCATTCTGACGTACTTTCACAAGACAGACGAAGGCAGGAGCACAGGGTGGAGATCTTTACACCCGAGGGGTAGGAGAAGTGGGGATGGAGTCCTGGGCTCCAGCTCCCCTAAATCCACATGTTTCTTAAAAATGGAAGGAAGTGATTAGGAGACAGGATAGAAGGGATTAGGAGACAGCTGGTTTGAAATTCTGCTTGAGTGTCTTTCTAGCTCTGTGACTTTGGACAAGTTGCTTAATATCCCTGGGGCTCAGTTTCCCAACCTGTAAAATGGGGACAAACCAGTACCTACTTCCTAGGGTCAGGGAGAGGACAAATGCAGCATCCTTCAAAGTGTGTAATGTGCAGTGCTCTTTGTCTGTGAAATGATTTCAGGGTACTCTTTAATTTTAATAGTTAAGTATTTATTTTAGTTGCATGACAAAAACTGTAATTAGCACCACGAGCCCATAATTTCACAGATATTATTTAGAGAGAGATTAGAGTTATGTAGATGCAAAGGTATTTTTTAAAATGTAATAAGTTAAAGAATAGGTGATTCTGGGTTCTGGCAAACATTGTGACTGGCAGAGCTTTGGGATTTACTGACAAATATTAGTTCTAGGGCAGAAGTTCTTAACCTGTTTTTGCCATAGGCCTTTCTCTCTGGCAGTCTGATGAAACCACAGAAAATGTGATTAAATGCATAAAATAAAACACACATATCACAATGTCAACCAGGTAACTTGATTTATGATTATCCAAATATTTTTAAAAATGGTTTAATAGTAGTGCAGGTACTTTATAAATGCCTTAAGCAATAAGGTTTAATGGTAGGTCTGAAACTACTGTACAGTTTTGATGTAGTGATGATTATAAATGGTATTTTGAGACGTGTGCAGCAACTGCAGTGTGACATGAAATGCTTTGATTTCTATTGATGACAGTCAGGGGGGCTGCTAAGACAACTGTGGTTTGTTACTTATGCCCATAATGGAAGGAAATGCTAAATTTAACTTAGAGGCTAGTGAGAATGAAGATATCACTTTTTAGAAAGTCAGGTTTGTACTCCTCGATTCCCCTAAGTCCTGACCTCTGAGTTTAAGACATGGGTTTATGGAGTTGCTCCCTCCTGAAGAGTTTTTTGGCTGAGGCCACAAATCATTTTGTAAAGGCTATAACAGTAGTTTCTACTGTGCACCTGCTATTTTCTAAAGCCTGCTGTTGGATATTTTAAGTGACCTTGTGAGAGTCCCAATTTACCGATGAGGAAACTGAGGTTCAGTGAGGTTAAGTGCCTTTTCCAAGGTCACACTGCTAGTAGATGGCAGACCTGGTACACACATCTCTTCCTGACTTCAACATTTTCCACTATCTCCTAATCTTTAGATACCTAAGTGGGAATCAGAGTTCCTTGGGTAATTCAGGAAATCGAAGGTATCTGGGGGACTCAGCTATGGCTTTTACAAACCATCTCTGTGTTTCCCCCATTTTACAGATGAGGAAACTGAGGCTTACCTAGGTGATCTGCCTTATCTGAGCTCACAGAGTCAGCAAGGGCATTGGGCTGGATGTGCCCTGGGCTAGATGGGATGGAGAACTCATTTCTGGGGGTTTGATTAAGAGTGAACATTGCCCCAGCAGTAGCAGCTTTGCCAGGTCTGCAGATGACTTGGGAGCAGGCTCAAATCCTCTTCTGTCCCTTTTCACCTACAGTGACTCCTCTTGGGGGAAGGCAGGGGTGCTTTGAGCATCTTCATTTTGATTTTCATTTGGGTTTTCTCCCAAGCAGTGCTGCCCCACGGCTTTCAGCTCTATGTCCATTGCCTTTTTCACTCAAGATGGGGCATGGGGCATGCAGGGGGCGGGGGTGTGAGTGTCACCCCAGAACTCAGTAAGAATTTCCTGTACTTGTGAGTGCATTACCCCAAACTCCTAGTCCTCCTGCTCCATCATTCCCGACCGCCCTAGGCAGTCAGCTACCATTCTTTACTTATAATATTGGGCAAGCATGTCAGCCTCATTTTAAAGATGGAAACACTGAGGTTAAGGCTAGATAAATGCCCAGCCCTTCTAGCTGAAAGGGAACTAGAGGAGTCAAAGACATAGAGAATAAGTTGAAATAGCCCAAAATGCTAAATGTGTTTATTACTCATAAATAGGGGGTCTTCTCTGGGGGTGCTCGTTCATCTTTCTGCATATGTACAGAATGGTTCATCAGCCTACTTGCCTAATATATAAGACATGAAAATCCAGTGCTGAAATATATGTCAATGGCGTATATGTATACATGCACATGAATAGAACTGGATTTCTTCACTCATCAAAGACCACTTTGTTTCTTATTCTGTGATTTTTTTGGCCAGTGGGTGGATCTGTGTCAGGGCACTGATAAATTTTATTTCCCATCTTCTTTCTTTCCAGTAAGGAATATCCCGTGGTTCCCAGGAGCACAGTGAGGCAAAAAGTGGCTTCCAACCACAGTCCTTTCAGCAGCGAACCTCGGGCCCTCTCCACTTCTTCCAACTTGGGGTCCCAGTACCAGTGTGAGAATGGTGTCTCTGGCACATCCCAGGATCTTCTGCCCCCACCCAACCCATACCCACTGTCCCAGGAGCACAGCCAAATTTACCACTGCACCAAGAGGAAAGGTGAGTGTGTCAGCCCTGCCCGTCTTGCCACCACCTCTAGCTCTTTCGTTTCCTTGAAAAAAAAACCAAACAGTGTACATTACTATATTTATGTAGTTTAAAAATGCAAGTAATGCAGAATGCATGCAGATTGTAAGAAATTCAAACCATACATGTGAAACTAAAGGCTCCCTTGGCATGTCTGCCCCTAATCTCAGCCCCTTCCTTGGAGGAAACGTATTTGAAATATCATGATCTATTTTGTTCATTTACACACCATAGTTGCAACTTGCTTTCTTTTCACTTTGGACTATGTATGAGATATTATTCTGTGAACTGAGACCTATCTCAGTTTTCAAGTTGCTGGAGAGTGAGTATTGCTTGAAAAGGATGGAGTGAAGTTCCCGGCCCCATTTGTGGAGAGGGAGGTTGTGCGTTTAGTGTCCCCTGGCTCTGCTGCCCTCTGTGCTGCAGAGGCCCTCCTTCTAATTATGTGTACAGGGTCTCTCCCAGGTATATTCTGAGCTCTTTCTTCCTTTCCAAATCAAAACAACAAGTAATAAATTACAATGGACACTTCTCCTCTCTTATCCTCTCTTTAAATCTACTAAGCAGATATCTGAGGCACACCATGGTTTCCTTTGCCAAATGAGGAATGGATGACTTTTTCCTAAATCATCTGAGTCCAAAGGGGCTACATTTAAAAAAAAAAGAAATTTCTGGTGGGACGTTTGGCGAGTCGGAATCGAAGTGATTGACCCTTTGACTGTGATTGAGTTGAGCTCCGAGAGCACTAGCTGAGCGTGAGCTGCAGACTGACACGGTGGAGGGAAGCCCGGGCAGTGGGGCAAATGACTTAACCTCTCTAAGCCTCCATTTGTTAATCGGTAAATTTGGGCTCGTGGGAGGACCTGCCTCCTAGGCTTGGTGTGAAGATGCCTTGAGATCACACAGGTCACGTTAGCGCAAGGCTGACTCAGGAAGTGGTAGCTGTAATTGTGCTATAGGGACCGACTCTTAACCTTTGCCATGGCCCATTGTGCTTCACTGCCTCGGAAGCCAGGTCCAGCCCTGGACCTTCTTTTACAAAGCAAAAACCGTGCTCCCCCAAACCAGCAGAAATGGATGCTTGGGTGACTTTTTCTGGGGCCGGGGTTCCAGGAGGAAAGTAACGCAGTTTGACGTTTACCGATCTGGCCTTCGGAGGAGGGAATTGCAGTCATTGATCAAGGTGGGGCTGGCGAGTGACCTGGGTGCGGCGAGGTTGCCAGGCTCACCTGAAGCCCATCCAAACGCCCTGGCCCCGTGGGCCTGAGCAGTATCACCGGCCCAGGCCCCCTGGCCCGGCTCCCAGCGTGTCTGCTGCCGGAGGGGCTGGCAACCAGATGCCTGCAGGCACGTCCGCCTCTCCAGGGCAGGAGCTTAGGAATGTTCCATGTGACACTGGTCCCTGCGTGGAGTGTCGGTTTATATTATATTTATGGTGCATTTTTTAGGTTCCAGGCCACAGCCAGGCTACAACTCTGTTAAGGAGGTGCTATTATTAAGCCACGTTACAAATGGGGAAACAGGTTCAGAAAGGTGAGATAAGTTGCTGGTGGCTCTTGAAGGCGGGATTCAAACCCAAGCCTTGTCTGCAGACCCTGGGGCCTCCGAACCACTGGCCCGTCCTGCCGTTACCTTCAGTGACCAGCTACCATCTCCCTTCCTCCACTAGAGATTCTGCTTTGAGTCTAGGTCAAACACGCTGATGAAGGGCTCATGAGGTTTGAATTAGAGAGTTCTGTCGATTAAATTAATGCCAGACTACAAGGAGGGGAGGAAGAAGTTAAAAAGAATCAAGGCGCTTTTTAGATTCAGTATTTACAGCATCCTTGTAAATGCATTTCTGAAGGATGCAGTGGGAAGGCTTTGAATGCCAGGCCCGCGAACCTCTTGAGATGATGTCAGCAGTTACTCTCAGAGCGTGCTTTGCTGGATCCTAGAGGGAAGTCAGGGTCAACCTGGGGTGGCCACTGGGGAAACTGGAGTTGGTGATTGGGGGAGGGCTGGTCCATTGCAGCCACAATCACTGGAGCTGACACTTTCCAGCTATGTGACTCTGGGCAAGTTGCTGCACCTTTCTGGGCTTCAGCTACATTTTCTGCAAAATTGAGATACCAGTAGCACCCACCCTATAGGATAGTTATGGGTGACATGAGATAATGCTTGTAAAGCACCTAGAACAGCCCTGGCTCCCAGAAGCGTTTGGTGAGCATGAGCCAGCCACCAGCCTGCGCTTCTGAGGCTTGCCCTGTTATGAGCAGGTCAGACATGACACAACGAATTATACATTTGTTTTTAATTAAAATGATGATCTAATGCTATAAAGGGGATGTTCAAAGTGCTAACGAACGCCAAACTAGGGTGTCAGAGGAGGGTGGGGCATCGGGAAGAATTTAAGCTGAGAAATAAGAGCAGGAGTGGAGAGGAGAAGCGGGGGTGGGCAGGGGAGAGCAAAGCATGCATGAAGCCCCTGGGGGGAGGGGGAGCCCACCCCGCTTTGGGGACTGGGGCATGGGGGGGGGGGAGGAGGAGGGGAGAGGTGGGAAAGAGGCTCCAGAGAAAGGCAGGGACCACCCCTGGTAAGCCAACCTAAGGACTTCGAGTGTAGCCTCACTGCAGGGGGCTTCGTTGGAGGGCTTTGGGCCCCTGAGTGACGGGATTCGGTTTTCCCTTTTAGGCAGTCACTTGGCTGTGATTGGAGGGGACTAGGGTGGATGCCAGAGACCTGCTGAGGCTGTTGCAGTGTCCGAGGCGGGAGGTGCTGGTGGCTTAGGCGCGGGCATGGGGGCAGAGCTGGAGATGCACATGGCAGCAGCACCAAGTGACTGCTTGGAGATAACAAGGGGAAGAATTAGCCCTCGCTCTCCAGTGCGGAAACTGAGGCTCGGAGAGATTGAGTCATTCGGGGCCCCACATTCACACGGAGGCCTGTGCCCCCTGCAGAAGTCCTCTCACCTTTCTAGAAACCTCTGCCCTTCTTAACCACCCCCCTCCCCCCCCCCCAAAATAAAGGAGCTCCAGTGACAGGAACATTCCAGCCGCGTTCTGTCTGTCCTACCTCGGAGACAACCAAAAGCAATTCATCATCAGCCTCCACATTGTAAAGTGATAAGGAATCAGCCGAGGTTTCCTTCCAGTTCAGGATTCCCACTAAGTGGAAACTGCATGGGTGGCTTCCCCGGCCCCTGCCTGCTCCGCTATCTGACTTCCCCTCATTGTCTGTCTCCCCTCCTGTGAGCCCAGGAGGCAGGCTCACCAAAATGTCAAAGGCAGGGCAGGCCAGAGGGCTCCCTTGTGTTTGGACCTGGCTGTCTCCAAACTATCTCTCCCGATGGATTGAGCCCAAAGGGCTGGGAAGGTCTTTTATCAATGCTACTCAATCAAATCGAGGGCCCCGGAGCCTGGGAGGGCACTTGTCTGCCTGTCTTTCTCCCGGCCCCTCCTGTCTTCCCTTTACCCCCCACCCCCTCCCCTTTTGAAACCAAAGGCAACCCAAATAAAGATTTTAGGGCAAAGCCATTTACCAAAGTGGATATTCAAAGGGAAGTCAGATATTGGGAGGCCAAGGGAGAATTGCGGGGTGCATGCTCTCGGTGCTGTGTGTCTTTAAGAGCCATTTCAGAGCCTTTCCTTCACGGGCTCCTCACTGCAGTTTTGATCTAGGGCAGATGCCCACCCCCTGCATTTTGCAGGGAGCAAGCGAAGACCAAGAGATTGGGTTTAGAGTCCTCAGGCGATGTGGCTGGTGAGTGGCAGAGCCGGGGTTCATTCACCATCTAGATATTTCTTGGGGACCTACAGTGTCCCGGGCACTGTGCCGGAGGCTTGGGACACAGCACAGGACGAGAGGGAAAAGGCCCCAGTGCTCACAAAACCGTGTTCTAAATGGATAGGAGTGAGCAAATAAATGTGAGGATTTCAGGTAGTGGGTAAGTGAGATTCGAATCTGGCTCTTTTGATTTCCACTTGGAGATCTTCCCACAATACCATTCGAGTCCTTCCCATTTCCATTCATGCTAAAAGCATGGAAACACCCTCCCCCCTAAAAAAAAGTGCAATTAATCTATAAGGGTCAAGGCTGGGGGTGTCTGTGAGGAAGAGCACTGTTTGGGGAGTCCTGAACTCTAGTTCCAGGTCTGACTCAGCTAGGGAGTAGCTGTTTATAACTCTGGAATCCAGGATCTGTGTGGAGACCAGTCCAGTCTTTGGTCTGAATGAACTCAATCGGCAAGGGAAATGACCCATTTTGGAATTGTGAAAGCATTTGCTCAATGGGATTAGTGATTTGAAAGTGGCTCTGTGTGCTTGCCAGCTCTGGAATCCTCCCAAATACCTTCAAATATTGGACGACCTTCACAGAGCCATCTGTCAAACCTTCCAAGAGAGAAAAGCAGGGAAGCACAGGAGAGCAGGGCTATTTGGACAGATAATAGTTGCCTTTAGGAGCTGGGAAGATAGAAAGAAAGAAGACTGTACTCGTTATTATCTCATTTAGTTCTCACCAGAAATTTAGATCGTATTCTCATTTACAGTCAAGAAAATGGAGGTTGGAACGGCTCAGTGATCTACCCAAGGGCATATCGCCAGCAAGTGTCAGAGCCAGGACTGTATCCCCAAATCACCAGCACAGTCCCTTTATCCAGAATCCAGAGCGTCTAGAAAGATGTAAAGAACAGGGTTTTTCACAGTGCTTGCAGTGATCAGTGGTCAGAATCAGGAAGAGTTTCTTGTCATCAGAGACTCTGTTAGGTTTAAGAGAGTTGGGATCTGAGTGACCACTCTTAATATCCAACTTTCTGAAAATGGGTTGTGCATGCATCTTGTCAGAAGACTTGACCCTTGATTCCAGCCCATTCCACAACCATGGAAGTTGAACGTGACTTGGCTGGAGAGAGGTCTTTGCTGTTGGGCAATCGTTGGGCTCCCAAGGAAAAGAGCGAAACCAAAGCATAAGCAGAATAAACAATACCAAGATCATATCCAGAGTATTTATCTCAACTGACTTGAAATCTGGATCCTTGCTTTGGAATTTCTTTACAATGTGATGAGGCCAGAGAGGAATCTGAGATTGCTCAGGAGCCGCTTTCATCAAGAAGCCAGCGTCCAGTTTTTCTTTGCATCAGACCTTTGGGGTATTAAAGGCTGGAATGTATAATTTTCCAATTTTCCAAAATGTGCTCCAGCCCTTTTCATATTATTCTTCCTTTTTTAGTTGTAACAATTCTGGAAGTAGATCAGAAACTTGGGAATGGTTAGTTGGCCTTTTTTTTTTTTTTTTCCTGTCTTTTGCCAAGGGTACCCTCCAGCTGTATTTTCTATTATAGAAAAGGGGAACGCCCTGCCTGATTAAATGGAAAACACAAAGGTTGTGATTCCAGCAACAATGGAAAAATTCAGATTTGTGCATCTGGGGGATGGGAGGAAGAATGGAAGGGAAGGAATCACGGGAGGAGGTGATGAAGACAAAAACAAGTTGACTACATCTCCAAGATGCCAAAAAACCCGCCCTGCTGAAGGTGAAAAATGTGGCCACGAGCTCATCTGGATGTTTTCAAGCATCTGCATGGTTGGCATGATATAGATAAAACACCTGGGAGAGCGACTGCCTCTTTCACTATTTATTTATTTTTCAGATGTTTGGGCACCCTGTGGGTCCCAGATGTGTCCCAGGAAGAGGAGCTGAAAATAAATTTGCTTGCTCTTAAGTGGGGAGCACAAGTGTGCTCTATTCAGGGGAGATTTTTTTGACTTACCCTTGAGGACCACTTGGAGAATGATGTCCCTGAAGGCGTTTAATGGAATCCAAACCCCAGCTACTCTTCCTCGGCTGGGAAGCCGTTTTATAATCCAGTCGCAAGCCATGGGGTTTCCTGTGGGCTGAATGGCTTACTTGAAGCTTTATACCTGAGTTCCACCTTCCAGGCACAGAATGCCCCTGCCCTCACTTATAGCTCAGGGTGGGCTGGGGTGGGGTGGAGGATGAGCTCTGAGGTCAGGACCCTGTCGCCTTTCCGGTGCTCTGTCCCAGTGCCTGGCACAGTGCCTGCCCCATGGAGGTGCTCTGTAAATCTCTGTTGGAAGACTGGGTGGGAGGTGGGGATTATTATAGAGTGGGCTGGCTGTGAAGCTGGCTGGTGGTGTTATCCTTGTAACAAGAGCAGCTCTCAGTGAAGGAATACCTTCTACATGGCAGGGCATTGGCGTGCACAGTTCTGTTTAATTATTAGCCACCCACTGAGGTAAATACGAACTCATATTTGGAAATGAAGAAAATGAGTGTCCGGGAGAAGATAGACACTGCTTGTGTCACAGAGACAGTAAGTAGAAGAGCCAGATTCATACCCAGGTGGTCTCCCCTTCTTCACCTGGGACCTGGGTGTTAGGGAATCCTAGGACACCCTGAAGTTGCAAAACTTCGTAGGCTCATGCGAGTTGCAAAACCCTGTGCTTCCGAGCATTGTTTCCAAGGAGACTGTTAGCACCAGCCTCCAGCGTCTTCACCGAGACAGTCCACCCCTTTTCTTCAGCCCGGAGGTTGGTGCCAGCAGACCTAATTCTGCAGTCTTTTGACCAAATGGCCGTCCCTGCCTCTGGCTTCCCGGTGGCTGGCTCAGGCCTCATTGATCTCTCTCTTCCTGTCTGAGCAGATGAAGAATGTTCCAGCACAGAGCACCCCTATAAGAAGCCCTACATGGAGACGTCGCCCAGCGAGGAGGACCCCTTCTACCGCCCCAGCTACCCGCAGCAGCAGGGCCTGAGCGCCTCCTACAGGACTGAGTCGGCCCAGCGGCAGGCCTGCATGTACGCCAGCTCGGCGCCGCCCAGCGAGCCCGTGCCCAGCCTGGAGGATATCAGCTGCAACACGTGGCCCGGCGTGCCCTCCTACAGCAGCTGCACCGTCACCACGGTGCAGCCCATGGACAGGCTGTCCTACCAGCACTTCTCCGCTCATTTCACCTCGGGGCCCCTGGTCCCCCGGCTGGCCGGCGTGGCCAACCACGGCTCCCCGCAGCTCGGGGAGGGCATGTTCCAGCACCAGACCTCCGTGGCCCACCAGCCTGTGGTCAGGCAGTGCGGGCCTCAGACTGGCCTCCAGTCCCCCGGCGGCCTCCAGCCCCCCGAGTTCCTCTACTCTCACGGCGTGCCAAGGACCCTCTCCCCGCACCAGTACCACTCAGTGCACGGAGTTGGCATGGTGCCAGAGTGGAGCGAGAATAGCTAAAGGGTGGCCCACACGGATGTTTGCCAGAGAGATGGGGAGAGAGAGCACGCAGAGAGAACCTCACCACGGACGAGATGGCTCGCTTCACCCCACGGTCACGCCTGCACTCGAGACTGCTGGACACTGATCTAATCAGTAGCTTGAAACCACAATTCAAAAAATGTGACTTTATTGTTTTGTCTCAAAACTTCAGAAAAAAAAACAAACACCGAGCCCCAAAAAGATGCCTCCTGCCCCCACAACCACCACGCTGGCCAGCCGGTCACATTTTCACCGCCCCAGCTGATCCCACCGGGCTCCTCTCTTTGGTCTCCGGAAAGTCTTGCCTCGTTTAGTACTTCCTCCCCGTGTGTCGTTGGATTCTTTTCCTGTCTTGGTGTTAATGTTGACGTTGTTATATAATAAATAATAATATATTTTTTTCCTTCTGATTCTCTTAACGGGACCCAGTCCCTTATTTTGGGGAGGTCTGAGGCAAGTGTGTTTCGCAACATGTACTTGTGGGGCTCTCCCCTCTCCCCTGCCGATAAACTACCCCCGAAACCTAAATTCACCACGCTCCCGCTCAACTAGGAGAAGTGAGTACCTACCTCTGCCATGCGATGTTTCTGAAAAAAGGGTCCCTCCGCCTGAGCTTGGCTTCGTGTTTATTCTGCCTTCACGGTCACCACGGTGCTCAGATTTGCCCTCTGCCTACCAGTTGGGATAACACTGGCTCCATCAGGGTTCATATCTTATTCAGCTCCACTGTCGTCCCAGCTGTGTCTTTCCAGCCGTCTGTTGTTAAAACGTGGCCTATAGCTTCCCGACCGGAAAGCTGGCTTTGAAACACTTAAAAAAGCAGCCCTGGCTTACATGCGGGCAGAAGCGTGATAAGCAGGGAGCAAGCTCCTCGCTGACAAGAATTGTGAAAAGGCCAAAATAAATATTCCTCCTGATAACAAACAAAGCCGGCCCCAAGTTCCAAACCTCCGTCCCTGATGACCCGACCTGGATGCAAAGCCAATTCCAGAATTCCAAGAGAAGAGGCAAGACGTGCCCGTGGACGGTTTCTCTCCAAAGGAATCACGCCAAGACCAAGTGCCAACACAAAACTGCGTTTATTGAAAGCAGAGAACAGTATTAAAAAAAAAAGGGTGTAAGTAAAATGTTATTGCAGGGTTCTTCAGATGTAATATTTTACTGTACTATTTATTTATAAATAGGAGTTCTAATTAAGTAATAACATGAAATGAAATCCAGCATGGGAGCTGGCCAAGAGCTTTTAATTTTATTGATACTCAAAACCAAGTTTGCATTTTTAAAAAATTTCAAACGTGCTTTGCTTTCTTGCATTAAAAATTAAAAAAAAAAAAAAAAACACACCAAAAAACTGACCCTAATAAAGAGAACAGGGTAATATGTGAGGCCGAGGATGTCCAAGTACATGAGTGAGTGCATGTTTGTATGTGAGTGTCTTTCTGCGATTATGTCCTCTTTTATGTTGCTAAGCTCGGGGAGGGTGAGAATTAAGTACTCGTTCCATATATTTGTGTGCCAATTAATGCCTAATAAATACCATGTGCTTAAAAAGGTACAAGGGACTTGCAAACCCATTTTTTCCTGATTCCGCTGAGTGCATAACAGGTGATCTTCAGTGGAGGAACTCGAAATGGTGGTGGTTTGGGATGTGACTTTTTCACCCCATCTGCTTTTTCCTGCCGATCTCACGGGTGTACGTAGAACCCGCTGCACTTGGGTGTGATGGGGCTGAATATATTTATCCAGTGGTTCACCCTCCAGAACGAAGGTCTTTGCTTTCATTGGAATTTTGTTGGCATTTGGAAAGGACAGTGATGAGGAAACCCTAACTGATTGAAAAGTGGTATGGGCCATGCTCTGTGTAACACCCGGTTCTTGGTTTTCTGAGGTCTCTTCCTCTGAATTAATTGCTGGAATCATGTGTTTTGAGACTCCCAATGCAAATGAGTTTAGGGACCATCAGTGGACCAGCTATGTATTCATACCCTACAAATGTAGCATTTGTGAGTCTTTCCTATAGAATGCATATGGGGCAGAATGAATCAGTCAATTGGTGAATAAATTAGGGTTGCAGATTTTTCTGTCCTTATAATTTTTTAAAAAATTTTCTTTTTTATTTCTGTCTTTATAATTTTGATGCCTACATTCTTCAAACGGCCAAGAACAAATATGTCACATCCCCTTAAAACAGGAATAATCGGCTTATTGATTACAAATTATTCCCTTGATCAGGCCCCCCAGGACCTTCTCTAGGCCAAGAACTTCAAGATATGTGAATTAATTATAAGGAAATGACAATTCAGTTTCTTTCAAGTATATTGGAGAAACTAGGTCAATGGCCTTCCTGTGTCCACAGAGGCTGATTTATTGAAGCTTTACTAAGCGCTGACCATTCTCTAAGTATTTATTCTGATGGGATAAGTTAAAAAAATTGCCTTAGAAAAAATTACTTTCCAAATGAATTTATCAACTATACAAGACAGTTTTATTCTTTCAGAAGAATTTCCACCCAAATCCCAAATTACCCCCCACCCCAGCACTCCAATAGTTGCCACCATTAGGGAATTAGCAAAAATCTATTTTCAGCAAGTTTCACAAATATGAAAACAGACATTCTCTTCCCATAGACAGATGCAGGTTAATCTCTTTGGGCTCCAAACAGTGGTTATAACGAATCTTTTCATTGAATCAGCAGGCTTCAAGCTGTGATAACCAGATTTCATGTAGTTTATTCACTGTGTCGATGCCAAGAGGCACAACAGAAATTACTATACTCCTGTAGCTGTTTGGTGGGGCCTTGCTGTGGGCTCTCCTCGGTGATAAGTACTGGGGCACAGTGCTGAACCAGGCAACAGGGGTGTGCCCTCCTGAAACTTACCGTTTAGTGGGAGAAACAGCCCTTGGGTAACTTCTTCATAACCAGTGGAATGCAATGCTGGGAAGAGCTGTGAAAGCAGCAGGTGCAGCGTCCTGCAAGGATAAGGGGACTCCTAACTTGGTCGGCGGGGAGGGTGACTTTTGAAGTAAGCTTGGAATGGCAAGTAGGACTTAGCCAGGTGTCAAAGGGGCAGAGGAAGGGGCCTGTGCAAAGCCCCCAAGGAAGAGAACGTGGTGGAGGAATGAGATGTGGGTCCGTGAACGGGTTGGAATCACCTTGTCTGTCCTCGTTAATTTATTCAGTGAACACGTATACACGGCGGACACCCTTCCTTGTTGAACACCTGAATAAGCAGGTTGGATTTTTTTCCAGTAAGCTCCCCCACCTGCAGATAACAGACCCTGGGTGTGTGAGCTGGTGGGTTTCTTTGCGCCTGAGAGGTGCTTTACTGGAGGGTGGGACTTGAAGTTATGGGGCAGAAGGACCACCAGGATTTTCTGAGACTCATATCACCAGGGTATTCTTGGGCTCAGAGAGGTTGGGAATCGCCCAAGATAACAGAGCTGGCATATGGCAGAGCTCAGTGGAAACCAAGTTTACTAAGCTTCAGCTTCTGCCTCCATTAAAAGGAGATGTTCTATCAGCTTCAAAGGACTGTTGGGAGGTTTAAAAGAGATGAAATCTGGGGAAATGTCCAATAAAGTACCTAACAGTAGAATAGATGCTCAATAAATGCTTGAAAAGACTATCATTTTCATTCATTGATTTAGCAAATGTATATATTAAAAATAATAATATCTATTACTAATGAAAGATTGAGAAACTAGAAAATCTCATAAAATTCTAGTTGGAATTAAAATAGGTCAACCTTTTGAGAGAATAGTTTGGCAAAAGATATCAAAGTCTTTAAAATGTGCTAATCATTTATTCAGATGATTCCACTTTAGGGAATTGGTTCTAAGGAAATAACAAGGGGTATGTTAAACATTTCTTTACTGGGAAGTTCATCATGTTTTTTTAATCATGCAAAATTGGAAATAATCTTATTATACTATAATATGGGGTTGGTTAAAAAAATAATGATACACTCAACTGAATACAACATGACCATTAAAAAAACACGTTTGTGGAGACAATTTAAGGAAGATATTCTGCAAGTGAAAGAAGAAGTTTACCGAGTAGTATGCGCAGAAGCTTCTTAATTTTAATTACACCTACATTCATTTATGCTTAGAGGAAAAAAAGGAATACCGTTAGACTGTATCACAATGAACAGTGATGGGATTATGGATATTTGGATTTTCTTTGTGTTTTTGAGCATTGACCAGATTTTCTGTGATGAAGAGAAATGATTTTTTAAAAAAAGAGAGTCTATTTATTTATTTATTTATTTCTCTCCCCTTCGCCCCCACCCCTGCCCTGGTTGTCTGTTCTCTGTGTCTATTTGCTGTGCCTTCTTCTTTGTCCGCTTCTGTTGTTGTCAGGCACGGGAATCTGTTTCTTTTTGTTGCATCGTCTTGTTGTGTCAGCTCTCCATATGTGCGGCACCATTCTTAGGCAGGCTGCACTTTCTGTTACGCTGGGCTGCTCTCTTAACGGGCGCACTCCTTGCGCGTGGGGCTCCCCTACATAGGGGACACCCCTGCGTGGCAGGGCACTCCTCGCGCGTATCAGCACTGCGCGTGGGCCAGCTGCACACGGGTCAAGGAGGCCCGGGGTTTGAACCGCGGACCTCCCATGTGGTAGACGGACGCCCTAACCACGGGGCCAAGTCCGCTTCCCGAGAAATGATTTTTGTAATTAGGAATAGAATTAGCAGACTAAAATCTCACCTATTTGGGGGCCATAATCAAATGAGTTGGTGAGGAAGGAAGGGCACTTAGAGAATAAGGAACGGAGAGCCAGGGAGGGGTGACACTGGCCTGCGCAGTGCCAGAGCGGGGTCCTGGCGCCCGTCCGCAGACTGCCAATCGGGGAAGGCTCTGCCTCGGAAGCGGGGAAGCCTGGGCGCCCCTCGCCGCTCCGCTTTCTGGGATTGCTGCTTGCTAGCTTGCTGCCTCCTCTTGGTGGGTTAAGACATTGTCCTGGGTGAGCTGTTTTTCCCTGGTCAATAAGTGTAACACACACACACGCACACACGCGCACACATTCACACGTGGCGAATCAGGCAGTGATTCGCGCCCAAGAACCTCCCCCTGGGTGCTGACCGACCTGGGTTCTGAACTTCACTCTGACACCCTCTGCTTGTGTGACCTCAGGCCCCTGAGGCTAGGGGCCCCTTAGCCTCTCGGACGCTCCATGGAATCATCTGAGAAGGGGGCATGTTAAGAGTAGTAACCCCAGAGGGTTCTGGCTCTAGTGAGGATTCA
This sequence comes from Dasypus novemcinctus, assembly GCF_030445035.2. Taxonomy (NCBI): domain Eukaryota; kingdom Metazoa; phylum Chordata; class Mammalia; order Cingulata; family Dasypodidae; genus Dasypus; species Dasypus novemcinctus. The sequence continues at coordinate 23,958,960 of NC_080691.1, read as the reverse complement.
ATAAGACAATGATCTTAGAGAAGCGAGCTCAGTAACTGTCAGCTAGTAGAAAAGGCTCACTATTATTATTGCTGTAATTCTTCTCGTTATCATTTTCTTGTTGGCAAATTCTCCCTGATCTTTTATTATTTTTATGATAGCCTTTAGCTTGCGGGGGGCGGCGGGACGTGGGGTATGAGAACATCACCGTCATCCCCATCTTCTTTTTTTTTCACTTTGTTTTTTGCTTGTCTTTTTCAAAATTTTTTAAATTTTAAAAATTTTATTAAAGTTAATAGATCACAAGGAACGTTACATTGAAAAACATAAAAAAACAAAAAACATGAAAGGTTCCCAGATAGCCCACTCCCCACTCCCCCACCTCAACGTTTTTGTAAATTGTATTTTTTTGAAGATATACATCACAAAAAAATGTTACATTAAAAAATATAGGGAAGCAGACTTGGCCCAATGGATAGGGCGTCCGTCTACCACATGGGAGGTCTCGGTTCAAACCCCGGGCCTCCTTGACCCGTGTGGAGCTGGCCCATGCGCAGTGCTGATGCGCGCAAGGAGTGCCCTGCCACGCAGGGGTGTCCCCCGCATAGGGGAGCCCCACGTGCAAGGAGTGTGCCCTGTAAGGAGAGCTGTCCAGTGCGAAACAAAGTGCAGCCTGTCCAGGAATGGCGCCACACACACGGAGAGCTGACACAACAAGATGACGCAACAAAAAGAAACACAGATTCCCAGTGCTGCTGATAAGGATAGAAGCAGTCACAGAAGAACCCACAGCAAATGGACACAGAGTGAAGACAATGGCGGGGGGGAAGGGGAGGGAGATAAATTAAAATAAATTTTTAAAATATATATAAGAGGTTCCCGTATACCCCCCACCCCCCCACCCCACTCCTCCCACACCAACAACCTCCCCCATCATTGTGGCACACTCATCGCACTCGGTGAACACATTTTGGGGCACTGCTGCACTACACAGATAACAGTTTACCCCGTAGTTCACACTCTCCCCCAGCACATTCAGTGGATTATGGCAGGATCTATCCCGTCTTCTTTAACAATAATTAAAATGGCTGCCCACGCTGAGGTCTTCTAGCATCACCTTCAACATGATGTTAATAGCCGACTTGGATAGTGTCAGGGCTGGATCCTGTAACAGGGAAGAGGGACAGTCATTTCCATCATCCCTCGAGGCTGACGATCCAGCATCTTCTGTTTCCAACCTCAAAATGCATTGCTCTGTCACTTGAAGAACGCAGCTGTGCGTATTCGTCCTCTGAGGATGTTACTTTAGGGTCCTCTAAGCCTGCTTGGTCCTTGTTCCATCATCTTGACAGACACCCCTGTACCAGCGATATTGGCAATGGGGAGAAGCACGGCAGATTTCACTTCCTGACCTGGGAGGAGGTGCCCGGCGCCGCTGCAAGCACCACAGCATGCTCCCCCATTTCCGGGAGGTTAGGAGCGGCGTGCCGCCCTGCCCAGACTCCCCGACGCGCTGGCGTGACTCATGCCAGGCCTGCACGTTCCCATCGGCCCACGAGAAGGGAGGGGGAGAGGGCGAGCCAGTGGCTGGAGCGTGACAGCTGGCTCTGTGCTGGCAGACAACCGCAGGGCGTGTCCTCGAGGCTTCAGCCTCGGGGAGAGCAAGGGCGCTTCTGTGCCTTTCTCAAAAGGGCCAGGCGTCTGGGCTTCCTGCTCTCTGACGCCCAGCTAGTGCCCTGGTATGGGAGCCAGGTCTTAACCTCACCAAGCCTCAGTTTCCACCTCTGTAAATTGGAGGCAATTCCGTCTGCCTTGCAGGTCTGTTGTGCTCGAGGGCTCAGCACGGCACCTGGCCCTCTGTGGGCATTTAACAGACAGAGGGTCCAAAACAGGTCAGCCCAGGAGGGTCTCATGAGCACTTTGCTGTCCCCAAGACAGTGTTAGGAGAACCCTCTTCTCACCTTAACATCCACTGCAGTTGATACCCTCCTTGCTTGTTTGTCTGGATATCTTTTCCAGGGATCAGGAGAGCTTGGGGAGGCAAGGAATATTCCAGTCTTCTTGGCTTGCATTTCCACTCTGGAAAGTGCTCACTGATTTTTGTTTTGAACAAATGGATTAATGAATGACTCAACACATGTGTCATCAGAGGACTGGATTCTATGAGCCAGTTCAGGAGACTGAGGCAGCCTGTTCTTGTGCCTTCTCCTGCATCCTTTTGGCCCACCTCTCATTTCAGGAATAGCGAAGGCATGTAGGTTCATGCTAGAGCTCCCACCCCAAGGGTTCCTCTTGCAAATCTCTTTTTCTGCATTGGGAGCTTCTCTGTAGCTGGGAGTGCTCACTCTTCCTGAATGCAGCACAACCCAGAAGTAACAACCCTGCAGACCCCCTCAGCAGCAGAAGTGGGGGGCAGTGAGCAAATGCTCCTTTGGGGGACAGTTGGGTGGTACTCCTCAGAGCGTCCTCACCGGAACTGAGCTCCAGTTGTCCAGAACACTCAGCTGTCATTGGTTTTTTTTTTTCCTTAAAGATTTATTTAATTTATTTCTCCCCTGCCTCGTTGCTTGTGCTCGCTGTGTCTGTTTGTTGTGTGCTCATCTTGCTTTTTTAAAATGAGGCAGCAGGAACTGAAGCTGGGACCTCCCATGTGAGAGAGAGGCGCCTAGTTGCTTGAGCTACCTCCACTCCCTGCTTTTGTTGTGTCTCATTATGTTTTCCTCCCTGTATTTCTTGTTGCATCATCTAGTTACATCAGCTTGCTGTCTTGCTCATCGTCTTTAGGAGGCACCGGAAACTGAACCCAGATCTCCATGCAGTAGGCAGGAGCTCAATCACTTGAGCCACGTCTGCTTCTCTGTCGTTGACTTTTTCTCCTTCCATGTCTCTTCCACACCCTCACTCCTGCTCCTGGGATCCCCTGCTGAATCCTCCCCAGTCCTGGTCTCAGAGTGAGCCCAAACCTAGTAAGGTCTCGCTGTCTTGAACAGAGCTGTCTTCTTTAGTCTTGCAACATTTCTTTCTCTCTCGCTGTCCCTCTCTCTAATTAAACTTTTTTATTTGGAGATCATTGTAGATTTATGTGTAGTTATAAGGAACAATCCAGAGAGATCTTGCAAAGCTTTGGTATAACATCAGCACAGGATATTGACAGTGACAACCCACTGATCTCATTCACGTCTCCCCAGTTCTGTTTGTCCTTGTGGGTGTGTGCTTGTGTGTATTTAGTTCTAGGCAATTTTGTGTATCTGCCACTATAGTCAAGATACAGATACAGGGAAGCAGACTTGGCCCAGTGGTTAGGGCGTCCGTCTACTACATGGGAGGTCCGTGGTTCAAACCCCAGGCCTCCTTGACCCGTGTGGAGCTGGCCCACGCGCAGTGCTGATGCGCGCAAGGAGTGCCCTGCCATGCAGGGGTGTCCCCTGTGTAGGGGAGCCCCATGAGCAAGGAGTGCGCCCTGTAAGGAGAGCTGCCCAGCGCGAAAGAAAGTGCAGCCTGCCCAGGAATGGCGCTGCACACACGGAGAGCTGACACAACAAGATGACACAACAAAAAGAGACACAGATTCCCGTGCCTGACAACAACAGAAGTGGACAAAGAAGACGCAGCAAGTAGACAGAGAACAGACAACCGGGGCGAGTGTGTGTGTGTGTGTGTGGGGGTAAATAAATAAATAAATCTTAAAAAAAAAAAAGATACAGATTCAAGATATGCAATTCCTTGTGTTGCTCTTTTATAATAACCACACCCATCTCCTTCTCCCTAACCCCTGACAATCACTGAATCCCTTCTCCATTTCTGTACTTGTAATCACTTCAAAAAAGTTCTATAGATGGAATCGTACAGTATATAACCTGTGGGGATAGACTCTCTTCATTCAGCGTAATTCCCTTGAGTTTCTGCGTATCTCAATATTTCATCCTTTCTTACTGCTGAGTAGCATCCCCGGGTATGGGTGTACCACAGTTTATTTCACCATTCACCCATTGAAGGTCATCTGGCTTGTTTCCAGTTCTGGGCTGTGAACTTTTACTTACAGATTTATGTGTGAACAAGAGTTTTACTTCTTTGGGAAAAAATGCCTGAGAACCCAATTGAGGGCAAAAATGACAATTTTATGTTTAGTGTTTTCAGGATTTCGTGGAGTGACTGTACCATTTCACATTTCCACCAGCAGTTTAGGAGAGATCCAGTTTCTCTGCATCCTCAGCAGCATTTAATGTTGTCACTATTTTTTATTTTATCTGCTCTGGTAAGTGTGTAGGGGTTAGTGATCTCTTTTGCAGAAGGAATACTTCTCAAGAGCAGGCCAATGAAGATATAGCTGTTCACAATAGCCATTATATGGGCTGCATAACAAACAGCCACAAAGCTTCAGGGGCATACAGCCTTAAATGTTAATTCTGCTTCTAGCCTTTGGGTCAAATGAGCAGTGCTGTTGATGGGGCAGAGTGGGCTGATGAGCCTGTGATCAGCTACTGGGTTTGCTGGGAGCTGGCTGGGCAAGGATATCCTTGGCTGGGTTTGCTCCATGCAACTCCCCCACAGGCTTGCGCAGGGCACTTATGTTCAAGCTAGGAACTGTGGGGTGTGTGTGTATGGGACCTATATAGGACTTTTCCTAGGGCCCTACCCTTCAGGTTCAACCAGAGATGCAGAGCCAGCAGAGATAGGTAGATAGATAGGAAGAGATTTATTGCAAGGAACTGGCTTAGGCGATTGTGGGGCAAGTCTGAAATCTGAGGGCAGGCTTCCAGGCAGGGCAGGCTGGAACTCTTGGGCATGGGCTGAAGCTGTTGTCCATAGCTCGAATTTCTTCTTCAGGGAAGCCTTAGCCCATTTTAAAGGCCTTTGAACTGACTGAATCAAGCCCACTCGGTTGGGTTTTCTAGGATAATATCCCTTTCTTAAAGTTAACTGACTATGGATTTTAATCATATCTACAAAATGCCGTCATAGCAGCATCTAGATTAGTGTCTGATTGAGTTTCCAGGGCTGTAGTGTAGCCAAATTGACATATGAGAAGAGTCACAGCCATAGCTCTGTCCTTTCATGAGGAGTCAGCCAGTTGACTTCCCCTTATATCCCATCTTGCTGTTCCAAATGACGCTCCGTGGCTGTCCTAGCTGCAAGGGAGGCTGGTCTAGGAGGTGCCTGGCCGAGGTGATCAGGATAATCTTGACTCACTTAGACCAGCCACCTGCCAGGCTGGAATTCAGCCCGCAGCACTGAAGATAAAGGCCTGCACCTGCTTACTCCATGCAACAAAGTCTGTGTGTGTGGGGGGAGAAGGTGGGGACAAGGGAAGGGAATGCCTACAGGATGGACAGCCACGATGCCGCCTGACCCCACACCCACACTTGCGTCTCAGCAGCTCTTGGCAGCTCACTCTGAACCCCAGCCTGGCAATGCTGACCAAACACTCTGCGGCCATACTGTGCCCCAGAGCAACTCACTGCACCCTTATCCCTGATGAAACTGAGGCCCGGGGGTCTCCAAAGCAGTGTCTTGCTGAAGGCCACAGAGCTCTTTAGTGGCCGAGCTGGAGCAAAAACCTGGACAACACTGCATCTGTGCTGTGACATCCTCACGGTGGATATTTGGAGTTTCGTGGCCCCCCTCCCTCCATTCCTCCTCCTTTTGGAGATGGCACCCCAGCTTCCTTTTGGGGAGTTTTCTCTCCCTCATTGTGCATGGTCTCTGTGGGCAGAGCAGATGCTGCCAGGGTCCTGGCCTTCTCCTGGGCCTCATCCTGAGGGTCACCGGCAGCTTCCATGGACATCATAGACACCAGTGGCTTTCCATCTCAAGCGCGTGCATCACGCTACCTGAGGCCTTCTCTTGGCCTGCGTTGGGCCCACTGTAAGTACCAAACAATTAAGTCCCCTGGAGTGTCTCTTAAGTAAAGAGGGACAGGAGTTATTTAAATACCCCAGCTTCCTCTCCCATTGGTGGAACAATTTTGAGTATGTTCTATACATTTTCACTGATGGTCCCCAACAAGATTGAGCCCCAGTTTACACAGAAGTGACCCAGTCATTCACACTTCCTTTCCCAAATCCTCGTCTCAGGGTCTCTTTGGGGAGAACCCCAACTAAGAAAGTGGAGTTGATAGTCAAAGCGTTTTCCCTCCCTTAGGCAAAGAGATGGGAGCACTTGATCCAAGAAAGGCTTGCTGACTCTCTCTTCCAAGTCTTAGAATCTTGAGTGGAGAAATAAAACCCACTGAAACCACTGGGGTGCATTCAGCCCAGTCCCTGATGAAAGTCTGTTTTAGGTCCTTCCACCTCGACTCCCAAGGTCTTTATTAGAATTCTCTAGTTTTCTTTCACCTCTGTGAGTTCCCTTTCAGAGCGCGAGGTCACATCATTCACATTGATATTCTCTCTGAATGGGGCTTGTGACAGGTCCAAGTTCCTTTATGACACCCCAAAAGAAAAAACATTATGTTTTAGAACCAATCCATTCCTGTGGGTATGGCACCCCTTTGACTGGACTACATCAGTGAGGCATGACTCAGGTTGAATCTCTGTCCTCTTGCTGGGTCTGATATAAACAGAAACACAGAGAGAGACGCACACAAATAAGAGAAGCCGCCATCTTTGATCCTACATATTAGAGAGGATTCTGTTACCTACAGCTGCAGAAAGGCAGAGAAGCCCCAAGAGGCTGAGAGAGGAGGCCCAGAAGGAGACAAGCCCTGTGTCTGGTTGCCCACAGCTGAGCTCTGGGAGATACCAAGGCCATAGGAGAAGGCAGGGGCCTTGGCAGAGATCAGCCACCATCTTGCTTTGCCATGTGGTGTGACCCCAGGATCACCAGTAGATGACTTTGGTGAGAAGCATCTCTGATGATACCTTGATTTGGACATTTCATGGCCTCAAAACTGTAAGCTTTTACCCCAAATAAAATCCAACCCACTTCTGGTACTTTGCATCAGCAGCCCTTTGGCAAACCAAGACTGTACTCCTTGGAATTGTGTAGTGCACAGCCTGCCCCACTGTTCATGGTGACCCTGAGCTATTATCCTTTCAATACATTTCTTCTTCAAGGTTGTGCCATAACTGATAAAAACTTTAATATGGAAATAACTTTAAAAATGTTCTGATCCAGCCCTCAGCTTTTAGGAAGTGAATGTCTGAGTCATGGGGATAGTTGAGATAGTTGCAGTGTAGATGAATCATGCTGAAACCTGATTTCAGAGGAGAAAACCCAGCTCTCACAGGGGAAATGTGGGGCAGAAGATTGGCTTTCCTTTCTCAGTATCAATTGTGTGCAGGGATTGTACCTTATTTTTCTGTTACTTTTGTGCATTTGAAATAACTTAACCAGCCAGAAGCCCAACCAATGCCATTGGTCTTTCCCAACTCTATCTGCTTACCTGCCTCGTTTCCCTGGAGAAAAGTGTGGTTGAAGGGAGAGAAGGAGAGAGAAAGATAAAGGAACCAGAGAAAAGCTTTACATTGCTCTAATTTCTGAAACATAAAAGCTATTCTTTTAGAGTAAATCCATTTTTTTCCCTGTGGCATTAAGGATAGAGAAATTCCTAGGAAAATAATTTGTCAAGTCCCGACTGATCAAAGATACATATGAAAGGACCCCATTTTTTTTCTACCCTAGGAAAAAAATCAGCCCCCATCTAAGCTCAGAATGAATTGGCAATTCATTTACTGACTGTCAGATAAAGTAGCACAATCCCCATCACATCTTTAACTGGGACGGGACCAGAAGGAAGCAATTCTGTGCCCACTGAGTGTACAAGCTGGGAGTATGTTAGTGATTAAGGGATCCTGGCCTGAGGGAGGCAGAGAGATATGACTCAGATTCGCAAGTGCACCATAAATCTCCCTCTTTTATTCAAAATGTGTGTTTTATAGTCATTTCCTGGCCAATTGCTGCCTTGAATAAATATATAACATATCTGGATTTAGCTTTTAGGCCCAGCACTGGGGTTTGTCTTGAGGGCCAAGTATTCTTGATATTTCCAAGAGCTAGCAAAGAGCAAATAATGAGGCTCTCTTTTCTTCCTGACTCACCAGCCACACCCTACATCAAAAATAAAAATAGAGCTCCGTGCTAATTGGGCCGAGAGAAGTAAAGCAGCACCTGCTCACGGGAGCTAATTTCTTGTGTTCCTCAAGAAGGCTGTGGTTCCCATCTCCTGCCCCATCTCCACTCCCCCCAAGCAGGACTAAGGTCATTGATTGATTGCATTTGGTTAGATCCACTAACTCAGAAGTTTGGCCAAGAGACCAAAAGTTTGGCTGGGTTTGGGGTGGGGGAGTGGATCAAGGATTTACAAAAAAAGTGTGTGTGTGTGTTTTTTTAAGGAGATTTCCATTTGTTCTCAAAACAAGTCCCCCCCCCCCCCCAACTTCCATGCCATTACATGGAGGTTGTCACTTCCAGAAGTTAGGAAGGGGAGAAGGCCAGGGACTTCATTCTCTCCTCTCCTGCCCCTTGCCATCAGCCTCAAGTTGGGGGGCCATGGCCCTGCTGCTTCTGCAGTCCTGCTGATTGAGGGCTGATGAGATGTTAAGCACTTTATATGATTATCGTGCAGAGGCGCCCCACCCGCCTGGGGGCTCTTTAGAAGTCGAACGGAAAGGAAGACCTGCTCGGTTGCAAGGTCCCTCTTAGGCAGAGGCTGGTGCCAGGCTTCCTTGCGGGAAGAGACAACCCTTTCTCTCTCCTCGTGCACAAGGCCGGGCACCTGCAGTCTACCCACCGAAAAACCGGAAACGCCCAGCCCCTGCCCTCTGGCAGCTCTCAGTCCACGATGACACTGCATGTGCCTGGATACTTGTCAGCTCAGTGCCTGGCCAGAAGTGGGTGCTCAGGAAATTTCTGCCAAATTCCCGGCAGGTTGGCTGATGTAAGTTGGAGAGAGAGAATGTTAATCCTGATATATATGCAGAATTTACCATTTTCCCAGAGAAAGTCGCACCTCGGAACCCTCGGTAGTTAGATATTTTGGGGGGAAAGAGGGCCAACTCTTTTGTAGCTTTCAAGTTACAATGTCAAGTCAGAACCTTCATGGAATCTTGGAGGACTCTCCGAAGATGACCCGTGACCCGTGGGACGGCTGTCCCGGGCAGTGCTGGGTCACGCCCATGGACCAGTCCCACCTCTGCCACGTCTCAGCGAACCCAAATCTGATGAACCTCAGCTTTCCACCCTCTGGTTTCTTCACCATCAGTCCTGTCGGTGGTGGGCTGCTTGTGAATTAAACGAGTAAAGGCGTTTGGAGACAACTCTGCCCAGTGCCAGGCCCAGGAGTGCTTGAAAGCAGTGGTGGCAGTTGTTGTCTGCCTCCTACCTTTTTCCAAAAAGAATTCAAGGCTGCTTGCAAAACTCTATGCAATTCACAAGGATGACAGCTTATGCGAACCATAAAGCCAAGGTAAGCATGTAAAAATGCATTCTATTGGGTCTTGTGTGGCAGATTGTATTTTTCAAAAATGGCCATTGCAATATTTTTGCTCCCCCCCAACCCGCCCGAACCCTTTTTATCCCTTCCAGAACCTTGATGCTCCTCCATCAAGAGGCGGAGTCCAATTCTCCTCTTTGATTCTGGACCAGACCTAGGGACTTGCTTCTTTTTTTTTTTCCAAGGTGCCATTTTAATTTTTAAATTTTTCTCCCTTCCCCCTCCCCCTGCCCTGTTATTTTTGCTGTCTGTGTCGCTTTGCTGTGTGATCTTCTGTATCTATTTCTCTTTTTGTCTTCTCCTCTTTCTCCTCTAGCATTCACTGGGATTCAATTCTGGGGACCTCTGATGTGGAGAGAGGTTCCCTGTCAATTGCACCACCTCAGTTCTTGGTCTCTGCTATGCTTCACCTTGACTCTCCCCTTTGTCTCTCTCTTGTTGTGTCATTACCTTGCTGCATGACTCACTTGCATGGGCACTGGCTTACTGCACGGGCGCTCGGCTTGCCATGCGGGCAGTCAGCTCACTGCACAGGTACTGGCTTGCCGCACAGGCACACTTTCTCTTCTTTTTCACCAGGAGGCCCCGGGGATTGAACCTGGGTCCTCCCATACGGTTGGCAGAGGCCTTGTCACTTGAGCCACATCTGCTTCCCGTGACTTGCTTCTAACAAGGAGAATGTGGTAGAAGTGACAATCAGACCCAGGGTGGGCAAAAGGCCTTCCGAGGCTAGACCCTAAAAGGTGGGACAACCTCTGCCTGTCTCCCCCTCCACCCCCACCTTGGGACCTTCACTCTTTTTTTTTTATTTCTTTAATTCCCCTCCCCTCCCCCGGTTGTCTGTTTTCTGTGTCTTTTTGCTGCGTCTTGTTTCTTTGTCCGCTTCTGTTGTCGTCAGCGGCACGGGAAATGTGGGTGGCGCCATTCCTGGGCAGGCTGCTCCCTCCTTCGCGCTGGGCGGCTCTCCTTACAGGTGCACTCCTTGCGTGTGGGCTCCCCTACGCGGGGGACACCCCTGCGTGGCACGGCACTCCTTGCACGCATCAGCACTGCACATGGGCCAGCTCCACATGGGTCAAGGAGGCCCGGGGTTTGAACCGTGGACCTCCCATGTGGTAGACGGATGCCCTAACCACTGGGCCAAAGTCTGTTTCCCTAGGGACCTTCACTCTTAAAACCCAGCTGCCGTGCTGGGAGGAGGCCCAAAGCAGCCCATGGGGAGAGACCCCAAGGAGACGGTCCTCTGGAAAGGGACCGAAACCCCCAACCCCGAGCCAGCCCCACCCACCATCCCCGGCCCTTGACGTCACAGTGCCAAGGCAAATCGTCCCTGCTGGGTGCTGTCCAGATACCTGAACCAAGGAGCCCGCGAGTGTAATAAATGGTGGTTTCATGCGACTAAGATTTAAGTTATTTTGCTTCTCGGCCTTAGGAACTGGAACGTCCTGTGTAGTTAATAGAAAGATATTTGGCTTGGAGCTTCCTAGCTGCCAAAACAAGGAGAGAATTATAGTCAGTCACAAGAGCCCACGAGTTCATGAAAGACAAACAAATCTAGATGCTTGCTAAAAACCAGGAGGGGGCCTGCCCTTGGGTTCTTATAAAGCTCATGTGGCGCCATGTAATTGTTTGGTGATTTTATGGTAACCCCAATAGCAAATACTGTAGGACGGCTTCTCCTGGATTCCCTCAACGTGCTACAAAACTCCAGATCATAATTTGGGGAGATCAGGTCTTCAGGATGGTCTGGTTACCAAGCTCTCCGGAGGCCTGGCTTAATCCAGGAAGACGTTTTACAGAAATTGACCAGCAACCAAGGTCAGGCCTTCCTGGCCAGTACCTAGAGCAGGTACTGGCCTCGAGTGAAGCTCAGCAAGTTCTTGTGAGATGACTGGCCAACAAATGGCTGTACTTCGTTCAGACCATCCTTCACCAACGGGATTGCTCAAAACAGGCGCTGCCAGAAACACCCTGGTGAGAGAGGGAAGAAATCAGCTTTGGAAATCCAGGTTCAAACCCCACCCCCACCACTTACCAGCTGTGTGGCCCTCGGCAAGAAACTTAGCTACTCTGGGTCTCGGTTTCCTTCTCCCTGAGACGGGGTGATCATAGTGTAATAAGAGCCACGTGGTAAGGAAAGCATGGTGTGCAGGGGGCTGTGATGGTTTGAGCAGCTGCCGGAAGCCTTCCCTCTTGCCCACTCGCTGTCTCCAGGCTTCACACGCTCCCTCGGCCACTTGAGAAGGACAAGTTGCCTTCTCAAGTGGTTCCCTGGGAACAGGGCCCCGGGTTGGGAGTCAGGGCGGAAGCGTCTCCCCACCACTCAGGGCTGAGCTAAAAACAGGCCGGGAGGCGGGAGGTGGGGGCCTCAGTCCGCAGCCCCTCCCCGCTCTCTGGGGATATGGGGCCAGCCCGGGTGCCCGGTCCCAAAAGCCCCGCTCCCAGCCCCTCCCCCGGCGTCCCCGTGTCAGGCCTTCTCTTCTCGAGGAGGAAACTGTAAGTCCTTTAGACAACAGGCAGATAGTGTCAGAGGAGACGGATGGGACGTCGGCTTATCTTGCTGAAAGAGGCACGGCTGGCTCGGCCCCGGCGCGCGCCCCCGCTCCCCTGCCGCTCAGCCCAGTCTGAGGGTTTAATTTTCTTTCAGACGCACACAAGCCCTCAAGGCGCCTCTGTTTTCTTAAACTTTATTTTTAAAGAATTTTTGGTTGAAGGAGTTACATCGAAAATATGGAGAATTCCCATACACCCCACTCCCTTCCCCTCGTATTTTCCCCTATTAAAAAGACACATTATTAATCCGTGGGGTACATTCGTTACAAGTGACGAAAACATCTTGATGCATTGCGACGCTCCGTGGTCTCTAGTTTACATCGTGGTTCACACTCTGCACCGTACATTTTACAGGATGTAGGGCTCCCTCGTTTTGTTTCTCAGTGCAGCTTATCCTGGCCTCTGCCCTCTTGCCCACTGCTGCCCTCACCTGTAAGATTCCGGCAGAAGCCAGGGCATCGGCTGGGAATGCATTCACGCCCTGCTCTCCCCGAAATTTGAGGTGGGGGCCGGATGAGGGATGTCTCCCTCTCAGCCAGAATTACTTAGAGAGTGAAGAGAGAAAGAGAGAAGACAACAATGAAGATGAAGATGAAGGAGAAGAGGAGGAGGAAGGAAAAGAAGAAGGAAAAGGAGGAGGAAGAGGAGAGAAAAAAGAAAGTCTGTCTCTCCTTATCCTTTTTTTTTTAAAGATTTATTTTTTATTTATTTCTCTCCCCTTCCCTTCCCTCCCCAGTTGTCTGCTCTCTGTGTCCATTCGCTGTGTGTTCTTCTGTGACCGCTTCTATCCTTAACAGCAGCACCGGGAATCTGTGTTTCTTTTTGTTGCGTCATCTTGCTGTGTCAGCTCTCTGTGTGTGTGGCACCATTCCTGGGCAGGCTGCACTTTCTTTTGCACTGGGCAGCTCTCCTTATGGGGTGCACTCCTTGCACGTGGGACTCCCCTATGCAGAGGACACCCCTGTGTGGCAGGGCACTCCTTGCGCGCATCAGCACTGCATGTGGGCCAGCTCCACACGGGTCAAGGAGGCCTGGGGTTTGAACCGTGGACCTCCCATGTGGTCGGTGGACGCCCTATTCATTGGGCCAAGTCCACTTGCCCCTTCTTATCCTTGTTCAATGGCTCCCTCTGACCCGAAGTCTTCTAGAGTCTAGGATTTGTATTACAAAGCACAGTGGCATTACCGAGCTGTGGGGCCCAAGGAGGCAGAGGGAGAGCAGAGATGCTCAGGGTTCTAGCCCAGAGTCTAAGTCCAGACGCAGAGAGGCAGAATGCATGCCAAAGCGATCTGCCTGAAAAAGGAGAGATTGCGTGAATTAGAGAATTCGCGGATGAGTCTAGGCACTTTGGAACACTGTCTTCACTCAAGGAAGAAGTGTGCATCTACTGAACCCACAGCTTCCTTCTGTGTTCCTACCTGAGCCGTGAGCAGTTGTTTCCAAACAGGGATGGTCCTGCCAGGGGGCATTTGGCCATGTCTGGAGACACTTGGATGTGTGTGGGGGGTGCCATTGGCATCTAGTAGGTGGAGGCCGGGAATACTGCTCAGACCCTACAAAGATCTGGTCTAGAACGTCAGCGCGCTGAGGCTGCGAGCCGCGCCCAGGGCTGAGCTCGGCAGCCAGGCAGGGAAGCAGGGACTGAGGCTGGGAGGCCCACAGCTGCCCGCTCTGCTGGTAACAGACCTGCACCCAGCTTCACACACTCACGAGGGGCCTGGCCACGTGCAGAAGCCTCAGCCCCGCTGCGCATTAAAATCCCCTGGGGGTCCGAGCAACCTGCTGCTGGGGCCCCACCCGCAGAGGTTCTGGCTCAACCTGGGGGGGCCCAGGCAGCCGTACTTGATAAAGGGCCTCCCCCAGCGCCCTGGCAATGAGTGCTAGGCAGAAGGGGAAAAGAATGAGGTGGCTTTGCCTGGCCTTGCAGGTGACATCTCCAGACCTGGCTGGCAGAGAGAAGCCTCTTGTAGCATCCACACACACACACACAGAGACACGCTCGCACCAAGGCTCTTATATGGGCCACCAGGCCTGCCAAGCATAAGTGAGTTCTGGAAATAAATCCTGGGTCCCAAGATGCTAATGAAGCTGACTTCCCGGGGAGGGCCAAGAGCCGGGGTGGGGGGCATGTCAGGGGACCTTATCTGTAATGCTGTTTTTTTGTTTCAGTTTCTTTTCTTTTTTTGAAATTGTGGTAAAATATATTTGCCATAACATTTATCATTTTAACCATTTGTCACTCCAATTCTCTGGCATTCATTATAGTCACAATGAGAACGTGTATTCACGATGTCATTGAAACCGAATTACTATAGGAAAACAGGAGGAAACTGGGGCTATAGTCACCTAAGGCTATTGAAATCCAATGAGACTTGAGCTCCGAGGCCCCGCGGCGTGGCACAGCCCATGCTTACTTCCGCATTCAGGATCTGGAGGCCGTGGCCCCGTGCTCGCTGCCCCCCACCCCCAGCCTCCATGCCTGCCCTGGGCAGTGGACAGCTGATGGGCGCAGAGGCTGACAGCCGCTCATTTTATTAATAAGCCGCACGTCCAGGGAGCTTAAATTGCCAGATTTCTCTCTCTCCCTCCCTCTCTTTCTTCCAGAAGGCTCCTGTCAGTGATCAAAGGTGCTCTGTGTCTCTGGCCAGGCTGGGGGAGCTGGGGAGGCTGTCCCACCGCGAGGCAGCTGAGGATCCCCACCTGGATTCGAGAGAGGAGAAGGGGAAAGGCACGGGGCAGACGGGAGGGCTGGGGCGGAAAGCGAGGGGGGGCGCTCCGTAGAATTACTCCCGCCTTCCTGCAGTGGGACCTTGCACATTTATTGCACAGGTCCTAGGTACTGGGTGATGAGGATAAAAAAAGGAAAAGATACAATTATCTCTGTCTTCAACAAGGAAAAGTACACATGCATTTACCTATTCAGCGAGTGTTTGTTGAGAACCTTCTCTGTGGCAGCATTTGCTAGGTGCTGGGAATAGGGTGGTAACAACAATAGCAATCATTATTATTATTTTATCAAACACTTACATAAAACTTACATGCCAGGCACCCTGCTAAGATTTGAGTTTACGTTAACTCATTTAATCTTTACAACAACCTAATGAAGTAGATTTTATTATCCTTATACAGATGAGGAAAAGGAGGCACTGAGAGGTTGAGGAACTTGCTCAAGGTCACACAGCAGTATGTAGCCTAGCTCAGATTTAAACCCAGGCAGCCCAGCTCCAGCGCTTGTGCTTTTAACCACTCCATTAGATTTTGTTTTTTTAATAAGATTTATTTTATTTATTTCTCTCCCCTTCTCCCGTTGTCTGCTCTCTGTGTCCATTCGCTGTGTGTTCTTCTGCATCCGCTTGCATTATCTGGCAGCAGTGGGAAAGTCCGTCTTTTTTTTGTTGCGTCATCTTGCTGCGGCAGCTCTCCATGTGTGTGGTGCACTCCTGGGCAGGCTGTACTTCTTTCACGTGAGGTGGCTCTCCTTGCAGGGCACACTCCTGGCGCGTGGGACATCCCTATGCAGGGGCGCCCTCCCCTTCCCCCCACGTGGCATGGCACTCCTTGTGTGCATCAGCACTGCGCGCGGGCCAGCTCACCACAGGGGTCAGGAGGCCCTGCAGATCGAACCCTGGACCCTCCATATGGTAGGCGGGCGCTCTATCGGTTGAGCCATGTCCACTTCTCTAGATTTTTGATAAGCAACAAGGACAATGCTCTTGCCCTCCTGGAGCTGCAAGGTAAGTGGAGACATATGGGGAAGTGGAGAGACACAGACGAAGCAGCCCACAGAGATGGCTGACTCCTGACATGGTGTGGGGAAGCAGCACAGGCTGCTCTGGGGAAGTAATGAAATAGAGCAGTCAGTGGTTCTTCAGGCAGAGGAAACAGCGTGGGCAAAGGTCCTGGGGTGGGACTGAGCGCGACCAATTCTAGAACAGGGAGAAGTCAGGCTGGCTGGAGCCCAGGAGCCCAAGAATGGAACATGGTACAGCTAGAGCAGGGGGGAGAGGGAGGGAGACTGGAGGGCCAGCAGGGGCCAGCCTGGGGGTGAGCTGAGGGATGGGGTCTCTTCAGAACATGGAGAAGCATGGCAGGGATTTCAGCAGGGTTTGCAGTGATGTGATAAGCCTCCCCTGGCCACAGTGAGGAGGGGGCATGGGGGATTTCAGCGCAGGAAGTGCAGAGGCAGGGACAGAAGAAGAGGTCCCCCGACCCAGCCAGGGAAAGGGAAAGTTCAGGATGTCCTATCTCTTTGTGCTCATTTCCCTTCCGCTCACCACCCCTGGTTCCACCCCTGCCCCCTTCCTCCAGCCCCAGCCGCTAGCAGGCAGCTGTGCCGTCACTGCCCTGTGCTCTGACCCCTGCCCACGAGTGACCACCTGGGGTCCCATGCACGGGGCCTCTCCAAGGACATTGGGGTACAGTCGACCCCAAGGTCTCTCTGGCAGACACCGCCAGTTGCTTCCCTCCTGGTCATCTCCACTTTTCCTTCCCCATCTTGGCAAACCCGTTCTTTTAGGGGCTTTAGGAAAAGTTTTCCTCCTTGTTGAAAGGAGACCTGTTCTGTTGGCCCTCTTTTCTTCATAATTTGGACACTGGTATGAAGTGTGTCATGTGACCAGGTGTCATGTGACCAGGAGAGCATAGATGAGCCTGGAAGCCAGCATAGTAAATACGGTACCGAACGGAGAACGGTAGAAGAGCCTGCACCTTTGATGGAACTGGTGAGTAACTGCCGCAGCCCTGGAAGTTTTTACCCTCAGGCTCCTCGTTAAGTGAGATGTTTTAAGGTTATGGCTTGTTTGTTGGTTACTTGCACCTGAATGCATCTTCGATGGCAGGGCATGACAGGCAGGTTAGGAGTTTCAGAGACCATCTCATTCAGTCTTCATCTTGGACAGAGGAGGAAGCTAAGGCTTAGAGAAGAGAAGGGCCTGGCAGAGGTCACACATTAAGGCACTGGCAGAACTAAAGGCAGAAATTCCTGTCTCCCAAGTACGAAGGGGAACCCAGGATATTCCAGCCTGGTGTTCTTGTTTGTGATTCCCAGGAAAGGTGGCAGTGGATGACAGCAGCATTCCAGAAATGTCCATTCTCACTCCGTTTCCCACTTACAGAGAAGTCAGGAACCTTAGAAAAGATGCTAGAACATCCTTGTTGCCAATGATCTAGAGGAAGTGAAAAATCCTTAAAACAACTATGTTTATTAGTGAGAAACGTCAGACCCGACTGTGAAGATATCAGGCAATTGGAAGGAAGTGTTGTCATGCACCCCACCCCACCCCACCCCACCTCATCCCACCCCACCTCATCCCACCCCACCTCATCCCACCCACCCCACTCCACCCCATCCATCTAGCCAACCATTCATCCATCCGTCCATCCAACCATGCAATCACTCATTCAAGAAATCTTTGCCAAGTGTCACTTTATGCCAGATACTGTGCTAAGCCCTAGAGGTCTGTGTTGGGCCCCAAGTGAGACCCTACAGTGAGGGTTCAGGTCATCATGTATGGAGTGCTAACCGAGGCGAGATTAGAACTTTGAGAGATTCATTGGGGAAAACACCTGGGGGCGGGGATGGGGAGGCACAGGAGGTTTGGAAAACAGTCAGACTCTGATGCAGGTCTGTCCCCCGTGCAGGACCGGGACCAGGAAGAAAGGACTCTTAACTTTGCAGCACGAGCCTCAGCTGCAGACCAGTTCTAAGAAAGGCTCAACAGTCAGTCAGTGAGGAGTCCTTGAGGCACAGCCATCTTCAGAGGAATTCCATGTCTCCCAGGAACGGTCCTATCTTGTGTCCTTTCTGTGCTCAGCCATTGGCTGAAAACATCCCATGGGAAATGTGGCCGCAGTGCAAACCCGGTGAAGGAGTTCCAAGTGCAGCAGCCTGGGCGTTCGGTCCCTCATTCCCCTTGTGGTCTGGGAGCTGTGAGGCACATTTGTCATGTTACCACAGCACCATTTCATCCAGCTCTCAAAGCAACCTCAGGATGTATCCACCTCGATGGGTCCAGTGAAGATGCATCGGTTGTCTTTCGTCCCACGAAGTCTCAAGACAGGAAGGCCCCGGTGGAGGATGCCAGTTCTGTGGCTCAGATTCCGTCTCTCTTCTTGCTGTGCTATCTTCAGTTTCTCTCCAGAGCCTTCTGAGTCCCTCTGTGTTTGGGTGCATGTTGGCTATAGCATTTGCTCTCATTACAACTAAACCTGACAATGTTTGGGGCAAAGGAGGGGCCGCTCTTCCTTGTGCCTTTTTCCTAGAAGCCCCCAACAGATGCTCTCAAATTCTGTTGGTTTGCATTGGGTCAGAGGCTGGCAGGGAGAGTGGGACTTTTTTTTTTTTTTTTTTTTTTTTTTTAAAGATTTATTTTTATTTATTTAATTTCCCTCCCCTCCCCCGGTTGTCTGTTTTCTGTGTCTCTTTGCTGCGTCTTGTTTCTCTGTCCGCTTCTGTTGTCGTCAGCGGCACTGGAAGTGTGGGCGGCGCCATTCCTCGGCAGGCTGCTCCCTCCTTCGCGCTGGGCGGCTCTCCTTATGGGTGCACTCCTTGCGCGTGGGGCTCCCCTACGCGGGGGACACCCCTGTGTGGCACGGCACTCCTTGCGCGCATCAGCACTGCACACGGGCCAGCTCCACACAGGTCAAGGAGGCCCGGGGCTTGAACCGCGGGCCTCCCATGTGGTAGACGGACGCCCTAACCACTGGGCCAAAGTCCTTTTATAGTGGGCTCTGGCTGACTAGTTCAGTCCCTGGACTGGGCCAGCCTCCCTGGAAACATAGGGCCACTTTGCAGAGAGACAAATAAACAAAATCAGGGCTTTTCAGCAAAATAGAAAAGGATGCTAGTGGTTATTAGGTGGATGTTGCAGGCTGAGTTGTCTGAGAGGCAGACTGAGCTGAAGTTTCATGTACAAAGAGCTTTACTAGGGAGTGCACTTGGCCTCTGCACCTGCAGAGAGAGAGGAGGGGAAAGGGAGTAGGTAGAGGGAGGAGTCTGAAGGTTTCACCCAGCCCCACGGAGGGCCCGATATTTGTCATCTACTGCTGAGTAACAAGTTGCCACAAACATGGAGGCTTAAAATGGCCCCCATTTACTATCTCCCAGTGTCTGTAGACCGGGGGTCCAGATGCAGCTTTGCTAGTTCTCTGCTGTGGGGTCTCTCACATGGCTGTGGTAAGGTGTTGGCCAGGGCTGTGGTCCTATCTCCAGGCTTGACTGGGGAAGGGTCTCCTTCCAAGCTCCCATGCGGTTGCTGCAGGATTTGGTTCCTCGTGGGTTGTAGGACCATTGGCCTCTATTTCTTATTAGCTGTTGGCAGGAGGCCACCTTTAGTGCCTCACCATGAACATGGCCACTTGCTTCATCAAAACCAATGGGAGAGGGAAGCAGACTTGGCCCAGTGGTTAGGGCATCCATCTACCACATGGGAGGTCCACGGTTCAAACCCCAGGCCTCCTTGACCCATGTGGAGCTGGCCCACATGCAGTGCTGATGCCTGCAAGGAGTGCCATGCCACACAGGGGTGTTCCCTGCGTAGGGGAGCCCCACACATAAGGAGTGCACCCCATAAGGAGAGCTGCCCAGTGCAAAAGAAAGGGCAGCCTGCCCAAGAATGGTGCTGCACACATGGAGAGCTGACACAACAAGAAGAAACAGATTCCCATGCTGCTGACAACAACAGAAGCGGACAAAGAAGAACACGCAGCAAATAGACACAGAGAACAGACAACTGAGGGTGGGGGGAGGGGAGAGAAATAAATAAAATAAATCTTAAAAAAAAACCAACAAACCAATGGGAGAGAGTCTTCTAGTAGGATGGACATTGCAATCTCATGCAACGTAATCAAAGATGTGCTCTCCCGTCACCTTGGCCTCATTCTATTGGTTAGAAGCAATTCACAGGTCCTGCCCACATCCAAGGGCACGATAATCAAGAGGCAGGGACCATCGAGGGCCATCTTAGAGTCTGTCCACCACAAGCCCTGAAGCTGAGATGACCCTTCAGTGTTGTCCCAAGTTGGGGTAAGGGGGTCAGGCCCATCAACACATCACTGGGTGTGGGATGTCCCAGGAGAGGGTCGTGGCCTTGGGCGAGGTGGCTTTCTACTGATGAGGCAACCTTCTTAGTGGGGAGCCCATCCTTCAGCACCCCCAGAAGTGCACAGCCAAGAGTCTTTGCTAAAAATAGCATCCCTCCTTATAGACGAGGAAGTTGAAAGTTTAGCCTCGCTGAAGTTCCCACATCAGTATGCAATCAAACCATATTCAAGTCATGCAAAGCCCACATGCTTAGCCACTATTTTCTAATTCTCTGGAATTTAAAGTCTAATTTTGGGACAAATTGCTAGCCTGGTTTTCAGTATGCTAGGCAATTTCAGCTGTCGATGCTCCTTGCCCATCCTGTGTACTGCTCATCACCCTACAGTGGCATTTACAAGTGAAGAGGGGTTGTGAAGCGCAGGCGTATGTGGGGTTCAAGCACGTCTTGCCAGCAGACAGACTTTCCTGCATCTGACCGCATTGGCTGGGAAAGGCTAGGTCATACTGCAGCAGCAAACCCCGAAATCTCAGGGGCTTACCACTCTCACTGTCATCGGAGTGTAATATGGCTCGGGCTGCCATCTTTGGCAGCTCTCCTGCTAATGGTGATTCAGGGAGCCAGTGTCCTTCGATCTGAAACACACAGCCTCCTCGGTAATCAAGGAAACGGAAGAAGATCGTGGATGAATGTGCAGGGAGTCTTATGGCCAAGGCTGGAAAGAGTGGGCATGCTTCTGTGTACCTCCTCTTGGCCAGGACCTGCTCACTTGTCTTCAACCTAACAAGGGATCCTGGAAATAAAAGCCTGAGATGGAATTTTATAGCATTATCTCTGTTGCACTCACCACCGTGCCAAGAAAGGGGGTAGACGCCGTGAAGGGATGGCTCTCTGAAAAAGCAGCTATGCCCCGTTGGGTTTGGAAGAACCGACCCTTTCAGCCTCAAGGCCCCGCTCTGGGGCTCAGATCCCGCATGTGGAACATTTGCCGGTAGAAAACGCCCACGCTGGCCGTGTTCACCACGTTGGCACAGACCAGCGTCTCTTGCCTCCAGAGCCTGCCTACCTGCTTCCCGGGCTCTTCAAAGGGCTCTGCAACCTGCGCGTCCTGGGGGTCTCGGGTCTGAACCAAGAGACCCCGAGAAGGCAGAGAAACGATCTGGCTGTAAACTGCTCCCATACGAGGAGACGCTGAGCGCCTAAGCCGCGAGGGGAGAGACACTCCTTGAGAGGCTGTCTGAGCCAACACCTGGAAGAGATTGATTGAGAGACAGTTAATATGGCTGTGTGATTTATGAGGAGGAGGTATTGTAGCCAAGGTGCATGGGGCGGGGGGAGTACAGGCGAGGCTAGGATCGTCCTTCTGGGTCAGGAAACACTTGATAAGGTTGCACAGCAGAGCTCACTGTCTCCATCAGGGGAACTGGGGGAGGGGGGAGGGCAACAGCTGCCTCCAAATCCGAGTGGGAGGGGTGCCTTTCTCCCGTGGAGGCTGGTTTCTGGGGGACCCAGGGCTCAGGCTTGCTGCCTCACATCTATCATACGGATGAATGGTCCTGTGAAAGACCACATCTGTCAGAAGCCCTCTGCTCGCTGGCGTCCCTGCCTTGGCTCATGTCTGTCCGGTGTCTTTTTTTGTGCCAAGTGCTTAATTCACACACGTGTCTGAAACCAGACATGTGCAGGAGAGGGGATGCTCCTCAGGCTTGCTGTTCTCTAAATCGTACCGTCTTTCTCTAAATCAGGGGTCCTTTTACTTTTTAAAATATCTTTTTAAAAGATACACAGATCACACAAAAATGGTACATTAAAAAAAATAGGGGGTTCCCATTTGCCCCACTCCCCACACCCCCCACTTTTCCCACATCAACGACTTCTTTCATTGCAATTGGTGAACATTTTGGAGCACAGCTTCACAGCCTGGATTATAGTTTACATTACTCTCTTCCAGTCCATTCGGTAGGTTATGGCAGAATATATAATGTCCTGCATCTGTCTCTGCAATTCAGGACAATTCCAATTCCTGAAAATGCCCCTATATTATACCTCTTTGTCCCTCTTCCTGCCTTCAGCACATCCAGTGGCCACTGTCTCCACATCAATGATATAATTTCTACCATTGCTAAATACCAATAGTAGAATTCCAGTAAGTCCACTCTAGTCCATATTTTATTCCCCAATCCTGTTGACCCTGAGATGCTGATGCCCACTCCACCTCTTAATTGAAAGGGGGCTTTGATCCCTTGTGGCTGGTGGATGGGACTCTCTTGCCTGCAGTTGTAGACTCTCTCGGTTCCTTGGTGTGGTGGTTGTCCATCCTCACCTTCTTGTTAGCTGTCCTGGATGAGTCCAACGAACTGGAGAGTGTAAATCAGGGGTTCTTAACCAAGGAGTCCGTGGAAAGATTTCAGGGGGTCTGTGAGCTTGAATAGAAAAAAAAACAACTATTTCCTTCACTTATGAATGTGTGGAATAAATAAATTACAGTAGTAGTTCTTTCACCTGACTGGCAAAGGGGTCCATGGAACAAAAACAGTTAAGAATTCCTGCTCTAAATTAATAAGAATATTTTCTCCTGGGCACTTAGCTAGTCCTTGGGCCATTCTTGCATCTTGTTGTGAATTTACTATTAATCGTCTGTGCCTCAGGTCCCCATCTGTGAAGTAGGAATAAGCAAGTCTGCTTTGCTTGCCTTAAAAGGTTTTACAAGGATGAGATAACATAGTAAAAGTTGAATGCTTAAGGTCAACGGTTTTAGAGACAAACAGACATAGGGTTGAGCCCCAGTTCTATTCCCTACTACCTGTGTAGACACAGGAAAGCTGTGTAACCTCTCCAAGAGTGTCTCAGCTTACTCATCTATGAAATAAATCCTACCTACCTCTTAAGGTCATGAGGAATTAATATGATAATATACGTAGGGTACTTATCTCAGGGCAGGTACACAGCATGGCTTCAACAGATGAAACTAAATAATGACCACTGGAAGCAGTAACATTAAGGACAGATAAAGGGCATGGAAAAGAAAGCATTTACACAAATGTAAGCAATTGTTACCCTCGACTGTACACCCAGGGATCATGCCTAGCTATGTCAAAGGAAGCAGCTCTAGAATTCCACAACACTTGGTGAGGCTTCCTTAAGCAGGCTGCACACACCACGGCTTAACTCCTATCTGCTAGTTGGAGAACTGAGCTTGAATAAGTCCAACTTAACACCTATCCAGAGAATTCTTGCTGAATTGTGTATATATTCACAGGTCAGGAGAGAGACATTTAAACAAACAAATAGATGACATATAGTGTGATAAAGACACCTAGTGGAATTGGTATCAGGAGGGATAGAAGCAACCCTAACATGAGAGTGATCAGAGAATCATTTTCTGGAAAGATCCAGGAGAGAATTCCAGGAGGCTATGACATTAGAGCTGGGTTTGCAAGGATTAAGAGGAGTTTGGCAGGCGCCTTTTTAGCTTCCTTCTTATTGAAAAGTTCTGTCTGTTGATGGATACAATGCCTACATATTTTCTTTGCTGATAGCATCATTTATACCTTCAGGCCCCCAGAAGGTCTGATGTGCTGAAAAGCATGGGTAATGAATAGAAAGTGGAAGAACAAAAGCTGTGAGCTGTCCAAACTCTGTAGAGGCTCTCTGGAGTTTGTGCTGCCCCACATTCATTCCCTCTTTTTTGGCAGTCACCCCATTTTTCCTTTGATGAACCACCGTTCTCTACTCTTCCCTGCTCCCATTGGAGTATAGGTGGAGCTGGCCCTCCTCTCTGGTTCCCAACACCACAGTGATTGGTTTACGGATGGTCATGTGACTTAAACCTGGCCAATGAGACCCAGCCTTGGTACTTTTGCTGGTACTGTTGGGAAAGAGAAGCCTTCTCTTTCTGTGGATCTTGAACCTGGGTGGATGTAAACTTGGAGTGCCAGGGGGCCACGCTGTGAAGAAGGTCAGACTGGGAATAAAGCTAACAGGGAAGAGAACAGAGCTGAGCAAAGGAGAGAAACCACATCCTGATGATATCCACATGACCTGGGCTTTGGGATACCTGAGCTTTTCTTCTTTTGTGTTGCTTAAGCCAGTTAGAGTTGGGTTTCTGTTGCTTGCAAGCACAAGTGTCCTAAATAATACACATTCATTCAGCAGATATTGAGTGACCCCAGCTACTTGCTAGGCACAAAGAGTACCATGCTGTTACAGATTGAGTTAACTGGGAGGCCAACTCTGAGATTTCAGATTAGTGTGCAGGATATTTGTAAGGAAGTTCCCAGGAAGCCAACAGAGATGAAAGGAAGAAAAGGAAGTGGGATTAAGTAGAGGGAGACCTTGAGCTGTGATGAAGTTACAACAAGGCCTCAGCCAGCTCCATAGGGAGCCCTGGGGCTGGGATGGCCCTTCTTAGTTGTTCTGAGTTGGGAGAAGGGGGCCACCATGGATACTCATTGGATGTGGGCTGCTGCCAAGGAGGGGATGAACCTTGGAAGACAGAGGTCCTTTTAGCCAAGAGAAATTCTTTAAGAGGCTATAAGCTGAGAGCCATCACCTGGCAATACTTCCAGCCCGGGAAGGACTAGATCATTCTGTCCTTAATGGGCGGATCTGGGCAGTGCAGCCCTCAAGTTGCTCACCATCCAAGGTTGTGTCTTTCTAGTTTTATGTGCCTGCAACTTGGCTTTGCACACACTTTAAACGTATGCCACTGTGAACTTAAGAAAAGTCAAGTTCAGCAGAGAAGAAAGATGGGCAGAGGAGGTTGACAGCCCACATGTCAGACAAGGGCTTGCGAAAGGGCTTCCAGGGAGAGTGGAGTCGAGTACACAGAAAGGAAAACACTTTCTACACGCAGGTTCCATGAGGGCTGGGTTCCTTCTGTTTGTTATACTGTCTCCCATATTTAGCACTAGACCTGGCACCTAGCAGTTACTCAGTGATTTGTGGACCTGGCTGAGTTTTCTCCCATGCATGCTCACGTTTAAGCCTCATGATGGACTTGCAAAGGAGGTAGATTGCCTGGATCTCTTTTTGCAAATAATGAAAGAGAAGCTTAAAGAGTTAGGTGGCAAAGCCAGGAATTGAACTTGAGTCTGTTTTGACTTCAAAACTTTTCTTTGTGCTGCTATATCATAAGAATGTTCATCTTAGACTCTTAAACAAGGAAAGGAATGGAAATGCTCTGGAAAGAGTGTCCATAATAAGGGTTTGAAGGTAGAAACAGAAGTGGAGGGAAGCAGATTTGGCTCAATTGATAGAGCATCTGCCTGCCATATAGGAGGTCCAGGGTTCAAACCCAGGGCTTCCTGACCCATGTGGTGAGCTGACCCACGCGCAGTGCTGATGCACGCAAGGAGTGCCATGCCACACAGGGGTGTCCCCCATGTAGGGGAGCCCCACGTGCAAGGACTGCACCCTGCAAGGAGATCCGCCCCATGCAAAAAAAGCACAGCCTGCCCAGGAGTGGCACCACACACATGGAGAACTGATGCAGCAAGATGATACAACAAAAGAGACAGATTCCCAGTGCTGCTGACAAGACGCAAGCAGGCACAGAAGAACACACAGCAAATGGACACAAAGAGCAGACAAATGGGTGGGAGCGGGGGGAGACAAATAGATAAAAAATAAATCTTTAAAAAAAATTACTGTCGGGAAACGGACTTTGGCCCAGTGGTTAGGGCGTCCGTCTACCACATGGGAGGTCCGAGGTTCAAACCCCGGGCCTCCTTGACCCGTGTGGAGCTGGCCATGCGCAGCGCTGATGCGCGCAAGGAGTGCCGTGCCACGCAAGGGTGTCCCCTGCGTGGGGGAGCCCCACGCGCAAGGAGTGTGCCCGTGAGGAAAGCCGCCCAGCGTGAAAAGAAAAAGCAGCCTGCCCAGGAATGGCGCCGCCCACACTTCCCGTGCCGCTGACGACAACAGAAGCGGACAGAGAAACAAGACGCAGCAAATAGACACCAAGAACAGACAACCAGGGGAGGGGGGGAAAATAAATAAATAAATAAATCTTTAAAAAAAAAAAAAAAAAAAAAAAAAAAATTACTGTCAATGTTTCCAAAACATTTCCAAAGCTTTGAAAAAAAAAAAAAGAAAGAAAGAAATGGAACTGTTGTAGTCCAAGGTAAACAAACTTCAGTTTTCAGAAGGGAAGGGGTTGGGGTAGTAAGAAGACAGGGAGAGACAAAAACACTCACTTTAAATGCATTCAGTCGGCAAACATGAAAAAACAATGCTAATGCTAGTAACGACATATTTAAACATCAAAACACTTCATAATGATGCACTTAAGACATTAAAATGCTTAATAATATTACACTTAAAACATTTAATAGTGCCCTTTAAATAATAGACCGTTTTATAATAATTATTAAAGGCATTAAAACATTTTGTCATAATACATTCTGGAAAATAACAAGCATTGGAGAAGATGCAGAGAAATTAGAACTCCAGCACGTTTTGGTAGAAATGTAAAACAGCACAGCCACTGTGGAAAGCAAGATGGCAGTTCCTCAAGAAGTTAAATATAGTATTACCATCTGACCCAGCAATCCCACTTCTAGGCACATACCCAAAGAGAGTGAAAACAGGGCGGCAAACAGATACTTTTACACTAATATTTATAGCAGTGTTACTCACAATAGCCAAAAGTTGGAAGCAACCCAAGTGCCCATCAACAGAGAAATGGATCAACGAAATGTGGTGCACACATACACAATGGAATATTATTTGGTCTTAAGAAAGAATGAAGTTCTGAGACCTGTTGCAACATGGAAGAAGCTGGAAAGCATGCTCAGTGCAGTAAGCAAGGCACATAAGAATAAAATACTGTATGATATCATTTCCAAGAGATGACTAGAAACAGCACGTTTGCAGAGGTTGAAAGCAGATTAGAGGTTACAGGGGAGGGAGGATGGAGAGAGAGCAGAGAGGTAGTGTTTCTAAAAAAAGAAAGGAAAAAATACATTAAATAAACAACTAAATAAACGAGACCAATGCCTGCACTGACAATCCTGTGTGATTCCACAGGCCTAGAGGAGAGAAAGGTGGAGGACGATCGTAGGCCATGAATTGTGCTTCTGACCTTAGCCACCCAAAGATCCGCGGGCATGCAGTAGCCTAATTGACTAAGTTGCCCACAGAAGAAAAACATGAAAACATTTTATACTAATACACTTAAAACATTAAAATACTCAGTGATAATGATTATGGAGCTTGGCCTAGACTATACCCAGTTGTCTCATTTAATCCTCCCATTGATCTGGAAATTTCTGTCATGATCCTCACGATGGGACCATTTGCTGCAAGACTTCCCTCCCACCTGCCGTGCCCTCCACGCAGGAGACGCAGATGGAGGAGCCCGTTTCCCGGCCTCAAGCTGAGCAGACTGGACTGGAGGCTACACTGACCAGTCAAGGACAAAAGGAGTTGAGTCTGCCGAGGTCAGCGGCCCCCGGAAGTTTCCCTCTTGTTGAGCTGGGGCCTGGGGCATCTCCTCCAGCCGAGCTTTCACAGCCCTGCTGTTGGACCTTCCAGAGGCCATCCTCAGAGGACCATGGGGACGTGTCAGCTCTGGAACAAAGCCAGGAGGCAGCCTGTGCCCACTGTCCCCTGGAGCTAAGAGAAGTCAGTCACCCCTCGCTCACCCTGGGGTCTTCCACAGAGGGCCGGCCGGCTCAGGCCCGCTTCCAAGGGAGCGCTCGGAGGCTTTTCCCTGCCTCCAGATAACGAAGAAAGCTGCTTTCAAACCAGTTTGGCTCCTCTACTTTTATAGAGGGAAAAGCTGGCTCACAGGGACTGCAGGGTCACGGCAAGGCACAGGTGCTTTCTGAGTTCTCGGGCGAGGCTGCCCGGGACACACGCATTGGGACCTGGTCAGTGCCCGTTTGGGCTGTGGGGCTGGTAGTTACCACAATGTTCTGGACTTGAGAATAGTAGGAAGGTAAGGCAACCCCCACCCAGTGGTGCTGGCCGTGCTTGTGAGTGTTCTTACTGGGGCCTCAATCAATGTGGTGGTTACTTGGGGGTGGGTAAAACTTTGGGCTCGGGGGTCCGATTGAACCAGGTTCAAATCCTGCCTCCGCTTCATGCTACAATATACCCCTGACTGCATTATGTGGCTTGTCTGAGCCTGTTTCCTCATCGGAGAAGTGGGGATGATAATGGAAGTCTGTATCTCATAAAGGAAGCAAACCTCTTACCAGTGCCTGGGACGTGGTAAACTCACTAAGCGATGTTGTTACTCTCATTATTATAATGGTAGCAAGAGTCTTCTTACTGGTCATCACAACTGGTAACAGTGTCGGGCCCTGCTGTTTGTTCAGAAGAGGAAATGGCGGCACTGAGAGATAAGGGAACTTGTTGTAGCCAAGCCTTCCCATCTTCATGTCAATAATGGGCTTCACAGACCCAAAAGGGGGATTTAAAAAGCCGTCCCCATAAATAAGTGGAAGCGAGCAATCTCTTGGCCCCGGAGACTACTTTCCAGCCTAGGATAAGCAAATAAGATATTTATGACGCAGCCTCAATAGAGGGGATATTGTTCTGGGCGGACTGAGCGGGCAGTGGTCGGACCACATCTAACGCGCTTCGGCTTTTTTTTCACCCGGGCTGTCTTTTTCATAAAGAAAGATCTTATTGCCTCATAGTGGGGCTAATTCCAGGTGGTAGAGTGGCTCTGGGAAAACCCATGGGAACATTTCAAGCAAGGAAGGATTTGGGAGGGGAGCAAGATGAATTACTTGACTCTAGTTTGCAAGGAAAGGAAAGTATAAAAGTAGAATTAGAAGTCAGCGAGGGAACCAGCCCAGCCTGCTGGGGAAGTAGTAGCATCCCAGCATATGTTACTTTATTGCCCAGGAACATAAAGCGGCAATAAAGGCTTTTATGGAGCACCTACTGTGTGCTATGCATTCATTCAGTACGTTATTTAAATTCCCCAGTTGAGCCTTCAAACGACCTGACCAGGGAGCTGTTCATTTCTTCATTTTACAGATGGGGAAACTGAGACTTAGAGAAGTGATTTCACTCTTGACCCAGTCCTGGAATCCAAGTCAAGCCCACCTGGCTGCCTCCAAAGCCCATTTGTTTTCCACTATCAAACTGCTAAGCAAGGATAAGAAATGTGGATCAAGGAGATACACCCGGTGGAAAGCAAAGCCTGGGCTCCCCAGGGCGGCGGGGTACATTTGGCTGAGCCCCAGGTGTCGGCCCCCTGGCTAGCTGCAGAAATCTGGCCTCTGCAACAGCCCACCCTTCTTGCCAAGACCCAAGAGCTTGGAGCCTTCCTCTCATCTCCCTCCTCCCCCCACCCACACACCCACGAGCCACTTGCAAGGGCGGAGGAGCCTTTGAAGTTGCTGGTGACGCCGCAGAGGGCGAAGGCGTCGGGAAACCGTGGAAGAGGTGAACGCGGGGCCAGCAGATAAGCAACCTAAACAGCCGTGCGCGCCCTCCCAGCCCGGGAGGAATTTCCGACGGCGGGTCCTCGCCTGTGTTTTGCTTAGTCTAGTTTTTAGAGCTGTGAAGAATGATGTTCTCAAACTCAGTTACAGCAGGAGCGGAAGGGGGTGTGAACTCACAGGGTCTAAGTCGTCCGGCTTTCCCCAAAGTCTCTGGGCCATCCTGCCACTGTTCCTGGCTGGCCCATGGCTTCGCCCCTTCCCCTTGCTTTCTACACTGAATAAACCAACCCGGGCATCCCAGAAGGTTCGTTCTATGTGAGTGTGCATTTCCCCTCCAAAAGCCTCCGTATCTTGTAGCAGCAGGATTGTGAGCCCTACCTGAAAAACCTAAAGCTTCTTGAAATGAATGAAAGAAAAACACAAATGATTGTTTCTTTCTGTCATTAATAATACTCACCTATTGTCTTCAATAGGGTTCCCCAGAAGCACGCCCTGAGATCGGGACCTGTGTGCAAATGGTTTTATTTTTGGAAGCACTCCCAGTAAGCACCAGGAGGGGAGTGGAGCAAGTAAAAAGTGTGGTTCTGAGCAGGCTGTGGGCAGCTGTGGCTTGCTCCCACCGTGGACTACTGGCAGACTGGTCAGATGGCGTTGGCACATGGAGGAAGCGGTGCCAGGAGCATGTGGGTGAATCCCAACATTGACACTGACTCGCTTCAGTGCGGAGTACAATTTCTACTTTTGGGAGGTACCATCTCTAAAGGTGGCAACATTGGGATTTGTAATAAATTAGATAGAAGGCTCAGGTAACAATAATATAACTGTTTTCTTAAAGATTGTGGGCTGACAGGTGGGCATCTGGGTGGACACATCATGAAATGTCAATGTAGAGAAATAAGAGCAACTGTGGCAGAAGAAAATGTGAAAATTAAGGAACATTAAAGTCTAGCTTTCTATAGTTAGCCTAAAGTTTAAGAATCTGGGCTCAGTGTTCAGATAGTAAAGCTCAAAATTTGAAATTTCTTAACTGAGTGACCACCAAGTTGCTTAAAACCTTGAGCTTCAGTTTTTGTTGTGGTTGCTTACCTGTTAAATGGTAAGAGTACCTATCAAATACAGTTATTATGAGGATTAAGTGAAGTAGTGCATGTAGACAGTGGTCATAGATTGCATTATTTGTTTAGAATTCTTCCTCCCTCTTGCCATGGTTTGGTGTCAGAAGTATACTTGCCTGTTCCACTGACTTTGGGCTTGGCCTTGTGGTTTGCTTTGGCTAATGGGAAGTGAGCAGATGTGACATATGCCCCATCTGAGTAGAGACTTTGAATGTGCTTGTGTAGTTTTGGTTTGCTCTTTTGCACTCCTACCCTGAACTGCGAGAGGACATGTGGTTGGGTAACTGATGAAGCTTAAACTTGGGTTCCAGAGTGAGAGACACATAGAGCAGAACTGAACTCATTCCACAGCCTGAAACTGAGGCTCATCAGCTAATCACAGGCCAGTGAGTGAACAAATGTTTTTGATGAAAGCCATTGAGATTTTGGGGTTATTGTTATGCAGCATTATCACAGCAATAGCTGACTATTTTGCCATGTAAAACATTGGGCATAGTGTCTAACACATTGTAAGGACTCATTAAATAACTATTACTATTTATGTTATTGTTATTATGATGACAATGGATAAAGGTAAGCATTCCAGAGCAAATATTGGTCATTTCCCATCACTTGTGTGGTGGGATGGGAGAAGAGACTAGTGATTCATGCTGAGGCCTCACACCCACTGGCTGCACCAAGTGCTCACACTTTTCACTGTTAGCCAGTGTGGGGCTCACCTTCCTTCTCACTGCTCTTCTTATGCTGAGAATCTGCCAGTGACACATATTCCTGGCAGGGAGGAGGGAGGCGCTGTAATACTCAGAGCTATTATTTCATATGTGTCTTATGTGCTTAGACTCCATGAGGTGAGTGATTTTGCTAGCTCTACTTTACAGAGGAGGACACTGAGGCTCAGAGGAGTTGAAAGACTTGCCAAAGTCTACTGGGGATGGAGCCAGCATGCAAACGCACAACTTTCTGGTGTTAATTGGCTGTCCTTTGAACTGTACTGCCTTGTTGATATGGAGAAGAGAATGGAAGGTGAACTCTTCATTTTCCTGTCTTCCATCCCTGCCACACCAGGGGAGTGGGAAGCGGTAGAACTCTATGTGCCAGGCATGTGCTAAGACCTGAAGGCAGTCAGACCCGAGCTAGATCAGCACAAGGAAGAGACTGTCACGGGAGCCATAGAATCAGAGTCTTTCAGAGAAAGGCAGATTCTTGCCCAAGGTCACTCAGCCAACTAGGGGCAAACAGGAGACTAGAAACCAGGCTTTCTGACTGCCAACTAGTGCTTATTTGAGGCAGAGGTAATAACTACTCTCTCTTTTCATAAATGTCCCCTATGTTCTTAGGAGAAGCATTAGGCCAAGTTAAATTACAGTTTAAAGCATCCCTGGCAGATAGGGGTGGCCAGTGAGATACATGCAAGCAAAAGTATTTGGGTTGGAGATTTCAGAGAGTTCTTGCCATTCATTCATTACTTCCTCATCCTAACATGATGGCTGGAGCGCCAGCAGCCACCTAAGACCACGGGGCAACCTTGAGGATGAAAGGCAATACTGAGGATTGTAGAGCAGAAAGACACAACAACCTGAGACACTGATAACACCAAGGAGCCACCTACTAGCCCTGGTTGCTCAATTCCAGGGCATACTAGTCATCATTTATTCTTGAATGGCGTTCCCCAGACTTATGCAACATGGTGGCCCTGGCCACTTCTGAACTATTTTTATAGGAAAGAAAATGCATCTCTATCCTGCTTACTCCAGGTGCCTTTACTAGCAGCTGAATGCAATCCCGACCGACACGTTATTCTATTGGGTTTATGTGTCAAATGTCTTCCATCTGCCCATCCAGATCTACTCACCATCCTTCTCCACCCAAGAGGCTGACTGACAGGCTTCATCAGTGGTCTCCTTGACTGTGGCTTCCAGTGGGGCCAGCAGGAGATGGGCAGGCTGAGGACAGTGAGGTGGGGTATTTATTTCCCTAGCTCCTTCGCTGTCCCAGGTTGGCAATGTCTTGACCAGAAGTCTCAGCTTTTGTCCAAAGCCCTTCCATTCTCTTTCTCTCTGGCTTCCAATGACATCCTTGCCCTTTCAGGTTTCGTGATAGTAATAACTCCCTGATGTCGTAGCCCCTCAGTACCTCACCATCCCTTATCTTCCTGAACCCAGCCCTTACCTTCATAAATAGTATTTTTATGAAAGTCCTGGGGACCCCATTTGCTTCCTGCCAGGATCCTGACTGATATGGTTTCCCAACCCATCCTACCCCAAAGTGTCTCTCCAGGTAGACATTCTTGAGTCTCTACTCTTTCCACCTCTTTTATTTGAGAAACGTTTTTCCTCCTATATGCTACCGGACTAATTATTATTATTATTTTAAAAAACACCTTATAGGAAGCACCTATTTAGGTGCTACATGCCAGCACTTCATACCAGCACTATTTAGGGCAATGACTCAGTCTGCCAGAGCTGCTATCACAAACACACCACAATGGGTTGGCTTAGCCAACAAGGAGATACTGGCTCACAGTTTTGAGGCTGGAAGAAGTCCCAAGTCAAGATAGCAGCCAGGCTTGCTCTCTCCCTGAAGGCTCAGTGTTCTGGTGCTTGCTGCCTCAATCCTTGGGGTTCCCTGGCCTTCCCATCATAGGCGATGTCCTCTCTTTTCTCGCTCCTGTGATTCCTGGGTTCTTTCCCTGAGGCCTCCAGTGATCTGGATTAAGGTCCATCCTGCTTCAGCAGGACACACTTCTACTAAAATTACATCTGCAAAGGTCTTGTGTGCAATGGGTTCACACCCACTGGGACTTGGACCAAGCTTAAGAATGTGTTTGTTGGGGCACATGATTCGACCTAGTGTAGAACTTTATGCTCATTATCTTGTTTAATCCCCACAGCACCCAGGAAGGTAGGGACATTCTACAGATGAGGAAAGTATGTTCTCCCAGGTCAAGTGACTTACCCAAGGCCACACAGCTAGGGAGTGCTGGAGCTGGGGTTTGCACCCAGGGTTGTCCAACGCTAAAGCTGGGATGACAAAGCACTGTGCTCTCCTGCCTATGGTTTGGATCTAAATATAGCCAAGCACGTGTCATGGTTAGCCCTGCTCACATTAGGAAATCCCTGAAAATTGGTCTCACATTTCAAGTGCGCGTTGGAGACCAATAGCAGGAGTGCTCAGCATCTGCTGCATCTCAAAATATAATTACTATCCCTGCCCCCTGCCGCTCATACACACGCAAACCCACTGTGGTGGGTTGAATTATGTATATCAAACAAAGACGTGCTCTTAACTCGCACTCCTGTGGGCATGAACCCATTTGTAAACAGGACCCTTGGAAGGTGTGTTATCAGTTACATCTGGAATTGACTCATTTTCGAATGAGGTCTTCTAAGGTACTATTTCAAGTGTGACCCATCTGAATCAGGGGGGCCCTTAATCTGTAGGGAGGCAGATTTGTATAAGGACAAAGACACAGGGGAAGCCAAAAGTCAGTGGACCCTAGAAGAGCAGACCCAGAAAGAGAGAGATGGCTGTAATGGGGGGGAGCAGAGACATACCAAAGACCCCCCCAGGATAGTGGTGAGCCAGCACCAGGATACCACTGGCTGGGCAGAGTGCGGCCCTGCCAGTGCCTTGACTGGACTTCTAGCCTGTACAACCGTGAGACCAGCAGTGCTTGCTGTCTAAGCCAACCCATCGTGCGATATTTGTCACAGCAGCTCTGGCAGACTGACACGCGTGCACCCACTCTCACAGAGTCACACTTGCTCAGCCATGCTCACACACTCACATCCACACCCACACATACTCTCATATATTCCCCCATACTCACGTAGTCACACACGCACACACTTTCACACAACACACACACTGTCACGGACACACTCAGGCACACTCATGTGCTTCTCCATGTCTGAGAGGCCCCAGGAACCTCCAGGCCATCCTTGGCAGAGGGAGATGCCCGAGCACGGTTCTGTAGCAGGTAGGAAGATATCTGCTCAAGGTTCTTTTTGACTTTAAAAAAAAAAAAAGAACCCCACCGGCTTGAAGCACCTTTTTCCAGTTTCCCCAAACCTCATGCATGGACTGGTTCCAAAGCAAACTTTCCAGAGCCTAGGGGAGATGGAACACCTGCTTGTCAAACGGAGGCCGATGGCGCCCTCGGCTGCGTGTTTCACTGGACTTGTTGTGTCTGAGGCTGGCACCTGCCTTCCTCCTCACCTGGGTCCCAGGTAAACAGGCCAGCACTAACGTCTGACATTTTTTCCCCCTTCCTCAGTCCTGGCAGCGTGACAGAGAAACGAGCCCCTTAGCATCGATGCTATTGCATAGGGCTAAGGAAGGGCTCAGACTCGAAATGGGCAAGACAGAGAGGACTTTGCTGAAAATCCTGGGCTTGGGAATCAGGCATATCCAGAGCCAACTCCAGCCCAGAACTGAGGCGCCTTGGGCGCGCCGCTTATCCTGTGAAAGCTGCAGTTTCATCATCAGCTGATGGGGGTAGTCACGGCACCTGCCTTGGGTGGTGTCAGTGAGGATTACGTGAGACAACGCACAGAAAAAGCAGACACCAGCACCTGCCGTACAGCAAGTTCTGAGGGGAAAGGGAAAACAGGTGAGGAGAAAAACCCAAAGGCCTGAATCCAGAGGGCCATTTGCTTTCATCTCTCCCAGGGCATGAGATATCGTTGAGAAGTGTGCAAATCTTAACACGTGGCTGCTTTTTGAATTGGGTGGATTTGCCTCTGAGAAGCTGGCAGTAGATATGTAAAGGACAGGCTTCCTGGCTGTTCGTTTGATCTGAATGACACGAGTACACAGAAAAATACTCGGACGCCACGATTCGGGATCTCCCATTGCTCCTTCACAGCGTTAGCCAACTTGGTGACCACAGCTCACGTGTTCTCTGATTGAATCAAACCTAAGTTTGATGCTGTACTGGTGGCTAGATGAGAGAACTGGGGCAAAGTACTTCACCTCCCTGTGCCTCAGTTTCTCTATTTGTAAAATGGGCAGAAGACTCTTTACTTCACAGCTCAGATAGGCAAAATGCTTAGTGTAGCGTCTGCCACCTAGTAGGTGCTTGTTGATGGGTCCCCATTCATATAAAAGTGGCTTTGGATTGGAGGAAAAGTTAATGATCAGCTGGGGGAAGCATTTTCTGTGTTATGTAGATTTCCCGCAGATGTCTAAAGAAGTATATTCACGGTGGACTAGGTCAGAGGTCTCCAAACTTTCTAAATTATCTACTCATACAAGTATAAAAAAATTGAGGAGATATCATAAATAAATATATATACACACATATACATGTACTATTAATATAAACACTATAAGTAAATGCAAAAATCAGAAATAAAAGGGATGAGCTACAAAATGGATATAAATAGAAGTTTTGGGTTTTAGTTTGCCAAAGGGTTGCCAAGGCAAAGTACCAGAAATGAGTTGGCTTTCACAAGGGTATTTTATTTATTTATTTATTTTTCTTTTTTTCTTTTTTTTTAAGGGGGATTTTATTTGGGGTACAAGCTTACAGTTCTGAGGCCATGAAATGTCCCAATCAAGGTGCCATACGAGATGCTTTCTCACCAAAGTCATCTACTGGTGATCCTGGGGTCCCGCCACCTGGTGAAGCAAGATGGCGGCTGAGCTCTGCCGAGGCCCCTGCCTTCCCCTCCCGGCTCAGTGGTTCCCAGAGCTCAGTCGTGGGCAGCCAGGCACAGGGCTTTTCTCCTTCCGGGCCTCCTCTCTCAGCCTCTCAGGGCTTCTCTGCCTTTCTGCATCGCAGGCAAACCTGGAGCCCTCTCCCTCACATGGCTGGGTCCGAATGGCAGAGCTCCCTTTTCCTGCAAGTCCGTCTTTCTCTGTGTCTCTGCAAGAGGGTGGAGACCCACGCTGGCTCCAGCCTCCCTGACTCAGCCCAATCAAAAGGCCTCACACCCCCAGGAGTGGATTAGGTCAAAGACATAATCTTTCTCTTCTTGGGATTCACAAAAGACTTTCAAACTGTCACACTCTCGTATTTTTTCCTGAAACCCCAAAAGATTATCCACCCCACCATATAGAATAGAGTTTAGGTCCCTCTTTCTCAAAGCATGGTCCTGGGCCTAGCAGCAGCATCACCTGGAACCCTGTTAGAAATGCAGAATCTCAGGCCTCACCACAGACCTACTGAATCAGTATTTGCCTGTTAACAGGATCCCCAGGTGCTTTGTGTGCACATTAATTTTGGGAGTCACTGGGGACAAAATTGGGGGAACCCCTCAATTTGTAGTTTTCTCCTCCATTTTATTACTTGAGGTTGGATGCCTTCCTCTCATTGTCTTAAATCCAATCAGCGTATGGACAATTAGCTGGATGCTGTAGCATTGCCCCAGGTTCTGGAAAACCTGCCTTGGAATAAACTGCACCTTGCCAAGCTGGCTGAACGTTTTTCATTTAGCCGATATTTAGTGGTGCCAGCCAATTTGGAGACATGCCCAAAGAAGGGACTTCTGGTCTCTATAGGTTAAAACGTGATTGCCCAAGCAATTCTATAAATCTGCTTTGGAAAGGCCTGGCAATTTAGGAGGTAAAAAAACTAACTAAACTAATCCTTGGCTGGTCCTTGAAGTGGACTCAGATGGAAATAAAATCTTTCCACAAAGTGAGCTTTGGCCCCACTTCCTCGTTTCGGGTCCAAAGATGACTTTCAGAGAGCATGTTAGCAAGCACCCTGGCTGGGCCTCGGAGGGCAGGCTCGCGGTGCAGAGGTGGAGGAGGCGTCCCCAGGGGAGCACGGACATGGGCCGGGCCGCACCAACATTATTTCTTAACTCCGGGGGTGGAAGCAACTGTTAGAGAATTCATCAGGCTCTAGACAGGAAAAGGGCTTGGTTCCTGCTACCCTGGCACGACTGAGAGCTTGGAGTGGACTTGAGTCGCCTCCGGTTACTTGGGGCACAGCCAAAGCCAGTCCTCTGGTTACTGGCAGGCCTGGTGGACTTTGGGGAGTTGGTCCGGACTGGAGACTGTTCAGGGGCCCACATGGAGACTTTCTGGTGGAGGGTGCCAGGCTGTAGAGTGGCAGAATATGCCTTTTTCTTTCTTCACTCAAGTTTGCCCTCTTCGGCCACCATGTTGGAAGTCAACAAGGGCCTGAGGGAGGTCAACCCTTTTGTGCAGGCCGTTTGCTTGTTTTTACTCAAACCCATTTCCTGCCCTTCCTCAGCTCTGTTCTGAATTGCTGAAGCCGGGATACTGCAAACTACAGTCCCCAGGGTCCCGTGCTCTCTGGCTTTTGGTTAGATTCAGTCAAGGGCAGGTTCCGATGGTGCATTGGTGCACTGGAAGGTGGGATGATGGGAGATGCTAAGTAATTCTCCCACACTCTTTCTGGCCCAAGTGGCATCTCTGGGAGTGGTGGCAACTCTAGCAATGGCTGCCTTTCCTATGGAGTTCTGGCTTTCTCTACGTCCCTCCATGGCCCCAGCTCCCACTGGGTGGCCCCAGCTCCTGGGTTCTGATAATGCATATCAGGGATTTCCCTAAGTGCTCCTTGTTCCAAGGTGGTAGAGGCTTCCTGCTCTCGCTATTCTCTGAGCTGTCTCCCCATGCCCTGCTTCCCCTTTCCACTCTGCCAGCGCCTTTGTAACTGGCTGGAGTAAATCCTTCCTCTTGAACTACCTGTTTCTCAGACCAGACACTGACCAATGAACTGAACCTTCAGACTCTGCAGCAGCAACTTGAATCCCATCACATGGATAAATATTTGTAGAACTCTAACAGTTGGTGACTCAGGCTAAGTTAAACAATTTATTACAAAGACACAGGATATGCCAGTGACTTGAAAGAAAAACTGAATAACTAGACCACGATGCCTCCAATATCTAGAGAGCTAATAGGATACAATCTTTCAGAGGCATCGAGTCCACCCACTGCTAACTGCTGTTATGGTACTCGTGATTCATTTCTTACGAGAGAGAGGGTCTCCTTGGCCGTCTCCTGGGTCCTGTGGTTGGGGTGGGTAGCACCGCTCTTCTCAGCACGTGACTTCTGTCTCCAGCGTGGCTGCTGCTGGCATGACTGGCCAGGAGGAAGGAGGGTGATGAAAGAGGAGCTCCCATTCCTCTCCTTTTTCTTAAGGCAGTACCAGGAAGTTGTACACATCTCCTCTGTTCACCTCCTGTTGGCCAGAGTCTAGCCACGTGGCCACGCGCAGCAGCATGGAAAGCTGGGACACACTTATACAAATAA
The DNA here is from genome assembly GCF_030445035.2 of Dasypus novemcinctus. Classification (NCBI taxonomy): domain Eukaryota; kingdom Metazoa; phylum Chordata; class Mammalia; order Cingulata; family Dasypodidae; genus Dasypus; species Dasypus novemcinctus. The sequence continues at coordinate 23,920,205 of NC_080691.1, read as the reverse complement.
TCATAACTATTAACGTTTGACAGAGAGGAACCGAGTGGGGATGGGTGCGGCGGAGGGCTGTCCTCCCCAGGGAAGTGACATTTGGGTTGAGACCTCAAGGAGGAGGTGGTCTTGTGCAAAGTTGGAGGGAAGAGCATTGCTGGCCAATGGAATAGTGGCTGTAAAGAGCCCGAGGAGAGAGAGCGCTGCCTAGACTCAAGGAAATGCAAGAAGGCAAGCATGGCGGGGGCAGAGCGCACAAGAGGAACTGAGTGCAAGGAAGATGCTCCCACTGCTCTTCGATTTCCATTTGGAGGAAAAGCAGAGAAGGTGGACAACATCAAGGCCCAGGCAGAGCCCGGAACTTCCGGGGAACTTTTTGGGAAATGATTACTCCTTACCTCCAGTATGATGGGGTGGGGTGTGAGTGGTTGACTGTCAAGGGCAACGCTAACAGTACTGATGTCCAGGGTTCTCATCAAGGGGTAATTGTTTTCCTCCCAGCAAATAAAGTCATGAAGACAAACTTTAAAACTTCATTTTGGGGGAGTGGATGTGGTTCAAGCAATGGGGCTTCTGCCTACCATATGGGAAGATCCAGGTTCGATCCCTGGGACCTCCTGGTGAAAAAGAAGAAGAGAAAGTATGCCTGCGCAGTGAGCCAAGTGCCCACGCGAGTGAGTCACGCAGCAAGACGATGATGCAGCAAAAGAGAGACGAAAGGGAGAGTCAAGGTGAAGCGCAGCAGAGACCAGGAACTGAGGTGGTGCAGTTTACAGGGAACCTCTCTCCACATCAGAGGCCCCCAGGATCAAATCTGTGCAAATCCTAGAGGAGAAAGACGAGAAGACAAAAAACAGAAATAGGTACAGAAGATTGCACAGCAAATGGACACAGATAGCAAAAACAGCAAGGCAGGGGGAATGGGAGGGGAAGAAAAAAATTAATTAAAAAACAAAAAACTGAATTTTGCCAAACGCCGAGTTTTGGCTTCTGGGCCCAATGGTTTGAGTTGTCTACCTTGGTGTGTGTTTTGCCCCCACAGCTTCGTTCAATAGTCTGTTTGCCGAATGGCTCCGGCGCCTAAAGAGCATTTGGTCAGGGCCGTCAATTGGAAAACAGTCTTTTTCAGACGTACGGGGGCTGCGGTTCGGCCTACCGCAGGCTGCCAAAAACCCGATCCCAGACACTCCCCGCCAAGCGCCTGGTGTCAAGGCACATCACGGACACTGGGTGAGCTTGGGCACATGCCTTGAAGGAGTTTAAGAAACCATTTGTTTCGGGGACCCGGCAGAGACGCGAGACGAGCCCGTCTGTCTTCCAAAGACATTCCGTGTTTTAAGCGGATTTTAATCCGTGTGATTTGGCATCCTTTGCACCCAGCTCATCAAGACGGATTTGTTTGGTTTCGGAAACCACACAACACGGTGTGATACCCCAGAAACCTCACGATCTTTGCAGCCGCCCCTGCCCCGGGGAGGGATGTCCTGCCCGTTCTGAACGGGGTCCAGAGGGGGTTCGGAGCCCAGCAGTTAGGGGCCGCGCCGAGCCCTGGCAGCTGGACTCCTCCTGTTGTTTCCAGCTGAGAAAAGGATTGGCCCCAGGACGGAATTTGAAAGAGGTTCTCCTCATGCTCTCCATTCTCTGTGACAAGGATGATTACTCATTCATTCAACGGGCATTTAGCGAGCGCTCACCACGGTCCAGGCCCTGGCTGGAAGCAAAATTCAACATGGATGTGGCTTCTCTTCTAGCCTAAATGGAATTCCTCAATGGACTCTACAAACCAGTGGGGGAAACCGACACTTAGCTGTAATGATACAGATGGTAATTTAATTGCAAATGTGATATTTCAACAATCCAGCACATGTCTTTTGAGGAACTTCTAGGCACCAGACACCATTTTAGGCCCTGGGAGCACAGCAGTGAACAAAAGAGACAAACTGAAGTGGAAATATTCATGACATCTAACTCAAAGATCACTATGCCGTTGAAATGAGATAATGCACACAAAGCCCTCAGCTAACGCATCTTAATTATGATCTTACCTGCCCTGTTCCAAATTGTCAATGGTCCCCCAGTGCTTCGAGAGTGATGTCCAGTCTCCTTGGGTCGCAACCAGCCGGGCTTTTCTTCTTTACCAAATCAGTGTCGGCATATGAATCCAATCCTGGTGTTACCACTTACCAGCTGTGCAACTGCAAATAAATCACATGCACTTCTCTGAACCTCAGTTTCCTCCTCTGTAGAATGGGGATAATAATGGTGTCTATCACCTAGTTGTGAGGATGAAAAGAACTGTGCCTGGCACAGTGTAAGCACTCAGTGAATGCTAGCTCTTACTACTATTAATATTGTTTTAAAAATTTTTGCTACCTGTGGCAGAGATTTTTGTTTTATTACCCCCTTTCATGATAGTTATAGAATCTTTAGCTGGACACGTGACTACTCAGCATTAAAAAATATACTTCCCACACTCTCTTGCAGTTAAGTGTGGCCATGTGACTAAGGTCCTGACTCTTGGGATATGGGCAGCACTGATTTATGCAATTTCCATTCTGAGTCCTTAAAGAGAAGGGGTGTTCCCTACCTTTCCCCTTTTCTTTCCTCCCTCTAGATGGAATTCAGATATGCTGGCAGGATCTGGAGCTGCTGTCTTGAATCCTGAGATGCTTTCAGTTGTAGGCACTCTTGGCTCCATGGTGTGGTGGTTGACCTTCTTCACCTCCATGCCAGCTGAGTGGGTAAGTCCAATAAACCAGAGTGTAGGAGCTGAAGATTGTTGAGGCCCAGGGCCTGGCTATCATATGGTCAGTCCAGAGATTCAGATCCCTGGGTATACATTAAACCCCAGCACCAACTACAGTTCTGGTAAAAGTAACAGGAGATCTTTTGGGTCTTAAGGAAAATAATATGTGGCCCCTGTTTTCAAGGAGCTCTCAATATTTCCTCTGTTCTTTAACCCAACAAATACTTTTTGGACCTACTATGTGCCAGGCATTGGACTAGGCTCTGGAGATTCGGTGGTGAAGAGGAAAGAGGGTCTCTGCCCTCATAGAACTTTCATTCTGGTTGGCAAGTGGGGAGCAGACCATAAACATGTAAACAAATAAAAGGGGCCTATTATTTGAAAGAGTAACATGATAAAAAGTGCAAAGGGAAGTTGGTCTAGAAACTGTGGTCAAAGGAGGCTTCTCCGAGGAGCTGCCATTTGAGCTAAGATATAAATGGTGAGAGGAGCCTTTTATGGGAAGATTGGTGTGTGTGTGTGTGTATGAACACCACAGGCAGAGAGAACAGCAAGTGCTAAGCCCTGAAGAGGCAGTGAACTTGGTGTGTTTTGAGCAAAACTAAGCTTGGAGCAAAGTGAGCAAGGCTGAGTGGTTGAGATGAGGTTGGTGGTGTGGGCAGGAGCCTGTCCACAGGGTCTTTGGGGCAAGAGTAAGGGGTTTAGAATTAGTTTTCAGTGCAATGGGAAGGCACTGGGATTTTAAAAGAGAAGTGAAATGACTCGAGTTTCATCTTTACTGTCTCTCTGGATTACAGTGGGCAAGAGGAGAGTTGGGGAAACCACTTGGGCGCTGTGTCTGTTTCCGAGGTCTGCTGTAACAAAGCCCTGGGCGGCTTAAAACAACAGAACTCTGTTCAGAGGCTACAAGTCCAAAGTCAAGGTGTCGGCAGGCCATTCTGCCTGTGCAGGCTCTAGGGGAGGGCACCTCCTCGCCGCCTCCCGGCTCCTGGGGGTCGCCGGCGTCCTCGGCTTGCAGACACGTTACTCCACTTTCTGCCTGTCTTGGCTCTTCTGTGTGTCTCTCGTCTCCCTCTCCTTCTAAGTATCCCCCCCCCCCCCGCCCTTATAAGGACACCCCCCCACCTATCCAGTATAACCTTATCTTAGCTTGACTACATCTGCAAAGACCCTGTTTCCGTATAAGTTCATGCTCCCAGGTACAGGGCTTCAAGACTTCAACAGATCCTTGTGGGGACAAAATTCAGTCCTCAGCAGGAGCCTGTGGCAGTCATCCAGGGTAGTTGAAGTGATAGAAACAGGGAAGTGAAGGAAGAGTGTGTATTTTGGAGAAAGAACTGATGGAAAACTACAAAGATGAGAGGTGGTTCAGCCCCTGTTCTCAAACAGCTCACAGCCCGGTGACGGGGACCGTGACGTAAACAGAAATAAAATGCAATGTGCTAACCACGACGAGAAAGTGCGACACAGATCTCTTTCCCAACGGAAGATGCCACTGACCTCGTCACGCAGTGGGCCCTGGTTTCCCATGCAGCCCTTGAGGCCTGGTGTTTCCTCGCATCGCAGACAGCTCTAGGTCCAGTGTACTGCATGTAGTTGATGCCTCACAAATATGAGTCAATCTACCACCTTAGTTATTAATAATATATAATGGTAGTTAATATTTACTGAGGACTTAGTATGGCCAGGCCCTGTGCTGAGCCATTTGCCTTGCTCGTCTCAAGGAATCCCCATGACAATCCTTTCGGGTAGCTTCTTTTGTTACCTCCACTTTATAGCCAAGGAAAGTGAAGCTCAGAGAGGTGAGGCAGCTTGTCCTGGATCACACAGCTTGTACATGGGGGCAGCAGGATTCAAACCCACTTCTGGATGATTCCAGAACTCAGGCTCCCAGCTGCAGAGCTTTTCTTGTCTTTCCGTTATGGATGCACAATCAGGCCTCAATCTTATCTTCCTGAAAGGAGAAAGTACTGCGCTGTGAGCCCTGAACTGGTCATACCCTTATTAGCTGTGGGGCCCTGGGTAAATTTCCCTCCACCCTCCACCTTAGTTAGGTCAGGGGTAGAAAAATTTGATGAGTTAGAATGGAAAGACCATCCCAGATCACAGGATCATGATCATTTATGTTCCTCTCCAGGATAATAGCAGGTGGATGAGGACCTAGTTTTGAGCCAGTCAGCGAAAATTCATCCCTCAGCTCTGCTGTTTACTTGCTGTGCAACCTTGGGAGAGTTACTTTATCTCTCTGAACTTCATTTGTAATTTGGGGACAATAATTACAACATCCATCTCAGTGCATTGCCGGGAGGATTGAAGTTGTACACTGCGAACACCCAAAGTCTGTGGGTTGTTTTCATTCTGCTCCTAGACACTCAGGTTCCAGGTTAACAAATAGGAAAGGACGTGCTCCACCGCCTCTATCTAAAGTCATAAGTAGAATGTAACCAAATCTTCTCAGGATGAATCACTTGCACCCTGTATGTTCTCCTGACCTACCTGTCCTGCCAAAGCGCCCCCGCCATGGGACTCAGTGGTTCTGAATCCAGCAGCGCAGCAGCACCTTGGAACTGTAAGGGTTAAGCATCCTTCCAGTTCACAAATGCAGGAGAATTGCACAAAGACAAGGGGGAAATATTTCCATCTCTGATAAGGAGTAAAAGTGGAGCAACTCATTCCATATGGGCTGGCGGGAGGGGCGGAGGGAGGTGTCCACTGCGCTCAGGGCAGCACTGGCTGATGAATGGCCAGCACGGAGGGGAGAGGCCACCGGGCTAAGGTACAGAGGGATCAGGAGGGAGCACCAAGGGGGAGAAGATCTCAGCCCTCAGGAGGGAGCACCAAGGGGGAGAAGATCTCAGCCTCAGGAGGGAGTACCAAGGGGGAGAAGATCTCAGCCCTGGAAGGGGCGGGGGAGTGGCAGGAGCGGGTGGCAGCAAGAATTTATTTGTGTCATTTGTCCTTTCGAAAGAAGTGGAAGCTTTAACCACAGAGGGTCGTGGGCCGGTGGGAAAGAGCAGCGATGGCTGTTTTCCAGCTTTGAGTAGAGCTGGGCAAGATCCAGGTGGGTTTTAGAGAAAAGCACGCAGTGCCTCTGGGTGGGCTGTTTGACAAGACTGGACATTTTAGTTTCCCTAAAAATTGGTTGCTGAAAAAATAAATTAAATACCGCTCGAGTTGAATTTCATTAACCAGCCTGGCCATTTGGCTGGATTCACCCCACTGCTGTGTGTTCCAGGCCATGCCATTCTGTTCCTGCCCTCCAGGTGATCACTGTCAGGAGTGCCCTTGTCCCTCTTTTTTTTGAAATAAAAAAAAAAAATTTTAAAGAAGCTTTAGATGATGTAAATGTTACATCATAGGTGATTCTGATATACCCCATCCCCTCCTCCCTCCCACTTTCCCCCCTGTAGGAGTTTGATATAATTGATGAATTCCAAAAAGAAATATTGGATTATGCCTGTAATCTAATCTGTACCTGGGCATGATTGAGTTATGATTAGGGTGTTAAGTCTCCACCCCTTGGTGGTTGGGGACTCACAGATAAAAGGCATGGCGAAGAACAGAGTTGGGGGTTCTTAATGTTGGAGTTTTGATGTTGGAGTTTGATGCTGAAGTCTTAAGCTGGAGCCCTGGGGAAAGAGGCAGAGCCATTCACCTGATAGTCTACAGCTGACCTCGTGGAGAAAACAGGAGCCGAGCCCAGAGGAGCCCAGGAAGCCTGAACCCTCGCAGAAGTCGGCAGCCATCTTGCTCCAACACGTGAAAATCGACTTTGATGAGGGAAGTAACTTATGCTTTATGGCCTGGTATCTGTAAGCTCCTACCCCAAATAAATACCCTTTATAAAAACCAACCAATTTCTGGTATTTTGCCTCAGCACCCCTTGGCTGACTAATAACCCCCCATTAAGAACATCTTTCATTAGTGTGGTACATTTGTTAGAATCCATGAGCCCATATTGGAGCTTTTCTACTAACCATGGTCTATAGTTTAGATTATGGTTTACACTTTGCACCACTCGATTTTACAGGTTTTGACAAGATGTATAATGGCCTGTATCCATCATTGCCATGTCATGCAGGACAATTCCAGTGTCCCCAAAATGCCCCATGTGACACCTATTCTTCTCTCTCCCTCCTCTCAGAACCTCTGGTGGCCACTGCCTTTATAGCAATGTTACAAATTCTTCCATTGCTAGAATAATAAGTCTACTTAGTCCATAGTTGCATTCCCCCCTTGTGTGTGTTCATTTCTCAGTCTGGAGGATTTGGGGATGGTGCTTCTTATTTTTTACCTGGGAATTTACTGACACTTACCAAGCAATGTCTAAGTGCTTTCTAGAAGTTAGCTTCCATAATTCTTCCTACAAAACTCTAACCAAGTGTGGATTACTGGGGCCTCTTCTGAACTCTTTGGTGCCATATGATTGCTCTCATCAGGGGTGAGGCAGCCCCAGAGGTGCCCTGCTCAGATCCCTTCAAGAAAGAACCTGCTATTCAACAGCCTCCAGGGAAGCAGACGTGGCTCAACTGATAGAGCATCCACCTACCATATGGAGGGTCCAGGGTTCAAACCCAGGGCCTCCTGACCCATGCAGTGAGCTGGCCCACATGCAGTGCTGATACGCGCAAGGAGTGCCATGCCTTGCAGGGGTGTTCCCATGTAGGGGAGACCCACGTGCAAAGAGTGAGCCCTACAAGGAGAGCTACCCTGCATGAAAGAAGCACAGCCTGTTCAGGAGTGGCGCCGCTCACACGGAGAGCTGATGCAGCAAGATGGCACAACAGAAAAAGAGATGCAGTTTCCCAGTGCCGCCTGATAATGCAAGTGGACGCAGAACACACAGCGAATGGACACAGAGATCAGACAACAGGGGGGAAGGGGAGAGAAATAAATAAAATAAATCTTAAAAAACAAAAACAAACAAAAACAAACAAAAAAACCAGCCTCCAGCTGCAGTACCTTCGAGATTCTCCCTCTCCAGGCAGCCACAGACGATGACCGGCCATCACAGGGTGCTAGGGCCTGGCCATTTTTGCCCAACGGTCTTGGCTCTGGAGCTCCCCATTGGGTTCACGGAGACCCTGTGGACTCTGCATCCCAGTTGGAGCCCCCTGTCCTTCCAGTTTCCTCTTCCTTTGCTTTTTGGCAGCCTCATGGGGTCAAGGATTTCTTGGCTTTGTCTTAATGCCTCTTGGATTACTAGTCCTTGACACAGCCTGGTAGATGCCCTGTGTTTATGGTGGGGTAATATTTTTAAGTGATAACCTTTTTGTTTTGCTTTGGATCATGCCCTGTGTCACCTCTCCCCATCTCATTCAAGCAAGGCTTTTTGCACTCAGTGCTTTAGAGAAAAACTGAGAGCAGAAAGCAAAGGATAAAAGAGTTTCACCTTGGCTTTGAAATTCAAAATCCTATCACCGCTCTTCAGGAACTCAGGCATAGGCAATATATTTGGTATTTACAATGAACGAGTGAGCTTTAATCTCCTGTGCTAGAAAAGCATTTCCAGGCAGGGAGGAAGGGGAAAAGATGGAGAGGCTTTGAGGACAGAAAGAGATGGGGGGATGAGGAGAGAGGATCTGACCTGGAGAAGCTGAAGAGATGCAAGAAACTGGATCAACCTCAGCCTGAGGGTGCATCCACCGAGCCAGGTAGGACTTAGGCAGTGAGAAATCATCCATTCCAGGGCTGCCATAACAAAGCGCTGCAAACCGGGTGGCTTAAAACAACAGAAACCTACTCGGAGGCTAGAATTGTGAAATCAGGCTATTGGCAGGTCATGCGCCCTGCAAAGCCTGCAGGGGAGACCCCTTCTTCGCCCGCACTCCCAAGCGTACCTCGGCTTGCAGCTGCAGCACTACAATCTCTGCCTCCATCTTCACGTGGTCTGCACGTGGTCATCGTCCATGTCTGTGTCTCTTCTCCCCTTCTTAAAATGATACCCGACGTATTGGGTATGACCTCATCTTAAATTACTAACTCCAATTGCAGCAGCTCTATTTCCAGATCAGATCACCTTCCAGGGTACTGGGGATTAGGACTTAAACATAGGTTCTTGGGGTGGGGACACATTCAGCCCATCACAGTGGTCTTGCTCATGCTCTGTGCCCAGCACCTGGCCCTGGGCGAGCCCCATCGCCGTATCATCGGGGTACCCAGGAGCTCTCAAAAGACCAAAGGAACTCCTTGTCTTCAGAGTAAAGTCCAGCCCCATCAGTGTGCTCTGAAGACCTCGTACTGGCAAATGGATGAAAGGGTCCATCCAGGGGTGGGGAGGTGCAGGGGTGGGGTTGACCGCTGAGATGTTGGTTGGGGGCAGACTAGTCATGGGAATTGGGTGGGGGGGGGGACATCTCAGCTGGAGCCAGGGGCCGTGTTTGGGAACATCAGGGATGGAAACCGCCCCGGGGTATGTCTTCTGTTGAGGTGGACGGTCGGGACGCTGACCCGCCTGTCCCATTCTCGCCCCTGGGAGGTGGACCTTGGCCAAGTTGAAGGCACCACCTCCTTCCCCCCCGACTTGCATTACAATCGGATAAAATTCCTGATCGTTTAACTCCGTTTATGGTCCTTTAAAAGCGTCTCTGCCGGAGCCACAAATCCTTCCAGGGCTCTCCTGAATGGGAAATGCCCGCGGCCTGCTTTCCACAGCGGTCCCTGGTGGGCAGTAAATCAGTCTCCACGCTCATCCCGTTCTCAGAGCCAACAATAGGGGCCGCTTGCCAGAGTTAGTCCACGGGGTCCCTGGAGGGGAGGGTCTTCCCTGCAGGAGTCGGAGGGGGTGGTTTGGGGCGCCCCGGGGGAGATGCGCACTGGGCTCCAGGTTCCAGAGGTACCTCCAGCCCGTGGTGGTTGGTCAAGGGGTGGAGAGGAGAGGCCCTTCTGAACTGGGCCTGGTCCACCTGCTGGCTGGGGAAAGGCAACTAGCCCGCGAATGCAAAGGCGGGCATAATTAACGGGTATTCAGGGGGCTTTCCCTGAAATGCATTTGGAACTCTATGTATTCCTGAAGTAAACCCCATTTTTAAGTAAAAATGAAAAATCTCAAGCAAGCCAAAAGAAATATAATATATATATATATATAATCCCTCTGCCCAGACATAACATCATTAACATGTTGTGCTTTACTTTTCCAATAATTTTATGCATAAATACATGTGTTTTTTTTTTATAAAAATGAAGTTATGTAGGATGTACTGTTATATGTCCAGCCTTTCTCACTTAGCAATATGGCAGGACATATTTCATTGAAAATAAGTGTCGAGCCGCACCGTGTTTTTAAATTGTGAGAACATATGATGGCCCGTGATTAAAAAGTAACGTCATCAGCATACTATTGTGGACATTTAGGCCAGTTCCAATGTTTTGCATTAGGAAAGACAGTGCAGTAGGCCCTCTTTGTATATTTGCTGTGTATTTTAAGTGGAATTTCTGGGTCGGTATGCACATTTTAACTTTTTTTTTTTTAAATACACGTTGCCAAGAAGCCTTTCTAGAAAGGTCTATTGATTAAATTCCACAAGTATTCATGAAAACATGCCTTGATAAAAATCCTTTAAAAGCAATATATGTGTAAAGAGACTATCAGACATTACAGAAATAGAAAGTAAGGGCAGCTGACTTCAGAGCTGACCACATTTTTCTGGTATCCGATTCCAAATTCCCTCCAATTTGGGTCCAGTCCGCCAAACTCCCCCTTCACCTTAAATTGGCTTCTGGACTGTCAGCTCTGGGAGGGCAGAGGCTGGGCTGGTTTTGTTCATGACTGCATCTTATGCCTACTTCAGGGCCTGACACGTGATGGGTATTCCTGGAATTAGCTACCCATTGCTGTGTAACAAATTACCCCCAAACTTAGAGGCTTCAGGCAATAAACTTTGATGACCTCACACAGCTGTGGTGGGCTGAAATCTGGGACTGGCTTAGCTGGGTGGCTCTGACTCAAGGACTGTTGTCAGCCGGGGCTGGGGCTGGAGGGCTCTCCTCCAGGGTGACACGCTCGCCCGCTGCCAAGATCAAGCTCCATCGACAGGAGGCCTTGTCCCGTGCCACGTGGATTTCTCCGCAGGGATGCTTTGGGGTCCTTACCACACGGGGACTGACGTCCCCAGAGAAGCGGCCCCAAAGCGAGAGCAAGACGGAAGCTGTAGTGTCCTTTAGGATCTAGCCCCGGAAGCCTTGCTCTGCCTTTTCACCCAGGGCCCAGGTCTGCCCTATTTAGGATGGAAGGGTCCTAAGCAAGGGCGAGAATCCCAGGAGACGGGGAAGTTTGGGGGCCCCCTGTGAGGCCAGTCGCCACTCTAAGCAAAAGGTGCTGAATAAATAACTGAGCGATGCCCACCCCACCCCTTAGTCAAGAGGGGGCTTCAGTCCCACATGGCTGGTGGATGGGATTCTCCGGCTTGTAGCTGTAGACTCTCTCGGTTCTCTGGTGTGGGGGCTGACCATCCCCACCTCCCTGTTAGCTGACCTGGGTAAGTCCAACGAACCGGAGAGTAGGCGTTGCAACTCTGCTGAGGCTCAGGACGCAGCTGGCACATGGACAGTCCAGAGATTCAAGTCTCCATTGTCGATGTGGGAGGAGTGGGGGGGTGTGGGGAGTGGGGTATATGGGAACCTCTTTTATACATATATATTTTTTAAAAAAAATTTTATTATCTCTTTTTTTAAAGATACATAGATCACACCAAATGTTACATTAGAAAAATGAGGTTCCCATACACCCCACTTCCCACTCCCCCCCCCCCCGCTTATATTTTTAATGTAACATTTGGTGTGATCTATGTATCTTTAAACTTAAAAAAAATATTTAAAAAATAACAGAGGGAATGAATGAGAGGTGGCTGGTGACGCCCCCACGCCTTACTAAGCCGTTCTGCCCAGTCGGCCCAAGCTGGGCGTTCCCCGTGAGAGCCGCAGGTGGAGCTGTCCCTGCCGCGGTCAGATGGGAGCGCCAGCGCTTGCGACTCCCATGGACAGCGGGACGTTCTGGGCGGGGCTGGGGGTTGTGGCTCAGACCACAGGCTGGGAGGAAAGCGGGGCCGGCTGCCCTAGGAATGCCAGGCCCGTCAGTCAATCAAGGCCCGGGTCGCTGGGCTGGGGGGGGGGGGGGCGCTCGCATCATTGAAGTACTCAGTAGTTTACGACCCCCATAAAGCCATTAGCGGGGAGATGAGGGGAAAGTGGTTACCTGTACCCTTTGCCTCTCTGGGGTCCATTAGCATCAGGGTTGTAAACTCGGGCTCAGGCCATGGGTGACTGGTTTTATGATCGATCAATTACCCACGCTTGTCAGCAAGTCTCGATCCTCCTACAAGCACGGAATCTGGTCGGGTAACCGCGGGCACCGGTGGGCAATTCAGCCCAACAGTCTGGGCCTCAGTTTCCCCCTCTGTAAAGCATTAGACTAGATCCGCGGTTTCTGCACTGCTCCTGACCAACGTCTGTTTTCTTTTACTTCCTTCATGTTAATTTTCATGTTTTGAAATTATTTCCCAACCCACCGACGTTCCTTAAAAACACAACTCTCTTCCTCGTCAAAGACAATAAATTTATGTATAAAGGAACATACAGCTGCCCACGAAAACTTCTGACCACCATAGGCAGGGCTGCTCCCAAGGTATAGGGGGCCCTAGGCAAGTATGATTTACAGGACCCCGTTGATATACACAACTTCAGTTACTCAAAACCTCTATGTCTGCACCATTCTGGTTAAATACCACCTCAGCCTGCTGGAGCACTCCACCCTGCTGCGGGAGCATTCCACCCCGGCCTGCCAGAGCATTACTCCACCCCCAGCCTCCTGCAGGAATGTCCCACCCTGGCCTGCAGGAGAACTCCCCCTGGCCTGCAGGGGCATTCCACCCTGGCCTGCAGAAGCACTCTGCCCCAGCCTGCAGGAGCACTCTGCCCTGCTGTGGGAGCACTCCACCCCGCTGCGGGAGCATTCCACCCCGGCCTGCCAGAGCATTACTCTCCCCCCCCCCCCACCACCTGTGGGAATGTCCCACCCTGGCCTGCAGGAGAACACCCCCTGGCCTGCAGGAGCACTCTGCCCCAGCCTGCAGGAGCACTCTGCCCTGCTGTGGGAGCACTCCACCCTGCTGCAGGAGCACTCCCACCCCGGCCTGTGGGAGCACTCCGCCCTGGCCTTCGGGAGTACTCCACCCTGCTGTAGGAGTACTCACCCTGGGCTGCGGGAGCACTCCGCCCCGCTGCAGGAGCACTTCCACCCCGGCCTGCGGGAGCACCCACCCAGGCTGCCCTCCTGGAAGCGGGGTGGCCCTGCCATAGGGCCCTGCCCAGCTCCACAGGTGTGAGTGCATCAGCTCCTCAAGGCACCTGGCTGGCCTCAGACATGGGGCAGAGGGTCAGAGACCGCCACGAGGGGGAACACTGGGGACCAGGTCCCGTGGGGGGTCCCTGTACAGGCTCAGTTTATCAAAAACTTTCTCTGTGCCAGGCATTGTCTTGAGCAGTTCCCACAACCTCGCTTCCCCCAGGTTTCATCCTGAGAAGTACCCACTAAGTGCTGAGCTACTCAGCTTGGGTTTTGGGAGCAGAGAATTAGATATCGAATCTGAGTGGGCAAGTCATTTCACCTCTCTGAGTCTCAGTTTATTCCTCTGTAAAATGGGGATTATCTCATCTTGCTCTAGGTACCTGAAGAGGCGAAATGACATAGGGCAGGAAAGGTCCAAAATTAAGAGGATCTATCAATATTTCTATTCTTAGAAATACCAAAGGAAGTGATGACTGACCTATGACAAACATGCGAGATAGAATGTAGCTCCTAGGTAAAGTGGGAGCTGGGGAGCAGATGTGGCTCAAGCACTTGAGTGCCTGCCTCCCACATGGGAGAGTCTGGGTTTGGTTCCCAGTGCCTCCCAAAGAAAAAAACAAACGGACAACGAGCAGACAACAAGCAAAAACTAACAGGCAGACAGTGAGCAAAAACAATGAGCAGACAACGCGCACAAAGAAGCGAAGAAAAAACCTGAGAAAAATAAAAACAATGCACAAACATACGAGTGAGTCATCTCAGGGTGGGTGGGAAAAGTGTGGGTGCTGCATGCTAATAGAAAAATAAATACTGGTACCTCAATGTGGCAAGAGTCAGTCCAGACCAAGTGAGGATATGTTGGATTTTTAAAGAATTTAGGTGTCTATGTCACCAGGTGTGCTTCCTGGAAGCAGACATTGAGGTAGAGCTTGGGGTGCAAGAAATTTATTGGGGATCAACAGCTGTGAAGGGAAGAGGGTGAAAGCAAGATTGGAGAGGGAAAAGTTGGTTTGCGATGCAGGCTCAGTAAAACTTTGGCCAACTTGGTGAGGCCTTCTGAAGTGAATATTGCCCACGGAACTGTCCTGCATCAGACCAAACCGCCCAGGGCCTTCACGCCTCCACCTGCTCAGTGCTCCCTTCAGGTTGCCCCAGAAAGGGCGTGACCTTGGAGAGGTCGCTCTACACCTGAGGGGACCCATGCAGGGGTGGACAGCCAGGGGCTGTTGCTGACAGCTTTCCGCCCTGCCTTTGGACAGCCAGACCTGCCCTGAAGAGTGACCTGGGAGGATGCATCCCCGCATCTACCAAGTCTCCTGAGCTGGTGGGGCCTCGGGGGTGTCGGGAGAGGAGTCATGAGGTCACGGGCTGAGCAGACAAGCCACAGGTCAGTCTGCTTCCTGCCTACCCTTGGACTTCCCCGTGGCTGGGTGCATTGTGTCCTCGTCCAAGTCCTGCCTGGCCATCGAGAGTGCCAAGCCACACCTCCCCACGTGGCTGACGACTGTCATCTTCGTAGAAACCATCCGGCTGGTCACCACAGAGCTCAGATGAGTCTCCTCAATGCCCACAGCCTGAGATGGAAGCTTCTGAGATTGGTTGGCCTTCAGTCCCAGCATCCGAGGACACAAGCGGCCAACTGATGGACAAATAAGTCTTCCAAAGGCAGGCCGTGATTGGGGGGCCAAAGCAGTCCCCCGAATGGGGCTGCCTGAACCGCCAAGAACTTCAGGGGATTGAGGGAGACCTAAAGGAAGTCAGGCTGTGGGCAGGTGGAGAAATCAGGCTGGGGTCCTGCTGAGTTCTTAGGGTGTTGAAATGTGTGGGCACTCTTTGCAGACTCCGTGGATTTTAGTCTTGGCAATCACAAGAGAAACCAGTGACAGCAGCAGAGTCAAAACTGATGGCAGAAAAGTATGAGAACAACTGTCCTGTGAGTTGGAATTTGAGGACTCAAAAACAGTATCAAAACTGATGATAGTGTACTTGTGTGCAACATGATCGATAATTTATCATCATAAACTATTTCTCTGGTCAAACAGTTGAATAAATATATAGCAATTTATTATTATTATAGCTGATATTAATTTTACACTTTCAGACAGTTTGCTTGCACGATCTCATTTCACCTCCCAATAACCTGATAGGGAAGGACTATTATCCCCTTTTCATAGATGGGAAAATTTAGTCCCTGAGATAGTTATTCAGTTGTCAAGTTCATGTAATTAGTAAGCTGTGGGGGTGTTCCTGAGAACTCTAGAAACATCTAGACACTATAGGCAGGACAGACAACCCCAGGAAATCAGCACCCCATCAGTGGGCCTTCCTTGGAATATATGATAACCGATCTCCCCGATGTAACAGTTACACTCAGTTATGGTTTCCCTACACATGATTCTTCGGCCCTTTTATTTGAACCTATAATCAGCACTATACCTGGTAAGTACATGTCCTAGAGACTTAACTCTTCAGCTGTTCACATGCCGGCTGAGCCCTGAATCTCAGCAGAGTTGCAGCCAACACCTACTCTCCAGTTCATCGGACTCACCCAGGACAACAAACAAAAGGATGATGGTGGACAATGCCCATCCGCCCAAAAAGAGACTATCTACAACTGCAAGCAAGACAGTCCCATCCATCTGCCCCATGGGATCTAAGCCCTCTCCCAACTGGAAGCAGAGTGGGCATCACCATCCCCAAGTCCTCCAGATTGGGGAATGAACACACTTAAGTGGGAAATGCTCTTATGGACCAAGTAGACTTATTGTTCTCGTAATGGAAGAACTTGTAACGCTGATGTAAAGACGGTGGGCACCAGAGGTTCTGAGGGGAGGGAGAGGGAGGAACAGGTGTCACACGGGACATTTGAGGGGCATCAGAATTGTTCTGCCTGACACTGCAATGATGGATACAGGCCATTATACATTTTGTCAAAACCTATAAAATTGTACAATGCAAAGTGTAAACTATAATGTAAACAATAGTCTATGGTTAGTAACAATGCTTCAATATGGGTTCATCAATTGTAACAAATGTACCACACTAATGACAGATGCTGTTAATAGGGGAGAATGTGAGAGCGGGGTGGGATATATGGGATCCCCTATACTGTGAACCAGCTCAGCGATAGGTTTGCTTGAAAGGAAGGTGACACAAAACTTTATGAGATAAAGGAGGGAGAGAGAGAGGCATGAGAGAGGAGATAAAGCTGGGACCAGGGGACTCACAGCTTCTGGAACTGAGAACCTCGACCCTAGTTTCCACCTCTTATTTGTTGGAAACTACCGAGCAGCTGTTTGCTATCAGAACTGCAACATCATCTACAATAACAGAGAACAACTGCAACATCTACAATAAGGAGCAGGTAAGCCAGTTTCCCACAACATTTCCCCCTTTTTTGTTTTTGCAGTCTATGCAAATGACGTTTCACTGATTAACAAGGCTTCCTGCATGATATTTTCACTTTTAGGTTTGAACAAAATTCATTAAATTTTTTTCTCAATACATTCAGTCCCAGGATTGTTCAGACTTAAAACAAGAGATTTATATTTTCAAAAGGTACATATATATATCACTTACAGTTCATCAAATCACTTAAGTATACAATATGCTACATTATTAAAGTTCTGATTAGTATTCAAGCATTTTATACATATCCATAACTACATAGATTATACAACAACAAACAATAAGGCTTCCAACTAGCAGATATTTAATGAATAGACTTTCATTTCTCAGGAGCTTAAGAGTCCCAACTAACAAGGCTATATAGGCCAGCACTGGTTATTAACACTGGCCACATCCAATTCACAGGCTACGTCAGTACCAACTCCATTAACATGAGACAACATTGTATTTACCAATTACAGCAGAGAATATAGTTTTGTCTTACCCAAACATTTAAGAATTTGATTGAGCAGCAGGGACCTTACAGCTTGTCCCAATTGTTTGCCTCTTCCAGGCCCTTAAAATACCATTGTCTGTGATGTTTCTTAGTAGGGCCACTGCCACAGGTTCCTCCTTTGCAGCCAGATTCATTGCCATCAGGCCAGGGCAGAAAGCCTTGAAGAACTGCAAAAGTCCATTGTTGACCTTTTCACACAGTTTTTGCACTTTTTATATTCATTCAGGCTTGTTTTTTCTTTTACAAAACACTTCTCACTGAATGCTACCACAATACTTTTACAACTTGCTATATGCATACTAGTTCTGTCCCGCATATCTCCATGCTAACCATTTTATTTTAGGACAAAATACACCTTATAACATGTTAGTTAGCGTTCCCACAAACTTTTTCCCTTTTTCAATATCAGTTAGCATTCCCACAAACTTTTTACCTTTTTCAATATTCACTTAACTTTTACATCTTTCATTTTATCCCTCCTTTCTCTTTTTTCTTTCTCTTTCCTTTTTTCTCCCTTTCTTCCTTTTTCTCTTTTTCTCTTTCTTTCTCTTTCTTTCTTTTCCCTTCCTTTCTCTTTTCTCTTCCTTTCTCTTTTTTCCTTCCTCTATCTTTCTCTTTTTTCCTTCCTTTCTCTTTTTCCTTCCTCTCTCTTTTTTCCTTCCTTTCTCTTTTTAGCTCCCTTTCTCTTTTTTCCTTCCTTTTTCTCTTTCTTTTTTTGAACAATCACACACACTGAAACAATTACAATACACCCACTGACATTGAACAACACAAAAGCAGTTCCAAATCTATTAATCTAGAAGTTCTTTGTTGCTTCCTTTTTTAATTCAACATTTCTTTTCCAGTTTTCCTCCTCTCAATTTCCTTCTTTTTCTAAAAAGATTTATTTATTTATTTTTATTTTTCTCCCCTTCCCCACCCCCGAGTTGTCTGCTCTGTGTCCATTCGCTGTGTGTTCTTCTGTGACTGCTTCTATCCTTATCAGGTGCACCAGGAATCTGTGTTTCTTTTTGTTGCGTCATCTTGCTGTGTCAGCTCTCCGTGTGTGCAGCGCCATTCCTGGGCAGGCTGAACTTTCTTTTGCTCTGGGCGGCTCTCCTTACGGGGCACACTCCTTGTGCATGGGACTCCCCTACGTGGGGGACACCCCTGCGTGGCACAGCACTCCTTGCTCACATCAGCACTGCGCACGGGCCAGCTTCACACAGGTCAAGGAGGCCCGGGGTTTGAACCATGGACCTCCCACATGGTAGTCGGATGCCCTATCTAGTGGGCCAAGTCCGTTTCCCTCAATTTCCTTCTTAATCTCTTTCTGTCCCCAAGCCATACTTGCTTCATGATGCCATGCTTGAGCAAGTTCTGTAGTTTAGATCCTTGGATGTAAAGCCATTCTAGTCTTTGGAATGAGACCCAGCCTTGCTGTTTCCAGTGTCTGTCTTTCCATCTGCATGACCGGAGGTTCTCCGTTTCACAGGAACTTCCACTGTCTCTTGGCATTGATGGTATGGCTTTATTCGATGAGCTGGTACCCACACAGGATGTCCTCTGTCTCCTGGGGAAATACACGCAAGCCCTCAAGGACTTTGAAGGTTTTCCAAACCACTCAGGGCTCTGCATCATTACACCAACTCTAGTTTCGCTTGAAGAAATCCTTCTTCTTTTCAAGTCCCTTTTTGCTTCAAGTCCCACATCGGGCACCATGTTGCTGTAAGAAATAAAAGACAAAGAGAGAGACACAAGGGAGGAGATAAAGATGGGATCATGGGGGAAGCAGATTTGGCTCAATGGATAGAGCATCCACCTACCACATGGTAGGTCCAGGGTTCAAACCCAGGGCCTCCTGACCCGTGTGGAGCTGGCCCACGCGCAGTGCTGCTGTGCACAAGGAGCACCATGCCATGTAGGAGTGTCCCCCGTGTAGGGGAGCCCCACCTGCAAGGAGTGCACCCCGTAAGGAGAACCACCCAGCGCGAAAGAAAGTGCAGCCTGCCCAAGAATGGTGCCACACACACAGAGAACTGACACAGCAAGACGACACAGCAAAAAGAGAGTTTCTTGGTGCCACTGACAAAAATATGAGTGGACACAGAAGAACACACAGCAGGGGGACACAGAGAGCAGACAACTGGGGGATGGGGGGAGGAAGGGGAGATAAATAAAAAATAAATCTTTAAAAAAAAAAAAAAGATGGGACCATGGGACTCACAGCTTCTGGAACTGAGAGCCTCGACCCTAATTTCCACCTCGTATTTATTGGAAACTACCGAGCAGCTGTTTGCTATCAGAACTACAACATCATCTACAATAATAGAGAACAACTGCAAGATCTACAATACGGAACAGGTAAGCCAGTTTCCCACAACACCCCTATATTTTCAATGTAACTTTTCTGTAATATAAAACTTCTTTAAAAAAATAAAGGTCTGGAAGCATGCACACACACACAATAACAAACTGGAGCCAGTTGGAGCAAGCAGCAGGCTTACTTAGGTATAGCATGACTTGGTTTGTTTGTTTATTTAAAGATTTATTGTATTTATTTCTCTCCCCTTTCCCCCTGCTATCTGCTCTCTGTGTCCATTTGCTGTGTGTTCTTCTGCATCCGCTTGCATTGCCACGTGGCACCAGGAAACTCTGTCTCTTTTTTGTTGTCGTTGTTGCAGCATCTTGCCACGTCAGCTCTTCGTGTGTGTGGCACCACGCCTGAGTGGGCTGCGCTTTTTTCACGTGGGGTGGCTCTCCTTGTGGGGTACACTCCTTGTGTGTGGGGCACCCTTATGCAGGGGTGCCCCTGCGTGGCACAGCACTCCTTGCACGTGGCAGTACTGTGCATGGGCCAGCTCACCACACAGGTCTGGAGGCCCTGGGGATCAAACCCTGGACCCTCCACATGGTAGATGGACGCTCTACCAGTTGAGCCATGTCTGCTTCCCATAACTTGGTTTTTAAGAGCACAAACTCTGGAGTCAGGTGGCCTGGGTTTAACTCCAGGCGTACTACTTATCAGCTGTGTGACCCTGGACAAGTGCTCAACCTCTCTTTTCCACAGCTTCCTCGCTTGTAAAATGGATTTGGTAATAAGTACATATCACAGGAAGTTTTTTTGGGGGAGCAAGCTAGTACAGATGGCACTCTTAGAACACGCCTGGCGCACAGTGGGGCTTCCGTGCTGTGCATGTAAGCCTTTATTGTTGTCTTGAGGAATTTACACAACTAATCCCAAAGCTCCTGACCGTTTAGTTCACACCACGATGAGCTAACGGTGTATCTTTCCAGCCCTGAATACAGTACCCAAGGTCCATACGAACATCAGAAATAGCAGGCTTCTTCCGGTGCTGGCTGGAAGGTTTCTAAGACCCAGAGTGGAGGCTGCTGGCATTTTGGTGATTGGCTAAAGCAGTTTGCAAGGCCAGCTCTGATTCAAGGGGTGGAGAACAGACTCCACACTGTGAAGGCGCCTGGACGCAGGGAGGAGGCTGAGCACATCCGCGTGTGCAAACAATCAACGCAGTAGCTACAGCATTTCCATCAGAGGCTGGTCCTCATTTCAGATCTTCTGCCCCAGTCTTACCGTGAGCCATTAACGTCTTCAGTAGATACCACTGGCCTGCAAATTTATCCAACAGTCTCTTGCACCCTGTACTGGAAAAAAACTCTTTTTTAGTTTAGGTGGCCCACATTTTAGCTACAAATGTAGAATTTTCATTAGTGTGTTTAATTTGGAACTTTGGAGTTGGAGACCTGGCTTCAAATCCAAGCTCGGCCAGGTACAGCTACTTGTTGTGTGATTGTCAGTTCCTCTCTCTGAACCTCAGTTTCCTCATTTGTAAAATGGGAATCCTAATAGTTTCTATGCCAAGGCTGTTATGAGGCTCAAGGGAGACAACAGGTATCAAGCACCTGGCAAAGGGCCTGGTCTCTGGCTCCATAAGTGGTGTCTTCATTTTATTATTATTATTATTATTATTTTCCCACCACTGACAACAGGAGCTAGTTTTTCCACCTTCACTCTGCAAATTATAGAGACACAGAGTGAGTATGACTCATTGTAACCCTGTAATCCATGTGATGAATGGGCAGCCATTTCAAATCCCATTTCTTACTGCTGGGAGGTTAAACTAAGTCACTTACTTTCTCAAAGCCAGAAAAACAAAGCAAAAATAACTGAGTGCAATATTTAACCTTGCAATGCCCCTGGGAGGGGAGACCAACAGGAAGGATTAGAAAGCGGTTTGGAAATATGGAGAACAGTTTACAACTACTTCTTAAGCCAGCTCTTTTATTTTCTTCCTTCACGCAGATTTCAACAGCCAGAGATCTAGACCAGAGGGTCTTAAAGTACCACAAGCCACATTAGGGGTTTGCTCAAGATTAAGAAAAGGGTGATCTGGCCAGAAAAGCTTATGCCTGGAGCTCTTCCAGCCTAGTTGGATATGGTTCTGATCCATACTGCAGCTTGGAGACATGCATACCAGCTCTGTATAAAGGGGATGCTAAGAGGTTCTGACAGGGCACTTGGGTTGGGGGATACAGAGATGCAGGTTTCCACCAGCCATGACCTTTGGCTCAGCCAGAAAAATACACTAACTATGACGATCCTGCATGCAATTCCTGACCTTTCCCAATTTATTATTCGCTCTCTTAAGCCTGGTTCTCAGTGAAAACCTCTCCCTTGGAGAGGACCCAGGCCAGTACCCTGGATGGAAAGAGTTTCATATGCTGAGTTGGAAGCAGGGCTCTGTGGCTGGCTGACTGTATGCTCTGAGTCCCTTTGAGCCCCATTGGAGCCTTTCTATTCTGAAGCACTTAGCACACTGCCTGGCATACAGGAGGTGCTCAATAAACTTAGCTATCAGCATCATCATCATGAGTTCAATTTTCCTATCTGATGAAACTCATTCAAACCCATTCATTCTTTCCATTTGACCAAGGAGTTCCCTAAAACCTAGAGAAGTGAAGCCACATGTTGAAGGCCACACAGCTGGTAAGTGGTGGAACTAATGTGAGCCACTATTATTCATCATTATGACATTCTTTCTAAATCTTATGCACCAAGGTTCTGATTAGCTAATGAGAGCAATAGGCCTCCTTCTAATTACATACCCGTGTGGTCTAGACAAGCATGGGCTCCAAACTTTTGTTTTTCAAATACAACAAAAGGCATGCCCCAAGCTTGGGGGAATAAAGCCACCATTTCTTATGCTCATGATTTTTGGTCATGGCAGAATAAGGACAGATCATCCATGCTCCTCTGTGGCAGGGACCTCAGCTGAGGTCGGTCATACAGCCAAGATGACAGGGATGGCTCCACTGGAGCCATGGTTCTGGTGGCTGGCTGGGTTCCTTGTTTCTTCTCCACTTTGCATCTGTTGGGCCAGAAAATCCAAGATGGCGCCTTCACTCACATGTCTAGGCTATGATGTCTGGAACGGTTGGGGCTGCCCATGCATTTGTCTCTCTCCTGTGTCTCTTCACATGACTAGCTTGGGTTTCCTGGCACTATGGTGGTCTCAGGGTAGTCAGACTTCTCACTTGGTGGTTCAGGTCTCCAAGAGCAGAAGTTGCGAGGCTTCTTAGGACCTAGCCTTGGAAGTTCCAGAAAGTTGATGTGGCAGCCATGGAGAAGTGTCACTTGGGACTCCCTTCCAGAAAGGACTGCCACTCTTCTGGGAGCCAGGCAGTTGCCCGACAGCTTTAGCTGCAGCACCTGCAAGTATTCCAGTCAAAATGGCCTCCAGCCTATGACTGAGCATGGCAGGAGAACTAGGGCCAGGCCATTTCTACCCCATGTAGAAGTCCTCTGATCAGTAACCTTTGTTCTGGAGCTCCCCTTTGGGGTATCCAAGACTTTGTCAAGTCTGCATCGAGCTGTGGGACTCTTGTTGTCCAATTCTGCTTCCTTTCCTTTTATCTTTCATGGATGCTTTGTTATACCTAATAAACCTTAAGTCTGTCTCACTAGCTGACACACTGAGGCAAGCCTATGGATTCTAGATGAGAGGAATTAGACCCTTCTGCTCAATGGGAGGAGTCGCAAATAGTGTGCAGCTCTCTGAATTCTACTATATCAACTGTTTACTGATGGATAAGATAGAAAAGTTCACATGGCACAAGACTGCAGTTCAAGGAACTATCACAAGGACACACCCATGTCTTCACCACCAAGATGGTGGAGTGAGACATCACCAGCTGCTCAGGAGCACCCTCAGTGCTCCCGCAGGCACCCTCAGTGCTCCCACAGGCACCCCCCACCCTCCGACCCAAACTGACCAGTATCCTGACTTCTAACACCAGGCTTTAATTTGGTCTGTTTTTGTCTTCACATAACTGGAATCATAAACTGTTTTGTGTCTGGTTTTTTTGGTTTATATTATGTTTAAGATTCCTCCATGTTACTGAGTGTGGCAGTATTTATTCATTTTCCGAGTATTCTATGGTATGAATAAATCAGAACGTATTCATACATTTGCCTCTTGATGAATAGCCATACCTTTTTGATTAGGCACACTGCCATTAAGAAATCTTTGACCTGTACTCCCAATATATTCTTATTTATTTCTAAATTACACATGCACCGCTGTAGTAATAAACTTTGTACATTGGAAAACATAGACAGTAAAAAAAGAAATTTGAAAAGATGAGCTCATCTGCAAGTTTATTATATTCTTTCTTTTTACCCCAGTCTATCATGCATGCCCCCTCTTTTGTTGGCTCCTGATACATGCACCTAAGTAAGAGGCCATGCAGAATATTGGGAAGATCATGGGTTTTGGAATCTGGACTTGTGTCTGTTTACTAGCTGTGAGACTCTAGATAAAGGGCTTGATAGAGAGCCTCTGTTTCCTCATTTATATGGAGGTGGAGATACCTCCTTCGCATTCATCCAGCAACTGTTTAGTGTGCTTCTACTATGTGCGAGCCATGAGAAGACAGCAGAGAACTGCAAAATCACATGCAAACGGCATGGCTGCACAATTCTAATTCCAGGGGGGAGCCAAGTCTCAGACATGGGGATCCATCTATCCCAAAGGTCAAAGGGGCCAAGGGGCTCGTGATAATTCTTGGAGAAGCCCTGAGGTGGAAGCAGGCAGCGTGGGGGGAGCTCACAGGCTGCCCTTTCCTGTGACTTTTCCAGAATCGTCTTTCCCATCCAGCATTCTGGGAAAGCAGTCGAGGGCTTCCCCTCCTCCCAGCAGTGGGAGGAAGTTCTAGGAGGTGAGGGAGGCAGGGACGGAAGGGCAGAGGGCAGAGGGCTGGAGATTTCAGAGCCCCTGTGGTTCTGTCAACTGCCCACCTAATATTGCTCTGCTTCTCCCTCCCTCTCCCCACGTTATCTGGACGGGGTGTCTAATTGAAATTGAAGACCTGTTTCGCTGTGCGCCTACACAGTCTGATCTCAAATGTGGGCTACCACAAAATATGCGCTGGTGCTTCAAGTTCCCAGGAATCTGACAAAGTGATTGATGCCCAGCAAAGCTATTTCTTCAGAGGTCTGGAGTCAGTCTCTCGTTTAAGCCCCGGAGTTGAAGATTCATCCAACACACTAGTCTTGTGCTAACTGACCTAAGAAGACTGAAGTGAAATTCGTGCCCTCCGAAGGCTTTTGTTACCGTTTGGACCTTTTGTTACAGCTCGGATCTATGCTATAAGGCTGCCTTGCAAATAAGCTCTGAAATTTTACCAGCCCACAGAAACTGTGTGAGAAATGAAACCTGCTTGCAATCGACAGTATGCGAACCATTCTTCATCCATGTGATCAGGATAGGCTCAGAGTGGGGGAACATTGTCTCAAAGGAAAGGGATTTTCTTCTTCATCACAAATCCCTTGGAAAATCTGGTAAAAGCTATAGATTCTTTGGTCAGATCAAAAAAGCACATACGTGGATATGGAATAATGAGCATACAATTTCAATGTTAATAATTAATAAAACTCTTCTAAGTTTTTTCATTTAATCCTTATTAAAATCCTACAAGATAAATAATATCAGTATCCCTATTTTACCCACGGTTTCTCGGGTACCAAGTGAGAGGCTAGGATATGAATCCAGGAGACTCACCCAGTATTCATTCTCTTAACCACCACTCCACCCTGCCTTCCAGAGATTCTGGTGAGAGTGACCTGATTATAATGCATTGTGACATTAATGATAACAAGTCACATGGGGGTAAAAGTCTCATGCTACACAATGAGGTGGATTTCTGTGGTGTTGGCCTGTCTGATAATTCTTTCCTCTGCTTTGTAGAGCGCCCCCTCCCCACAAAAATCAAACAACACCTTTCTGTCCTGGTGGTTCAACCACTGTCTCCAAAACTTGGCAGGTGTGTGCCCTAGACTTGGCCAATGAGAGCCAGTATTCCCCGGGGCATGGAGATTGACGTCAGGGATAGGTGCATAATCCCCATCAGTGGGATGGGGTGTCAGTCCTTGGATTTTTAATAGTGCTACTGGGAAAGAGAAAGTCTCTTTTCAGCCGATATTGCTACAAGGTAAATGTTAAAATTCTGGAGTAGTCAAAGGAAAGAAACTCCTTAAGAATAAAACAAAAAGTAAAACAGAGGTTAGAAATAAAGAGAGTTGATAACTGATTATCTGTTTTTGATCACCTTGATCCATCAGTATGTGATTTCCTCTTGGATAGCTACATGAGACAATACTTTAAAAAATTTTGTGTTATGTGTCATTGAAAGAGTCTTGATAAATGCACAAACATTTTCTCATTTTTTCCCTCTTTCAATCTCCAAACACACTCTTTCTCCCAATGATGCAGAGGACAATGTAAAACAGCATTGTGTTTAGGTGGAGACCACTCAACTTTGTTCAGATAATACTTATTAGATACAGGACTGGAGACACCTTGTTCCCCTAGTATTTCTCTGACCCCTGGAGTAAAGGTGTTTTCCTTGCATGCACACTCTTAAACAGCAGGTACTCCATTAATGCTCACCAGTGTAATGGGATGTTAAGTGGAAACTTTCCTATCTTGGAGTTTGAGCCTAAGCAAAGCTTTGGGTTGACTGTTGAGTGCTCACACACTCAAAGAGAGGGGCTGGACTCTGTTTACATGAATGCAATAAAAGGCCCAACATTGTTTCTTATCACCCTTGACAGATGAACATGGAGGAAAAACTGGAGAGTAAGGATTTTCTTAAAGAGAGTTGCTGGAGTAGCATGTCTTTCTCTTATTGCTGTTCCCTCTTCCAGGATTACCCCTTCCCTTTTATAAAATTGGTGAACTCCAGGGATCTTTTGAAACTAGGCTCAGATGTTGCCTCCTGTAGGGAGACAACCAGGATTTCTGTAGCTAAAGCAGTTGACCCCGCCCTCTGGTCCTTGAAAGACTCAATATTGATTTAATTTATAGTATGCCCAAGTGCAATGGCAAAGACCAAAAAAGAAGGAAGGTCCAACAATGAGCCCTTGATACTAATGGCTATGCTTATGAGCCTGTGCACCTGAAATAAGAACAAGACCTAGAGCTGCAGGGTGCCTAAGAGTTACCACCTGAGAGCCTCCGTGTTGCTCAAATGTGGCCAGTCTCAAAGCCAAACTCAGTATGTAAATGTGTTGCCTTCCCCTCAGCTTGGGACATGACTCCCGGGGATGAGCCTCCCTGGTGCCAAGGGATTACTACCAAGTACCAGCTGATGATGTAACTAGAAAATGACCTTGAATAAAAGGGTCAACTCAGATCAGCAGAATATCTCAATCTACATATAATACCAGGAGTTAAAAATGCTTTTTGACCTAAATCAAGGGGGAAATGGAAAGGACAAATGAGTTTATATGGCTATGAGTCTCCAAAAAGAGCTGGGAGGTTATCAAAGGGGTTGCCCATATGCACAACTGAGCAGAGTCCCAGAGACAGATAAAGTAGATACAACCCCAGGTATTGGTTCTTCTGAGACTACAGAGACCCACAGGTTCTTATGGTCATGGCAGATGGAGTTCAGTGCCATGTCAGTTGGCTCTACTTTGGACTTTGTGTTTCTGTGTGATGGAGCTGGACTCAGATGTGATCTTTGTTCACAAGTCTCTCCTGTTACTTTTACCAGAACTGTAGTTGGTGCTGGTGTTTAATGTATACCCAGGGGACCTGAATCTCTGGACTGACCATGTGGTAGCCAGGCCCTGAGCCTCAACAGACTTGCAACTCCTACACTCTGGTTTATTGGACTTACCCCACTCAGCTAACATGGAGGTGAAGAGGTCAACCACCACACCAGGGAGCCAAGACTGCCTACAACTGAAAGCAGGAGAGTTGCATCCAGCATCCATGTGGAATCTAAGCCCCCTCTTGATATAAATGTGAAGTGGACACAACCATTCCAAGGTGCACAGGATGAAGCAATAGAATATGGATTAGAGTGGACTTACAGATATTCTATTCATGAACTATTGTGATTAGTAATCAAAGAAAATGTGGCATTGGTGTGGAGAAAGTGGCCATGGTGGCTGCTGGGGGTAGGGAGTGAGAGGAAGAGATGTAATGTGGGGGCATTTTCGGGGGTTGGAGTTGTCCTGGGTGGTGCTGCAGGGACAGTTACTGGACATTGTATGTCCTCCCATGGCCCACTGGGTGGACTGTGGGAAAGTGTGGGCTATGATGTGGACCATTGACCATGAGGTGCAGCAGTGCTCAGAGATGTATTCACCAAGTGCAATGAATGTCTCATGATGATGGAGGAGGTTGTTGTTATGGGGGGAGGACTGGGTTGAGGGGGGTGGGGGTATATGGGGACCTCATATTTTTTTAATGTAACATTAAAAAAAAATAAAGACAAAAAAAATAATAAAAGGAAAAAATAATTTATAGTACGTGAGTATAAACACAAGCAGTGCAATATTGTGACATGTGTCACCTCTTCTCTTAGACCGATGGTCCCGACAGGGCCACTCATGTCCATAGAGTTGAAGGAGAGGAATGGAGTGGGCTGCATGCATTTCTGGTGCAGGAAAGGCCCTTTGTCTTGCAGCACTTTCACAGGTTTTAATATGCACAAATGCACCTGGAGCTGAGCTTGAGAGTAGAGCAGAGAGAATGGAATTGCTCTGTGAAACGCAGCGTGGAGGGTTTGGAGCTCCAGGAGGTGGGCGTAGGGGTGGGGTAGGATAGGAATGAGAAGAGACGGGAGAGGCAACGGAGAGAGTGAAGAACTGGCGTGACCCCAGGGGGTGGACTGGACGTGCTGTGAACAAATCCCCCAGCTGGGGGTTGTCAGAGATGTCTGACCACGGGGCTGTCTGCTATTAATTTGAATGTTTTCATCTTTTTTTGTTTTTTGTTTTTATTTTTTGCTCAAGGTGAAATGAGGGGAAGGGTTGCCTTTCACATGGGGGAGGAGAATGTGGAAA
Organism: Dasypus novemcinctus; assembly: GCF_030445035.2. NCBI lineage: Eukaryota > Metazoa > Chordata > Mammalia > Cingulata > Dasypodidae > Dasypus > Dasypus novemcinctus. The sequence goes on along the minus strand of NC_080691.1, from coordinate 23,891,935 downwards.
AGGAACAAGGTAGAGATTTACAAACAGAACCAATTAAGCACATGCTGGCATTCAAAGGTGGACCAGGAGACCATAAGCCCCTGGGAAGCTGCAGGCATCTGGGAAAGCACGAAAGAGGGGCTTTGAGCCCATTCCATGTAGAACCTAAGGGGCAAGGAGATCCCAGGGGACACCGTCCACTGTGTCACTGGCCCTGGGATGGGCACGGAGGCTCTCCAAGTGGGGTCTCCAGCCCAGCACTGCTGCAGCAGCCCTCTTGGGAATGTGTTAGCAATGCACTCTGGACGTGGGGCCTGCCCAGCTGTGTTTCAACGGGCCGCCAGGCAATTCTGACACAGGCTGAAGTTTGAGAACCGCTGATCTGACCCACGTGAAGCCATCAGTAGCTTTGTGTTGAAAATTAACTAATCAAAAACCTTATAGAAATATAGTACACTACCGGTACTCTCTAGTTTCATGTCTTTAAAAAAAAGTTAAACTGCGCAGAATCATAATTCAACAGCCGGGCTTGGAGCCCAGCAGAGCTGTGTTTGAGTGGCTTTCCCACTGACAGCCCAAAAGCAGCCCCCTCGTATCCCAGGGTAGAGGCTGAGTGAGACTGACTTTGTGTAATCCAATGAAAGTCGATATTCTGAGACCTCCCTGGACCTACAATCCGATGGCAGATGGCCCAAGGACTCAAGAACTGTTTTCTGTTCCTTGATGGGTAAGGAGAGGACAGAAGCAGCTTTTCTTAAACATGTCCAAGGGCCAAAGGGCTTGGAAATAAAGAAGTGAAATAAAAATAATCGACCCTGGAAGATTCTCCACGAGAGGTACAGTTCTTTGCCTGTCAAGCCAGGATATTAAATTAAGCAATTTTCATCAGATAACACATCTTCTGGTTCATGTAAACGTCCCGCAAATCACTGAGCTCATAACTCAGCCTGATTGAAAGTGAGCGGCTTGCTAATCCATTTCACTTTGGAGATGGGTCATGGGCTCGCTGGGAGCTTGTCCTTGCACAAGAGCCCGTGACAGCCATGCTGGGACCCCCCCTCCCCGCTCCCCTCCCGTTGTTAGCATCCAGGTCCCCCTGGCCTTGGACATGTGACCATGAAGGATTGTCCCTGGTGTCTTAGAAAGCGCTCAGTGCTGCGCGCAGGGCACACGAGGCAAAGCTGTGATGTGGATGGCCTTTGCCGTGGTTCCCTCCACTTCCCTTCTAACCTTCTTAACCTTAAGCCTAAACCCAGGAACTTGAACCTGATTCCTCCAACCACCCTGCCAAGTGCTGGGCTGCCTCCAGCCCTTGCTGGCTGTGTGCCTTGGTTTTCCTCTCCATATATTGGGAAGTCTAATGCTACCTGCTTATAGAATGGTGGAAGGTTAAATGGGATAACATTTGTAAAACACTTAGCACAGTTCCTGACACCTGGTCTCAATAAATGTTAGCTGCTATCATCGTTGTTGTCATCATCATTATTGTGTCTTCATCTCTAGGTATCTGCCTCTTTAAAAAAGTAATCTTCAGTACCTTTTATTGAGCACCTTCTATATACTATGATCATTTGAGGCTTTCAATGCCCTATCTCACTAATCACACAACGATCTACAGTCACATCTCTGGGGCTCAATTCTCTCATCTGTAAAATGGGATTAAATGGCAGAGTTTCTTTGAAGATATGAAATAATATGTATAGAGCCACTAGTGTCTGGCACAGATGAAGCTCAAGAAATGGCATCCAATATTAGCAGTGATATTTTATGTACTTTGGAGTACATAACTTGAGAGTTTAGAGAAGGGCCCTCAAGGTGAATAAGGGTTGGCATAGGCTGGAGCAGAGAAGGAAAGTTATTCGGGGTGTAAGTTATAGAATGGGATGGGGCATGGTATTGAAAACAAAAATGAGGTGTGTGTTTGTGTGTGATCAGAATGGGAAATGCATTCCTTGGAATGCTCTCCTCCCTGATGGGATCAGGGAAGAATGGGGAGCCCACTGATAGGATGGGGGCACAAGTGTGCACTGAGAGGTTGGCTGGCCCTGAAGTACCTGAAGTTGTTCAATTCCCATCATGCCCTGGCATTCCCATGCATTGCCACATCCTTGCTTCCTCCTCAGTGCCCGGCACAGAGTAGGTGGTCCCCAAGGTTGGCTGACAGAATAGATGGAAATGAAATGAAGATCCCAAATCACCAGGGGAATCCCACTTTCTCAAGCTCCATGCTTGACTGGGTAAGCCAAGTCCACACCCACCTGTGTGATGTGAAAAAACCAGGAAGGAATCAAATCAGCCTTAACAGAAGAGGGATGTAGTTTTTTTTAGAATTTTTCTTAGAATTGTTGTCATGTGCCCACCATGTATGAGTTGCCAGGTGAGATATGGGACCCCTAGTTAAATACGAATTTCAGATAAACAAATATTTTCTAGTATAAGCATATCCCAAATGTTGCATAGGATATACATGAACAATTATTCATTATTTATCTGAAAAATTCAAATTTAGATGGGGAGATCCTGTATTTTATTTGCTAAATCCAGCAGCCCTAAACCTCTATTATTTGGAAAGACTTTAAGGATTCTTAGCACCTTCCCCCACCTCAGACCAATCACAATTTGATGTTTAGCGACAAAATAATGCTACAGCATAATCAATCTTATCAGGCATGCAAATACATTTTCCCTTCCCTGCTAGATAAAACTGTAAATTGTCTCTCCCATCCTGAATTGATGCTCTTTGAAGAAAATTTAAAAACATGAAGAAAATTAAATTCCTCATAAATCAACTATCTGGAGAAAAGCTCAACTAATACTATTTGGTACTGCCCTTTTTATTGTACTGCCCTATTATTAACACCTTGCATTAGTGTGGTACATTTGCTGCAATTGATGAATGAACATTTTTATAATTGAATTGCTGTAAATGGTTTATAAAAGTTTACTCTAGGGTTCACTGTGCTGTACAGTTCAATGGATTCTTAAAATTTTTTATTCTAGTTACACCTAAAATTTCTCCTTTTAACACACTTGAATATATATATTTCAGTGCTGTTGATTATGGTCATGATGTTGTACTACCATCACCACTATCCGTTACCAAAACTTTTCCATCATTCCAAACAGAAACTCTGTTTAAATTAAGCATTAACTCCCTATTTCTTACCCCCATCCTGGTCCCTGGTAACCTGTATTATAGTTTCTGACCCTATGAATTCATTTAGTCTAATTATTTCATATCAGTGGTATCTGTCCTTTTGCATCTAGCTTATTTCCAATCAACCTGATGTCTTGAAGGTTCATTCATATTCGTCACATGTTTCAGAACTTCATTCCTTTTCACAGCTGAATAGTATTTCACTATGTCTATACTACTTTTTGTTTATCCATTCATTGGTTGATAGACACTTTGGTGGCTTCTATTTTTTTGGCAATTGTGAATAATACTGCTATGAACGTCAGTATGCAAATATCTGTTTGAGTCTCTGTTTTAAGTTCTTTTGGATCAATACCTAGAGATGGGATTGCTGGCTCATATAGTAATTCTATATTTAACCTTCTGAGGAACTACCAAACTGTCTTTCACCGTGAAAGCAATGAATAAATGTTCCTATTTCTCCATATCTTCTTCAACACTTGTAATTTTCCTTTCTTAAAATAGTAATTTTAGTGGGTATGAAATGGTACTCATTGTGGTATTGATTTGCATTTCCCTAGTATCTAATGATGTTGAGCATCTTTTTGTGTGCCTTTTAGTCATTGGTATCTTTTTTGGAGAAATGTCTGTTCAGGTCTTTTGACCATTTTTAAATTGGGTTGCTTGCCTTTTTGTTGTTGAGTTGTAGGATTTCTTTATACATACTGGATATTAATCCTTTACCAGATATGTGGTTTCCAAATATTTTCTTTCATTGTATAGGTTATCAGTTTACTTCCATGATAAAGTCCTTCAAGGCACAAAATTTTAAATTTTAATGAGATCCAATTTATCTTTTGTTGCTTGTGCTTTGGCTGTAAAATCTAAGAAACTACCACCTAATACAAGGTCCTGGAGATGTTTCCCTAAATTTTCTTCTAGGAGTTTTATAGTTCTGATTCTTATATTTAGGTCTTTGATCCATTTTGAGCAGATTTTTTATATATGGTGTGAGGTAGGGGTTCACCGTTACTCTTTTGCATCCAGTTTTCTCAGGACCATTTTTTGAAGAGATTATTCTTTTCCAATTGAGTGGCCTTGGCACCTTGTCAAAAATCAGTTGGCCACAAATGTGAGGGTTGATTTCTGAGCTCTCAATCAGATTCCTTTGGTCTATATGTCTGTCCTTGTGCCAGTACCACACTTTTTGGTTACTGTGGCTTGTAGTAAGTATTAAGATCAGGCATGTGAGTTCTCCAACTTTGTTCTTCTTTTTCAAGATAACTTTGTCTGTTCAGGACCCTTTCATATAAACTGGATGATTGGCTTTTCCATTTCTGCAAAAAAGGCTGTTAAATTTTTTATTGGAATGCATAGAATCTGTAAATTGCTTTGGGTAGAATTGACGTCTTAACAATATTTAGTCATCCAGTCTATGAATATGGAATATCCTTTGTGACAGTTTGAATTTAATGAATCCCAAAAAGAAAAAGACTATGTTCTTGAATTAATCCATTGCTGTGGGTGTGAGGCCCTTTTGATTGGACTATGTCAGTGAGGCATGACTCAGGTTGGGTGTCCACCCTCTTACTAGAGCTTTATAAATGGAGACATATAGAGAGAGAGACAGAGAAAGGAAGCTGCCATTTTTGACCCTGCCATATGAGAGATGACTTGAGGATCACTAGCAGCCAAAGCTTAAGCACAAAGCCCGCAAGAGGCTGGGCCCATGGAGCAGCTCAAGGCTGAAGAGAAAAGCCACATGCCTGATAGCTCACTGTGGACCTCAGGAAGAAAGTGGAGCAACTAAGACTGAGAGAGGAGGTTTGGAAAGAGACAATCCTATGCCTGGTTGCCCACAGCTGAGCTCTGGGAGATGGTAGATCCTGGAAGGGAAGGCAGGGACCTCAGCAGAGATCAGTCACCATCTTCACCCCATGGTAGGACCTCAGGATCACCAGTAGCTGACTTTGGTGAGAAAGTATCTCTGATGGTGCTGTAATTTGGATATTTGAAGGTTTCAGAACTGTAGGTTTTACCCAAATAAAATTCCTGTTATAAAAGCTGACCCATTCCTGATACTTTGCATTGGCAGGTGCTTGACAAACTAAGACCTCCTTCCATTTATTTAGGTCTTCTTTTTATTTCTTTTAGCAATGTTTTGTAGTTTTCTGTATCCAAGTCTTTACATCTTTGGTTAGATTTATTCCTAGATATTTGATTATTTTACTTGCTATTATAAATGAATTTTTTTCCCTTGATTTCTTCTTCAGATTGTTTATAGCTATTGTTTAGAAACACTATTGATTCTGGGTGTTGATCATGTACCCACCACTTTGCTGAATTCATTTATTAGCCCTAGTAGAGTTTTGATTTTCAGGATTTTCTCTATATAGTATCATGTCATCTGCAAAAAGGGAGAATTTCACTTTTTTTCCTTTTCAAATTGGATGCCTTTTATTTATTTTTCTTGCCTAATTGCTCTGGCCAAAACTTCTAGTACTGTTGAATAACAGTGGTGACAGTGGGCATCCTTGTCTTGTTCCTGATCTTAGAGAGAAAGCTTTCGGTCTTTCACTGTAAGCATGTTGTTAGCTCCGGGGTTTTCATATATGCCCATTATCATGTTGAGGAAGTTTCCTTCTATTCCTCGTTTTCTAAGTGTTTTTTATCAAGGAGGAGTGCTGGATTTTTTCAAATTCATTTTCTGCATCAATTGAGATGACCATGTGGGTTTATTTCTATTTTTAATCTTTTATTTTGCTAATATGGTTTTTTCCTTTCATTCTGTTAACATAGTGTGTTACATTATTTGATTTTCTTATGGTGAAACACCCTTGCATACCTGGGATAAGTCCCACTTGCTCACAGTGTATAATTCTTTTAATGTGCTTTGGATTTGGTTTGCTAATATTTTGTTGAGGATTTTTGTATGTATGCTCATAAGATATATTGATCTTTAATTTTCTTTTCTTGTGATATCTTTATTTGGTGTTTGTATGAGGGTGGTGTTGACCTCATTAAATGAGGTTAAAGAGTGTTCTGCCTCTTCAATTTTTTGGAAGAGTTTGAACAGGATTGGTATTAATTCTTGGAATGTTTGGTATTATTCAGCTGTGAAGCTATTTGGTCCTGGAATTTTATTTGTTGGGAGATTTTGATTACTGATTTAATCTCTTTACTAGATATTAGTTTCTCTTTCCTCTTGAGTCAGCATAGGTAGGTAGTGTGTTTCTAGAAATTTGTCCATTTAATCTAGGTTATCTAATTTTTTGGTGTACAGTGGTTCCTAGTATCATCTTATGGTCCTTTTTATTTCTGTAGAGTTGGTAGTAATGTACCTCTTTCCATTTCCAATTTTAGTTATTCATGTCCTCTCTTTTTTCTTTGTCATTCTATCTAAAGGTTTGTCATATTGACCTTTTCAAAGAACAAAGTTTGGTTTTGTTGATTCTAATTTTTAAAAATTCTCCATTTCTTTTATTTCTGCTCTAATGTTTGCTTTTTCTTTCCTTCTTCTTACTCTGGGTTTGGTTTGTACTACTTTTTCTAAGTCTTCCAGTTTTGAGGTTAGGTTTGATTTCAGATCTCTCTTCTTTTTTCAGGTAAGCATTTAGAGCTATGAATTTCTCTCTTAGTACTGCCTTTGCTACATCCTGTAAGTTTTTATAAGTTGTGTTTTCATTTTCAATAACCTCAATATATTTCCTAATTTCCCTTTTAATTTCTTCCCTGGCACCTTGGTTGTTTAGGAACATATGGTTTAATTTGCATATATTTGTGAAATTTCCATTTCTACCTCTGTTATTAAAGTCTCCCACTATGAATGTAGCACTGTCTACTTCTCCCTTCAAACCTATCAATATTTGCTTCTTATATTTTGGGATCCTGCTATTAGATCTGTGTGTGTGTGTGTGTGTGTGTGTATAAAATTGATATGTCTTGTTGTCCAATTGACCCCTTTATCAGTATATAATGACCTTCTTTGTCCCTTGTAACAGTTTTTTTTTTTTTTAAGATTTCTTTATTTATCTTTCCCCTCTCCCTCCATTGTCTGCTCTCTGTGTTCATTTGCTGTGTGTTCTTCTGTGTCTGCTTGTATTCTCATTAGGTGGCTCTGGGAACTGATCCTGGGACCTTCTGGAGTGGGAGAGAGGTGATCATTCTCTTACGCCACCTCAGTTCCCTGGTCTGTTGCATCGTTTATTGTCTCTCCTCTGTGTCTCTTTTTGTCGCATCACCTTACTCTGTCAGGTCTCCGTGTGGGCCAGCACTCCTGTGTGGGGCAGCACTCCTTGCATGGGGCAGTACTCCATATGACCCAGCTCACCATGCAGGCCAGCTTGCCTCCACCAGGAGGCCCTGGGTATCAAACCCTGGACGTCCTATATGGTAGATGGGAGCCCAGTTACTTGAGCCACATCTGCTTCCCCCTTGTAACAGTTTTTGACTTAAAGTCTATCTTATCTGATAGATGAGTATAGGTACCCCAGCTCTCTTTTGGTTACTACTTGCACAATATATAATTTTCCATCCTTTTAGTTTCAACCTTGCTTGTGTCTTTTTGTTGTTGTTGTTGCAATTTTAAAAATTATCTTTTTTAAAAAAAGATACATAAATCACACAAAATGTTACATTAAAAAATATAAGAGGTTCCCATATACCCCACTCCCCACACCCCCCCACTCCTCCCTCATCAGCAACTTCTTTCATTAGAGTGGTACATTCATTGTATTTTATGAATACATTTTGGAGCACTGCTACACAGCATGGATTATAGTTTACATTGTAGTTTACACTCTCTCCCAGTTCATTCAGTGGGTTATGGCAGGATATATAATGTCCTGCATCTGTCCTTTCAATATCATTCAGGAGAACCCCAAGTCCCAAAAATGCCCCTGTATTAAACCCCTTTTTCCCTTTCCTTGCCTTCAGCAACTCCTGTGGCAACTGTCTCTACATAAATGATATAATTGCTTCCATTGCTAGAGTAGCAATAATTCTATAGTGAAATACCAGTAAGTCCACTCTCATCTATATTTTATTCCTCCATCCTGAGGACCCTGGGATGGCGATGCCCATTCTACCTCTAAATTGAGAAGGGGCTTAGATCCCACAAGTCTGATGGATGGGATCCTCCTGCTTGCAGCTGTAGATTTTCTTGGTTCCTTGGTGTGGTTGTTGACCATCCTCACCTCCTTGATAACTGACCTGGGTAAGTCCAATGAACTGGAGAGTAGATTTTGCAACTCTGCTGAGGCTCAGGGCCCAGCTGGCACATGGACAGTCCAGATATTCAAGTCTCATGGGCATACACCAACCCAAGTGCCAACCACAGGTTCAGTAAATGTGACAGAAAAGGCATGTGTAGAGAAGTCACATGAGTCCAACTCCATCACCCTCAGGAGCACAAATTCCAATGTAGGGCCCATTGGCAAGGCACTGAAAGTGGGAGGATTGCATCCAGCATCCATGTGGAATCTGAACCTCCTCTTGACATAGAGGTGCAATGGACACAACCAATCCAATGTCCACATAGAAGAGGTGGCATTGGATTGGGAAAAGTGGACATGGTGGCTGATGGGTATGGGGAAAGGCAGGAAGAGATGAGAGGTGGAGGCGTCTTTGGGACATGGAGCTGCCCTGGATGGTGCTTCAGAGGCAATCACCGGACATTGTAAATCCTCACAGGGCCCACTGGATGGAATGGAGGAGAGTATGGGCCATGATGTGGACCATTGACTATGAGGTGCAGAGGTGCCCAAAGATGTACTTACCAAATCCAGTGGATGTGTCATGATGATGGGAATGAGTGTTGCTGGGGGGGGGGAGAGGTGGGGTGGGGGGATGGGGTTGAATGGGACCTCACATATATATTTTTAATGTAATATTATTACAAAGTCAATAAAAAATAAAAAAATTAAAAAAAAAAAAAGCCAATCCATTTCTGGTACTTTGCATCAGCAGCCCTGTAGCAAATTAAGACACACGGGGTTAAAATATAAAGTCATAAATATATACTAATCACATCTTATTTGACACCAACTTTCTTCAATAGGATACACATACACCTTTCTTATGCGCCTCTGTTTTAGTTTCCTGGCCACTAATGCAAATACCATGCAATGGGTTGACTCAAACAATGGGAATTTATTGACTCAAGGTTTTGAGGCTAGGAGAAGTTCAAAATCAAGGTGTCATCAAGACAATTCTTTCTCCCAGAAGACTGTGGAACTCTAGGGCCAGCTACTGTGATCTTTGGTCATTGGTTTTTCTGTCACATAATAATGCGCGTAGTGATCTTTCCTGGCTTCTCCCTTCTCTTTTGGGTTCCAATGAAGTCCAGCTCTGGTTTTCTCTTTCTCTGTAACCTTCCTTATAACACAATCAGTAATAGGGTAGAAACCCATCCTGATTCAGCTGGGCTGTACCTTAACTGAAAGAACCTCATCAAAAGGTCCCATTTACAGGAATTCATACCCACAGAAATGGGTTAAGTTTAAGAACATTTTTTGAGAAGGGATATATAGCTCCAAGCCACCTCACCCTCAGTCTTCCCACTTTTTTTTCGTACTTGTTACGAATTAGATCTTTGTAACTTTATGTCCAAAACCATAGATTTGTCATTTCTTTTTCTGCTTTTACATTTCAGAACCTGTAACAAGAAATGGAGTTACATACAAAAATACAAAACAATAGTATTGGCATTTGTAATTACTCAAATGATTACCTTTACCAGAGGTCTTATTTCTTTATGCCTCTTTGATCCACTGCCTAGTGTCTTTTCTATATATAACATGTTGCTTTTCTCTTGCAGCTTTCAGAACTCTCTTCTTGTCTTTTGCATGCAATAGTTTGACCATCATATATTTAGGCATAAACTTCTCTTCAGGTTTATTCTATTTGGGTTTTGATGGACATTCTTGGATGTGCATATTCATGCCTTTTGCTAAGTTTGGGAAGTGTCTGTCACTATTTCTTTGAATATTCCCTCTGTTCCTTTCTCCTCTTCTGTTTCTGGGACTCCCATAATATGTATATTGGTGCACTTGATGGTGTCTAACAGGTCTTTTAGGCTATGTAGAAGTTTGATATGGTTATGAATTCCAAAAATAGAAATTGGTTTATGTTCATAATATGATTTGTACGTGGGCATGACTGAGTTATGATAAAAGGCATGGCAAAGAACAGAGTAGAGGGTTTCTGATGTTGGAGTTTTGATGTCAGAGTTTGATGCTGAAGACTTAAGCTGGAGCCCTGGGAAGTAAGCTCACAGAGGAAAGAGAAGCCAGCCCCAGGAAGAAAGGAACCTTGAACCCAGAGAGAAGTGCAAGACCCTGGAGGGAGGAAGCCAGGAAACCTGAACCCTCACAGCCATCAGCAGCCATCTTGTTCCAACACATGAAAATAGACTCTGGTGAGGGAAGTAACTTATGCTTTATGGCCTGGTATCTGTAAGCTCCTACCCCAAATAAATACCCTTTATAAAAACCAACTAATTTCTGGTATTTTGCATCAGCACCCCTTTGGCTGACTAATACAGGCTAGTTTTGCTTTTTAAATTATTTTTCCTTTCTAGTCCTCACTGTGACTCATTTTAATTGTCTTGTCTTTGAGGTCACTGATTCTTTCTTCTGCCAGTTCTGATCTGCTGTCGAAGCCTTCCAGGGAAGTTTTCATTTCAGTCATTGTGGTCTTCAACAGTAGTTCAGTTTGGTTCCTTTTTAAAAATCTCTAGGTCTTATTGAGATTCTCATATTGTTCATTCATTGTTTTCCTAATATCCTTTAATTCTTTCTGTGCATTTTCTTTCATTTCCTTGTGCATATCAAAGATCATTTTTTAAAAACAGGTTTTCCTGATGTCCGCAGTCCAGTCTTCTTCATTGATGTTTTCTTGATCTTTATCCTCTTTTGTTGGATGGGACATCATTTTCTAATTCTTTATTTGTCTTGTACTCTTTTGTTGCCCACTGCACATTTTAATATTTTAAAATGTTATCTCTGGAATTTAGTCCCTGTGTTGTCTGTTTCTTGAGTTTATACCCAGCTAGTGATATGATGGACATTTTCTTAAGTGCCAGGAGTTAACAAAACCAACCAAACCAAAACAGTAACAACCACAACAACCCCACCTCCCAAAAAAAAACCCCACCTTTTACCATCTTTGCAAATTGGCTTTGTGTTGCCTGGTACTCTCCCAGTATTCTTGAACATGTGTAATTGCCTCCCCTTGAGCATGGGTTTGATTTGTAAACTGCTTTGATGGTTTCTGGCTTGGACACATGCCCCCTTGTGCTCTTGCACTTGTTTATTCTGAAGGAAGCCAGCTGCCATTTTGTGAGCTCTGTTCTTTGGGGAGGAATGTGTGGCAAAGAAAAGCTATCTCCAGCCAAAAGTCAGAGAGGTCTGAAGCCAGCCAACAGCCGGGCAACTGAGCTTGTAAGTAGATCCTTCCCCAGTTGAGTCTTAAGGCGACTACAGCCTGACAGATGCCTTGATTACAGCCTTATGAGAAATGTTGAGTGAGAGACATCCAGCTGAGCTATGCCCAGACTCCTGGCCCACAGAAACTGTGAGACAATAGATGTTCATGTTTTATAAGTTGTGAGGTAATTTGTTACACAGCAATAGAAAACTAATACTCTCTAAGACTTCCTTTTCACAAGTCAGTAAGATGTCTTTTTATAATTTGAATTTTCAGGCCAAGGGCAACATGGGGTATTGGAGATAAAATCAATTTGGTGGTCAGATGAATGCAGACTTAAATCCTGGCACTGTGCTTTTCCAGGTGAGTGGTTTGGGTAGGTAGACTTTCCTGAGGGTCAGCTCAACTGTATCACTAGCAAACCAATTCCTTACTCAAAGTATCATTGTGAGTTGTGAATGAGATGTGTGCAAGAGGCAACTTGTCTGATGCATCAAAGGCACTTACCCAGTGTAACTTCCTTTCCCTCAGTACTGGAAATTCTGAGAGAATCATTCTTTGCTTAATAATATTATTTAGGGCAAACTTTCTAAAATGTGTCAAACATACTCCCTGCCTTTTTAAAAATTTGTCTCATTGCAAATATTGATTATTACCCTGAGCATTATATGTTGGCATCCCCAGTTGTGAGTTATGGGGGACAATTCATCCCAATGCTGACCCCAGATGGTAGGACTTTGAATTTTCTTAATGGTTGATGTTATAGTTAGCTAATGCTGCCAATGCAAAATACCAGGAATGGGTTGGCTTTTATAATGGGAATTTATTAGGATAAAATCTTACCGTTCCAAGGCTGTAGAAATGTCTAAATTAAGGTACCATCAGAGATGCTGTCTCACCCAAGGTTGGCTGCTGGTGATCCTGGACTCCAGCCACATGGCTAGGTAAAATGTCAGCTGGTCTCTGCTTCCTTCTCCAGGCTCACTTTCTCCCAGAGCTCAGCTGTAGATGATCAGTTAGTATCTCTTGCTCCTCCAGGCTCCACAGATTCCAGCCTCCAGGCTCTTCTCAGCCTCTCCGAGTTTCTCTGTCTTTCAATGGCTGCAGACCATCCTGGAATCCTGTAGCGCATGGCAGGGTAAAATGGCAGCTTTTCCTCTCCTCTCTCCTCCATTTATCTAGGACTCCAGGAAAGGATTAAGACCTACCCTGGTTCCCATAATCAAATCAAAGGCCCTTGACCAGAATGATCTCATCAAAAGTGATCTAATCAAAATGTCCCACATAAATAGCTTTACATGCACAGGAACGGGTTCTCTAAAGAACTTAATTTTCTGGGGTCCACAAAAGACTCGAGCCAGCACAGTCAATATCACCTTCTCCTCATTACATAGTCCCTCGTGCCCAGACAGGCACACTGCCTTTGGGGAGAACTTCATTTTCCTTCAACAAGTGTTTGTCCAGTACCTTTTCTGTGCCAGGCACTTGGAATTCAACATTGAATAAGGCAAAAGGATTCTCTGGCTCCCCTCATCCTCTAGGGTCTTGCAAGAGATTCCAGGAGCCTGATCAGTATGGCACTGACTAACTTCTGTGTTTCTGGCTTAGTTCCAGGTAGCTGAGGCTGCAAAAAAAAAAAAAAAAATTGGCCAAATCATGTTTCCAGGTGAATTAGGTGTTAATTCGACATGGCCTTGAAATTGGAGCACATCTTCTCTTCTCTGACCCAAGTGATCTTGCTCCATCCTTTGACCACAGCAGGCCTCTAAGTCCTTGCCAGGTTTTAAGCCAATAAGAGCCATCAGGCAGAGATGGAGCCAACCTCAAGACTAGGAATGGAGCAGAGAGAAAATCTCTCTCACCTTTGAGATGACGGATCCATTCTGATGATCATTGGTTCTTTTCACAAACGAAGAGTACACTGCTCTGCAATGGGATATTTCCAAAAGTGTGCTCTGTTGCACTGCATTTTGTTGGATATTAAAGTTTCCCGTGTACAGATACTATGGAAAACTTTGCGTTAAATAAAGAGCAACCGCTGTCTTTTTCTGCAGGACTTCTCAGAGCCTTTGAAGTGCTAAGGTACATTGTCCCTTTTGGCTAGACAAGGCAGCATGTCTTTTCTTTTTTTTAAAAGATTTATGTATTTATATTTATTTATTTATTTCTCCCCGCCCCCTTGTTGTTTTTCTTTTGCTGTGTCTGTTAACCTTCCTTGTTTCTTTAGGAGGCACTGGAAGCCAAACCCGGGACCTCTGATGTGGGAGGGAGGTGCCTGATTGCTTGAGCCACCTCTGTGCCCTACTTTATTGTGTCTTTCATTCTGTTTTCCTCCCCACGTCTCTTCTTGCATCATCTTCTAGAATCAGCTCGCCGTGCCTGCTCACTGTCTTCTTTAGGAGGCACTGGGATCTGAACCAGTGACCTCCCATGTGGTAGGTGGGAGCCCAGTCACCTGAACCACATCCACTTCCCAATGCAGCATTTCTCAAACTCATCGAACCACCAAACATTCTTTTTCCTTTGTTCTTTCTTCTCTTTTTGTGAAGCGTTACATCAAGTTAAGAAGTGCTTTGGCTCACACTATTTCCTGTAACCAATAGGTGTGGGCATAAGCGTTCACCCAGATATGTGGTGTCAACACATAATAAAATTAAAGACGTTTGCCTTTGTATAAACTTAAGAGATGAAAAGGCAGTCTTGCATGGATGCTTGACCCTAAGATTTATGCCTGAGTCTTAAAAGGCCATCCAATTGAGTAGTTCTAAGAGCAAAGGTTAGACCTACTGTTCCCTGACCAGTTTCCTCATCTGGGCAGGATTTAATTGTGACATCTACATTTTGGAATCTCTTCCTATCATCAGTTAGACAAACAGACTAGAGAGAAACAGTCATCCCCTGAAGCCTCTTTCCCTTCCAGAACGAAACCTATGGGGTGTTGCATTTTGGAAAATGTCCTGGAGGCAAAAGCTGCTGTTTGAGCCTTCCTTGGATCTTTGAAACTCTCAGATCGGCTACATGTAAAAAGCCCTCTTGCATGTTCTAACCCTGCCTCTGTGGGCAATAAATTAGAAAGCATGCGGGCTTTCTCTATCTCCTGCTCTGTTTTGAGACGCGCTTATCGCTGCGAGTTCCTTCTGGAAGAGAATGAATCTTTCTGGAAGTTCTCGTCTGCTTCCTGGGGGACAATGCTCTAACTTTGATCTCTGATACCAGAACATCACAGAAATGCAAAAACTGTTGACATGATTGGGTCTGGGGCCTGCTCATACTTGGGATTCATTGCTGGGACGGATAATGAAGAGACTGAAAATGTAGGAACAGGGTCTGTGGTGCCCCCAGCACCTCCTAAAGGCACCTCGAAACCAACCACGTGTGCAATCACCTGGGAGAGTCAGAGGGCTTGCAGCTTGTCCAAAGTTGTTGAGGAATTGATGGTGGGACTGAATTGGGTGAAAACATTCCAGCAGCAGAGAGCAGAGCAGGAAAGCAACAAACAGGACTTGGGGGTTGGAAGGCAGGCATTTGAGCTCTGACCCACCCATATATCTGCCTTGTAAATCTGGAAAGTCTTCCCATCTCAAAATGGGGAGAGCACTAATATCCACCCCTGCAAGGTTATTGTGGGAAATAAAAAAGATTCCCCAGGTAAAGCTCAGAGAACGGTGTCTGACATTCAGTAGGCAGAGCTTAGCAAACTCTGGCTCATGGGCCAAATTCTCTTGTCCCCTGTTTTTGTAAATCAAGTTTTATTGGCACACAGCCTATGCCCATCAGTTTGCATGTGGCCTATGACCCCTTTTGCACAGCAATGGCAGAGCTGAGTAGATGGGACAGAGACTATGTTCTTTAAAGCCAAAAATATTTACTATCTGGCCATTTATAGAAAAAGTTTGCCAATTCTCGAAGTGGAATACTAGCTGTTATTATCATCCACATTATTAATGACAATTCCACAGGGATGTTATAAGAATAAAATTAGGATAAATACATCAACGTACTTTAAAAATGTTTTAAATGAAACTATGTCTGACAGTAAGGTAACTATAGTTACTTAAACCATAGCACATCCATACAGTGGAATTTTACGCAGAAATTTAAAAATGACATGGAAGAAGATGACTTCATTATATGGAAATACACACACACCCGCCCCACCCCCACCCCCAACACATATTTATAGTGCTTACTATGTGCCAAGCATTTGCTGGGCATTATGTTATTTTATCCTCAGGCATCTTTATGAGGTGAGTACTATTTTTATCCTCATCTTACAGATGAGAAAACTGAAGTTCAGAATGTTTATCCAATGTTTCCAAATTTGAACAGGTAGTAAAAAGCCAATTCACAATAATGACAGGTCTGCTGGTTGAAAAAATGAAATGAATCAGTTGACAAACCAGTGCTTGCAGTGACATCTAATTTTCATTAAAAAATAAATATAGGTCTGTACACACACTCAGATATACCAGGAGAGACCTCTATCAAAATGTTAAAAGAAGCTATTTGTGGGTGGTAAGATAATAGGCAATAAGTAAGTTTTTTTCTTTGTAGCTAATTATGTATTCCCTTTGACACGTGTAATAAAGAAAAAAAAAGAGTTAGACAAGAAAATGGCTCAGGCCTTAAGCGTTGAGCCTCTCTTGCCAGTCCTCACACTTCAGACCTAATTACAGCTAGATTAATAAGGTTCAGAAACAAATGTTAACTTTAGGAGAAAATTATTCCAACAGCAAGATGCAGCATGCCAGAGGATGTGCTGGCTTTCGGGATTTTCCTCCTTTCCACCTCCCCTCCCCCACGGCTTCCTTGCTGGAAGTGGCAAAGCATCCGTGGCCTCCAGACCTTTCTTGGAGGTCTGAAATTTCCTTCCAACTTTGAAGAGTCCTGCTGTTTTTTATAAATATATTGGAAGCATCTCAAACTCAAAAAAAACCAAAAAAAAGCCACTGAGAAGGGATGCATCTTGACAAATCGAGGACTCCGTGTGAGCACTGTCCAGCCTTTTATTGTATTTTCCTCTGCTCCAGAAAGTGGGAAGACATCCAAACCAGAATGTGCACTGCCCTGTTATATTTCTGGGAGAATAAAAGCAATCTGGCCATGTCCTGCAAAGCATCCGACATCCACATATTTTTCTGGCTGACACGCTTTGCCAAATGTCAGTGTTCCTTGCAGAATGTGGCTGTTTTTATTTTAATCTGCAAATATCACTCCTGTGAATTATAACCTTTCCCTGGTTTCGGTATTGGAGTGGGGATCGGGAAAATAGTGAAAGATGATCCAGGCAAGGGAGCAACGTTTTGGAAAACGCAAACTTAAGAGGTACCTGTCAAAACATTCTTGGTTAAAAATATTTCCTCCCCTCTGCTCATTTTCAGAAACATTGTTTTTAAGGAGACTTGGAACCATCAAGGCTCTTCCCCTTGGGGTTTCATTTTTATTAGAGTCGGTTCATACAGGTGGGACTGGAAATATATATTAATTGAGCAATAGTTAGTGACAAACACTATGCTCTGTGCTGGGGATTCATAAATGCACATGCAGACAGAGTCCCTGTTGTTATGGACATTTTAATTTAGTGCAGAATGCGGACAGTTACCTAATGGCAAGGGTGTAAAGGGTTTTGGAGGATGGATTGGGTGACACGGGACCAGGAGAGGGCAGGGGAGGCTCCTGAGAGGTGGGGGCAGTCGGGCGGAGATGGGAAGGCTGAGGGGATGCAGATGGAGTTTGGGATGGAAAAGAGGTCTCAGGCAGAGGCAACAGCCCCTGCGGGGCTCCGGTGGTGGGAGAGAGCACAGCGCATCCTCGACCGGTTTATGGCAGGGAGGGCTGCAGCGGCTGGCGGAGAGCAATTACTCATGATCTCTGAGCTGACCTACGACACGCGGGTGCATGACGCTCCGTAGGAGATCTTCTGTTGGGCTGAAGACTTCACAGCCCGGGTCACTCTCTGTTCGTGGTCCAAGCAGGAGAGTTGAGCATCCACGAATTTGGATTATTTATATACCTGCTCCCAATGCCAATGAAATAATGAGACATCCAAAAAAATCAGAGCCTTAAGTTATTATTATTATTTTTTTCCAAGAGAAAGTATGTACTCCATGTGTTTTTCGTATTTCTTAGGGAGCTGAGGGAATCCCTGCTAATAGGGAAAAAGGCACAGGGACTGGCATTCTGCCTTGGGAAATCCAATCAACCCTTTCCCTTGACGTAAATTCTAAACGATCTGAATCCCTCCACCCAAACTCTGGTCTCAAATCAGAGACTATTTTAATAATTTCCTTTCTGAGGGCGTGATCATAGCTCTCCTCACATTGGAGAAGGGAATGTGTGGAAGTCAATACCTACTGAGCACTGAATATGCACCAAAGATATAGTATTATGATATTTATACTCTTTTAATCCTCATTACTCTACAAGGAAGGTGTT
Organism: Dasypus novemcinctus; assembly: GCF_030445035.2. Taxonomy (NCBI): domain Eukaryota; kingdom Metazoa; phylum Chordata; class Mammalia; order Cingulata; family Dasypodidae; genus Dasypus; species Dasypus novemcinctus. Next base: position 23,873,958 of record NC_080691.1, on the reverse strand, counting down.
AGCATTTCCATTTTATGGATGAGACAGGCAAGGACAGAACTCTGAAAGGTGCTGTTTTCTTCCCCTTAACCATTTGCGTCTCTTGAATCGCATTATCTACGACTCCCCTGAGGAGGGTTCATCTTACCTGGACACATCTTCTTTTACCTCTTTTTCATCCATGTCTTCCACACACTAACTCTTTCTGAAGTCAGGGGAGGAAGCAGAGGGTGTCATCCAAGGAACGTTTCGAAGTCAACGCGGCAGCGGAGCCAGATCCCGGACGTCTCTGTGTCTTCACTGCTGCAAACGTGATGAGAACGTGGGAAAACGTTGCTTCCCTTCGAGGGGAACTGGGACACGGAACAAGGGGGGCGATCATAAAGCAACTTTACTTCTGTCTCCTATGACCCTATAAAAAGTATTCACGGGGGAAGTTCTCCCCCTTTCTTTGGGCGAAAGCTCACGCAGTCTCATGCTTGTCTCTACTTCTTCTTTGGTAAGGACAGATCTGAGGTCAGTTGAACTAACTAAACAAAGGCTCATTGCAGAAGTTAGGATACCCATTCCCTCTAATAACCAAGTCTTCAGACTTGATTTAAAGTTACACAGTCTCCCTTCTCCCAAGTAGGACCTGCTAATTGGCCCCTCCTTCCTTTTTCCACTCTTCTGCCCCTATGAGCCCGCTGAGGTTTCTGGGTTTGAGCAGATGGTGGGAGAGCAGATGGAAGGGAGGAGTGAGAGCTGGAGCATGGATTTTCTTGCTTAACAGCACTGTTAGGAGGTGACTCAGGTTCTCTGGAGATGCCCCAGTGCTGGGGGCCTCTCCCCTGCCTCTCTCTTGACCTAGGTTGAAATGGCTCCTCTCCTCATTGCTTAGTGTTTCTGTATCTTCTAGGGACCATGAGATAGAGCTGATGTCTCTCTCCTGAGGTCCGTTCACCTCTCCAGGTATCCCTTTTGATTTAGGGTGCCCCTAAATCTAAGTGCTCTCTCTTTCTCTCGTAGTCCATATCAGGTCTGTGGGACACACGGAACTTTGTTCCAACAAATTCCAGAAGTGGAGCCGTTTCCCAAGGCAACCATCTCTCCTTGACTGAGCAGATTTTTTTTGTCCTTTACACTTCTCAGGTGGGAGACAGATAAAAGTTCACCTTTTACCCCACACCATCTTGGCTTTTTCGGTTGTTTCCTTAAATTCCCTTTTTTTTTCCTTCCCCTGGAGTAAAAAGTGTCACTCATCTTACTCCTTGGGGAAGGTAGAACTTACAGCGTAAGTCTCTAAAAATAAATATATCCTCTTTAGTTCTACTCTTCTGGTCCTTATACGTACTTGACTGAGGTGAGGGGTAAAAAAGGCAACTAATTAGTTCTTGGACACCTACTTTGGCATTTTCGTGGCACGGTCTGTGTCACAGATCACCGTGCTATCTGTGATAACTTGCATTGCTGGCTCTCCCTCTTCATCCCTCCTGCTCTTCGTGGTCTTTGCCAGTGACTTTTGCGGATTGTCTCACTAAAGAGGCAGAATCCATTTCCCTGCATCCTGAAGCTGGGTTGGCCTAGTGAGCTGCTCCGGCAATAGAATGAGCCGAAAGTGACTGGGTGCCACCGCTGCGCCTGGGCCTCAAGGGCCCTTGAGTGCTTCCACTCTCTCCCTGCCTCCTGTGCCTTCGCCAGCCTCCTGAGAACATGCCCAGTTAGCCTGCAGGAGGATGAGGAACTGGGAGCAGAGCCGGGCCAGCACACTTGCCCCAGCCACCAGCCAGCCTAGCCCAGCCATGGGATGGCTCCCAGCCGAGACTCACAGAGCGGCCCGGCTGCCCACCCAGACATGCAAGCAAGGACTGCTCTGTTATCCTATGTCGCTGAAGCCTTATGGTTGCTTAGCTGCTACACAGCTCTACGCTGGCATGAGATAGCTGAGAAGTATCTGTTATCTATATCCTGAGGTTCCCATCTAAAAATTCCATAGTGTCGTAAATATTGCTTCAAAACCCTAAATCTCCAACTTAAAAAAACTACTCATCTCTGCTCTCCAGTTCTTCTGACATTTAAAGACTTGGGGCATTTCACTTATTTCAAGCATTTATGATGACAATACATAGTCCTCAAAGTGTGCTCTCTAGAACAATGATGCCCTGAAATGCTATGAGATGTCCAAGGTCATATGTTTAGGGGATGTTTCATAGGGATAACACTGGGGTGAGGGCAGTGTGGCACGTGCCTAGGACACAATTTATTGATGACAAAAGCCTCAGAAATCAAGATTAATGATATTTTAATGAAATATTTTTTAAAAATAAAAATTAATGCAGAAGTTCATGATGAACAAACTATCAAAATCTTAAATAAAAACAGGATCAATTAGAGGGCTCTGCCAAGCCACATTAGCACCTGAGGCAAAAGGAAAACTCAATAGTACTAACTGATTCCTACATTGTCTTCCTTCCCACCCGTTTACATGTGTATTACTGTAGTAAATGCTCTGAGAAGTCCTGCACTGAAGAGACCCACTGAGCTTTGTTGACTGGCGCCTTTCTCAAAATCAACTGGCCGTGGGGAAAGAAAAAAACATGTAGTGCTAGGGAAGATGGCAGGGCCTGCACCCAGAGCTCATTTCTATACCGACCCTGGAAGAATCTGGGCTCAACTTCTGAAAGAGAAACGTAGGAAAGAAAGAGAGTAGGCATTCCATGTCCTCATTACGCAAAGTGCATGAAAAGGAATATGGGGTTGTGGTTGACAGAGCAGGCTCTGGGACTGGAATGTCGGGGGTCAAATGTTGGTTCAGCCACTTGCAGCCGTGTGATAGTGAGCACATAACTTCACAGCCGTTTAGCCTCAGTTTCCTCCTCTGCCAAATGGGGATGATGACGTGAGAGCCTTAGGAGGATCTGGGCAGTGAGGGGCTGGTATGCACTTTGTTAACCGCTATATCCATGGAGAGGTGGTTTGAGTTTTCATTACTGCTCTCCTTTAGGCTTCTTCGACCCCCTCTCGTCTCCAATGCCGCCTCCCCTGTCTGTAGTTCTTTAAGAACTGCAAATCAGGCAGCAGGCTCGGGTCACCCATGGGCACGAAGGAAGAGGAGAGGAACCCAGTTTCCGCTGCATGGAGGTGTGCATCTGATTTCTGGACTCAGGTCTTGCGAGGGGCGGCCTCCTGGCACCGGCATTGCTCCAGGGTGGAGCAGTGTGGCTCTGCCCTCTCTCACCAGTCGGGCAGGTGCCCTGGCAGGTCAGAACGTTCCTGCTCCTTGTGTCACGCCCACACAGCCCGACAGATCCTCCCCAGGGAGGCTGAGGTCTCTGTGCCAGTGGTCCTGGCCTCCTCCGCCGGCACGGGGGTGGCGGGGAGCCGTCTTCCATGACATCTCATGCCTCCCAGCAGGGGCGATCCAAGGGCTTGGCGAGGGCCCACGAGGGCGGGGGCAGTGGAACCCGAGACATCCCAGGCACTGACCAAGCAAGGCGGGTCAATGGCCCCATCTTCCCAGGACCCACAGGGGATGTTTCCTGATTGGTCAGTGCTGCGTGGGAACAACAGAACAGCTTATGGAAAGAGAAGGGGCCCGCGGGGAAAGGGATGTGCTTGAGTTGACGAAAGATAGCCCCCGTTTTCAAGGTGGATTTGGTTCATGTGAAAGTGACCCCAAATGCTAATGTTTCATTTCAGGTCAAAGATACCCCCCATGAGCAGGTCATTTAGTAAAGTGATTCTGAGGCTGGAGTCTGAAAACTGGCCGCTTGGGCTCAAAGAAAAAAAATCCCGACTTGTTCACGCTGTGCAACTTCAGGCACGTTGCTGAACCTCTCAGGTGCTCAGTCTGTGTTTGAATAAAGCTCCCTGGGAAGCATTTCCTGATTTCTCCTGCTTGAGAATACAATGACCCTCTTCTGGTTCCCTCAGCAGCTTGTGTATTGGCGGCGGACTTGGCCCAGTGGTTAGGGTGTCCGTCTACCACATGGGAGGTCCATGGTTCAAACCCCGGGCCTCCCTGATCCATGTGGAGCTGGTCCATGCGCAGTGCTGATGCGTGCAAGGAGTGCCCTGCCACGCAGGGGTGTCCCCGCATAGGGGAGCCCCACGCGCAAGGAGCATGCCCCATAAGGAGAGCCGCCCAGTGCGAAAGAAAGTGCAGCCTGCCCAGGAATGGAGCCTCACACATGGAGAGCTGACACAGCAAGATGAGCAACAAAAAGAAACACAGATTCCTGTGCCGCTGACAACAATAGAAGTGGACAAAGAAGACACACCAAATAGACAAGAGAACAGACAACCAGGGTGGGGGGTGGGAAGGAGAAATAAAGAAAGAAAGAAAGAAATCTTTAAAAAAAAAACAAAAAAAACTATAGTTCTCATCAAACCAAGCCTTAGTGCTATGGTCCTCCAGCTTGAGAGCAACCCTGTGAAAACATACTTCCAGACTTTTCTCTACATTTGATCTCTTTCTCTCTCATCTATCTGTCATCTATATCTATCAACAACCAATCATCCATTCATCCATCCATCATCCTATCTTTCTAATCTATGTACCCACCCATTCATCTATCCATCCATTCTCCCATCCTCTATCTCCATCTATGTGTATCTGTTTATCTAGCAGCTCTATATATTTATCTACCAATGTAAAAGCGAGTTATTGGGGTAAACCCTCAGGCTTGTAACTAGCTTTGCTCATTTAACAATATATTTTGAATTTTCCATGATGATAATTACTCATACACATCATAATTCGAATCATTGCAAAACAGCTCATCAATGGCTGTGTTTATTAACTAATCTGCTCTTGCTGGATATTTATATTTTCCCCATTTTTTCTCTTTTATAAACACGACTGAGGAAAACATAAATTCTTTTTCAGGCCCTCAATTATTTTCTGGGGTAAATAACTAGAAAAGGAATTGCTGGGATAAAGGCTATGCCCTTTTGGGATACGTGCTGTCCCGCCGCCCTCAGGGAAGGGTCTAGGGCTGCCACCCCCAGCAGTGCCCGGGAGTCCTGCTCCCCGCCTTTGCGCCAGTGCAGTGCTCTCACGCCTCTTCATCTCGGTCCATCTCGCTGTTTCAGCGCTCAGTCACGGGCTGGCAGCGGGCGTGCCATCCAGCTCCCTGCCACAGGTCACTTCTTCAGGTGCAGGGACCCAAGGGCCAGCTTTGCCAGGGGCGGCCCAGGAGATCCGAGGTCCCAGCTCACCGCGAGAGGCCAGCGTTGAGGGCCCCCCACCCCCTCCCCACCCCCTGCCCAGCCCCCATCACCGTCAATCTCTATAACAGGGTGAAAACCAGAGCTGGTTCTTGTACTGGATTTACTTCAACTTGCTGTGAGACCATAAGCAAATGTCTTCCTCCTCCCTAGGAGGTTCAGTTTCTCCAAGTGCAAAATGAAAAGAGAGGGATATATTTATAAGGCCTCGTCCAGGCATAAAATTCAGTTTCCGTAAGGTCTGACTTATCCTGTGGTTCTGTGTCCACAGAACCTCAAGGAGATAAGGAACCAAGGAAGAGGGAATTCCCTTCCAGGAGGAGGGGCCAGGTTATTTGTTTTCCCTCAAGGACAGTGGTTCTCAAAGGCAGTCAGCATCGGCATTACCGCGGACTTATTAGGATTTCTAGCCGCCCCCTCCCCAGCCAAGACCCCTCTGCTGCCATCAGAAACTCAGCCTGGAGTCCAGCAACGTGTGTTTTTTTTCTTTTTTTTTAAGATACAGAGATCACACAAAATGTTACATTAAAAAATATAAGAGGTTCCCATATACCCCACTCCCCACACCCCCCACTGCTCCCACATCGACAACTTCTTCCCTTAGTGTGGTACATCACTGCATTTGATGAGAACATTTTGGAGCATTGCTATGCAGCATGGATTATAGTTTACATTGTAGGTCACACTCTCTTCCTGTCCATTCAGTGGGTTATGGCAGGATGTACAATGTCCTGCATCTGACCTTGCAATATCATTCAGGACAACTCCGAGTCCTGAAAATGCCCCCATGTCACACCTCTTTCCCCCTCTCCCTGCCATGTGTGTTTTAATGAGCCCTCCTGGTGATTCTGATGCAAGTTCAAGTGTGAGAACCACTGCTTTACGGTGCCTGGTGCATGTTTCCAAGGAGGCCAGCATCACTTGTTCGCTATGATCAACACGCTGACCACGTGCCAGGCACCAGGCTGAAGGCGTTCAGGTCTCAGTGACTCCCCACAAAAACCTGTGATGCCCACCCCCATTTCATGGATGAGGAAACCGATGCTTAGAGAAGTTAACTTCCCAAAGTGCCACACAGCTCTGTCCTTTCCAAAGAATGTCATATAGTTGCTTCTCTCGGGGAGACCTCATGGTCCGCCCCAAAGCACAAGGGAAAGAGAAAGATTTGGACTTACAAGGTCATGGGACTAGTGTCTAGTTTACCATTTTTGGGTAAACATTAGAGTCATCTGATGCTTTTCCTCACCCCCTGACCAAATTACTCACCAACGCTGGGCAGTAGAGCCTCTACATCAGTGCGCTTTGATAGTCTCCAGGTGATACCAAGGCGCAGCTAAGGCCAAAAAGTCCTCGGTGTACAGCATTAGACTGGCACACACCCCCCTCCCCTTTACTTCTGCTCAAGGTCACACCCACCAGCTCGGAGGGATTTCCTCTGGTATCCATAGAAAGAACCCAAGGACAAAGGCCTAGGTGGGTAAATGGCTTCCCCAGGCAAGACAATTATAAACATAGAGGTCACCCAGTTATTTTGCAGAAGGGAAACAGAGGCTCAGAGGAGCTAGCGAGCTTTCCAGGGCAGCACAGCAAATCAGGGTGGGGTGGGTCTCTCAACGCCCCCTTGAGCAATTGCTCTTGCCCCGAGCTAAGCAGTCCAGGAGCCTTAAACCCTCTCACTCTGAGAGGTGCTCTCAAGTCCTCTTGCGGTTTTGATCCCTCTTCTGCAACAGCACTTTGCATTTTCTCCTAAATTCCTTCCAGCTGTCAGGTAGGAGCGCCTCCTGATAAGGCTTTCCCCAGCGTGGGAGAGGAACATTTACCAGAGGTGACTGCACATGCCAGGCTCCCTCCCCGGCAGTTTCCAAGCATATGGAATATATTGTGGTCGGAGGGAAATATATTTTAAGAATTTCTTCTGCATCTTTTCAGATACATTCCATGGCGGATTAGTACAGGTGTCAGGAAAAGTGGGCTTTTGCTCTTTCCCGGCAAGGAGGGGCAGACCTTGGCAGCAGAGTCAGCTCTGTAGGTGTGGGGGCCCAGACCAAGGCTCGGCCCAGAGCTGAGGGAGGAGGCCCTGGACCGGGTTGCTTCTCTGTTCTCCCTGGCGGGTGTGTCCAGGGAATAACGGGGCATAGTTACTGAGAGCCGAACATCAGCACTCCGCCGCCGTCCCCTTGCCAGCGATTTCTTCTTCTGGCCTATGATGCACTTGGTTGGTTCTTTCTTTGTGGCCTGCCTTCTCCCACGACAGCGGCAACTTACCCCGTGTTGTTCCTCGGCCTTTAGAATTTGCCTTTTGTGTGGTTCACGTACTCCATAAATGTTTGCTGAATAAATGAGCTTACCTCCTCCCATTTATTCTATCATTTAACTCACTCAACGACCTAGAGTAGCAACTTTTTTTTGGCCCCCATTTTATGGGTGAGGAGAATGAAGCTCAGAGAGTTAAGTAACTTGACTCAGGTCACACCGGTAGTTATGGGGGATTCCAGGTTTGAAGACTGGTCTAAGCGATTCCATGGCACTTGCTCTTGGCAGTCCATGGGAGAGTCAAGGACAGCAGGTCAGGAGGCCAAGCTTTGGGGTGGCAGTGTGAGCACCCCAGTGTACGGCAAACCCTATGCTAGTCGCTGGAGCTGGAGTGGTGAACAAGACACTGTTGCTGCCCACAAATTTACCGTCTCCTGGGAGAGAGGTGGGTCAATAAGCAATGACAATGCAGTGCAATAAGTTGTTATGGTAAAGGGACTCTCAGGCGACATCTGTGTCAGAATCAGGGCAGGCTTCCCAGAGGAGGTGACATATCACAATTATCTTCATCAGCATCATTGTCCTCAGAGTTGTAATTTTTAAAAATATACTTTTTAATTTTTTAAAAAAGATACATAGATTACATAAATGTTACATAAAAAATATAGGGGATTCCCATTAGCCCTCCTTCCTAGCCTTCCCACATTTTCCCATATTAACAACATCCTTCATTGGTGTGGTACATTTGTTACAATTGATGAACACATTTTGGAGCATTGCCACTAAACATGAATTATAGTTTACATTGTAGTTTATACCCTGTCCTGCATGTTTTTGCATGTTATTACATGATATACAATGGTCTGTATCTGTCATTGCAATGTCACTCAGGACAATTTCCAAGTCCCAACAATGCCCACAAATTACCCTATTTTTCCCTCTCCTTCCCCTCAGAACCTCCAGTGGCTACTGCCTCCACATCAGTAATGGAAGTTCTTCCATAGATAGAATAACAATAAGACTATAGTAGAATACCAATAAGTCTACTCTAGTCCATCATTCATTCCCCAGTCCTGAGGATTCTGGGATGGTGATGCTCATTCCACCTCTAATTGAGAGGGGCCTTAGAGGGGGGCTATCTTGCTTGTAGTTGCAGACACTCTCTGTTCCTTGAGATGGTCATTGTCCATCATCATCTCCTTGCTAGTTGTCCTGGGTGAGTCCAATGAACTGGAGAGCAGGTGTTACAAATTTGTTGCGATTCGGGGCCCATTTTGTACATGGACAGGCCAAAGATTTAAGTCTCTTGGACATACACCTATTGGCTCTAGTATAAACTATAGGTTCAAATAGAAGGGGCAGAAGAGCCATGGGTAGGGAAACCACAGGAGTCCAACTCTGTCACACTGGGGAGCATAAATTCCAAAGTAGGGCCCTTTGGCAGGGCACCAACCTCCTGAGCTGTCTGTCCTGCCTATAGTGTCTGGAAGTCTCCAGAGCCCTCAGGAGTCCCTCTATTTGAGGCAATCTTTACTATGGCAGTCATTGAGATTCTGCTGAGATGTGTATAAGCGTAATCTCTGGAATGACTTCCTGACTCACTCTGAAGTCTCTTAGCCAAATAAACTCATTTGTCTTTACCCTTTTACCCTTTAGGTCAAGGTCTTTTTCCAGGTGTATTGCTAGTTGGTGCTTGGTTTTAATCTCTCAGTGCCAAGGAGGCTCATTTCTGGGAGTCATGTCCCATGCTAGGGAGCAAGGTAATACATTTATATGCTGAGTTTGGCTTAGAGAGATGCCACATTTTGGGCAACAAGGAGGCTCTCAGGAGGTAACTCTTAGGCACTCTATAATACTAGGCTAAGTTTAAATTTCAAAAGTAAATGTTGCTAAGTACAGTCATCACTATTAAGGGTCTGTCAGTTGTCCAGGACCTCAGACATATGCCTGGGTTCTCACCAGGGTTAATCAGCAGAGATCACGGGGTTGGCTCAAGTGGTACAAAATGTGATTTGTAAGGCAACAGGAGTTAGCTACAGGAGCTGTGCGCAGGGCTGTTGCCTGTGGTAGGCAGAGGTGAGGCACATAATGTAACCATCAAGCCAAAATACTTCTTAATGTAACAGCTGTTCTTCCGGTTGTTACCAGGTTGGAAGCCCCTCCATTGGATAGAGAGTACCACTGGAATGAGCAAGGGGCTGGGCAGTTGGATGGAGTTGTAGCTTCCTTTTCTTCACTGAACCTTGTTGGTTCACTTTTCTGTCCCTTTCCACTCTCCCCACACTGAAGCAAGGTCTTTATAATGACCTTTCTTTTCATTTTCAGGGAAGTTCACTACTGGTTCTGCCTACTTCTTTGGATATATTCAGATGCTGAATTTATATTTCCTCCTGGAAGAATTCCCATTCACAGCTGGTTTATTTTTTTTATTTATTTATTTTTAAAGATTTATTTTTTTATTTTTTATTTATTTCTCTCCCCTCCCTGCCCCCCCCCCCCCCCCAGTTATCTGCTTTCTGTGTCCACTCGCCATGTGTTCTTCTGTGTCCATTAGTATTCTTGTCGGCAGCACTGGGAATCTGTGTCTCTTTTTTGTTGTGTCATCTTGCTGCATCAGCTCTCCGTGTGTGTGGTGCCACTTTGGGGCAGGCTGCACTTTCTTCATGCAGGGCGGCTCTCCTTACAGGGCACACTCCTTGCGTGTAGGGCTCCACTACGTGGGGGACACCCCTGCGTGGCACAGCACTCCCTGCACTCATCAGCACTGCACGTGGGCCAGCTCACCACACGGGTCAGGAGGCCCTGGGTTTGGACCCTGGACCTCCCATGTGGTAGGTGGATGCTCTATCAGTTGAGCCAAATCCACTTCCCCACAGCTGGTTTAATTGAGCAAGGAACCATGAGATTTCTTTGCCAGGCCTGTTGGTCTCATCATGTGATTCTTCAACCATAGCTGATGTACCAGCTGATTTGATTATGTGATGCCTCACGGATGACTGATTAGACCAGCTGACTTGATTAGGCCACAGCTGATAACTTAAAGAAGCCAGTCCATTTGCTGTTGACTTAAGGATAGACACTTGTGATCTGTGTAGGCTGGCGCATGCGCGCATGCACACACACACACAAATGAGTGGATTCCTCTGTTACTGGCTTTCGGGTTAAATAAGTATTTTTTAGTGTACCATATTAATTCCTCTGTTGGTACATTTACATTACTTTTTCAGTTATTTTATTAGTAGTTGCTACCAGGTTTACAATGTGCATCTTAATTTGTCACAATCTACTTCAGGTTAATACCAGCTTAATTCTGGCAAAACATAAACATTGCTTCAGTATGGTTCCATTTCCTCCCTCTGCTTTTGTACTTGATTCTGTGATATCTACTTGTTATATAATACTACATATATCATAAAGGTGTTGTGTATTGACAGAAGGTAGTGTTTTCCCCCACTCTGTTATTATATATTAAGCATGTCTTTGAACCAGGATCTACATTAAGCACTTCTCATGGATGACATCATTTAATCTTAAAAACAAAAAAAGCAAAATCATGGGAAGGATACTATAATTATCTTCATTTTTAGGGATAATAGGAATAGGAAAACTAAAGTCTAGAAGTGCTTGAGCAATTTGTTCAAGGACATACTACTAGAAAGTGATAGAACTGAAATTCTAACCCATGTAGCATGACTCTTATCAATATTATTAATGAAAAAAAAAACAACTTCAGGGCAGAATTCAAGGTGGTGAATCAAGATGCACAGTGTGGGTAAGAGATGAGAAATTCAAAGTTGAGTTCTCGAGCCCAAAGCCCAGAACTATCATGTTTAGCCTCTTCCTTTCTGTGCAGCATTCAGTTGGTGTCAATCAACGTTTTGAGTGTCCACCAAGGCTGGGGAGAGCAAGGTCACAGACACATTTTGCACCCTGACCACTTCTCACTTTGCACCCTCCACTCTGAACCCCTCCTGCATCCACTCATGGGAAGACATTGGATGGTCCCAGTACAGGAGCTTTGAAAATGCAGCCAAGTGCAACTTGCAGATTTTCCATCTTCTCAGTGAGCCTGAACTAATGGGTCAGCCCAGAGGAGCTCAGAGGAAATCAATACTTTCCCCTGGTCCCTGAACTCCACAGTGAGCCCGAATCAACTGCCTCCTGCTTTTTAACTCTTCCCTGTAACCCAGGCAAGAGACCATATAGAGTGATGCACTAAAAAGGCTTCTTTCTCTTGATTGGGGGCCGGGGGGGGGGGGCCTCTCAGTGTTTACTTTCTCCAGAGCTCCAGCTAGCACTGCTTTTTACTCTATCCCACCATTCTCCACACATATCTGCTTTGAATCATTGCCTTAGCCCAGATGATCCAAGGACTGGGATTCTCCTTTAACAAAAGGCAGAGCTTGACTTCTGGGCTGATTCAAAGCTTGGAGCAATTCCATCCCTCCTTACCCACTTGAATCTAGTGGAAGTCAATAAATAGAATGGTGAGGAAGGTGTTGATGGCTGTGATGGCTCCCTCCCACCCCCCACCCCCAAAGACTCTTCACACACCCCATCATCTCCCCCCATGAGACAGATCAGTGTCATTTAATCTGCTTTCTGAATTCGAAAGCACTTTTTTCTTTGGCTCTCAAGCCATTTTTTCAATTATGATCAAAAGGATCCTACTAATCTCTTTTAAAAGCTAGTACGTGACTGAGCCAGGATTCGAACACAAGTTGTCTGACTCCAGAGCCCAAGTCATGTCTTGCTGGGACCCATCACCACCCATCCTGGGGCTTCAGTACCTGCTCCTGAGTGAGTTGAGGGTGCTTCTGCCGAGCCCACCCTGAAGGCAGGGAGAGCGATGCATTTCACAGAGGGACAAAGGGAGGGCAGGAGGGAAGGGAAATGAGCCAAAGGCTCCCAGGGTGGAAGTACTAGGAGTGGAAGCCGCTCTCTCTACTTCCCAGGCTCACCACCCTCCACACACACAGACACCTTGAGACAAACACTCCTTTCTCCTCAGCACAGACATCCTTGGGTTGAAATCTGATTTAATCAGGTGATAGGTTTAACTGCTGGAAAAAGACTCAGACTACTGATCACAATTTAAGTTCATTTATTTCACTCTCTTTTGTCAGTCCAAGTACAAGACATCCAGGGCTGAAATGGCAGCGCTATGGTGTCAAGTGTCCCAACGTGTCCTACCTGCTCACATCCCATTGACCTGAACTTAGTCATGTGACCAGAACTAACTGCAAAGGAAACTGGGAAATGTAGTCTTTAGCTGGGTGCCACTTCCCTAGCTAAAATTTGGGGGAATCTCTTACTGAAAGAAGCAGGGGATAATGGATTATGGGGGACAAATCACAGTTTCTGTCACAACATTTCAACTGGTATTGAAATAAGTCATAGTGATTGTGTGGATGTCCTATAAATTCACTACTCAGGTAATCATGGATGATATTTTGGTGTGATTTTTTTCCCAGTTATTTTGTACCAGTCAAGTTCCACTAAGAAAGATATGACACACTCACACAACTAATTGCAGAGAGTTTAATAAAGGAACTGCTTAAATGTTATTGGCAGGGTGAAATACCTCAGGTTAGCAGCATGGCACATCAGTCCATGTTCATTTAGGAAAGCAGAACCTCTGTGACTATTACAGAGTAAGGAATTTGTTCTAGGAATTAGACCTTATACTTTTGGGGGATTAAAGACCTAAAAAGGGAGTTGAAAGATCAGAGAAAGGTCACAACCAGTCCTGGGTGAATGAGTTGGAGCTTACTGGGAAATCTGGAAGCTAAACAATTCCAGTTGCTGGAACAGGACTGCAAAAGGAGGTCGCCATAGAAGTCGATGGAAGGCAGTCGGTTCTTTGTGACCACCATGTCTGTGAGTCTGCAGCAAAGCATCTGGTGGTGGACCTAAGTCTGTGGATGGTTAGCAGGCCGGTTAGGAAGGAGAGCTGGACACAGAGCAGAAAAGAGGGACTATACCCTGGAATCCGTGGGCATGTCTTTGGGTGTGGTTAGCTGGATAGTTATTCTGCTGGTCTTACTGGGCATCATCCAAGTGGATGCAGTCATCTGGCAACTCAGCCGGTGCTCTTTGGTCTAAAATGCTTTTATCCAGATGTCTGACAGTTGGCAAAGAGGGACATACAGGAACAACAGGTAGAGGGACCCAACCTACCTATCGCAACTGTGAAGGTAGGGAGCTAGGAGAAGAAATACTTGATTTCGTCCCAAGCTTTAATGATATTTAATGATATGGGAAAATGCTTACAGTGTATTAAAATGTGAAAAGGGCAGCTGCTAAACATTAGGTACAATTTGATCTCATTTTGCAAAAACTAAAGAGTATTATAACCATAGAAAAAATCTTGGAAGGATACGTATAAAATTTTAACAGTGGCCATTAGAGAGTGGAATGATTATGTGCTAATTATATTTTTGCCTTTGTCATGCCTAATTTCATTTGGGAGCGGATATTAGACAGATTTCTTTGAAACTGAAGACAAGTTTCCAGTCTTTCCGCTACCACTTGTTAGTGGTGTGATATTTGAATAGCCACTTAACCTCTCTGCAGTGTACCATGCTTATTTATCACCGGGGGTTACTACTGCCTGCCCTGATTTTCTCTGTGAGCTCTAACGGGAAAGGAATGATAATAAAGGGTGGAAATGTTTTCTCTGAGGATAAAACACTCTGCGAAGGGAAATGACCATTCTTTCCTCATCTTCCTCTAGCTAAGCCTCTGACATAGATCAGTTTTGATTGAAGTTTGGTTTTCCTTGAGATTTTTGAAACACATAATACTTTCCTCCCAGGTATCCAAGAACCTCTCTTTGAAGCAAGCACATTGGGTTTTGCTTTGCTACCTCTGCAGCTGTAATTTATCTTCTCTGTTCATGAAATTCAGGAAATGGAATTTGCGGATGCTTCCTAATCCGAGAGGGAGACCTTGTTTCTCTCTTCCAACTTTCAAGCCCCTTCAGAAAAGACAGCATCTAAATTTAAACCGGAACTTGAAAGCTTTGTCAACCTGACAAAGATTTTGTTGGAACAAGGTTTGAAGTTTCTTTAGTGAGGTTGTTTGACTTATTATTATTTTTTCTCTAAAAAATGGACACATAATTTCCATGGGGACTCTTGGAAGCCAAAGCAAAATTACTTTCTTTGCATAACCCTGACTTCATTATAAAGTTTGTGCTGCTCAGATTTAATTTCCTTGGGCAAACAGTGCCTGCCGTGGAGCTGGATGCTATTCTAGGGTAGAGTGAAAGCAGTCCCAAAGGATTCTGGGAGCCCAGGACTCCCATGTCAATCTAGCCATTCTAATGAGAACACACCATGTCTCAGTGCTGTAGCACATAGGGAGATTTCCCAGAATGCCTAGGTCTCCGGGCCCTCACTGTGTGCACACAGCTACATTTTTGTAAAATTTGCACAAGGAGGATAGTTTAACAAAACTGGTTAAGGCCCTTCTCTCTTTCTGCTCCAGCTTCCTCCCCATTACATTTTTCTTCCTGTCAGTTTTGGCTTCAGGTATTTTGGGATCCATCTAAGGGAAGCTGAGTTGGTGATATGTGTAGTTTCAGTTTTGCGGTTTATTTTTCCATAGCTTGCAGCTATTCAGTGTATACTTAAGTTATGGCTAGGTTGTGGCATGAACATGCCCTATGTTTGCTGACCCCTGGAATGTGTGGGGAATGGAGAAAAAAGCTCACCAGAGGAAAGATTAAACTCTTAAGAATGAATGATATTCAAAAGAATTGTCCTATGAAGAGGCAGAGTTTGCAACTCCCAAAAATGTAGGAAAAATATTATGGAGTGTGTCATGCCATTAATTAATAAAAATATTTTATTTTTATGGATTTTATGTTGTTTATGATGTGTCTCAGCCTTTGAAAATTGTTGTGATCTCTTTTCTCATACTAAATATTCACTTTGATTCCTCATTTTGCAACCATAATTTTCTTTTCTTTTCTTAAATGGATCCCTGAATAGCAAACTTCAGGCCCCACAAACCCTGAATCTGATTCTCAAGGAGGGCACAGTGGTATATGAAAAGAAGCACTGTATTGAGTAGAGCTTTCATTTTATAGCAGAGTGGACTGATGCTTAAAGAATTCTCTAAACCAGGGGTTGGTAAAGTAGGGCCTGTGGGTCTTATCTGGCCTGCTGCCTGTTTTTGTCAATAAAGTTTTATTGGAACACAGCCATGCTCATTTGTTTGCATACTATCTATGGCTGCTGTCAAACCATAGACAGGGTGGCATTCCAAAACTGCCGGGCACACAAAGCCTAACATACTTTTTATCTGGCCCTTTACAAAGAGAGCTGACCCCTGTCCTATACCATGGACTCCTGAAGGAGGGCCAATGACAGGCCACGACCAAATAGGTTTGGTCAGTATCTGGTCCAGACAGTTGTCACTTCCCTGTGGCTGAGTGATCAGCCTTCCTCGCCCATGGTGGGTAGTCATCTGTTGAAAATGGCAATATTACACATTGCAAAGAGCTTGGGTCTTCCTCTTTGTGCAGCCACCCCAACAGCCCTGGATCGGAAAGGCTTGGATAGCACTAGCACAGGGAAGAGAAATAAACCTGCATCTTGGCTAGGTCACATTTATTTTGGATTTTGTTTAGCCACTGAACCTTTATCCTGACTAGTAAACTAACCCTCCACCATCACTCCCATTACTTTTTTATCCCCCCTGGGGCAAACGCTTACTACCTGCTTTATTTATTTATTTATTTTTTTCTTATCTTTTTTTTTTTTAAGATACATAGACTGCACAAAATGTTACATTAACAAATATAAGAGGTTCCCATATATACCCCACTCCCCACACTCCCCACTCTTCCCACATGGACAACTTCTTTCATTAGTGTGGTACATTCATTGCATTTGATGAGTACATTTTGGAGCACTGCTACACCACATGGATTATAGTTTATGTTGTAGTTTACACTCTCTCCCAGTCCATTCAGTGGGCTATGGCAGGATACATAATGCCCTGCATCTATCCCTGCAATATCATTCGGGACAATGCCAAGTCCTGAAAATGCCCCAGCGTAACACCTCTTTTTCCCTCTCCTTGCCTTCAGCAACTCCGGTGGCCACTGCTCCACATCAACGATGTAATTTCTTCCATTGCTAGAGTCACAACAATTCTGTAGTAAAATAACAGTAAGTCCACTCTAATCCATGTTTCATGGTTTCATTATCTGAAGTTGCATTATCTGATGCAACAAGAAGTTGGCAGACTGGTACTGTGGGCTGATAAATCTTTGAAAGTTACCCCCAGTGCAGGTACATAAGCACCCCCTGAGCCATCAGCGTTCATGGAGCAGCCCCAGTCATATTCTCAAATCCAGGACGTAAGCAGCCACCTCTGGAGCACATTTTGTCGGAGCACACCATTTTGTTCAGGGCGCATTCCTCTGGCCAGGTCTACGTTATAGGCAAGATAAACAGTGTTGATGGTTTCCATTGCAACTTCATGCTTTGCAGGAAGGAAATTGGAACTTGGACACGGGACAGTTTTTCCCTAAAGGGAAAAGAGCGGGGCCGTTTTGGATCCTTCTTGGAGTGGATAAGGTTGGCTCCTTCTCAGCTGGGATTAATAAGTGTCATGCGTCAGAATGAATAGGTTGGGGATTTGCCTCGCTGACCCTCTGGATGCTTCTGCTTGGCTGTTCCAGGGGTCTCCTTCCCCAGGGACATTGGTGAAGAGGGCGGTAAATGGGGTTATTGGGGGGAGGCTGTGCTAACACATATGCTTTTCCAAATCAGGGTTTATTCTGCCTAATGTTACACCAGCAAAAAGAGAACAACTCTGGCTTAAGCATTACCTCTTCCTCCCCAAACCTCATTTATGGGGAAAGAACAGCTGGCTCTATAAAAATAATTGGAGCTATAATTTACATGGACTGAGTTTCAACGTCTAAATTCTGCACAGTGCTTGGTGCAGAAAGCCGAGAACGAGGTCACCCCTGTTTCCCTAGCAGAGTTGGAAATGGAAATGCCCTTGAAAGAAAGTGGATTGTGGGTAGCTCAATAGCATCTTGCTCTGAATTGAACTGTCAAGTCAAGCCTTCCTAGGTTGATGGGCTCACTCCTCTTGTGCAAGCCCCAGGGGTGCAGGGACCATGTTTGCTATCACATTGGAAGTCCGAGCTAATTTAGGCACATGAAGGTGCCTAGCCCCCTGCTTGGTCCACAAAACGGGCTCAGGAAATTTTGTTGAATGAAAAATAGCTCAGTTGGGGTCCCAGAAGGAAAAATTGGTGCTGAAGGGGGTGACAGCTGAGGGCTCTCTGCACTCCCAGCTTCTGTGCACAGCAGAGCCAAGGCCTCAGCCCTCAGAGAGGAGCCTGGACCACTTTTCTTAGAACAGGATGCTTGCAGTTACCCTAAGCGTAACGTGTCAACCACAAGCAGACCCTGGCTCTTCCTGCAAAACTCACCCCCCAACGCGGCCACCATTGAAAGCTGATTCCCATTTCTGGGCTGGCGTGTGAGACTCTGGGGTGCATTTGTTCTATTTTTCATCCTCTCAGCTTTCTTGGGATGCTACAGAACATGTTGAGTCTTGGAGTATTCTAGAAAACCTTTTTTGGCTCCATCTCTAATCATGGTCGTTTGAAGCTGTATGCGCTGTGTACCCCAGGAAAACATGTTCTTAAACCTCATCCATTTCTGTGAGTGTGAACCCACTGTAAGTAGGACCTTTTGATGAGGACACTTCAGTTAGGGTGTGGTCCAACCTAATTAGGATGGTCCTCAATCCCATTACTGGAGTCCTTTATAAAAGAATGAAATTCAGAGAGAGAGAAACTGAAATCCATGAAATCCGGAAGAGAAGGGAGAGACCAGCAGACCCTGCCGTGGGCCTCGTCCCGTGACAGAGGAGCCGAGGATCTGGCAGCAGCCCCAGAACACCAGTCTTCTGGAACAGGGTGCCACTTTGGTCATGCTTTGATTTGGACTTTTTCTTAGCCTCAAAATGTGAGTGGATAAATTCCCATTGTTTAATGCTACCCATTTCACAGTATTTGTTTGAGCCACCTAAGAAACGAGCACATTAGTTATTCGTCATCCTCTCCATTTGCTGGACCTGTCTAGCAGCGTCTTTTCTACAGCACTGGGTACCTTCTAAAGTCAGAGGATCCGTGAAAATCAGTATAGTCAAAATTCCCCAGAAAGTGTCCATCGGTGACCAACACGAGTCCACCCACTCAGACCTCACAGGTCAGTTTTTCTTCCTCAACATTAGAATGGGCTGGAGTTCTTACACCCAATTTATGGGTAAAGAAACCCTAGTTTTAATTACTCATTGATGAGAAAGTACAGGCACAGGAACAGTCAGCCATTATTAGGGGGAGTGTGAATCGATAGAGCCCAGTTTGGGAAACAGTGGGGCTTGGCCGAGGCAGCTGATGATACAATGCTCTTTGACCCTGCAGACCCACACAGAGGTACATGGCAAACAGTCCTGCCTGTGTCCCGGGAGACCCTGATGGCAATTCTCATGGTAGCATTGTTCATGAAAGCAACAACCTGGAAGCGACCCGAAGGCCCATCATCGGTAGAAGGGAGAGAGAAAGTGTGGTCCATCCACATCCTAGAGCAGTCAACAGTGCAACGTGAATGAGTTACAGCTACATCTTTCACAATGCAGGACTCTCAAAGACAGTGTTGAACCAAAACAAAATCCACAGAGGAACACATACAGCATAGTTCCATGCACACCAAGAGCAAAAAGGCAAAATAACACGTTGGTAAGAAACATAGAGGTATATGATAAAACAAAAAAGAAAAGCGGAAGGCAGGGTGAAGGTTACTTCTCAGGGGACAGTGAGGGGGAAGAGGGATGCAGAGGCAGAGGGGCACGAGGCAGTTCTGAGACCATATAGATGCTGTTCCTTGGGTGTTCATTTTATCATAGCTCATGCATATTTGGTATGCTCTTTAGACTGGATGATATATTTCAAAATAAGATTAAGACAAAAATCTGAAGCTCAGAGATGTGAAGTTAAACAAAAACATCAAGTCACAGAGCTGGTGTGTGGCAGATCCCTGATTCCAGACGCTCAACACTGAACTGCTATTCTATACTTCCTCCATCTCTGGAGTAGCAGAAATACCAGGCAGGCAAAATAATTGCTAAACAAAGGGGCTCAGCTGACTTGTTTTTCATGCAACAAGTATTTATTGAGTGTCTTCTATGTGCCAGGCCCTGCCCAAGGGGATACAAAGGTGAACAAAGCAACAAGGAATCTGCGCCCTGAACTTGGCATCCTAGGTGGGAGGCGGACTGTTTTAGTTTCCTAGGCTGCTCAAGTAAATACCATGACATGGGTTGAATTAAACAATGGGAATTTATTATGGTACAGTTTTGAGGCTAAAAGAAGTTCCAAATCAGAATGTCATCAAGGGGATTCTTTCTCCCAGAAGATTGTGGCATTCTGCGGCTGGCTGTTGGTGATCTTGGTCCTGAGCTTGTCACATGGCAAGGCACATGCGGTGTCTCCTGGTCTCTCCCTTCTCTTCTGGGTTCCACTGATGCTCAGCTTCTGGCTGTTCTGTCTGTGTCTTTCTCTCTTTCTCTCCCTCTGCACTTCATTCTCTTATAAAGGCCTCCAGTAATAGGATTAAGACCCATCCTGATTGAGTTGGGCCACACTTTAAAGTAGCCTCACCCAAAGGTCCTATTTACAGTGGGTTCACTCCCACAGGGTGTGAACATGGTTTTCTGGTGTAATACAATTCCAAACTACCACAGGGACTAAACAAATTTGATAAGTATGATGAATAAGACTTTAAAAAGAGATCAGTAATAACATTATCACTAGGTTGCCTAACTTTTAAGTATCTGAGAATCTGACTTTGGGGTTCAAATGTCCAGGGGGTTCTAGTCCTTTTGTGAGTTCACTGTTCCATTTATTAATCTCTTTGGGTCCAGGTGATGAACATAGCAGTTCTGAATGCTCTTCACTTGTTGGAGAGCCTTTTTTTCCCCAAGAAACAATTTAATGAAATATATCATTCATACATGAGCATACATAAACAAAAAATGTACAGTAAAAATTGTGAACTTACAAACTTACAAAACAAAACATAACATAATGCAGGGCTCCCATATATCAACCCCTCCCCCAAACACCTTGAACTGTTGTAAAACATTTGTAACAAATCCTGAAAGAGCATCACCAAAGTTTTACTACTAACTATAGTCCATATCCTGATTTGATATATTTTTTCCCCCAACCCACCCTATTATAATTTTTGTTCTTATACCATACAGTTTATCTAAAGTGTACAATCAGTGGCATTTGGTATAATCACTGAGTTTTACATTCATCACTTCAATCAATATTAGAACATTTTCATTACTAAAAAAAAAAACCCAACTATCATACCCATATGTTAGTGCTATTAATTATAAATCCTATGATGTGGTTTCACAATTTCTATTCATTTCCAAACATTTGTTTATGAGCCTTTTAGAAATTTTAAAATGTCAACATAGAAAACACTTGAAATCCATTTTGAATTAACTTTGCAATAAAGAGTACTGTGATGACTCCACAAATGCCTTCCTAAACACACACACACACACACAGTTGTAGTGTTTCCTGAGTGCATTTCATCTCATCGAGGCTGTGACAAATGGCATTTGCGCTTATTTCCCTCTCATGCCCATGCCATTTTATTGCTTGTGGTTTTACCAGTCTCAGCAGAAGCAGATGATTTCAAGGAAGGAATCCCATAGGAACCTGGTAACAATTTTCACTCCTGCCTGGGTCAGGCCAAACTGGACAGTCAAGTGCAGGAGCCACAGGACACAACTGGAAATTTTTTAGCCTGGTTTAGTAGCCAAGGCTGCAGGAAGGATTTCAGGCCCCAAGGAGCTACACCTCCCAACTTCTCTCCTTAAAGGCAAAGATGGATGGCAGATGACGAAAAATCTACCAAGCGTGGAGCTACCTCACATTGCTTGTAAGATCTCATATGCTCCAAGATGGTATTATTGTGCCCATTTTGTGGATGAGGAAACTGAGCTTCAGAGAGGTGATGTGACTTGTACAATGTCACGCAGGGATGCCATCAACATTTGCACCCAGGTCTGTTGGCCTGCAGAACCAGAGCTCTTGAATGGGTGACCTCAGAAACAGGGACGAGAGTCCAGGAAAGACTATAAGAACCACGGGGAGACAGAGAAAGCAAGCGTGCCCTTTCCCACCCCCTTCCCCCAACTCTGAACCTGTCCCTCTGGGGCCTGAGAATTTGGTCAGACAAATCAAATATACAAAGCCTGACCTTTCTTTGACTGTCTTATCTAATGTGCCTTCTCCTCCCCTGGGCAGCTGGGTCCCATCAGATAGGTAGGGAAGGAGCCAATTAGTGCATGCCACACCGTGAGCCTCTCCCTGCTGGCTCTTGAATCCATGGGCGATCAGGCGAGCTAGGGACACGGAGGGACTTAAACAGAGAGAAAGAGGGGGGCTGTGTTGTTTGCAGGCTGCCTTAGACACCCTTTTCAAGCCAAATGGATGGGTGTTGGTCTTGGGTTTTTCCATAAATCCTCTGCTGGATTACAGTGAAGGTTTCCTCTCCAACCTCAGCATTAATTCCACAAAACAGAAGGAAGCATACAAAATATTTATCCCCATTTACTCTACTCAAATGGCTCAATGATTCCTCACTCCCGTCCCACAACCAAGTCTAAAGATTTTTTTTTTCCCTACAAACAGTCATAGAAACAAAGTATTGTGGCTACCTAGGCTTCCCAAGATATCCCTATACTGTAAGGATTCTGAGAATTTTGCTCTCTTTAGAGTGAAAAGGATTCCTTGTATTCACCCTCCAATAGGACATTTTCCAAACTGAAGGGGCAAAATTTACACATTTCAGGACTGAGGATCCCTGCTTAAACCAAAGTATAGAAACCCTATGGGTAATATTTCAGGACCTGCAAAGAGTTGGCAAATGCATTTTGTGTGCATGTACATGTTATGTGTGCTTGGGAGAGGGGGATGACCCTTAGGCAAACACTGAGACATTTTACTATAATCATTAGAGTATTTTTCTGTTGTCATTTCTTTGTATATTCCTTCTGTCCCTTTCTCTCTTTATTCTGGGACTCCCGTAATGCATATATTGATGGTGTCCCACAGGTCTCTTCCTTTTTATTCATTCTCTTTTCTTTCTGTTCCTTACCCTGAATCATTTCAATTGTCTTGTCTTCAAGCTCATTGCAACTTTCTTCTGCCAGCTATGATCTGTTGTTGAAATCTTCTAGGATATTTTTTTCAGTTATTTATTTTGGTTGGTTCCTTTTGTAAATTTCCATCTTTTTACTGAGGTTTTCATACTGTGCAATCATTATTTGCCTCATATCCTTTAGTTTTTTTCTTCCATGTGTTCCTTTATTTCTTTGAGCATATTGAAGATCATTCTTTTTAAAGTCTTCGGTATGCCCAAAGTCTGGTCTTCTTCATTGATGATTTCTGAAGTTTTATCTTGTTTCTTTGGATAGGCCATCATTCCCTATTTCTTTGTTTGTCTTGTAATATTTTGCTGCACACAATGCATTTTAACATTTTAATGTGTTTACTCTGGAATTTAGTCCCAGAGATATATGTTCCTTAAGTTGTATCCAGCCCCTGGATGATAGAGATCTCCTTGAGTGCCAGGAGCTAACAAAACCGAACAAGCCAACACAAGAAACACCTTTCATAGTCTTTGCAAATTGGCTCTGTGTTGGCTGGTACTCTCCTTCAGAGTTTAACCCCCCATCAAGATCAGCCTGAGGCACAGATGCAGGGTTCCCTCTGTCTTTCCTGAGCCTACATCTTATCCTGGTCTGGAGCTCCTGGCCTTAGGAATGTCCCCTTTTCTCCCTAGGAAATATGCGCCCCCCCACATACACACGGGGTGCCACTTCAATTTGATTGTTTCTTATACCACTTTAACTGTCCACAAGCTGCTTCTGCCTGCAGGGCAAGTTCTGGGAGGTTGAGCCAGAGACAAGTGACCAGGTACTGCTTTCAGGCTGCCCCTCAATAGATTGGTACTGACATACAGGTGCCATAATATGTAGACAGAGGCTAGTCTTCTCCCTCCAGAACAAGGCCGGGGACCCACAGTGGGTGTTCAGCAATGGGTATCTATATTGCTCTGGGAAGGTGCCACAAGCTTCTCCTATTGCTTTTAAGTTGCATTTTCTTGATTTGGCACTCATCCAGTTACTGCGACCCTTTAACTGTTTTCCAGAGTTTTGAGGAAGATGGTTCTGCTAGTTTTTGATAGTTGTTTAAAGATTTCATGGGGGGAAGTGGACTTGGCCCAGTGGTTAGGGCGTCCGTCTACCACATGGGAGGTCCGCGGTTCAAACCCCGGGCCTCCTTGACCCGTGTGGAGCTGGCCCATGTGCAGTGCTGATGCGCGCAAGGAGTGCTGTGCCACGCAGGGGTGTCCCCGCATAGGGGAGCCCCATGTGCAAGGAGTGTGCCCTGTAAGGAGAGCCGCCCAGAGTGAAAGAAAGTGCAACCTGCCCAGGAATGGTGCCGCACACACGGAGAGCTGACACAACAAGATGACGCAACAAAAAGAAACACAGGTTCCCATGCCTCTGACAACAACAGAAGTGGACAAAGAAGATGCAGCAAATTAGACATAGAGAACAGACAACCGGAGTGGTGGGAAAGGGGAGAGAAATAAATAAATAAATAAATCTTTAAAAAAAAAAAGTTTTCATGGGGCAATGGCACCCTGGAGCATCTTTTTTTTTTTAAGATTTATTTATTTATTTATTTTGGCCCCACCCCTCATTGTTTTGTGCTAGCTGTCTGCTCTGTGTCCATTCACTGTGCATTCCTCTGTGTCTGCTTGTCTTCTCTTTAGGTAGCACTGGGAACTGATCCTGGGACCTTCTGGAGTGGGAGAGTGGCACTCAATCTCTTGTGCCACTCCAGCTCCCTGGTCTGCTGCAACTCTTACTGTTCTCCTCCATGTCTCTTTTTGTTGTGTCATCTCCCTGCACCAACTCTCCTCTAGGGCCAGCTTGCCTTCACCAGGAGGCCCCTGGAATCGAACCCTGGACCTCCCATATGGTAGATGGAGCCCAATTGCTTGAGCCACATCCGCTTCCCCACTGGAGCATCTTATGCTACCATCTTGACCTATTAGCATATTTTAAAATAGTCCTCTTTGTATTATCCACTGGTTTAAATTTTTCCCATATCATATGTCTTAATGAGGAGCATTTGGTGCTTTCTTTTTTTTTTTTTAACTTATTACCAAAGCCATATCTTTTAATGCAAAAATATCAGAAATCCAGAAAGAAAAGAGGAAAGATAGCATCCACTATCTCACAATCCTTGGAGTAATAATGTGGAGTAGGGGTATATGTACTTAATTTTTTGCCCACATATAATATTCTTTTAAATTGGGGAACTACTCTACATTTTGATTTATAGTCTGCTTTTTGCATTTAATGATGTCACACATAACCCATTCCCATATTAACATATGCTTTTCTGCAATGCCATTTTTATTAGCTGCATAGCCTAATAAAGAGAATACATCTCTTTAACCAGTTCTTCCTTTTTGATCATTTAGATTATGTCCAGCTTCCATAAAAAATGTTGCAGTAACCTCTGTTCACATCTCCGTTACTGTCCATTTTTGTACACTTCCCCAGCTTGACTGGGGCCTCCTAGAGATCAGCGCCTGTATCTGATTCCCTGCTTCGTAACAGTCCTAGCTCAGGGCTTGATGCAGAGTAGAAGCACAATAAATATTAGCTGATGCTTATTTATTCTGCTCTGAAAAGCCTTAAATCTTTTTGAGCAAGGCCATTTATACCTCTGTCTCCAAGCTTCAGGGTCTTCTCACCTCTCTCTTCACTTTCTGTGCTGCTTCTCTCTCCACCCTCTGCTTCTCTTCTGCTTTGCTCTGATGGACACAGTGAGTACCTGCCTGCACTGGAGTATCAGCTGAAAGCAGGTACGTTCCTCTGCTGCAGGTCAGAGGGAGGAGACGTGGGCATGAAGAGTGCCGGGGTCGGGCTCCCTGGAGAAAGTCGGAAGCCTGGCAGACCTGACTGGTGGGAGCAAGAGCCACAGAGATGCAGCCTGTCCTTGGGTTGGCTTCTCCCTTCCTACTGCCCGCCCATCTCCCATCCACGACTCCCAGTGGCTAAGCCTTCTGTGGTAAGTTGGTTGTATTAATGACCTCACTTCCTCACCCCTCCCCAGGTGCAGCCCTTGGACAGGTTTCTTTGCAGAGCACTCTTGAGTTTGACTCCGGACTTGGCCATGTGGCTTGCAAATGGGCAATGGATCTGAGCGAATGTGATGCAAAAGCAGAGGTTTAAAAAGTACCTTGGGGTCTGCTTCTCTTGCACACGCAACACTGTCAGAAACACTCTGCAATCTGAACATCTTCTCTGCCTGGGACATCCAGGTTGACCTCACTCCTTCCAATGTCTGCCTGCTAGTCCAGAGGATGGATGGAGCCGTGTTTATTTATGCAATTCTCCACGGACAACCGTATATATATTTCTAATTTTTCACCAACACAAAAATGTTGAAGTGAGTATACTTGTACTTTTGTACACATATGTGAGAGTTCCTGTAGAATAAGGTTTTTAGAAGTTTAGATTCTGGGACAAGGGGCTTACTCATCTCAAGTATTAATATCGAAGAAGAAAATTCCCTTCCCCAAGATGGTGCAGACTTACATTTTTAGGCAGGCACTGGCCTTCATCCAGAAACCCCACAATTTCCAGCTATTGGACAAGGAGAGCACAGGGGGGCTGACGCCACAGAGGTGAGAAAGGGGGTGCAGGGGCCCAGCGGCCAGGGTGGTGGCCCCAGCCGGGCTGGCTCGCATCCCTGGGCCGTTCCTCCTTCCTTGCTGCGGACGGCGGCCCTGAGCCCGGGGAGACCCTGAGCCCGGAGAGAGAGGTTGAAAGTATAGAGATAAACGCTAATCTCCAGTGTAAACGTTTCTCGGGGCTGGATGCGCTCTGAACACACCACCGTCCCCCTTGAGGGGGGCTGAGATAGCTCGGGAGACCGAGGCTGGCGTGGGGCAGGGGAGAGGGAGGTCGGGCAGCGCCTGGGCGAGACGGAGGACAGGGAGCCCATCGCTCATGTGCTTGACAGCCCTGGGAGCAGCCCGGCTGGGGACCAGGGGAGTCCTCAGATGGGACGGGGCGGGAGAAGAGATGGACCCGAGATGTCGATGCAGACAGGGGTGGCATGGACCCTCCCCCAACCGGCGGGCCCGAACTAGGCTCTGCTCAAGGCGGACCTGCACCCTGTGAGCTGATTGGTGACCTGAGCCAGGAAACTCGAGCGTGACCTTGGCCGGCCGCTTTCCCCCTCTGGGACGTGCCTCTCCCATCTGTTAAATAGGGAGAGACGTCCCTGCTTTACTTATGAGAGCCCAGATGGTGCTCGCCAACTCCGTGCATCTTGATGAAATCAGGCAAAAATAAAGAGCAAGACCCTCCTCGGAAGGCAGAAAAAAATGTCTAAGCAAAGCAGCATAGCTTGGAGCATGACCGGATTCATGCGGTACTGGATTCAAATCTCAGCTCCTTTGCTTGCTAACTGTGTGATCTTGGGCAAGCCGTTTAACCTCTCTGAGCATCAATTTCCTCCACTGTTATTTGACATGAAGATAGTAGCTACCTCATGGAGTTGGGAGATTACAGTGAGATCATGCATATACAATGCTGAGCACAGTGCCTGCTACGTGGCAAATGCTCAATAAATAGGTGTGATGTTTGGGGATGGTGGTGTGATGGTGGTCTGCAGGGAATGTATTTTCCAAAGACGGCTTCAAGAACATCTCCTGTTCCACACGCTTCTGTGACGCTACCTTGCACCCCCCTATCAAGAGGTGGAGTCTAATCCCTTCCCACTGATCTGGGCTGGCGTTGGTGACTCATTTGTAACCAATGAAATGCATGGAAGTGACACCGCATGATTTTTGAGACTGGGTTAGAAAGGCCCAGGCAGCTTCACCTGGTTTCCTTGGAATGCTTCTTCTCTGGGTGCTCCCTCCTGAGCACTCCCTTCTGGAACCCGTGAGGAGCTTGGAGAAGCCCAAGCTACGTGCGGAAGCTGTGTGCAGGTGCTCTGGTTGATACCTAGCTGAGCCCACCAGGCACGTGACGAAGAAGCCTCCAGATGATTCTAGCCCCCAGGGGTTCCAAGCACCCCCCGCATTTGTGTCTGCCATGTTGAGGCCCCAGACACTGCGGGGCAGAGACGAGGCACCCTCATTGTAACCCATGGAGCTGATGAGCCTAATAAAATGATTGTCGTTTTACACCACTAATTTTTGGGGTGGTTTGTTACACAGCCACGGATGCTTACAACACGGACTGATGAGGTTCGGTTTCTTAGTAGCACAAACTAGTCCTGGACTTCTTACCCCTTTTGTTGTCTTGTTCAGTTTCAGAAGCCTGGTTTCTGGTTCAGAAGCATGGGGGTGTCAGGGCCCATCACCCCCTGGTCATATACTAGGGGTCCTGCCAAGGACCTGGGAACTTGGGGACCATGCCTGGCAGGAAAGTGTCATTTCCTCCTGTGATGTCAGCCGTCGTAGACAGGGCCGTTAGGTGTGTCCATGGTGTAGCCGTGAAAATGACAAGAAACGCCACAGATAACATGAAATAAAAAGCAGGGTGCATGAGACCATCCTAGAATAACAGATCCCAAGGGGCAAGTTTTATATACTAATTATAAAATGAGGCTTTTATCACTGACAAGAGATAATGACAGTGTCAATAGTTACTGTTTCCATTAAACTTTTCCATTGCAAGAGACAGAAAGCCTAAGATTAGCTTAAACCCCAAAAGCAATGGATGCTGATGTAGCTGAGAACTCTAGTGGAATCAGGAATGGCTTGACCCAGGGACTGTATCTCTTTCTTGCTGTCTCTCAGAACTGGTTCTCTTTTTCTCATCTTATGTTCAGTCTCCCTTGACCTTGGCTTTCTCAAAGTGGTGTCTGGGAGCTCTTCATAGCCACCATTTTAGCCTGCTGGGCTGCTAAAAGCAATATACCAGAAATGGGGTGGCTTTTACAACGGGGATTTATTAGCTTACAAGCATAATTTCTGAGGCCACGAAAATGTCTAAGGCAAGGCATCACCAAGGTGACACCTTCCTGAAGGCCGGCTGCCGGCGATCCCGGGCCCCGTCACATGGCAAGGCACACGGTGATGACTGCCCGTCTCCCCCTGCTCTTCTGGGTTTCATCGCTTCCAGCTTCTTCAGTGACTTTCTCTCTCAGATTCTGGGGTTTCTCTCTGTCTCTCTCTTTCCATATTCATCCCGTTTATAAAGGACTCCAGTAAGAGGATTAGGACCCACACTGGCCACACCGTAGCTGAAGTGACCTGACCAAGAGGCCCTACTCACAATAGGTT
The DNA here is from genome assembly GCF_030445035.2 of Dasypus novemcinctus. NCBI lineage: Eukaryota > Metazoa > Chordata > Mammalia > Cingulata > Dasypodidae > Dasypus > Dasypus novemcinctus. The sequence continues at coordinate 23,845,069 of NC_080691.1, read as the reverse complement.
TACGTCCCCAGGAATGGACTAGCCCTACTTTCTGGGGTCCATTCAGCCTCAAACCACCCCATACACAGACTGAAAATTGGGTGGGTTCCCAAGAGGAAAATCACAATGCAGTGTCATTAGGAAAATGGAGTGCCTCTTGAGCGGCAAAAACCTACACATACAGACCACAGCAATGACTTAATGAGCGCCTTGATTGTGCCAGGCATTTTATCTGTGTCATTATCACGTAACCCTATAGGTGATTATTTCCCCCTTGTTGCATATGAAGAAACAGAGTCTCAAAGAGGTCAAGGCATTTGCCCAAGGTCCCACATGAAGGAACTGGGATCTAGGTACTGGTTGCCTGGCTACAAAGTTCATGCCTTGCCCCTTTATGCCAGAACGTCCTCCACCTCTTTCTTCACCAGAAAATAAAGCACAAAAAAACTAATGCTGACAAAGAATGACATTCTCACCTAGGGCCTCCACAATGGACTTGCAGGCCCTGCTGTGAGGTGCCTGTGCCGCCTTCATGCTCCCATTTCAGTAAACGTTCTAGAATGCAAGGGAGTAGAAGTGAGGCCATGATAAGGCCAGCCTGAATTTTCTGATTTTTTTTTTCCTTTAATTCTTATTATGAAAAATTTCAAAAATATAAATGAGATAATTCATGACCCCTGTACCCATCACCAGCTCCACCAGGTATGCACTTTGTATTATCCATGTTGTACTATCTATTCCTCCCCACTCTTCCCACCCCTGCCTCAGGATGCTATTGACAATGGTTTTACAGGGTTTTTTTTTTTTGTTTAAAAAAATCTACTTAAATTTATTTTCTAAAAATACAGGAGTTACCTTTTATGGTGACGTTAAGTTCTAAAATCCATGAGAAAGGCAAAACCCCAAACATACTCCAAATATTCCTCTAAGCACCATTGACCCTGGGATATTGTAACCATCGGGGTGCCTTCATTTGAATACCAGTTTTGGCTGGCATGCGGGGGACACGTGGTATGAAGCACTGTCATCTCAAACCCCACCGTCACACAGGGCCCAAGAGTATCTGGCCAGTGTGGGGGTGGTCCCATCTGGCCCCTTGTGCCCACTTCGGAGAAAGTGTTTAAGTAGAATGTTGGGCCAGTTCCCCCTTCCCCGCTGGGGTGGTTTGAAACTGTATGTCCCCCAGAAAATCATGTTCTTAAAGTTAATGCCTCCCTGTGGGTGTGAGCCCGTTGTAAGTAGGGTCTTTTGATGAAGCTACTTTCTTTCTTTATTCTTTTTTAAAAATTTTTTGAAGATACTGAGATCACACAAAATGTTACATTAAAAAATATAAGAGGCTCCCATATACCCCACCTCCCACCCCCCACTCCTCCCACATCAACTTCTTTCATTATTGTGGCACATTCATTGCATTTGGTGAATATATTTTGGAGCACTGCTGCACTGCATAGATTATAGTTTACACTCTCCCCCAGTACTTTCAGTGGGTTATGGTAGGATATATAATGTCCAGCATCTGTCCCTGCAATATCATTTAGGACAACCCCAAGCCCCGAAAATGCCCCCACATCTCATCTCTTCTTCCCTCTCCCTGCCCTCAGCAACTGCCGGGGCCACTTTCTCCAGATCAATGCTACAAGAGTTTCTTCCCTTACTAGTCACAACAATTCTATAGTAGAATACCAGTAAGTCTACTCTAATCCATATTTTATTCCTCTATCCTGTGGACCCTGGATTGGTGATGTCTATATCGAGAGGGAGAAGAACTGGTTCTTGTGCTGGATTTGCTATGACTTGCTGTGAGACCATAAGCAAATGTCTTCCTCCTCTCCCCGAGGTTCAGTTTCTCCAAGTGCAAAATGAAAGGAGAGGGATATATTTATAAGGCCTTGACCAGGCATAAAATTCAGTTTCCGTAATGGCCTGACTTACTATGTGGTTCTGTGTCCTCCGAACCTCCCTGTTAGCTGACCCGGGTAAGTCCAATGAACCAGGGGGTAGATGTCGCAACTCTGCTGAGGCTCAGGGCCCGGCTGGCACATGGGCAGTCCAGAGATTCAAGTCTCCTGAGTATGTATCAACCCCCGTGCCAACCACAGGTTCAGTAAAAGTGACAGAAGAGGCATGTGTAGGAAGGTCACATCTGAGTCCAACTGATGAGGCTACTTTAGTTAAGAAGTGACCCGCCTCATTCACGAAGGGTCTTTTTCTTTCATAAAATCAATTGTTTCGTTTAAAAACGTTACTGACGTATATCGTTCATACATGAACATACATAAATACGTGAATAGTAAAAGTTGGCAACTACAAAGCAAACATACATAACATCATACAGAGCTCCCAAACATTACCCTCCACCAATAACTTGCACTGTTGTGAAACATTTGTAACAAATTATGAAAGCATCCTCAAAGTATTACTACTAGGGATAGTCCGTATATGACATTTGGTGTATTTTGCAAATGTCAATCTACCTAATGTTCCATTTAATTTTTAAAATATACTTTTTTATTTTCTAAAAAGAAACTTAGATTATATAAATGTCACACAAAAAATATAGGGGATTCCCACATGCCCCGCTCCCTAGCCCTTGTGCATTTTCCCACGTCAGCGACGCAGGAAGCATCTTAATCCTCTTACTGGAGTCCTTTATAGACAGGATGATTGCAGAGGGAGGAAGAATCCAGAGAAGCAAGAAGCCAAAATCAACAAAACCTGGAAAACAAAAGAGAGACCAGCAGATGCCACCCCGTGCCTTGCCATGTGCACAAGAGTCCGGGATCGCCGGCAGCCAGTCTTTGGGAGGAAAGCATTGTTTTGATGATGCCTTGATTTGGATATCTTCATGGCCTCAAAACTGCAAGCTTGCAAGCCAATAAATTCCCACTGTTAAAAGCCAACCCATTTCATGGTATCTGCTTTAAGCAGTCTAGCAAACTAAAACACACCCACTATTTAAATTTTTCTGCTGTCTTTCTTCTTCTCCGAGTACAAATCAGCATATGATACCATTTCACTGTCTTACAAATTACAGTATTTGAGTTCCTCCCGTGCCAGTGACCTTAGACCAAACCCAAATCAGGCAGCGGGCGGGCTTCTTGTGTGCATTTCAGCTGTGACCACCCGAGAGAAGAGGCCAGAAGGAGCAGGTGGCAGCCGCCCCTCTCCCCGTCCTGTGGCATCCAGGCTCTCGCCGGCCGGTGCCCACTGGCCGGCTGGCCCTCCCCTGGTGCCGGTGGATGGTGAAACTGGGAAGACAGCGGCGGGTGCACCTCCCACAGCTCGCCTTCTGGGGCCATCCGACTTGCTGGGCCATTAACCAGCCAAGCCGCAGCAGCAATAAAATTAATTTCCTTCCTAATATATACAAGACTTTCTCAAGGAGAATTATGGGCCGATTTGATCAAAGTGTGTAAGTGGTGTGCTTATGCTATCAGTTTCAACCCCTTAATGCCCTCCTGTCAAAACAAAATCCTCAAGAAAGGCTTTGAGGGAATCACATGAGCATAATGGCTTTCCCGAAAGAGCTCTAAGTACTTGGTAACATATACAGAGCCAACTATTAGATTGGCTGGTGTAATTGTCCTTATATTTTAATGTAAACACGCTTATATTAGCCGGGCCTTCATCCCCCCGCAGACGCGGCGGTGCGGGCCGTGCCGGGGGTTGGGAAGATGGCCCGAGTGGGGACATCAGCAGGGGCAGGAGGCCGTCGAGGCGGGGGGGGGGGGGCACAGGGGAGGCGGCCGGGGGGCGTGGGAGGGGAGGGGGCTGCCGAGCGGGGAGCAGCGGGGCCGCTCTGGCTTGTATTAATAACACTAATGCCTGGCTCCTGGGTGGCACTTTGAACTTTGGTTTTCCCCGGAGAGCTTTCCCGTCTGGGTTCTGCTTGGCCCTCGAGGGAGCCTCTGCAAGGTGGAGTGGGAAGGGGAGGACCCATTTCATGGACGGGGAAACCGAGGCTCAGAGGAAAAAAAGAGGGTTTTATGAAGGGCACAGAAACCTGGGCTGGTTGAAGGGCGCTAACGGAGGATGGGAAAGACCCAGGGTGGCACAGAGGTTTCCAGCACCTGGCCAGAGCGAGCGCTTCTGAGAGGGGTGCCTGGAAGAAGCTGCAGCTTTCGATCGAGGGACCCAGGTGTATTAGTCAGCCAGAGCGGTGCCGATGCAAAACACCAGAAATCGGTTGGCTTTTATGAAGGGTATTTATTTGGGGTAGGAGCTTACAGATACCAGGCCATAAAGCGTAAGTTCCTTTCCTCACCAAAGTCTATCTGGAGCAAGATCGCTGCTGATGGCTGCAAGGGTTCAGGCTTCCTGGGTTAACACGTTCCTGGGGCTCGCTTTTCTCGGGCTTCAAGCTTCCTTCCTTCCTGGGGCTGGCTTCTCTTTCCTCTGGGAGCTGACTTCCCAGGGCTCCAGCTTAAGTCTTCAGCACCAAACTCCATCAGAAACCCTCCCCTCTGTTCCCACCAAGGGGTGGGGACTCAACGCCCTAATCATAACTCCGTCATGCCCAGGTACAGATCAGATTACAAGCATAATCCAGTATCTCTTTTTGGAATTCATCAATTATATCAAACTGCTACACCAGGGGAATAAAGATCTCGATCTCTCTCCCCTCTGAACTTCTAGGGGCCTCCCACTGGGCAACCGCAACTGGAGGCTAGAAGGCAAATAGCCCAGAGGTCAACCTCCCTGGACACAGGGTGGGGGAAGGTAGAGAATTCCAGCGTAAGGACCTAAGTGACGGTTTCCCAGGAAGCACCCCCTTCTCTACCCCGCCAGCGAGGAACAGCTACTCAGCGGAAGAGTCCCATGTCCTTCTCGAAGGCAAACCTCAAAGCCTGGGGAAGGGCTAGATTTCGGTTGCATGACACCCAGTGGACTGGGGGGCGGGTTTTGGACCCTTCTGGAAGTTTCTGACTTGGGCTTCATTTTATGAATCGGCCAGTGCTGCGCGCTGAGGTTTCGCTGTAGGATGAGAGCATATTTTCACAGAGTGAGTAGAGATAAGAGGTTGGGTGCCTGCGGCCTGGTAATAATAGACTGACAGCCAGTGATTGACCAGCCTCTTCATAGCCAGTTGGCAGTGCATGGTCCAGCCTTGCCCCCTGGCTCTGCCAGAACCACAGCACGCACCCACAGGGACTCCTGCCCGGAAGGAATTTCCATAGCCCTTCACCCAGCTAGTTCCCCACGGCTACCATTTATTTGGGGTTCCCACATACCAGGGCATGCCACGTGGTCTCCTACATCTGCTCACTGAGTCCTTACAGCCGCACCACTGCCCCCGGAGATACGTAAGAGGATCTACCTTTTACAGGCAGAGGGGCTGGGGCTTGGCCCAGCAGAACGGGGCAGCGGTCAGGACAGCGGGTGGAGCTGGACCGGCTGGGGTCGAATCCCAGTCCCGCCACCTCCCAGCTGCGGAGTCTCGGACAAGTCAGGTCATCTCACTGTGCCTCCGTTCCCCCATCTGTAAATAGGGCACAGTACTAGTGTCTACCTCACGGGGTTGTTGCGAACACCCAGTAAACGCTTTAGGAAAGCGCCTGGCTTAGAGCAAATGCCAGATGAGTGCCAGCTCAGAGAAAGTTTGCTCAAGACCACAGGGACAGAAGGTGGCAAGGCTGGTCTTCAAACCCACGTGCCAGAGGGCAGTGCTGGAGCCACTCTGCACCAGCTGGCGAGAGCCAATCGTTTTATTTCCAGGACTTCGGAAGGCCTGTCCTGAGACAGCCATGATTAAAAATTACGTTATCTAAATTGACAATTAGATAAATTGTAGTAAAGTCAAAGGTACGACTTACTCAGAACTCCCCACTTGCTAATTGCTTTCTCCGTTTGACTGTTCTGATGCTCCTGAGGTCATCTTTACCTATTGGAGCCATGTGGCGGCGAAATAGCTCCCAAGTCTGCGCTCAGTGACCTCTGCCGTGGAGGGGACCTTCACGCCACGGAAATGGGCAAGTCCTGTAAGTCAGGTGATTTTGCTGTTGGTTTTCTAAGAGAGGTAGTGGCTAAACCTTCTCCAGCCAGGAAGACACTGCCTGGGACCCAAGCCTTCTCACCTCCGGTCTGAGACTTTTCCTAGCCTTCCACATGGGAAGATGGGTGAGCAGAGAAGCCCTCCCATTGTTCTTTCCCTAGCACACGGCACTCTGGTTTGGAGGAGCAGTGGGCATCTGGCCGTGATGTCACCCCAGGCCAGGCCAAGGGACCTGGGGCTCCCGGGAAAGCCTGCAGCAGGCCCCGCCTCCTACGGCTCCTGGCAATTGAGGCCGGATTTTAAAAACATTTCTTGGGAGGGCAGGAGTCACGGGTGGGGTCTGGGGGGCGGCCCCTTGCTGGGCACCACCAGGCCTTCCCTCGGCCTCCTGCCCCCACTTCGGGCAAATTCCTCGCCTGGTGATAAGCACGGCTCCAGCTCAGAATTTTCCCATCGCGCTGACAGTTTTAAACCAATAGATTTATGAACTTTTAAGTAATAGAAATATTTAAGGCAGATCTATTTGTCTTATCTGCAGAGCCTGGAAAACTCCTCTTCAGCGGGGGCGGGGGGGAAGGTAAACTCATAAAAGGGAAGGATGCTGTGCACTGCCTGGGGAGACGGAGGGGGTATGGGGGGCGGCTTGGGGCAGGGTCCTGGCGTCAGCTGGCTTCACCAGCGCCCCCCACCGCAGGGCGGGCGGAAGCTCTTATGCCTTTTGCTCCTGCCCTCTCCTGGTCCTGGCTCGCTGGCCTTCCTGCCCATTCCAGGTGTTTCCAGAGATTCTCCACTCCCTTCCTGTTCTTCTCGTCTTGGCTGGACTCGGTTTCTCTGGTGTGTGGCCAATTCTGCTGTGACCACGATGGAGGTGATGATAGTGAAGGCCCACGTACACGAGATCTTAGGCTGCAGCTGACCCCATGAATGGCACGAGAAGGAAGGCAGGAGATCCAGGTTCTGTGGGGGGGCCCTCTTCTTTAAGGAAAAAAAGGCAAAATCACCATTTTGGCAAAATTGTGGGACTCTGTGAAAGCTTGGCTGGGGGCCCTCCCAGATTCTGGTGGGGTTCACGAGACGGAACTTAGTTTTCACTCGCGTCATTTTACTGGTGAGGAAACTGAGACCCAAAGGGGTGAGTGAGGTGACCCGTTGAAGGTTACAGGCTGCCCAAATGGTGGAGGCAGGATTCGAACCCAGGTCTGACTCCAGTGGCATCGCTATGGCCATGCCTTCTTTGGCTCCTTAGAGCTGCCCTCATCCTGCCCCTTGCTACCCAGCTGCACCGCCCGCTGCTGTCAGGCTGTTCCCCTGCCAGACCTGCCCTTCCCCCTCCACAGGGTGGGCACCGTCCCAGCTCCCCTGCCCCTGCTCCCGCATCCTGCCTTTCTTCTCCTCCTAGAAGTAACCCCCAGCTTCCCAGCCCTCCCCGCACCGCCCCTTCCCTGACCTCCCGTGGTCCCACCCAGCTTCGCTGGATCATCCCGTGGCTCCTGACTGTGCCCTCACCTCCCCTGATGTCCTGCAAGGTTGACCGGGTCAGGACAGAGCCCTGTATCTTCTCTGCGTCCCTCAGAGCCCATCGTTCTGTTCTCTTCACCCCTTTATTTTATCCACATTTTCTGTGCGTCTTCTAGGTGTCGGTCACTGTGCTGGGCTCTGGGGTCTCAGACGTAATGGCCACGGCCTCACTGGGTGCTGGCACCCGGCACCCGTCGGCACTCAGCCCCTGCGTGAGAGGCGAGCTGTCGGTAGGCAGGGAGCGTGGCGGAGGCCGGTGGATGTGGGGCGAGGGGGTGGCAGAGGGGGTGTCCACACTCGTGGCTCTGCACGTGGTGCATGGGGAGCACCCAGCAGAGGAGAGAGAAGGGGGGAGACGGCAGGCTCCAGGTGGGATGCTTCGAGTTTGAGGTACTCACAAGATGGTCAAGTCCACCGGCTTCAAGGCTGCAGCTGGGAGTTCGGAGCTGAAGGTGCAGACTCGGGAATTATCCACAAATTGGCCGGGGTGTCCGCCAGAGCCTTGGCAAGCAGCGGATGCACACTCGGACTGGGCACACCCGGGAGAGGTTCAGGGAAGGACTGCCTATAAAGGTGGGCAGGGCCAAGGAAGCTCCCCAAGGGGTGAAGAGGCGGCCGGGGGGCTGGGACAGGGGAGCCTTCCCACCCTCAGGCCAGAAGGAGCAGGAGGCGGTCACCTGATCTGGCCAGAGCCTTAGGAAGAGGGGCTGCCCCGAGGAGGGAGCGGGGCATTCACGCCCTGACCTCCCTCCCCAGCCGGCCTGCGCAGGCCTCGGCCTTCTGCAGCTCCCGGGCAGCGCGCACGGTGGGGCTGCGTGGACAGTGTTTCCAGCATGACGGAGTGCGTGGGCCACCCAGAGCCCGTGTGTCCAGCGAGAGGGTGGCAAGGCCGGGAAAGAAGCCCAAGGAGCGCCAGAGGCCGAGGAGGAGAGGAAGGGAACCCACGCGGGGCTGAGGAGGAGTCAGAGGGTCAGAGGAAATCCAGGAGAATCCAGGCTGAGGGAACCCACAGGAGCCCTGCCAGCCCCTGGAAAACCCGGAAACGGAGGCGGGCCCTGGCACCCCGACCACGTGGTGCCCTGGAGCCATCAGGACAAGGCGGAGGCAGAACAGTCCAGGGGGTCCCGAGGGCTGCGGGTCTCTGCAGGACAATTGTCTTCCAGGGCACGGGGTGAGCTTGGAGCCCCAAACAGGAAATGCAGCAGGTCAGGGCCCAGAGGCATGGGAGTGAACCGGCAGGGGAGGTTAAGTGGAAAGCCACAGAGGGTGAGGCAGAGGCAGAGAAGAGGGAGGGAGGGAGGGAGGCAGGCTTCATCTTCCTGTCTTTATAGCCTCTGCTCTCAGATCCTCCGCAGACTCCTGGGAGGGTGAATTTTTTCATCCCCATTGTGCAGATGAGCAAACTGAGGCACAGGAAGCTTCCCAACACTGGCAGAGGCCACACCTCTAGTTGAGGGTGGAGCTGGGTTGTGAGCCCCGCCTTGGCGATCCTGCACCTCGTTTCTAGGTGAGCTGTCCAGGTCGGAGGCAGCCAGGCCCGTGGGCAGCAGCCAGCCCGCCCCTGCCCGGGGAGTGCTTCCGGGCAGCCTGCGCTTGGTCTCGGCTCCCTCACTTTGACCGAGAACAGCTTACTCTCCTTTTCTGTGCCTCCGTTTCTTCAGCCAGATGACAGGGACAACAATAGCGCGCAGCAGGTTCTTAGGACATCGGCTGGCACCGCGCAGCCCGGAAGTGCCGGGAATTGGAGTTCACCGGTCAGGTCTGCACAGACCAGCAGGCTGACGCCACATGCCTCGCTTGGAGCCGACCTTCCACTCCCTCCCCACCCAAAATACAGAAAATCCCCACCCTCTCATTGAAAGAACTGACCGCACCCTGGCTTGGGATGGTTTTCGAAAACATAACTTACAGTTTCTCAAGATGCGGCTTCAGGTCGGTAATCGATACCTACTGTGAGGGTGTGAGAGAACAGCTACTACCAGACACCCCGATGCTGCTTATATTTATTAAAAATGTGTTCCCTATTACCACGATTCTACAAACATAAAAACGCTGTCGGCACTTCAACAGGGCTTCCCGTGCCGAGGCTGCTGCGTGATATACTGGCTTCCTGGCTCTTTGTGGCTTCTTTGTTTGGTTCTTTGTTCCCCGCCTTGTAGACACCTAGGGACTTGGGGCTGAGGGCTTGGAGACTGGATCACAGAATTGGGGATCCCCAAGTTGGAAGACCCCTCTCGGAAGAGGCCAGGGCAGGATGTAGAGAACGAACGTAGTATTGAGAGCCAGACGACGGTCTGGTTCATATTTGTACCTTCAGCATATATTAATTCGTTCACATACGCATTCCTTTATGTATTCATTATTCACTCATTCGTTCGGTTATTTATTCAGCAGATATTTGCTGACACTGTGGCAGAGGCCCTAGGATTCCCGAGCCCTGGTATTCACACGCTTGAGTGGAGGGCAGAATCTGGGACTTGCTTCCAGCCAAGAGAAGATGGCAAAGGCGAAGCGATTTTTCAGATGTTACGGAAGGGGCTAGAGCAGTTGATTTTTGAGTTGTGCTATAGCCGTGGGTGGGCCTGACTTAATCAGGCAAAGCCTTTAAACATGTACTGGACCCTCCCTGAGCTCAGAGACTCTCCTGCTGGCCTTGAAGAAACAGACTTCCACCAGGAAGTGAATTCTCCCAACAAGCCGAGTGGGCTTGGAAGGGGATCCCTCTCCGTTCAAGTCTCCAGATGAGAACACAGCCCAGTCGACATCTTGATTGCAGCCTGTGACCATGAGCGGAGGACCCAGCTGAGGGGTGCCCTGATTCCTGATCCAAGGACATCGAGAAATAATAAACATCTCTTAAGATGCTAAGGTTATAATTTGTTCCTCAGCAATAGAAAACAGGCACAAGCACCTACTATGCGCCAGAACTATGAAAGGCATTGAGGATGAAATAACACACAAGAGAGTCGCTCGCTCCTGTTCTCAGTAGGTTAGCAGGCTAGTACCGTGGCAGGCCAATAAAGGTGGTGTTGACTAGACCTGGATTGTTGGCTCATTTCCTATGTGACCTTGAGCAAGTCAGCTGACGTCTCTAAGCCCCGGTTTTCTTAGATGAAAAAATGGGACAACAAAATCTGCCCTAAGTCATCATTATGGGCATGCTTTGAAAATCTAAACCATTTACCAAATATGTTATAGTGTTTTAATTGGTTATTTTTCTCTGACCTTGCACACTATGCACATTAATTTTATTATATTTATGATTACAAATTATAGTAAACAAAGCACATTAAATATTTTCACCTCTTGTTTACAAATGAAACCTAGCAAAGACTACCTGTTACCTACCCCTACTGTTTCTTTCTTTCTTCTTCCTTTGTTAAAGAATATGATTTTTAGCAGGGCACATGATCATTCAGAATAAAGACCCCTTTTCCCAGTCTCCTTTGCAGAGAGGGTGGTCTCATGACTAGGCTTTGGCCAATGAATATAAGTAGAAACAGTGTGTGGCACTTTGGAGGAAGGTCTTTAAGGGACAAGGCTGCCAGATAAAAAAGCAGAACATCATGCTAAATGTGAATGCCAAATAAATAAAAATTTTTGAATATATGTGTCCTAAGTACTTCTGCTAAAAAGATTTTCATGTATCTGAAATTAAAATTTAAATGGGCATCTTGTATTTTTATTACTAAATCTGGCAACCCTATTAAGAGAGAGAGTGGTCCCTTCTTCCCCTCTTCTCTGTTCTGCTGCCTGCAGCATGATGGTTGGAGCTCCAGCAGCCATACTGGGCCATGAAGTTAAGGCCACACCGTAGGTATGGTGGAGCAATGAGTTGGGAAGAGCCAGGTTTTTTTTAAAGAAGTTGTGAAGTAGAGCAGCCAGACCAACACTGCAATACCCACCTCTGGGCTTATTTTACATTAGAGAGAAATAAACCTATATGTTTTGGCCAGTGCTATTTGGGGCTTCTGTGTCATGTAGCAGAACCTAGTCATTATTACATGGATCCTCTGACAGTTCATAAGGCCTCACTAGGCATTGTTCCCATTTATTGAGTAATAATAGTGGTTTCCATCTACTGAGTGTCTCTAGGGTACCAAACACTGTCCTAGACCCTTTGCAAATATTCTCTAAACATTATAATAATTCCAGGGTGAAGTTATTATTATCCTTGTTTTGCAGTTGAGTAAGTGGAGGCACAGAGAGGTCATGTTCCCTTGCCCAAAGTTACACAGCCAGCAAGAAGCAGAGATGGAGATTTGAACCCCAGGTCTTACTGGCTTCAAAAGTCCTTTAAGGAAAGCGGACTTGGCCCAATGGATAGGGCGTCCATCTACCACACAGGAGGTCCGCGGTTCAAACCCTGGGCCTCCTTGACCCGTGTGGAGCTGGCCCACGCACAGCGCTGATGCACGCAAGGAGTGCAGTGCCACGCAGGGGTGGCGTAGGGGAGTGCCACAAGCCAGGAGTGTGCCCCGTAAGGAGAGCTGCCCAGCACGAAAGAAAGTGCAGCCTGCCCAGGAATGGTGCCGCCCACACAGAGAGCTGACACAACAAGATGACGCGATGAAAAGAAACACAGAGTTCCCGCTGATAAGGATAGAAGCGGTCACAGAAGAACCCACAGTGAGTGGACACAGACAGCAGATAACTCGGGGGGGGGGGGTGTGGAGCAGGGAGGGAATGGGAGAGAAATAAATAAAAAAATAAAAAATCTTTTAAAAAAAGTCCTTTAAAATTATGGCAGGCACATAGAAATTGCTCAGTAAAATGAGCAGCTTTAAAAATTAGATAGTTTTGTTCCAAACGGCTTTTTGCTACCCTCTTTTGAAGCTTCATTCCCTTTAAGCCAGGATACCATTGAGACAGAAGTATTTCCTCAGCCTGAGTCCCATAACCACCGAGTTTAACTATAAGCTTTTAAACAAGCTCTAAACACTGGCATCACTTGTCCATTTCTGAAAAGGGCTGTGACTGACTGTGCTTTGCTGTCAGAAAGGACAAGAGTTGTCATCGGCCTTGGGGGAACCTGAGGTGGAGACAGAGCAAGGAATGTGCCTAAAGTAAGATAACGAGGAAGGGGCAGAGGGACACGACCCACCTGTCCTGACCAGACCCCCGACCCACCCGGGGCCTCGGACCTCACAGAGCAGCCTCCGTGGGGGAGAACTGGAACTGGAGAGGGTACCAGAGCCAAAAAGGGAAGAGGCCAGTGGTACACCTGGTCACTTGTTACCTGTGCCATCAGCCCCTTCACCCCGCAGCCCCAAAGCTAAAGGGCTCTCAGGAAGGGGGCAGGCCCTGTAGACGTTGGGTGATTATTCCAAGCCCTCTGGCATGGAAACTAGACGCGTATCCCTGGTTCAGAGTCCTTAAAAGCGAGGCACCTTGTCTTCTTTTTGGGCATATCCCCAGCACTTGGATATTCCCAGCACGTAGTAGTAGGTGCTCAAAAAACTAATTGAATGACTTAATGAATGAAATCTCCAAAATCCAGGATCCTTAATCAAGCCCGCAAAACGTTCAGTTACACGTTGTAAAACCGAAGTAGACAGAAGACTGTAATTACGATAATAAAAAAGAATAGTAGTAATAACAATAATGGCAACCCCTTACCTCGTACCTGCCATGTGGCAGGCACGACACTCAGTGCTTACACATCTCATTTAAACCACAACGCGTCCCCGACGTGGCTTCTCCACCAGCCCCATTCAACAGATGGGGAAAGGGAGGCTTAGAGATGGGTCGACGGCCCCCGTAGGAGGTGCCAGGGTTTGGACTCAGGCTACCTCCAACGCTGCACGCTTAGTGGCCATGCACAACTGCCCCTCAAGTCTCACTCGTCACAGCTCCCTTTTGGTGACAACTGTCTGCCTCTCTGCTTCGGAGAGCACCAGGTCGCTGCCGCTGCCAGGGAGACCTTATGCCCAGGACGGGCTTCAGGCCCCAAAGAGCCAAAGAAGATGAAAACAGTGACAGGGGGTGGGCACCCGGGGGGTGGGCACCCAGGGGGGTGGGGTCTGAATTGCCCAGTTCCAGAGTCCCCGTCCCCCTCCTTCCAAGAGGAGCACGGCTTCCTCTTCGGCCACTGACCACACTCACCGTCCGGTCCACCGTCACTCGGAGGACACAGTGTCCCCAACGGGAGGTCAGGGGTCACGACTTCAAGCCCTCATGCCCCCCCCCCCCCCGCACTGCCCGGCCACGCACAGTAGGTGCGCCATACACATTTGTTGACGGACCACTGATTGATCTGATTCTGTAAAGTGGTCGGCTGAGCCACGTGAGCCCGGCGAGGCTTGACAAAGGCTTTTTGAAGATGATAAGAAACAGAGCTGTCTTGTTAAGATTCAGGGGGCCTCGGATTCTTCCTAAGCAGCAATGCAGCAATATCTTTCTTTCTTTTTTTTTTTTTCCCTCTTTCTTTTTTAAGTGCTGGCAGATAAAGCCTGCCAACTATCCAGTGGATGACAATTGAGAAAGAGCTTTTGGGGTCTTTTGATTTTTAAGGGAATACGTTAAAAGCAGCGTGCAACGCAAAAATCGTCCGTGTTCTAGCCAGGAATCGAGGAAGGAACAGCTAATTTGCTTCCATTCCTGGCGAACAGAAGCGCAGCTGGGTGAGTCAGGGCGAGACAGGCTTTCTAAGAGGGGCACCAGCCCTTGGGCTGCCGTGGAGGAGGCTGGGGTCAGATCCAGCCCGCCACCAGACTCTAGGTGCAGACACGCCCCTTTCTGTCCCCGGGTCTCAGTTTCCCCAGCTGCAAAGCCAAGGGGTGAAAATGAGCGCGCTCCCGAGATCTTTTCGTGCTCGGGAGAAAGTCACCGAGGTCAGGCTTCTCTTTGCCCAAGCACAAGTTGGGAAGAGAGGGGGCGCGGGAAGGGGTGCTGCTCCCAGAGAGGGATCAGCCAGCTGCCTGCTTGTCCAGGGGGGCCGCATGGATAAGATGCCGTGTCCCTGTCCCTAACGCGTATCCCGGCAGCCAGAGAAGGAGCCCTCTCCCCAGCCTGCCGGCTCCCAGCGTCTGGGTGTACCAGGTGAGGGACGGGGAGACAGAGGGGAGCTACATAGCGAGGGGTTTTAGTCTTTTCTATTTATGAATTTCCTGAGAATCTAAAAAAGGGATGTGGACCCATTTCTCAGGAAACACACACACACGTACAAAACGTTGATGCCAGGTTAGGAACTTCTGAAACACAGGGTGCATGCATGCCCATTTCATCTTTAAAAAGGGAGGAAAGAGAGGAAAGAGGGGGAGGGGGAGGGGGAGGAAGGAAAAGGAGGAAAGCAGCATTAATAATAAAAATAAAACTTCTAATCCAGCAGAAACAAGAAGCCTTGGGGTTTGGGGTTCTAGAATCTTCGAGACAGGATTTGAATCCCCACTCTGCTCCTTGCGGGTGGTGTTGGCCTTAGACAAGGGATTTGAACTTTCTCAGCTTCCGCTTCCTCGTTTTCGAAATGGAGGTGACCGCATCCTTTGGGGTCCCGAGCTGGAAGATGGCAACTGGGGGTCCCGTGCTGGAAGACTGCGCTCCTTGCCGTTGGTGGCAATCAGGTTGTGAGCACTTTTCCTCGAGCCCCACCTTTCCCCGGAACTCCCTGAGGGCTAGAGCGGGGTCCCTGCTTAGCCTCTTGCCACTTAAAGTGTGGCTTGCAGGGTCTGCCTCCCCCGGGAGCTCCTGAGAAATGCAGAATCTCAGCCCCACCCAGACCTCTGGAATCTGCAGCTGAGTTTGAACGGGATCCCCAGGTGGCTCCTAGCGGCATTCAAATTTGAGTAACCAGAGAGCCAGAAAACACTTGAGGTTATTGCGGGTTATTGCCCCCCATCGGCGCGCGAGTGCGCCAGGCCCCGTCCTTCTCTTCCCGGGCCGCCCTCTCGGGAGGAAGATTTCAGCACTCCGCTCTTCCCAAACCGCCCCCTTCAAGCCGCCTCTGTCGCCCCGCCCCAAATCCCAGCAGCCAGGTTAAAGTTGTCACCAGGTACGGGAAGCCAGCAATCACTCGGCACGCCTGTAATAGGAAGAAGCTGCCGGCCAAGATCCCGGGCAACACGCTGAGAGAAGACCAGAACTCAGCATGGGGTGCGGGTGGGCCATTTGCCACGAAATCCCTCAGCCGGGAACATAAAACATGACTTGAATGCAGGAAAAATCAATAGCAGCAACAATTATCACTTGCTAAATCTTACCATGTGTGGGACACCGAGAAGGTGCATTAGCTAATTTAATCTACCCGACAACACTGGGGATCATGTATTAGCATTTCCGTTGAATCGCTAAGGATACGGAGGCACAGAGAGGTTAAGTACACACCACTGCTGGGTGGAACAGTAAGGTTGGCCAGACTCTTTTTTTTTTTTGAGGTACCCGGGGCCAGGGATTGAACCCAGGACCTCATCTGTGGGAGGCTGGCACTCAACCACTGAGCCACATTGGCTCCTCTGAGCTGCTTTTCTTGTTTGTTTTGGTTGTTGTATGTTCTTGTTTTTTCTAGGAGGCACTGGGAACTGAACCTGGACCTCCCAGGTGGGAAGCAGGTGCTCAACGGCTTGAGACACACCTGCTCCCCGGCCAGGCTCTTAAGCACAGATCAGGTAGACCTCTGATTAAAGGTCGGAACCAGGGGCTGTGGGCAGAGGTGGCCTACGGATGTGTTTTATTTGGCCTGCAATATTTCAGCCTGTATTTAAAAATTTCACCTAAAAATCTGGATTTTATGCCTTCTCTTGGGATATCAGATGCCCTGGCATTCCTGGACACGACTGGCAGGAGTGAATAGCAGGATAAAGCCAGTTTCAGAAATCTCCAACCCTCATTGTTTAGGATATCTCCTGGCCCTGCTTGGCATTTGAAGTTGAAACCTGTAATAATAATAACAGCTGGCATTTATTGAGTGCTCAGTATGGCCCAAGCATAATGCTGCAAGAGAAAAACCACGGGTATGTCATACCATCAGGTGCTTATTTACTTCAGGAATCTATGACATAGTAACCCTTGCTCCGTGCTCATCCCATCTCAGCTTGAATTCCTCCGTGGCACCCCTAGGAGTTTCTAAAATTCTTCTTTCTTTAGAATCCACCACCCTCTCCATTTCCACCTGTGAACTGGGCCGCCCAGGGAGAGTCCACAGTGTCTTGCAGAAGTTAGCCCTTCCAGAGATTTGCAGCCACTGGCCTTCTCCCCGCACTCCCCATGCCAGGGCCAGGGAGCGGTGGAGAAGTTTCCTCCTGCTGGGCCCAGAGCAGGGGGCAGGGATGGAGGGGCGCTGCATTGGCCTGTGGTCCCTCCCCACCCAGCTCTCTCCTCGCAGGCCCAAGTGTCCCGTCACCGCAGGCCATCGAGCCGCGGCTGGCCTCGTCCCCACTCACACCCATTCCTGGCAAGAGAAACAGGCAAGGGGAACTGGGCTCGCCCGCTCCTGATCACCTCCTTGCTTCAAGACTCGGCCGTCCCCTCCCTTCGTCTTGCTCCTCTATACTTATTTTTTTTTAATGATGGGATTAACATTTTTTTTAAGATTTAAAAAAAAAATTTCTCTCTCCTCCCCTCCCCCCCCCATTGTCTGTTCTCTGTGTCCATTCGCTGTGTGTTGTTCTGTGTCTGCCTGCATTCTTGTCAGCGGCACCAGGAATCTGTGTCTCTTTTTGTTGCATCATCTTGCCATGTCAGCTCTGCGTGTGTGGTGCCACTGCCCCTGCACTTTCTTTTGAGTTGGGTGGCTCTCCTTACAGGGTGCACTCCTTAAGCATGGGGCTCCCCTATGTAGGGGACACCCCTGCATGGCTCAGCACTCCTTGCGCGCATCAGCACTGCGCCTGGGCCAGCTCACCACTTGGGTCAGGAGACCCTGGGTTTGAACCCTGGACCTCTATCCGTTGAGCCAAATCCACTTCCCTTCCTCTATTCTTAAAACCCAATTCCAGGAAGCAGACTTGGCCCAGTGGTTAGGGCGTCCATCTACCACACGGGAGGTCCGCGGTTCAAACCCCGGGCCAACTTGACCCGTGTGGAGCTGGCCCATGTGCAGTGCTAATGCGTGCAAGGAGTGCCGTGCCACGCAGGGGTGTCCCCCACGTAGGGGAGCCCTACGCACAAGGAGTGCGCCCCATAAGGAGAGCCGCCCAGCGTGAAAGAAAGTGCAGCCTGCCCAGGAATGGTGCCACACACACGGAGAGCTGACACAACAAGATGACGCAACAAAAAGAAACACAGATTCCCATGCCGCTGATAACAACAGAAGTGGACAAAGAAGAACACGCAGCGAATAGACATAGAGAACAGACAACTGGGGAGGGGGGAAGGGAGAGAAATAAATAAATAAATAAATCTTTAAAAGAAAAAAAAAACCAATTCCCCTCTCTTTCCTTCTCTCCCCTTCTGGGTGTCCCTTTGTGCACAGTCCCCTGTACTGCTTTTTCTTTCTTCCATGCCTCCTGCCCCACTCACATCCAGACACTCAAGTTTTAACCTTTTACATCGTGTTTTAACCAAAATCCTTCCTTTTCTCACCTGTGCTTTGCTTTTCTCCCCACACTACATAGCTAGCAGACTGGCAGCATCTGCTCAGCAAGTTCTCTTTGAAGAGTCCCCCCCCACACACTTTTAATGTACATACAGACTTTTTATAATGCCATTTCAATTTTAAAAAGCCTTCCCTGAGGGGTCCTCCTTGGCCCTCTGTCCTTCTCACTCAACACCCCTTTCTGTGGTTTGGGGAATACCGCCAGAGGCTGGGTGACCTTCACATCAGAAGCTGCAGCCGCACCTGTCCCCAGCGTTGCAGACTTCCATAGCGGACTGCCAGCGGGTCACCCCCGTGGCCCAGCCAGCCCCAAAGAGGACTCACTGTCTTTCTCCCAAACCTGGTCCCAACCTCCTTTTTCCTCTAGATTAGTGAATGACACCACTACCCAGCTGTTTGACCTAGAAACCCGTCCTGGCGCCCCCATGTCCAGTCAGGTTCTGCTGTGGCTCCTTCTAGACAGAGCTTGAGTCAATCTCACATCCACGGGTACCCAATGAATCCTCGCTGGAGTGAATCCTAACCTGACCAACTGAGGCTTCCAGCTTCTCTTTGGGGTACCACTTAAACAGGCTGCCCCTATGTCTCCCAGCCTCCCCTCTTGCTTTTCAGATCCATCCCCCATGCTGTGGCCACAGCCAACTTTTAAAAGTGCAAATCTGATGGTGCCCCTTCTGCCTGACCACCTTCAACGCATCTCACGGCCTCCAGGCTAAAGCCCAGGTGTTGAACGTGACCTTCCAGACCTCCACTCCCTGCTCCTTCCCTCCTTTCCACCAGGAACGCTGAGCTCCAGCAGCCGTGAATCACATGCAGTTTTCTCATCCATTCAGTGGGCACACTAACTAATACTCCACCCAGACTTTCATTTGTGTGGTCCCACCTGCCTGCAGGGCTTTCCTTTTTCTCTTTGGTTAATTCCAACTGCATCTTAAGAATGTCCCTAAGCATCTCTTCCTGCTGGAATACACACATCCTTTATTTGCCCCTGTGGTACAAATCGGAGATGCGGCTTTCTCCTTTCCTGTTGTGATGCAGTCGAGGCAAACATACCATCATTTAGAGAACCATTTTGCTATTTTTCTTCTGCTAGGTTATTTTTGTTTTTTCTCTCTTATAATTGGTGCTGAACGTTTCTGGGTGTAAAGCTGTCTTTTTCCATACTTAGAATTATTTCCTTGGGCTAGATTTGCAAAAGTAGAATGACTATGGATAAACATGTCCTAGTCTCTAAATACTTTGCCAACTCACCTTCCCAAACAGGCAGTCGCACCTGCTCTGTAAGTGAGGATACGGTCCATTCTAGAAGTCGGCCTCCCACTTGGGTCTCCCGGGGGTGGAGAAGGAAGAGTGAAATGTGATTTTGGCAACAGAGCCGGGTTGCTGTTTTAGAAATAACAAACCCATTGAAGAAAGAATTAGATCCCCATTTAGACCAAGTCAAAATGGAGCACTGAGAAGCAAATGAGAAGGGAAATGTCTAAGGCCCTAATTGAGTGACTGCTTGAATCCCTACTCGCTGGGAAATAAGATCGATTTTATTACATCAAATGGATGCATCTTGAGGGATGTTTTAGGTGAGAGCAGAAGACCCGATTTGGTGAGTTTCGAATTTCTTTCAGATTTACATTTAGGGTTTTCGGGCAACCTCCCACCCCATAGCATTTGAATTCACTTACCGAGAGCAAAATCCAACTGGATGTAAAAAGAGACTTTAAAAAGCTTATTTTTAAAATCCTCATAAGGTGTTTTGGACATCAAATAGCTCTTAAAAACCACGGCAGTACTTTCATGATTTAAGTGTAAATGATTCTGAAACATATGGATTACATTTTCCTCAAATTTCTCCTGGTTTTAAAAGTGAAAGGCAGAGAAACTGTAGACTGGCTGGCTGGTTTGGAGATTCAACTCATAGGCAATGTGAGAAGAACATCTTTTCACACAGTTGAGGATCTCAGATTTATCAAGCGGTTCCTGACTTGGGCAGCATCCCATCCAGAAGGTAGAGGGGATCACTGCCGAGGGAGTAAAGAGGGGGCGCTCAGAGGGGGCAACCCAGGCAGCTAGTGAGGAAGTGTCCTGGTTGGCTGATGTTAAGTTTCTATTTTACGGGGAGGGGTCTGGCAAAGTGGGGAGCAGCCATACATTGATGAGTGTGCTATCAGTCAGATCAGCCTGCCCCACCTGAGACCTCTCTCTATCAGACTAAAGTGAGTTTCATCACCAAGTGTTGCTTTTCAGCAACCCTGTACGGTGTGTTCTGTTTTCTTGAAACCCCCCAGCAGGTCAATTGTTTTTGTCTTCTGGACAAGCCGTTCGTGGAATTGCCCCGCAATGCCCGACACAACTTAACAGCAAATAGCCTGGGTCCAGGGACTGGGATGCAACTTGCTGGATTTCTGGAGAGGGGGGTGGTAGGAGACCCTCAAAGGACTGTTTCGTTTAAATCCTAAGGAATCTTTGAGTTGGGGTTCCTGTTTGGCCATAAAAAGGATTGAAAGTGGCCATTTCCATGCTTTGATGAGTGAATCAAAATTTTGTAAATTGCTTGTCAGAAATACACATCCCCAGGCCTTCTGAATTAAAAGGTCTGCCCCAGAATCTGTGTTTTTAACAGGTTTCCAGCCACCAGGTTGGGGTAACCACTGGTCTAGACGATGGTTCCTTCCCTCTTGGCCCTATTGGCATTTAGGGCTGGATCACTCTTTGTTGTAGGGCTTGTCCTGTGCCCAGCAGATGGTGAGCAGCATCCCCGGCCCCTACCTACTAGGTACAAGTAGCACCGAACCCCAGGCTGTGACAGCCAAAAATGTCTCAACATTGTCAAATGTCCCGTAGGGGCACAGTTGTCCCTGGGTGAGAACCTCTGGTCTAGATGACCTTAGAAAGGCCATCCATTCAGAGAAGGTATCATTTTCTGCTGGCATGTGTGTATGCGTGTGTGCATATCCCCACTGGGTGTGAATGGAAGAAAAACCAAGCCTGGGAAGCGAGGAAGGTCGGGGTGATACCACGTGCTTTGTGCTTCTGTACCCTCCGCTTTGCCTAATGTTCTTTACATTTTCACTCTTCCTGTGTGTGGGGATTGGTTCTTGTTCCTAATTCTTCATGCCCTCCATATAATGGCGTTATACTTCCCACCCTTCCTGGGGCTTCAGAGTTGTGGGGTGACCTTCCCAACCTTGACGTCAGGCTTGGCCACGTGACTTGCTCTGACTAATGAGATGCTAGGGGTTGTGAGCAAAATAGAGGCTTTAGAAGGGGTAGCTCGACGCCACGCATCCCACAAACAGCCGCTGCCCTTCCAGCCCCAGAAGAACCCGCAGAGGGCAGACCTGAGCCCAGTGGCAAGCCTGGGCCCGGGGCCAAGCCTGACTCAGCTGAGCTCAGCCTGGATGGCTGAACCACACAGACCTGCAGATCCGCCAGTGTGAAAAGGAATGCTTGTGGTTGTGAGCCTCTGAGATTGCGCAGTTGTTTGTTACATGGCATAAAGCAAAAACAAAACAACTGATTGATACAACATGTGTCAGCACCTGAGAATTTCCAGCAGGAGACAGTTTGGCACATGGGCTAAGAACTCAAGGGAGCAAGCCCCATCTCAATTCAAGCCCCAGGTGTACCACTGTGTAGCAAGCTGCTTAACCATCCTGGGCTCTCATCTATTCAATGAGCATTCAAAATAATACTGGAGCCTCAGTTTCCTCCTCTGTTACGTGTTTATATAATGGTAGTGCTGTATGGCTTTGTGAGGGTTAAATGAGATGTGTGTAAATTGTTTAGCTTCAGTGCCTGGCACAAGGTAAGCATGTGATGTATATGAGCTAATCATATATTGTTATGCTAAAAATTAAAGGGCATGGAATGTTGCAGATTTCCCTCCCTCCCTCCTTTTATCCTCCTATTTCTCTTTTCCTACCCCAGACGTAGACTGGAAGTCTATTATATGCCAAACCCCATGCTTGGGTGAAGGGGACCAGGTTCCTACAAAGAGTTAATCCCCCAAGTAACCAGGAGCTAAATAAATTCTGCCCTGCAAACGCACCCCAATCATCATTAGTCACGGCTCGTTGGCTGAGGCTCCTCCCGGGGCTTATCTCCCTGGCTTCTGTCCTCGGCCAGGCGGCCATATTTCACGATCTGAAAACAGGTGACCCCGGGGTCAGGGAAATGAAAGTCCCGTTCAACAGGTCTGCCCCGACGGGGCCCAGGGAGGAGGGCGAGGGTCAGTCCAGCAGCTCTGTCGCTGCCAGGGTAGCCCCGAAGCACGTGCTGCAGAGGCCCGGGGCGTGAGTCCCGCTCTCCAGGGTCAGACCTGGGAGAGGATCAGGGCCGCCATCAGCCTGAGCTTCGCCCTCCGTGAAGCAGGCCGGGGCCGGCCCCTGTGTCGTCCCTGAGGTTCCCAGGAGCCCACCCCTGCTGTTGAGGGGATGGTGCTTGCACTGGGGATGCCGTGGTGAAAGAAGGGGTCGAGAGGATTCCTGCCCACGTGGGGCTTACGTTCCGGGGAGGTCAGGGCCCCCCATTCGGGCCCCACCAAAGCAGGCTGCAGTGAGATGGCACAGGGCCACCAGGCAGAGCAGGGAGCGGGGGGAGGCATCAGCGGCCCAGGCGCTGCCCCTGCAGTGGCAGGAGATCCCAGAGCAGGGCACCGGGAGGCCAAGTGTCTTGCCCAGGAGAACTGGAGCCAGAACCCAGTTCTGTCCACTTCCTGCAGCTTGGGAAGCACAATGGCATAGCGGTTAGGAGCGCAGGCCTTCTCGACCCCATTCCCACTTCTACCAGGCACGGGTGAGCACAAAGCTGCTCTTTAGTCCCTCTGTGCCTTCGCTTCCTCATCTGGTTCCTATGCGTTCCTCAAATATTAAATGAGTTAATATTTGCAAGGGGCTTGGAACAATTCTTAGCTTAGCATAAATTCTCAGTAAGTTCCCATTATCATTTTAATCCAGTGAGTTCCAAAGGGTGTTCTCCTCATTACATTACCTGCGGAATTCACATTCTCAGGCTTCTCTCCAGACCTGCTGAATCAGAAACTCCAGGGTGGGGTTCAGCAATTTGGGTTTTAGCACCCCGCACCCAGGTGATCCTGATGCATGTTTGAGAGCTCGCTTTCCCCAGAATACAGCTGAAATCATTTTGGGAGTAAGTACAGATCTGCCCCTGAAGCATGATTTAAAGTATCAGAAAAATTTCTGCCTCCAGCTCTTTCCTCTTGGCATGAGAGCTTCATTTCTTTGTGTTAAAATTTGGCTCCTGGTTCAAATGCAAAGATTCCTCTCTGGGGTGAACAGGAAAGCCATGTGTGGCTCACACTTCAGTAAAAATTAGCCAGTGGGGTGAAATTTAGTTGATAACAGGTTCTATTTGAGGAGAAAATGGAAGAGGTTCAGAATTTGGGCACTGTTGGGAGAAGCAGCTCTGGGGAATGGAAGATGGTGGTAGAAAAGAAGGTAGAATATCAAGGATGGACCTCAGGTAGATCATCATTCTTTATTGGGTTAATGAGATCATTTAGACCAATCTGAATCCAATGAGGGAAACAACAACTAACAAACAAGCAAAAAACACCCAAGGGTTCTCCAAAGCAGAGGGAATTTAATACAAGGCTTTGGTTGTGCAGTTGACAGAAGACCTGGGAAGCCAAGAGAGCGTGAGGTGACTCAGAGACTAGCAGCATTGTGAAGCTGCTACTGCCCTTAGGAATGGAAGAACAGAGGGCAGGGATGGAACCATCCAGAAGGAGCTGGACCCATGGTGAGTGAGGGCTGTTTGGTAGGAGGAGGGAGGGAGGGGGAGATTGTCATTATTCAAAGCTGGGGCTACAGAGAAGACTCAGTCACTGTTGGAGCTGCCATGGAAAGGAGGGAGGGAGGGAAGAAGGAGAGAGAGAGATAGAGACAGAGAGACACAGGGAGAGAGAGATACTCCGGCTTCTCCTTCTTCCCCATCTTCTAGTCTCCCACCAAGGTCTCCCAATGGCTGCAGGGCAAAGAAGCCTGGGAAATATAGTTCCCTGAGATACAGCGCTGCTGGAAGAAAAGGCAGGAACAGCTCAGAGTCCATACAGGCCACTGACCTGCACACCAGTTACCATCTATCGTATGCTTTTGATGGATCAGGAACATGCTGAGGGCTTTATGCACAGTATCTGGTGCATTCTGCTGGGTGGATTTTTGCCAGCCCCGTCCTATTAATTTCTCAGAGTCACTCAGCTGGTAAATGGCCATGTCAGTGGGCAGCACCCTTGATGGGCTCTCTCTGGAGCATGTGTTGCCTGTTGGATAAGGAGCTGTGTCTAAGGGGATGGCTTATTTGTTCAGTGAAGACCTCCTAAGGGCCTGGGGTGTTGTCTTCAGAAAGCCCCGCCTCTACTGCAGTAGACTACTCAGGAGGCTCATTCAAAAGGAATTGCTACTGCAAAGATTTGTTTGAGAGAGAAAGGAGGAAGCGTGGAGGCCAGATTTGGGAAAATAAACTCCCTTTTGATATTCTAGATATCTCAAGTGTGGGGGTGAGCAGATCAAAGGACTCTAAAAACTCAGGACAGGAATTTTAAAAACAAACCAACCAACAAAAAACCAAACAGGTTTTTGATGCTGGTGTCTTGAACTGAAGCCCCAGGAAGTAAGCACACAGAGAAGCTCAGTCATGAGGAAATAGAGAAGCCCCAGGAGGAGGAACAGGCCACATACCTGATAGTCTACAGCTGACCTTGTGGAGAGGGGCAAAGCCTAGAGAGCCTCATAGTCTACAGCTGACCTTGTGGAGAAAACAGGAGCTGAGCCCAGAGGAACCCAGGAAGCCTGAACCCTCGCAGATGTCGGCAGCCACCTTGCTCCAACACATGAAAATAGACTGTGGTGAGGGAGGTAACTTTATCCACATGGGAGAAAGAGAAGGTTTGAGGCGCACCCCTAGAGGTCTCCCTACAAGCATCTTTTCTACTACACGTGTCTTTCTGCTATGAACTCATCAGTCAGGTAGGAAGTGAAATTGTTTTCCATACTTGGCTTGCCGTCGTTGGAATAATGCCGTCATCATGTGGAACTAGCACTGTACGCGGAGGAAAAGCATTCTGTGTGTGGACCATAGCGACGTGCGTGCGTGCACGTGTGTGTTTGAATTGAGGGGGCCTGCCCTTTTTTGTTGCTATCAGTAGTTGTAAACAGCTGCTGTAAATTATTTTGATGGTCCTGAAACTTGCTGACTAGAGGCTGGCCTTACATGCTGCGGTGGTCTGTCCCCCGGAAAGCATGCTCTTAACCCGTTCCCGTGGGTGGGGCCCATTGTAAGTAGGACATTTTGACGAAGCTACTTCATTTAAGGTGGGGCCCACCTCGTTCAGGATGGGTCTTAGTGTCTTAATCCGCCTACGGAGTCCTTTATACATGGAATGAAGAGAGAGACAGACAGACAGAGACAGTGTCACGGAACCTGAATCTGGAAGCAACCAAACCCAGCAGAGAAAGGAGAGATTAGCAGATGCTGCCACATGGCGGAGTCCAGGAGGGCCAGCAGCCAGTCTTCGGGAAGAAGGCATTGCCTTGATGGTGACTTGATTTGGACATTTTTCTCAGTCTCAAAACTGTAAGCTAATAAATTCCCCTTGTTCAGCCAACCCATTTCAGCATCTGCTTTCAGCAGCCTTGCAAACAAAAACACATGCTAACTCGTACTTCTCGGAGATGTTTAGCTTGGTTTTTGTCAGTATGGATGAACCACTTACTCATTCTTTCAGTGAGCCCCTCTTAGGCATGGGCACTTGCCCCAAGTCCTGGGGACACAGTTGTGGACAGCGCTGTGGGCGTCTGCTTTGTGCAGTTGAGTCAAGTGCATGTCCTTATTTTTCAGTTTGTAGCAACAAAACACACTTAGAGCTGTGGGAAGATCTTTACTGCAGAAGGTCGAGCAGAAGGAGTCGTTACATAGTGCTCAGTCTGCCCTCTGGAGTCACCAACGAATATTTTTATAGTTCTGTTTTCGATAACACAAAGGCACTTGAAATGGCAAATAGTGAATGCAGCAGAAGGACATGAATTCCCTCTCCGTGGTGCAGTGGCCCCTGGAAGGTCCATCTCATCTCCTGGTTTCCTTCCAGGTGGGAGATCTGGCTCTTCGTAGACCGGAAGTCAGGGTTCCTCCCGCACGCCGAGGAGCCTGTCCCACGCTCGTTGCTCTCTCCCGTGTACTTAGCCCCCAGCCCCAAGAGCCAGCCCCTGGGTCTCTTGGTAAGTGGGCTGCCCCACCTGCCAGAACCCACTTGGCCTGAATTTCCAGAGAGCAGAAATTCCCCAGGGGAGTGGGGGAGTCATTGGAGGCAGGGCCTGGGCATCTGCATTTCTAACCAGCTCCTAGGGGATGCCAAGGCCGCCGCCAGGGAAGAGTAAAAGCAAAGCGTAGCCTGGGGCCTGATACCTACGAGATGCTCAATAGTTACAGCTGCTCTTATTATTGTTATTGTGGCTATTTTTCTCAGCATAGTTAGCCCCAGGTGACAGTCATGAGGCAAGTCCCTGGCAAGAATGTGAAATAAATATGTGTGTGTAAGGACATTATAGGAGAACTCTATACTTTCACTGTATTCTTCTGTAAATCTAAAATGTCTCTAAAAATATAGTTTATTATTATTATTAAAAAAAACACAAAAGAACTCTGGGGTGAGAATCAGGAGGCCAAGAATGGGTGAACCCCCCTCCCTGCCACCCCCCACTCAGTTGATATGATAACAATAGCTAATTTATTGAACAAAATCCATGCTAGGCCCTGTGCTTTGTTTTTATCTCATCTAATCCTTGTCTTATCCCTGGGAGGTGGGTAGTGTCATTAATCTCATTTTGCATATGAGGAAACTGAGGCTCCAGGAGGCAAGTCCATCTAGAAAAGAGCAGCTGGGGCTACAAACTCAGGCCTTTGACGGCCAAGTGCGGACCCTGAGCTATTTGCCCACAGAAAAGGTCTGTGACCAGCAGCAGCCACGGCAACCCACTGGGCCAGGAGTAGCATGGGGGCAATGTCTGGGCATCCCTTGCGTCTTAGCCAGTGCCTGATGCGGGCTAGTGGCTCAGAAAATATGCAAATACATGCCTACATACATACCTATTTACTGTAAACAAACAGGCAAAGAACGAGAGGGTAGATGGACACATGCACTAATCTGCCCCTGTCAATACCTAGCCACACTCTGTTCTCCTGCTGGCATTCCTGGGCTCCGCTCACACCTTGGTCTGCAGGAGAAGGAATTCTGGTCGCCCGCCCATCTGTGTCTGGGGAACCCGCGTCCCCCATCATGAAGCCTGGACTTTATCCTCCCTCCAGCCGAGAAGGTCGCCAACTGAGGGAGGGACCCTCAGGGCTTCGGCAGGAAACTTCCACGTGGGGATGATCAGAAGCCCCTCTGAGCAGTCATCACCCCCAATTCACTCCTGAACCTCATTTTGGGTGCACATACGTCCAGGGGATGCCCGGCATCCTTTCTGGCTGCCGGGCCTCTGAATCGCCTCCCGAGGTTTAGGGAGCCCCCCTCCCTCCAGCCGACGGCTACCAGGAGAGGCAGAGACCACCTCCCTCTGCAGGAGCTGAATGTGAGATTCATGCTGACAGGGGACCCAGGGACTTCCCATAAGCTGCACCCAGGTTAACCCAGGCCTGGGAGAAGAGACGCAAGCTCAGGGACCGTGGCGTTCCATCCGCTCTCCCCTTCCCTCTGTCTTGGCTGGAGCAGGGGCTGCAAGATGGGATTCTAAGGCCAAAGGGCAGCCACGCGGCCGAAGCCCCATGCTCAACCAGGGGCAGCACGGTCCTCAGTAGGTCAGTCCTGACTCGGGGGCTCACCCCTGTTTGCTTAGCCACTAGGCTGATTTTCTAGCCACCCCAACAATTTCAGAGCTCGGTTTATCAACTCCTTTTCCGGTTAAATCATCCAGGCTTGCCTTCAGTGGCTTTGAGCCAAGAGCTCTGCTTGTTGGAGTCAGGATCCTGATTTGCACAGGTAAGGGTTGCAAGTTACTAAAACTTTTTTAAAAAGTGTGCTTCCTTGTGCGGCAGACCTGGAGATGCGCTGCCCACGTCTTCCTCCCAGGCCCGGGGAGCACCTCGGCCTCTGCTGTGAAGAGCTGCTGTGCCCAAGGCCACCCCTCCCCGGGCGGCTCACAGCCCGCGACTGAGCAAGGAGGAGGCACAAAGGCCCAGGCATTTTGCTCCAACATTCGACACTGTGACCGGTAATACTTGTTCCAGAGATTTCCCTGGGTTGGCCAAGGCTTTGTTCAATTTCTTTCTCCGTCCTCTTGATCCCTAATAAACATCTTACACCTCATATTTTGTCTCAGCTTCTGCTTTTGAAGACACCTGTTAAGACTCTTCCCTGACCCTATGGAGTGTCCTGTTCCCCAGTGAGGGTGGTGGAGATCTTTCTGGAGAAGAGCCCATGTTTAAGTCCTTTCTATGAGAAGCTTGAGTTAGAATACAAGCTCCACAGGGCAGAAGAGCTGGGGTATTGTTTGCTGATACAGACCCCCTACCCAGAAGGTGCTTGGCCCTGGGACGTCCTCAGGCAGGAGTTGTGGAATGTCTGGATGTGTTTCCTATCTCTTCATTTCTTTTCTATAATCCCAAAATAGGGACTGTAAGATCTACCTCCCAGGGTTAGCATGAAAATGCAGTTAAAGTCGTGAAAGGTGTGTTCTCTGGCAGGCTGCTTAAATTCTCCCTTGTTATTCTTACCTGTAAAATAACAATCACCGTACGTGGGTCTTGGGGTTGTGGAAAGCAAATCATGCCATGCGGGTAGTGAAGGACGAGTAAGTGCTCGCAGGGGCCGCCCTCCCTCCTTTCTCTCCCCAGCCCCTGTCATCGCCATCACGGCCACACACCAGCACCTTTAGGTGGGCAGCTTCTGGGGCCAAGGGCAATTCGGGGTCTTCAGCGGCACCTGGTAAATCGACAATTGAATCTGCATCTTATCAGCCAAGCAATGGCCTCTTCCATCTCAGCCTCTCAGAACCTGGGACCAGCGTCCAGGGCATCGAGGACACTTTCCCTTAAGAACTACTAAGGTGTGTCCCAGGGACCCAAAAATCTGGTAGGGTTCCTTGGGGTCAGGACTGGGGGTTATGCTTTCGGTCTCCGCCAGCCCTGGCAGGTGGATTAGGATGGGGATGGGGTGGGGGGAGGGGGCCCGGGGAGGACGACATGGAGACCCCAAGGGCCCGGGGCCTTCCCCACCACCTCTGGGAGCAGAGATGGGTCCTGGCAGGGACGCAGCCCTCCCCTAAGTGGCGAATCCTGAACATTGCCGCGCGGCCCAGTAAATCCAGCTCTTGGAAGCCAGACTTTTACAAGATAATTTGAGAGGTGGGACATAACCAGGCTGGCTCCAAACGTTCCCCCTGGGAGAGTTCAGCGGGAAACCCATCTCGCTCAGGGCTTGCTCAGCAATCCCTTGTTTGTGGCAATATGCATTACAGGAAATTTTTGTATAAGGCATTAGAGTGGAGGCAATTTAGGACATTTGATCATCTTACCTCTCCAACTTTCTAATGCCCCCACCCATGGACGCTTCTCCATCGTCCTCCATTCTTCAGTCATTGCATTTCAGCTGGACGGGAAGGCTGATAACAGCTAAGTTACATTGCACACAGGTGCGGGCCTCTTCTGTGCTGGACAGCTGCCGTGGCCATGGCTTCCTCAGCCAGGGCATGCGGTCCACCCAGCCTGGCGTCTAGGGGACGGAGGGTCATCTCTTCACATCCTCCCTCTCCCAAGGAAATTTGGGCCCCTCTGGAGGCTTATAAAGATGTCTCGCAGAATTCCCTCGGCTTGATTTGTTCTGTGCTCTATCAGTGGGTCTAGTTCGCCGGTCCTTGGAGGGAGGTGTTAGTCACCTGGGGCAGCTGTGCACTCTGCTAAGGCGAACAGCGATGGAAACATTGACAAACAGTGAACACCACAATCCCAGCCCCTGCACCCACTGTGCTGGCTGCTTGCCGCGCTCTCCCTTCGTCCACATGCCATCTTGGCAGTAAAATTCAGGCCACGGGAGCCTGACCGTTTGCCTTCTGCCTCCACTATTTAGTAGCTGTGGGGCCTGAGGCTAACAACTTGAGCACTCTGTGCCTCGGTTTTCTTGTCTGGAAAACGGGAAAGATAAGATGGCCCACTTTGTAGGCTTGTGGGTATTTAGGGTGTTGCCTATTGGCTTCGCTTTCTCACAACAGCCGTGTTGGATAATAGCAGAACAAAGCCCTTCATGTGCTGGAAGTTTGGACCATGGGATGAGTTATCCGGTAGGAATCCTTTGGGCTTCATCTAATGGCTTAAACTAGAAGGGATATTTATCCTTAACTAAAATAAGACCAGGTTAAACAGGTTGGAACAGCATCTTATCAATAGCATTAAAGTCCTGGTCTCAGCTGTTCCTAGCATGTTGGCTTTCATTCTCTTCTCTCCTCTCAATTGCAAGGTGGCTGCCACAGCTCTAGACATCACATCCACCCCTACTAAGCAGGAAGGATAGAGCAGGAACAAAAACTCTCATTGAAAAGCTCTGTCTTCTTATCCTTCTCAGAAGGGGACCACATAGCAATCCCTGCTTTAAATATATTGCAGGGACAGATGCAGGACATTCTATATTCTGACATAAACCTCTGAGTGGACTGGGGGAGAATGTAAACTACAATATAAACTACAATCCATGCGGTGTAGCAGTGCTCGAAAATCTATTCATCAAATGTAATGAATGTGCCACACTGATAAAGAGGTTGTTGATGTGGGAGGATTGGGGTGGGGGTGGGGAGTGGGATATATGGGAACTTCTTACACATTTTTTTTCCTTCTTTGTTTTCTTTTAAATATTACATTAAAAAAATATGAGGTCCCCATGTACCCCCCACCCTCCTCACCCCACTTCTCCCACATCAACAATCTTTTCCATTATCTTGGCACATTCACTGCACCTGGTGAATATATTTTGGAGCACTGCTGCACCACATGGACAGTGGTCTATATTGTAGTCTACACTCTCCCCAGTCCACCCAGTGGGCCACGGCAGGACCCACAATGTCCAGCATCTGTCCCTGCAGCACTACACAGGACAACTCCGAAGCCTGAAAATGCCCCCACATCATATCTCTTCTTCCCTCTCCCTACCATCAGCAGCTATGATGACCACTTTCTCCACATCAATGCTGCAATTTCTTCCCTTACTAACAACAGTTCCACAGCAGAACACCAGTAAGTCCACTCTAATCCATACTCTATTCCTCCATCCTGTGGACCCTGGGATGGTTATGTACAGTCCCCCTCTACATCAAGAGGGGGCTTAGATTCCACATGGATGATGGATGCAATTCTCCTGCTTGCAGTTGTAGGCACTCTTGGCTCTCTGGTGTGGTGGTTGACCATCTTCACCTCCCTGTTTGCTGACCTGGGTAAGTCCCATTAACCAGAGGGTAGGAGTTGCAAGTCTGCTGAGGCTCAGGGTCTGGCTGTCACACAGACAGTCCAGAGATTCAGGTCTCCTGAGTATACAACAACCCCAACGCCAACCACAGGTCTGGTAAAAGTAACAGAAGAGGCATGTGTAGAAAGATCATATGAGTCCAACTCCATCACACTCAGGAACACAAATTCTAAAGTAGGGCCAACTGACATGGCACTGAATTCCAGAGCCATCTACCATGACCATAGAACCTGTGGGTCTCCGTAACCCTCAGGAGAACCAGTACCTGAATTTCTATCTACTTTGGCTGTCTCTGGTACCCTGCTGAGGCATGCATAAGCATGACCTCTGTGATGACATTCCAACTCTTTTTTTGGAGACTCATAGCCATATAAACTCATTTGTCCTTTCCATTTCCCCTTTTATCAAAGGTCAAAAAGCAGTTTTTAACAGCTGATATTACATGTAGGCTGAGATATTCTGCTGGTCTAAGTTGACCCTTTTATTCAAGGTCTTTTTCTAGTTACATCATCAGCTGGTGATCAGTAGTAATCCCTTGGCACCAGGGAGGCTCATACCCGGGGGTCATATCCCATGCTGGGGGGAAGGCAATGCATTTACATGCTGAGTTTGGCTTAGAAAGTGACCACATTTGAGCAACATGGAGGCTCTCAGGCACCCTGCAGCTCTAGGCCTAGTTCATATTTCAGGCACACAGGCTCATAATCAGAGCCATCAGTATCAAGGGCTCATTATTGGACCATCCATCTTTATTGGTCTTTGCCACTGCACTTGGGGGATTGTTGCTGTTCCATTGGGGAATGTGATAGAGCTCCCCTGGCTAGGAACTCAGCACTCCCTCAGTTGTCATTTTAAACTGAAACCACCATGAAAATATCCAAACATTTTTATGTGCCCTGTATACATGCCCTGAAGAACTTCCCTCCCAACCATGTGCCCCCTATCAATAACACCCCACACCAGTGTTCCTCCCTGCCATAGTTGAACCTCTCTGTAGTCCAAAACTTTAAAAAGGAAGCCTAATATACTGTCAGGTTCCATTAATAGTAAAATGAAAAAAAAAAAAGTAAAATGGAATATAGTGATGGATTTAAAGGTTAGATATAGAATACATAGTAATTTAGAAAATTTAAATAAAGGGAAAATAAATTGGGGTATCAAAAAATGAAAAAAATGAAACATGTAAAAAGATCATTGCTGGGGAAGGGACAAAGGGTTTGATGTTGGATATGTGGGAGTACCATAAATTGTATATGTGAATTACTGTGATCTAAAACTTA
This sequence comes from Dasypus novemcinctus, assembly GCF_030445035.2. Lineage (NCBI taxonomy): Eukaryota > Metazoa > Chordata > Mammalia > Cingulata > Dasypodidae > Dasypus > Dasypus novemcinctus. The sequence continues at coordinate 23,812,304 of NC_080691.1, read as the reverse complement.
TGTGAAGACAAACTTAATAATTAGGTAAAAAAGAAAGGATGAAGACACTGAGGAAGAAATGGAAGAAATTTCCTTGCCACTGTACATACAGGGCAACACCCATAGCAGTGATGAAAGGCAAAATATCAAAAACAAAGCTTTTTCATTTTTTTCATTTTTTGATACACCAATTTATTTTTTCTTTACAGTTAGTTTTTGGAGAAACCACCAAACTGTCCTCCAGAATGACTGGATCCTTCATCATTCCCACCAGCAGTGGATGAGTGTTCCCATTCCTCCACATTCTCTCCAGCACTTGTAGTCTTCTGATTTTTTGATAGCTGCCAGTCTTATGGGAGTAAGATGGTATCTCATTGTTTTGATTTGCATTTCCTTAGCAGCTAGTGATTTTGAGCATTTTTTTTTCATGTATTTTTTAGCCATTTGTATATCTTCTTTGGAGAGGTGTCTGTTCAAATCTTATCCCCATTTTTAAAATGGGCTGTTTGCCTTTTTATTTTTGAGATATAGGAGTTCTTTATATATGCAGGATATAAGTCTCCTATCAGATATATGGTTACCAAATAATTTCTCCCATTGTGTAGGCTCTCTTTTCACTTTCTTGACAAACTCCTTTGAGGTGCAGAAAGCTTTAATTTTGAGGAAGTCCCATTTATCTGTTTGTTCTTTTGCTGCTCGTGCTTTTGATGTGAAGTTCATGAAGCTGTTTCCTATTACAAGGTCCTGTAGATGCTTCCCTACATTGCTTTCCAACGTCTTTATGGTCTTGGCTCTTGTATTTAGGTCTTTGATCCATCTTGAGTTGATTTTTGTATAAAGTGTGAGTTGGTAATCCTCTTTCATTCTTTTACATATGGATATCCAGTTCTCCAGGCACCATTTATTGAAGAGGCCATTCTTTCCCAGTTGAGAGGGTTTGGTGGCCTGGTCGAATATCATATGGTTGTATATATCAGGATCTATATCAGAACTCTCCATTTGGTTCCATTGGCCAGTGTGTCTATCCTTGTGCCAATACCATGCCATTTTTACTACTGTAGCTTTGTAGTATGTTTTGAAGTCAGGTAGTATGATTCCTCCAATTTCATTTTTCTCTTTCAATATGTCTTGGCTATTCAGGGCCTCTTTCCTTTCCAAATAAATTTCATAGTTAGTTTCTCTAGTTCATCAAAGAATGCTGTGTTGATTTTTATTGGGATTGCATTGAATCTGTAGATCAGTTTTGGTAGTATAAACATCTTAATAATATCCATGAACAGGGAATATTCTTCCATTTATTTAGGTCTTCTTTGATTTCATTGAACAGTGTTATGTAGTTTTCTGTGTATATGTCTTTTATATCTTTAGTTAAATTTATTCCTAGGTATTTGATTTTTTAAATTAATATTGTAAATGGTATTTGTTTCTTGATTTCCTCCTCAGATTGTCATTATTGGTGTACAGAAATGCTACTGATTTTTGCACATTGATCTTGTAACCTGTGACTTTACTGAACTCATTTATAAGTTCTAGAAGCTTTGTTGTAGACTTCTCAGGGTTTTCTACATATAGGATCATATCATCTGCAAATAGTAAAATTTTGACTTCTTCCTTTCCAATTTGGATGCATTTTATATCTGGTTCTTGCCTTAGTGCTCGATCAAGTACTTCTAAGACTATGTTAAATAGAAGGGGTGATAGTGGGCATCCTTGCCTTGTTCCTGATCTTAGAGGGAAAGACTTTAGGATTTCACCATTATAAATGATGTTAGCTGTGGGGGTTTTTTGTTTTTTATATTTTAATTCAAGAATATTTTTGTTTTCAACCTTGCCTCATTTTGCTGCAATGGTAGTTCCAGGTGCTCAGTGAGTTATTCTTTTTTAAAATTTATTTTGTCTTTATTTTTTTTAACATTACATTAAAAAAATGTGAGGTCCCCATATACCCCTCTCTAACCCCACTCCTCCCTCCATAACAACAACCTCCTCCATCATCATGAGACATTCATTGCACTTGGTGAATACATCTCTGAGCACTGCTGCACCCCACGGTCAATGGTCCACACCATAGCCCAGTGGGCCATGGGAGGACATACAATGTTCAGTAACTGTCCCTGCAGCACCACCAGGACAACTCCAACCCCTGAAAATGCCCCCACATCACATTTCTTCCTCCCACTCCCTACCCCCAGCAGCCACCATGGCCACTTTCTCCACACCAATGCCACATTTTCTTCAATTACTAATCACAATAGTTCATGAATAGAATATCAGTAAGTCTACTCTAATCCATACTCTATTTCTCCATCCTGTGGCCCTTAGAATGGTTGTGTCCACTCCACATCTATATCAAGAGGGGGCTTAGATTCCACATGGATGCTGGATGCAATCCTCCTGCTTTCAGTTGTAGGCACTCTTGGCTCCCTGGTGTGGTGGTTGACCTTTCTCTCCTCCATGTTAGCTGAGTGGGATAAGTCCCATAAACGAGAGTGTAGGAGTTGCAAGTCTGTTGAGGCTCAGGGCCTGGCTATCACTTGGTCAGTCCAGAGATTCAGGTCCCCTGGATATACACTAAACCCCAGAACCAACTACAGATCCTGTAAAAGTAATAGGAGAGGCTTGTGAAAAAAGATCACATCTGAGTCCAGCTCCATCACACAGAAACACAAACTCCAAAGTAGAGCCAACTAACATGGCACTGAACTCCATCTTCCATGATCATAGAACCTGTGGGTCTCTGTAGCCCTCAGAAGAACCAATATCTGAGGTTGTATCTACTTTATCTGTCTATGGGACTTTGCTGAGGTGTGCATAAGGGCAACCACTCTGATAATCTCCCAGCTCTTTTTGGAGACTCATAGCCATATAAACTCGTTTGTATTTTCCATTTCCCCCTTTGATTCAGGTCAAAAAGCATTTCTAACTCCTGGTATTATATGTAGACTGAGATATTCTGCTGGTCCAAGTTGACCCTTTTATTCAAGGTCATTTTCTAGTTACATCATCAGCTGGTACTTGGTAGTAATCCCTTGGCACCGGGGAGGCTCATCCCCGGGAGTCATGTCCCTTTCTGGGGGGAAGGCAACACATTTACATGTTGAGTTTGGCTTCGAGACTGGCCACATTTGAGCAACACAGAGGCTCTCAGGAGGTAACTCTTAGGCACCCTGCAGCTCTAGGCCTTGTTCTTATTTCAGGTGCACAGGCTTACAAGCATAGTCATTAGTATCAAGGGCTCATTGTTGGACCTTCCTTCTTTTTTGGTCTTTGCCGTTGCTTTGGGGGATTGTTGCTGTTCCTTCAGGGACTGTGATAGGGCTCCCCTGTCTAGGAACTCAGCACTCCCTCAGTTGTTGTTTTTAATTGTAACCACTATGAAAATATCCAAACATTTTTATGTACCCTGGATATATGCCCTGTAGAACTCCCTGCCAACCATGTGTCCCCTGTCAGTAACATCCCACACCAGTATTCCTCCCCTGCCATTGTTGAACCTCTCTGTGATCCAAAACTTCTTCAAAAATGAAACCCAATATATTGCCATGTTCCATTAATAAGTGATGCGTTTAAAGGTTAGATATAGAATACATATTAATTTAGAAAAATTAAGGTAAAAATAAATTGGGATATCAAGAAATTAAAAAATGCAAAAACTTTGTTTTTGATGTTTTGCCTTCCATCACTGCAATAAGTGTTGCCCTGTATGCAAATTGGCAAGGCAACTTCTTCTGTCTTTTCCTCAGTGTCTATGTCCTTTCTTTTTTTTTTTCCTAATTATTAAACTTGTCTTCACAAAAGTTTTAGACCACAGTAATTCATATATACAATATACAGTATGAGTTATTCTTAACACTGATTCAACATATAATGATTATAACTTAGCATTCACATGACTGTGGATAGCTGAAGAACCTAGATTTTTAAATATCGGATTTTTTATGAATCCTGCTGAGTCCCACGTCTTTCATTTCAGTTCCCTCCTCAGCAACTCAGTTACTTTACATTAGGTACATGTAAATTTAGCCAAGAATTATTAAACAAATGGAAAACATCCATTCAAGAAATCATGGTGTTTAAGGCAAAATAATAAACAAAAGGCTGGAATCAGGCTGACTTGTTTTCTTGATGGGAATTTTTGGTCTCAAAAGAAATAGGAAGTTAAAGCAATACAAAACTACTTTGTTTTAAAAAAACTAATTAGACAATATTCTAAAGTTTATTAAAATTAAGTGTTAAAACACACACAAAAAAGGATGTTATTTTTAGCCTTTGATAGGTAAGAGTTCTTTTTCATGAGTGAATATTTGGAATGCATTTATAGAGTTATTAAAATACAGTTCTGGGAAGAAACTAAGAAATTAACATTTTTATTCTATATATTGTTTTATATATATAGATCTTCTGGGTTATTAAGATACTAATCTTCATTGTCTTATTTTTCTTCAGTCCTGAAGCAGCATGTTACTTTTCTGCTTAGTTACTTTATGACTTGCAAAAGACATTCATTAATAAACAGTAAAAAAGGGACTGCTCACTTGTATTGTAATCACAAAGTTATGTTTCAATATTGGTTGACATTCATTAGATCTTGGTTTCTCAAATTATATTTATCTAGGTCAAGAAAAAACGGGCAGAAGGAAACTACCCAAATTATGTAGCAATGTTAAGCAAATTCAGTTTTTGAGCCAAAATTAAATTATTTGTGTCTTCGAACTTTCCCCTGTAACTTTTCTCATAGGAATATAATTTTGCTTTGGGCCAAAGAGAGCTGTTTTCTTTTGGCAGAGGGAATCATGCTTCTGGAGAAACACTAACTTAGATCTGAGGAATCTGTCTCCTTTTCAACAGAGAACTAACAAATAGCCCATTATGTATTTATTTTACCCAAGATAATCGCTTTCAAAAGATAGAATGAAAAGATCTGAAATCTGCTCTGTAGTATAACTTTACCCAATATACATAATTATGCTCGATTTAAATGAATGGCTAAGGTTCAACACCTCAAAATGTCTTATACAAAAGTCATCAATTAAAAATTAAGCCACCATGCTTAAGTGTGATATGTTTGTAAAAACCCACTTTAACTATTACATTCTTGGACATTGGAAACAAATATATCTGGACTCAGGAGAAAAAAAGTACTTGGTAACATTTTAAAGAGTGAGTCCATGAGTTTACAAAACATAAGAGACATGGTACAGTTACTCCAAAATTATGGAAAACATCAGTGTGACTTTGCTTTGTTTGAAAAGAAATAGTGTTTCCACTCAAAAGTTTTGAGTGCCAAAATAGATAATTACTGTTATAGTGTCACCTAAATTAGCTTAAAACATTCAGAAAATCAACAATAAAAATTTTTGTTGCCTTTTATAAGGACTATACTCTAACTTTTATTTTTAAGGGTCTTATATCTCCTCATCACCATGTTTTAAGATTTCAAATTAACTGTCATTCACAGTCCAAATTAAAAATTGTTCATATGCACAAGCAACTTTAGGAATGTGTGCATCGTCCCACCCCCAACTGATGATGCATCTATTGAATTAAATCTCATCTGAATTTGTGACAAAGTGCTTATGCTCTTCCACTCAACGAGAACTTTGATATTCTTGCAGTCTCAAAATGCTTTATGAACCCTGAAGTGATTCTTTATAGAAAGAGCTTCCTTTGCAAAATGAATTTGGCTGGTCACCTGCATACCAAAATCCCCAAGTATCTGAACAAATTTCTTGTGCTCTTTTCCAATCTAAGATCTCACTGGATCGCGTACTTGTTAAGGTGTTACATGGGTGTGAATGACAATTTCTGTGTGTGACAATTCTTTCAAGACTTCTGGACAAGTAACCCAAGTATTGCTTCCTCCAGAATGACCTCCAGCCAGCCAGTACATGGTTCTTATGCTTTTGACAATGGTACCTATGTTCTCGTCTTTCTTGGCTTCTTTCAATTCAAAGAGCAACTGGTTCAAAACAACACAACCTTTACTGAATCCAATCAAAGTAAAAGATGCACCATTTAGTGATGGTGGTTAAAAACTCATGACAGACTCATCAGATTTTTCACAGGTGCTCTCTTTCTCTACCTGACAACCATTAGTAGTGTAAGAACTGGATCTACAATTAGATGTTTTGGAATCCTTATTTGAAGCATTCACATTCTTCTTTGATAGCAAACTGTTTTGAATTAAGTTAAAAGCACTAACTAATAACAATATAAAGGTGCTTGAAAGCACCAAAGTCAGTATTGTGCTCTGGGGCACCAAACATGTTGCTTTTCACAAAATTGTCATAGCAGCTGAATTTGTGCCAATGCATTCAGGAACACTTTATCACCCAAATATAACTACTGGGGAACGGATGAACTAGAATGGTGGCAATGTTTTCTAGACTCCAGTTTTCCCACTGGTAATTCTCAGGATGATGAGTTATAATTTCATGATAATTCTGCACATCCCTGGGGAAACAGAGGAAGTAGTGCTGGGACGGCGGTTGCAGCTCCTCCTTCTCACAGTCCCCAAGGCCCTGCGGCTCCTGTCCCTCTCCTGCCGCCACCAGCAGAAGCAACTTGTTGCTACATTGCAGGTCAGCTCCAGGCACCAAGGACAGCCGCAGGCACTGGTGGCAGTGCCTCTTGGTCGAGGGGTGCCTCACACACCGCTACTGCTACCTAGGTTCATGGTTCCGGCCTCAGGGCCGTACACGGCTCCTTGAATTACGAGCTGTGGCAGCAAGAGCAGCAGTGGTGGCAACCACAGCTGCCTGAACCCTCACATGAGTCACCACCCCGAGAGCCGAGAGCTGTTCGGGGTGAGGTTGGGGTGGAGGTCCTGAGAGAGAGAGTTCAGTGGCCCGCCGTTGGGTTTTTCATATATCATGTTCAGAAAGTTTCCTCCCATTCTGATCTTTTGCAGTGCTTTTATCAAGAAAGGGTGCTGTATTTTGTCAAATGCTTTTTCTGCATCTGTAGATATGATTGTGTGATTTTTTTCCTTCAATCTGTTTATATGGTGTTTTACATTGATTTTCTTATGTTGAACCATCCTTGCATACCAGTAATGACTCCCACTTAGTCATGGTGTATAATTCATTTAATGTGTTGTTGAATACGATTAGCAAGTATTTTATTGAGGATTTTCGTGTCTAGGTTCATTAGAGAGATTGGTCTGTAATCTTCCTTTCTTGTGGTGTCTTCGTTTGGCTTTGGTACTAGAGTAATGTTGGGATCATATAGAAAGAGGCAATGTTCTTTCTGTTTTGATTTTTTAGAAGAGTTTCAGCAAGATTGGTGTTAGTTCTTTCTGGAATGTTTGGTAGAATTCACCTGTGAAGCCGTCTGGCCCTGGGCTCTTCTTAGTTGGGAGGTTTTTAATGACTGATTCTATCTCTTTCCTTGTGAGTGGTTTGTTGAGATCGTCAATTTCTTCTTTCATCAATGTAGGCTGCTTATGTGTTTCTAGGAATTTGTCCATTTCCTCTAAATTGTCCTTCTTGTTGGAATACAGTTTTTCAAAGTATCCTCTTATGTTAGTCTTTATTTCTGTGGGGTCAGTGGTGACATCGTTCTCGTTTCTTATTTTGTGGATTTGCATCTTCTCTCTTTTTTTCTTTGTTAGTCTAGCTAAGGGTTTGTCAATTTTATTGATCTTCTCAAAGGACCAGCTCTTGGTTTTGTTTATTTTTTCAAGTGCTTTCTTATTTTCTAGTTCATTTAGTTCTGCTCTGATCTTTGTTATTTCTTTCTTTCTTCTTCCTTTGGGTTTAGTTTGTTGTTTTTTTACTAATTCCTCCAAGTTTGCAGTTAGTTCTTTGATTTTAGCTCTTCTTTTTTTATGTATGAATTTATGGCTATAATTTCCCTCTCAGTACTGCTTTTGCTGCATCCCATAAGTTTGGATATGTTGTGTTATCATTTTCATTAGTTTCAAGGTAGTTATTAATTTCTTTTGAGATTTCCTCCTTGACCCACTCTTTTTCTAAGAGTGTGTTGTTTAACTTCCAAATCTTGGTGCCAAATCTGGGTCTCTGGCCCTTGCAGATTTCCAGTTTCATTCCACTGTGGTCAGAGAAATTATTTTGTATGATTTCTATCTTTCTGAATTCATTGAGACTTTTTCTGTGGCCTAGCATGTGGTCTATCTTGGAGAATGATCCATGTGCACTTGAGAAGAATGTATATCCTGCTGTATTTGGGTATAATGTTCTGTATATGTCTATTAGGTCCAGCTCCTCTAATATATTGTTCAAAGTCTTTGTTTCTTTATTGATTCTCTTTTGAGATGTTCTGTCCAAAGTTGATGGTGGTATATTAAAGCCCCCCACTATAATTGTAGAGGCATCTATTCTTCCACTTAGTTTTTCCATTGTTTGCCTCACGTATTTGGAGGCACCCTTGTTAGGAGCATAAATGTTTATAATTGTTCTTTCTTCTTGAAAGATTATCTCTTTCACTAATATGTAGTATCCATCTTTGTCTCTCACAATTGTTTTGCATTTAAAGTCTATTTTGTCTGATATTAATATAGCTGCTCCTGCCCTTTTTTGGTTATTGTTTATCTGAAAGATTGTTTTCTAGCCATTCACTTTCAACCTCCTTGCATCCCTGGGTAGAAGATATGTTTCTTGTAGACAACATATAGATGGTCATATTTCCTTATTCAATCTTCCAATCTGAGTCTCTTGACAAGTGAGTTTAATCCACTGACAGTCAGTGTTATTACTTTCAAGGAATTACTTATATTAGCCATATTTTCTTTGGATTTGTGTTTGTCATATTTTGTTTGATTTTTTTCCCTGTTTTTGACTTTTTAGTTGCTCTTACACTCTCCTCCAACTCTGTCTCTCTTGTTTTTTTCTTTCTTCCTGCAGAACTCCCTTTAGTATTTCTCAAAGGGCAGGATTCTTACTTGGCATTCTTGTTAGTTTCTGTTTACCTGTGAATATTTTGAACTCTCCATCATTTTTGAATGCTAACTTTGCTGGATAGAGTATTCTTGGTCGGAAATTTTTTTCTTTTAATACCTTGACTATGTCATACCACCGCCTTCTTGCCTCCATGGTTTCAGACGAGAAATCAGCACTTAATCTTATGGAGCCTCCTTTGCATGTGATGGTTCTCTTTTCTCTTGCTGCTTTTCGTGTTTTCTCTTTGTCTTGAGCATTGGATAATTTGACAAGTATATGTCTTGGGGTAGGCCTATTGGGATTTATGCTATTTGGGGTGCATTGTGCTCCCTGGACACGTGCATTCATCTCCCTCAATAGGTTTGGGAAGTTTTCAACCATTATTTCCTCCAACACTCCTTCTGCCCCCTTTCCCTTCTCTTCTCCTTCTGTGATGCCTATAATGCATATGTTTGCACGTTTTGCATTGTCATTCAGGTCCCTAAGTCCAGGTCGGATTTTTTCTATCTTTTTATCAACCAGTTCTACTATCTGTTTGATTTCAGATGTACTGTCTTCCACATCACTAATTCTCTCCTCTGCCTATTCAAGTCTGCTGTTATTTGCTGAGAGTGTATTATTGATTTCTTGAATTGTGCTATTCATCACCATCATATCCATTATCTTTTTGTGTATGATTGCAATTTCTTCTGTATTCTCTCCAAGTGTTTTCTTCATATTCTTAACCTCTTCCTTCACTTCCTCAAATTGGTCCCTAATATATGTTTTGAGAGCTTTAATTACTTGTTTGATGTTCTGCTCCTCTTCCTGGTTTTTAGTTTGTTCATTGGATTGGGGCATGTTTCCCTGATTACTGATTTGGTTTGTAGTTTTTGTTGCTGTCTGGTCATCATTTTATCTTGACAGGTTTAATCAGTTGCTTAGCTTCTTTGTCTAGTTTGGGGTTTAATTAGTCATTGTTTTTGTGTGCATGTTAAGTCTTCTCTTTGTCACTTTGTTCTTCTTATTCTATTTGCTCTTTGTTGGCTAAGTTCACTTGAAGAAAAATATTAGAGCCAAAGAAAGCAAAAGGAGTAAGAAAAGAAAATGAATAATAGTAGTATTGATAGTAAATATTAACAGAGGAACCATGTGAGATCTAGGAGAATGGATATTAGGCTCATGTAAGGTATGTAAAGTTATAACAGTAAGAAAAGTAGAGTACATACAATGAGACAGTAAACTGAATATGGGGAGGAATATAATGTGAATTAAAAGGCCAGTATGTTCAGGAAAGAGGGAAAGAGAAAAGAAAGGACAATAATATAAAGAGTGAATATATTCCTTGTGAGCTTTTAATTTAAAATTTTTTAAATAAATAAAACTATCATCTAAAAAAACAAATATAATTATAATCAACTACAAATTATAATCAAAAGGCAACAAGTAAAAACAGAACAAAATTTAAAACTCTAATTCTAAATTCCAAAGAAGTTTGATCTAATGAATGGTACACTGGATAGAGAAGCAGAAATCTTCCTCAGATTTCCCTTTCAACAGCAATTTGCCTAAGGACTCTAGAAAAGTTAATATTTTCCCATGTCAGAATTAAGAGAACATGGTAATGCAGTGATGTCCAATCAGTGATACTGTCAGTGATCTGGAAAGGGGTTGTAAGAGATCTTATGAAACTCCCTTCAATCTTCCTCTCTTTAGAAACTTTTGGTGAAAGGCAATCAATTTGAAAAATGTATAAGTGAAGAAATGGAATAGTTTTTTTTAAAAAAAAGCAATAACAATCTTTGGGAAAAGAAATTTTAAAAAGTGTTAATGTAAGGATTACTCAGAATCATCTGTAGTCTTCCTGTTCCAATATAAACTTTATATACATTACTTGGAATTTTTGGTAACCACAAATATGGCCTTCCTAGCTGTCTATTTTCTGTTTTTGAAATTAATTTCTTTTTAAAAAAATCAATAAATCACTGTTCCATGCACTGTTAAAAAAAAAGTGAATATGAGACAGAAAACAGAACAAAAGTGTTAGAAATAAAAAGTCAGGAAAATAGGGGGACAAAGAGAGGTGTAATATAAGAGAAACAATAAATGATGGAGGATAGAAAGATGTAGAGGAAAGGGGATAGTGTTGATGGCTAAAATCAATACACACAGCAAAGAGGAAATGGAGGATGAGGAAATACAGAAATGTGAAGCACTCCTTGCAGCACCTAATATAAAAAAAAGTAAAAGAGAAAGAGAGAAAAGAAAAAGAAAGGGAGAAAAGGGAGCAGAGAAGCAAGCAAGAAAAAGAAATAGAGGAAAAAAAGAAAGAAAAAAGGGCCTTGGGGGGAAAAAAGGAAGTTAAAACAAAAAGACAAACCAACAAAATACCAGACAAAGTTTCAAGCAAGGACTCCTCTTTTCAGTTAAACAAAATGCTTAGGAATCTGACGTTCCCCCTTTCTCCCTTCCTCACTTCCCTCTCTCCCAGGCAGCAGGAAAGCTGCATGAGGGGTCCAGTAGGAGATTCAAGTGGGTCCTTGTTGAACCAGCTCTGCACAGAAAACAATGACTCTTAATTTCCAGAGAGAGAGCACCCACACCTCACCAGGAACCCCAAGTATGCTATTGGAGGCTTGGAAAACACCTCCTATAGTCCCTCCACTTTAGGTGTGCTACTGGAGGGCGAGTTGATTTTCTGACTCCACCTTCTCCCAGACCAAGTTTCCTATCCCAGGGTATTTAGGTAAGTTGGTCTTTCTCAGCAGATTCGCCACTCCTTTCTTCCCAGGCTCTCCCCAAGCCAGCTGGTATGCTCGTCCAAGAACGAACAAAACAAAACAAAACAAAGGGAGGGGACCAGAAAATTGAACCCACACTAGCCAGGCCCCCCTACTACACCCCCCACCGAATCCCTCCCTCCCACGGAGTCAGTCCAAAACTGGAGGGCTAGAGCAATCCCAGACCTCCAGGAGCGCTGGACTTGGGAAAGAGAAGTCCAGGACACTGCAGACTCAGGGTATGTACGTCTGTGGAACATTGGCTATGAGGGCTTAGGGGACATGGACCTGGGGACCACGCATCTGGGGATCACGGGGCCCAGGAACGCCGCCGCACCACCAACAGCTCTCAGGGAACACCGCGGCAGCCAGCCCCAGGGGGAAGGGTCCCGCCTCCCCATAGCTTCCGACCTCTGTGCTTGTAACCAGCAATTCTACCTTAGCAAGCACTACTTCTGTCACAGTCTCTCCAAATTGACGTCCATCACCTCCTGCCTTGCAAGCCCCCGAAACAGCCTGCTCCGGCAAGACTCCAACCCCACTCGGCCGCTTCTTTGCAGGAGAGACTGTGACGCCATCACTCAGACGCCATCTTGCCCCACCAACCTCTCATATTTTTAATGTAACATTTTGTGTGACCTATGTATCTTTAAAAAAAAAGACAATAAATTTTTTTAAAAAGAGTATCTGGCACAGAAAGGACTAGCAAGGATTTGCCTAGAATGAGGGTTCATCCATTGTCATAACGATGGTTATGCATAAGCAAGGAAACAATAGTTACTACGATTCATTTCCAATGGTACTTGATAGGGTTCCAACGTCATCACCTCCAAGCCAAATGCCCAGAGCCTGTGTTTAAAAAAAAAAAAGCCCTGTAAACTGGTGGATCTGCCTTAAGAATGCGGTTAAAAACATAGGTTTTGGGATTCAGACCTATCTGCCTTTGAATCCCATCTGGGCTTAGCGACTTCACTCAAGTACAGTCAGAATTGGAGGAGAGAGTTTACCACCTGCAAGTTCTAAGAACACAATGGTAAAATGTCCTTGAAATACTGTGTTTTGTGGCAAAAAATATTTTGAGGTAGACAGTGTGGAAAAACAGAATGCCACTTTTGCTTATGTGCATGTTTCGAAACCAAGTTTCCCTTTCCCAAAGCCTTTAACTAAAATGAACCTCCAGGAAAATGTATTTATTACATGGCTTGAATGAAATGTCTCCTGTCATACCTCAGGGGCTCAGGGGTAAGACAATTCACGTGGAGAATAAGGGACTTTCCAAGACTCTGCTATCTTCTCTACAAATGGGAAAGATAAAACATATGTCCCTGGGTGTGGCAAGAGTATATTAGAAGAGATAATATGTATGAAGTGCCAAGTATAGATTGTGGGAGCAAAACTACATGTCTTTATTATTAGGCACTGGCTTGGGCTGGAACCTTCTGCAAGACGGAGCACCTGTTTCCACTCCTTTTATGCCACTTTTGTAAAGTTTAGGGTCATGCTTTAGCACATAGAGGACTTGTAATTAATACCTAATTCAATTTATTTAGCAAATGTTGTCTCTGCCCACTGTGTGCCAAGAATCTAGAAAGTAAACAGGGGCAAGACCTGTGACCTTGAAATCATGGTCTAGGCCAGAGGTTCTCAAAGCGTGGTCCTTGAACAAGCAGCGTCAGCTTCACTTGCTTGAAGAGCAGATTCCCCACCCGAGGGCGACTGACTCAGGAGTCTGTGAGAGGCACCGCCCGCAGTCTGTTGTTTAGCAAGCCCGCCAGGGGATTCCACTGCGGGCTCAAGTTCAGAACCATGGCCTTGGGAGGCACATAAAAAGACTGTTGTCTCATCAGTCACCAGACGAGTGTTGTGGTCTGGATGAATTCAGAGGGCTGTGGTCACTCAGCCCCGTGGGTCCCAGAGAGGAGCCAGGACCCAAGCTGCATGGTGAAGGATAGTTAACTAAAAGGTTTCTTTCCTCGACCAGGGGGTGAATTTAATGGCATTTTTTTTTTTTAAGATTTATTTTTTATTTATTTCTCTCCCCTTCTCCCCTGCCTCCCCCCCGCCCCAGTTGTCTGCCCTCTGTGTCCATTCGCTGTGTGTTCTTCCGTGTCTGCTTATATTCTTGTCAGCAGCACCTGGAATCTGTGTCTTGTTTTGTTGCATCATCTTGCTGCATCAGCTCTCCGTGTATATGGCTCCACTCCTGGGCAGGCTGCACTTTCTTTCACGCTGTGCAGCTCTCCTTAGGGGATGCACTCCTTGAGTGTGAGGCTCCCCTACATGGGGGACACCCCTGCATGGCACGGCACTCCTTGCGCGCATCAGCACTGCACGTGGGCCAGCTCCACACGGGTCAAGGAGGCCCGGGGTTTGAGCTTGGACCTCCCATGTGATAGGCGGACGCCCTATCCATTGGGCCAAATCCACTTCCCTTAATGGCATCTTGAGGGACTATTTAAGGTTATGAGAACCAGGTAAGGAACAGTGTTTGGCAGGGTGACGTCGACAACTGCTCTACCCTAGGTTATCCTTGTGAGAGTGTTTCATGGACCCTCCGCTCCTGGAGTGCCACGGTCAAGTCCATTTGGAGAAACAGTGCCTCAGGCTATGTGGACCGTGTGCAGCTGCAGGCTTTGTTGGGAGTCTCTCCATTAAATTGGGATAGATCTTGTCTTCTCAGACCAGCCTTCCCAGAGGGTTACTGGTTTGGGGCGCCTGCAGGATAGCATCTCAGGGGTGAGAATGTGGATGGTGTAAGTGAAGAATAGCTTTGCCTATGGGCATGGAGAGAGAAAAATAAGGATTCAGGTCAGAGAAAGCAAAAATAGCGGTGCTAGTTTGATACAGTGGTCAGCACACTTTCCACTGACCACAGTGGGCTAGTAAAGTGTAGATTGTTATTGACAAGGCTTTGACACAGTCGCCAGTGTCCCTGGAGCAGCACAGCACTCTCTAGTGTCCAGTGAAGTACAAACCCAGGAAGGTAAATGAAGTACCATGTGCTATCAAATCTAAGATGGAGTGCACCCTTATTTTATTACCCTAGGAAAAAAGAAGTAAAGCCTCTGCCCATTAAACTACCATACACCATTGATTGTCAGACACATTCTGATCTCAAAGATAAAAAGACGTGAAAAATATACTCCTCGAATAGATGAACTACAGGATGGGGTCTTCTGAGAAGCTAGAGGATTTTTATTCCATCTTAGAATCAGATTTTTAGATTTGGGACCTGGTTTCTCAACCTCGGTGCTATTGACATTCTAGTCTGGATGGTTCTTTGTTGTGGAGGGGTGGGGGTGAGGGGGGTTATCTTGTGCATTTTAGGATGTTTCACAGCATCCCTGGTCTCTACCGACCAGAAGTCAGTAGCACACACCACCTCAGTCATAACCACAAAAAGGCTCCCAAATGTCTCCCAGAGGCAAAATCCCCGCTATTGAGAACTGCTTGATTAGAGACCTCCCAGCCCTGCTCTCCATACTCTCCTGCTCCTTCGCTGGTGATCTCATAAATGGGGAAACTGAGGCCCAGATAGGGGTAGTAAGTTTCCCTGAGTGACTTCTGTGGCCAAAGCAGATGAGTTGTTACCCCTGGAAGTTTTCCTTGCTTGCCTGATTTCATTCTTTCATTCATTCCTCATTCACTCAAGAAATGCTTTTATGGAGCACCAGCTGTATGCTGGGCTTCATGCTAGCTCCTGGGGAAATGGTGTCTTAGTCTGCCCCCCCCCCCACCCCTTCCAGAAATAGACCCTGGAATAAGGATTTAAGTACACGTGTATGGGAAGTGACAGAAGACGGGTAGAGAGATGGGGACCTAAGACAGGGAAGGGAAGGTGACAACCAAGAGCGTGTTACCAGGCAGCTCCCACTGGGGGCAAGTGGAGCTTAATCCCACTGGGAAGTTCTGGGAACCCACGCAGGACACGATCCTCGGAGGTGTCCCACCCAAGGGGTGAGGCAGCTGGGTATTCATCCACCAATGCCCCGCAGGCGCTGGCTCGAGGATGGCCCTGATTAATTTTTGTGCACCTCTGGCCTTCCACGAGGGTGGCTTAATAGATGTTGGAGCTGGAGAAAGTCCTCAGGTAAAGAGGTGCAGGGGCCGGGGGAGGAAGCAGGGTGTATTAGTCAGCCAAAGGGGTGCTGATGCAAAATACCAGAAGCCTGCTGGCTTTTATAAAGGGTACTTATTTGGGGTTGGAGCTTACAGATACCAGGCCATAAAGCATAAGTTACTGCCCTCACCAAAGTCTATTTTCACGTGTTAGAGCAAGATGGCTGCCGACGTCTGCGAGGGTTCAGGCTTCCTGGTCCCTTCCAGGGTCTTGCTTCTCTATGGGCTCATGGTTCCTCTCTTCCCAGGGCTTCTTTCTTCCTGGGCTTAGGGTTCCTCTCTTCCCGGGGCTTGCTTCTCTTTCCTCTGTGAGCTTACTTCCTAGGACTCCAGCTTAAGACTTCAGCATCAAACTCCAACATTAAAAAACCCAACATCAAAAATCCCCAACTCTGTCCTTTGCCATGCCTTTTACCTGTGAGTCCCCATCCACCAAGGGGTGGGGACTCAACGCCCTAATGACCTGGCCCAATCAAAGCCCTAATCATAATTTAATTATGCCCAGGTACAGCCCAGATTACAAACATAATCCATATCTATTTTTGGATTTCATAACCATATCAAACTGCTACAGAGGGCCAGCTGAGTGAAGTGGGAGCATGTGGGTGGGCACCAGCAGCAAACCAGGGACGAACCCCATTCTCAGGATGTTCCCATCCAGTGGTGGGGTGGCTTCATTTTCCGGGGCTACCTTACCACAAACAGCAGAGGTTTACTGTCTCATACTCCCGGAGGCTGGAAGTCCAAAATCAAGGTGACAGCAAGGCCACGCTCCCTCCAAGCAATATGGAGAATCCCTCCTTGGCACTGCCCAGCTCCGGTGCCTGCCAGCAGTCCTTGCATTCCTTGGCTTGCAGCCGCAGCACTTCAATCTCTGCCTCGTCTTCCCACGGCCTTCTCCTCTCCTGTCTCAGAGTCCAACTTTCCCTTTCACAAAGGCACCAGTCAGATTGGGTTGGGGCCCACCCTGACCCAGTTTGGCCTCATCAAAGACCCTATTTCTGTATAAGGACATATTCATGGAGCCGAGGGTGAGGACTTGAATATTCTTTTGGAGGGATGCAATTCCAGCTGCACCAGGGAGATTGACCTTAATCAATTCATCACTCCATTAAATGTACAGCCACACGAATTTAAGTGTATGAAGCACAGGTGTATGGTGCTATGTGTGTCACCAGGGAAGGGCACCCTGGGGAAGTGACATTACGGTAGGAACGAGCACACCTGGGGAGGGCAGAGGGACAGCGGGTGCAAAGTCAGTGCAGCAGTTGCAGTTGCAGCCCATTAGAGGAACTGAACAGAAGCCCGCTGGGGAGAGAGGAGCCAGGGGCTGCAAAGCAAGGGGGAGAGTGGCTGCAGTTGTGGTTATGCCTGGAGAGGTCTGGAGAGGCCAGACCTTGCAGGCTATGTTAGGGTGCCTAGCCTCTGTCCTAAGAGACATGGGGAGCCACTGAAGGCTTTAGGCAGGCAGGGGACACGCTCAGATCTGCTTGTTGAGCTAATACTTTGGCTATTGTAAACAAGGGATGGAGGTGGGTGACAAGAGTAGAAGAGACCAGCTTAGATGCTACAGCAGTGTCCTGGTGAGAGGTAGTGGTAGAAGCAGTCAGAGGCTGTTAAGAACAATTATTCTAGGCACTGTTCCAAGAGCTTTACTCACAAACAAACCAGGAGGGAGGTGTTCTGGTGACTACCCATTTCACAGAGGAGAAAATGGAGGCTCAAAGTGGCACACCTACGGATCATGAGGACCAAGACAAACCTAGTCCCAGATCCTGCACCCAGAGGCCCTAGGCTTGGATTAGGAGGGCGGCAGAGGAGACAGAAGGTGGAGGGATGACTTTCATGCAAGGTCATTCATTCATTCACTCATGCTAGTTCATTCATTCATTTGCGTGATCACATTTGTTCATTCATTCATCCCAACCGTATTGGTTTAAAGCCGACCACCTGCTGGATGTGGTTCCTAAAGCCTATCCTCGTGGTGCTGCTTCTTACGCAGCCTCCCTGACAACCCTCCCAGGTAGGTGGTGTTACCCCATTTTGTAGATGAGAAAACTGAGGCGCAGAGAGATGAACTCACCCAGCCCCAAACATTAACTAGCAAGAGGTAGATGTGGGCTTTGGACTCAGGGTGGTCTGCCGTATTTGTTCTTCACCCAACTCCATACAGTGCCTGAGGCCTAGTTAAACCCAGGAAGCAGCAGCCTGCAGCCGAGGCAGGGCCCAGGGAGGCCTGGAGGGGCTGAGCCCTGGCACGTATAGCAAGTAGTTTTAATGAAAGTTTAAGAGATGAAAACTGAGAACTCGGCATGGGTGCAGGCCCCCAGGTGGGTCCTTTGATTCTCAGCAGCCTCCCTGATGCACCATTCTCCATGACCGAGGGACAAGTACCTGGCCCCCTGATGCTAGAATGTTCCAGAATCAGGACTCCAGGGACAGGGCGGATAGAGATGGACTGCATGAAACCAAGAGAGGAGGTAGGGACAGGGAAGACAAGGCACTCAGCCATTCCCTCTGCTTGCTTCATTAAATGCACTAATTTGGCCCTGGATATGAGGTCTCCCAGCACACATGTTTCTGGGTCCCGGAGCCAAGGGCCAACCCCGTTCTTAGGAGCTGGACTTGTGTGTCTGGAGACCATCTGGGGTCCAGGGAAAGGAGCCCCGAGCTGGAGGAAAGTCCAGCTCTGGCCCCTCAGTTTTCTGGGCAACCATCGCCGGGCCGTTCCCGCTTGGCGCTGCCAAGGCTTCCCGTGCCCTCGTTGGGAGGCGCGCTGCCTCGCCACTTGGGGCACACGGGCCCTACTGAGTTTCAAGGGAACTGGGATCCCAGCTGCCATCTGGGGTTCCATAGCTCCATCTGCCCCCAGTGATCCCCCTGGACTGGGAAAAGGAGTGGGTGTGAGGAGAGGGCGGGCGGGGCGGGGGCCCACAAAGGCCCCGGCAGGGATGGCCTCTGCTCCCGGCCTGGAGCGGCAGAACCCCCAGCGGAGGACACAGCCGTGGCCCGGGGCGGGGGCCGCTGCCCGGGCTCTATCTGGGGTCTATTTTCAGACCTCAGCCTGACGCTTGGAGAAGCCCGGGGCAGACAGAAGGAGAGGAGGAAGAGACAGAGAGGAAGAGCCGGGCGAGCCTCGACGGGGCCTGGAAAGACACACGGATTCACAGTGAAAACAACCATGTCTTAATAAAACATGCAACTGAACGTGAAAGTCAGGGGGATCCCAGGTGCAGGGCAGCTACGGAATTCGTGGAGCCCAGTGAAAGATGAAAAGGCAGGGCTCCTTGTTCAAAAAGCTGATAAAAAGTGCTTCTCAAGGTGCTAAACTAGAAGGCTTTTTCCTTTCTTCCCTGGTTTTGTTCTTAACTTGTCATGGTATTTTTTATTTGTTCTTTAATGCCATTCTAAGGAATGAAATACTAAAATTTTAAACGACTAGCATTTTACCACTCATCTTTATATTTTGTAAAGCTAATTTTAAATTAAACAGGAGTGTTTAACCTGTATGTGGAATCACCAGAATTGCACCAGGCAAAAATCAAAGGCAAATCCACTTTATAGGAATAATCACATGTGCCTAGGTGGATGGGCACAGGAAACCAAAGTTCCGAATGAAGATGAGTTCACTCACATGAACGCACGCGTGCACACACACACAGTGACAAACTACACTGGAAATGAACGTCTCAGGAATTGAGTCAGCAGGCAAATCAAATGGAAAGACTAATATACTAGCAAGTTGCTATTGTAAAAATAAAATATTAAAAAATTAAAAATTTAGAAAAGATGCTTTTGTAAAACAAGGTGAAAGATGTAAAAGATATGTTTAAATTATTGATAAATAAAAGAAGGAAGAGAAACACACTAAGAGGATATAAGAAAGAAATAGATTACACAAAGAATAAAGTAGAACCTAGAGGCAAGGAAAATAAACTACTTATTAAAAAATCAGTTGCTGGTTGTAATGTGCAGATTAGACATAGCCAAAGAGAAAACTAGTAAACTGAAAAATAGAATTCTGGGAATAACCCAGAATATAGCACAGAGAAATAAAAAGATGGAAAATATGAAAGAGAGCTGAAGAATTATGGAGCATGGGATCTCCATAACTCTGGAAAATCGCATCCATCAGCCATGTGGGATCTAAGCCCCCTCTCAATGTAGAGGTGGAGTGGACATCACCATCCTTGGGTCCACAGGATGGAGGAATATAATATGGATTGGAGTGGACTTGCTGGTATTCTACTAAAGAATTGTAGTGACTAACAATGGAAGTGATTGCATCATTAATGTGGAGACAGTGGCCACGGGAGTTGCTGAGAGGAGGGAGAGGGAGGAAGAGGTGTGATATGAAGCATTTTTGGGACTTGGAGTTGTCCTGAATGATATTGCAGGGACAGATGCAGGACATTATATATCCTGCCATAACCCACTGAATGGACTGGAGGGGAGTGTAAACTACAATATAAATTAAAATCCATGTGGTGTAGCAGTACTCCAAAATGTATTCATCAAATGCAATGAATGTGCCACACTGATGAAAGAGGCTGTTGATGTGGGAGAAGTGTGGGGGGTGAGGAGTGGGGTATATGGGAACCTCTTATGTTTTATTAACGTAATGTTTTGTGTGATCTATTTATCTTTAAGAAAAAGACAGGGAAACGGACTTGGCCCAGTGGTTAGGGCGTCCGTCTACCACATGGGAGGTCCGCGGTTCAAAGCCCGGGCCTCCTTGACCCGTGTGGAGCCAGTCCATGCGCAGTGCTGATGCGTACAAGGAGTGCCCTGCCACGCAGGGGTGTCCCCCACGTAGGGGAACCCCACGCGCAAGGAGTGCACCCCATAAGGAGAGCCGCCCAGCGTGAAAGAAAGCACAGCCTGCCCAGGAATGGCGCCTCCCACACTTCCCGTCCCGCTGACGACAACAGAAGCGGACAAAGAAATAAGACGCAGCAAATAGACATAGAGAACAGACCAGACAACCAGGGGAGGGAATTAAATAAATAAATCTTTAAAAAAGAAAGAAAAAGACAATATTAAAAAATAAATTAAAAAATAAAATCAAGCCTTGAGGTATAAATGCATATTGAATTGCAAATTAAAGAACAAAATTTACGCTGAAAGCAGTCTTAATAGTAAAAACCAGAAGATCACAGAAAATAATTCCACCATCTTTCAAGGAAAAATAATTGCCATCCTAAAGTTATAAAGCCAGTTGAGTTACATCAATTTTCTGAAGGCAAGATAAGTATATTTTCAAACAAAACTGATTAATTTTATTCCTCATAACCACCCACTAAATGAATTACTAAAGAATATCCTTCCAAATGAGGAATGATATGCACAAAGCAAATGGTGAGCAAAGTCTTTGGTAAATATTTTGGTAAATGTGAATAATTATTGACTGTAAAATAGAAATAAGCAGAGCTGGTGGGAGTAAAATAAATGTAAGTAATAAACTATACAACAGTAAGATAGATGACTGGAATGGGGGGGGAAACATTAGAGTGTCTTCAGGTTCTCGTAAGATTTGGGATGAAAGTAGAAATAGTGACAACTTTAGCCTTCAGCTAAATGTGAGTGTGAATCATTTAAGGATTAACTACTAAGACAGTAAATAATGCACAACTTCCAAACAATGGTGAGATGGTGAGAAGAATGGCTAAAATTCAATTGATTCAAAAGGAGGCAGGAAAGAACCCTGTTTCCATTTTCCATGCTACTTAAGCAAATACCATGAAATGGTTCATCTTAAACAATGTGAATTCACATGCTCACAGTTTTGAGGCTGGGGAAAATTTCCAAATCAATGCACGATCAAGGTAATGCTTTCTACCTGAAGACTGGCATTTGGGGGCTGGCTGCTGGTGATCCTTGGTTCCTCTGCCACATGGCAAGGCGTCTCTGGTTTCTTCCTTCTCATCTGGGCTCCATTTCAGCTTTTTGTTTCTTATGGTTTTCTGTCTGAATTTCATTCTCTTAGAAAGGACTCCAGTAATAGGATTAAGACCCATCTTGAATGAGGTGGGCCACACGCTAACTTAAGTAACCCCATCAAGAAGTTCTACGTACAATGGGTTCATTCCCACAGGGATGGATTAACTTTAAGAACATGTTTCTCTAGGGTACACATAGTTCCAAGCCACTACAAAGCTGAAAAAAGGAGCAAAGAAAAATACATTGTAAATGAAAAATTGAAATTAGAAATGGTAGAAATAAATTCACACTGAAATAACAATTGTAAAATTCTCATTGCAAGAAAAATGATTGTCAAATTAGACATTATAGCAGATTCTATTTTCCAAATATGTCCATAACAAATAATGTCCCACTCCACATGCTCTTCTTACAATGTGATGTCATTACTCTTCCTACTGAGATGTCCAGTCTGTATCCTTTCTCCTTGAATTCGGATGGGCTTGTGACTATAGCAGAAGTGATGATATGCAACTTATAAGGCAAGGACATCAAAGGTGATATAGTTTCTGCCAGTTCTCTCATGGCCAAGGGGACACTCACTCTTGGAAGTCAGCCACCATGCCGTGAGGAAGCCCAAGCAGCCACATGGAGAGGACACATGTAGGTGCTCTGACCAAGAGATAACTCCAGGTGAGCTCTCAGAAAACAGCCAGCCCAACTAGTCTGCCTTCTAAGATGGTTATCTTGAAAAGTGGCTCCTCCAGCCACAGGTCAAGCTTCCCCAGCTGATGCCATGTGGAGCAGAGGTGAGCTTTTCCCATGAAGCCCTGCTCAAATTCAGATTTGAGAGCAAAACTAATGATTATTACTATTTTAAGCCACTAAGTTTTGAGGTGGTTTGTTACATAGCAGTAGTACCCAGATTAGATATAAAAAAAAAATCCAGCTATATTCTGTTTGCAAGGAATATAGAGATGTAATAACTTAGGCAACAGGGGAATGTTAGGTGAGAAGGGTCAAAATTGATAAGTAGGAGCCCCAGCTGAAATGCAAAATATATTCATGTTCTTTTTTTTTAATTTTTAAAGCAAGATTTATTATTTATTTATTTTTAAAATTTCTCTCCCCTTCCCCCACCCCCACCCCATTGTCTGTTGTGTCGACTTGCTGTGTGTTCTCTGTCCGCTTGCACCCTTGGTGGCACCAGGAAACAGCATCTCCTTTTTATTATGTCATCTTGGCTGCGTCAGCTCTCCATGTGTGCAGCGCCCCTCCTGGGTGGACTGTGCTTTTTTCACTCGGGGCGGCTCTCCTTGCAGGGTGCACTCCTTGCGTGTGGGGCACCCCCGCATGTGTGGCATGACACTCCTTGTGTGTGGCAGTTCTGTGCGTGCATGGGCCAGCTCACCACACATGTCAGGAGGCCCTGGGTATCGAACCCTGGACCCTCCCATATGGCAGGCGGATGCTCTATCAGCTGAGCCATGTCTGCTTCCCTATATTCATGTTCTTAAAGAGAGATGGCAAAGTGCTGCCAATAGTTGGGCTTCAATCGTCATGGCATGATTTATTTTTTTAAAAAAGCCATCAACCTTGACCCCAAGATCCCACTCCATTTCTTTTACTGGGTAGACTGATATTGTCAGCCTTGTAAGGTGTGTTTGTTCCTGGTAAGAGGTTTTATTCTCTTTTCCTTGTGGCTACCATCTACTCATGAAGACCAGTGAAAAGGATTACAGGAGAATCATGCTAAGAATTAAAAGGGTCTGCAAGAAGGAAGATCAATTTTCCTTTCTCTGGTTGGATGTCTGCTTAATCATTGAAATTGTCAATTTGTCTTTGAATTGGGTAAAAGAGAACTGAGGAGAGATGTAGAGGAGAGAGAGTTGGGATTGTGGGAAAGCAGGACCATCACAGAGCAACTCATCCTCTGCCAGGACGGCAATGAGACTGGGAGAAATGTGGGCGAGCAAATACCCAACCTTGTCCTCCTCCCAGCTGGACCAGCTACATAATTTGAACAAAATGAAAATGCAGGTCCCCTTGTTCAAAAAATTATTAAGAATTTTAAGCAGAACATGAGACCAAGTGTGGGACTCTGCTAAGCAGCTGGGCAGGCCCCATGCCCGTGCAGCTGTGCAGGCCCCACGCCCGTGCAGCTGTGCAGGCCCCACGCCCGTGCAGCTGTGCAGGCCCCACGCCCGTGCAGCTGGCCCTGCCCCCCATCCGCAGGTCCCTGCAGGTAGCCCCCTGCATGGCCCAGACCAACCTGAAGTGGATGGTAAATGCCTGCAGCCTGGAGAGCTTTCTGGAGCACAGACTAGAGTGTTACGGGCCAAGAATGGACCTGGGGAAGGGTTGGGGTGGGCAAAAATTGGGACTCATCCACACAGATAGTTTTTAAAAAATACCAAGTGAAATAAGTAAGTTGCTAAAGGACACATACAGGAAATGGTTTTTTGTATACTTAACTATTATAAAAAATCCTATGTGTTAATTATATATACATATTAGAACAGGCTTACGTACATGGTAAAGGAGGCTACACATCAACTTCAGCGTAGAGTACACTTCCAGGGAGCGGAGGTGGGGAGAGGGAGGAGAGGGGTTTCGACTCTTCCTTAACAAATGAAAAATGCTGATGTTTTTAATGCTGTGTGGTCAGTACATGGATAGCATATTGGTCTGTAGGCTTTTTGAATGGAAATGAAAGTATCAAAACCTTGAAAATGTAATTATGGTGCATGAAGACAATGAAATAATATGATGTTGATGAAATATATGTAAATAGAGAAATACATATCTGATATACTATTAGGTAATAAGTGTGAGTTGTAACATAATAAGTTAAAAATTTTTAAATGCATATTAGTTTCCCACGGTTGTCCTAACAAATGACCCTAAACCAGGTGGCTTCAGCAGCACCCTCTCCCAGGTCTGGAGGCTGAAGTCCACACTCGAGGTGGCAGCGAGGCCAGAGGCCCTCTGGAGTCTCCAGGAAGAATCCTTCCCTGCCTCTTCCTAGCTTCCAGCGGCCCCCGGCCAGCCTTGGAGTTCCCGGCTTGGGGACGAATCTTTCTACTCTCTGCCTCTGCATCTCCACGTGTCAGCCTTTCTCTCCTTTCCTTTATAAAGACACCAGTCATTGGATTTAGGGCCCATCCTAATCCCCTAGAACAACCTCTTAATTTAGTTCCATCTGCAAAGACCCTATTACCAAATAAGGTCACGTTCTGAGGTTCCGGGTGGACCTGAATTTGGTGGGGATGGTGGTGGGAGGGTCCAGAAGTATTCCACCCATTACAATATGTATCAATAACATGGGAAAAACTTCAAAAAACATAGAACAGTGGCTCTCTTTGGGGGATGGGTCAAGGGTGGGTTTTATTTTCTTCTTGTGGCCTTTATTTTTTTTACTTCTCTACATGAGCACAGATTTCTGTTACCAAAAGAAATAGAACAATTAGAGGTATTTTTAAATCGCTGTATTAAAAGTCATCAAGAAGGGTTACTTCAATTAATTGTAATATATCCACATTACAGAATATTACATAATAGCTAAAAAGAATGAGGTGGATTTATATATTCTACCATTGTCTAGATCTCTAAAACATATGTTGAGTGAATGAAGTTGTGGAATGATATCATCAGTAGGATGCAATTTCTAGAAACAAAATACAAAGAATATTATTTATTGTATTCTTTGGATATATACATATGTCCTTACACAGGGAAAAAACCTAGAAAGACACATCCTAACTGTTAACAGCAGCTACTTCTGAGGTGAGATGGAGGGATCAGGGACTGTTGTTGAAGGTTAGCGGGGACGTTCGTCTTATCTGCAATGTTGACGTGTTTTATGAGGGTATTTAATGTTTTATGCTGTGGTTGCTGGTGGTGCCTGGGGCAGATCCTTTACTGGGCTGGTGCACCCATTCCCTGGGCATTGGAAGCGTTGTTTGCTAACAGCTCATAATTGTGCCCTTCCCTGGAGAATTGCACTTCTGCCAGCCATCAACTCCCCACTGGCATGAGTCCACCAATTTTGAATGGCTAATACAGAGTGAAAGGCCAGTGCCCTTGTCTCAAGGGGGTGGGGAGAAAAATTCTGTATTCCTAGTTACATTCCAAAGATCCCCATGTGATCAGGCTAGGCTAAAGGCAGATATAGTTATACCCCGACTTCCTGGCCTTCCTAACGTGCCCTATCCTGCTTTCCTCGCTCCCTTACTGAATTTTCTCTTGGGAGTACTCCCACTTGAACAAAAAATTCCATAGCAGGCTCCACCTCTGGGGAAGCTAACCCAAGACATATTATATATGTACTTATTTTTTTTGTTGTTGTTAATGTTGGTGTGTCTCATAGGTATGATATTCATCATTCAGTAAGGCTTAATTTGAATGTAGTATTATTTTTAGGTGCATTGGGCCATTGGCACCTGTGGGTGGGAGAGGTGCCTGTGAGGTACATGGTCAGGTGTTGTCTACATACTCCTCCCAAACTACCTGGCTCCAAAGGCATCCCAGAACAGTCCTTGATGTCCGTAAGGGTCAGAGATGGCAGGACAGAGGGAGCAGCTCATTTGACAATTGAATTCCAAGTGCTTTCACAGGGTAGAGAGCAAACTTGTTTTGACAGTCCCTGGGGCAGATCAAAGGGGTAATTAGTGACCATGAGTTAGTCTATACTCCTAGTCAAATCCTTTCCAATTAGGGAAAAATGAAATCTCTGCTCATTTGGTGAGCAAAACCAGAATGAGGGTCCCTAATTATTCTTTAGAAAAGAACACAGTGAAGCAACTAAATTGGTATAACCTTTCTGGAGGTTGTGATTTGGCCTGTTACAGGAAGAGTCATAAAATTGTCATATAAATGACCAAGAAACCAGACATCCATGAATTTATCCTAAGGAAATGATCAATGATATGTACACAGTTACAAGTGAAAGATGTTCATGGCACCATTGTTTAGAATGGTGAGAAATGAGAATAAGTAATGTCCAGGGTCTAAGAAGTCATGGGACTGTCCTAAGATGAAGTACTAAGTTATTTAAACATACTTGTGGAAGAATACCATTTTCATGGTATACAACTGAATTACAAATGCAAATTGTTATAAACATATAACCACATAGAAAGATTATGGATTTCTATATATCACAATGTTAAAAGGTGGCTGCATTAAACAGCTGATTATCTTTGATTTGGGTTTATGCCTTTATGCTTTTCTGTATTTCTAAAAAATCCAGTATGTTTCAAAGGAATAAGCCATCTGTGGTGGTTTGAAGTTGTATGTACCCCAGGAAGGCATGTTCTCAAGTTTAATCCACTCCTGTGGGTGTGGATTCATTGTAAGTAGGGCCTTTGGAAGATGCTACTTTAGTTAAGGTGTGACTCACCTCCATAAGGATGGGTCTTAACTCTCTTACTGGAGTCCTTTATAAACAGGATGAATACAGAGAGAGAAGAGAAAGCCACAGAAGCAAGAAGGTGAAATCAGTGAAACCCAGAAGAGAAGGGAGAGACCAGGAGACACCACCATGTGCCTTGCCATGTGGCAGAGGAACATCGATCACTGGCAGCTGGCCTTTGGGAAGAAAGCACTGCCTTGATGATGCCTCGATTTGGACATTCTCACAGCCTCAACTGTAGTCTAATAAATTCCCACTGTTTAACAACCAATCCAGTGTCCACATAGAAGAGGTGGCATTGGATTGGGAAAAGTGGACATAATGGACAAAGGGTATGGGGAAAGGCAGGAAGAGATGAGAGGTGGAGGCGTCTTCGGGACATGGAGCTGCCCTGGATGGTGCTTCAGAGGTAATCACCGGACATTGTAAATCCTCACAGGGCCTACATGATGGAATAGAGGAGAGTATGGGCCATGATGTGAACCAATGTATATGAGGTGCAGAGGTGCCCAAAGATGTACTTACCAAATCCAATGGATGTGTCATGATGATGGGAACGAGTGTTGTTGGGGGGGGGAAAGGGGGGGTGGGGGGGTTGGGTTGAATGGGACCTCACATATATATTTTTAATGTAATATTATTACAAAGTCAATAAAAAATAAAAAAATTAATAAAAAATAAAAATAAAAAAAAAAAAAATTCCCACTGTTTAAAGCCAACCCATTTCATGGTATCTGCTTTCATCAGCCTAGCAAACTAAAACACCAACTGGTTTGTTTACGTTGTACTATAAAAATGACTGGAATTATCACCATATCATTGCAAAAGTCCTTGCCATATATGAAATGTAGTTTGGAAATTTTTCATCTTATCTCATGGATGGGGTGGTTGTGCTGGTGGTGGTGGTGGATTTTATTAACTGCAGGTATAAACCATTTTCTCCAAGACACACAGCAAACCAAAGAAGGGAGTTAGAATTAGAAAATCCAGCCCATATTCTGAAAATGCCAACTTAATGTACCAGTACTGTGATTTGATATATCAACCAGAATTACCTTTTATTCCATTAGAGTCCCGGGTTTCTTGTCGACCAAAATGGTGGCATAAGCTGCTCCAGGGTGCTGTTCCCCCACAGAATCTTTAAATTCCTAGCAAAAACTGGCAGAGCCATCTTCCTCCAAACCCTGGAAAAACAGTTGAAGAGTTGCAGTCACTGGGGAGTGCCTAATCAAGAAAATATAGCTTTAAAAAATGGTAGGAGAAAAAAGAATAGGGGGGTTGGTTTTGTGAGATAGGAATATGAATAAGCATTTTTTTTCATTAATAAGGAGATCTTGACTATGTTAGTTAACTAGTTTGTGTTCATCTGTGTATCTTTGTGAACACTGGAGCAACAATTGAGTTTGTCATTGGAATTAGATGAGATAAAACTGCCTGGACAGGACTTTTTAGGAGTACTGCTTTCATAGCTTGTTGAGCTGCCTTTTGTCTGTCATGGTATGTGCTGGAAGTCTATAAAAATAACTGGGGCAAAAATTCCTATCTGCTCTCCAAAAATCCATTTCCCCTTCTTTCTCTAGCTCTTCTTCTAAATTTCATTACCCAGCATCCCTTGCATGCATATATCAGGTGACTAAGTTTTAGGCAATGAAATGTGAGTGGAAAGATGAGTGCAAATTCCTGGCTGATTTTTTTTTTTAGATTTACGATGTTAAATTTTTTTGTCTTTATTTTTTTAATGTTACATTAAAAAAATATGAAGTCCCCATATACCCCCCACCCCCTCACCTGACTCCTCCCTCCATAACAACATCCTGCTCCATCATCATGAGACATTCATTGCATTTAGTGAATACATCTCTGAGCACCACTGCATCTCATGGTCAATGGTCCACACCATATCCCACACTCTCCCACAGTCCCCCCAGTGGGCCATGGGAGGACATACAATGTCCAGTAACTGTCCCTGCAGCACCACCCAAGACAATTCCAACCCCCGAAAATGCCCCCACATCACATCTCTTCCTCCCACTCCCTACCCCCAGCAGCCACCATGGCCACTTTCTCCACACCAATGCCACATTTTCTTTGATTACTAATCACAATAGTTCATGTATAGAATATCAGTAAGTCCACTCTAATCCATAGTCTATTCCTTCATCCTGTGGACCTTAGAATGGTTGTGTCCACTCCACATCTATGTCAAGAGGGGGCTTAGATTCCACAGGGATGCTGGATGCAATTCTCCTGCTTTCAGCTGTAGGCACTCTTGGCTCCCTGGTGTGGTGGTTGACCTTCTTCACCTCCATGTTAGCTGAGTGAGGTAAGTCTAATCAACCAGAGTGTATGAGTTGGAAGTCTGTTGAGGCTCAGGGCCTGGCTATCACATGGTCAGTCCAGAGATTCAGGTCCCCTGGGTATACATTAA
This sequence comes from Dasypus novemcinctus, assembly GCF_030445035.2. NCBI lineage: Eukaryota > Metazoa > Chordata > Mammalia > Cingulata > Dasypodidae > Dasypus > Dasypus novemcinctus. Next base: position 23,782,787 of record NC_080691.1, on the reverse strand, counting down.
ACCCCAGTGCCAACTACAGATCCGGTAAAAGTAACAGGAGAAGCTTGTGGACAAAGATCACATCTGAGTCCAACTCCATCACACAGAAACACAAACTCCAAAGTAGGGCCAACTGACATGGCACTGAACTCCATCTGCCATGACCATAGAACCTGTGGGTCTCTGTAGCCCTCAGAAGAACCAATACCTGGGGCTAATACTTTTAATGAGTAACTTTGGCCTTTCTACTCTTTAGTTCTTTTTTCTGCCAGCTCTTTGAATTAAAGGAGGCCCAAATGAAAAGGAATGGAGCATGGATCCCACAGTCACTGTGTGGATGAAAGCTCTCTGACAATCACAAACATCCACCTTGGATGATTACATGAATGAGAAAAAAATGTGAGTTATGTTTGAGCCATTATGCATTGTTGTGTCTGCTTGTTACCACAACCAGTGTTACTCTAATTGATATAGAGAGGATAGAAGCTCTGGTCCCTAATTTCAAGGAGTTGTTCAACAATTAGGCAACAAGAATAGATGGTGTTGGAGTTCTGAGAACATAGAGAATGATGGAAAATTCTGGGATCATGGCAGAGTTTGTCTTAAGAGAGGAGTAGGATCTGAATTGATGGGAATCTTTCAGAAGGTGGGAGGCTCATGGTCTTTAAGTACAGACAGAACTAGGTTCAGCCTCCAGCTCTGCCTCTTCCTATTTGACTTTGGGAAAATGGCCTCCCCTCTGAGCCTCTGGGGAATGATAATGGAACTTACCTGGCAGGGTTGTTGGAAGAATTAAACAGGTTGATATACCTGAAGTATTTGGGACTATACCAGATATGGAGAGAACACTTAACAAATGGCCACTCTTCTTATGGTTAATGACAATCAAATTTGCTAAAGAATGGAGAAGAGGCATTGTGAAAGCACAACCTCGTGGTATTCTGCTTATCCCGTGGCACTGGGTCCCAGACAGGTCCCCAGAGATCTGTTTCACAATAGCTGAGACACATGGCAGAAAGATATTATGGCTGGTGATTCATGCCTGGGCTATTATAAGCCTCTTGCTTCTTTCTCCTCCCTAAGCATCTTCACACCTCTCCCAGACTTATCATTTACATGGGCAAGTCCACATGCCCTTCCTTTTTTTTTTTTTTTTTAAAGGTTTATTTATTTATTTAATTTCCCCCCTCCCCTGGTTGTCTGTTCTTGGTGTCTATTTGCTGCGTCTTGTTTCTTTGTCCGCTTCTGTTGTCGTCAGCGGCACGGGAAGTGTGGGCGGCGCCATTCCTGGGCAGGCTGCTCTTTCTTTTCACGCTGGGCGGCTTTCCTCACGGGCGCACTCCTTGCGCGTGGGGCTCCCCCACGCGGGGGACACCCTTGCGTGGCACGGCACTCCTTGCGCGCATCAGCGCTGCGCATGGCCAGCTCCACACGGGTCAAGGAGGTCCGGGGTTTGAACCGCGGACCTCCCATATGGTAGACCGACGCCCTAACCACTGGGCCAAAGTCCGTTTCCCCACATGCCCTTCCTTAATGTGCACATTGTGTTCTGTGGACTCATTGGACCTACCCATGTATCAGAATCACTAGGGTATGTATTAAAAATACAGATGATTCTCAGGCTCCAAACCCAGATCTAGCTAAAAGAACATTTGGGGTCCAGGAATCTGCATTCTAATAAGCACTTGCATGATTCTGGTTTCGATTTACTTGAATATCTGAGAATCATTGCTTTAAAGATGTCTGCAGCTTAGCCCCATTTTAACCCTTTTGAACTTATTTCCCCATTACCCCTCAACACAAACCCCACATCTGAACCACAAAGGTCAACTTGCTTTCCTGCCACATACTGTATGGCTTCACAGCCATTTAATAACAGCCAGGCTTTATGAGCCCTTGATAGATGCCCGTCGCTGTACTAACCTCTGCATTGGATTTTCTCATTGCATCCTATCTAGACAATAGGTACCATTATTGCCCCCCACCCCCTTTTTTTATTTTTGATAAGGAAACTCTGAGGCTTTGAGAGCCTAAATAACCTGCCCAAGTTCCCAGAGCTAGGAGGTGACAGAGGTGGGGGTTTGGAGGTACCAGAGTGACTGTTCAGATAATGCTGAGATTCAGAGGAAGCCCGAATCAGGAAAAGCTGGGAAATTCAGGTGCTGTGGGCTTGCAAAGAGGAAGGAGGGGGGTGTCTTCCAGAAGTGGACTGGTGAGCAGCAAGGCTACGATGTGGGAGCATTGGCACCGCTGGGGAGGAACAGTTGTCAGTGGGGGCAACCTCGATGTTAAAGCGATGGTGGCTATGGGGTCAGAAGCCCTGGGCTCACGTCTGGCTCCGTCTTGGGGCTAACATTTATCAAGTGCTTATTATGTGCTCATTAACTTCTGGCAAGCGGTGGAAGACCCTGAGCTCTTCTTCTCTCATCCCCCAAGAGGGAGGTTATGCATTCAGCCGAGAGTGAGTGCCCCCCTCCTACGGGACAGGCACTGTCCAGAGCTGCAGATGACAGGGGCAGCAGCTCGGCCGTGGAGTCGGCGTGGGCGCTCAACGAGGTAACATGCATAAAGAGCTGGCACTTAGAAAGCGCACAGGCAGCGCTGCTTATTAGGATTCTTTGTTTTGATATCATACTTAAATCGGGGGAAAACTTACTTACACATTTGCAGGGGAAGGTCATCAGGTTCAAATCCTCCCAGATGTACAGTTACCAACTGTTTCAAGGCTCGGCTCTGTTTTTGTAAATAAAGTCTCGTGCTAAGGCAGGCACCTGCATTCATTTGCATCTCCAGCTGCGGCTGCTGTGGCTCAGCAAAGGTGGAGTTGAGAAGCTGCAACAGAGACTGAGGCCGCCAAGCCCGAGGTATTTGCTCTCCAATCATTTACAGAAAAAGTTCGCTGACCCCCCGGACTAATCCATTGAAGAGGCAGGGAAGGGTTATTTATGTCCTTTCTGCTTATTGCTGCATTTGGTTTTTAACTTTTCTCCTGTCCTCTTCAAACACTGTGGAGAGCAATGATATTTCCATGCAGGAATAGTTTTAAGGGCTTTTAAAAATAGGATTGGTTGCCGTACAGTGTGAATTCTATGTGGATTGAATTTCCCCCAAGTGAATATCAGAGGATTGAAGAGCTTATGGTGGGGAGAAAGAGCACAGATCAGAGGTTAATTCCTATAAAATGAGAAATCTCTATGCAATGGATTCTTTGAATTCTCTATATAGCTCTGATTACCTGATGAAAAACCCAGCCTCATTCTTTTATTAAACGTGAAGCTCACTTGATGTTTTTAAGTGTCATATAAGGAGGTAGATTAAATATTTTTTCTAGTATCTTAACAATTTGACATTTTTAACAGGCGGAATGTGAATGTCTACTTGAGAAGAGCAGCTAAGGTTAAGTTTTGGAATCAGATGGCTTCAAGGTCAAATCCTGCCTCAGCCACTCACTGGCTGTGTGGCCTTAGTCAAGTGATTTAACCTCTCTGAGCCCATTATCTATAAATCTGGGATGAAAACATCTACCTTATTAGGGGTTGTTGTGAGAATTAAAGGGATGATGGATGTGAAACAGTTAGTGCCTAACTCTTGATCATAACTCAGAAATGTGTGCTGCTATTCATTGTTATAATAATTATTATTATCTTATAACAGTAACTACTATTATTTGCGGCAAAAATTGTGTGCTCTAAGAAATACCATCCAGCCTCTTGCTATTGGTTGCTGCAACCCCAGACATCCAAGGGACCCACCCAGAGACTGAAGGTCTCGGGCCCCTATCAGGGCAGATGTGGGTCCACGACCTTCTTGGCGCCAGTGCCTGACGTGATATGGGGCACACAGAGAGCCCTCAGTCAGGCCTAGTGACGTGAACTGTCAGGGGACCAAGCTGATGGGATCTTCCGCCTGTCCTGAGCCCCAACTGGGGCTCCGAGATCAGTCAGACGAAGGAGACGTGACCAGACAGGGGCTGGAGCTCTCTCCCGTGAGGGCCGCTTCTCCCCGCCGGCCCAGAAGGCCCCGGCCCTGCTCCGGCCTCCAGGGCCTCTGTAAATGGATGCTCCCTGCTGGCCTCGAGCTGCCGTGCAGCAGGGGCTTCCTGTGCCGGCCGCCCGCACCTCCTGCTCTGGGAACACCTGCCCCAGGCCCCCCGGAGCCCCGTCCTCGCCCGAGTCGGTGCATCTGCATGTGTGAAGCCCGAAAAATATTGATTCCGGGCCCCTGTGGAGCCACCACTCCCTCCCACTCTGCTCCTTCTGTCATCCCCCTCGTCAGAGTCTGCTTTCCAGGCACTGAACACTTTCTAGAAGGTTCTGACACAGACTTTTAATTTGGGCAGGAACTGGGGCCCAGGGTGGCGGGGGCGAAGAGGTGGTGGAAGAAAATAAATTCCCTTTCACATAACAATCAAAGGAAGACAGCCTCAAACAATGACCAGACCATCCTCGCGGTCCACGATGACAGCCATTTCCAACTTATCACACCCCGGCACTATATTAAGGCCCTGAGATTACAGTGTGGTTCATTAGAGGAACATCTGTTGGAAATCAGCACGGAGCAGCCAGATACGATGGCTGCAAAAGCAGCCCGGGGGGAGGTGGGGAGGGAAACTGTCCAAGAGACACCATTCCTGGTGTTTTTGGCTCTTCTGTGGCTTGCCTTCCCCCTCTACCATAAGACCAAGGACCCTAATTTAAGCGGGGTCAGCAACAGTTATCAGGAAAGAGCAGCAGTTTTGAGACCCAGAAGCGTAACAGAAGTAGCGGCAATCGGAAGTGCAGTCATGAATTAGGAATTTATCCTCATGGTAACTCTGAGGTATGTGTGATTATCTCCATATTACGGTTGAGGAAACTGAGGCTCAGAGTAGCTAAGGAACGTGCCCAGGGCCATGCACGTAATGACTGGTGGGTAGATAGGGTGATCAGCTGTCCTCTTTGGCCCACCTGGAGGTGTCCCAGGATGCAGGACTCGCAGGGCTAAAGCCGGGGCGGTCCAGGGCAAACCAGGAGGGAGTTGGAAGTTGAATCCACATATGCCTGCGGCTGAAGCTTATCTTCTTAATGGTTCTGCAAACTGTTTCCACCATTCTCTGCTCATTCGTTGTCATTCCACAGGGATTTCATGAGCACTTACTATGTGCCAGGCCCCATTCTAGGGACAGAGCAGTGAATGAGACAAGACAAAACTCCTGCCTTCAGGCAGTGGGTATTGTAGCAGAGCCCTTGTTATAATCACCACATACCCAGCTAAGACCATACTTCCCTGAGGTGGGTTGAACGTGCTTAACTATGATGAACAGGAAGAGCAATCAAATGATGGCTCGCTATGATTTTCTGCCCCCCGTCCTCCTGAAGAGGTTCTGGAGGAGCTCTCAAGAAAAGACGTGCACACAGAAGCCTCATTAACTGCATTGCATTGCCTCTTCAGTCTAGAAATAGGAAGGCCGAAAGGGCGTCAGGATCAAAGCTTGCGTAATCTAGAAGGTTATAAATAGGGGAAACGTGGACTTCAGCAAATTCCTGAGTGCCGGAGCTGGCAGATGCCCTTGCAACTCAAGACTTTTCAGTTCATACAAATATAATGTAAGCAAGGGGAGTGTGGGGTTCAAGTCCAAGCCTGCCACTTTCTCGTTGGGTGATCTTGAGCACGTTACTTGAGATCTAAATGTTTGTTTTCATCTGTCATGTGGGGATGTGATAGCAGTAATTCCTCACAGGTGCATGCAGGTGAAGCAAAGCACACAGCGAGCCACCTTAAAGATCCCAAGACCAGTTCTGTTTCTCTTCTCCATCCTCTTCTTTATTTGTGATTAGCAGATACTTTCATGACACTTAATGTATTTCATGCACTTCTCTAGACTTACTAATAGCAACTCATTTAATCCTGATAACATCCCTAAGTGGGAGATGCTATTGTCACCCCCATTTTCATATGGGGAAACTGAGGCAAGGAAAGGAGAAGGAACTCGTCCAGAGTTTGTAGCTAGTCAAAGGCGTAGCTGGGATTTGGACCCAGGGTGCTTTGGCTCCAGAATCTATGGTTACAGTACAAGAGGGATGTAAATGAAACCACAGATGAAAAACCCCCATCAGCAATCAGAGCGTCCTAAGTTTAAGGAACTGAAGAGCATCCAGACCTCCTGAGGGGTGGAGGGGGTGGAGGGAAGAAGCCGAGGGTAAACGGAGGCTGCTGATGTGTCGCAGGGTCTGGCAAACCCACAGCCCTGTCTTGTTTACGGGCCGGAGGAACCCCAGCCACGCTCTCAGAGCACCTCCTTCTCACACCTGCAAATGGTTTAGTCCCTGCTGCTGACCTCCTGGTAGGAGTGACTTTCTGGAAGGCTCAGGTTGGCTATTGCAGGACACATCTTCCTTTATAAATAGGGCCATTTACTGTCAAAACAGGCACACATCTGAGAGTGAAAGGTGACATTCTATATGAATCTTGCAGGCCAGCAGGCCAGCCTGGAGCTCACGGTCACGCTGCTTATAAACAACACCTGGAGTTAGACACGCCCAGGAGCAGCAACTTGGGCCCAGGTGAAAGGGATCTGGGCGAAGGCAGCCAGCCAATGGTACAAGCAGCAGGCTCAAAGGCCCTCCCGCGGGCACCCTGCTCTCTTCTCCTGGGCCTGAAAGAATAGCTGCTTTGGCTAGTCTAAGCCAAAGCTGCTTAGATTTTGGGGGGCTGGTTAGGCTTGCTTTCCGTCTCTTGTAAATGTTCTGTATTTTAGGCAAAGGACTGAAAAGTGGTCGCTAAGTGTTTTCTGACAGCGGAGGAAAAAAGAGCCCCAGGGAAGCTGCTGTGAGTTAGAGATGGGACTTGTGTGTGAAACTGTGGGGCGCTTAGAGCCCTCTCTACGGAGGCCTCAGTGGTGCCTGCAAGCCCTCACCCCCATCCTAGGCCTGCCGGCTGAGGGCTGTAAACACCCACACCCCCAGTAGAAGGCACGGGGAGGAAAGAAAGGGGGTGGGCTGCCCTTAGGAGCACGCTCAAACGGGCAGAAGCTCGTCCTTCATCTTCCTGAACCCTCGCGGGCAGCTCCTCTTCTGCCTCTCGGCGCTTTCTCCTCAAGGTTTTGACCTCCAGGCCAGCCCTGGTACCTTTGTCTGCCTGCGGGCTGGGGTGTGGGGACTGTGACGGGGGAGGGGGCCAGGGAGAGGAAAAGGCCTCTGGGACTGGGGCTGCCGGGCACAAGGGGCAGGGGCCAGCTGTGCAGGGCTGGGCACCCTGGGCACCCGCGGGGACTCTCAGATGTGGAAGGAGACTGACGAGAACGCCACGTGCAACTCGATTTTTGATAGCCGTGAGCAGATCCTGGAGTGGGTTAAAAGTCACTTGTCTCTTTTCTGGACAGGGAGAAAAGCTTTTAATGGCAGCTGTAAGCCCGCAATACTTGACTTTTATAGGCAGGCCTCAATTTCTTCCAACTAAGGCAAAGCAGCGCTGCCCTGGGAAGTAGAAGAGGGGTGCTGGGGCATGGCTGGAAACCAACTTGAACTCCCGCTGCTCTGCTGAGTGGTGCAGTGGGTGTGGACTCTCGGCTTTTTTGTGCCTTCACTTCCTCACTGCTAAGAAGGCACAGTTCCTCGATGTATGGCTATGTCAACTAAATGTGGACGTTCAAATAATCTTTGTATTGGAGCGAGGTGTGGGTTAGGAAGCTCACACAAAGTTAAACTGGGAAAACTACATTTCGTGATGGGCTTAGCCTCAAACGACTTCCAGTCCTGCAGCAAAACCTGGAGCCCCCTTTCCGGCATCCCCATGCCTCTGTAGTAGTTTCTGGCCTCCCCTCTTCCTGAAACCACCTCGTGTGATGGGAAGGAGGAGGGCACCTGGAGGCTGGGTTCCTTAGGGAGCTCTGTCTTCTCCCTGAGGTCCCAAAAAGCAGCCTGGCACTCGGGACCACTTGCACTAAGGGGGAGCCTCTTTCTTTCCAAACTAGCTCTGCCCTTTGGCACCCACCTTGGGAGCGGCCAGGTTCAGAGTCCTGGGGACAGTGCTTTTTCTTTAAGCCTTCGTGTTGAGCTACACGCGGGCACCTGGGAGGAGAGTCTTGCCTCTAGCCCTGTGGATTTTCCTGTGGCCTGAGTAACGCCAATTACCATACTTCTCTAGGCTCAAAAGATCTCAGCTGCTCTGGGGGCGAGGGCTTCATTTGCACTGGAGATTTTGAGTACTAGGTTTAAAAAGCCGGCCTTGGGTAGAAGTTAGATATTCCTGCTCTAGCAAAGTTGGGCCTTGTTTCCTCTTATTCTCCTGCCCTATTCTTTGCCCATCCCCCACAGCCAATCCCTGCGACAGCTATACCCTTCTCAGGTCATAGCAAAAACTTGTGGGTGTCCTTTCACTACAGGGACATGATGTGCTAGACTGCTTCAGGTCCTCCCAGGCCTGTTGTCCCAAGGTGGGCCCACACTGCCAGAGATTCATCTAGTTTGTTGCTTTTCTCTGCTGTGTAGTATTCCCTGGTGAGCACCCACCAACTCTTACCTGTCCAACCCAGCAAGGAACACCCGAGTTTCCTCCACCAGTGGCTTCTAAAACTTTGCAAGGGGCTTAGAGCTGCTTGTGCTACAGAACCAAATTGTAAGGTGCAGGAAGAATGGTCCACACAGCCAAACCCTTAGCTCAAGCTTGGAGCATGAGGGACTGAGATGGCCCCAGAAGGCCTGGCAGGGTTTGGGTGGATAGAGGAGGAGGTATGTCTCCCTGCTCCTGGTTGCAGCCGAGGTCAGATGGTCAGAGTATGCACGCATGTGGCTAAGGTGGGGTGAGGATTTCTGCCAAAGCACTTGTGCAGGAAGGCTCTTTGACACCTGCTTCTACTGCAAAAATGGAATCTTCTTGAAGTTTTTGGCTTGGTTCACAAAAGAGGAAACTGGGGCAAAGGGAAGCTACTTGCCCCTGGCTTTTTTTTAATGAAAGTAGGCTCGTTAAAAGTGAAGTTTTGGAAATAAGAGAAAGCTGCTTGGGATCACCTAAAGAGATGGCTTGCAAAGGAACTTCATGGTTACTGAATGGATATCTGTTCCTTCAGACGGTTTTGAATCTCTCTACTAAGGTACCCCTGGAACTGCTAGGCACAGAGAAGGCATGTAACTTTTTGAGTGTCCTAATCTTGGACTTCATAACCATACTCTCTGACCTCCAGCTTTTATCTCCTCCATATGGGAGAGCACACCCTATTTCCTTCACTCTGAGAAGGTGCCCCTTGTTGCTGGTTAGTAAGTCTGCTCAAAAAATGAGGTCACCTGTGACCGCCAAAGCTATCAGCGTTCTTTCTGATGATGCAAATCACACTTCACCTTGACTGGGACTTTAGGCTCACCTTGAGACTCTTTAAGGTCTGCCAACATGGCAGGTACTCCAGGAACCTGTTTAGTTTGGGTTTCCTTTCAAAGTGGACCCTGAGGCAAGGCCTGTGGGCAGGCAGCTTATCAGGAATTGATCTCGGGAAGCCTAAGAGGAAGTGACTAGAATAAGAAAGGAGGAAAGAAGGTGCATTGGTGAGACTTCAGCTGGAGCACTGGGGCCACCTGAGAAGTCCATGAGTCCCTTGTAGTTATCCATCCCAGGCATGGAGGGTGGAGTCCTGCATTCCTTGGCTCCCATCTCCTGTTGCTTGAGGGTTGAATCTGGCTTTCAAGCTCCATGTGGGCATCCTCAGGGTGTCCTGGAGGTGAGATGTGTCTCCCTAGAAGGCACATCCCAGCTGCAGCTGAAACTGGGAGATGCCAAGGGTGAGAGCTGGGTAGAGCATGTCTCTCAGAGATGCTTTTGTCTTGGACACCTTTCCTTCTCCCCCACTGGACTGTGAGTTTCTTAAGAGCAGGGATCTGCCCACAGCTGGTACCCAACTCTTTCCAAATGGCAGCTCTGAGGACGTTAACACTTTAGGTCCAGGACTGGTGACTCACAAGTGTGGGAGAATTTTGGAACTCTGTCACCTCTGTCCTTCTCACAACTAGGATGGGCTAGGAAGCAGTCCAAGACTTGGTCCTCTCAGTGTGCTGCCCTCAGGGCATATGCTCATAACAGACCTTGGATTTCAAGTGACACTTAGTGTCCTCTAGAGCTCCAGCTTTCATTTAGCAAAACTCTAGTGCGTGTTGGCTCTATAGTGATAGTATTAGACATACAGTCACTACTCAGGCCTAGTTCAAGGAGTGGGCTGGATGCCCTTGGCATGTCACGTGACCCTGCCCACAGCTGACTGATCTGGGATGGGCATGTGACCCAGGGACAGCTGAGGCTGTGTTAACAGATGATATGGCTTGGTGTGGAAAGAGTAACTGGGCAAAGTTGGTCTCCCTCCCCAATTCCTGAAATGGGAATTACTTAGAATGAATTTAAGCTGTTAGTACTGGAGTTGAAAGATGTAGTTAGGGGTGGTGGATGACAGGTGATGTTATAGGGAGTGTCAGTTCTTAGTGAAAAATGGGTAGAGGAAATCAGATGATTCCTAGGAGCACATGTAGCCCCCATAACTGCATCAATTCTTAACCCAATTCTAGACCATGTAGTGCCCCACAACCCCACTTTTCCCCCTTAAGGGACTCTTACTTTGGAAACCAAAACTGGTACTGGGCCTAGGATGGGTATAAAGTGGAAGCATGAGAAGGGACAGGTGGCTGGACCACAGGCTCCCTTTATAGGTCACCTGTATCCTCTGAGCTAACCCACAACCCAGGTGGAAGAATGGGTGCAGGGGATATGCAGGCCCTAGAAGTGAATGGGGGGTCAGACCAACACTTGTCCTGGCACAGGAAGTCACTTCCCATCTCTGGGTGTTCATTTCTTTCCTGACTAGACAGCTCCCACACGATGCATGTCTAGTGTGTGCTGGGCACAGACCCTACTCTGCACCTGAGTTGGCTTACCATGAAGATGATGAGGCTTAAGCCTGACTCTGTACCTACTTCAAATTCATAGTTTTGTATTCTTTAGAGGCTTCAATTAGCTCAGACCTCAAAACCTAGATCTGCCCCCACTGATGTGTGTATACTTAACTGATCCTTCTGATAACCCTCTAAATAGGCACCATAATCTCTAATGAGAAAGCTTAGGGATGAAATAATTTGCTACAGATCCATGACTGACACCTGGAAAAATCTGAACCTAGTTCTGATGACTCAGACAAGCTAAGCTGAACCACCTCTATGGGATCCTCTTTCAAGTTCTGTATGTCCATTAAGCTCTAAGTATGGTGGTAACTGACTACTAGCATCTTGGCCTTTGCATGGTCATGCTATCTCTATGTGGAGCAGACAATGGCCTCACTGGCCAGAATTCACTGGGTCCCAGAGATTCTGACATGGACACTGGGCTGCCTCTTTTACACATACTCACCTAGTTACCTCCTTTCCCCAATCTCAATTTTCTCCTTCCTCCCTAAATCTGACTTCAGTCCATCTTGGTTTGCCCAATTCCATGGTTATGACCTTGTACAACAAGGTGTAGGACACAGTTTCTTCAGGTTCTTGGATTCTCAGCAGCTAATGACTTCGCTCACCAGGCCCTTATGTAAATAAGGGCAACTGCATCAGAAAGGCCCACTGGCTCTGACGGTCACGGTCACACCTTGAAGGCTTTTATCTGTCACTTCCTTGTGCTGCACTTAGGCCTTGGGGAGAAAGTCTCAAGTCAAAGATGGGGGTAAACTCGTGGAAGTCGGAAGAGCTATTTTAGGAATGCTCAGCTTTCAACCATAGAATCATCAGGAATGTCTAGGAAAGACTTTCAGTCCTTACTGGAGCCAAGATTGAGCAGGAGGGATGGTGAGCATGTCCCTAGGAACTGACTTCTAACCTTGTGTCTTTTTCTCTGACTTAAACTCGGACTCTACAAGTGCTTTACTTCCAGGTATCTCCCTCCAGAGATGCAAGCCAATCAAAAGCCACTGGTATCTAGGGGGTTAGGTAAGGGGGTGGAAGGTTGTCCAAACTTTGAGCATTTCGTATGTATGCCAGACACTTAAGCCAGGAGCCAAGAATAGGGAACATTTGAATTCTTCTGAAAACCTGGACTCAAGTTTCTGAGAGCTCCTTGGCCCTTGCCACATTTCCATTTGTCTCTTAAAGGTATGAGAATCAAGTTTCATCTTGGAGGGCCAGTTTCCTTCTTATAGAACTAACTTTAGTAATAAAACAATGTCTAAAAACGTTTCTATCGGTCAAAAGTGTCCTAACTTATCCTGAAATGTGTGCCTTGCCTAATGAATCTTAAGTTTCCTAAAATGATCCCTCACTGCTATAAGGCTAGTTCACGTCCAAGTGTTGCAATCAGCTCAGCGATAGGTTGGCTCAAAGGGAAGTCAACACAGAACTTTATGAAATAAAGGACAGAGACTCAGAGGAGATAAAGATGGGACCAGGGGACTCACAGCTTCTGAAACTGAGAGCCTTGACCCTAGTTTCCACCTCATATTTATTGGAATGGAAGTTGTCTGCTATTAGAACCGTAAGATCATCTACAATAATAGGGAACAGGTCATACAAAGTTCAAATACAGTCTAAACTACTTTTCCCATGCCCAAGGTGCTCTAATCCTTCCAAGGATACAGCCATTAAAAGCAAACTTAGAGAACTACATAGCCCAGAGCAGGAATACTCCAACCACAAATTGCCTGAATGAATTCTAGGTGTTCCTTGGCACCTCTACATTTAGTGGTTGGGGAAGACCTCAGAAGTAACACTTGAGCAGAATTGAATCTATTCAAAGGAATAACATCCTATTGTAGAAGAAATAGCTAATGCAAAGATCCCAAGGCAGGAGTGTACTTGGACGTTCAGAGAAGTGCAACGAGCAAGGGAGAATGAGGATTGAGGATGACGGCAGAGGTAGGCAAGAACCAGGTTCCACAGGACCTTGTTAATGACTTCACAGAATTTGAACCTTATCCTGAAGGTGATGTGAAGGCATCAAAGCATGAGTGTTGTGCTCTTTCAGGTCACTGGTAGCTGAATGAATGGACTTCAATAGGGCAAGAATTAGGGGGCATCAGTTAAACTTTTGATGCTATCCAGGTGAGAATGAGACTTGGATCAAACGGGTGGCAGTGAAAATGGATATGGGACTCTAAAAATGGTATTGGGATTTGGGTGTGAGGGGAGAGCAAGGAATCAAGTCTAGAACTCTTGGTTAGCTGTGCATTAATTGAGATTGGGAAGCCCCAGGGTAGGAGAATGTGAAGGTGGTGAGGACAAGCTGTGGGACATTTGAGATGCTGATGAGGGCTGATCACCTGACTATTCTAACTAGTTATGATACAAGTTGGGGACCTTGAAGTGAGACCAGTTTCCTGCAGGAGTCAGAGGAACTGGGCATGTAGGACCGGACAACATGAGGTTCCAACAGCAGCACTGTCCATGGGGACAAGCAAGGGCATTGATGGGAAGAGTTGAAAGCTATGCCAACAGCCAACAACCAAAAGCACCTCTTAAGGACAGAAGAGCCCTATGCACCATGTGTAATGGCAGAACTAAAAACCTACAGGCCTGTTTCTCAAAGTATAGTTTAATTCACAGAAGCAAGTCATAGATCCATCAAACAAAGTACCAAAGCAAGCAAGCCCCAGGTAGAGGGAGGTTAAAGGAAATAGTACCCATGGAGGTTCTGGTGGCTTGTTGCCTCTACTGTTCTCTATGCTCCAACCATCTTTTATGAGCATGGACTACTTTTATAACATACTGAAAATGAGATCAACCTTTACCCCGGGCAGGAAAGTCTAAGAAGCTGTGCTGATCATGGCAAGGAGACTCAGTTGCCTCTGGGTACATGAGTCACTTATATTGTAAAAATAATGGCTTTTCCAAAACTAGTTTAAACTGCTATGGTTATTTCTAGCGGTTCCTGGGAACAGTCCCTGGAAACTTCCTCTTCCAGTCCTTTTGGTTAAAGATGAGTGCAGGAGGGGTCACTTAGCCTGGCCCCCACCTTCCTTGTTAAAGACAAAGGAAATGGAGGCCTATTGGGGAGAAGTGCCTGTTCAAGGTCTGAGCTAGGGCTGCTGTCCAGCTCCTCTGTCAGTCTGTACAGCCTTCCCTGAAGCCATCTGCTTTGTTCATCTATTTTTGCCTGAGAGGAGGGCCCTGATGAAACATCTGCATTCATTGATTCACTGATGCTTTGAGTAAGTCTACTCCCACGAGAGGGAAGTAAAGCATGCCCTGATGCTGAGTTTAGGCATGGCCTTGATTGACAACCAGGGGGAGGATAGGACAGCTGTCTGTACAGTGTGAAGTGTGGTCTAGAAGTTGATGCTACTATCACCAATAGACAAAGCTGAGAAAAGTGTATGCACCTGGCTTTCAGCAAAGGCAATCTGACTTTCTTTGAGCCACAGCTTCATCTGAACAAACTCTTGCTAGCATCTAGCCACAGACTACTACAAAGTTTGTTTCCACAGCGTCCCAGAACTTACTGAGCACATACTATGCTGGAGGAGAGTCCCAGCCTCAAGGAGCCTTATCTACTTGGGATAAAGGGTGGGCAAAGGGGTAAGCAGACAGGACATGGTGCAATGAGCAATAAGCCTTCAGTGGAAGGAGGTCAGTGTGGTTATGGAAAGCCTATAGGAGGCTACCTAAGAAGGCTTCCCAGAAGAGGTGATCTGTTGCTTGGACTATAAATCCCAGAAAGCCAGGTGGGTTTGGAAGCCTTCTAAGCAGAGGGAATGGCTTGTGCACAAATCTGGGGGCAAGATGGGGCAAAGCCTGACAGGAGGAAAGGTAGATGCTACACTCAAGTGAGCTGGAGAGGAGGGCAGGAGCTTGCAAAACTGTTCAGGGTATTGGATTCTGTGAGATGAAAACAACTACCATCCTCAATGGCCATGAAACAGGCTTTAAGGTAGATCTGGTATGCCTTCCCAGCATGCAGCACAGAGCAGGAGCACCCTGATGGAAGTGGAGTGCTCAAGCTCAAGAGTCTAGAGTCTCTCGGATGGAGGGGGGATCTGGGGGGTGTTAAGCCTGGGGAGGGGGTGAGGTGGAGGAGCATGCCCTGCTTCTCTGTAGAATGGAGATGCTGCTACTGGGATGAGACTCGTAAGCTCACGTACATCCAGTGAATGTTTCTGTTAACTTTCACATTAGTCCAAGTCCAGTCTTCAGCCAGCTCAGCCGGGGTAAGAGTTGAGGCTGAAAAACTGAGTAATCGGAGGTCAAGGGCACTTGGCTTAAGCACTGTCCAGTGAACAAGGTCTCGGTTGCTGCCTTTCCTCAAGACAGTTCTGCTCCAGTGTTGAGGCTCGCAAGCTCTGCTTCTTCCACCGTCCGCCATCCTCAGAAGAGGGCCCTCCTTCCTGCCCAGGACTGAGAAGCCAAAGGGGAAGGCTGACGTACCAGGCACGTTCTTTCCTCCACTGGGCTCTCTCCCAACCTCAGAAAGAATTGCACCCTTGGGCTGGAAGTGAGTGCAAACTCCGGCCAGTGGCAGAAACTCAAATGCAGATCCTCAAGTAGGAGGCTCTTTCTTCTAGGACAGTTCCTCTAACGAACCAGCTAGACTGAGGAGTTCGGATTAGAGTTCAATGGGAGAAACTGGCTTCAGTGGGGTTGAGTAGCACTGAGATTGGGGAGATGCCAGCTACAGATGTTCCTCCCAAGAAGCTCTTCACAGTCCCAAGTGACTGGAGTCTCACTTAACAACTGGAAATGGATAATCTGGTTGAATGTTGGTTAGCATCCTCTGACAGCTTCTTTCCCAGTCCTGCCTGGTCTAGTGAGCTCCGTGGAGCACTACATTTAAGCCTCTGGTGGTGGCTTGACTCTGTATCTCTACTAGAGAAAGGTAGAGACTGGATGGTGTACTATTCTGAAGGTGTTACTAGAAAGGGGCTGCCCCAAATCCCCACGGCCAAACTTAGGCCCTTAGAAAGCTTGTATATTTGTGTTTTTTCGCCACAGCACTTAATATAACAGTAGCTACTTGAGTACCCAGTCTTAGTTTTTCGACTGCTCCACAGCCAACTACCACAAACCTAGTGACCTGAAACACAAGGCTGGAATCAGTGCCAGCTAGGCTGAGTTCTCATCTGGAGGGTCTGAGGGGGAATCAGTTTCTAAACTCAGTTCCTTGCAGTTGTAGGACTGAGGTCCCTGTTTCTTCTTGGCTGTCAGTTGGGTACCATCCCCAGCTCGTACAGGCCTCCTGTATCCCTTGCCATGTGGTCCCCTCTGTCTTCAAGGCAGCAATGGTACTTTGACTCCTTCTTATGCTTCAATTCTCTTGACTTTCTATGGCTGTGACTTTGAGACCCAGCATGTAAATGGCTCACATGATTAGGCCAGGCCCACCCAGGGTATTCTCCCTTCTGTCATAATGCAGCAATCACAGGAGTGAGAGCTCATATTTGCAGGTTTCACTGACACTAGCCTTTATTAATACAAGGCATGCACACCTGGGCATGGAAATCTTGGGCCTAGTTAGGATGCTGCCTATAAGCCTCTGCTAGAACTCCCTACTGGAGGAGAGAGCTCTTCTCTCCATGCTCAGCACCTGTAATGGAACTGGACCAGAGGAGGAACTGGAGCTTTGGGGACTTAGTCTTGAATACTCAGGCACTAAGGATTAACCAGGTCTCTGCATAGATGTGGCCTTCAAGTTTGTGACACAGTTGCAACCCCACGTCCCAGTTTACCAAGAGGGCTGCCTTCTGAGTTTATTTTTAAAACCTTCATCTTCCCCTCCCTTTGGCTTTGTATGATGTCAGTGTCCCTAAGTCCCACTCCTTTAGGGCAGCTGGCTCTAGTACCTCATTATGGTCCATGGCTTACACTGTGGGCAGTCATGGACCTGACCTTTCCTGACGCTCAAACACTTGCAGACGTGGCTGCGAGAAAACTGACTTCAATGCAGGTTCCACGGGAGCGGAGGGAAGGGTCTCTATGAAACAGCTTTTGTGACTGCGCTCATAAAAAGTCCCTATGTTGGGGGAGTGCTGCCCCCTTTGGGCCAGAGGGAGTAGTTCCTGCACTGGCCCCATGTTTTCCTGACACCAACACCTCGCTACCTTCCACCCTCATCAAAAGGGACTCACTCCCAGTTCACTGCTACACTTGAAAATAGTATTTGATACCAGGACTATACTAACTCTGTCCCCGACTTTTTAGAATATCCCTGGGGGATTTGAGGGCGTAGGAAGTGTGCCTTATCAAAGGAAGAATTCAACCCTATTTGGGTCCCGAGCCCTCCTCTCCCTATGTGCTAATCTGCTGATGGCTCACAGCACTCCTGCGGCCACATCTCCCCATACTGTGGCAGACATTGCTAATCCATCACAGCACGCAGTCCTCAGTGATCATCTGCAGTGCATGCGGGGTCCGTCCCATCCTGGTCTTCCTGACAGCTACTAACAGTAGATTGCAACTTTACTGTTTGATGCTACCCAAGGCAGCAAGAGGATGGCTTGAAATAGGCCTTGGCCCTACATTCTCTCCCCAATGGCATTTGGTGGCACAGGGTTGGGGTTCTATGTTCAGTCTCCTTCCCGAGGCCCTCTCTTCTGTGTGGATAAAAGGTACAGGCTGGGTAAATCCCTATCCTTTCCCAAATTCAACCTACGAGGCAGGAAAAGGGGACAGCTTAGAACAGAGACAAGGTTGTCCAGGATTTATGGATCAAAGTTTTGGGAGCATCTAAGCTGCGGAACTTCTGCTGTAAGTCGAGGTCTTCCTGGTCCTTCAGTACAGTTGTGCTTTTAGGAAGAGACCTGGCCTGAGCCCTGGGCATGTGTTCTAGTCTGCGTTTTGTTACCAAGTGCTGTGTGTCTTAGCCTGAGTTGCTTAACCACTCTGGACTCACTTTGCAATAAAAGGAATGGATGGGGGTTATGGGCTAGGGGTGGCAATGGTTAGCTGCCAAGTAAATTCTTCTCCCCTCAAAGCTAAAGAGCCCTAACTTCTCTCAGGGGGCCTCAATCTTCACCTTTACAGCTTTCCCTGTGCAGACCCAGTCATCCCTAGCTGTCTGGGGATGCTGCTCCCCTCTCTGGCTCTCTGAAAGTCGCCAGGTCCCCCTGGGTAGCTTCTCTGGTAGATACGTGTGAGATGAAAACCTCAAGGCATGTGCTGCGTGTGTCACTGGCCTGCAGCAGGCCAGGCTATGTGAGAGCTGTTGCTTTCAAACCATCTGTGCTAGGTGCTCTGCATGCTGTTCTCAGACCCAAATTTGCATTGGCAACTGGGGTTACAAAGTCTGAGGAGGAAAGTCGCCAAATCAGGGTGTTCCTTCTTGTAAGCTTCTGAGGCCCAGATTCTCTAAGCCTTGATGATGCAGAACGCCATTATGCTAGGCAAGCAACACTGTTCTAGAACTGAATACAAAAATGCTGTGGCCCCAGATCTGCTTGACTGGAAGGGTGGGAGCAATGGTGAAGTAACCCATTCAATGAACACTAGGCTATCTGCTCTGGGGACTGTTCTAGGCACTAGAGAGAGTGGGGGAGAAAACGTAGCCCTGACTGTGAGCCAACAGCCCAGATGGACCTGCAGAACAAATAAAATGCTGGGTAGTGACATTTGGCCTGTGCAGGAAATGAAAGCCAGCAGAAGGATAGAGAACCTAGGGGAAGCCTCAGATCTAGTACCTGGTGTGGGTTTGAAGGATCCTGGGTCAGTTACCTAACCAAGGCCACCTGCCACTTCCTGATCTGCAAACCAATCTACTGGTTTCAGAGAGGAGGGCTTGGAGACCTGGATCTGCTAGGTGCTTTTGGCTGGAACTTGAAGACAGATTTGAAGTTTGAAGACTAAACTGTTAATTTTAAGATGAACTTCAGATGCTAAATGAGTTTGAGGAAAAGGCTGCACACTGTCCTCTCCCTTCAGAGGCCCATGTTAGCATATTAAAAGTTAAGTCCTGTGAAGGAATGTTGGCCACTGTTTAAACCAGTATCTCCCAGACTGAGTAAACACATATTTCTTTGGGAGTAACCATGGAAGCCAGGGTTTAGTGGACTAGCTTGGGAAAGGCTCACCTAACTCATGAAAGGAAAATGGAAAGCACTGGAATAAGGTCAGAATGCAAAACTAAGTGATGGCCTGCTTTGGTCCTTTACTGACACCCTGTTCCCAATCAGTGATCTTAAAGATGCGGTCAGCTGGGGATCATCTTCTAGGGTAAAGAATGACTGCCTTGTGTTAGAGCGACTTTCCCCACACCAGCGGCTTCCTAAACTTCAAGTTGATCACTTCAGAACAAAATTTCCTTGTATTTTAAAAAATAAAAAATAAAAACCCCAGACAGAACTGGGTAACACGTGAGTCACGGTATCTGAAAGGCACAAACTCGGCTAACTTAATAGAAACCGTCTGAGTTCGTAAGGTTGAATCAGAATTTGACCTTGAGTGCTGGGCAAAATGTCCCTGTTTCCACACTTACAGGTTTATTAGAAGCTCTTATTAAAAGGGTGGAGTAACTTTAAAAGTCAGTAAGAAATGAGGGCGGAGAAAATAACTGGGTTTAGGGCAAGTGGGAATGATAGGGCTGTTGTCCCATTTTTGGGGGGAGTCCTCAGTCCCACTGAAGGACCAAATGTGGAGCTGAACTGCTACCTTAGCGGGGGTTTAAGTCTGAGTGGAAGGGCTCTAACATGCTGGACTGAAGCAGGCGTGGCAGACTCAGGAGTTTTCTGAACTGTTCCTAGACCCGGGGCCACAATTCCGGGCAAAGATTTTTATCTGGCCGTAGGAACGCTTGTTGGGTTAATGCTTGGTTTAGCTCCTGGCGCCGCTTGGTGTTTAGGGGGAATAACTCACGTGTGCTTGTTAGTGCAGAGCAAGAGCAAGTACTGCAGTATGTGTCCTGGGTCATAACTCAGAGGCCAACAATCAGAACATGAAAGTACATGGACTACAAAACATGTGGAATGTTCATATAGTACGTGTATGTGGAAAAGATTAAAAAACCATAAACCCGCACACGTTAATGAGGACAGATGGCCGGCACAATGGATGGGAGAATAAATCAGGGCCTCCCCTGACCTGTCAGCCCATCTTGGACTCCAGGCTAACCTGAACCTCTTCTGCGGCACTCCCCCCACCCCCCCACCCCCACCTCTTCCCCTACTTCTGAGGCCAGCTGGAGAGGAAATGGAACAGTTCCCAAACTAAAAAAGGAAGCTCACCTCAGAGTCCTGGTCCCAGGATGGAGGGAAAAGGTGGCTCTGGAGCAACCTACACAAGGGGAATTGAGCAAACTGCAACAACCACCAAAAAAAAAAAAAAAATTACTGCCATGAATCTTTCAGCTCATAAAACTCAAGTTCACCCCTTAATGGGTCAAAAGTCAGTGGCTCTCAACAGCTCATCTTGTTGGCCATTTGCAGTGTGGGTTGGAGAGACCTCAAGAAGGATGCGAGGTGGAAGCCCTGGAGTTAACTGTCAAAGGTGGTTTGCTTTTGGCTACATCTCGGCCTCACTGTGAACATGCCTGCGCCCTGTGTACGTCTAGATTCATCCCAGTAAAACAGTGGTCTTGGGGGGGTGCAGTCTTCACACGTGGAAGGTGGTGTGACCGCTTGCCTCTGCTCCTCTTCCAGTGTGGCCTCATGGAGCAGGTCTTTCTTTCAGAAGTCTCCCTGGAGCAAGGATCGGCTTTCTCTACCAGTTTGGGCTTTGGTTCTTTCCTTGGAATCACTCCTCACCTCTCCCCCCTTCCTGTGGGGAATCTGTCTCTGTGCCCTTGTTGCAATACTCCCCAGTCCCAATCACCCACAGGGGTGGGATGCAAAGGTCATGTGAACTTAGAGGCGGGTGGCATGCAGTCCAGGCAACACTGGAGGCTCATGCAGAACATGTGTTTTCAGCTTGGGCTGAGGCTTGACTTCTGGTTCAGTGGTGGCGGACTCTGATTTAAAACAAAAGTTCTTATTTCATAATAACGACAGGTGGGGAGTAAATACTGCCGCTCCCTGAGATGAGGGAGGGATGTGGTGGGAGTAATCACTGTCCAGCTTTGACACCCTGAATTCCATCTAGAATCTTTTTTTCTAGTGCAGAGGCACTAGTAGGTGCCTTATGAACTGCTAAAGCTCTCCTTGCATTTTGTAAAAGGAAGAAATCATTTTCCATCATAGCTAGAGGTGAGGACTGAACTAAGGTTGGTTTCTCCCATGTGGGTGACTCTGGCTACTTATTATTTTTCTTTTTTTTTTGTACAAGCAATGGTATTTGGTATAATCACATAGTTGTGCATTCATCACTACAATCATTATTAGAGCATTTTCATTATTTCAATAATAAAAAGACAAAAAATTTCACCTCTCAATCTGTTCCCCTGCTGTACATAGCTGCTATTGCTGTCTATTCTTGCACAATTAAGCAGTTTTTTTTGCGATATATTCACATACCATATGACCTATCCAAAGTGTATAATTAATGGCTTTAGTATAATCACAATGTTGCGCATTCATCACAAAACATTTTAAAATTTCATTACTCCAAAAAGGAAAAACTCCACATCATAGTTCGCCTACCCTAGTCTCTGGGCTACTTATTAAACTCTTCACCTCTCATCTAAGAACTCTGATTAGGAAAGGGTTTCATTTCCTCAGTAATTTTTTTTGCATGAATTATTTAATTATCAACATTTTACTTTACAATACCATAAATATACACAATTTCTTTGTTTAAAAATGAGTCTGAGATCACTTCAGAGGTTCAGCCCATGCAAGTTGCAGCACGATCTCATTGACTGCCACAGAACACAGTGCCTCAAATAGTGGGGCTCCTCAGGGCTCTAGCGACATCCAGAAACTATAAGCAGGGGAGACAGCTCAGGAATTCGGCACTCTGTCAGTGGGGCCTCAACTTTGGAATTCATGCTTCCCAGTGTGACAGAGCTAGACTCATTTATAGGTTCCTCTACATGTGGCTCATCTACTCCTTTTATTGGAACCTATAATTAGCATTATACTTGATAAGTATCTGTTCCAGAGACTTAAATCTTTGGTCCATTCATGTGCCAGTTGAGCCCTGAATCTCAGCAGAGTTGCAACACTCAAGTTCACTGGACTTGCCCAGGACATTTAACAAGGAGATTATGATGGACAATGCCCACCCCAAGGAACAGAGTATCTACAACTGCAAGCAAGATAGTTCCATCCATCTGTCCCATGAGATCCAGGCTCCCTCTAATTAGAAGCAGAGTGGGCACCACAGCCCAAAATCCTCAAGACTGGGGAATTAAAAGTGGACTAAAACAGACGTATTCTTATTCTATAGACTTATTATCCTGACTTTAAGCCTACGATCATGTAATAAGTTACTTTGAATTGGTTGTCTTGCTCTTTTGAATTTGTATGAAACTTTGTAAAAAAAAATGACTCTGGTTGAAGAAATTTAAGTATCAGTGTTGGACTTTGCTCCCATGCTGACTGATTTTCAGCAATTTCTCCATTGGCAAGTTCATTTTCTTCTCTGGCAGATGTAAAACTACATTTAAAACAAGTGATTTCCTCTAGTCCAAGTTTACTGCCTTCCCCAGGACTCACTGTAACATCCAATAAAATGTCACCAGCTTTATTTCGACTTCTGTCATCTACTCGTTTGGGGAGTACAGTTTGTTGCCGGATCCCGGGGCTCTTCTAGAGCAAACTGGCTTAGCTGTAAGGATATATCCAGGCTATGGTTTCAGTGCTAGACCGTAAAGAGGCCATTTCCTGCACATCAGGGTCCGAGTCACTCTGAGGCCTTCCCAGTAACAGGCCATCTGTCCCTTTCCCTGACACCACCTGCAGCTTGCATGGGTTGTCCACAGACTGTGCAGTAGACAAAAGTTGCCTGGTAAGACGAAGTTGCCATCCAGTTTTCTCAGAGGGCAGCCAATTTTTTGTTAATCTCTTCATCTTTATCAATTCTTTCTCTTTCTGCTTTTCGTTAAATTGTTAAATGTTCTGAAAACATTGTCCTGAGTGTGGCATCGACTTCTCCTTCCTCGCTTGTGTCACAACACCGGCAGAGGCAGCCGCTTCACTCAGGCAAACCGTGCCTCCAGGAAATCCTGTACAGACCTCTTGTCTTCCAGCCACACTGCTGAGAGCAACCCTGGTCGACCTACACACTTATTTGCAGACTTCACAGTGTTGAGTCCACGCTGAAGAAGGGAATTCTGGACATTTTTAGGAACTTAGTCCTCCTCTTCCAACGGCGTTGGTCACCGCCAGAGTCGTGGCTGCCGCGGCGGAGCCTGGACCCCCGTAGGAGAGAGCGGCAGAAGGCGACGGCGATCCACCTTCCGTGCTTTGCTTCCGCCGCTTTCTGGGCTTCTCAGAAGACCTGCTCAGACCGGGCAAACCGGACGCCAAGCGGGCTCAACACGCACGAGGCTCCCGCAGAATAACTTCCGGGGCAGAAGTCAGCGAGGCTCCGCCCTGCGCCGTCCCCGCGAGCGGAGCGTGGTTGGGGAGGGGGCGGAGAAACGAGCGCCTTCCAGACCCGCCGGCTTTGAAGGGGTCGCGGAAGTTGTCGCTTTTGCACGCTGATCCGGGGAGGGGAGAAAAAGGCAAGAACGGGGTTGCAGTAATTTCTAACGGTCTTATTTGCATACTTGACTGCCCCTAACTGGCCTGGGTTCCGTGAGCTTGGGGACTTTGGCTGTTTTGCTTACCATAACACGCTGGTAGCACAGTACCTGATACAGAGCAGGTGCTTAGACACCACAGGTACCGAGAATCAAGCGTTCCTCACAAATCCTGCAAAAGGAACTCTCCTTACAGTGGAGGTTCAGTTGCACAAAATTTTATTATCTTGAAATTTTGGAAGACCACAGTCTGAAATCACCTCAACTGATGCTCACAGGTAGAAAGGAAGTAAACTTTAGAGTAACTTCCTAGAGTATGACCTTACACTTGTTGGTCATCGTGTTTAAGAAATGTATTGATGGCTTGGGATACAACCTCTAGCTACAGCATTGTATACTCACTCAAAATGTAGATTTAGCAACTTAAGTGGAAGTCAAAGATTGGCAGCTATGAAAAAAACAGAAGACTGCAAATGCTGGAGAGGATGTGGAGGAATGGCAACACTCATCCACTG
The DNA here is from genome assembly GCF_030445035.2 of Dasypus novemcinctus. Classification (NCBI taxonomy): domain Eukaryota; kingdom Metazoa; phylum Chordata; class Mammalia; order Cingulata; family Dasypodidae; genus Dasypus; species Dasypus novemcinctus. The sequence goes on along the minus strand of NC_080691.1, from coordinate 23,758,761 downwards.
CTGGTGGGAATGCAGAAGGATCCAGCCATGCTGGAGGACAGTTTGGCGGTTTCTCAAACTAGCCATAGATTTGCCATATGACCCAGCAATTCCATTGCTGGGTATATACCCAATAGAACTGAAAACAAGGACACAAACCGATATATGCACACCAATGTTCGTAGCAGCATTGTTCACTATTGCCAAAAGTTGGAATCAACCCAAATGCCCATCAACAGATGGATAAATAAAATGTGGTATATACATACAATGGAATACTACTTGGCTTTAAGAACAAATACACTACAAACACACGTGATAACATGGATGAATATTGAGAACCCTATGTTGAATGAAGCAACCCAGGCATTGAAGGACAAATACCACATGACCTCAATGATATGAAATAAGTAAACCAAGCTGCCTCAGAGAGCTAGAGACTGGATGATAGACTTACAGCAAATTGGGGGGTAGAGGAAAGATGAAGCAACGCCTATGTGGGTGAAATCTATGATAAGCTGGAGGTAAGTATTTGTACAAGGAAGGGATAAAATGGGGGCATAGGGTTACCTTTGGGTGGGGCTTTGTGGGCTTGAGGGGGGCTAGGGATGGGAGGATGGGTAATATTGCCCAAGAAATTGGGGGGAGGGTGGGGCAACATACGAACATAGGCGATTGTCAGGTATTTGGTTGAGTATAATGCTGAGAAAACCGTTTCAAAAATATAAGTTACCTGTTTAAGATGCTTAAAGGGTATAATCTGATGCAGGACAGGCTCCTAGGGAATATGTGAATGCTCATTTTGCCATAGTGGGTTATATCATTGGATAGAGACCCATATAATGAGAGTGAAGGTATACCCACATCCTGGGGAGGACTGATGCCCTCAAATAGAGGGAATTGTATCTCTCAAGAGAAATGGTGACTCCCAGTGCATTAGGGCAGTTGAGCATGTCAGACCCTCAACACCCTTGTAAGTATCTCTGAACACGGCCTTTCAAGCAATGAAGATATGCCTTTGGAAAGCCAAGTGTTGCCCAGGTGCTAAAACAAATACCATACAATGGGTCTGCTAAAAAGGAATTTATTGACTCATGTTCTTGAGGCTAGAAGTCCAAAATCAAGGCATCAGCAAGGTGATGCTTTCTTCCTGGAGACTGGCATTCTGGGGCTGCCTGCCACTGAACCTTGGTCCTTGGCTTTTATCGTATGGTGACCCGACACGTGGATCAGTCGAACCAAGACCTGAGGGAGGGAGTGGGAATGAAAAGGGACAAGAGACACAAAGAATGGAGACAAGACAGGATTCTGATCAAGTCTCATTTATTGAGGGTCAGTCAGGGGTTCTTATAGCCAGGGATGAATGAGGTGGTACATACTGACAACACATGTGTCAGTGAATGATTGGTTAACTAGATTTTGATTCTCGTGCCACACGCACGGGCAGATGGTTATTTGGCAACATCCATGGAAAGACTTTCGTGCTCTTTAGGGAGTGCCCAATTGGAGCCCAGGGGAGTGGCGTAAGAATAGAAACTTAATTGCTTCAGCGAGGGTGGGGAAACAAACTTAACAGTTAGTATCTAAAAATAGCATTTAGCAACAAGATGGCCAATACAACACCTGTGCCAGAGGCAGCTTCCCACAGGTCCCCCTTTTCTTTAATATTTTTAGCAGAAAAGGAAGACTGACAAGACAGCCCATTCTGGGGGGACTGTGCCTGTCTTAGGTCAGGGCTGGCAAACAGACGATTGCATTAGACCTTACCCGTCATTGAGAATCGTGGCAGTGAAAGGCCACGTCCCTGTCTTAGGTGGTTGTTATCACGAGAATGCCTTGCCCAGTTGCCCACCATTGACTAACCAGTCCAGCGCCTCAGAAGATACTGACGAGATATTCATGGTCTGGGATCAGGCCTACTGGCTGGATCCATTTGCAAGTCGATCCCTTGTCGTAGTCGGCCATGTCCAGTCTATGATAATGGACCTGGATGGGCTGCATTTTTATGGCATTCAGTTGTTGCTTTAAAAAGGCCATAATCTTGTTAAAGAGAATAGGTCCTAGCAATAGAAGTATTAGTAAGCCAAGCAGAGGTCCCAAGAGGGGGAGTATGTAGGGTAACAGTCCATTCAACCCACTCCACAAGGGGCTGTCACCGTAGAAGCGCGTGATGGCGCTCTGCAGGGCAGGGAGCAGCTGCTCCTGCATTTCGTGGCTGCACAGCACGTAGCCGGGGGCCACGCAGGTCTGGCCGGCGTATAACAGAAGGGCTCCCACGATGGTGACGAAGCTGCATAGAAGGATTCCAGGGGGGCTGCACAGCTGCATTGGTTTTAGCATTGGTTACTCCCCTGCAAGAAAACAGTATTCATCTCAGGGAGAGTCCTCTACCCTGGGTAGATTGTTATTATCCATTTGTTTAACCAATGGTTCCGGCAGCCACCTGGCTGCATCTAGTTCTTTTGAATAGACGCAAACTGATCCTCTGCCCCATATTAGGATGGGATCGGGCCCATGCCAAGTATTGTCCATTGGGTCTTTCCACAGAACTGTGGCATGGTTAGTGCTGGGGTTAGAGTGCCAGAAGTGCTGGGCTGCAGAGTGTCCCTTTTGGTCTAAGCTTAAAAAATTTAAAATGAAAAGAGAGTGGGATAATAGATTTTTGGGGGATCCTCTGACAGGATACCACTCCCCCTTTTTAATTTTTTCGATGGTATTTTTTAGAGACAGATGCACTCTTTCGACTATACCTTGCCCTTGGGGGTTATATGGAATGCCTGTGATGTGTTTTATGCCTAAATGCTGGCAAAATGTGGCGAATACATGGCCAGTATATCCAGGGCCATTATCTGTCTCTATCTGTTGTGGGGTTCCTAATACTGACATGGCAGTTAACACATGTGCGATAACATTTTTTCCTGCTTCCCCTGTTTGTGGGGTGGCGAAGATAAAGCCGCTAAAGGTTATCAACCGTAACGTGTACATATTTTAGATTACCACATTCAGGAATATGAGTTACATCCATTTGCCAGTGGGTATTAGGTATCAGACCGCGGGGGTTTAGTCCTAAATGAGGTGTAGGTAAAAGGGTTACACAGGAAGGGCATCCTTTAACAATCTGACGAGCTTGTTCTCGGGTAATTCTGAACATCACCCTTAAAGTATGTGCATTAATATGATGTAACTGGTGGGCTTTAACAGCTTTGTTAAGGTTATTCGAGTTGTCATGCATGCCCTGGTTAACATAGCACAGTAGCCGAGTGGCCTGATCAGCCAAATGGTTTCCTTGGGTGAGGGGACCCGGAAGATTGGATGAGCTCTGAGGTGACCAATAAAAAAGGGGTGATTCCTTTTATGAATAAGAGATTGCAGTTGAGTGAACAAAATAGCCGCCTCCGAGACGTTTTTTATTTGAGCAGTCGTTTCAAGTAAAGGGACTGACTGAGCTATATAAGCGCCATCCTTGAAGAGGTTAAAAGAGGCACTTCGGAATGCAGAGAACACAGCTATGACAGCTTGTAGTTCTGTAAGCTGTGCAGATTTTGAATGAGTTTGAAATCGGACAGTTCTGTCATTAAAGACGTAAGCAGCCATTCCCGAGGAGGACCCGTCAGTGAATACTGACAGGGCTCCAGTGATGGGTTGGAGAGAGGTGGTCAAGGGAAAAATGAAGTCATGCGTACTCAAAAATTGTAGTAGCTTATCATTGGGGTAATGGTTGTCTATTTGTCCGGCATAAGATGCACAAGCAATAGGCCAGCTGTCAGTTGTCTGCAACAGCCAGCTGATTTGTTCCTTAGTATATGGCTGAATAATGGTATCGGGTTCCTTACCAAAATAACATTTGCCTTGTTCTCTCCCCAGGCAGACAATATCTGCAACAGCTTGGTAGTAAGGATAAATTACCTTAGCGGGTGATGCAGGTAAATGCACCCACATTATGGGGGGCCAGAATACCGCCGTGGGAGTAAGAGAAGTTTGACATATGACAAAATCAAGGGTTGGCTATATAGTCCATGGTAGTCACAAATTGTGATTGTATAGCTTGTTCAACCATCTTAAGGGCTTGGCGTCCTTCCTGAGTAATACTCCTAGGAGAGTTGGGGTTAGAGTCTCCTTGTAATATGTTAAATAGGGGTTTTAAGTCTCCTGTGGTTAGTTTTATGTAGGGACGGAGCCAATTTATGTCGCCTAAGAGCTTTTGGAAGTCATTTAGGGTTTTTAGTCTATCTAAAGGTTGGCCTTCTGAGTAGTTATTTTATTTCCTGCCATATGGAAACCCAGGTAGGTGTAAGGATCTTGTAACTGTACCTTATCAGGGGCAATTTGAAGCCCGTGTGCCTTTAAGGCTTTTTCCATATCATGGTAACGTTTTAGGACATCTTGTCCATTTTTACCAGCCATCAAAATGTCATCCATGTAGTGGATAACATAAAGGTCCCTCCATATTGCTCTTACTTCCCTTATGGCAGTAGCCACAAATTTTTGATATAAGGTAGGGCTATTTGTCATGCCTTGGGGTAAGACCTTCCAGTGATATCTCCTCATGGGTTCTTTGAAATTCACAGAGGGGAGGCTAAACGCAAAGCGCTTTTGATCAGCCAGGTGTAATGGGATAGTAAAGAAGCAATCTTTTAGATCTACGATAATTTTATCATGTCCAAGGGGGATGGCTACAGGGGTTGGAAGACCAGGCTGCAAAGCTCCCATAGTTACCATTGTTTTGTTCACTGCTCTTAAGTCCTGCAATAATCGCCATTTCCCAGATTTCTTTTTAATGACAAAAATAGGAGTGTTCCAGGGAGAGTCACTCTCTGTGATATGTCCTGCCGCTAGCTGTTCCTGTACTAACCACTGGGCGGCCTGTAGCTCGTCTGAGGATAAAGGCCATTGATCGACCCATACAGGTTCATCTGAAAGCCAGGTGATTTGGTCTGCATGGGGTACAGGAAGATCAACAACCCCTAGGCTAAATTTCCCAGGCCCCTTTTGCTATTTTGTCCCTTTATAGATAGGGGTTGAGCAATGCCTGATTCGGATTTTCCTAAACCTTTTCCCTGTTTAAACCCTTGCGAGAGCATTTGAGCTGTGACTATATCATTGGGACTACACATGAGAAGCCCTATTTGAGAAAGCAAATCCCCTCCCCAAAGGTTAATGGGGAGCCCTGGTATTACATAGGGTTGTATAGTTCCTTGATTCCCTTCTTTATCCTTTTTTGAGCTTTTTTCGGGATTTTGAGCTTTTTTCGGGATTTTGACTCTGACCTATGCCCCTTAAATTAGTCAACGTGGGAGAGAGAGGCCAATTAAGTGGCCAATCTTCTCTTTTCAGGATAGTAACGTCTGCTCCAGTGTCCACTAATCCACTAAACTGTCTCCCGTTGAGCCACAGGGTCATCATGGGTTTATTGGCGGAGATAGCTTGTGCCCAATATGCATCAGAGGAACCAAATCCTCCTGAGCCGCGCTTATTGCATTTAATTTGATTGTTTGTATCTAGCAATGGAAGCAGCAATAGCTGGGCTATCCTTTTCCCTGAAGGAATAGTGGTAATATTCTGTGGAGAGGATGCCATGATTTTTATTTCCCCTGTATAGTTGTTATCAATGATACCCAGGGAAACTAGGAGTCCATCAATTATGGAGCTACCACGTCCAATTAACCCGAAGGTGTTTTTTGGCAAAGGACCAAATATGCCTGTTGCTAAAGCTTGCACTCCCATTTGTGGTGTTAGTACTGTGTGGGTGGTGGCACAGAGGTCCAATCCTGCGCTCCCTGGGGTGGCTCTACAGAGGTCTGAAATGGATTGCTGTTGGCAGGAACGGAACGAAGTTGATTGCCCCATAAACTTGTTTGGGTTTGGGGGCCTGGGGCTGGCCCCGTTCCCGTTTCCCTGGGCGGGAGGTAAGGGTTGACCATTGGCGTCAGTTTTTGATTTACATTCGTTAGCCCAGTGCCTTCCTCATCGACATCGAGGACATAACCTAGGAGTAACGCTTTTCCCTCCTGTAAGCTTTTGACCCTTGCAGTTTTTAGCAAAATGGCCCTCTTCACCACAGGTGAAGTATTTCCCTTTATTTTGCTGGGCCAGATACTGTTTAACTGTAAACCCTTGTAGGGCTGCTGCCATTGCTAGACCCTGTTGATATGCAGCTCCTATGTCCGAGCACAATCTAATATAGCCAGACAAACCAGTCTTTTTTCTATACGGGCGGATTGCGGCCCGGCAAGCGGCGTTTGCATTTTCATAAGCTAATTGTTTTACAAATTCAGTGCCTGCCTCTGCATTTCCAAATATCCTCCCCGCGGCGGTTATGAGCCAATGTACAAAGTCTGCAAAAGGCTCATGCGGTCCTTGTTTTATGCTAGTGAGGGAGGAACTAAGATCTCCTTTGGTAGGTAATTTTCTCCAGGCTCTAGTGCCTGCAGCTTGAATTTGCGCAAATAAGCCTGCATCATATTGCATTTGGGTTTCATTGGAAGCATAATTTCCTTCTCCTATTAGCATATCTAGGATCTACCCGTTGCCCACTTGCACAATGCACCTGGCAGTATCTTTGCAAAGCTCAACATACTCTGATTTCCATAACAAATAATCCCCTCCAGACAAAGTAGCATGGGCAGTAGTGTGCCAATCGATGGGGGTGAGCCAATTTTCAGCAATGGATTCTACAATAGCTAGGGTGTAGGGAGTGGTAGCTCCCTATTGGGTTACCGCGGTTTTAATTTCCTTAATGAGTTTAAAGTCAAAGCTGCTATGGTGTCTCCAGGCCTGATTCTGGTCATCTGTGGTTTCAGTTACAGGAAAAACCTCGGGTTCATTTAAGGTAGTTAAAGGATTAGAAGCCTGGGGGTTCCTTAACGCTGCTCCTCCCGCGGTGGCTTGGCGCCGGGCTCTATATTTTTAGTTTCACTTTTTGCTTTTCCTGTTTTCAGCTTTTCTAATTGGGATATAAGTTCTTGGTGCTCTTCCTCTAACTGGATTTGTTCTTTTAGTTTCTCTATTTTTTTCTAATACCTCCTTTCTTGGGTCGACTACCGGCATAACTATAGGTGAGGCTGCGGGATAGGGAACGTATGGCGGAGGTCGAGACTTTACCATCTCCTCCTCAGATTCATCCGGACGCTCCGGATGCATCAGGCGGGTTGGACTTTGGGCAGTCTGCTGATTTCTTAGGGTTGGTGGCTAGAGCCTCCAGCCCCTGCCCTTCTTGGAAAATTTCCTCACCCTTCTTAATAACATTTGCCACCACCATGTCCCTATGGCCAATACTTAAAATATCATTAATGAGATTCCAATATGAGAATGCGGTTACTGGGATTCTTTCAGGGCCAAAAGTTTTGTAAAAGTCCTGTAAAGCATCCCCTACGCTTTTCCATCTTCTCTCATCAATAGTTCCTTCTTGAGGAAACCATGGACATACTTCCTTCAAAAACTCAAAAAACCTCAATAACTGTTTTACTTTCACCTTTACTCCTCGTGTCTTTAATGCCTCTTGGAGACCCTCTACAAATGTCTCATGCTGGCTCATTTCTTGTCCCATGATCGCTGATCACTTACAGAGGCCTCGACCATGAGGCAGGTTCCCTCGCGACGTCCTCCTGATTCTCTCTTCTTGCGTTCTCTTTTCTTGTGAACTGGCCAGTTCCTCTATCGGCGTTCCTCACTGGATCCCTCGTACTCATGTTCCTGTTCGGGGGGAGTCGAACCAAGACCTGAGGGAGGGAGTGGGAATGAACAGGGACAAGAGACACAAAGAATGGAGACAAGACAGGATTCTGATCAAGTCTTGTTTATTGAGGGTCAGTCAGGGGTTCTTATAGCCAGGGATGAATGAGGTGGCACATACTGACAACACATGTGTCAGTAAATGACTGGTTAACTAGATTTTGATTCTCGTGCCACACGCACATGCACATGGTTATTTGGCAACGTCCATGGAAAGACTTTCGTGCTCTTTAGGGGGTACCCAATTGGAGCCCGGGGGAGTGGCATAAGAATAGAAACTTAATTGCTTCAGGGAGGGTGGGGAAACAGAAACTTAACAGGGTTAGTATCTAAAAATAGCACTTAGCAACAAGATGGCCAATACAACACCTGTGCCAGAGGCAGCTTCCCACAGTATGGCAAAGCACATGGCAGTCTCCTGACTTTTTTCTGACTTTGACTCTGCTTATGAAGGACTCTAATCCATATTAAAGCCACCTGATTCAGTGGGGCCACACCTTAACTGAAATAACTTCTTGAAGAGATCTTATTTACAAGGGTTCTACACCCACCAGAATGGACCAAGAGCATGTCCAAACTGGGGTACAAAACTTAATCCACCACATAATTAATTGGCTTGAGTTACAGAAACCACCTTTGAAGAGGTGTGCCCAGATGACAAAACCTTCATGTACAAGGGAAAAGACTTTATAACTATGTTGACTTTAAATATGGTCTAAAAAGTAGGCAACGAACTATTCTATATACCTCCAGTCCAGATAAGACACTCCAGTTTTCTCACTGGGGCAGAAAGATTGCTTTGTCTTCAGTTCCCTGGTTGATTGGAGTGTCAAATCTCAAGTGACAGCAGGAGGCCTGCTGAGTTAATCAATAGGATATCAGAGGAAAAGTTCATTCTTCCCGGCTTTTGTGCTCAATCTCACCTTTGCCTCCCCTCCCTCGACTTCCAGGGACTTAGAGCATGTTATAAACAACTTTATTTGGAGATGCTCAAACCCTAACACTCAAGGTGGCCACATAGGTCAGGGATATGAAATGGGCCTGATGGAGCTTGACCAAGAGCAGACATGTGTTGGCAGAGGGCACAGCTCCTGTCTAGCTCCAAGGCCGTATATGAACGCAGACCTTGTGTTGGCAGACTGTAACTTTTAAAGAGAATCTAGAAATTTTGATTTTTGTGGACAACTTCTAAATGATGGCAATTAATTCAAGTTTTTGAAAGACCCCATACAGACCAGACACACCTGCAGGCTGGATGTACACCACAGGTGGATGAACTGTCAGCATTCATTAGCTCCCAGCTCGAACAGGAGCATGTCAGCTGTGCCCTCCTCAGCCATGTGGGAATCTGCAGCAAAAGTCAAAGCATGCACCTCTGCATGTGCACTTGAAGGGTTCTTAATAGTTAGTGGAAAGTGAAGAAATACTGAAACTTGAAAGTAGTATACTAGAACACATTAGGTTTAAATACAGCCCAAACTGAATCTATTACCTTGACTTTCTGGCTTTAATGGAAGCAAACTTGTCAACAACACTTCAAAAGTGCACTTTTTTCTTATCTTGGATTTTGCTTATCTTGGCTAGAGCTGGAAAGTGGCAGTCTAGGTTCCTCTTGGGATTCTATCTCCCTGTGAGCTCATTTCTAGAAGTTAAATGCCTTTTTGAAGCATGCTGTTGTGGCTGCTTGGGGCTTCGCCCATGTGACTGACATGGGCAGAAGGAGATGGTTCTATTTGGCAAGTTCTCTGACCTGTGCGTGCTTGTTGACAGACTAAGTTGTGTTAAAAGTTATGGAAGAAGACTTACATTCGATCTGTCTTCTGCCTGTTTTGGAGCAAGTTTTACCATCTTCTGACCATGTTCTCCTCCTTGCCTTTGCTCTCCAGGAAATTGTGCAGAATGGCTCTAATTGGGAGCCTTGCTCTCAGATCTTCATGTTCTCAAAAAGGAGGAGTAGGGAATTTTGCCTCATGCCCTTACCACTGTTTCTGTCCCGCTCTGTGGTTATTTGGCTTCTCTTCTGGCTCTAAGGAGCTACTGCTGAGACCTCAGCAATAGATTGGCTCGAATGGAAGGTGACACAGAACATAAGAAATAGAGACAGAAAGACACGAGAGAAAATAAAGATGGGACCAGGGGACTCACAGCTTCTGGAACTGAGAGCCTCGACCCTAGTTTCCACATCGTATTTATTAGAAATTACAAAGCAGTAGCTGTTTACGTTCAAGGCTGTTTGTTATTAGAGCTGCAACATATACAATAGTAGGGAAGAGGCCACACAAAGTTCAGATGCCTCCCCACACAAGCAGTTTTCGTGCTGACCAGTGTTCCGTCTAGTCAAGGCCTGTTGTTCCTAAGCCCACACTTCTTTATCTGTGTTATGGAAACATTTCAACTTCAAGCCAGGTTTCCACATTTTGATTCAAGCTATTTCCCACAAGCTACCTTTTAGGAACACTGTCAACCAGAACTCGGAGCATCTTGTAATGAAGCTGGGCTCGGGAGTGACGCCCTGAACTTATTCTGGAACTAGACATTGGATTATTACCTTCACGTGTTGATGGATTTAGAGAATACCCGTCTCAGGGTCTTGGTTATCTATGCTCTCGACTGCTCCCCATCTTAGGTTTTCTGCTGCTGAATGCCATCAGCTTCTCCAGGAATTGTAGCCCTAGGGTTTCCTCTCTACTTGACTTCTCGGATGGTGAAAGGTGTGACCCTGAGCTTCAGGCCTCCACCAGTGAGCTCCTGGGACAGGAACTCAGACGTGGACAACTATCTCTCCACCTACGCTGTGGGCTTCCCTCTCAGAAAGGTGCAGTCCTGGGGCTAGTCAGCAGCTCGCTGTGATTATTCTTAAACCCTACCACCACTGGTTTGTCACGTCAGATGTGTTGACTGGAATCCTGCTCCAGAGCGGTGGACTGGCTCCCAAGGTTGGAAATACTGCTACTTAGGCTTCCTCGGTGAGTTCCCAACTAAAGTGCCGGGGGCTTCTGTTTCCCTCTGAGGTGGGTCCAAGCTCTGTGGTCCGGCTGGTATTTGTCATGGCCCTGCCACTTCTGAGCTCACAATTTAGAGTTCTTATTTCCCCAATCTTACAATTTTAAGATTTCAAGCAATCATATATGTGAACGTGTCAGGGCCATAGGATGAACTCACAGTGGGGGGAATTACTAATGATATTGCTGTTTCCTTAGGGCCCTTGAGGAGAAGCTCAATGGTCTGAGTTAATCTGAAGCCGTGGGTGCTGACCCATCTACTGGGTTTGACTGCATTGGTTCCATGGTCTGCTTATGCCCACGCTGGTAACTTTTTTAGTCGTATGTTAAAGACACATTCATGGCCTATAGAGGCATGCGCTTGGCTGGTATATATTTGGACCCTTACAGGCAGCGCCTTATGGCAGTAGTTGGTGGTGTGTATTGAGAATATTCCTTGTGCATAAGGAGCTGTTGCTTGAAATGGACCCAATATAAGCAAGGTTATGACCTAATGTTCTATGGGAGGTTATAGCATAAGCACTCAAGTGTCCTCAATGTGCCGGACACTTCATGTTAATTCTCTGAAGCTTTCAGTATCCATGGGGTCTATACTATATGCCCATTTTAGAGATGAAGCAAGGCTCAGTGTATGACCACATACTCACTATAAGGCTAGTAACTGACAGTGCCAGAGTGAAAACCATCCTAGTTTTGGGAGATGTGTGGAGGAATAAGTTCTACTCAATGCGGGTTTCCAAATCATTCAGATGACTTTCTTGCCACCAGTTACATGTGGGCTTCATCTTCCAGATTTTCTCCCTACAATGTGTTTCGTGTGATTCTTCTTTGCTGCTACTCATGGGGGCTTTCTGGGGGTTGCCAGCCCTGGGCCTTGATGGAAGCTGGTGACTGCTGCCTTCAGAATTGTTAGAGTAGGATCTGAGAGCCCAGCTCTTCCCGCTAGGTATATGATCTTCCAGCGCATGTGAGCCCTTTCTTTGTAATGGCCTCCCTCCAGGTATCCCAGGCAGAAGGGCTGGGTATTCAAAGGGTACAGGTGGCATTGAGCTACAGATGGAGGTGAACTGAAGGCCTGGCTGCTTAGATCCTTCTTTTGCATGGCTTCATCCAAGTCTCTATTGATGGCTCTGCACCCCCTACAAATCACCTATTTTGGCTCTTGATCTGCATTAAAATAACCTCTTGAGGAGTGGATGGTGCTCAAGCAGTTGAGCACCTGCTTCCCACATGGGAGGTCCCTGGTTCAGTCCCCAGGGCCTCCTAAAAACGAAAACAAGCAAACAAACTAAAAAACCAACTCGGGAGCCGATGTGGCTCAATGGTCGAGCTCCGGCTTCCCACATATGAGGTCTAGGGTTCAAAAAAAACCCTGGTACCAAAAAAAACCCCAAAACCTCAACTTCTATCATTGTTGACTGGCCTGTTTGAGCTTAATTCCAATATGCCTTTCACTTAGCCTGGCCCCTCCCTTTGCACCAGGTTAGCTCAGGAATCAGAAGCCAACTGTAGCTGCTCCATGGTCAGGTGAGCACCCTGTCTGCTAATCAACTGGGTGCTGGATAGCAAGATCACATGGTGTAAAAACATGGCCACCTGGTCAGCAGGGGCCTGGGGTCTGGGCAGTTTCAGCTCCCAGGGTCTTTGGGTAGGCAAGGAGATTACAATCTCTTAAAGGCACTGTGTGTGGTCTGGAAAAAGCTACTTCAGGCTACTTTGTCTCTCTAGTATCTGAGTAAAGAGCTTGAGTGAATGACTCAGGAGCAAGACTCCAGTCTTGTAAGTGGGGGAATCTGACTGCCTCTGTGATGAATTCACGTGGCGATGGCCCGGACAAATTGACTTTCACTCAACCATTGAGACCACTTTGGATTTGGGTCTTCACATATGGCAGGACCAGAACTGGCACATCTAACAAGTGCTTTACATGGACCTAAGATCTTAGGCCAGTCTTTTCTTTGTGCCTACCTTCCCCCAGTGTATGCCCATAGACTCTTTTCTGTGGTCTTAATATATACAGCCACATACATATGTATGTTTGAGAGGTGCTCTGTCACCTTTTCTAGACCCGGCTTTTCTAATGCAACAAGAAGTCCATGAAAATCTAAGTCCATGGACTTACAGCTCAGTCACTTTAATGTCTGCTTAACAGTCTGACTAATTCACCCATACTCCATCCCACAAACTAGGGGAAGTTGTTTCTTTTTTTCTTTGGCCCCTGAACAGTGCTACAATAAACATCATTGCATGTATATCCTTGTGAAGTGGTTCTTTTATTACTATGGGATAGATTCCCAAGAATGGGGTTGCTGGCTTGAAGAGTGTGTTATATACATAATTGTCTTACTAGCTGTTGCCAAATTGCCTTCCAAAAAGGACAGTCTATGCTCTGCTGTAAATAGTGGCCTTTTCATGGACCTAAAGGCAGAATGTAACTGGGCGGCCATCCAGGGAACTGGAATCTTTTTCATGATGTATCTAGAACATTCAAACCCCAATCCTGTCGTCTCATTGGCAGACTTTTAAAGTTTCAGTTAGTTGTCCCAGCACAGATCCATCTTTGTCAGACCGATTGATACTTCCTGATTACAAAACACTTCCTAAATCACAAATATATATGTGAATGTGCAGAGTCTATTTCCAAGTGGCACTCCTCACAAGATGTGTTCGAGCATTGTTTTTGTAATAGAAGACCAAATCTGAGTTTTTTGCTTTTTATTTACTTTAGACACTCTTGTTACCCTGAATAAGTTTCTTTGAACAGCTATCACCTAAACTATAAAAAGAGGCCAGTGCTGCCTTGACTGCATTTTTATTTGCTTGTTTTGGGATCTCTCAGTTCCAGGGTTCAAGATAGTAGTATCATGCCCAGCAAATGGTTAATCCTTTTCTCTTCATCCCTTCCCCTTCCCCTTCCCCCACTACAGTGGATGTGCATTTAGAAACTGCAACCTACTAACGGGGAAGTTATTTGGATGGGATGTAAACCAAATTGCTCGTGGCTTTGGAATGCCAGACAGGATTTTGCACATCGGCTTTATCTATCGCTACTCGCCACTAATAAGTCATTAACTTATCTGGGCGATGAATTGTGTCCACGTTGCTTATGTCTATCAAATCATAAACCCACAACCACCCTGGCAGATCGCACATGCGATGCTGCAGAGGCCTCTGTCTCGGAGCCAAGGGCTTTATATAACTCCACAGTGGTGGCCCCATCTGACTTACTTTTCAACAACTCTGTGTGGCACCCTTGCCTGTCTCTCGGTGACAAGCCAGGAACTTCTTCAGGCATTTTCCCAGCCAGCTAATCAAATGGAATCAGTGGGAATGTTTACAGCTTGCTGCCACTTAGGGAGCTTTATCACAGTCCTTTTAATATCAGCCCCCAAGCTCAGGCTGATAACAGAACAGGAGGGGCTGGGGGATGGAAGGCCTCTGGATAGCTGGTGAAGACCAGAAAACAAGATGTCAATCTAATCCGAAGGACCTCCCACAGGGCCCCTGCAGTGGCATAGCAGTTTGATCTGGGAATTCCTTTCTGGGGAATGACACGTCTCTAGTGCCAGCCAGATGTTTGGCATCTAATGCTATTGGTCCATTTGATACCAGAGCACCTAACATGTGCCAGGCTCTGTGTCGTTGCTCCAGGGGCAAGGTGCTGTGTGTGCTCTTTCTCTACCTGTTCACAAACATGTTGGGCCAAGAATCAAGCCTGAGTACTGTTCCTGTCTCTGCTGTGTGTCCTTGAAAGGCTTCTTTCTGGGCTATGGTTACCCCCTTTGTAAAAGGTGGCTTTCTCCAAATGTGTGTTAGGATGGAGATATGAAGGGCTGAAGTTCAGTTTTCACAAAGAACTGTGATGGTTGACCCAGATCAGAATATCTTGAGCTTTTCTAGCATTTTTGGGAAGAATGGGATAAATGAAATAGGTTAGGAAATCTAAAGGCAAAGATCCCTTAAAGGGCTCCAAAGAGTCTTCTAGACTTACTTTCACTTGTGTTGGAATATATACGGTTCATGTTGCTTACCTTTCAAAGAGTAACACTTTAGGGGTTCTTCATGCTAACATAAGTGACGTAACTACCTGACTATGGATTAACCACAACTCTAAATCCTGGGGAGATGCCCCCACCTTCCCCTCCAGACTTCCTCTGTGGGACAGCTTGTAGGCCCCTCACAGTGAGAAAGTAGCCTGGATCGCATAGGCAAACTGAATACAGTTGCATTTGGCAGTTCAAAATTGTATTATGTTGAAATTCAATAAACGTTCCAAAGTCTTGCCAGACTGGATCATCTATCACTGACTCTTGACATTTAAGCACTGACTCCAATCTAGACACACTGCAGGATGGAATGAAGAGCATCTTAAAAGGCTGGCCAAGTTGGCAGTCTTCACCCTGTCCACCCAAGACATTTTCTGAAATGATAGTCCATTGAAGTGCTTTGGCTTGCCTCCAGGTGCTTAGCACCGTTGGCAAAGCTGCCCTTAATCCTATGAGACAGGTGGTGGAATTCTCATTTTACTGATGTAGAGGGTAAAGCCTGGCTAAGGTCTCCCAGCCTTAATGGGAGCCCAGCTTAGGTATAGGACTCAAAGCTGTGTGTTTCCTGCCTCCATGTGCAACCTCCCTCCAACTCTCACAGGCAGCATCTATGCGGTCAAGACTGTCAGAAGAAGACACCTAGAGACATGTCATCCTGCCTCAATATAGTTGTTGGGAGTTGCTGACAAAAGCATGACTCACAGGCTCTCACAGAAAGATGTTTTACTCCTATACAGAAGAGACAGCAAAGTCAACTTCACTAGTGGACATTGGCTCCCCATGGCCAGCAGGAACCATTCTATGCACAGCACCCCTCTTGCTTGTTCATGGGCTGCCATCGCAGAGGAATCCCACTCCCTTCCCGCCAGGGACAGATGTACCCCCAGGGTGTGAGCTGGATGTTGTAAAGCATGTCCACCAGAATCATGCTGTCTCCAGTGAATGCTTGGGACAATAAAGGAAGGGATGCTCCAGCAGCCCCTTTGTCTACTAGAGGATTGTTTTATCATACCAGGCTGACACACCTGACCCTAACCACAGGGCTTATTTGGAGGCCCCAGGAAATGGAAGACTGTGCTGGGATGGCCCCTACCACAAAAACAGAGTGGAGAGTTGGCCATTAAGTGCATCAGGGAAGTAGCCTGATCGGGCAGTGGTGCTTAGAGCAGGGATCGGAGGAAGCATGAGGCTGCCTGAGTTCCCAAAGCAGGAGAGGCTGCTGAGGTCCCACAACTCAGTATGCTGACTTTAGCTGCTTGTTTCTGCTACATTCAGCACTTCACTGTTTCATGCCCCAGTATCTCATTCAATTTCCCCCAGAGAAGAGCTGTAGAATCTTCAGAACTGTGGGTTTCTCCATGTATGGGGGAGAGGGGAAGTTGTTGCTACCTGTAATTTCTGTTGCTTGGTCTTAGTTTTGACCTCAACACAGTTTATTTCCAGTTCTGGTTGGCTTTTCCAGAAAGCAATGCTGAAATGGAGTTAGGTATGCAAAAGGTCTTTTGGTGAGTGACCCTTGCAAAGGGAAAAGGGTAGGAAGAGGAATTAGGCAGGGGAACCGTCAGGCCTTGATGCTTACCTGCAAAGTCTCTGGCAGCCTGGCGGGGAGCAAAGACTAGAGGAGTCCTGCACTGAGAGGCTCTTGGATCCCTGCCTTGCTCAGTGGTTGGCTGAGGGCTGCCCCAACAGCATGTGTTGCTAGCTACCACTGCTTTGCTTAATCTGGGGGCTGTCCCAAGAAGAATGTCCCTTAACTTGAAACCTGAGGTAGACACTGAGTTAACAGGTGAGGCTGTCGGCTCACTGCATCCCTTGCAGCGGGATCACAGGTCCTTAAAGGGTATCTCCATGTCTGCTGCCCACTCCTCTTCTTTGGAGAAGAGCTACCATATTTAATGGTCCTCCTTCATAATCGGTCTGATCTGATTTGCAAACCCTCCTCCTTAAACACCCACAACTGAACAGACTACACTGTAGATGTGGTCTCAATGTTCTAGTGTTGCTTGATTTAGCAAATAGAAATGGGATGCCCAGCTAAATTTGAACATCAGATAAATGTCCTGAATATTGCATGGCACATTACCTGTTGAAGCTAATCAGTACATGGTAAAGGTTGATAATCATTTCCATTCTAGAAGTTATAGTAATGTGGCGACAGCCCGAATTTGGACTAGCTTTTCTGACAATGTTGTTAAACTCTTGATGTTAAATCACTTCTACCTATTTTTAAGATTTCAATTTTGACATCCTTGTTGAGCAAATCTTGAAATTGGAAGTCAAAGATCGACAGACTGGAATGAGGTTACTACTGTCAATGTGAACACAAATGTCAACAGGAGTAAGTTTAGCTTTATTAAACCATTTATCATACCATTATTAAGTCTGTGTCTTTAATCCAAATTGCTGATAGTGACACTGAACAGGATGAGTGAGTCCTGGTATGCACCATTACAATCCTCTCCCCATGGAGGTGAATCAACAGCCTGTGCTCTGGCACCTGCCTCACTCAACTATGTTTTCAATTTTCCTCCTCTTTAAAGGTGTTTCCTCTTCCTTTTTGGAAAAGATGTGTTCCTAGGAGCCAATATGCTAAAGTGCTTGGCATGAGGGTTCATTCTAGATCCTTACTCAGAAACAGTGAAGCTGAAAACTGGGATAAATCCTGAAAATGGTATTTTCCATCTCTAACTCTGATGGAATCCTGGCAAGAAGGTTCTTGAAGGCTTATGTTGGCAGTTAATGCCTGGAGGCTCAAATCATTAAAGTTTTTCCAACCTTACCTTTATCTTGATTGTCTGCTTTGCTTGGTAGCTACTCAGTGTTCAATACATAACCTTGGAAAGCATTAATAATTAAAAGGTTAAAGCCAAAGCAGGATATTTGTGCAGTAGTTACAGAGGGGGGTGGCTTACAGTAGAGAATCTTGGCAGACACCATTCTAAGTGATCAGAGCTAATGTCACCAGTGGTATGTAATGATGTGAAGTAGCCCCTGGTATCATGAACCGAGAAGGCATAGCATCCCTTCTGTGGTGTCTTTCCCCAAACATATGATGTCCATCAGGAGAGACCTGTAAAGAGATGTTAGCCCACCTTAGGTGTTGGGGTCACCAGCAGAAGTGTGACTCACAGGATCTGATGGAAAGACTGGGAAGAGGCAGAGCAAGACCAGCTTCAGTGATGGGCACTGGTTCCCCATAGCCAGTGGGTCTCAAGCCATGGTCAGCACAAGGATATGGTATACACTGCATCCCTCTTGGGTCTGTGGGCAGCCACAGCCAAGGAATCCCACTTCCCCCTTGCCAGGGACAGATGCACCCCTGGGGTGTGAGCTGGATGCTATTAAAACACACCCACCAGAGCCAGACTGTCTCCAGTGAACTACATCTGCTTGGGATGATAAGGGGACTGCTGGCATATTCCTTCCTCTAGCTCCTAGGTTCACACACCTGGTCCTGAGCACAGGGCAGATTCGTGGGTCCCAGGAAAGGTAGCAAGATTATGCTAGGATGCCCCCTACCACACAAGCTCAATCATGAGGACATCAGACAAGCTCCCAGTGAGGGACATTGTGTAAGAAAGCTGACCCAAACTCTTCAAAAAATGTCAAGGGCACAAAAGAGAAACTGAGAACTGTCAGACTGGAAATTTAGCCATGATGACAAAATGCAACATGACATCCTGGATTAGGTACTGGAATGAAAAAGGGCGTCAGTGAAAACTGAAACTCCAATAAGTTCTGTAGCTCAGTTAATATTCTGCCGAAGTTAACGTCTTAGCTTGAGCTTGGCGAAGGGTGTGTGGGAATTCTGTGCCATCCTTTTGACTCCTGTTAGTCTTGTTATCTCCAAATGAAACTTACATAAAGAGGGTGAGGGGCTCTGGGCAACAGGGATTCCCTGGTCTGAGTCAGTGCTTGGGGAGAGCACTGCCTCTTCATGGCTAGCCTGACAGCACTGGCTTCTCCACGCAGAATGCCCAGGCTGGCTAGTCCATCCCTTGTTTCCAGTTGGGGGTCCACCAACTGCTTGCGAAGGGAAAGCATCTTGGTGACCTGGTCATCGCAGTGTCAGTGTGGGCCTCTCTGGGTCTAAGGGAAACACGTGGAAGTGAACATGACTGTCACCTCCCCTCGCCCTCCACTGCCTGCAGGGGTGCTGGCAATGGGCAGAAGCCTGTGAGAACTTCTTGAGTGCTGAGGGCTTCAAGGGCACTTAGCTTAGACCATGCGAGTGGCACCAGGGAGTCCCCTAAAGAGAAGATGTGGTCAATCAGTCCCAGACTACTGTTCTATTGGTAAAGTCAAAACCGTGAAAACTACGAACTCCTGGGAGACTGGTGTGCTCCAGAGAGCCTGGGCTGGGGGCAGCTGGCCTGGGGAGGGATATTCCTCTGATCCTGTTCCAGAGGAAATGGAACAGGAAAATGATGTATTCAGGTGTTCTGGCCTAACCAGTCTTCCAAATGATACCAAATGATACCAATCGGAAAAGCAGAGGCCCCCTACCCTCTAAGCATTGCTGTCTGGCTCATAAGTGCCCTCTTCAGCAAGGAGAACTGAGCTCATACATATACCTTTACCTTTGAGCAGGCAGCAAATTTTAGAAAGGACAGAAGAATACAACTGCAGTAGCAAAAATGACTATGGTGCAGTTGCAGGGAAGGTTGGGGTGGGGCAAGCCCTTGTACCTTCAGGGCAGAATACTACAATGACCCCAATGAGGAGACGTGGAAGGCTCTGAAGCCAGACAAACCAGCAGGAGATTCAGGAAGAAGATGGTACAAGCCAGCATAGAGGACAATTCAGGGACAGCAAAATGAGAGGGGGCTAAGCTGGGAGTGATGCGCCTGTGTGTGGTGGTTGCCTAATTGGCTGTTTGATATGCACAAGTGTGTGTGTGTTAAGGTGGTAAACACAAGATTCAACAATAAGCCCACATCTAGTTTTGTTTCCTTTTCAGGGCTGTGAAGAACTTAAGGAAAGTACCAGGCCTTTCTGTCTTCCTTAGGAATAGGGAACATGGAAGAAGAAAGTGGAGATAGCTTGAAAGGTGAGTCCAGTGGTGAAAGGAAGAGCTTACATTGTGAGGAGGGAGATGTCTTAATCATAAAGCATCAAGATCACAGATGGTAAGTGAGCTGGTAAACTTGGAGGCTAAGAAACAAGGTGCTGTGCTGGAACATGAAGGGTTTTCCTTCTCTAAAGGGAAGTAAGGGAGAATGATGTTTCTATTGGGACATTAAGTGATTTATCAAATCCAAGCTAGGATGGCCCCAAGTGACCTTGTTTACCCCCTTAAATATCCTACAAATGGTAAAAACCAGGATCCAGGACAAGCCCTGATCAAAGGATGCCACCTACTAAAGCCACTCTTCCATGAGGTGCTTTATTTGCTCTTACTGTTATCTTTTGGTCCCCATCATCATTACACTGTCTCCATCTTTTTTCTTTCAAAAACTTAAGCTTCTTAAGGGAAGGCTTGTTCCTAGCTGTCCCTCTACTCAACTCCCAAGGCTCCTTTGCAAATATTCATTTCCCTCCTCCCCATGAGTCCGCTTCCAGGATCCCAGACCTCCTTCCTGGTGGATGGAACTTAGCAGGATATTAAACCTCCCTGGAGAGAGAATCGTGGGTTCCACCTTTCTCAGTGCAAACAGTGGACTTATCTCTATTTTGAGAGCAAAGGATAAGATCCCAGATGCTGAGTAGGAGAAGCACCTTATATAGTCTAAGGGTAACTTAAGGACAATGTCATCCAATGCTCTGAATAAATACTGGATTTGAGCACTGAAGTTTTTGAATAATGGTCCAGTTTAAACTCCTTTGCCTTATGTCACCTGTTTGGGGCATGTACTTTTCTTAGGGCCCTTGGGGGGAGGAGGAGTAGGATAGGACAGAGGGTAGTATTTGGCTATTCCTAAGTCCCTCGTCTAATACTATATAACTATGTGCTGAATTCTCATCATGGGATCTATAATGCTCATTAACTCTTTCAACTTGCAGGGGAGTTCTAAGTAAAAAGCTCATCAGTAAGAGTTGGGACTGGAACGTGAGTCTTATGGCTCTTCTATGACTCACCTGTTTGACCAATTTGAACATAACTATGTGCCAGGCTTGATGGATTACTGTTGGCACACACTAGTGAGGAAATACAAATGTCCATCACACAAATCCCAAACTTAAACTATGACAAAGCCTATTATGGATAGACATGTAGTATTGAGGGGTGAATGAATGGGAGAATGGGAGATCTGACCTATCTGGGAATCCAGAGAAGGTTGCTGAGGAGGCACTCCTGCTTGAAGATAGGATGTGTAGGACTCAGTAGACAAGCAGTAATGACTGGGCATTCCAGGCAGGGAATGTGAGTGTGAAGGCAGAATGGCAAGAGGATATGTGGACAATAAACAATATTGGAAGAGCCCTGAGTGGGTTGCAGTGGGGAAAGCAGATGGGAAACTCAACATATTTAGGCTGGGAAAAAAAGACGGAGGTGGAGGTGGGGAGTAGGCTGCAGACATGTAGGAATGAGTCACCAGACCTGACTCAGGGTAAACGAAGTCCGCCAAATGTGACACCTCCTCAAATAGGAAAGAGTCTTGCCAGTGGGGAAACTTGAGTAACAGCCAGATTTTAAGCAGGGTACCAAACCATTGACTCCCTCAAGAACTAATCCAGTCTGGCTTAAGGGTTTGTTCCATGCTTTGAATTGGCTTTATTAATACATTCCCTCCAGTAGATAGTTATGAACCTCAGTGGCACTTGGGGAAGACTTTCAGTCAATCGGACTAATGGTTTGAATGGTTGAAACCCCACTGTGGAGTGGTTAAACAGAATAAGAGTTGAGCGAAGTTTGACCAGATCATCTAGGGCCTATCCCCCAGGGTGCAGTGTAAACCTCCATAATGTTCCTTAGACAGCTCTTCCTAAAACAATTCCAAAAATGTGCTTTCTGTTTTTCTCCTAAAGGACAATTTTCTACTGTCTCACATCTGTGTCTGAGATGTTTTTCCAGTCTTATGTTTAGTTGAATAAACTAGTATTGCTCAACTTCCTTCCATTTGTCTTCCCTGCTGGAAACTTGCTGAACCATACCCAGGGAGCTGCTAGTCTAGCTCTTGATACAGACTGGACTCTCAGATTTGGCTTTTTAAAAGGTGGTTTGATCTCCTTTGAGATTCATGATAACCTTAGGCTAGGGTGGGTCACATGCTATTGATTTTTATAGATAGGAAATGTATGCTCACAATCCACGTTATTCAGAGATACATATGACACAATTGCATCTCAGATCTGGACTTATTGTTGGATTCCCATCCAAACACATGACCTTAAACTTAACCAGTTTGACTACCACAACTTAATGTATGGGCTGGAATTAGTTTTCTAGTAGCCATCAACTCTTCTATCAAATGCTTTGCCTGCTGAAAATTGGGTTTCCAAACAATTCAGTATGCTTCCTTTTTTTTATAAAACCAACCAAACTCTGGAGATGTTTTATGCCTTATGAGATTAGAGAAAACTATGGAAGGATGCACACCAGGCTGATAGTGCTGGCTAAACCTGTAGGGATTGAGAATTAGGAAAGGTAAGGGAGATGGTCAACTGTTTCTTCCTATATCGTGGCATTGATGCATTTGCAGTGCTTATAATTCTTGTCATTCACGAATATCCTTCAAAATGATCATCTTTGCAGTAAAGAGAGAACATAAGTAAACTGAAACCAGAATGAATTTAGCACATGCAAATGACTCCAAGTTTCCTGTTGGCCAAAGACAAATATTTTCCACGGAAACTAATGCTATTTCTAAACTCAAGATTTTTCAGAAAGAATAAGATCATCCTGATGCCAACAACTGAGATTCATAAAATATACTGATCCTGGCAATAACTACTCTTACTATGTGATGGGCATTGTACAAGTGCCTTTATGTAGTCTCATTTAATCCACAAAGTGTGAGGTAGGTTTTAGTTTCCCCATTTTACAGTGGAGGAAACCACCTCAAGCTTAAGCATGCCTGAAAGTTCTGAAACTTCTTCCCTGTGGGCCTAACACTCAATATTAGACTTGCTGAATTCCAAAGCCCGTGCGCTTATTCAGTGCTGCCTCACTTGTGTTTGAGTCATCTTCCTGTAGATGACAGTAAATGGCTTTCTCAATTCAGGCTAAGATTAAACACTCTAGAAAGACCATCCTCCCAAGAACCTGGAAAACCAAGTGTGTATCCCACTGGTGCAGCTTGAGCACGTAGCAGAGCCCAACACCTAGTGAAGTGGAGGAAACCTCATCTGTAGGCAGTCCCTGGAGGGCTTTTCCTGCTCAAGCACCCGGTGACCCCTGGTCTGAGCCTTGAGATCATGTTCCCTGTTTTAAAGAGCAAGGTTAGGCATTTGCTTCCTTCTTAAATTCATTTTTAAAATAAGGGAGCACATTCTTACCTCTAAAAAAAAATTAAGGAACAGATATGGCTCAAGCAGTTGAGTGCCTGCCTCCCTCATGGGACGTTCTGGGTTTGGTTCCTCATGCCTCTTAAAGGAACAAAAACAAACAACAAGCAAGTCAAATGATGAAACCAACTCGGGGAAGCCAATGAGGCTCAGCAGTTCTGAGCCAGCTTTCCACATTCAAGGTCCTGGGTTCAATCCCCAGCCGCCGGTTCCTCAAAAATAAATAAATAAATAAAAGTTTTCCAAACAGTTCCGAAAAGTCCTAATATGAAAAGTTAGCCTCAGGGCATCCTGGTTCTTGAGACAGCCACATTAAAATGTGTAATGGCTCTCTACTCATGTGCCCCTATTAGAATGAAATAAAATAAGATTCTATTACATATTATGTACCGCTTAATTTTTGTATCTTTATTTAGGTACATTACAATCTTACAGAAAAGGTGTAAGAATATTACGCAACTCTTATGTACCTTTTACCCAGATTTGTTTCCATTTTACCCCATTTGTTTTATATTTTCTACAGATGCCTTTTTCTGAGCCATTAGGGTAAATCATGAGCCTTGTGCCAGTTTACTCTAAATACCCCAGTATTTATATCCTATATATAAGGTACAGTCTCTTACATTGCAAGACATCAAAATTAAGAAATTTAATATTGATACTCGAACGTTTGACCTGTAGTAAAATTTCACTTAGGTATAACTTTTTAAACTCATGTTGGTTATCTCCATGATAAAGAGATATAGCCTATTTAAAGGTTATAGCCACGGATATACCACAATATATCAAGCTGAGGAATATTTAGGAAGGTTCTGACCTTCTGCAAGTATTCAATATACTTTGTTCAAAAATAGCCTGCGTCATTGGGCTCCTTCACAGCTGTGTGTGATCATACGCCCTGGGCTCTTTAAAGGTGACTCTGACTTGAGTGGGTGTGATAAGGTAGGTATGCTATAGATGCTATAAACGTTTTTTTCCCTTTTGTTACTCATTAGATGTTGGGGTGAGACAATTGGGACACGGAGACCAGCGACTGCAGGCAAGGACTTATTGAGAAAATCCAACAGGAAGGGGTCTGAAGATAGAACCTTCAGCCCGCCCCTGGCAGAGGCAGTCATGGATTCATACAGTACCTCTGCAGGCAGGAACCTGCTTAGTTAGCGGGAGGGGGCTGGGGCTTAGGTAAGACCCGAGGGCCTGTAGGGATGGCTAGGGGGGCGGTGGGCTAGGGCAGTGAGTCCTAGGGGTGTGGGAAGGGCCGGTGGGGTCACATAGCTTCTTTGTCTATTCTTGTGAGGAAATGAACTGTATCTGAACACACAGGCTCTGGATGGGGGGCTGTTCTATGTCACGGGACGTGGCTCCTTCTGAGTATATGGCTGGTCACACTTCCACAATGGGGTAGATTAAGAAAAAGAAACTTGCAGCTTCTGCAGGACATGGCTGTTATTTGGGTCAGGGGCTAGGGATGGGACCTAGTCCTGTCATTCTCGGGTTTTTATTATAATAATAAAAAATAGGTTTAAGAGTAGAATCCAAAATGTCTCATGATGATGGAGGAGATTGTTGCTATGGGGGGAGGAGTGGGGTGAAGGGGGTGGGGGGTATATGGGGACCTAATTTTTTTTAATGTAACATTAAAAAAATAAAGACAAAAAAAGTGGACAGTCAGGCTCGCATGTGAAGGGCAGAGGAAAGTGGGCATCAACTCGTTCTGGCTGCTTCCTGCTGTCTGGGCAGGTGGGGTTTTGGGTTCTGAGGTGGTTATTGCTTGTTCTTGTAACAGGAAGGCTCCACTTACATATTCTTGGGTGGTGGTTTGAACAACTCGGTGGATGAATCAGGAGAGGAGCTGTCGGAGACAAGGGCCACATGTGAGGGGAAAATAATTATTAGTGGGGTTATTAGGGGTATTAGTATAGCTTTTAAAGGTGAAGAAAAATATAAACCATGTAAAAGCAAAAATGGTCTGAGAGTTGGCATCTAGGGGGATTGTGAAAAAGGCATCTTTGAGGTCTATCACTGTGTCCTGAGCGGTTTGGGAGGGATATGTGACAGGAGGCTATAGGGGTTTGGGACTAAGGGGCTATAGGCTGTGTTGCCTGGTTGATAGCTCTTAGGTCTTGTACTAGATGATAACCGCCACTAGGTTTTTTTTTACAGCTAGGATGAGTGTATTTTTTTTTTTCTCTCCCTCCCCCCCTCCCCAATTGTCTTCTCTCTGTGTCCATTCACTGTGTATTCTTTTGTGACTGCTTCCATCCTTATCAGCGGCACCGGGAATCTGTGTATCTTTTTTTTTTTTTTTTTTTTTGCATCATCTTGCTGTGTCAGCTCTCCATGTGTGCGGCGCCACTCCTGGGCAGGCTGCACTTTCTTTCTCACTGGGCAGCTCTCCTTGCAGGGCGCACTCCTTGCGCGTGGGGCTCCCCTACGCGGGGGACACCCCTGCGTGGCAGGGCACTCCTTGCGCGCATCAGCACTGCACATGGGCCAGCTCCACACGGGTCAAGGAGGCCCGGGGTTTGAACCGAGGACCTCCCATGTGGTAGGCGGACACCCTAACCACTGGGCCAAGTCCGCTTCCCAGGATGAGTGTATTGAATGGAGAGTTGGGGGTGCATAACAGCTTTGCGGCATGAAGTTTGTCGATGGTGGGCTTAAGTCCATGCTTGGCACTGAAGGAGAGAAGAGATTGGGGTATGTTGATGAAAGAAGAGCCGTGTTTTAGGGTGATTCTTAGAGGGGAGAGGTGTGAGGCTATTGAGGGAGAGTCAGTGTTCCAGACTTGGGGATTTACTTCCTGTTGTACGATAGGAAGCTACTTGGGGGGAGGGTAGTGAAAAGGAGCTAGAGGAGTGCCGTTTGGAGAGAATGCCTTGTCCTAACAGCGGGGAGGGCCGTGATGGTATAACTAGGAACTGGTGTGAGAACGTGAGATTTTCCATAGTGCAAGGAAGGGGGTATGTAAATAAGGGAGAGGAAGGAATAGCCAACCCCCACAATGGAGACTGAGGGAGATGTTAAAGGTCCTGAAGGTTCTGAAAAGACTGAATACATGGTCCCTGTGTCAATTAAAAAGGAGACCGGCTTTCCTCCAACCTTGATGATAACCTTTGGTTCAGACTTACTGATAGAGGTGCGGGGCCTCTCCGCACCCAGGACCCGTCAGCCTTCTGCTGCTGATCCGAGTAGGTCAGGAAGGGAAGATGATTAGGTTCTAGGCCGGTGAGGCATATTGGAGGGATTTTCCAGAAACTGGGTTTTTGGGACAATCTGACTTCCAATGGCCTTTACGTCAGCACACCGGACAAGGCCCCGGAGGGGGTCTTGGATTAGGGCATGCACGTGCCCGGTGTCCTTCCTTCCCACACTTAAAGCAGGGTCTGGGTGGTGGCCACAGGGGAGAAGAGGGATGGGGTTTTCAGGAATCGACTCTGAGGGCAGCGGCAGGGAGGGAGGCTTTAGCTTGATCTCATTTGTGGTTTTCTAATTTGGCTTCCTCCTCTCTCTTGTTAAAGACCTCGAAGGCTGCTTTAATTAGGCCTTCCTGAGGGGTTTGAGGGCCCTCCTCTAATTTCTGCAATTTTTTTTCTGATATCTGGGTATACCGAGTGATAAAGTAGGTAGGTAAGTATAGTCTGGATTCAGAATCCAGGTCTAAATTAGTATATTTGAGGAGTTATTCAGTTAATCTGTTCATCAAGGCAGCAGGTTTTCATCTGATCTTTGGGAAATTTCTCTGATCTTGTCATAATTTACTGCTTTGAGGGCTGCCTTTTTCAATGCCTTCTATTACGCAGGTTACAAAGTGGGCCATCTCATCTAAATCTCTAGAGCCTGCCTGACATTCCCAAGGAGGGGACGCTGCAGGAACTGTGCTGGGCATGTTGATGAGGGTCCTGTGTGTGTGGGGAATTGGCAAAGGCACTGGCTGCAGCCCCAATGCAGCTTTTTTCCCTCGGGGGCAGTAGAAGAAGTTATTATGACATAGACTTTCTGATAAGTGAGATCATAGGAACGAGTGAGGTGTTGGAATTACTTAATGTATTTAGCAGGATTTTCTGAAAAGGAGCTTAATCGTTCTATCTAAGATCTGAGAGGGAAAAGGGAATGTGTATTGCAACTTTTCCTGAGAGGTAGGAGGAATGCTGTTTGTGTAGAATTAAGAGGGGGAGAGAAGTTAACTTTTGTGTTTACAGAGGTGGAGGTGGACGGTGGGGAGGACGTGGTCCTCACGCACGAGTACGAGGAGGGGAGAAAGGAGGGGTAGAAGGTGGCGCAGCAGAGGACTGAGGGGCAGAAGGTGTGACAAGGATGAGGATGGAGACAAAGTTGGAGGCACACAGGGTGAGGTGCAGGAGGAACTTGGCTTGCCTGATTAAAGTTGAGATTTTCAGGAGATTTGGGAGGTGGGTGAGAGGGAGATGAAAATTTCTGATTGAGCAATAGGATTTGGTAAGACGAACATGACTGACAGAGAAAAGAAGGGTTCTAGAGGAATAGGAAGGCCTGAACGTCAGGGACCTCTAGCCACTTGCCATTGTGTGGGATGAAGTTTTCCAGATCTCTAAGGATCTGTATGTCAAAGGTACCATGCTCTGACCACTGACTTTCATGTTCTAATTTGTACTGAGGCCAAATTGTAGTGGACTAGTAGATAGGAGCTGAAGGAGTGTTTCCCATTTTCAGAAGCTGGGATGAGGTCAGAGACTCTCAAAGGTTAACTGAGCAAGTCAGGCATCCCCGAGTTAGTCAGAGAACCTTATCAGCAGGAAGTCCACCCCCAGGATCAGACCTCTCTGATTTCTGAGGGGCTTCTGGGGACGCAGGTCAGTACCTGCCATCGTCCCCAAAAATGGAGAGGATCACTGACCTAGCTAGGATTTGCAGGGTTTTCTAAAGCAATGGAAGAAAGAACAGGATCCTCCAGAGAATTCCCTTAACCCACCCAGCTGGTAATGGGAGTCCAGTGTTGGGCAGAGCTACACCAGCAGCAAGGGTAGGTCTCTCACCAATCTGCCAGTATCAATGCAATCCCAAGTATCTCGGGTTCACTCTGGGGAGCTCTGGGGGAGGGTGAAAAGGACACAGAGTTGCACGATCAGGATTGAGGGGTAAACCCAGGTGTACTGCTGCTGCCCATTGCTTCCTCTTTCCAAGATCAACAAGCTCACCAACCAGGATCCGGGAGTAAGCCCAAGCGAGCTGCTGCTGCTCACTGCTTCCCAGGCTGGTGGCGCGGGTCTCCTCTTCCCTGGTTTCCAGCACCAAATGTTAGATGGTATAGTGGAACAATTGGGATGCAGAGACCAGCGACTGCAGGCAAGGATTTATTGAGAAACTCTCCCAACAGAAGAAGTCTGAAGTATAAACTTCAGTCTACCCCTGGCAGAGGCAGTCCTGAATTTATACAGTACATCTATGGATGGGAACATGCTCAGTCAGTGGGATGGGTTGGGGCTTGGGTAAGACTCAAGGGCCTGTAGGGATGGCTAGGGGGTGGTGGGCTAGGGGCAGTGAGTTCTAGGGGTGTGGGAGGGGTTGGTGGGGTCATGTGGCTTCTTAGTCTATTCTTGTGAGGAACTGTATCTGGACATGTAGGCTCAGGATGAAAGGCTGTTCTATGTCACAAGATGTGGCTCCTTCTTAGTAAATGGCTGGTGACCCTTCCACAGTGGGATAGGTTAAGAAGAAACTTGCAACTTCTGCAGGTCATGGCTGTTATTCGGGTCGGGGGCTAGGGATGGGGCCTAGTCCTGTCATTACTTATTTTCTGACCTATAAAATAAGTCCAGCAGTGTACCTGGCTAGCAAAAAAAATGCCTGCATCTGAAACACTTGTCCCAACCTCTCTATCTTGACCCCTCTCCCACTTATCAGAAGGTAATCACCTCTGTTTGCCTGGAACTCTGTGTTGGCGCTCACACTCCACATCCCAGGAGACTGCTCGGTCCCAGCAAACCGAGATGTTTAGTCACAGTCGGCACACATTTGCTCCTCACTGGCTGTAACTGATGATGACTTTAGCCAAAGAACCCATTATATCTTTCCTAAACAATTCTACAGTACAGGCATTCCAAAAAAACAAGGATAAAAGAGCTAGCATTGCTGTTCCTAGCATAGCAACTAAGTCTATTATAAATAAAAATCAACCATGGTTCTATATCAACCATGCCTAAAATGGCATGTCAAACCCTCAGATTCCAGAAGTTCAAGTAAGTGGTCACCTGATGAAAGAACAAAGAAACTTAATGTTCTGTCAGTTCATTGTGTATTGGTGGGAATGGGAAATGGCCTGTGGAATTGCCAAGAGCATGGGTTTTAGCTGGACAGATGTTCGTTCAAATTTTAGCTGTCTTCCGTAGCTGTAAGGTGTCTGACCTTTAAGCAATGCCACCTACCTACCCCCTTAACGTGGGTATCTTACTCCTCAAGGAACTGTGAGGAATAAACCAGGAGGAAGGCAAAGTTAGTATGCTGCTGATACAAGTGGTAGTTACTGTAATAAAAGTAGAGGAACTCTCCCTAGGACTCCTGAGAGTCTGAGAAGAGCAAGCTTGTCTGTTGCTAGGCAACAGGTCGCCATCTTGAGGAGTTGAGATCACTCAGAGCAGGACCAATCCAACACTTTGCTGCTTCCTGATTGGCCTGATTGGCTGGAGCCAGGGGCTGGGGAGGGGTGGGCTGTGCAGAGGACTGCCTGGGGCTGCAGCTGGGTGCCATTGCACATAGCAGTTGTGGGTGAGAACAGTCCTAACACTGGCCACTTGCCCATATAATTTTATTGCTTTAATCTCTCCATGCTGGCTGCCAGGGCCAGGTCATGACAATATATTTAGGTAATGAGGCATGACAGCTGGGGCCTGCTGAGGTGATTAGAACACACCTAGGAGGGTGTGAGAAGGTCCAAAGGTGAGGGCCCTAATCCCTTGGAAAATGCCTGCAATTGTGAAAGAGCAAATGAGTGAGGAGGAAGACTCAGTCACCAGTGGAGCTGGTAGACTGGAAACCCCCATTAGGCCCAGTGAACCCTGTGCATCCAAAAGCAAGGGCTGTCAAGCTAGGTGATGTCTTTGGTAGACATGGGTTGGTATTAGACGATCAGCAATTAGGTACTAGGAAACTTGTAGGGATTGAGCTGCCCAAATTTAATAATTTTAGAAAAATAGTATAACCTTTTTCCCAAAGTATTGTTATATAATATTCTCATCCTACCTTATACTGCTAGACCTGTGCCTGCAAGAGCAATCTCCTGAAATCCTCCATGTAAAGAAATAGCCTTTTAAATAAATAGATAAGTTACAAATGTGCTGCGCCTTAGTGCTTCACATGAATATTTCCTGGTCATTCCACACCAGTGCACGTAGATGGACCTTGCTTTCTGCCAAGCTAAATTAATTAATCATCAGCTCTCCAGGCTGTGATGTTTTTGAATGTGCAACAAAAAGCACAACCTAACATTTCCTTTTAGCTACCTTATCCTTTCTGGAACAGAGGGAAAAATGTTAGCTTTGACCTAAAGTTTGAACTAGAAAGACTTGTTATGGAGGGTTCAAGTTTCAAGATCACAAACTGGTTAAAACATATCTGCAGTTGCATCTGTGGTCATGAAAACCCTTTTGAAGGTGGAAGGCTATGCAATGCATTATGCATGCACAACTTCATAACTCCATAAAACAATGAGGGTGGAAGTATGCTGATGAAGGCTGTTAAACAGACTCCTAAAATCAAAGAAGCAGATGCCTCATCAGGCAGGCCATTTTATTGGAGCACAAACCTGAAAATACAGAAGCACAAGAAATGTGTGAACTCTGTAGGAGACTCCTCCTAGTTTTCAATTTGAGTGACCAAAGATTAAGAGAACCTTGTATCTAGAACTTGACTCCCTGGTTTCTCATAGCCCAGAAAATGGCCCAGTTTTATCAGTTATGGCAAGGAATTTTGCC
The DNA here is from genome assembly GCF_030445035.2 of Dasypus novemcinctus. Classification (NCBI taxonomy): domain Eukaryota; kingdom Metazoa; phylum Chordata; class Mammalia; order Cingulata; family Dasypodidae; genus Dasypus; species Dasypus novemcinctus. Next base: position 23,727,606 of record NC_080691.1, on the reverse strand, counting down.
CAGACACCAGGATTTTGGATCAAATCAGAATTACTTTGACTAGAACAATTAAAATCATAGACCCTAGAGTTGGTAAAAGTGACAGAAGAGGCATGTGTAGAAAGGTCACATCTGAGTCCAACTCCATCACACTCAGGAGCACAAATTCCAAAGTAGGGCCCTCTGACATGGCACAGAACTCCAAAACCATCTGCCATGACCATATACCCTGTAGGTCTCCATAGCCTTCAGGAGAACCAGTCCTTAGGGTTGTATCTACTTTGGCTTTTTCTGGGGTCCTGCTGAGGTGTGTGTAAGTGCGACCCCTCTGATGATACCACGACTCCTTTTTGAAGACTCTTAGCCATATAAACTCATTCATCTTTGCCATTTCCCCCTTTTATTCAGAGTCAAAAAGCCGTTTTTAACACATGATCCTACATGTAGGCTGAGATATTCTGCTGGTCTGAGTTGACCCTTGTATTCAGGGTCTCTTTCTAGTTGCATCTAGTTGCATTAGTGATTGGTAGTAATCCTTTGGCACCAGGGAGGCTCATCCCCGGGAGTCATGTCCCAAGCTCAGGGGAAGGTAATGCACTTACTTGCTGAGTTTGGCTTAGAGAGTGGCCACATTTGAGCAACGTGGAGGCTCACAGGAGGTAACTCTTAGGCACCCTGCAGCTCTAGGCCTAGTTCATATTTCAGACACACAGGCTCATAAGCATAATCATCAGTATCAAGGGTTCATTGTTGGACCATCCTTCCTTGTTGGTCTTTGCTGTTGTACTTGGCGGATTATTGCTGTTCCATTGGGGAATGTGACAGGGCTCCCCTGGGTGGGAACTCAGCACTCCCTCAGTTGACGTTTGTAACTGTAACTACTATGAAAATACCCAACATAGAACTTTTTTATGTCCCCTATATTCATACCCTCCCACCCATGTGCCCCCCATCAGTAAATCTGGAGTTGAACTCTATATTGTTGTATGACCTTGGGCAAATGCCTAATCTCTCTGAGCCTCTTTCTCCATTTCTAAGTAGAGATATATAATTACTTACATTAATCCAGGTCCTTTGAGAATTAGATGCTGAGACAGGATTAGATATGCAAGAGATGTGTTAGGGCCAATGCCTGTAAGGGAAAATGCGGAGGGAATTGGAGGAGAATGGGAGAGCTTCAGACTGCAAAGCAAGCCTGAGCCCTACTGAGGGAAGGAAAGTGGAGTGGCAGTGTACTAGACTGCTGGGCAGTCTTCAAGTTCAGCAAGGCCATTGGAGAGGCTTCAGGCCATGACTCCCAGGCAGGGCCGCTCCTAAGTATCTCTGACCCACTCTGTCATCATATGGTGTTGGTGCAAAGGCAGAGATGGCTTCAGACCCTGGCTCCTAGGCCACTGGTCTGATACGTTCCTGGTGATTGCAGATCTGAGAGCTTGCCATAATACTGTCCTGTGGGTTGTGAAGATCCAGTAAGTAGTGTGCAAAACACTTAGCTTTGAGTTTGAGTCCTTAGCTTAGTAGTCAATACTAAAAATGGCTACTTCTTCAGGACTGCTTAAAGGCCATTCCTCATTCTTACTGGCTGTGTGACCATAGGCACATCACTTGCCCTCTCTGAACCTCAGTTTTCCCACCTGTAGAATGGAGCTGCCCATTTAGGCTAAGATGAACTTGGAATACACGGTATTGTACAGTCTACAGCAAGTATAGAACGGCTTGTGTCTTGGATTATTGCCAGCTATTCCACCAAGGTTTTTCCCACCAGTGAACAGAAAAAAAATGCCCTGCTGTGGCAGGAACACAGAGCTAAATCCACATTTCCACCCCTTCTTGAATGGGGTGAGCCATCTGCTGTGGTCTCCTCTACATGCTGTGCTCTCATACCTGGGCCGGTGGTAGTCTTTCTCCCATCTTAGGCAAAGGAGACCAACTGCCCTTAACCACCCCTCATGTGTAGCTCTGTGTAATTGGCCTTGTCCTGAGAAGGAAAGAAAACATGTTTCTCAAATGAATGCAGGGTCAGCTTCATGAGCGTGTGACCCGTGAAGTCCTGTGGGCCTGGTGTTAGGGGGGTGCCCCATGCTTGGTTGATACTCTGGTGTTGGAGTCTGAATTCTTAGCTTCTGAGTAAGGAGCCCATGTCTTCATTTTGCTCAGGTCCTGCAAATTATGTAGCCAGTCCTGAGTGGGCGAAGTGGTCAGGGTACAGTGGGTGCATCAATAAGCAGCTGGCCTGTTCAAAGGGTTTTAACTGAAGACCTTGTAATGAATGGGCCACATGTAGAGGTATGGGAAGAGTTGAGAGTGTGGCTAAGGTAAGGGACCTGCAATGGTGGGGAGCCAGTACCCCCCCCCAAAAAAGGGGTTGACTCAAGCAAAAGCTGTAATGGTAGGAGAAAAGCTGCCTGACGGGAGCTGGGGTCTTGGGTAGGAAACTGCCACTGCCCAAACTGACCTCTGGCAAGAGGAACTGGAAGAAGTCGTCCCCAGGTTTCATCCTTCCCCTCTGCCCAGGCCTTCAATAGGCTGCTAAAAGCAGGCAGGGGCTAGGGGTTGGAGGGCAGCAGCTGGCACCCATCCACCTCGCCTGGGGCTCTGCCCAGGCCAGGAAGGACGGAGAAGGGAATTGGAGGGAAGACAAGCCAGTGTGACTGCTCTCTGCAGTCTTGTGTCTTTGTTCGTAATTTACCTAAAGAAACCCAAACCTTTAGTGTCCAGCAGTCTGACCCTAAACTAAATGACTCCCAAATAGGACAACAAATCTACAGATCCCGTGAACAGCGCCAGTGGAGCACTGAGGAGTCAGAGCTGTTTTGAGGGAGAGGAAAACTCATTTACCACCTAATGAAGACTACTTTAAATCCATTGGTGTGACCATTTTCTAGACCAGTTTTATCTAAGCTCTGTTTGAATGTTGAACAATTATTTGCATAGGCAGATGCATGGCTCTACTTTAATTCAGCTCTAAATGTGCTCCTGAAAGCGTGAATGTAAACCGTATTCTTGTAAGTTTTGTCAATGACCTCATGAAACGGGGGCTTTCAGTTGCTTCCTTTAAGATTTTGGGAGCGGTAGCTTTCACTAAAGAAACCACTACTGTCGATGGAATTAAGTCTTAGGCTTAGCTTTCTTGTAGCGGGGAATAAAAAATCTCATGCATCATCAAAGGCAGGTTGCCTTGGGATGGTCTTCTCAAGTTGTTAGATTTGCTGCAATCCCACACCTTTTCATGGAGCTAAAAGCACACATGCAAACACTTGTTAGTGTCCATCTTATGGCCGCCCCACATCTAGTTACCTTCTACCTCTTAGCATTTGTATGTTGTACAACAAATTCAGTGGCTTCAGACAACCAATGTATTGTCTCTCAGTTCTGGGGACTAGACCCCTCGCATCGAGGTGTTGGCCGTGCCACGCTTCCCCTGAAGCCTGTAGTGGAGAATCCCTCCTGGCCTCTCCCTAAATTCCGGTGGTGGCTGGCATTCCTTGGCCATGGCAGTGTGACACCGGTCTCTGCTTCCGTGGTCACAGGGCTGCCTCTCCTGCATGACCACATTTCATCTTATATGGACTCCAATTGTATTGAATTGGGGCCCACTGAAATGCAGTCTGGCTCCAGCTTAATTAATCACACCTTCAAGTTCTAACTCCTAATCCCGTGAATCGACACTTTTTGGAAGTAGGATCTCTGAGCACTTTTGGGGACATGACTCAACCTGTAACATGTGCTTTGGGTGGGCTAACTTCCAAGGCTTTTTCATCTGTAAAATGGGGCTAACCTGCTTCTTAGGATGGTGAGGATGAGATGAAGTCCCATGTGTGCATCCTGGGGCACCATGACTCATGCAAGCGATAGATTAAGCAGCCACTGTGTTCTTGCATGCACAAAGCTCAATGTCCTCAGGAGAGAGCAGTGCATTGTAGTTTGGTAAGTGCTTTGGGGGTCAAGAGCAGAATGCTATAGGAGCTCTGAGAAGAACTTCCTAGTTCCCAGAACCAGATGGTAGGCTCCTGGCAAAGGCTTTCAGGCATAGGTGATGTCGAAGCAAGACTTGAAAAGTGTAGGCTATGGATCTGGAGGGAAAGGAGTGCTTGAAAAGAGAATTATTGTCTGTCTGGGTCCAGTGGAAGTTGACCAGGTCGTTTTGCTTTCCTTTGGAAGCACTGTTGGGCAGAAGAGTAAACTTTGGGGTAAACGGTCTCCCTCCTCTCCCCACTGGAAAACCCAACCCATGCAGGGGAGGAAGCAAACCTGCACAGGTGTAGGGAGCCACAGCTAGGAGGCATGCCATTTTCCCAGCTCTCCGTACACCCGGGGGCCAAAGGGACAGCTCCAGATCGGGTGGTCCCAGCCTCCATCCCCCAGGGCAAGCATCTGGGTCCCAGCGCTTCCTGCTGGGCCTTATGAGCCAGAGGAGTTCAGCAGAGGTCACTAGACTTCCCTCCACTGTGCATCCCCCTCCCTATTAGAAACTCTAGACAGGCGAGGATGATGCTTAGAGTGTCAGCCCCGGGGCGGCATTCCCCCTGGGTTGCCGGCACCCGGTGAAGCTGCCTGGGCTTGGAGAGGAAGAGAGCATGTGCATCTCCTTCCCGACAAGCGTCCACAGGAAATACATTCATTTCCAACCTGTTGGCAACGCATTGACAGTGTGCGGAGTCGCAGCTGTGGGTGTGGAAAGGCTTCAGGAGAGAAACAATTTCCCAGCCCGGGCTGCTGCGGAAGAAGAAATTGAACACTTGCTTGTAATTTCCCCCCTGAGGTCTGTCAGGGACTAATTGAAATAGGCACTTGGGCTGAAGAGAGAGCACATTAGACACTGGGATTTCTTCCAGTGGCCACGTTCAAGCTCACCTTTTAGGCCAACACAAGCATAGTCCTAGTTTTGATGATTCTAAAGCCTGGCTGGTACTCGGTTAGCTGATCTCATCTTTGGAGACTTTTTCTTCATAGTAGGAAAACTTAGGAGACCTGAGTTCGAATGTTGCTCCTGGCTATATAGGCTTGGACATAGGGTAACTGAGGTTTAAAGCATTTATCTGTAAAAGACTGTAGAAAAGACTAAATGAGGACACATATGAGGGGCACAAAGCATGCTTGGCATGTGTTGCCTAACCCCTCATGCAGATGCTTTTGTCTTTGAGGCTCATGTCACCACTTCATCATTCTGAGAACGCCAAGAGATGCTGGGAGCAGGATCACTGAGAAATGGCTGCTCAAACATCTGGACGCACAAAAGTAGGGTGTGTGTGGAAGGAGAAAGGATGGGTATTGACAACTAAACACTTGTGTCTAAGTTGGATCTAAATGCTGATGGAGGCCTGATGGTCCCATGTTGACTCTGGAGAGATGCTGATCTGAAAACACTCAGTGATACGGCCTTGAACTTTGAGCTATTATCTTCTCAGTTTGTTCTGAGGGGTTCAGACTGCAAGGTCTCAGGGAACTAGAAACCAAAGGAGCTCGGATCCTAACTTCACTCTGCTCCTCATCGCAAAGCAGCAATTGGCCCTAAGTTGTTTCCGTGAGTGAGTTCTTGTACCCAAGAAAACACCTCGTATGCTCGTTTTAATACCATCTTTCCCCAAACTTTACCTGGAATCATTGCACCCCAAACTACGGTGCCTACAGAGTACAGCCTGTAGAATGAAAGAAGTTACTACTGGAGACCAAAACCAAAGACTGTTAGGAACTTGGTGGAGGAGCCTGGCTTTTGAACCAGGTGGTTAAAAGTGTGGTATGGGATGAAATCCCTCCTGCTGTGAACGAGATGGCTTTTAGAAGGTTGCAGCCCTCTGTGCTTCATGTTCTTCTGGCTGGAATGCCTGCCCCAGACGGCTTCTAGAAGCCCAGGCAAGATGTGTGTAAGTGCCAGGCACAATAGCTATCAATTAATGGGCACCTCCAGGACCCCCAAAATCTCATCCAGCTTCCAAATGAGGATTTTATTTCAGCACCTATGTCTGCCCTTTCTATCTGGCTGGCTCGAGAGACAGCAGTCAAGCATCAAGCCATACCCAAGTTCAATGACTAAACTCTCTGAAACAGATAGGATTTCTCATTTTGATTCTTTCTGTGTGTGCAGAACTGCTGCTGACAATCCCATCTTCCATTTTCAGCATCAGCAGAAGAGGATTGGTTGTCAAGAGGCAGAGGTGACCTCTGCTGACTAGGCACTCTTGCTTTTTTGACAATGCATTTGAGAATGAGCTGATATGTTGTTTCATAGTAGGTGTGTCTGGTAATTCTGCCAAACCCAAAATAAGAGCAGCTTAACAAAATACCTTAGTTTCTTATCAAAATCTGGAGATGGTCCATCTAGAGCTAGCATGATCTTCCATGATGCAGGCACCCAGCCTCCTTCAGTCTTGTAACTCTGTTGTGCAAAGGCAGCTATTCCTAAAGTGACCTCATGTTTCTACATGGCTGCTGGAGCTCCTACCATTGTAGGAAGAAGGGGTTGAGTAAGAAGGGGCCTCCTTATTTTAAGGACATTCTGTGGAAAGCGAATGCACCAATTTAACGTACATCCCATTTTCTGGAACTCTAGTGACATGGTTAGCTGCAAGGGAGGCTGGGAAATATATGGGCAATCGTGTGCCCAACTAAAAATGGGGGGTTCAATTGCTGGGAAAAGGCAAGAACTGCTACTTGGGGCTACCTGGTCTTTGGTCAGTGACTTTGAATTCTTGATCAGTTCTGTCTCTTGCATGTGTCTTTGGGAAAATTCTTTTCTTGGCTGCTTTCATATCTGTAAATTGAGTATACTGTCAACCTCAAACACTTGTCAGTCCCTAGCACCCAGCTACTATTTGAATCCTTCCTTTCAGAATTGTTCATGCTGGCTTGAGAATTCTATTGCATATACTTTAGTGAAAATCTGCTTCTCCAGAAAGAAGAGTCTCCTCAGAAATGTGAGTTGTATGAAAACATCTGGGGCTGATTTAGAAAGTCTTTGAGAGATGTATGCCTTGCAAAGAACAATGCCTTTGTCAGAGGCTGCCAGCATCGCAGGGACACTTAACTGCTAAGTACAAACAGCTGTCCCACATCTGCAGGATCCATTTACAACAACTGTATACAGTAGATACTGCTGATAATGAACTTGGATCCAGCAAGGCGCAGTTCATAGAGTGCACAGACTGAAGGGCGCTGCTGGGGTTGTGTGTTGCAAGGTGCAAATGATGATTCCAGATAGCGAGGAAGCCCTGGGAGGCTGTTTTGCCTTTAGAATCAGTTTCTGAACTGAGGAAGGTGAGACCTGTGCTGTATTCTCTAGAATTTTCTTGGTTTGTAAAATAGGTCAGAACAGCGTTATTGCTACCCAGTGAGTAAAAGAAACTGTACTCCCAGAGAATTTTGATACAGCAAAGATCAGGGCCTGAAACGTTAGAGCAGGGAAAATCTATAAAACCACCTGATCCATTTCCCTGTCTGGGCAGGAAGATGTACTTCAGAAGTTTGTCAAATATCCATCCACTTCATGGAAGAACCCATCTTATTTAGGTATCTGTTCTTGTCCTGTTTTTGACCCCAATAAGAGAAAGTGCTTCTTAAGTCTCTGGCTAGAACTGTCAGGTGACTAGAGAGAGATGCCTTGAGAGTTGCCTTGAGGCTGAATTCAGGAGGGCCACCTGGACAACACCCAAGGGCTGTTACACTGCCCAGTGGGGAGCCTGGTCCCCACAGCTGCCCAAACATAGAACATTGTGGTGGCTTGAAGTTCTGTTCCCCAGAAGACACATTTTCTTAATCCTAATCCATGCCTGTGAGAGTGAATCCACTGTAAGTAGGATCTTTGGATGCGGTTACCTCAGTGAAGGGGTGGTCCTACTGAATCAAGAGGGGTCTTAATCCTATAACTGGAGGCCTCATAGAGAAGGAAGGGAAACCACAGGAGCAGCCAGAAGTTGGAAATCAGTGGAACCTGGAAGAGAAAGGAGAAGATGCCTCCATGTGCATGGCCATGTGATGGAAAAGCCAAGGAACCCCAAAGATGTCAACCCCAGGAGGAAGCAAGCCTCTGAAACCATGGGCCTATAAATTCCTGTTGTTAAGCCAACCCATTGGGTGGCATTTGTTTTAACAGCTAGGAAACTAAAAGAAGCCTGAACTTTTTTGTATGTGTGTGTGGGTTCTGTGGGTTTTGTGGTTGTTTTGTTTGTTTTGTTACAGCTGCATGGAAACAACCTGCCTGCAAGTGAGGAAGCATCCTTGTTTACCAATAATTCGAATGGTTGTCTTCCAAGTATGCAGATTGAACCTTACCTTTGTTTTAAGAAACATGTAGGGGATCTGAATCTCTGGACTGACAATATGATAGCCAGGCCCTGAACCTCAACAGACTTCAGCTCCTACACTCTGGTTTATTGGACTTACCCCACTCAGCTAACATGGAGTTGAAGAATGTCAACCACCACACCATGGAGCCAAGAGTACCTACAACTGAAAGCAGGAGGATTGCATCCAGTATCCATGTGGAATCTAAGCCCCCTCTTGACATAGATGTGGAATGGACACAACCAATCCAAAGTCCACAGGAAGGAGGAATACAGTAAGGATTAGAGTGGACTTACTGATATTCTATTCATGAACTATTGTCGTTAGTAATCGAGAAAATGTGGCATTGGTGTGGTAAAAGTGGCCATGGTGGCTGCTGGGTGCGGGGAATGGGAGGAAGAGATGAGATGTGGAGGCATTTTCAGGACTTGGAGTTGTCCTAGGTGGTGCTGCAGGGACAATTACTAGATATTGTAGATCCTCCCATGGCCCACTGGATGGAACGTGGGAGAGTATGGGCTATGATGTGGACCATTGACCATGAGGTGCAGTGATGCCCAGAGATGTACTCACCAAATGTAATGGATGTGTCATGATGATGGGGGAGAGTGTCGCTCTGGGGGGAGTGTTGGGGTGGGGGCGGTGGGGATGAATGGGGACCTCATATTTTTTGAATGTAATATTTTTTTTTAAAATGAATTTAAAAAAAGACAAATATTAAAAAAAAAAAAACATGTATAAGCACATCTTAAAGGAATAACCAGATGTTAAAATGCTTGAGATTAGCTAACTGTTCTGCAGTTAAAACACTTCTTTTTGCAGATAAACATTTTTGCATTTTATCTACTTAGTATTTTTAAATTACAGGGAGTAACCTCAAAGATAGAACAGTCTGGTCTGGCATTGAGAGTATAGCCTTGTACCAGACAGACCTAGTCAGAATCCTGGACTCACCATGGATTAACTATGACTTTGGGTAAATTACGTTGTGTCTTTTTGCCTTAGTGTCCTTGGAGATGAACAGGGAATAAAAAAATAGCATTAATTCATTGGAACCTCAAAACTCTGAGGTAATACAAGTGCTTAAAAAAGTGCCTTGCATGTAGTCAGTCTAAGTATTAAATTTTTTTATGTTGATAAAATCCAGTGCTCTGACATTGGGGCAGGGGGCAGGGGATAGGGGGTGCCCTTCATGGCCCTACAAGGTGCCATGGTATTCCTGGAGGAGTGGTTTGAAAACTGCCTGTGTACATATGTGCAGTGAACTCATTTCGTCTGTAGTCATTCCCCCTTTTGCCCTGCAAACCAGAGATCAGAGTTTGCCACACAAGGTGCTTCAGGAAGGGCCACCTCTCCACCTCTTACTTCAGGACTCTTGAACCATCAGTTGAAATTTCACTTCAACTTCAGTGCAGCAAAGAGAAATAATTGCAGATTGTTTAAATGGAGGAAAAGGAAGGATTCGTAGACTTCCTGGGGAATACAGCAGGGATAAGCTGCACCCCTCTGGTACCTGCGCCTTGTACCTGTATATCGGGGTGGGGTTTCATCAGCCCTCTCATCTCTCCCCCAGCCCTTCCTGAGCTTTGCTTGCCTCACCATGCTCAAGGAAAGAAAACGTTAGTGTCTCAGGATTCCCAGCCACAGTCCTGAACCTCATTCTGTGTGGGGAATGACAAGGACTGAGGAACCAATCATGGTGCCTGGATAAGGGGATATGGCTGTCCTGACTGGGTCTAAGGCAATGGGACCCATCTCCATACTGGGGGATGAGCCAGTGCCACCCAATGGTAAGCTGCTGAGAAGGACCTTAACATCAGCCACAGTTCAATGCCATTCTTTGTGGGATAAGACACTATTCTAGCTGGGGTGTCTCTGGCTCTTCAGTTCTTTCTCTTGCCCCTCTTTGTTAGCCTGGTCCTTCTCTTTGAACTCCTGCAGAATACCATCAGAATACCAGAATGGTCCTCAAAGTGTGGAACAGGGAGCTTGTCTGCAGGTGAGAGCAAGCCCATCCAAGCCTGGCTAAAGGAATCTTCAGTGCACACAGTGGGATGTTACTTCAGCGTCTGTGGGGAGGAGCTATGGTGTACCCCAGACCACCTGAATCCAGAGGCCAAGAATTCCGGAGGCAGGAGCAGAAACTTCACCACTGCCTTAGATAGTTCCTCTTGCAGCTCTCCTGTTGCCCCGGCCTCCAGGGCTAGAGTGAGAGAGGCAACCAGTACTGACCACTTGAAGTAGAGTATTCACTTGAAGTAGAGTATTCACTTCAGCTTGCCTCTGCTTTTGGTTTCTGGAGGAAGTTTTGCCATCTTGGCCAACAGTGTACCTTTTCTTGACCCTCGCCTTGGACTCCTCTGCTGTGCTTAGAGAAATTTACTTGAGTGGGAAACAGCCATTTGCCAAGGCTCTTGCAGCAGTCTCTTTTGGGGGGATAATTGGGTTATCTTATGGTATGTGTATCCTTCCACCAAAAAAAAGTCTAATATAACCTGGAGACAGAATGGAAGACAGAGGATACTGGTACTTTCTTAGATTTTGAAGAAGCTGTTTTAGCATGAACTTGTTTTGAATGGACTAGAGCTGCTTTGGTGGGGCTGGAGCTTTGGGTTCCTTGTTAATTTCCTCTGTGGAAAATGAGTGCACTGGCTTTTTCATCTGTCTTCTCTGGGCACCTTTGAACTGGCCATTGTTCTACATTAGGCCACTCGTTCTAGGAACACAACATGGCAACTAGACTGTATGTGTAGACTGTGGCTTTTAAACCCCAGCTTATCCTTTCTGCCCTTGTGTTCCTACTTAACCACAGTTTTTGGCTCAGAATGGACTTTTTATAACCTAAATGGCCATACTAACTAGACACTCACACTTTTCCAAGCCTGTTGCAATTGGGCTAACAGGCTGACCCTCTGAATGGAGAAATGCCAAAAACGATCTATTTTAGGACAGAAGACTACTTTGGCAAACCTAAGGCTTAATTATTTGATTTTTTTCCTTCCCTCCACCGCCTCTGCATTCACCAAGATGGAGCCCCCACACCCAGAATCAATTAGTTTTTGGGCCATGATGAGGGACTGGAATGAAGCTAGTCACGACTGCTCAGTCTAGGGGGACAGGAATAGCTCCTCGGTTTGGTCATAATGAGCCTGAATACTTGGTCCAGAGCCCCCACCCAACTCCCTGTGGAGGTGATTACACAGTCTCTGCCATCTTAAGAATAGAAGCTTAGAGGATCAGGTCCTTAATGAGAGCTGACAGCGGCTCCAGCATTTGGCTTCAGGAATGAGAGACGGGCAGCCGCTGGAGAGAGGGCCATCTCTAGGGTGTCTCCTTCCTGACCCACGAGTGCAAAAGTCTGTTTCCCTGCTGCTAGGGGCCACTGAGGGGATCCCTATCTCTAAAGAAGAAAGGGATCAGGGTGTTTGTTTTACATCAGCTCCAAAGGGATTAAACCCAAATGCCAAAAAAAATCAGATGCAAGAGGAGATAGAAAGATCAGGGAGTATTTGCTGCAGCTGATGTGAAAGGACAGATTGCCCCTGGAAATTTCCAACCCTCCCTCCTCTGAAGGGACTGGAGCAGACGCTTATGGGAGTTGCAGGCCCTGTGCTGTGCTTGGAACCTCTCCTGGCCCCTCTGGAGTTGACAACCTCCCCCCACCCCCCAACAGGTACCCAGGGCTAAGGAGGTGCCTGGAGCCCCTTAAGAGCAGCACCATGTTTTCTAAGCATTCTTCTCCTTATTCACCTTCCTTCACCTGATGTACATGCTTTGAGGGTTCAAACTATTGCTTTCCTTTCTTTCTTTCTTTTTTTGTAAAGCTATAGTAATCAAGATTTATTGAATAGGTATAAGGAAGACAGTTATATAAATGTAACAGGGTGGAAAATCCAGATTTGAAACTATGTAGTTAATTGATTTTTTTCTTTTCACCATTTTTTTAAGGTAAATAGATGACACAAAATATTACATTAAAAAAATAAGGGGTTCCCATATATACCCCACTCCCCATACCCCCACTCCTCCCCCATAAGCAACTCCTTTCATTAGGATGGTATATGCATTGCATTTGATGATTACATTTTAGAACACTGCTACACAGCTTCGATTAGAGTTTACATATCCATTCAATTCAATTCAGTGGGTTATGACAGGATATATAATGTCCTGCATCTGTCCCTGCAATATCATTCAGGACAACTCCAAGTCCCAAAAATGTCCCCATATTATACCTCTTTTTCCCTTTCCCTGCCTTCAGCAACTCCCATGGCCATTGTCTCTGCATCTATGATATAATTTCTTCCATGGCTAGAGTCACAATAATTCTATAGTAGAATACCAGTAAGTCCACTCTAATCCATATTTTATTCCTCCATCCTGAGGACCCTGGGATGACAATGCCAACTCCATCTCCAGATTGAGAGGGGGCTTCAATCGCACATGGCTGGTATATGGGATTCTCCTGCTTGCAGTTGTAGACTCTCTTGGTTCTTTGGTGTGGTAGTTGACCATCCTCACCTCCTTGTTAGCTGACCTGGGTGAGTCCAATGAACTGGAGAGTAGATATTGCAACTGAGTCTCAGTACCCAGCTGCCACATGGACAGTCCAGAGATTCAAGTCTCCCGAGCATACACCAACCCCAGCACCAACCACAGGTTCAGTAAAAGTGACAGAAGAGGTATGTGTAGAGTTCATATCTGAGTCCAACTCCATCACATTCAGGAGCACAAGTTCCAAAGTAGGGCAGGGCACTGAACCCCAGAGACATCTGCCATGACCATAGGACCTGGGTGTCTCCATAGCTCTCAGGAGCACCACTACCTGGGGTTGTATCTACTTTGACTGACTCTGAGATCCTGCTGAAATGTGCGTAAGTGTGACCCCTCTGATGACTTCTTGACTCATTTTGAAGTCTCTTAGCCATATAAACTCACTTGTCTTTACCATTTCCCCTTTTATTCAAGGTCTTTTTCTAATTGCACCACCAACTGGTGCTTGGTAGCAATACCTTGGCACCAGGGAGGCTCATCCCTGGGAGTCATGTCCCACACTGGGGGAAGGTAATGAATTTATGCTGACATTGGCTTAGAGAGTGGCCATATTTGAGCAACATGGAGGCAGTCAGGATTTTCTTGCTTTCTGGAACTTTCCATCCTCCATCTGGTTTCTTACTCCTTTCTATTCATATTTATCTCTAGATTTCTACTTCTTTCCAAAGCTTGATTTCCAGATCCGTCTGTGGACGTTTTCCTCCCCAAGTATATAAATGATGATTCTCTTCTGTATCTCTCTGTGTATCTTCATACAATAGGGATTTGTTTCATATTCACTTAACAGTCCCATGCTGATATTCATGGTCAGCAGGAAGCATGTGGTGACTGGTTGATCTGGGGACCACTCCTTCTACCCATGGCTCCCTTCTCCTAGAGGCTTGGGGTCCTCTGCTGAAAGGAAAAGAGGGTGAGAACAGCTCCCTGCTTCTTTCCCCTCTTGGCACAGAGTGTCACCTAGCATCTGAAATTTCCTCCTGATTTTGGGGTTCCTAACTTTGAATCAGAATTTACCTCCCATTTAGAGGCTAAAATATTTGAAAAAACAAAAATGTACCCTGGGGGGAACATGAGCTGCATTCACATTCTCCCACCTTACTGCACTCTAAGGCCAATCCTTTGGGGCCAAAGATTTCCTTTGTCTACTCTGGAGTCAAAGAATCTCTGTTCTAGAGTCATTACATTGCACACAAAAAGAGAGAACCCCTAAAGCACCGGCAGGCTGCTTGTTTGAGAGGAACAATGTGGGGACACACGGCTCCATTTGGAGTAGAAAGCCTCCCAGATGAACTAGATTTTACCTTTCACAGGCAGAACACACCCCTTTCTCCAAGCAATCTCTTGCTGGACAGCTGATTCCCAGAGCTGCTCACTACTCGGGGGTTTGGATCAGTGAGCATCCCTGGTGGATGACAGGGGAGTGAATGAGAGCCTCACCATCACTGAGGCCAGAGAGGAGCAGGATGGCAGTAGACATGGGGGTCTTTACCTAGAAGTATTTACCTGGGCCCTAAAGAAGTTACACTGAAATAGGTAGGAAGACTGCACCAGGAAGCTATTGGATTGAAGGGTCTCTGGGGTTGCCCCTTCCCCAGCCCAGCTTGTCTCCATTTCATCCTTTTGGGGATGGGGGTGGGGAATGAGAACATTATGACCAGGAACATCTATCTTGCCAGCCCCTCTTGGGCTCTCCTTGCAGTTAAAATGTACCTGGTCCAAGATGAAGGCATTTCTTTGGGGTGGCTTTGTTTTCTGTCCCATGGAAATTCTTGGGAGAAGAATTCCCTTCCCAGGCAGGCTCAGAATTTTGATATTGTAAATGCCCAAACCTAATTATTCAGCCTGGGACCACTTGACTTTCTCTGTGTGCCCCCCTAGATCACTAAGCCCCCTTTGTATTAGGGGGGAGAAACCCTCCTATTTAAAAACATTCTTACCTTAATCAAAGACCCATTTATGGATAAAAACAACTCATCAGAACCTCAAAGTTCAGGAAATTGGCCAACTGCCCTCATGGATTATTCTCCTAAGTGGTAGAATCTGTCTATTCATGTCTTTGAACTGTCTCCATAGTCCAGACACAATTCAGATAGAGGCAGACCTTGAAACCGTAGTGAGAAGCATTTATATTTCTAAGTTTTCTCTTCCCCATAGTAGTCAGGCAGAAAACAGGCTTAGCCATTTTATCCCAGACTGGCAATTAGGGCTGTGAGCTTATACCAATTCTTCAGGAATGGGTGATACTGCCAACATTGCTTTGACTCATGTCAAGGTAGTGGTCAGGTGATATTTAGAATCTTAGGACTGATCCTTTTATATGCTGATTTGTAACAGGTATGCCTGTTGAGTAATGTGATTTCCCAATGAGTGGTGTGATTTCCCAATGAGTGGTCTGAATATTCATGTTGAGAGAATTGATATACCTTTAAATTCTTCTAGCATCTCTCAAGTCAGGCCAACTTGATACTGAGAATGATGTTGGTGGGATGCTATTGACCTAGCCAGTTAGAGTTTCCCAAAGTTAGGCTAACATCACCTGGGGTCTGTATAGGCCATGAAACTTAAGGGGAAGTAGGCCTTCTGGACACTGATGTGGACATACACTTGGAGGATAGTTATTTTCAGATCCAGAGCATAGATATGGAAAAATTCCATGCTAAAGGCATGAACTGAGCATTCTCCCTGTGAGTAGGTGAAATTACTCTAAAAGCTTGTCACTGGGTGCTTATGTAGAATAATACATTAGACTCTGTGCACCCCTGGCTACGTCGTGTTGTAACACCTTTATTCATATCCAAAAACACAGCTATGCTGGTCCCTCTTGATTCGCATACTTATTTGGAGATGGGCCCAGAAGGAGGACACTCAGCAAACCAACCTCTCCCTTAGCCTTCCTCTTGTACTTTGGCTCCTGGGATAAAACCATTGTTGGCCAAGCGGGCTCTGGAGACTTTGCAGCTTTGACTTCCAGCACTGTTGTGGGTAGATTTTCTTTTTCATGATCTTTGCTCCTGGTACCCATGAGCAAACCAAGACCTGAAGGACTGTGAGAAGCCAGCCATTTGAACTTCTGGGTAAGATGGTTTTCTGAGCTGGAATGAGGGAGCTGGAAAGGAAGGGACTGAATCAGCAGCCACAGGTGTCCAAGACTCTCTGGATATACACCCAGGCTGATTCAGTATGGACAGTCTTGGGCCATCAAATTAAAACTGGGACCACAGAAAGGACTGAAACAATGGCACCTTGAGATTTGATGAGTGAAACTCCTGAAGGACAAATATTCAGAATTTAAGTGGTCTGTGCCTACCACCCCATCCCTAAGCATTCAATAAGGGAGCTAGGAATCCTAATTCACTATCCTAATCTCATCCTTCACTTCTAAAACTCCCTACAAAGAATAGGAAAAAAATAGCTAGTGTCCTCACACCCTAGAATATGCCACAATCCCCATGCATACGTTAGTTTCTTTATTCAGTGATGAGTGATGCCCTTGAGCCTCCATTTTCCTTGTGCAGAAAACCCCTTTCCCTTCAAGGTAGCTTAAATGGAAGACTTAATTTCTATCCAGGTATGGCAATGCCAGTCTGTCTCCTTTTTCATTTCATTACACAGCCATAAACGAGGAAGTGACTCTCAGCCCACATTTTCAGGAGAAAATAGAAATGCTGAGCCAAAATGAAAGGGAAATGGTGTCAACTGGGCTGAGAGCTTGTGTGTCTATTCCTGGCACCTAGGACAACACTGGCACAAGAGCTGTGTGAACATTCAGTTAATTCCTGTTGAACGGAGTCACAGCATCCTTGTACTTGAGTGGGTAAAGTAGGGTCCTACATAATAGGACACCAAAGGTTATTTACCTTGTGCCTTGATTTCAGTTGTTTTCTTTGGCATCAGACTAATATCTGACTTTCTAAAGCTCCACCCACCTCTGATCGCCTCTTCCCCATAGGGGCTACTGCAGCTACTTCATGAGGAAGAGCAGGGAGCCAGAGGTGCTGAGCTGCACGCCTGCCTGCTGCCATGCCTGCGGTGCCTCCTGTACCTCGGTGTGTACGGGGTATATCCCACTCTGACGGGAACCTATCTGCATCTGTCCACATGGCCAATGCAGACAACACATGGTCCAGCTTTTTTGGTACCACCAGGTACCTTGTTTAGCATGTCTTCCCAATGCGGAAATGACCTCAGAAGACAAGCCGAGATGGGAGCAGCCACTTAGGGCAGTTAGGAGGACAGTGACTGCAAACTTTCAGGTTTAGTTGCCTCCCAGTGCCTGGCACCTCATCAAGCACAACCTCCAAGTCCCCAGGAACCAACTTGGAAGGTTGTTGACATCCCCTCCCAAACCCTTCAGGTGGGTAGTTCAAATCCTCCTGGACAAGTAGCTGACAGCATTGTCAATATGTTCCCGTGCCTGTAGAATGCTGGTGTCCCCAGGGTCTCAGCAGACTGCCAAGCAGCCTGTGTGGCTGTCCTTTGAGATAGCAGTACACAAGCGTCTGGAAACAACCCAGTTTGCTCAAGTGGGAAAAGAATTTGAGTACATCTGTGGGGCTGCACTGGCATCTTGAAGCTGCCCAGGTTGCTTCTGAGCTATAGCTATGTGCAGATCCAGATCTGGTTTGAGTGAAAGAACTAGACACAGCTCCCAGATGCATTGCAGCTCTGGTCTTCCAAGATATCGCAGCTATTGTGTCATTTCCTGAGAGTGATTTTTCATAGAGGCACCAAGACCCCTCTCCCTTCTGTAGGATACAACAAAGAAATTGATGCCAGTGAAGAAAATTCCCTCTGCCTTGTAGGAAACCGTCCATGTGTATTTCCATCAATTCTTGGTCATTTCTGCTATGAATTCTGCGCTTGCTTGGTTCAGCCAAGGACTGACCACCACTGTAAGAACTGGAAGATATGTCCCCAGAACAAGATTTGCAAAGGGAAGGGTGGAAGTCAAGTGTCAAAGTCAGCACCTATGCTTTCAGTCTCCTGGGGTGAATGAAGGGGATGGGTTAAGTTAGCTTTTAGATCAGGGCTCAGCTTAAAATCAACAGTAACGATGACTGGGCTAAGCGGAGTTGGCAGAAACAACTGCCAGTGCACCCATCACCAACTGCAAAGGGTCCTAACTTGTCCATTGATCTCAGGCCAGAGGCAAGGGAAGGTTGGACCTGTACTGTTGCCTCCACTGTCATCTTAGGCCAGATGAAGGAGGCAGTGAGCAGAATGGGAGAGAGGACCACAGGGAATATTTTCAGGGCACGTACCCAAAGAACCTCATCACTCAGCAGGCTCTGGACTTCAAGTTCCAAAAGACTGGAAGGGGCTCGTTTGCCCCTCTCCAAAGAGCTAATTAAGAGGAGTTGATTGCCTAAAACCTGGGAGCCCACCAGGGCAGGCCAGGGATCTGAGCAGCAGGCATGCCCATGAGCCGCCTCTTGAGAGCTTTCCATCCCCATGTGGGTGTCTTTTTAATTAACTGTCTGAATTCCATGGGAAAGTTTGAAGAATAAGACTCTTGGGGAAACATGAACTGCATTGGACAATCACGTTGAGTTGCTTCTCTCTTTTTTTTTTTTTAGGTAGCAGGACTTGGGATTGAATCTGGGACCTCGTATGTGGGAAGCTGGCACTCAACCACTGAGCCACCTGGGCTCCCCTGAGTTGGTTTTTTCATTTGTTTGCTTGCTTTTTGTTTTTAGGAACTACTAGGAACAGAACCCAGGACCACCCATGTGGGAAGCAGGTGCTCAACTGAGCCACATCTGCTCCGGAGTTGCTTCTATTTTAAATCTGGCCATTAGTGTGAGGATAAGATGGTGAGGCACAAGCTTGAAACAGGTGTCTGTAATTTTGCATGAAAATCACTCTGGGTCCTAGGTGCTGGGACCTACCCATTCTGATGCCCTGGGCACGGTGGTCTTCGCTTCAATATCTTTATGGCAAGTAAGGACTAATGGCTTGAGTAAGGCCACTCTTATGAAGCTCTTTTACTAGACCACACTTACTGCATAGATAGGTTGTTGGAGTCTCTCAGAGAAAGGAAGGACGTCTCAATGCCTCATGCCCTTCAGACCGGGAAATGTTAGTAGTTTTCGATAGCAGAATATTCCAGGTTATGGGTAGTTAGTGATTTTGCTGAAGTCATGCAGATGAAGTGAGTGTAACAGAGGCTCTACGACAGTGTGCCAGAGTAGTGTGACTTTGCTATCCCAGGAGTAGTTAGGAAAATATCTTCAGTGCCAGGAATTTTGGAGGGCAAGGAAGGGGTGGTATTGGTTCCATTGGCTGGGCACTCACCCTCTTGTTTGTGTGCTTGAACTTTGGGAGACTGAGCTGCTTCCATCCCAGGACCAGGTTGGGCTCCTTCCTCTGCACAGAGCCAGCAGGTAGCCTGGGATGCTGCTCAATCCCTGACACTCATGGATTTACTGCTCTCTCTCTGGCCAGGGCTGTGTTTCAACCTGTCTCCAGCTCTGAAGACTTAAGTTAGGGCTGCCTTCATTTCCTTCATCCTTAAGAGTCCAGGGGCTGCCCTCTTCACTTAGGATCCCATCACCCAGTTTTAAGACCATACCTAAGATTGTTGTAGTCATTCAAAAGACAATGTAGTTTGTTGGACCTACCCAGAAGACTCTGGGATTCTGGAATGCACAAAGGTGATTGGGGGTTGGTGGACAGTGTCAAGGAAGAGTCGACTTTCAAATGGGGTCTCCCTATTGGATCCTTCCTAGATGTTGGACTACTTTCTGAGATGCAGGTATGATTGGCAGTTCTAATATAGCGTGCTATTTCTGATGATATAGGGAATGGCCAATCTAGACTTTCCAGAATTGGCCTAAATCAGTGTTGGATTTCTTTCTCTGTTCAAACCTGACCTCATGCCCAAATTCTTGCAAATATCTTAAGTATCTTCTTTCCCCACTCCTTCTCAAAGCTTGGGTATTGTGTAGCAGTTTCTGGAGGTAGAGATGGGCTTCTTGTAAGTGGTGAGGGACATCTTCTAAAGCCTGGGTGCCCTAGTTACCAGCTGTGCTTCACGGCATTAGAGCCTTGTATCGACTGAAAACTGTTAATGTGAACTCTCCCGAGTCTGTTGAACATGCCATTTCCATCTCTCTTCCACATGGAAGAACTAATCAGGAGATAACTGTTATTCTATGGTTCATGACCCCCAGATCTTTTTGTTCTTTGTATGCCATATTGCCTTCTATGTGTTTGCAATCCTTAATTCCAGTGTGGGGGAAGGTACAAAAACCCTTCATCCCTATTTCTGGCTTCCAAAAATGGTAGAAATGCCACATGATTCTCTTAGTAGCTTCTAGGCCCAAACGTAATGGTGTTTGGACTCTCACATGGAGACTCGACAGGCAGTATTTGTAAAAAAAAAAAAAAAAAAAAAAAAAAAAAAAAAAAATGCTAGATACCTCTGATAGCCTCCTTGTGACTAGGTGTCAAGTCACTTGGGAAAAATGAATAGCATCACCCTGGGCCATGTTTTGTGACTTCTGTTATAGTGGCAAAAAGAAAAAATCATCTTTCTTAATCTTATTCCCAAGGCTCTTCTAAAGTGGATGTTAATGAGTTGTTTTTGCTTTAGCCATCTTAAAACATGGCTTAGGTACTTTTCTGATTTATCATAAGATGAAGTGTATGCGAAATGAGGTATAGGTTAAGCTAAAAAAAATAATTCACAATCAATTTCAATCCTCACTATTTCAGCTCAGATGGTTCCATGGCGAGAAGACAGGTCTTCTGTAGCCAAGTCCTTGGTCTGAATAGGGTCTTATTCACCCATGCTGCTTGATGGAGTCGAGTTAAAATCGTTGGCCTCACGGTTCCAAGAATCTACTTAAATAGGCAAAGCGTTGGGCAGCACTCTTGCCACTTCTCAGATAAGTGTTAGTCTCCTTGAACTGCTAACTTGGAGGGGTGTGACAGTGACTGTTCTCAGCCTCCAAAATGTAGCTTTAGAACCCCTGACTTGTTCAGCTATGGCTGAACAGCTGGGAAGGTGCCTGGCAGTATTGGAGAGGCATCTTCAGCTCTGCCCTGAAGTGCTAGATTGTTTCATTTTCCTAGTCCTAAAGCAGAGGCATTTTTATGTCAGAGAGGCTCTTTGGTTGCCCTTCAGGAAGTACAAGCAATTCTGGATATATACCTCTTACACAAATTTGTATGCATATTCAAAAACCAATTAAAATTGATTTCCAGGGGTATAATTGGGAAACAATTTTATGCCACCACTCCTCAGGAAGGAAACTTGGATGGCATTTAAAGCTGTTCTAAGCAAGCTGTGATTCTTTTAGATTCTGCTCTTTAAACACTTTTCTAGAAACTCCTTGCTGCTTCGAGGTTCAAAAAGAAAAATCACTTGCGATCACTCTTTTTTGGTGAGTTCCATGGAGTTTTGACTGAAAGTATCAATTGGATTGTTCTTCTATTCTGAGGCTTCCACCTACCTGAAGTTGCAGCATAAAGTTAGGCTCTTTCTGGCTGCTATGACAAGTATTACAAACTGAGGTGGCCTAAGAGGAATGTATCGGCTTACAGTTTCAGATGTTCAAAGACTTGCTTCCTCCCAGGGTCAGAATCTTCTGGCCAGCTGGCAATCTTTGGGTTCTTGACTTTCCTGTCACATGGCGATGTCCTCTCATTTCTTGTCTGGTCTCCATCAATTTCCATCTTCTGGCTTTTCCCCATGACTTTCTCACCTGGATGGACATGGTTGTCACTGTTACACATTTGGTAAGCAGAGTCAGGATGTTTTCCTCATTGTTTGTTTTATCCCAGACTCCCATGTTGTAAGTAACTGGATGGAGCCACGTGTTTTAACAAGCAAAGTGCATATAGAGCTGTAGATCACAGAAAAATATAGTATAATTGGTTGAGTCTTGTACCGATTCTCAATGATGCATGTTTGAAGTAGGCACCAGTCTTCATGAGCATCTCTAAAGAATGAACAGATTTTTCCACTTTCTAGGAAGTACTTTTAACTCATGCAGTTCAGTTTCTCATCAAAAGGGGAACTCTAACACCTGTTAATTGTCATTATGAACATCCTATCAAGCTCAGTAGCACCACTCATAGTTGATGTTCTCCCTGCCACTTCCTTGAAATAATGTCTTCTTCTGTAAGGATTAAGAAATTGCATTTTTGTGGATGTCTTGGTATGGTTCTACACAAAGAAAGGGAAGGCTAGTCATATCCCAGCATGGGATTCCATATGATTTGATCAGCCTGAGTTTCAAAATGTATCCCAAGCCTCATCCAGTCTCCGTATCAGCTTTGGTCTTCATTCCACTCTCAAAAGATGCCAACAATTTGACCAACCAAATAGAATTGTGCTGAGTATAAAACAAAGTATGGATGTCAGTTGTTCATACTTTGCTCCACTAACTAATGGTGAGGGTCTCTATAGCTCCTCTGAAATGGAAGCAGTCTCTGCCTCTCAAATTCTAAATTCCTGAGGTTTTCCTGGGCTAGCGAAACCAGACTATGAATAGCAAACTGCCCTTTGTAGTGACCACAACTCTGCTTCCTAGCATGGTCAGAAGGTGATTTTCAATAAAATGTTTATTTTTTAAAATTACCTTTTCATTAAACACCCCATGGTTTGGGGTTGGATCTTGGGAGAATGGGGATTGTGGCCAAGGAGGTAGCTGCAGGGGACAGGACAGTTGAACAGGCTCTCACTCACATGGCTCCAGGAAGAGGCTGCTCTCTCTGGCATTGTCCAATACTAAGACTGGGATAGGGGGAAGGTGTGGTCTGCAAAGGCTAGTACCCCTACAGACTGCAGCAGGGGTGGAGGCAGCCTCTGAAGTGGCTGTGTGGGCATGGTCCCTCCCTCAGGGCCTGGGTCATCAATGGTCATCAGGGTCATCCTGGTCTTGGTAGCTCTACATAGAGAAGAGGGTCTGTGCAAGGGAAGGGCATCTGCCCAAAGGCGTTGTGCAGGAGAGGGCCAGGCTGCAATGGGCACATGAACTGCTGGGGTGGTAGCACTGGAGTCACAATGCCTGAATTCCCCTTCCCTCCTTGCTTTCACATGCCCGACCCTTGTAGCTCCAGTGCTCATGGATTCCTGCATCCATGTTCTCCACACTCTGAAACCCAGGACATTCAGATTGACCAAGAAGCCTCCTTGATGGTCACTTCCATTTCTTTAAGGTGGATGGAGGTGTCTGTCCAGGAACCTGGTCTCCCCAGTGACAGTGGTCTGGTGTCCCAAAGCCTTATCCAGATCCCTTTGGTGAGAACTAGGACAGGGAAGGGACTTTCCTTTGATTGCTTCCACATGGTTGCTATTCTTCCTTTCGTGGGGTGCCATCTGTGAGCCAGCCAGGTCACCCCAGAAGTGACTGACTCTTGACACACTTGCTTTGAACTCATTATCTTGGATAGATTAATACCCTCTGAGGGTCTTACTGCTTTGGGTCCTGTCACTCTGTCGAAGCCAATCCATGTGACCAAGAAACAGACTTGAAAAGAAAATGTGTGCCAGTTTGTGTGTAGAGGAGGTCCCTCTGCCATGGGGTTCCTTGGCGCTGTGGTGGCCCCTGTGTATCTGGAGCTGTCTTCAGAGCCCACATTGTTTCTCTAGTCTCTCTTGGTCATAAGACACTCTTTCTGATACCGTTCTCCCACAGCTACATTTTTGCTGCTTCTATCACTGCTGTCCTTGCAGGAATGTTCTAGATGATCATGCAATATGTGCTCAGAACTGGCTTGCTAAGCTACACCTGCTGTGGTTGTGGTTGTGGCTACTTTTGTGGTCACCACTGTACCTGCTTTGGTTCTTTCAATGGCTGACCTTGCCAATCCTGGAGGGACATTCTGGGGGCTCATACCAAGTTACCTGTCATGTTTCTTTTTAATCAGAAAGTTGCCTGATATTCATGGAAGTCATATAGCAAAATGCCCTGGGGGAAGTGGCAGAAGTAAAGTATATAATACCCCCTGTTAGGGTGTCATTGACCTCATAAAATGTCATTTCAGGCTGGAGTTAAAATTGTGTTTACCATGGTAGGTGGACTTCTTACAACTATGTATTTTCATGATAGAAAACAAGTAGTTGCTTTGAATAAGAATACCCCCAGTGGCAGCCTGTATTCTGTTTGACACTTTCGCCCTTTTATTTTGAGGGATTAGAGTTCTCCTCAACCCAAGGTACAGCTGAGCTTATTTCCAGGTGCAGAGTAGAGTTGGTGGGGGCAGGGAGCTCCCTGGCCTTCTGCAGCTGGCAGGTAGACTCCAGGTTTGCCTCTTTTGGTGTTCTCACTTGAGAGCCCATTGGATAGAAAAGGCATGTCCCAGCTGCCCTCTGAAGGCACCAATCTGGTCACGGTCTCCTCTGAGAGTGCCTTTTTTTGCTCTTTGTAACTTGTTTCTTCTCCAGTCCTCCCCTCTATATAGGAGGATTGTCACCAAATCTGATTTTCAAACATGGAGAACACAATAGACTGTCCTCTTAGTCTGGGGTGGGAATTGCATGTAGATAACTTCTTTTGGAAGAATCTATCTCCTTAATGCTGGTCTGGGTCTGGGTACCTGAAAACAAATTTTAGGTGAACCCAACCAGCTGTGTAGACCTCCACCAGGCATCACACAGTGTCTTAAGCCAGAGATTTTCTGTGTTGAACTTGGAAACAGTATAAATGTCTGACGTCACTGCTGTAGGTTACTTTTTAATCTTCCTTTTTTGAAGGTGGTGTCTACAGGACCTTTGGTGTGAATGATTCATCTCAGTCTCTAGGGAGCTGGAAGGAGAATGGTGGTTAAGAGCCTTACTGCTGTGTTAGGCCTTTCCAGCAATATTACTGAATTGCTGCTACAGGTCTCTTGCTGCATATGACAATTTTTTGGCCATCTCTATTGATATAGGGGTATCCTTTGGGGGATACCAATTAGTCTCCACTACCTGTATTTCCATCCATTGGCTCTCAAATAACAGAGCTGTCACCATCTCTTAAAATGCTTCTGTGCCAAAGGGAGGCAGGTTACCCAGGGAGGTTTTGGAATAAGAGAAACTTGATATTTAAGGACAGTTTTGTTTTCTGATGGTCTTAGAGCTACGTGAGAGGAAACGGAGGACTTCTTGTCCTGCTAGACTAATTGCTCTGTTATTCCAAGTGTGGATTCCTAGAGATCAGTTAGGGAATTACTCTATGGAGGAGGGAGGCAGGGAAATGCTGGAATGTGCTCTCATTCCAGCAACAGAGAACCAAAGAACTTCTAGAGAAGAAAGCATCAGCCACACTCACTTCCTGTCCTTTTGAAAGGTGTACTATCACATATTCCTAGCTAGTTCCTGTAAGGCTATACTGCCAAAGTATAATAAAAATATAGCTGACATATCAAGGATGAACTGAAATAGTGAACTGTCTTGCTGATAAGAGATTGGAGATCTTGCAGTATAATATAAAGCATTTAATAGATTATTTTCAGAGAAATGACTCCTAAACCTAAGCAGCAACCTGCAAGGTATGGTGTAGCGATAGTAAAAGGACTGCTTTCTTAATGCAGCTTTGTTCTGCTGTGCCTCATTTCCAAGTGCCTTTTGTAAAAGCAAGGACCCCTTGGGCTTGTTCCTGTGCCCAAAGCAGGCAGGCAGGGGAGGTTCAGGGCAGTGTTGCTCTTCACCAATTGGCAGAAGTGTCTGGTTTCTTTATTTCTTGGGCACCTGCTCAGAGGTTGTGGGTGACAGCCTTGGCTGGACGTGTCTAGCCACACTTTGGAGCTCCCACGCTGAGGACCATCATGGTCACTATAAGGAGATTGACTAGACTTGTGGGGAAAGGCACCCCAATATGTTGGGTCAGGTTCAGGAGGAGGTGGTAGGTCAAAGGGCAGCATCTGCCTTCTGGTGGGGTTTCCGCCTTGGTTGCTACTAAGCCTTGGGACTACATGGCCACCTTGGAAAGGGGGATCTTAAAAATGACTAATAATCTTTCCGTGCGCTTTTCCCCAAGATTTTAAATTTCTCTGAAGTATCCAAACTAGTTGTCTTTAGAAGTGATCAACATATTAGTCATTAGTGGGCTATGATGTGGACCATTGACCATGAAGAGCAGCGGTGCTCAGAGATGTAGTCACCAAATGCAATGAATGTCGCATGATGATGGAGGAGGTTGTTGTTATGGGGGGAGAAGTGGGGTAAGGGGGGTGGAGGGTATATGGGGACCTCATATTTTTTAATGTAATATTTAAAAAATTAAGACAAAAAATATTAGTCATCTGGTTCTTTCTTATCATAGGATTGAATGTACATAATTCCTGCATAGCATTCCTGCCAAAGAGTGTTTATTTCTTATCTCTATCTAGAGGCAATATTATGTCAGGTTGTATCTGTTCTTTGTGCTCAAGTTATGCCAGGAGGAACTTTCAGTGTGGCCACTGTATCCTCTTGACATATCCCCATGAATCTTCAACACTTGTTTTCCTGGTACAATCCCCCTTTACTTCCATTTCTCTAAGATACCCTTGCTCCTTCTAGTAGAGAACGATTTTTGGAGATAAGGAGCTAAGGGCAAAATATGTTCATTGCCATTGACAAGCCCCTTTTTAATGAAGCCCACAAAATTACAGAGCTATGTTTATGATAGAGTTATAGGTGGGTAGATAAATACTAATTCTTAAGAACCAGGGAAAACTTTAAGAAGGATTTCCTATGAATATTCTCAAACTGAAAAATTATTACTTCCCAGTATAGCATCAAGTACCATTGATTAGTGGAAAAGAACCTGCTGTCCACATACTCTGGCTATGCAGTAGTAGATCTGGGATCTGGAGAAGATGACAGTTCTAAAAGCTTAGGTAACCATGACAAAATAGGTGCTTCCAGTAACATGATTATCCTCCCTGCTACCTCCTAGGCTGGTTCAGGGATTCGACAAGCATGGATCTCAAAGTTGAGCAAGTCTAACAGGGAACTCTCTCTGCAGTGTTCTGGCTTTCAGTACCAGGCTCAAATAATATCTAAAATGATTAGAACTTATAATTACCAAAGTTATTTAACTTGGTCTTTTTTTATCGTCTAAAGTTGTAAACACAGAGTGATTGTCCATTCTCAGCTAAACTGTCTTGTGCTCAGAGTCTCTACAGCCCATGCCTGGAACTAAAGAGGCCTCTGCTTCTCTAATTCCATGGGTAGCTCCTAAGATGAAAAATCAGGCTGAGGATGAGTCAGGATGCTTTGTCATAGACCTAGCTCTGACCAGCCTGGTCAAAGAGGTCTTTCCCTAAAGTTCTTATCCTTGGGGATAAGGGAAATATAGCATAGCATGATCCTTTTCCATACTCTAACCATAGGTCCCTTGAGTTGTTCAGGATCAAGGTCTCCATTGGAAAGGTCCACCCATCTTAAAATTTCCAAAACTTTCCCCGTGCTTCCCCAGCTTCTACTCTTCTGAGCTCACTGGTATACCTGTGATTTTTGTTTAACTTCAGGGCTAGAAATTAGATCATCCCCTCTCTGTGTGGTTGACTTTAATCCTGGAATCAGTCAAGTACCAGTTCTAGAAGTGTGTGTGGCTCTCTGTTGCTTCAGTGTTGGCTGTTGGGCATCTGGTATATCATTGCAGACCTCTAGGCAAAGTCCCAGAACCCATGTTGAGGAACAGGTACAAATTGCCTCTGGTTTTAATCTTCTCTCTGTGTGTACAAGAGTTTGCTGATAGCCTTTGATTCACTTCTTATTCCCAAGGCCTCTGTTGTCAATTGTACTGGAATCCTAGCTCAAAGAAACCTGGCAATTGTTGACTTTTGTGGTGAGCCTGCAGACCTCAGAAGTTCTGTGGGCCAAAGCAAGTAAGGGGAGTGTGAAGAGGATTTCTATCAGAACAGATCTTTTCTCAAGTTGAGGGTAGAATCATCTAGCATTTCTTAGCTGCTTAAACATCTATCCTTAGAGAGAGCAGACAATTGAGATCCATTGGAAATTTTTCAGAGATCTACTGTGTGACCTCTTGAAACAAAGTAACCAGGAACTTTTGTCCAAAGTTGGGGCATAAAATGCATTCTGGAGCAATTGTTCTGTGCCATTGCCCTTAAACTTTGACTCCTTTATACTTTTTTGTCTACATATATCATGCTATATTTAGGAAAGGAAATGTTTCTACCCATATGTTCACCAGTCACTCAGTGATAATACTTTTTGAAACTAGTCCTTAACAATGGAAGATGGTACTTGTAAGGAAGTATCATTCTGGTCAACTGGGTAGGGAGTCTTTTGGTTTGTGGGGCTTTGAGCCAGTCATCAAGACATTGTATAGGGCTCTTTACAGCTTCTGGGGGTCAGGGGTCTGTCTGGTATTGGACGTCTCAGACTTGTAGGAATTAAGGTTGAACAACTCAGTTCTCCAGGTGAGAACATTTGTAGATTTGTATAAATATCATACACTAGAGACCACTGCCCTTAAGTCAGTGGCAGCTGAGACCAGGTGATAGGTTGGGGCCTTCAGGTGGATTTTGGAAAGGATTTGTCAAATAGCTGGCCTCTAATATATGGAGGTGATCTTTAGATAGCAGGTAAGTCCTGCTTTCAGGTCATCCCTGCCTTACCTCTGGATGACTTTCTGGCCTTTGAGGCCAGGAAATTAAGTGTAGGGTGTAAATAGGTAGAACAAATTTGACCCACATGCTATTCCCAATTGGGCTGAGGGTTCAGTAAGGCCATATAGATCAGAATTAGCCCAGCCTAGTCTGGACCCCACACTGGAACTACTCCCCTTCTGAGGGAAAATGCTTAATGTGGTCTGAGTCATCTGCCCTTTACAATATTAAACCTTTGGAAACACCAGACAGTCAATGCTGTCACTGGAGCCAGACCAAGATAGTCATTTTTTCACTGCAAATAACCCAGTAGAGTCTTGGAAGAAAAATTCATCCAGTAGATGAATTAAGCACTTATTATCAGTGTGCTTTAGATATTGCATATGCTTTTTCTCAATGTATCAAATGGCTGGCACAGAAAACCTTTTTTTTTTCATATCAGGAAATTTAAGCTTAGGGCTTAGGCCTGGGCTAATGTCACGTGATGTATGTGTGATGGATGTAGGGTGAAATGACTGAATACCTAAAAGTAACTTGTTTGTTACCTGTTGCTAGGATACAAAGAAAAGAATTATGTCAATTAGAAAGTAATGAGATGCACCCCTCCTTTGGTGCCAGATTCTCTTTCTTGTGGTCAAGAATATCCTGTCAAAGCAATGAAATATGAAAAACCAGCTTCAACCAGTTGGTCAGCCCTGCTCAGAAGAAGCCCCTGGCTGTCCTCACTTCAATTTGCTTAATTAACATAGTAAAATTCCCACCCCGGGGTGGAGTTATCCAACCATTTTTTGATCATGCAATTGTATATGCAAGCGTGATTTCCTAAATGTACTAATCATATAATTATCATGCAATTATATAACTAGCTATGTATGTTCATATGCATAAAAGCTAATGCATAATAAAAGCAAATGCTAAGTAGAAACTTAGGTATTTAAGCAAGAGTAAAACTGTAGCACAGGGAGTCAGGTCTGAGTTGCTTTAGACTTGACATTGGTTCCTGCCTTTGCAGATGCAATAGATGTAAGTTCTGCCCAATTCTTGTGTTAAAGTAATTTTCTCTACATCTCTGGTTATCTCCAAGATCCCAGCTTTGGGGCCTAACATGTGGAGGAACCAGGACTAGCTCCTGTGGAGTTCCAAGTCCTGTTCCCTTTACTCTCCATCAGTGACTCCTCTGGTTAATGGAAATCTCAAGACCAGCAAGGAAAGCCTTTATATTTGAAATTCTGTGTTCTACTAGTGGTTTTAGACCTATTTTGCAACTCATTTTTGGCACCTAGAAACCAGAGCAGAATGGAATTTTTTATTCTTGTCACTCTGTGTGGTATAAATACAACATCAAAAAATGAGGCGTGGGAAGACTTTTGTAATAACTTCTTGGTCATCTAGGGGTGAGTGCTCTTGGGGTCATGCCCTAAACAATGGTAGGTCCAACTTCGGAGGTCAAAGTATTGGTGAAAACTTGTGATGGCACCAGTGGAGCCCCACCTGAACGGATGCTGAAGGCAAGGCTAACTGTGTGACACCCTTAGTCATTCAGCAGACTCATTCCATGTTGGGGCAAGAAGAAACCTCCCAAGCCTCATTCAAAGCTTTCAATAATTCCCTTATAGTTTTAACTCTCTCCATTTTAAGAGAGTCCATCAATACAAGTTCAAGACAAAGAAGTGTGCAGAGAGGTGTGATGCAATGATGCAGAGCTATCACGGCAGCCAGGGCTATGTTTATATGTTGGCACTAACCTGCTTTAAGGCTCTTCTGAGTCTTTGCAAGTCTGCCATTTGGGGTGTCGCTGTTCTCCTAGAAAATCTGTTTAAACGTGTCCAAGCCATACTCTGATGAAAAGTACTAGCCTTGGTTATTGGATTGCATGGTAGTTCTGGTTTTACCTTTTTTTTTTTTTCTCTTTTTGGTAACAGGTTATGTACACAAAATGTGTTTCTTATAAGGAATGCAGTGCTGAAATTGAATTTAATTTGAAAACTTCAAGGACGTCGGGCTTTGTTGATGAATTCTTTCTCTTATCTACTCTGTAGAATTTGTCCCAAACATGAAGAATAGGAGTGAGCCTGCTGCGCTTTGGTGTCACTTTGGGTCAAAGAGAACTTCTTTCTGAAGAGCCCCCTCTTTCCCATTGAGTCATCTGTGGAGGTGAGTGAGTATATGTAGATGCAGTTTTATCAGGGGAGTTTAGGTAAACCAAGGACAGCTATTCTATTAGCTTTCAAAGAATTTAGAACAGTGGATGCAGTACCTCCTTTTACAGGCAGGAATATGAAATATTGTGTCCTCAAATGGAGATTCTTGTTTCCTTGCTCTATCCTGCGAAATAGGGTCAGGAAAGGTAATTCTTGGTGGGGCAAATGTTAAAGATGTTCGAAGTCGTATGCACTGGACTTTTTGGTGTCCTGGAATAGATTTGGACTTTATACTGAAATAATGAGACTATTGTGGCATAGAAAATGAACATGTGCTAGAATAACTCCCCCCACCTGAAATTAAAAATCATATAGTGAAATTTTAACTACTTGACAAATGCTGTAGTTTTTTTAAAATGTAAATGTTCAAAAAGTAATCTGGGGAAGCAGATGTGCTCAAGCAATTGAACTATGGGAGGTCCTGGGTTCAGTTCCCAGTACCTCCCAGAGAAGACGAGCAAGAACAGCGAGCTGGCGTGGTGAGCTGATGCAACAAGATAACACAACAAGGAGACACAAGAGGAAACACAATGAGAGACACAGCAAAGCAGGAAGCAGAGGTGGCCCAAGTGATTGAGCACTTCTCTCCCCTATGGAAGGTCCCAGGTTTGGTTCCCAGGGCCTCCTAAAGAGAAGATGAGCAGACACAGAGCACACAGCCAATGGACACAGAGAAGAGAGCAAGGGCAAACAAGGGGCAGGGGGAGTAAATAAATAAAACAAACCTTTAAAAAAAAAAAAGTCTGGATGGTAAAAGCAGTGATTACTTAGGGAAAAAAAGGCTTGCTTTTGATTCTTGTTCCTGTTTCATGTGAAAGGAGTGCCCCTCTCTTCAAAACCCAGGGCCCACCTGGGCTTGTTCTGGTGTCTAGAGCAGGCAAGCAAGTTAGGATGTGGGCAATGCCTAGTAGCTGGCAATAAGGGACCCAGGTTCCCCCTTCCTGGCTATGTCTTCTGATTGGCTGTTGGAGAGCATAATACTGTCTGGACTTTCCAACTACCCTGGAGTCTCTGTGTAGGGCCAGTCCAGTCTCTGCAGGGAATTGAAAGACCCTACCGAGGAAAGAAAACCTAAATTCTAGGTACCTACGGAGCTGCTGAATCCAGGAACACCTACTTTTTTTTAGGAAGGTGCCCCCAGCTAAGTCATTTCGATGCTCTTGGACCTTTTGCTGCCATTCAAAGGCAAGTCCTTAATCAGAGACCAAGACCTGTGTTGGGCAGGACCAGTGACTTAACCCACACAGCTTTCTAAATTTCCCCAGCCATTCTATCAATATCCTCTTTACTTTAAAGACACCAGATTCCAAGGCCATAAAGGATGGGGTAATTGGATCAAATCATCGTCTCTTCCTCCCCAACTCTATGAGTTCTCCAATCTAGGCCACTGAGCCTGTTCTAGTTCCCATAGATGTGTGAAGTCCTGGCCAACGTGGGACCCTCTGTACTGTGTGGGATGCTGTGGCTGTGGAGTAAGCCCAGAACTCTCCACCTGGGCTTCCAGCCTGGCCCTGGCCACTGCAGGACCCTGCTCCATGCTGCTCCCTACGTGGCTGCAGCTTCCACTGCAGCTGGTTTAGATGCCGTCACTGCTTCCTCCCATCTGCCTGCTGCTGTCCCTGCCACCGCTCTGGGATTACCTGCAGTCTTAAGAGAAGCAACCTTGTACACTGGTATCATGTTTGGGTCTTTCCAAAAACTGAATGTACCCCCACACTTATATCTTTATTGGACCACAACAAGTCATCTTAAAAGGAAGGTGGTTGAAAATGCAACCCTCTTCTAGAGTAACTGATGGTATAGGAAGTAAAAAAAAAAAAAAAAGGCAGGAACTGGAAATCCCTTTATATATCACCTTGTTTTAAACTAAAATGCTGTCTTATTAAGTTTAATTACCTGGAGGGAGAGGTGGGCTTTGACTCTAAAACAAAAGCCTGTCTTTTGATTCTCTCTTCTGTTCTTCATTTCAAGGGGCTGTCCTCTCCAAAACCCAAGACTAATTCAGTTTATTTATTTCTGTGCTTGACAGACAGGGCTTAGAGATGCATCATAACCAAGGTCCTAGAAAACAGGACCCTTCCTGCCAGCTGATGATGGTCGGCCCTCCAAAAGGCTGCTCTTTATGGGACCTTGGCCCTTGGTGGCCCTCCCACAACCAAGACGAGGGCCAGGGAGAAGTTTGCACTGTGGTCTCCCAGCCATCAGCCAGGAGGAGTTCATAGGTGGGTTAGGAGGTGCCTAGCAGCTGACTGTCTTCTTTCAAATGAGTGGGTAGATGTAAGTGGCACTGGCTTGATCTGTATTCTAGAATTCTGCTTCCAGCTTGTTGTTTTGGAAGCCACTTAGTATTGCCTAGATCCATGGTTAGACTTAGGATATCACTATCTCGTCTCCTTCATTCACTGCGTTCAATACTGCTGTGAAGAAAAACATCAGCTATGGAGCTAGGAGGCATAATTCCTCAAAGAACAGAGGGGTGGCTGCTTGCTATTCCCCTTATTTACCAATTTTCAGAATGATTTCGTTTCCTAGCACTCTGAAGGTAACCAATGAGGGGTGTATATCTATCTTGTATTGTTAAATCCATAAACTCGTAGATTGAGACATTTGTCACAGGTCAGTTCCATTTCTGACCTTTGTTCAGATTAACCCATTCACACACCGTGGGAGACTCAGGTTTCTTCTGAGTCCTTCTGAAGCCACACTAGTAAATTGATAGCTTTCTTGGTGCCTGTTAGGGCAAAATGGTCCAGGTTCATTTTGTACATCTCTTGCCTCACACTTGAAACCTGCCATTTATTCAAAAACATTTTTTCTTTTGTTCCATGCCTTTTGTAAATTAAAAATATGCAGAACTATGGTTATAGCAACAATGACAATTAGTTGGACTGCACACACTCATTTCAGAGCTGCCAAAGAGGCTCAAGCTCTCGAACACCCATTTCCCACATGGGAGGTCCTGGGTTTGGTTTCCAGTGCCTCCTGAAAAATGAAAACAATAACAATCAAAACAAGTGAAAAAGCCAACTTGGGGAAGCCCATGTAGCTCAGTGGTTGAGCACTAGCTTCCCACATACAAGGTCACGGGTTCAATCCCTGGCCCTTGGTACCTCAAATAAAACGTTGTTTCTAAAATGCCTTTCAAATCTACCTCAATTGGAAAATCTTTGCCTGAATTTCCCCTAGAAATGGATGTTTTTTTTCACTGCCTAAAGGACATCTAAGATACCTCAGGTTTATGGAAAGGAACTGGCATGAAAGAAACTCTAGTCTTGACAATATGGGGATGGGTTTGAGCTCCTGCCCAATCAACAGCATCACAATTCTTTCTGAAGAACAGCTGACTGGCTTCCAGCAAGAGCACCTGGGTGACTTTCAGAAAGATATCCTCATACCTGTTCTCCCTAATGGTAGTCAGCAGGGCGCTTCAGGCTGGTTTCCAGAGAAGTTTGTCAGATAGCTTAGGTCTAGAATGTGCAGGTTGTTACGCACATGGGTGCTGCATTTAGGCCATCCCTTGAACTTAGGGCACCATATGAATATCTTTAGATGACCCTCTGGCCATTGGAGCTAGGGTTATGGTGGTGAGGGATGTTAGCCAGTGCCAACTTTACAAGTTGTTCTAAATCGGATGCCCCATGATTGGTGCAAACTAACCTGGGTCCCTATCTCTCACCAAGGAAAGTCACTTTCATGGTTAAGGTCCAAGGGTGGAAGCAGAGTACCTCTAAAATTGGAACATAGCTGGTCCTAAGAACAGGCATGCTGCTCATTGGAGCATGAATAAAATAATGCAAGGAACTAGGAGTACAGAACCTGTCTGAATGGAATATGGAACAGGCACTTCCTCCCTGCACCCGTTAAAGCACCTGCTCTGGGTTTGGTATTGTTCAAGGTGATGCGATACAAGGCAGAGAGCTCTTTGTTAATCTTGTGTTCTAAGGCAAAGGGTGGAGAGAAGCAGACACAGGTAGAAGTCAACTTGCAGGTTCTTCCCTGTTTCAAGTGCATGGTGGTAGCCTGGCTGGGACACCCCTGGGACCTGGGGCCCTACTGGTAGTGAGGCCTTGCTGGTGCTGTGGCCACCTCTGACCTCAGAAGCCACTCCAGCCTGAGTGGGACCTGCTCTTCTCTTCTGTGGGACTCCTCGACGGTCTGGCAGGGGAGCCCTGCTGTGTTGGATTCTGTTTCTCTGACATAATGGGAAATAGCTTCCTCAAGGTGATGCCTTTATGGGGGACAACAGACTGCCTGGGGTAGGGATACAGTCTGGGGTCCCTCTCACCTGATCCAAGCTGAATATACTCTAATTTAGGGCTCTTTCCGTCTTCTATAATAATGGACAGTATGTTTATTTCTGGTACAAAGTCTTTGTCCAGGGTCAGCAGAGAATTGCCAGGTCTCATAGAATCTTCCCACATAGCAGCTGCTCCTTCTTCACAGGGTGCCTGCTGGGCCTGTGAGCTGGCTAGAGGTCATCAGATTACATACCCAGAGGGCCCGTCCGAACAGACAGAATCACAGAGATTCCACCCAAGTCAGGGTCTCCCGGCTGGGCCTTCCCATCAATCAGTCATCCAATCTGGGTATGTGGGCGAGCTGTGGAGGTATGTGGTGGCCTCCAGCGCCCTCTTCCATGGGGGGTTCTCTGTCATATGACTTTTGACCACTGGGAGCTGTCTTCCCAATCATGGTGGACTTTCAGTCTGCTGTGGTCTCGACTGCTCAAGGCTGTTCTCTTGGTTCTGCTCCTGCAGTGCCTGTACCAGCTCTTGGGTATGCGGCTGCTACTACCACCGCTTGTGCTTCCTGCTTCGCTGCTGCAAGGACACCCTGGGGGGCTCTGTCAAGCTACATGGCATTTGGCTTCATGGGCCAAAATAGATTCGGCTCTCAGAACAAACGTTTATGTTCATGCCTTCATGGAAACCACACTGCGATTACCAGGAAGGATGTGACAGCGTTCTGATAACTTCCCAAGATCACTGAAGACTATAAAATCAGATCAAGCTAGGAGCTCCAACTTGCCTTAAGTATTTTAAAAGCCAGCAATTTCCAGAAGATGAGGATGGGCTTTTGAATCCTAGACAAGTGTTTCTCTTTTCACTTCAAGGGATATCCTTCCCCAAGTCCAAGACCCAGAGGAATTCATCCTCGTACCTAGGGTTTGGAGCTGGACCTGGTAATCGCTGGCAGGGAAACACTAGGTGCTTTTCTTTCTGCATTATGCCTTTGTCTCAGGTCAGTTCTCTAGATGCAGATACTGAGATGGTGCTTGGGGTGCAAAATGTTTATTACTGTGAAAATAAGGGAGCAGAGGCAGATTGAGCCAAAGGAGAAGTCCAATGGCTGTGCGTGCTTGAGAAGCCTCGGCCAGCTTGGCAGGGAGTCCTACAGCAAGTGTTGGTCAGTGTGTTCTGTGCCAGGTCAAGATGGCAGGGCTCTTACACTCTTGCCTCATTTGATTGCTGAATGAGCTCTGCAGCTCTGCAGCAAGTCCTTCCTTGTAGATGAAGTTGTGCTGCCCAATCCTCCTCCTGTCATCTTCCTCTGAAACTATTGGGCTTCATAGCCTTGGATGAATATACTGCAATAACCTCTGGATCCTCTGAAACTTGCCTTTCTTGGGAGTTTTCCTGGGTCCTCTCAAAGTTGAGGATAAGACACGGATGTAATTTTGAGGTCCATGTAGAATTGGTGGGATGAAGGGACAACTTCTGCTTTCAGGAGAGATCCTCCACCTTGGGCATCTTCATGACCTTGTACATTTACTGGGGTTGAGAGGCAGGATCTACTTGAAGGAAATGGTTTACTGATGGGGAGCCCCAGTATTTTCCTATATAGGGTTATTAAAACCCCAATGGTCTAGTTTGTTCCAATCATTTATATCCTGGAAATGTATCTATATCCACTTTATTTATTTTTTATTCCCTATTGCCTTGGGAAATGCCTGGGGAAACTTTTTCTCTTCCTCCCCTGCCTTAGTTTGTATTCTTCCAAAATCAGCATGAGCCAAGGATTAGGAGACAGATGATTTGACATTTAAGTCTAAGGAGCAGGAGTGAGAGTGAGGAGAGGGACAGAGAAGGAAAGAAAGCCAGTAAAAACAGGGTTACCTGTTTTACAACTGAACTGGTTATAGTTGTGGGCAACTGGAACTTATCCTGAGGGGACCCTCTATGTAACAATATAGAACATAGAATATAGCTCATGGTTGGCCTTCTAAGGACAGGAGACTGGGACATTCAGTAATTCCAGTGTCCATTGGTGGAGGATTTCTTGCTTCCTGGCGTGTTAACTCCCATGAGCTTCCAGACTTCCCTGTGCACCATCTGAGCAACCTCTCTCAGCTTGATAGGAAAGTGGAGAGAAGCAAAAGGTTCTTGAGATGATACGATGATTTCAGGTCAGCTATAACTGAGTTTCCATTTCCACAGAGAGAGGTGAGCCAAGGGGCTATGGTACAGGTCTCTCTGAAGCATCCGCTACAGTCCACCCCCTGTACCTCTCACATTGCCTTATGCTCCACATTGTGGCCAGCCTCCACTTAGAGGTACAGGAGAGCCTAGAATTAATTGCTGAAAAAGGCATAAATCAAGAAGCTGGTGAAACCAGCTACTGACTTGCAGCTGAGACAGTGATTGACACTCATTATTTTCCTTACTCTGCCAGTACTTCAGCTTATCTACAACACTCGCCTGTTGAGTGACCTAGAACTTCATCCCTGAGGGATCTGAGCTCCTCCTTGCTCTGCATACCAGTCACTCTATCTGAGGTTGAGTACCCTTAATGTGCATCATGGAGGAAGGGCTCCCTCCCACCACCCAGGAATAAAGGTCTCTAATCTAGCAAAGCCTCAGTATATGGAAGAGGAAGCACAAAGTGCCTGGGAGAGAATGCAATGGGCCACTCCAACTTAAACCCTTTGGTTCCTAGATCCCTAGGTAAAATGGCCAAGAGTTTTAACCATGACCCATGGAGATGGGGTGGGAGAATCTCGTTGATGACAGCTGGGCACTGACTCCAGTAGCACAGATAGCTTATATCAAATGGACTGTTTTGAGAAAAGTGCAATGTAGCACTGTTATAAGGAAAATCACAGCCTCCTCCTTCAAGGATATACTTTCTCTAAGGAAAGATTTTATAAGTCCCTTTAAATACTCTGCCGGGGAATCCCTGAGGCAACCAGTCTGGTTTCCTGACAAAGAAGGGCAACCCCATGAGATCTGCATCTATGTTATTTGTTCTCTACCTCCAGGCCCCCAAACTGCCTAAAATGGCCCAGTCTGATGCCTCACTGAATCAGAGTTGTCACAAATTTTAAAGCAGAGGAGGAGGCAGGAGGAGGTGTTACCTCGTGGCTCCAGACTTTCCCCTACAAGATCAGACTATCTGTAATGCCCTTCAGACCTGGGCCACAAAGACTAATTTAACTAGGCACACAGGGCAAGCCTGGGATGGGGCCTTTCAATTAGGCCGAAGCGGCATCCCTCCAAAGGGTAACATTTTCTGACTTTTTGGAAAAGCCAAGTGCTATCACTAATAGTTACGCTGGGATAGCCATTAAGGTCTCACTCAAAGCACCTAGAATCAAATTCCTCTTCACCTGAAATTCACGTTGGCTCATGATCTGCTTTTATGGGGGCCTTTGGGCACATGACCCCTCAATGTTTGAGTCTGGTTAGTGGGCCTAGAGTCTAAGAACTTTAATCCTGATCTGGTCATGTTGACTGTAGTTTGCCCTATACCCTGTGTTTAACTGCTTGATTCCATGACCTCCATGGAACTTTCTAAAACCCTGAGTGGTTTAGTGAAATAAATAAATATAAATGAATCTTTAGAAACCTTTTCAGAAAACCTGCTAGAAGCTTGAAGTCTTTATTCTAAAAAGTCAGTATGAATAGATATTTATTTTAAAAATCAGTTGTCTAGAGGGAAATGGGTTTAAACATTCCTTTTGGAGTCCTTCTATTTTCTTGCCTTTGCCATTTCCGTGCAAGGAAGTGCCCGGAGCAAATAGGCAGGATTTACGCCAGAGCCTGACCTTGATCCACTGATCAGCTGCAGGAAGGGGCCAGGTCTTTCTCTTCCTGGTTAGCTCCTGCTCCAGGGGGCCTTGGCCCTCGGTGGCATTGCCAGACTGAAGCCCAGAGCCAGAGAGCAGGCCCGACCCCTGGTGCCTGCTGCACCCCAGGCACCCTATGAGTTTGCAAGTACATGCATCTAAGGGTCTGCAGCTGTGGCCTCCAGCGAGATGGTTCCCTGGCCCCTGGCCCGCTCACCAGGTGGGCAGATGCCCCACACCAGGGGCAAGGCCGCCTCCATGCCTGAGGTTCATACCTGTGGTGGGGCCCACCTGGGAGGCTGTTCCCGCACTTCTGTCTCCAAGTAGCACAAGAAGATTGAGGAAGTGCTCCCCTAAGCACCCTGCACTCCGAAAGCCCGACACTAGTCACTCGGGGTGGCTACGCTGCCCAGATGCTGTCCACTTCCCCCAGCCTAGTACAAGTAAGCCGGCCTCCAATGACACCTATTAAAATGGCAGTCCTAGCAGTTTGAAATCTAAACGGAAAAAAAGTCATTAAGGCACATTTAATCGGTGAGTTTTAAACTTTCTGATGTAAGGACATTTGTTTTGTCCCCCCAAACATATAAGCACCAAAATTGTCAAAGAACACTTAATTTTTACATTTCTTACTGTTTTACTAAATATTGGGGTATGGGGGGTTAAAAGGAAATCTTGGAGATTGGTTTACTGCAAATAAAACATACTGACCAGTGAGTACACACTCCTGATACACACAAGTACTAATAACTAACAACGCTCCAGAAATGGCAGAGCTTGAAGCAATGGATATTACATAAATTAAAGGTACTTCAGCTCCAAAGGAGAAAACAAAACAGTACTTAAAGAATGAAATAACCATCTCCATCAATATAACACAGGAAGGATGAATTGAACAAAATCAGGTCCAAGGGTCAGGGAGAGAGAGAATTCCAAATCCTTTTTTGAAACTTACTGCCAGGGTCATTTAGGCCGAGCCAGTGACAGCTGGTCTAGACAACTAGAGAGCTACATGCATTTTGTTTTCCTCGCTCTCCTCGTTTTAACACCTGTACAGGACAATGGCAAGCACAGTGTGGGGGAAACTCCATTTTGGAAAGCTATCCTAAAGATGACGCTACAACTATGACCATATCTCCTTACTTTACAAGCGAAACACAAAATGGCTTTGAAAAAAAAACTTACAAAAAAGACAAAAGGTAGAATCTGTGCAATGTCAACAGTCACAGCAGAACATGTGCCAGGGAGGTAGTGTTCTGTTACGAGAATACTTTGCAGGAGCAGTCAACGTTTTCTGCAATAGGACTATAGCAAAGGAGTTTGAAAAGGAAATGTGCAGAAGCTTTGTTCATCAGGTATGTTTCAAGTCATGATTGAGCAGGTCTGCTATATAACACTCAGCAAAGATGGGTTCAAAGGAAAACATTGATGACATTTTTGTTCAAAAAGTTCAGTCTTAAAGGAGTCCTTCATAAGAAAAATCACATGTAGAATAAATCCTTGCATGGACTTCAAAAACTGATCATACAAAAAATTTTTTTTAAAAATCAGATACTTAAAAGTGTCTTTTCCAGCAGAGCTGGACACTAGACTGCCCTCACTGAGCTGTTATTATCGCTACTCTTACTATAACTTGGATCGTTGTGTTTTTTTTTTCCTAGCCACATTTCAGCCAATTGCTGTGTGGACCCATATGTGGCTGCTTTGAACCCCAAGCACATTTTCTACTGTTTGGGGTCAAGATTGGAGTCATGGAAGACTGGATGGTGGACTTGGGCTACTACTAGTTCTTGGCGTCTGAGTATCTTCAAACCTGCCTGAACCACTTTGTTGAAAACGTCCACATCCTCGAGTGCCCAGGCTTGGATGGAAACATCGAAGCTGCCTACTCGGACAAGATCTCCCCTATAAGTACAAGTGATGCCAAACCCAGAGTTTCTCCAGGAGCCAGTTTTTTGAGTAAAGGCAAAATGGTTGTCACTGGGAACTTTCCCACTATAAAAATCTTTGGATCATACTGGCTAAAGATGATTGGGAAATATATTTGCTGGCCCAGAACCATATTTGCATGACATGGCTGGAAGAATTCTGTAGTAAACACAAGGTCACTGTCACAGAAGAGTAAGGATTCATTATTAAACTGATAAGATCCTACTTCAAGGGCTAGCGCCCTGGGAAATTCTCCAGGCAGGCAAAACCTGCATATGGGCTGTAGGATACTTAATGAGGTAATCTCTCATTAGTTCAACTTGCTTAGCTTTGCCTGGGTTGGAGTCAGAATTGAAAAGCAGATCAAAAAGCTTGACATTTTGATTTG
This sequence comes from Dasypus novemcinctus, assembly GCF_030445035.2. Lineage (NCBI taxonomy): Eukaryota > Metazoa > Chordata > Mammalia > Cingulata > Dasypodidae > Dasypus > Dasypus novemcinctus. Next base: position 23,686,661 of record NC_080691.1, on the reverse strand, counting down.
GGATAAGACTTTTTAAAGTTTCCCTTGACTCTCACAAACATATCAAAACATCCAGAGAAGAATCAGTATGTTTATCTTTTTCTTTGGGTTCTTGTGCTCATTTTTTGACCCAGGGAACTGAAATGATACAAGCTGCTTCAGGGAATTTGAGAAAAAGGTTAAGGATCCAGATTCTTGGTTGAGTTTGTTGGCCAGTTCCTTGGCATCCAGTTCCTCATGCTCCACAAACTGGATCTTGCTGAAGGTCTGTAGATACGCATGCCTCCTCGGGAACCGTCATCTTCTTGCCTTTGTGTTTTTTATAGAGGAGCAGCAGACCCAGAATGTATTCAGCCCCAAAAGTGGGGTTAACATGATGATAGATACAGTGTATCTCCTTAAAACCTATGATGCACCCTCTGGCCTTGGCATTGATCATTTCCATGACCTGCATGACAGCATCATCCCATGCTTCTCTCTGGGTGAAGTCCATCCCTCTTAGAGGGGGGCTGGCCATCAGCAGCAGAATACAAATACTGCCCAGTGAGAAACTCCCATTCCAAAATCTCTTCTCATTGGCAGAGCTGAAACCTCATAAAAGGAGCCATTCCCACCTGCACATCTTTATGAATCTTGGTGTTACTGTATTTATTCATCAGGACAATTTCTCAGTAGAGCTGTAGTATGTGATGATGTTCAGCTATCTTGCCACTAAGTATAGCTGTGAAATCAGTAACTGGTAGGGTGGGGTTTCGTTGGGGTGTAACGTGATGGCTCGGTGATTCTGACTATTATGGAGATCTCTAATGTAACCATTTTTGTTCTGTTCATAATTCTCATTAAAAAGCTGCTGCATCTCATAAGACCAGGTGATGCACCCTGCAAACCTCCAGACACATCTTCCCCCCTCCACATCCTCGTGAGTGGGGTGCATTTCTCAGAGACCTCTTCCAATGTGTGACACCATCCTGAGAAGCACCTCCTGGTCCATGATCATGCCAGACCCCCCGTTTCTTCCGTGGTGCCCAGTCCTGTCTGCCCAAGGGAAAAGGGGTTTGCTGCTGTTCAAACTCCTCAGGAAACTTTGCAGATGATCTCCTTTGATGTAGACACTGCCGTCCACTCTCATAGACCATTCTTAATTGCCCAGGTAGTGGTCTTGCATCTCCTCAAGCACCATAAAGGGCTTCTGGGGTGGATAGGGTTATCCACGCCCCTGAGCGCTCACTGGAGAAGAATTCAGCCTCCCAGGACTCGTCCTGGGCCATGTTCTGACAGCGGCCACGACGTGGGTCTGCAGGTGCTCAGGGCGGTCATGACTCCCACGAGGAAGAAGTCCCTTGGCCAGAGCTGCGCCCTGTATGTTACAGTGCATGCCACCAGCCTGCCAGCCCTCGGGGTTGGCGTGGAGCTGCCGGCCCGCTGGCTTCAGCTTGGAGGTGCAGGGCAGGACGAGGCGCGGGGCCAGCACGCAGCCCAGCCCGAGCTGAGCAGCACGCCGAGGCAAGCCCCTGCAGCTCCACATGCCCTCGCGGCCGCCGCAGCTGCACACCCTCCAACGTAGCTCGCCATGGCAACAGGAGCCCATCTCAGTCTTTTAATAGCTGGGATGCTGAGGATGTGCTCCTTGAGAAACCCGAGTTCTAAGCCTTGCATGCTGGAAACATTTCCCTGCACTAGCTGTATGGATTCAATCTCCCCCCTGAAAAATGATTTGAAGTTCCTCGTGGTTAGAGTCCAACAGCATGGAATTTAAGGGGTCAGCTCCCGTGTAGCTCTAGGTCCTTTGACTTGCTCTTGTTCCAAGTCTTTTGCAGACCTACTCAACCTCAACTCTTACATATTCATTCAGCCAAATGTGGTTTTGTTAACCCCAGGGTGAGAAAATCTCTCCATTAGGCTCCTTACTCTTAGAGTCAAAGTGCCTGCTTATGGAATGGTTCCGTGGACTCCCTGTGGATGCTTGCGGCACGGGGCCACTGAGCTTTCAGTTCCCCGACGTGTAGCTCTGAGGCTCTTCTCCAAACTACTGCAGAGCCTTAATCTGTTTGGCTTGTGATTTGCCACTAGCCTTTGATTCACTTGTTTCCACCATCTAAAATAAATGATGTAATCCTTTTCCACTGTCTAAAATAAATGATGGAATCCCTTTTCCACCACCTAAAGTAAATGATGGAATCCCTGTCCTGTCATTTATGACCCTCTTCTCTTGCTCCATTTTGTAATGATGGCACCATAACCTCCTGGGACTCTGGGGCTGTGTGGCTCTTGCCCACATCTGGAGGGTTAGCAGTAGCAAGAAGGTGGGTCAAATCTGGAACCTCTGAGAATAGGGGTACTTCTCTTCCAAAAGTGCTCAGCAAGCCCCTCTTCCTATTTGTTGGGCTAAAGTGGGTCACAGGTTGATCCCTGAATTAAAAACTGATGGGTGAAATAATGTAGGCTAGCTTAGTCTGGACTCATTCTTCACCTGTAGACTCCAGGGGTAGTGTCATCTTTTCTCCAAGCACATGGACAGTGCAGGGAGATGTGGACACATGAATGGAAAGCCATTACCCATTGTCCCCATACACTAGCAGGACATTGGGGAGGCAACTGTGAGGTCTGCCGTGTTTGAAATAGGCCATGATGTATTTTCTAGTGTTTAATGAATGGATAGAAAGACTTTGCAGTCTCTCCTGCTTGGACATACACTCCATGACACAGGTCAGGTTCCCCAGGAAGCAGACTCTGAGACTGCGGTTAGCAAGCCAGATGTTTGATGGGATTGCTGCTGGGATCAGAACCCATGGAAGGAGAAAGAAGCAAAACTGGGCCCAGGGAGAGGCTGGCCTGTGATGCAGTCTCAAGAGGCTACAGCTGACCCTACAAAGAGTTCTGACATTAGGATGACCTTGGGCCTGTTCCAAGTTCGAGTGAGGGGCCCGGGTCCCCCAAGCCCTGGTTCTAGCACTCATTGGATGCAGGCTGTCCCTGGGAAGGAGATGTGATGTTGGGAGAGGCATCTCTCTGCAGTGAGGCAATTTCTGAGGGGAATGACTGCTGAGAGTGGTCTATCAGCCCCCAGGGTAACAATTGCTTAATTCCTAACGGAGGACCTGAGAGTGAAGTTTGGCATCCACCACACTCCTTTAGGTTCCAAGAATTGCATGATGCCTGAGTACAGATTATACACCAATGCCTGCAACATAAACTTTTTAACTTTTATCTTTACTCTTGGGCTGCCAGTGGCTCCTATTCGGAGATAATTGACTATAGGGCAATATCCAAGAAAATTTCAAACTAAGGATCCCTTGCAATCCGTTCTGGACCATAGAGAGGAAGCCTGGATAGAAAGGTCATGAGCCAAGACTCTGGGGTCAAATTCAGTGCTTCAAGTGCCCACTGCCTCTGTGAGCAGAGGAGGAGCAGAGCAGGCCAAACAAGGGGAAGCAGCAGAGAAATGTCTGAAACAAGTGATGGGTACCATGGTCTGAGCACTTGGGGAAGGATATCGGCAAGTGTTGTAACATTGTCTTTGCAATATTGATGCTATGTTTTGGCCAGTAACAGAATTTATTACATTTCTTTTATAAAAGCCTGACCAAAATGAGTCTTGCAAATCATATAGATTTCCCCTCTACAAGGGTTAAGTCATCAAGGGGAGGGAAGATGTTATTTTGTGAATGTCTCTGGCTCATCCTGAACCAGTTGAAGGGAATGGGACAGTGTGGTGGTCTTCACAGGACAGGGGACCCGACCCGCCTGGGAATTTGTCAAGGAGGGGCCAGCCACATCAGCTTCATTAGTTTCCTTTTTTTATTATTATTATATGGCGATTTTAACTTTATACATATTAGGTACACAGTTAAAAAGGAATAAAAGTCCTCCTCTCCAGAATAAGACAATAAATAGAACAAAAAAGCTGCTATTATACAAATGGAATGAACATAAATAAGATGAAATATGTGATCTTCAATCTTTCATATTATACAGACTTAAGTGATTTTCCATTGTAAAAGATGTTTTATTTTTGAAACTATAGAATTGGTAGATTATGCCATTTAGGGCTTTCCAGAACAATTTTATTGGTGGTATTTATATGTGGGGAGAAGAGAAATGTCTATAATGATCATGTTTCAGGGGACGTGATTTAACAGCAAAGTTTTTATATCATGTGGAAGAAAACAAGTTTAACTATTATTTAGAAATGCTACCTAAACTAGAATGGCAGTTATTAAGTATTATTTATTCCATCCCTAACATCATTCTAATAGTCTAGAAACTATGTCAAATGAAGCTCTAGAAGTTAATTTTAACCAAGAAAGGAACTCAGACTAGCTTTAAAATTTCTAGGATCCACGGTCGGACACTTTTCCTTCTTACCACAAAGTACCTTCTTTTATATAAAAATACTTTTTATTTAGAACATCTCATTTCTGACGATGCAGTATTACTCTATTTGTATTAGTGACATCTTTCTGTACTTTAGAACACTTCAAAAAGTAAAGCAAAAAAGGCTAACAGTAAGAGAAACATGTTTCTATTCATAGAACGTAAGAAACTAGCTGACAGTTTACTTAAGGAAAACCTCAGTCTGCTGAGATTGACAAGGTAGGATATGCTTTCTTACCCCTAGAAGGCCACTCCTGCTATAATGTGGCAGCTGGTAAAGGAGCTTATTGCCTGGAGTACTTAGACTACTTGGGTGTTTGGCCAAGTCTAGACCTAAGAGAAATGTGTGGACACAGCAAAACAACTCCCACCCTCACCCCCCAGGCACACAAGCCCCACTCCTTATCCAAGCTTTACTCCCTCTCATCCGCAGAGTGCATTTAGGACGGCATAGGAAAGGGTTCGTTTCACTTCCCAACTCAAACCGCTCCAATGTACTCACACAATTGTCTGCCCGCTGATAATTTGAAATTGTTCTCTTGAAGACGTCAAGAAAAATCTTACTAATGGTTAGAAAGTTAAGCTCTTTAAACATAGACTTTGTCTCATCAAATGGCATCTCTTTAACACTTTGCTAGTATTGTATAGTACAGACCTTAAATTTACATATGTAACTTGCTCTCTTTTCTCTATGGGTTTGTTTTTTTTTTGATTTTGTAAAAATATTACATTAAAAAAAATATGAGGTCCCATTCAACCCCACCACTCCCCCCCCCAGCAACACTCACTCCCATCATCATGACACATCCATTGCATTTGGTAAGTACATCTCTGGGCATCTCTGCACCTCATGGTCACTGGTCAACATCATGGCCCATATTCTCCCCCATTCCATACAGTGGGCCCTGGGAGGATTTACAATGTCCGGTGATTGCCCCTGAAGCACCATCCAGGGCAACTCTGTGGGGGGTTTTAACATCACTGCTGGGCTCTTTTGTTTTGACCTCTTGTTCTTTTTCACAGTCTTGAAATGTCACACTTCTGCGTTTATTTTCCATCTCCAGTTTTCCTGGCTCTAGGTGAACATCTATATTTTCAATATTGACTTCTTAAAATTGTTCCATGGCTGCCCAGACCTCAGTATTTTCTCCAAAATGAACTTTCTCTTGATTCTTCAGTGTTAGAATGTCTACAATAGATTGAACCCCTGCCAGAATGGTTTTCTCGTAGATTTGTGATATTTTCAATAGGACTTGTGATTGGTTCAAGACGTGTGAGGCATATCCAATAGTTAACACGTTTTTTGGCATCTGGAATATCTTTAATCAGGTCGTTTGGTACGGCCAATATTTCTTCTCTTGGGCATCCTTCGTTTATCAGGTTCAGGCATTCAGAAAATGCCTTGTTTACTTTTTCAGTAAATTTGTGCATCATCTTCTGCCCTGGTAGCCTAGAGGGACAACTGGTTTCTCCTTTTATCCTTTAGGCTCAAGCCGGGTAAGTATGCAGCTAGGGGGCCTTTTCAGCACTCTTCTTTGACCAGCTTTCCACTCAAATTTCTCTGTTTGCTGCCGTCTCTTTGGCCGGAGCTGATCTAGCAAGGGTTGCTTTTACTACAGTGTGTCTTCACTGGTCAGTGGTTTTTTACTTTTCTACCAGTTTGGAATTAGAAGATGAAGCAGGCCTGGTTAGGATTTCAGAAGCTCTGCTGTTTGATCATGTCCCATTTCTTTCCTGAAAAGAACTGATTTTGTCACTAGGTAGACCTGTTTTTAATTGTATGGTTGAAGTTCTCTCACTTCACTGTTACACTGCTGGTGTTCATAGGCGGAGGCTCTGGGGCTTTAGAGATAGTTGAACGTTTCTTCAGAACTCTCGTCTTTGACTTGTAGAGGTTTTCTAAATACATTAACCTTAGACTGATCAGTTTAGCCATGATAAGATCTAAGCACATATTTTTGGGGATGTCCAAGTTCTTAGGCTTTTTTAATGAAAGCTTTTCCCAATACTACATAAAAGTTTCTGTATACTACATGAGTGAATACTCACCAGTGACTTTATAGCTAACCTGAAACCCTGCTGTATTTAAATTCCATTGTAAAGGACATAATACTTTAAAATTTTAAATTTTGTCATAAAGTAATGATTTTTAGCATTCACTGTGTGCCAAGGCACTGTTCTAAATACTTACTATTTACCTGTTATTGATCCTATGACTATATGAGGTAGGTATTATATCCATTTTATGAATGAGCATACTGAGGCACAGAGGAGTTATCCTCAAAGGAAATCTTTAAAAATGGAGTAAAATACCATTGAAGCAGCTCTTGATAACATTTCGATGTATTTCCTTTAGTCTCAAAATAAGTTACAGATATAAAATATTTTAAGTGGATTTGCAGACATAATTGTGCAAAACAAAAATATAAATATAATTATAGCCATAACATATCCATGGCTCTCTACTTTGGTTAGTCTTCAGTGGGTATGGGGTATGGAGTAGAATAATGAACTGGAAATTGAGAATTATGAATTCTAGATCTTACTATTTGACTTTGAACACATGGTATAATATCAAGGTCTCTTTTTAAATATCATTTGTAGCATGTATATTTCAAACCTCATGATTCATAAGATCTATTCTGACTCTAAAACTTGGTGCTTTTGACCTATATCCCTATTCTTTACCTCTTGGTTATAGCTGGAAACTTCTGAGAACTTCAGTTTAATTCAACTTAGAAATCCAGTGTTAAGTTTAAATTTTTCTTTCCTTGCCTTTTTTGCCTAAAATTTTCCCATCCTAAAAACAATACACACTTATAGGAAATATGGAAAATACCAATAAACTGAAGAAAGGAAAATGACTCAGGTTTACACCAGCCTTTGAAGTCAACCATTAACATTTTGATGTATTTCATTACATTATTTGAAATAGTTGCTTATTTGCAATTTCATCTTTTTAAAAAATGTGAAAGTATTTTTTTTACTTAACATAATATTTAATAGCTAGCATTTATTACACCCGCCCCTTTCATTTCAAACAGGAAAGGAGTTTGTTTTTTTTAATTAAAGACCAATAATCCACAGGGAGGCGAATAAATCATACTTCTTTGATGCGTTAGGTCTGCATGACAAATGACAGGGAAAATTTTAGTATAAAGAAATTTGGAAGTTTAATAAAAGTCATCATTGCCAAAAAAAAAAAAAAATCTAAACACAGGTTTCTTGGGCATATTAGCATCTCACTTTGGATTTCCTATAGTCATTTGGTTTTTCTTACTTTTTTTTTTTTTAAGTGAAATGCCTGGCTAAATGTCATGTGTTGATTATGGGGATTATCTTTAATTGGTAACAACTGAAGAATTTTATTAATATCCTTAAAATGATGTATATCGACTGCTATAGTTGAATTGGTTAATTCATTAGAAGGTTTTAAAGGAATACAATATTTTTCCATCCCTATATTATTTTTGCTCTCTGTAGTTCTATTGGCATTTTCTTTTTCAGCCATTGTTGTTTTAAGTTTCAGAACTTTTTTCCTTCTTGGACCTGGTGTTCAGATGACATCACTCCCTGATCTTGATTGGATAATCCTTTATCTTTCTGTTTGTAAACAGAAAGTGATTTTCTTCCTAATAGTTTTGCTCATGTGTTTGTCTTATTTGCTGTCAGCACGCGGCCAGACCCTCTGACTCGGCGGCGGGGTTGTGGAACACAGCTGAGGACTTCACAGCCCAGATGTCCAGCTCAGCCAATGCTGGCACTGTTAGTTTTGTATAAAAGAATTGACTTGATCGACAGCCTTACCTGAAGAGCTTTGCGATGAGTGTAGTTCGTAATGGTGTGTACTTTGAGAGAGTGGTAGTTTAGCTGGGATTGGAAAACAGCCCCTGCAGTGGTGACAGCCTCTGTTAGCCTGAGTCTGGGACTGAAGACACCTTTGCCTCTTCATCTCGGGATGATCCTGGGCCTGGGCTTTGGTGTGGACAGAATCAGGCTGTGGATGAAGAAGACAATTTGTGGGATTCCAGCTTACCTCTCTTTATTTAAATAAGAAATGTTTCATTCTCACTGGGGCCTTGTTACTTCTTGGTACCCAGTCCTTGTACCCGGTTCTCTTTCTGAGCCCTGCTTGTGTGCAGTATGCCACCTAGTTTTTACACTTCCCGTATCGGTCCACACTCTGCTAGAAGTTGCAGTGGTGTTGCCGTGTTCTGGTACTGTTTTTAACAAAACAGCATTTGGTCGAGTGAGTTCTTAAGAGTAAGCAGAGGTGGCAGCAGGTTTCGTGGCAAGCTCGCAGATTCAGGGGCACACCTCTGGATGCCGTCTGTGTGTGAGCCACCGGGACTCCCATCCTGGCTTCCAACTTCTGTGTCTTCTCACAGAGGGTCTGGAGCCTTGCCTGAGCTGACTCAGTGCTCTGATCCTGGTTGCTGTGTATATAGGCTCTAGTTGGCCATTAGGTTTTGCTCCACTTTTTGTCTCCGTGGCCCCTGTCGTCAGTTTTACTGAAATCATATATGGGCCTGAGGAAACCCAAAAGCAGTAGAAACTCATGGCTTACTTTGCTGGTGATACCCCGTGTTTCTTCGTTCTCTGTGTGATACTGGTCATGCAAAGCTGGTTTCCCAGGTTGTTAGGAAGAACGGATTGCTTTCTTCAAGGCTCACTGCCAGCCAGCAAAGCTCTAAATAGAAACCCCAAAGAAGTCATTTCAATATGAGCAGCTTCTGAAAAGACTGTGGAGTAGTTTTTGGAGGCAGTCACCAGTGACTCCAGATCCGGGTTAGGGTCTAAGACTATATTGGAGCAACTCTATTTGTTGACTGAGCGTTCTCTACCACTGACCTCATTTCAGACTAAAAGTCTAAAGATAAACGATTCGTAATGAATCTTAAAGAAAAAGTAAAATAACCAACCTTTCACTAACCACTAGTTTTCCCCTTTTAGGTAGTTGCGAGCCACAGCTAGTAGGGTCTGCTCAAGCGGTGAGGGCGTCTAGGCTAATGGAATAGAGTCCTGCGTTTTGGGCCAGGTGTGCTCATGTGGGTCCTGGTGATGGGAATCCATCTGTGGCACAGATCTTGGATCTGTGGGACCTAGTATTGTCTGCCAATTTAGATAAACATAACATAGTTTTTGGTGCTTTTAGCTCAGGAAGCAAAGATTGTCTGAGGCTGCAGCCCTGAAATGGAGAATAGTTGAGATCTAATCAGGAAGGAGTTCATGACATACTTTACCACCAAGGGAGTCTAAGATAAAGCTATCTGGCAATTGCTCACCAGAAACCTGCCCATCGTCCCCCATCCCATCGCTCCTTGTATATATAAGCAGAAAATGAGGTACAACTGCAGTAGTAATAGAATGAATTATAATTTGGCAGACTAGAAATATTCTGAATGACTGAGGTCTACCTCAATGAAGGCTTTTACAAAAAAAAAAAAAAAATACATTTCCACATAAGAGAAGTTCATATTTCTGCTTCTGGTCAAAATGGAATAACAGGAACCAGATTGCTACCTAAAACTATTTAAAAACTGGATAAATTGTATAAAACAACCTTTTAAGACACTGGCTATCAGGCAGCACAGTTAAGGTTACAAAAATACCCAGCCCCCAACAAAGTAAAATTCACATGGCTGGCATCCAACAAAATATCTAGGCATGTAAAGAATCAAACTATAACCCACAAGGAGAAGTTAATCAATAGGAATGGACTCAGACATGATATAACTAGTGGAATGAGGATGTTAATACAACTATTAAAATTACATTCCATGTGTTCAAGAAGGTAGAGGAAAGATTGAACATGTTAAGTAATGTCAAAGACCCAAGGATTTTATTATAATCTTATAGGAAAAATAATTCTTTTGGCTCTTCTATGTCTGAGAAAGTCTTTAATCACTAGTGTACCTGCACTTTTAGAAATGTTAAAGGAATCCTGTAGGTAAAAGGAAAACAGCACCAGATGATGCTTCAGATATGGCAAACATGTAGGTAAAGATTTTTCCCTCATTAGTAGTATTGAAAGTTAATGCATGGTTTAAAGAAACATTATGTTGTTATGGAGTTTAATATATGTAGAAGTAAAATGAGTGGCAATTATAGCCCAAAGGCTGGCAGGGAGGATGGAAGCACACTGTTGTGAGGCTCTTATCCCACATATAAAATAAGTACTAGAAGATAAACCGTCATAAGTTAAAGGTATAAACCCTAAAGGCGTATACTATAAACCCTAGGGCAACCACCAAAATGAGGTTTTAGCTAATAAGCCGACAAAGGAGGTAAGATGGAATCATAAAATACTTAAACCAGAGGAGCAGGGATAGATCAGTGGCTGAGCGCCTGCTTCGCATGTCCAAGGTCCCAGGTTCAATTCCCCATACCTCCAAAAAAAAAAACCAAACCAAAAAAATTCAATCCAAAAGCAGGCAAAAAAGAAAGGACAAATCAGACATGAGTAACAGGATGGTATATTTAAATCTGAACATAAATATAAATCATCTAAATATCCCTATTAAAAGGCAAAGGTTGTCAGGATGTTTGTAAAGTGGTTTTCTTATAGGCATACTACAGCTGGGCTTTGCTTTTTATCCAAAGAAAAATGGGCAAAAGTAAAAGGATGGAAAAGCTATTCCACACTAATATTAGTCAAAGTTGGATTGACTAGGTTAGATTTCAAACAATACTACCGGATAAAGTCATTCCATAATGATAAAGGATCAGGTTATCAAGAAGACATAATGATAGAGGATAGAGACTCTAGAAGTGGACCTATGCATAAGTTGTCAACTAACTTTTTTTAAAAAACAAAAGTACATTGCTATGGGAAGAGTAGGGGCTGGGGGCGGTTGGGTTGAATGGGACCTCATATTTTTTTAATGTAATATTTTTTAAAAAAATGAATTAAAAAAAAAAAAGTACAAAGGCAACACAACAGAAAAAGGGTCTCTTCAAATGTTGCTAGAACTATTGCATGTTCATATGCCCCCAAATTGTCCTTAATCTCTCTCACGATATATATAAAAATTACCTCAAAATGGATCATAGACCTAAATGTAAAACCTAAAACTATAAAACTACAAGAGTACTTAACATCTTTGTGACCTTGGCTTAGGCAGCATCTTTAGATAAGAATTCAAAAGTGATTCATAAAAAGAACAAATTCTAAGTCAGACCATCAAAATTAAGACTTGTCTTTGAAAAAAAGTCACATAGAATATTTGCAAATCATATCTGATAAAGGGCATATAAAAAGACTATACCCCTTTAAACCAACACAAAAGTGGGCAAAAGATTTGGACACTTCAAAAAAAAATGTTAAATGAGCATAAGTTTCTCAGCATTCATCAGGGAATGAAGATTAAAAACTACAGTTAGATATCATTAAGCACCTACTAGAAAAGCTAAAATTAAAAAGACTAAACTTACCAAGCATTGGAGAGGATTTGGAGTAACTGGAATTCTCAAATGCTGCTACTAGGAATATAAAACTGTACAATCACTTGGACATTTGAGAAATGCCAAACTGTTTTTCAAACACACACCTACCTCGTGACCCACTCTCAGGATGGCACAAGTACAGAGTTGGCACTTGGGCTCACTCTTGGGTTTGCGCCTTCTTAAATTATGCTCTCTTAGGTCTTCTCTTGCCTCAACCTAGCCCAGCTCTGGGTGACACTTACCCAATTGCTGTTTACTCTTTGGATGTTCGTACCTCACAACTGTTCAACACTCTCGTCATCCATGTCTGGAGCATCAGAGGATGAAGGGAACAAGCCAATTCTGGATGCTATCAGAATCTGTCAGAACTTTTCCCAGAACCCCCACCAAACTATTCCTGTTTCACTGGGCCTTTCTCTGAAGTGATGACTTTGGCGAGGGTAAAGGATTATGTGGATGAGCCTAGAGGCTTGAGCTGATCCCCCAAAATTGAGAAGTCATATTATTCTGAAGATGCCTTCAGTCCCTCTGGCTGGCCCTGAATCTATAGGAGCCAGTGACTTGGCTACCCCTTGTTTCGCAAAGTCATGCCTGTCTTGTTTGTATTGCTGTCATTTAGTTTTTAGTCCTGTCCTTGAGGGCTGCTTGATGCGGTGGTTCTACAGCCTCATATGGATAGAATTATGACTGATGACAAAGATGTGAACCCTTCTCAGCCCCCATTTACGGTCTTGTGGTGGTCATCTCTCTGGCCCAGATCTGGAACTGATGTGTTCCTTGCCCCCCAGGTAGGGATTTGTGCCACCAGTTCTAAGACTGTGTAAGGACACTTGAGAGTGACCCTCACTCTGCTTTTGTGGGAAATGACACATTGACTATGCTTCTCTTCATGGATGTAGCCCATGGGCTCCTTCAGAATGATTTTAGACTGTGGTAAGGCCAGAGAGAGTGATGGGGTGGCTAAGGATGAATAGGGTGAGGCAAATAGGTAAGACCTCATCCTAGGGGCAAGTTTTACCCAACTGCTTCCTGGGGTGATGAGATGGCAAATTGATAGCATGATTTGAAGGGTGGGTCAGGCTCCAGAGTGTCTGTGGTCTTGACCTCTAACCCACACTGTTCTTTTGTAAACTGTGTTAACTTGGTGGCCCAAACTAAATCCGTGGGTCTCACCATTGCAATGGCTAAGACCACCATGCCTGAGCATGACCCCAGGGAAAGAAAAATCAGAGCAAGGTGCTCCCCTCCCTTTGAGCTTGTTTCTTAAAGTTTTACCTCCTAGAGAACGTGGCTCTATGAATAACTTTGACCTTAACCAATTCATCAGATGTCCATTCCTTGTTCCTTTCCCTGATGTCACCCCTATAAGGAAGTAATTGTGCTCATACCTAGTGCATATGTCTTGAGGGAGCTCAGTGCTAGGAGGAATTTTGAGTAACAGCAGTGACTTAGAATTCTTCCTCCCAAACTTGAAGAGTTGGATATGTCTACTTCCCTGTCACTGAAACAGTCCCTCACTGCAGAATCTTTGTGTCAAGCTAGAGCCCTGAAATTAGAGTAGCTCATGAATGGCAGAGAGCTAGATATCTGTCTAATAAGAATTCTGTATTAAACAAGATAGCCTGGCAGCCCTTGAGGTTGATAAAACTCCTCATCTTTTATTGAGAATAAAGGAGGGGCAAATTGTAAACTTTTTGTGGTATTAAAGGTAAAAGAGAATTAGAAAAATGTACAAGAGAATGCAAGTCAACAGCAAATATTAGTCAATAGGGAGATGTCTTTTCACATAAGGAGATTTCTGTCTGTCATACTGCAAGAATGTGGGAAAAGGAGCCCATCATAAGGGAGTCTGGGAAAACATGCTGGCCCTTAAGTGGTGTGGTAACAATGCTCTCTTCATTTTGGAAATGGACCCTGGGGACTTTAGGACCCCCTGGTCACAGGTGGTATCTGCTTATCCAAACCTAAGTAGTCCTTGGAGATTGAAACATCTCCAGATTGAAACATCTGGACCAAGACTGGGAACCCCTCACGGTGGTCCCCAAGATTGTCCCCGATTTGATGATTCACTAGGAGAACTCCAATGACTCTGCATATAGCCACACTCATAGCTATGATTTTATTGCAGTGAAAGACTGCACAGCAAAATCAGCACAGGGGACAAGCACATGGGGCCAAGTCTGGAGGAAACCAGGCATGAGCTTCCAAGAGACCTCTACAGTGGAGTCACACAGGGTGTGCTTAACTTCCTCAGCAATGAGTTGTGATGTGTGAGATGGCTAATGGAGAAGCTCATTAGAGCCTCAGTATCATGGGCTTTTATTGGGGGCTGATTACATGGCACCCTTTCCTTAGCACATACCAAAACTCCTGACTCCCTGGACAGCAGCTGTTCAGCATAAACCACTTTGTTTGCCCGAACAGAGGCACAATGAGCCACTCTGATTGGGGAATGGTGAGAACCCTCCCCAAATCCACGTCCCAGATGCCACCAGGGGCTCAGCCTTGCAAGCCAGCCCTTCCTAAAGATGGCGGTTTGAGGCCTGCTTATGTAAACTGTGTTATTTCTTTTCTGTACACCTCCCTTCCCAGACCAGGCCACTTCCTTCCCTGAGCATCCTTGGAGTCCATTTGCTGCTGAGAAAGACTTTCCTCTCTCAAACAAAGTGACTTGTTTTCTGGAAGTCTTGCCACTGTCCCATTGAGATTCTGGATTCCACAAATGGGAGGAATCTTATAAGCCCTATGTAGAGGCTGCCAGAGTCAGAGAATGATGACTGGTGCTTCATAGCATCAAAAATTTCTAAAGGGTGGGGGAAAAGGAGTTTTTCCTTGATGGGTATAGAGTGTTTATAAATGAAAAAAACATTAAGACACTAAGAAGGTACCTCCAATTCCTGCTCTGGATTGTACTCAGAGAGACATCTAACAAGTTAGCTATCAAGTCATGCTAGAAGTAATGGACAAAATGGGCACTTTGGACCCTGCCAAACACAACCTTTAAGTGGTAGCAAATACCTTGACAAGAACGCCAGTTCTAGCAGAACCTTATGCTGGTGGCAGAGCCTGAATGTGTCAGGTAAGAGAGGACAATGCCACTCCATGAACATGAAGCTGGACTAAGTTGGTCCCATGGCGTGATGGCAGATCAAGAGGAATTTTGCTAATCTTATTGGGAAAAGGATAAATGAGAGGATGCAAATCTACAGAGATATAATTATAGATGGAGAATATATCTCCATTTGAGCCTTCCCATGAATCTTCCCCTGTACCTGCTTATAAGTGGGTCCCATGAGCTTATAGACCGGCTGTCAGCATTGTTCCCTGAATTAGCACATGTCAGGAAGACCCCATTCAGACCAAGAGCTCAGGGAAACACCTTTCGCTCCTGAGCCTTGCCAAAAAGCAATAAGGGAATCAACGCTGCTTTTCCTGAGACGTGCCCTTGAGTTGCCCTGCAGTCTCAGGAATTCTTGTAGGGGTTACAGGATTTTCCAAAAGTGGAGGGATAGACAGGCTTCAATTAAAAGAAAATAGGCCTTGATTCTTATGTCCTAATATGGGTGGAGGCAGCAGGAATAAGGAAGTAAAATAACTTTAGATGGTATAAGGCTTCAGGCTCTGGTCCCCTCTGCTTCAAGTGCAGGGGAGGGGGCTCATCTAGGAAACCCCTGACACCAGAGAACTGGTTTCCCATAGAGTGGTCCTTTGCTGGGGATGCCCTTGACCTCAAGTGAGGTCATCCCTCTGCAGAATCTAGGGAATCAGCTCACGTCCTGCAGGGCCTGGAGATGGTCCTCGAAGGGCCTAGAAGTGGACTCTGCTGTAAGCAAAATGTTCCTCTGGCTCTCCACCTCAGGTCTTCCCAGGATGAATCATGGGGCCTGCTGAGAACAGCACGCCTTTGCAAAGGCCGTGGACAGGGGCTCCTCCTGAGGGTCAGCCCTTCCTGAGACCAGCTCCTCCTAAAGAGGACAAGTGGCCTTCTTACAGGGACTCCTCCACTTTCTTAATCTATTGGGTGGGATTGTCACTCTCCCCTTGGTGGTCTGAGATTTCTGATCAACCCTCCTGTGTACCAAAGCATTTATCCTGGTCAGTCTGAAAGGGCCCTTTAAGTCCCTCTTCATGCCGGGGTGTCCTTTGCTGCATGATGAAGTCTTCTGGCCTGTGGGCTGACCTGTCATTCATGCAGAACGCTGCTCCATTTGTGGCCCTCTTCTCTCACCAGTCGGCACACTGTCTGGATCGAGTCCTCAGCGCTCAGTCCCCTTTGTCTCCACGGAGACCCTGTTTGGATGTGGAATCCACCCTGGATGGCTACGCGCAGGGCTGGACGGGGCCGAGGGAACCAACGAGAGACCCTGGCCTGCCTTCGCTGTTGTTCGCTGTTCCTTGCCGCCCTTCCCTCTGAAGGGGCAGGAAGTACGTGGTGGTCGTGGAGTCGGGCTGAGCTGTAGCCGTGGCAGCCAGAGTCGTGGAGGGAACACAGCCCTGGCTGGGGACAGACGGGAACTGATACCCACCCCCACCCCCATTCCCAGCTCCTGCCTGTGTGCCTCCTTAGCTACATCTTCTGGCTCCCCTGCCCTCTGGAAAGGGGTGAGCCTCTTGGAGCACAAAGCCCGTGGCAAGTGGTGGAGAAAGCAGGTCTTTACAGGCAGACCCCATAGCCAGCGCACACAGAGCCTGCCGTTGCCTGTTTCTTGGCCAATGTTCTGTGGAATGATGGTTTCCGGTGGAACGTGCAGTGGCCCACTCTGCTGTGGGGTCCTCTGTGCGGCGGTGGCCCTGGCCTCCTTGGAGCCTTTTTCAGTTCTCACTGGGGTCCTCCACCTGACCTGGTCCTGAGGAACTTACGCATACTGCTCGCCATCGCCATGCTCCCTGCTCTTTCCACCGCCCCTGCCGCTGTTCCTGCATCTCGAGCATCCACTGACGCCACTCTTGCTGCTGTACCCCCCGTCAGCTTCCCCTCTGCTGACTCTGCTGCTGGGGGGGTCCCTGGCCAACAAGGGAGACTGAAATGTTTTTAGGGCATAGTAATGTTTGCAGTGGGAACACCTCTGGCTCTCAGTTTTGGCTGGAACGTCATTCTTTGGCTGTGGTGCTCTGTGCAGCGAAACCCCTGCCCTCCTGCGGGGCCCAGAAGGGGGTGCAGGGGTCTGGACTTTGGCTTCTGAAGGTGGCCTTCATGAGCTAAAACAGTAATGCCCTCGGTCCCCAATGTTTTTCCATCCCTGTGGCATCAGTGTGGGCAAGGCAGGTGCTCGGTCGCTGTCCATGGCCCCTGGGCTCTTGGCAGTTTCCACGCACGTGGAATGTCAACATCCTTTCACTCCTAACTGCGGGCACCTGCCTCTCAGTGTCCAAGGGGGCCACAGGCTGCTCTGGCTGCACATGGAGAACCAGGGCTGCCTTGGCCAGGAGGGCAGGCTGCAGGGCAGTAGGACTCCAGGTCCCCCAATGGGGCCACCTCGAGACATGACTTACATTGTCTCCCAAGCTCCCACTGCGGAGTTGAGCCTGTTGCCCTCTGGGGCGCTTGGCCTGATGCCATCCCCTACGCGCCCCGCTTCCTGCTCCACTCTCCACCCCCATGACTGACCCTGAGGCCATTTCCTAGAGCTTTCCTATGGCCCCCAGAGGGCAGTAGGCGCTCCCAGTTGGTGGCCTCTGGTGCCAGGTGCTCCAGAGGTTTGTGGAAACTAAGATGAGAGCTGGTGCCATTGTTGAACTCCATGTCCCGTAACACTTAAGAAAGAGGCAGTGCTGGGTTCAAACCTGGGTTCATCTAGAGCCACAGTTAAGAGCAAGCTCTTTGGCGTCAGCATGTACTGGGGACCAATATGGCGAGGCAGTGACAGGAAGGGGATGGCGGAACTGCCAACGGGATGCACGGTGAGCCCAACGCAGAAGCCCGAGCCACGGCCACCTCTGGCAGTTTATGCTTGGATTATCCCCCAACAGGTAGTTAAAGATAACGTTTTTGTGCAATCTGTTTATCTTAAAAAAAAAAAAAAAAAAATTTAAAAAGTGGGGAAAAAAAAGTAATTGTCTTTTTTTAAAAGATAAACCATTAACATGGTTGGTAGCAATGCCTCAATATGTGTATACTTACCATCCACATGCAAAATGTTAATAGGGGAGAGTTAAAAAAGGAGGAGGGCCTTGAGTATATGAGAATCTTCTGTGTTTTCTGTATGACTTTCCTGTAACCTAAAGTTTCTTTGAAGATAAATTGAAAAAAAAAATCATAAGGAAATTTTAAAAAAAGAGACTGATATGGCCATAAAATGTGGAATTCAGCAAAGTATTCTAAGTTTGTCATGGAAGTCCAATGCAAAAAAGTAATGAAATATAGGCTGTGCATATGCAAATAGATTAAATAGAAAAAAGTAAATAAAAAATGAGTTTTTCTGTCTATTAAGGAAGCCTATGGCAATTTCTTTTAGAAGGGAGATGTTTAAAGAGAACGCCATGAATCTCAGCCTATAAGAATGATGGAAAATGATGGCAGTTTCAAATGTGCTCACTTGGGTTGTTTTTATCTTCTTTATTTTCTTTTAATGTTACATTAAAAAAATATGAGATCCCCATATACGCTCCACCCCACCCACGCCACCCCTCCCACATCAACAAACTCTTCCATCATTGTGGCATATCCACTGCACCTGGCGAATACATTATGGAGCACCACTGCACCATGTGGACAGTGGTCCACAGTGTAGTCCACACTCTCCCCCAGTTCACCCAGCGGACCACGACAGGACACACAACGTCCAGCATCCATCCCTGCAGCACCACCTAGGACAACTCCCAATCCTGAAAATGTCCCACACCGTATCTCTTCTTTCCTCTCCCGACCATCAGCATCCACCGTGGCCACCCTCTCCACATCACTACTACAATTTCTTCCCTTACTAATCACAATAGTTCCCCAGCAGAACACCAGTAAGTCTACTCTAATCCATACTCTATTCTTCCATCCTGTGGACCCTGGGATGGTTATGTCCAGTCCCCCTCTACATCAAGAGAGGGCTTAGACCTTCTTTAAGGAACTAGAAAAACTAACTATGAAATTTATTTGGAAAGGAAAGAGGCCCCAAATAGCCAAAGACATATTGAAAAAGAAAAACGAAATTGGAGGAATCACACTACCTGACTTCAAAACATACTACAAAGCCACAGTAGTGAAAACAGCATGGGGAAAATGGACTTGGCCCAGTGGTTAGGGCATCCATCTACCACATGGGAGGTCCGCTGTTCAAACCCCGGGCCTCCTTGACCCGTGTGGAGCTGGCCCATGCGCAGTGCTGATGCGCGCAAGGAGTGCCGCACCACGCAGGGTGTCCCCCGCGTAGGGGAGCCCCACGCGCAAGGAATGCACCCGTAAGGAGTGCCACCCAGCATGAAAGAAAGTGCAGCCTGCCCAGGAATGGCGGCGCCCACACTTCCCGTGCTGCTGACGACAACAGAAGCAGACAAAGAAACAAGACACAGCAAATATACACAGAGAACAGACAACCAGGGGAGGGGGAGGAATTAAATAAATAAACCTTTTAAAAAAAAAAACAGCATGGTTTTGGCATAAGGAAAGACACACAGACCAATGGAATCGAATTGAAAGTTCTGATATAGAACCTCATATATATAGCCATATAATATTCGATAAAGCCACCAAACCCTCTCAACTGGGAGAGAATGGCCTATTCAACAAATGGTGCCTGGAGAACTGGATATCCATATGTAGAAGAATGAAAGAGGATTACCATTTCACACCTTATACAAAGATCAACTCAAGATGGATCAAAGACCTAAATATAAGAGCCAAGACCATAAAGACCTTGGAAAGCAGTGTAGGGAAACATCTACAGGACCTTGTAATAGGAAATGGCTCCATGAATATCACACCAAAAGCACGAGCAGCAAAAGAACAAATAGATAAATGGGACTTCCTCAAAATTAAAGCCTTCTGCACCTCAAAGGAGTTTGTCAAGAAAGTAAAAAGGGAACCCACACAATGGGAGAAAATATTTGACAACCATATATCTGATAAGAGACTTATAACTTGCATATATAAAGAACTCCTATATCTTGAAAATAAAAAGATAAACAACCTATTTTAAAAATGGGAAGAAGATTTAAACAGACACTTCTCCAAAGAAGAAATACAAATGGCTAAAAAGCACATGAAAAAATGCTCCAAATCTCTAGCTATCAGGGAAATGCAAATCAAAACTACAATGTGATACCTTCTTACTCCCATAAGATTGGCAGCTATGGAAAAAACAGAAGAATTCAAATGCTGGAGAGGATGTGAAGAAATGGGAACACTCATTCACTGCTGGTGGGAATGCAGAAGGATCCAACCATTCTGGAGGACAGTTTGGCGGTTTCTCAAGAAACTAACTATAGATTTGCCATATGACCCAGCAATACCACTGCTGGGTATATACCCAGCAGAACTGAAAACAAGGACACAAACCGATATATGTACACCAATGTTTATAGCAGCATTGTTCATTATCGCCAAAAGTTGGGATCAACTCAAATGCCCATCAACAGATGAGTGGATCAATAAAATGTGGTATACACATACAATGGAATACCACTCAGCTTTAAGAACAAATACACTACAAACACACATGATAACATGGATGAATCTTGAGAACCTTATGTTGAGTGAAGCAACCCAGGCATTGAAGGACAAATACTACATGATCTCAATGATATGAAATAAGCAAGCTGCCTCAGAGAGTTAGAGACTGGAAGATAGGCTTTCAGGAAATCGGGGGGTGGAGGAAGGATGTGAACTGACATCTGCAGGGGTGGAATCTATGATGAGCTGGTGGTAAGTATGAGCACAAAGAAGAGATAAAATGGGGGCAAGGAGTTGCCTTTGCATGGGGCTTTGCAGGTTTGAGGGGGGCTGGGGATGGGCGGATGGGTAATATTGCCCAAAAAATTGGGGGGAGGGAGGGGCAACATACGAACATAGGAGAGTGTCAGGTGTTGGTTGAGAGTAAAATGCTCAGAAAATCCTATCAAAATATAATTAGGAGGGTTACCTGTTTAGGATGCTCGGAGGGGATAGTCTGACATGGGATGGACTCCTGGGGAATGTCTAAATGCTCATTTTGCCAGGGTGGGTTGTACCATTGGGTAGAGACCCAAGTAGTGAGAGTGGGGGTGGACCCACATACTGGGGAGGACTAATGCCATCAAATAGGGGGAACTGTATCTCTCAAGAGAAAGGGTGGCTCCCAGGGCATTAGGGCAGTTGAGTAAGTCAGGCCCTGAACACTGTTGCAAGTATCTCTGGACGTGGCTTCTCAGGAAATGGAGATTGGCTGTTGCTGTGGGCCCCAAGGGGAGGGGAAAATGGATGTTGAATGGATGGAACCAAGATAAATGTGGGGGCAAGAGAGGAGTTTCGTGAGAGTACACAAGGATGGATATAAAACATGTAAAATTACACCAAAAACATATAGGGGATGACAGACTAATAATGTAAATGATAATGTAAAACATAGGATAACTAAAAAATTTAGAAAACTGTATATCCTAAAGTATGGACCACAATGTAAGCACAGATGTCACCTAGTTTGAAACCTATTGTCTCAGAGTCTGTACATCAGTTTCAGTAAATATGATACGAATAAGTTAAAAGATTATCACTGTGGAAGGGAAAAGGTTTTATGGTGGATATATGGGAGTACTGTATATTGTATATATGAATTACTGTGATCTAAGGCTCTTGTGAAGAGAAGCTCAATAATTAGGAAAAAAGAAAGAAGAAGATAGGATGTAGAATTTTTCCAAATCAATATGTATTCTATATCTAACCTTTAAACTCATCGCTATATTCCATTTTACTAGTAAGGGAACCTGACATTATATTGGGCTTCACTTTTCAGGAAGTTTTGGATCACAGAGTGGTTCAACAATGGCAGTGGAGGAATACTGGTATGGGATGTTATGGACAGGCGATATATGGTTGACAGGGAGTTATACAGGGCATGTGTTCAGGGTGCATGGAAATGTTTGGATATACTCATAGTGGAAACAATTAAAAACAACAGCTGGGGGGAGTACTGGGTTACTGGCCAGGGGGGGCTCTGTCGTGGTCCCTAGGGGAGCAGCGGCAGTCCCCCAGGTGCAACGGTAAGGACCAGGAAGGAATGAGGGTCCAACAGTGAGCCCCTGATACTAATGACTATGCTTGTGAGCCTATACGCCTGAAATAAGAACAAGGCCTAAAGCAGCACTGTGCCTAAGAGTTCCCTCCTGACAGCCTCCGTGTTACTCAAATGTGGCCAGTCTCGAAGCCAAACTCAGCATGTAAATGTAATGCCTTCCCCCCAGCGTGGGACATGACACCCAGGGATGAGCCTCCCTGGCATCGAGGGATCACTACCAAGTACCAGCTGATGATGCAACTAGAAAATGACCTTGAATTAAAGGTTCAACACGGACCATCAGAATATCCCTGTCTACATATAATAACAGGAGTTAAAAATGCTGTTTGACCTAAATTAAGGGGGAAATGGAAAGGACAAATGAGTTTATATGGCTATGAGTCTCTAAAAAAGAGTCTGGAGGTTGTCAGAAGGATTGCCCTTATGCACATCAGAGCAGAGTCTCAGAGACAGATAAAGTAGATACAAACCCAGGTATTGGTCCTTTTGAGGGCTAAAGAGACCCACAGGTTCTATGGTCATGGCAGATGGGGTTCACTGCCATGTCAGTTGGCCCTTTTTTGGAGCTGGTGTTTCTGCATGATGGAGCTGGACTCATATGGGATCTCTTTTCATAAGCCTTTCATGCTACTTTACTGGAACTGTAGTTGGTGCTGGGGCTTAAGATATATCTAGGGGATTTTAATCTCTGGACTGACAATATGATAGCCAGGCCCTGACCTCAACAGACTTCAGCTCCTACACTCTGATTTATTGGACTTACTACACTCAGTTAACATGGAGTTGAAGAATGTCAACCACCACACCATGGAGCCTAGAGTGCCTACAAATGAAAGCAGGAGGATTGCATCCAATATCCATGTGGAATCTAAACCCCCTCTTGACATAGATGTGGAATGGACACAACCAAGCCAAGGTCCACAGGAAGAAGGAATACAGTAAGGATCAGAGTGGACTTAATGATATTCTATTCATGAACTATTGTGGTTAATAATCGAGAAAATGTGGCATTGATGTGGAAAAAGTGGCCATGGTGGCTGCTGGGTGTGGGGAAGGGGAGGAAGAGAAGAGATGTGGAGGCATTCTCAGGTTGGAGTTGTCCTGGGTGGTGCCCCAGGGACAATTGCCAGATGTTGTATGTCCTCCCATGGCCCACTGGATGGAACATGGCAAAGTGTGGGCTATGGTGTGGAACACAGGACATGTTGTGCAGCGATGCCCAGAGTTGTACTCACCAGACGCAATGGATGTTACATGATGATGGGGGAGAATGTTATTGTGGGGGGAGTGGTGGGGTGGGGGCGAATGGGGACCTCATATTTTTTTAATGTAATATCTTTTTTAAAAAATGAATAAATTGAGTAGAATTTGGAAAAAAAAAGGGGGGGCTTAGATTCCACATGGGCAGTGGATGCAATTCTCCTGCTTGCACTTGTAGGCACTCTGGGTTCCCTGGTTGTGGCTGACCATCTTCACCTCCCTGTTAGCTGACCTGGGTACGCCCAACAAACTAGAGGGTAGGAGTTGAAACTCTGCTGAGGCTCAGGGCCCAGCTGGCACATGGACAGTCCAGAGATTCAAGTCTCCTGAGTATACACCAACCCTAGCACCAACCACAGATTCAGTAGAAGTGACAGAAGAGGCATGTGTAGAAAGGTCCAACTCTATCACACTCAGGAACAAATGTCCTCACTTTTTAAGCTCATTGAGCTCTGGACTTAAGAACTGTACACTCTTAACGCGTATAAGAAAAAATTACTTCAAGCGATCTGGTGGCTGTTGAAATGCTCTGATCTGGTGGGAGTTCTGCCCCCAACGCTATCATGATATTATTGCTAAAGTGAGACTGGGATCCAGGACTCGACGTGGTTGGGGGGGATGTGAGAAGAAGAGGGGTAAGAACTCACGGAGCCCCTGCCCGCGCCACTGCCGTGTGCCTTGGAATTGCCTTTCCCCTCTTCCCAGGTCAGCTGACGAAGAGGAAAAGGGAGGAAACTGCCAAAAGGAATGTTTCCACTTCTGTCCTAAGCTGAGAGCTTGGCCCGCATCCTTTCCCCTTCCCTTGCAAAACCCCCAGCTTCTAGCCTCTTCCCTGACGAAGCCTATGGGCCCGCAACTGAGAGGCGCAGGAGCAGCCCCCCTTTCTCCAGAACACCCTCCTCCCTAGGTGCCCAGATGCCCGGCCCCGGTCTCAGCGGCTGCATCTGCTCAGGCCATAAATCAGGAGCAGGCTGCAGTGGGGTCAGGGCAACCAGAGGGCTGAGGGTATTAGGGGAGCAAATGGGCAGTGGCATGCTTCTATTAGCCTTGGCTCTGGAGCTGAAGGAAGAATGCCAGCTTTTAGCTGCTTGATAAACTCAGCACCTGCACATCCTGGGTCAGCAATTATGTCTTAAAGACTCCTTGGGAGGAGCTGGGGGTGGGGGCGGTCCTCTGGCAATGTGTGGCCAGAAAATCCCCGTCCCCTCATGTGGGAGGTGCACTAGGCCTGAAACCAACAGGAGGCTGGACTGGGGGCGCGGGCTAAGCTCTGGTATTTGCAGGGAGGGGCTAAGCGCTGGCTTGGCTCACAGGCCAGGCAGAGAAAAGGGTCATGCAAGGAAGCAGAGAGATGCCAGCGCTCGAGGTGGCCGCTGAACTGAACTCAGGTGGGAGACAAGGGGCTTTCGGCAGGGTGTCAGCAGCGTGGCAGACTGTCCTTGCAAAACGGTCACAGTGTTTCCCATCTTACAGGCTCCTCCGGAACTTTGCCAACCCCCACCAAGAGGGGGGGCCCGCATCCCCCCCCTTAAACCTGAGCCGGCCTCTGACTCCCTGAACCAATTGTACCATCCGTGGCTGGCTCACAAAGGGGGCATGGCTTCCACCTGGCACTCCACCGTGTGTGGCGCGTGCTCTTGGAACGACAGCATGCTGTGAGAAAGCCCCAGCTCTTCCCCAGGGAGAGGGCCGTCGGGAAAGAAACAGGTAACTGACACCAACTCACCAGCATGTAGATGGGGCTAATGAACCCACTTCCAGGGTGTCCCAACTGCTGCTGCGGGGAGCAGGTATAAGCCATCGCCCACTGTCCTGTCCAAATTACAGGTTCATGGGCAAAATCAATGGTTACTAGGTATGTAGGCCACTAGGTCTGAGCCAAAGATACATACTACAAACAGCATCCCAGCTCTGATATCCCAGCTGTGAAAAGAATACTTCCTCTTAAGAGGGATAAAGTGAGGTTCAGAGAGGTAAAACCATACACCAGAGGTCACAGGACTAGCGAGGGAAAGAGCTAAGATTCAAACCCAGGTCTGTTACCCTAAAGCCCTCACCTTTTTCCAAGCTACTAATCTAACTGTTGACTGCCTTGGTGATGAACCTCCCTAAACCACAGAGAGGTCAGTCGATCGTACCTTCAGTTAGCACCCAGAAAGGAGGTATTTAATTCCTAACTGCCTGGTGAGACTCAGAGGGTGTGAAGGAAATCATTGCTGCAGATTCTTCATCGCTGGGGAGGAGATGCCTTGTCTGTTTAGTAGTAGTATTTTTTTGTTGGTAGACTTAATTTTTGTAGATCAGTTTTAGGTTCACAGAAAAATTACATAGGAAGTACAGAGTTCCCATACCCTCCCCCACCCACCCCACCCTCCCACACAGTTTCCCCTAACATGAGCGTCTTGCATTAGTGTAACACACTTGTTGCAACTCAACAAGTATTGCTATCTCACAAATTAAAGCCCATAGTTTACTTCAGGGCTCACTCTTCCTGTTGCACAGTTCTGTGGACCTTTACAAATATCTATCATTACAGTATCAAGTAGAATAATTTCACAGCCCTAACCGCCACCCCCCCTTGTGCGCCACCTACTGGCCCTCGCCCCTGAACTCCTGGCAACCACTGATCTCTGCTGCCTCAATTAGATTTGCCTTTTCTAGAATGTTGTATAATTGGAATCATTAACTATGCAGCTTTTTCAGACTGCTTCCACTTCTCAATAAGCATTTGTTTCCTCTGGGTTGTGTGTGTGTGTGGTTTGATAGCTCATTTCTTTTTATTGACTACTCCATTGAATGATGTACCACCACATGTTTACCACTTACCTGTTGAAGGACAGCTTGGTTGCTTCCAGTTTTGGGCACCTATAAAGCTGCTATAAGCACATGCAGGTTTTTGGATGGAAATCAGGTTTAAATTCACTTATCTAAATGAATTTAGTAAATACCTAGGAATATAATTACTGGAGAGTATGGTAAGACTGTGTTTAGTTTTGTAAGAAACTGCCAGACTGTCCTTTGCAAAGTGGTTGTAGCATTATGTGTTCTCACCAGCAATGAATGAGTTCCTGTTGCTCCACGTTCTTGCCAGCATTTGGCGTTCAGTGGTTTGGATCATAGCCAGTCCAATAGGTATTGCAGGATTATCTTATTGTTTTAATGTGCATTTCCCTAATGGCATACGACGCTGGTACCTTTTTATAAGCTTATTTGCCATCCGTATGTCTTCTTTGGTGATATACAGCTTGTTCATTTTCTAATTGGTTTCTTTTCCTATTTTTGCATTCTAAGAGTTCTTACAGACTTGGGGATACAAGTCCTTTGTTGGTTATTTGTCTTGAATTTACTTCCTTCCAGTCTGTGTCCTTTCTTTCTCTTCACAGTGTCCTTTGCAGAGCAGGAGTCTTTATTTTAATGAAGTCCAACTTGTCAATTGTTTCTTGGCTCATGCCTTTGATGTTGTATCTAAGAGATCATTGTCAAACCTAAGGTTACCTAGATTTTCTATGTTATCTTTTGGAAGTCCTATCATTTTGTGTTGTACTTCAGGCCTGCAATCCATTTTGAGTTAATTTTTGTGAAGGGTGTGATACCTGTGTCTAGACTGTTTTTCACACTTGGTTGTCCAGTTGTTCCAGCACTGTTTGTTGAAAAGACTATCTTCCTCCTATGAATTGCCTTTGTGACTTCGTGAAAAGAAGTTCAGTATATTTGTGTGGGTCTATTTGTGAGCTCTCTTTCCTCTTCCAATGATCTATTTGCCCTTATCTGTCCCACACTCTTTTGATCTCTGTGCTTTATAATAAGTCTTGAACTCAGATAGTGATTTTTTTCTCTATGAATTCTGGTTTCTATTTCATTGATTTCTGCTCCAATTTTTTTTTCTTTTCTTTTTCCTTCTGTTTACTTTGGATGTAGTTTGCTCTTTTTGTGGCTCAAATGCGGTCAACCATGGTGATAGTTCCATGTGAGCTTAAGAAGCGTGTGTATTCTGCTTTGGATGAAATGTACTGGAAATGTCAATTGAATCCAGTTGATTGGTGCTATTCAGTTAAATCATATCCTTACTGGTTTTGCCTGCTGGACCTGTCAATTACTGATAGAGGGGTGCTGAAGTTTCCCACTATAATAGTGGATTTGCCTATTTCTTCTTGTAGTTCTATTGGTATTTGCCTATTTTGATGCCCTGTTGATAGATGCATACATACCCTCTTTATCCTGGGTAATTTTTCTTTTTTTTTTTTTTTCCATTTAAAAAAAATTTATTGAAGGATATCCACTCATATATAAACATACATATATAAACAATAAGAGTATACTAATAATTGTGAACTTACAAAACAAACATGTACAACATTATACAGGGCTCTCATACTTCATACTACCCTAAATACCTCACATTGTTGTGAAATATTTTTAACTAATGATTAAAGCACATCCTCAAAATATTACTACTAGCTAAAGTATTTTATATTTGGTGTATCTTTCCCCCAACACACCCCATTATTATTTTATATCATTTACACATGACCATACATAAACAATTAACATATAGTAAAGGTTTGAACTTACAAAGCAAACATACATAACATCATACAGGGGTCCCATCTACCAAGTGACCACCAACACCTTGCTTTGTTGTGAGACATTTGTTACAAATTATTATTTTTTTAAAGATTTATTTATTTATTTATTTATTTACTTACGTACGTACTTATTTATTTATCCCCCCCCCGTTTGTCTGTTCTCTGTGTCTATTTGCTGCGTCGTCTTTGTCCGCTTCTGTTGTTGTCAGCGGCACAGGAATCTGTGTTTCTTTTTGTTGCATCTTGTTGTGTCAGCTCTCCATGTGTGCGGCACCATTCCTGGACAGGCTGCACTTTCTTTCATGCTGGGTGGCTCTCCTTATGGGGTGCACTCCTTGCGCGTGGGGTTCCTCCATGGCACAGCACTCCTCGTGCACATCAGCACTGCACATGGGCCAGCTCCACACGGGTCAAGGAAGCCCAGGGTTTGAACTGCAGACCTCCCATGTGGTAGACGGACGCCCTAACCACTGGGCCAAGTCCGCCGCCCTCAGGGCATTCTCTTGCATTTTCTTCTGGTGAGACAGGATAATTCTCTTCAGGCAGGGGTTGGAAGGTAGTTTCCTCAGGGCAGACTGGAGGCTGGGCAGTGCATGCTGGAGTTTGGCTGGTACATGTCTCAGTACTGGGAGGAGGTCCAGACTCCTTGGGGCAGGCCAGAGGCTGGGCAGGGCAGGCTTCAGTTTGGCTGGTACCCACCTCAGGGCTGGAAGTTGTTTCAGACTCCCTGGATCAGGCTGGAGGTTGTATGATACAAGGTTGGCAAGGTATGATCTGGACAGGGCAGGCCATGGCAGGCTTATGTGGTAAAGTCTCAGCAGAATTCAGAGTTTCAATGTCTCCATCAATATCATCATCCCGTATGTCTCCATCCCAATTCTCTGAATTCCACTCTTTTCCAATCAAAGTCTTCACTTTGAAGAAACCCTGCAGGAAATTTCATATGTATCTTCCCTCAACGTCTTATTTTTTTTTTCACTTTATCTTCAAAGAAGCTTTAGGTTACAGAAATGTCACATCAAAAATATAGGGAATGAGCAGATGTGGCTTAAATGTTTGAATGCCTGCTCTCCACATGGGAGGTCCCAGTATGATTCCCAGTGCCTCAAAGTCTGGGTTTCACTCCCTGGTCCTGGTACCGCTGCGCGGACGGGACACAGGGATCCCGAGGGCGGGGGAGCGCTCCCCGCAGCCCCCCCATGCACCCCAACACCGCATCCCTCCTGCCCTCGGGCTTGCAGGGTGCCGCGGGAGCGCGCAGCAGGTCCACCTATCCTGGGTAATTTTTCTTACTCTGAAATAGGTTTTGTCTGAAAATAATTTAGCTCCTCTAGCTTTTGGGTGATTGGAGTTAGCATGTTATCTTTTTTCATCCCTTTAAATAGACATAGACAGATTAAAAGTAAGATTTCTTGTGGACAACATAGTTGTCTTGTTTATCTATTCTGGTAGTCTGTTTTCTAATTGGTGATTAAACCATTCACATTAAAGCAATTATTGATACATGGAAATAACATCTACCATATTTGTAACTGTTTTCTATTTGCCTTTCTTATCTGTTTTGTTGTTGTTGTTTATCTTCTACTCTTGCCTTCTCTGGTTACAATTGAACATTTGATATGATTTACATTTTTCTCTGCTCTTAGCATATCAATTACACTTTAAATTTTTTTAGTTTGCAATATACATTTATACCTATATCCACTTTCAAATAACATCATACTGCCTCAAAGGTGGTACAGGTACCTTATAACAGAGTAGTCCTGATTCTTCCCTCCCACCCCTTCACATTGTTTTCATACACTTCTCTCATCCATAAGCTATAATCATCTAACATGTTTAGAACAACTTGGTATTTGTTAGATCACTTAAGAATAAGAAAAGTGAAAGATTTCATTTTACCTTCATTTATTCCTTCAGAGATGTTCTTCCTTCCTTTATTTAGATCCAGATTTCTGACCTGTATCATTTTCCTTCTCTCTGAAGAACTTCCCATTTCTTGCACTGGCAACAAATTCCCTCCATTTTCATTTGCCCAAGTATCTTTATTTCTCCTTCATTTTTGAAGGACAGTTCTACTGGATACAGAATTCTACATTTGTGGCTTTATCTTTCACTGCTTTAAATATTTCACTCTATTCCCTTCTTGTTTGCATGCTTTCTGAAGAGAAGTCCAGTATAATTCTTAACCTTGTTCCTTATCAGTAAGGTTTCTTTTTCCCTGGCTTCTTTCAAGCTTTCTCTTTGTCTTTGATTTTCTGTAGTTTGAATATGTTATGTCTAGGTATAGATTTTTGGGGGGTGTTTATCTTGCTTGGTGTTCTCAGAGATTTTTAGATCTAAGGTTTGGTTTAAGTCAATTTGGAAAATTTTCAGCAATTCAAATAGTTCTTCTGTTCCTTTTCCTTCTTCTAGTATTCCCATTTGGCTTATGTTATATCTTTGTAATTGTCCCACAGCTCTGGGATATTCTGTATTTTTTTTCTGTGTTTTCAGTTTGGGAAATTTTTATTAACATATCTTCGAGCTCACTGATTCTTTCCTTGGCCATGTCCAGTCTGCTGATGAGCCCACCAAAGACATTCTTCATTTATTTTTTTTGTTTGTTTTTTTTTACATTTTAGCATTGCCCTTTGATTCTTTCTTATTTAACCACCCCCCCCCCCGCTTTTGTCACCCTTCTGCTCTTGCAAGTTGTCCATCTGCTCCAATAGAGCCCTTAACATGTTAATCATACTTACAATAAATTCCCAGTCTGATAATGTCAACATCTCTGCCATATGTGAATCTGGTTCTGGTTCTTGTCCTGTCTCATCAGACTGATTTTTTTTTTTTTTTTTACTTTTAGCATGAAATGTAATTTTCTGTTGAAAGTTGGACATGATGTAGTAAGTAAAAGTAATTGAGTTAAATAGGTTTTTTTAACATTTATTTTTACTTATTTCTCTCCCCTACTCCCTTCCCCAGTTGTCTGTTCCCTGTGTCCATTCACTGTGTATTCTTCTGTGTCTGCCTCTATTCTTGTCAGCAGCACCAGGAATCCATGTCTCTCTTTGTTGCGTCATCTTGCTGCATCAGCTCTCCATGTGTGGGGCCACCACTCCTGGGCAGGCTGAACTTTCTTTCACGCTGGGTGGCTCTCCTTACAGGGTACACTCCTTGTGTGTGGGACTCCCCTATGCGGGGGACACCCCTGCATGGTACAGCACTCCTTGTGTGCATCAGCACTGTGCATGGGCCAGCTCCATACAGGCCAAGGAGGTTCTGGGTTTGAACCGTGGATCTTCCATGTGGTAGGCGGATGCTCTATCTGTTGAGCCAAGTCAGCTTCCCTTAAATAAGTTTTGAGTGTGAGGTTTTAAGTTTATTTGGCCAGGAGTTCATCTGTGTTTACTGTTAGCCTCTGACACAGTTCTGACAAACATTTCTTCTGGTGTCCTCGTTTCCATCTTCCCTGTTGTCTTTGGGTTTCCCTGGAGACTCTTTAGATAGGATTTGAATTTTGCAGTTCTTTTCAACCATACTCCTATTTTTATGAAGGAACCCTATTGATCTGGTACTAAGATGTGGAGGTAAAGGAAGCATTCCATAATCCTATGCTTAGGTCTGACTCTCAGGAGCCTGTGCCCATGAGATATGACCTTCACAAGAGTGTCTCAGATTTTTTTTTTTTTTTACCTGCTTGGTGAGACAGGAAGATTGAGGGGTTGGATTTAGGGATTTCCTTTCCCCCACACTGTTGGGTTCTGGTAAAAATAGTTTCCCCTGAGGACAGGACTTTAAGGAGGACAGAATGCTCTGGACTTTAAAATGGTTCCTTTCCCCTCCTCTTTTCAGAAGCAAAAGGAGATTTTTCTTTACTATTCATTGAAAACCCAGTAGAGCTCCTGGACATAAAACTCATGAAAGTGTGGGGATGCCCCTAATTTGGGCCTCAGAATTTTATCTTTCTACATTCAGTCTCTAGTATCTTTCTACATTCAGTCTCTAGTGGTCAAATGCTCTTTAAGTATTCCTACCTGATGCTGGGTCCAGCAGGGGTTTATGTTCCAGGTGGGCTGTGATTCTGTGTACCAGCCTGTTTCTACAGTTTTGAGGGTAGTGGTTTGTTCTGTGACCTCAATTCTCTGATGGACCTAAGAAGAGTTATTTTTCAGTCTTTTAGATTTGCCTTGTGATGATGAGAATGACGACCTACAAGCCCTTTACATGTTAGACCAAACACTGGAAGTCTCTGCTTAGCCTCAAAGAGGTGCAGATAGATATAGTGTTGCTGAAAAAAGCACATGCACATCATACATTTGTAAAGCACAGGCACATAATCCTCACACAGCCAGGAGATGGGCAGGGATTGCTTGGCTTCAGAGCCTGAGTTTTCTCAGCTGTAAAATGGGGATAAGGAACTTGCCCAACTCTATACACCCTGGAAATACTAGTGACTCAAATCCTGACTCCTAATCCATTGCTTTCTACACCACACCAGAGCTCTCCTGACACCAAGTGGAACAGACATGCTGATGGCATAAAATTCATCTCCACCCTGGGCTCCAAGCTCTCTTGGCTGTGGTGCTCGATAGCAAAGCACGGGGCCACCTGTGCTGGCACAGACCCCAGAGCTGGCCCCCCTCTCTCATCCATTGAAGTCCCTGCAAGCACAGCATCTTATTATTATCCAGACAGAAGTTATCCCATTCCAAAGTCCCGTGACTTTGAACAAATCTTCCCCCTCTCTAGGATTTTGTGGTCTCATCTGTAAATAGCTTGCACTGGCTAAACAAGGGGTTGGTCCTGTGGCCGGGAACACTGGGAGTTGGTCAGTGGGCTCTGCACTGAGAAGCACAGAAAGGTGCTATGTCCACAAACTGGAAAGTTCCAAAGAGTGAGAAATGAGATGGCATTGGGAGGACTCCGTAGTTGATGATGGACTGATAACATCTGTCTCAGGTACACGGGTATCTTTTGAAGATGCAGATGTGATTCTTGCGGACCAGTGTAAATGGGAGACAAGGTTAGTGACCAATTCAAAGGTCAGGGGTGAGATGGAGATAGAGAAAACAAGAAATCCAGAGTGGGCAAGTATTACCTAAGGGGTGAGTGTGAAGTCAGACCCTAGTTCTACCTCTTCCTGCCGCCTAACCTGTAAAGCCACTTGGGTCTTTTCTATAAAATGGAGATAAGTCTACCCACCTTTGAGCATTTCCTGAGCACCTATGTGGTCAACACCAAGTGCTTATTAGAGTATGTACCATGGCTGGACGCTGTGAGTAAATCGTCTTATCCAGACTGCAACTGTCTACTTGTTTGTAGCAGCAAAACTCCAATGGACTGTGACAAGTGTCCCCAGGGAATGTCACCGTTGGTTTCCTGGGAGAGGGACTCTGAGGTGGAGTCTAGTATGCAAGAAGTTCATTCGAGACCCACCATTGTGGAAGTGGTGGGGCCGGGAAAGGAGGTGGGAGGAGGCTGAGGGAGTAGCTGAGCTGTAGCGCAGGCCCCACAGCAGACTTGGCTGATCCACAAGGAGCTCTGGAGCTGGAATGACCTACAGAGGTGCTCGGAGATGACTTGGCCAAGCTTTGAACCCCTGAGCAGGTATGTCACTGGCTGTGGGCTGCACAGGGAAGCCCCCTTGGGTTCAGGGGAGGGGGTAGCCTACAACAGAGCCCATCGATGAAGGAGCTGACAGCCAATGGTGGTCTACTGACAGCGTTCCCAGCAGTTGAGGGGGGATCTGGGCCGTGCATCAGAAGGAAATACATGGAGCTGGGGTGTGTGTGACATGGGAGGGCTTCCTGGAGGAGGTGACATCTGAGCTAAGTTCTTAAGGTCATGTGAGTACGACTCCGCCAGGTGAAAAGGATAGCGAAAGTGCCCAGACAAAGGAAATCTTACCAGTGAAGAGTGGGGAGGGATGGAGGATGGGAGAGGGAGGAGGCAGACACTGGCTCCATTGCTGCCCTTTGGTGTAAGTTTGTTCCTGTTTCAAGCCTTTGCTCTTGGACCAAGCTTGCCCTGGAAACCTGCATGGTTTCCCTCTCCTCCTCCAGGTCTCAGGGAAGGCTTCCCGGGAAGTAATGTTTGAGCTGGTGACCCTGCCTAAAACAGCAGCTGCTATTGTGCTCCCCCCCATCCTGCTTTGCCCCCCAGCTGTCACTGCTGCCTGTGCAACTTATTAGATAGCAGGCGAGAAAGCAGTTCTCTCCCCTGCCCACCCAGTGAGAAGGATGCTTTACCAGGGTAGCACACCTGAGCACCTACATTTGTTCCACATCTCCAGAACTCAGGGCAGTACTTGACAGGAACGTTTGCATGCATGTAAGGACTGTATGCGAGTGAAGAAGGGAGAGAAGAGCCAGGTGGTAGGAGGTAAGATGCAGAGTATGCCAGGAGGGTTTGCGGGTCTTGGAATGGAGAAGCTTGTTTAAAAAACATCAGGGGGAGCAGACATGGCTCAAGAGGTTGAGCGCCCGCCTCCCACATTGGAGGTCCCACGTTTGTTTCCCAGTATATCCTAAAGAAAACAGACAATGAGCAAAGACAACCAAGCGGGAAGCAGTGATTGCTCAAACGGTTGAGCGCCTGCCTCCCACATGGGAGGTCCCAAGTTTGGTTCCCTGTGCCTCCTAAAGAAGGGGGGGGGAAATGCAGACAATGAGCATAAACAACAAGCAGACAACAAGCAAAAAATAATAAAAAACATTGAACTGTACACTTAAAATGTGTGAATTGTAAGGTTTGTGAACTATATGTTTTTAACTATGTGTTTTTAAATGTCAGATTTCCTAGGTCCTGCCAGTGGAAATTAAGACCCAGTAGGCCAGTGGTGGAAAGGGGGCATTTGCGTTTCCAGTGAGCCCCAGACAAGTATTCCCATGCTTTGCCAGGTGCGTTAAACTGGAGCGAAAGTCCTGGGGCCCCAAGCGTGGCCTTCCTCCTGGAGCCTGGAAAGGTCCACAGTCTGTCTCCACCTGAATCCCCCACGGACACGGGCCCACCCGGGTCCCCAGTGAAGGCCCCTCTGTGCTTTCCCTCCCAAGCTGGCCTGAAAGTCTCCACCTTCCTAGGCAGGTCGTTCCTTTATTGCAAACTCCCCAACGGATTGTTCTCAGGACCAGGTCCTTGGATGGTTTTATTTTATTTATTTGGTTTTTTTTTTTTTTTTTAATGTTACATTCAAAAAATATGAGGTCCCCATATACCCCTCACCCCCCTCACCCCACTCTTCCCATAACAACAACCTCCTGCATCATGGGACATTCATTGCATTTGGCGAATACATCTCTGAGCACTGCTGCACCACATGGTCAGTGGTCCACATTATAGTTTACACTCTCCCCCAGGCCACCCAGTGGGCCATAGGAGGACATACAATGTCCAGTAACTGTCCCTGCAGTACCACCCAGGACAACTCCAAGTCCTGAAAATGCCCCCACATCACATCACTTCTTCCCACTTCCTGCTCTCAGCAGCTACCATGGCCACTTTCTCCACCTCAATGCTACATTTACTTCCATTACTAGTCATGATAGTTCCAGAATAGAATATCAGTAAGTCTACTCTAATCCATAATCTATTCCTCCATATTGTGGACCCTGGGATGGTTATGTCCACTCCACCTCTATATCAAGAGGGTGCTTAGATTCCACTTGGATGATGGATGCAGTTCTCCTGTTTGCAGTTGTAGGCACTCTTGGCTCCCTGGTGTGGTACTTGACCTTCTTCACCTCCCTGTTAGCTGGCCAGGGTAAGTCCAATAAACCAGAGGGTAGGAGTTCCAAGTCTGTTGAGGCTCAGGGCCTGGCTATCACATGGACAGTTCGAGATTCAGGTCCCCTGAGTATACACTAAACCCCAGTGCCAACCACAGGTCCGGTAAAAGTAACAGGAGAGGCTTGTGAACAAAGATCGCATCTGAGTCCAACTCCATAACACTCAGGAATACAAACTCCAAGGTAGGGCCAACTGACATGGCACTGAACTCCATCTGCCATGATCATAGAACCTGTGGGTCTCTGTAGCCCTCAGAAGAATCAGTACCTGGGGTTGTATCTGCTTCAGCTGATTCTGGAACTCTGTTGAGGTGTGTGTAAGGGCGACCCTCTGATGACCTCTTGGCTCTTTTTTGGAGACTCATAGCCATATAAACTCATTTGTCCTTTCCATTCCCCCCTTTGATTCAAGGTCAAACAGCATTTTTAACTCCTGATATTACATGTAGGCTGAGATATTCTGCTGGTCTGAGTTGACCCTTTTATTCGAGGTCATTTTCTAGTTACATCATCAGCTGGTACTTGGTAGTAATCCCTCTGTGCCAAGGAGGCTCATCCCCGGGAGTCATGTCCCACACTGGGGGGAAGGCAATGCATTTACATTCTGAGTTTGGCTTTGAGACTGCCACATTTGAGCAAAATGGAGGCTCTCAGGATGTAACTCTTAGGCACCCTGCAGCTCTAGGCCTAGTTCTTATTTCAGGTGCAAAGGCTCACAAGCATAGTCATTAGTATCAAGTGTTCATTGTTGGCCCATCCTTCTTTATTGGTCTTAGCCATTGCACTTAGGGATTGTTGCTGTTCTATTAGGGAATGTGATAGAGCTCCCCTGGCTAGGAACTCAGCTCTCCCTCAGTTGTCATTTTTAACTGTAACTACTATGAAAATATCCAAACATTTTTATGTACCCTATATATATGCCCTGGAGAACTCCCTCCCAACCATGTGGCCCCTATCAATAACATCCCACTCCTGTATTCCTCCCCTGCCATTGTTATACCTCTCTGTGGTCCAAAACTTCTTTGAAAATGAAGTCTAATATATTGTCCCTAAATTCATACCAGGCCCAATAACTTCAGAGCAGGTAGAGGATGCAGGGGGATGACTGAGGGGTGTGAATAACCAGGGATTCAGGCAGAGGATGTCACCCCTAACTCTAAGGGACCACACTCTTCCTCTGAAGGCTTCCACATGGGGGCTGCTTCCTGCAGTCATCAGTCCCAATGCCAGTGGGTCAAGGTGACCTCAGCCTACCAGGGTTCCTCAGTGCACCTGCTCTTGCCAAGTGAGTGAGACCAACTCTGGGACTCCTTGGTGGCTTTGGGGACCTTCATTGATGGGGTTTTGCAGAATTATTGTCTCAGGGTCTCCGTTTGAAGGATCCCAAACTGAGACAAGAAGTTGGGTACAAGTGAAAGGGAACCAAGAGAGTCTATAACTGCAAGCAGGAGAGTCCCGTCCATCAGCCATGTGGAATCTAAGCCCCCTCTCAATTGGGTCCTTAGGATGGAAGAATAAAATATGGACTAGGGTGGGCTTAATGGATTCTACTATAAAATTATTGTGACTCTAGCAATGGAAGAAATTATATCACTGATCTGGAGACAGTGGCCGTGGTAGTTGCTAAAAGCAGGGAGAGGGAAAAAGAGGTGTGATGTGATGTTGGGGCATTTTCGGGACAGAGAGTTGTCCTCCAAGATATTGCAGGAACAGATGCAAGACATTATATATCCTGCCATAACCCACTGAATGGACTGGGAGAGAGTGTAAACTACAACATAAACTATAATCATGCTGTGTAGCAATGCTCCAAAATGTACTTATCAAATGCAATGAATGTACCACACTAATGAAAGAAGTTGTCAATGTGGGAGGAGTGGGGGGAGTGGGGTATATGGAAACCTCATATTTTTTAATGTAACATTTTGTGTGATCTATGTATCTTTAAAAAAAAGAAAAAAGTCGATTAGCTTTCTTCTGGGGCTGAATATGGCCAGTACAGATAGAAAAGTGGAGCTCTGACCTGCAGCCACCAGCCCAGGCAGCCAAACCACAGCCTCCACCACATTAGGCCCCGAATGGTCAGGACTTGGTCAATCACTGCCAGTTTCTGCCCTGATTTTTGTCCCCACTTCCAACTAAGACCAACCAGAGAAAAGCCAAGGATCCTCTCCTAACCAGCCACGTAGGATGCCCTGCTTCTAGTTGGCCCATCTCCGCTTTCCCTTGCCAAAGGCCTCCAATCAGGACATACCTGAAGTCCCCCCACACACACCTTTTCCACTCTAAAGCTTTAACTCCCTGCCTACCCTCAAGTCTCTGCCATGAACAGAAACTCTTGACTGAAGCTCAGGTGACCTCCAAAGTGGGCCAAGAGGATGTGGGCAACTTGTGCTATGTTTGGAGACTTGCAGTGGGGAGGGCTTGCATTGGTCTAGCCATCATGGGCACTGGTTCGTGCTTGCATCAGCTTAGCAGCTTTCGTTTATTCAGACAGTAAACACTGAGGCACTTGCTATGTGCTGGCACTGCTTCAGGTGCTGAGGATGCAGAAGTGAAGGTGGGCAAGATCGATGGCCTTCAAAGAACAGCCATTTCTGTAGTAGCCTGTACTCACTCTCCAATGCATTGCCTTATTTTACCTCCATTAAGTACTTAGACAATTAAACTATCAAAGACAGATGGCCCCTTGTAGGTGACAGCTGAACTGAGATCTGAAAAGCAAGAAGTCAGGTAGACCAGCAGCCAAGAGTGGGGGTGATTTCTAAGCAAATGCAACAAAGAAGAGGGGTTAAGATGCAGCTGAGCTTGGTGTCCAGAAATTGCAAGAGGGCCAAATGTGGCTGGAGCAGAGAGGGAAGTGGGGGCAAGGTAGATGTGTTTGAAAGGACAGAATGGGCAGAAGCACGTAGGGCTTTGTAGGTCAGGAAAAGAGTGTAGCTTCTGTCTTGCTGCCAAGGGAAGCTGGTAGAGGTTTTAAGAAGACGGGATTAAGACATCACTCTTTCCCCATGGATGAAGCCAGCTGTTCTCCCTGCTTCCATCCTCTCCAGAACATCCAGAGTACAGAGAAAGTGAACAGATTGAGGGTACCTTTGAGAGAACACCTCCATGACGTGCAATGACTGGGATGTAGACGAGGGAGGCTTTGTAAGCTAAATCTGTTGGACATCTCTGTGGATTAACTGGGTCCTCCCAGAAGTAGGTGGAGAGTTGGAGTTTAAAGGGAAAGTGGTTTGTTAAGGGCAATTCCCAGGGATATGCTGGCGGTGACATCACTTCCCAACTCCCTGTGCAGTGATGCACAGCATGAAATTTCATCATCGTGGGAGTATTTATACCATAGAAATTGGCAAGTGCTACCACTGAAAGCCTGCTAATGAGCCTTCCCCAGCACGCCACTGGTAGTGTCTGTGCTAGATAAAAGGGAGTCGGCAAGGGGTTGGCGCAGAGTTGGGCAGGGAGAGCCTCAGCCTGCCAAGTAGATCTGACAAAGTCTCAGTAAACCCAGTGGGTCCATTAGAAGAGTCCTGAGTGGGGGAAAATGGCCCAGTACTCCCGCCTTACTCAGCCACTGCCCGGGGCCCACCTGGGAGGGGCACAACCTCAGCCTGGGTTTGAACTGAAGGCTGAGCCTGCAGACCTGGGCAGCAGGGGGCTCTCAGCTAACCACCCTCCTGCCGCTGAATGACTGCCCTGTCCTGAAGAGAGGTCTGAGAGCCGCATGTCCTTGCCGGTCCCCTTCTGCATGGGAGGGGCCCCTGAGTGTGCAGGAAAGGAGGTCAGCCCTCTCCAACTGAGCCAGATAAAGACTCACTAGGTCCTGTGACAGACGAACGGGCACCTGCGGCGGCTTGCTCGGTCGGTAGAGGTGGGGTCTGGCTGCGGACGAGGGGTCAGTCCAGCTCTGGACGAGGGGTCGGTCCCACTTGGGACGCGGGGTCAGTCCGGCAGCAGACGAGGGATCGGTCTCACAAGGGGTTGCGCGGTTCGGCTGACGGGGTCGCCCGGCGAAGCCGGCGACGAAGGGGTCACCCGGAGAAGCAGGCGACGAACTGGGGACAAGGGAGGCCAGGCCCTTGTCAGGGGCTCTCAGGACTGGAGGGCGCACGGCAGAAGAACTACCGCAGAGACAAGGTAAACACGCAAGTCCACTTTATTGAGGGAGAGGCAACAGTTTTATAGGGGCTGGGGAAGGCTGATTGGTCGAAGCCACGCCCTGTTCTGATTGGTTGCCAGCGAAAGGTCAGTGGGCGGTACTGGACGGGGGAGGGGTGGTGGTTAGGGATTGGCTGTCGCTGTTGCTGGGGGAAGGGGCAGGGTTTAGGGATTGGTGGCTGCTGTTGCTGGGGTGGAGGGCAGACTTGAGTTTCCCGCCCACGCCTGGCTGTTGCTGCTGTCGGGGGAGGGGAAAAGGGCAGACTGGAATTTTCCGCCCTGCGCCTGCGCAGGGAGAAAGAAGAAGAAGGGTGCCGCCCCACAAGGCATCGTGTGGCGCCATCCGGGAGGAGGGGCGGCCGCGGAAGCATGGCTGCCGAGAAGGGGAGACCCGAGGGCACTCTGCGCCCATGCCGAGCTTCCTTCAGGGGTGGCAGTGGGCCCGACCAACCACCCTATTATGGGGGCAGCGGAATTAGGCCTACCGCGGCCGCTCCCCTTGCCAGGCCAGCAAACCACACTTCAGCCCGAGGGGTGACCGCAGGCACCAATCCCCATTTGCCTGTCCCCTGGTCCTCTCTGGACCAGACCTGTTTCTTTTCCTGTCTTTGGCTGTTCTCCATTTTCCAACCCTTCTTTGCCCAAGATCAGCTCTTGGCCCCCCTTGGGCCTGCCCTGTGCCTCAGAGTTGCTGTCCACTACAGACTGCATCTCCTGGGTTCCTCCGCCTGCTGGTTCCAGTTGGGTTCAGCAGGTAGAGGCAGAGACAAAGATCAGAACACAGCAGGGGAGAGGCTGGGTTGTTTGTTTACTCCAACTGCCAATCTGTGCATCTGCTCTTCTCTCTTTCAAAGGTACACTACCCTCACCTTTCCCCAGCAAACGTTAGCACGGCTCCCTCCCTTCTTCTGGGTCTTTGTTCAGATGTTTACCTTCTCCAGGAGACCTTCCCTGCCATATTTAAAATTGCAACCTATCCCCTACCTCCACTCTTTCCTGCTTTGCTTTCCTACATAGCACTTATTACCAACTGAAATTACATAAATTTATTTTGTCCACCTTCCCCAACCAGAATACATGCTCTGCGAAGGTTGGGGTTTTATTTGTTCACTACTTTGTCGCCAGCACCTAGAAAGATTCATGGCATGGAACTGTTGCACCACATCGTTCAAGCGAGGCACTAGGCGAAAAGTACCCTGGATTTGTTCAGTGCACCTATGTGGTCGAGGATGATGGCTCTGTCAGTAAGGTTCCAGCCAGGGGAAAATGCCAGGAAGTTCAATAAAGGGTATTTAATATGGAGAATCTATTCCAAAGCCATTGAAGTGCTGATAGAACAAACAAGGCAGGGTGAGACCTCACCAGCGATCAACAGCTGGAAGCCACTGCCACCCCAAGTCTGGAGGGCAAGGAGGAGGTGGCATCACCAGAGCCCAGAAGTTGGAGCCACCTGGAAGAAGCTGGAAAGACTCTGGGTTTTCCCAGCAGTAGCTGGTGACAAGGGAGGAAGCATCTGGCAACAGAAGTCAGAAGCAAAAATGACAGCGCACCTGGAAAAAGGAGGAAAGGGGAACCAATACCCAGGTTTCTCCTCTCCCATGCACACATTGGCTGGAGTCAGACCAAAGGCAGCCAGTGAGAGGGACCTTGGAAACACAAGCGGCAGGGTCTTTAGCTGAAGAGCTATGAAGGGTGAAGAAGTAATGTAAAGGCAAACAAGAAAGTGCCTAGCATAGTAGCATGGCCTTGCACATAATATTCAAAGACCAGCATCTTCTCTTATCTCATTCAAAAAGAAACAGCGTAGCAGATTTGCTGGGATGTAGAAATGAGACCATGTGGGCCCAGGAAGACGGACATACCTCTGTTACTGACAGCCTTCTGGCTCCAGGAGCCCCAGCTACGCTTCATCTCTTGTCCACTGATTGTGTGGCTCTACAACCTTAAGATAACTGCCGCCTGCTTTTTATGAGAACTGACTTGAGTAGATTTGTTTCCAGCAGCCAAAGGACCACTAGGAGAATTCTGCCATCCAACTCAACAGTTTTGTTATTCATTTAATGACTTGCCCTCCTGTTCCTTAAGTATAAATTAGATAGAATCATATCTTCTTTGTCTTTTCAGTTTGTTGTTCATACAGTCACATTGTATTCTGTGCCAAATAAAGTCCAGTTGGATTCTACAATAAAATTTTTAAAAAGTCTTATTCCAGAAAGACAGTGTTAGGTAAGACACTCTTTTGCTCCCCATTGCCTTCAGAATCAGATTCATTCCTTTTTCTGACGGGCCTTGAATATAAGCTAGAGATTCAATTAGGCATTTAGTGTCTTCTCTTGCATTCTGTTCAGCGTGGCTTCAGCCAGGGTAATCTCAGACAACAGCTTGCTATTGCTGTGAAACAAATTATTCCAAAACCCAAGGCTTCAAACAATAAGCATTTATCCTACTGACTCAGTCGGTGGGGTGGTTATTCTGGTCTCGGCAGGACCCGCTCATGTATCTCTGGTCAGCGGCGGTTGGTGGCTTTGCTGGTCTCAGCCAGGCTTGCTCACCTTGCTGGGGATCGGGTGGCTGAGGGCTGTCCAGGATGGGCGAGGCAGGGACAACTGGGCTCTCCACCACGTGGTCCCTCCTCCTCCAGCAGGCCAGCTTGGGCTGCTTGCCATGGTGACAGCATGCTTTCGTCACTGCTTCCTTTTGCTGGAGTCTAAAGCAGGAGTGCAGCGGGTGCCACCGTGTGTCACCAGATCTCTTTCAGGGCTAAGCCATCCTGCCCCCAGGGGCTGAGTTTGGGCCACCGATGGCTCACAGCCCAGTTCCTGTCCAGGACTTGCCCTCGCCTGAAGAGAGCAGCCTCATCCAGCGTCGTGCTCCTTTCCCTGGGAAAACCTGTCTTCCAAGGCTATTCCGTGGAGGGTACAGACCACAGCCCTCCACGCCCCTGCTTGGGACATCCCTGCAAGGGCATTTCGCCTCCAGAGCTGAGGCCTCCGTTACAGCTGCACTGCAGGTCACCTTCTCCCAAGACGCTCCAGCCTCCATCCCCAGCACCCCACAGGTGCTATAACCACCTGAACCCAGGTCCCAGGGAACGCAACCCACAACACGTGACTTTCTCCCACTGGGTTGAAGGAAAGCGTTTGACATGCATCTTTAACATTTCCCAGAATCCCACCAGTGGCGTGTAAACAGCTCTCCACAGGGGGATGTCTGGTTGTATGTTTGCCAGTTTCCACGGTGTAAATACACCCACCACGACAGATTTCAAAGCACCATCTTGCAGTCACCAAATGTGGAATTTGGAAGGAGTGTGCAAGAGGCTCACAGGCTCCAGTTCAAGTGA
Organism: Dasypus novemcinctus; assembly: GCF_030445035.2. Lineage (NCBI taxonomy): Eukaryota > Metazoa > Chordata > Mammalia > Cingulata > Dasypodidae > Dasypus > Dasypus novemcinctus. The sequence continues at coordinate 23,643,544 of NC_080691.1, read as the reverse complement.
TCACAACCCAGCACCTGCACATTATGTGTGTATATGTAATTGAAACGAAAAGATCTTGAAGCGATGCCTGCCCTTACTATATGAACTCTGCTTTGATTCTTTTTTTCCCTTTTTTAAAAATTAAATTCAAGACCTCTGGAAGGTGGTGACCTGAAGCTTGAGATACATCTTTCGGGGCGTCTCCTGCTTGCAGGGCGAGCAGCAGCTGCATGTAGGCAGAAGGGCGAGTCTGGGGATGGGAGTCCTTTGGACCTTCCCAGGGCCATTGGTGATCTAAGGAAAGTTTGTTAACTGGGGTGGGTAGAAGCAGAAGGTGACGTTTTTATTAGCATGGCCTCTCTTTGCGAATTTAGAGCCCCAAAAGTATAATTATAATTCCTATAAAGTCCTGAAAAGTGTGTTTGCGAGTGGGGAGAATTAGGTTGTCCAACAAGAACCAGTTTTCTAGCAGGGCCAACACCAAAATAAGCAAGGTCCTTCCCTCCCATCACCACTGCCTCCCACTGCCCCCCAATAAAACTCTCTTGGGTTTTTCTGACACCATGGATGACAACTACTCAATCAGGCCAGGAGTTCATTAGATACACAAAGGCAAAGTCAGCTGTTACTACCCCTCCATAAAGCCTAAAGCCTCCAGGACCTATAGCTGAAGCTCACTGGAAAGACCAAATTCGGCTACAGGCTTCTCACATGGCTTGTGCGAACTAGGAAATTTGACATGAAAGTTGGGGCTCCCCGTGACCCATTGGAGTCTGGCCACGCAGGGCCTGGATTCCAGGACTGTGTCCCTAAGATGGGGGGGCTCCCCTGAGGCCTTTGGGGCCCCAGCGGGCAGCAAGAATTTGAGACCCCAAAAGAACAGTGTGGGGCGTTTGGGCATTGTGGTCCTGGGGGAGACTTGGAAACCAGTGCCTTTCCTACTGCTCAGGGTTTGACCTGAGCAGCACCCAAAGGGCCAGAACAGACCTTCGCTAAGCAGGAAAAAGCCTTTTTCCTAAGCAAGGAGTTCCACCACTATGCGCAGCCTTCACCTTGGAAATGGTGGTCTCCTGGTGAAGCTGCTTTCTTCTCAGGCAGCCCCCTCTATCTCTTTGAAGATTACAAGGCTTTAGCGTGCCTTTAAAGTGAATTCCACCCCCCTGCATTTTATTATAATTAATGACCAGAAAAGTCGTCTTCCCCCCCTCCCCTTTATCTCTTAAATATGTTTCTTTCCTCTTTAAAAACGCAATATTTCTTTTAACCCGGGATATGGATGAGCCTGTCCCTAGCAGGGCAGACCCAGCTTCATCTGTCAATTTGATTGTGCAGAACCTCTGTTTTCAGCTGGCATCTGAGGCGGATTTCAAAGCCATGACTCACGTGTGCCTCCACGGCGAGGGCCCAGAGCACAGCTGTCTACTGTGGGAGCCAGTGCTGCCTGCACAGCCCTGGCTTTGGGAGAGGGCGGCTCCAGGGCCTTGGTGGCAAAACGAGTCACAGATCTCTGTGCACGTGCATTCACAACCACAGCAACCACAGTTTGTAAAATCCCACAAACCTGCACTGACACTCTGTTACCTGTGTTCAATAGTCATGCAGCTTAGAGAAAAGAAGCATATCTGCAATAGCTGAGAGGTCTCGAATTGAGGATTCACCCGGTAAATGTGCAAAGAGATAGGTACTGAGGCGTTTTTGTAATAAGCATTAGGTGGTTTCCAGGTTTTCCCCTAAATGCTCTACGGTACATGCATACAATAGAACAATGCACAGATGTCTGTAAGGTTAAATACAAAACTCAGTACAGTTCTTATAATACATGTGCCCACACACATATATCTGTATGTGCGCAGGATCTATCTAGAACAAATTCTCTCAGCCTCAGTACCAGTGATATTTGGGGCCGGATGACTCTTTGTGGGGGACTGCCCTGTGCATTGCAGGATGTCTAGCAGTATCCCTGGCCTTGCCCCCTAAATGCCAAAACTGTCTCCAGACATTGCCCAGGTTCTGGGAGCAAAGTCACCCGCAGCTGAGAAGCTCTGACCTGCAGGGCTACACACCAAAATATTAACACTGAATTCTCCAGGGTGGTAGAATTGGGGTGGGAGGAGTAGATGTGAATGAGAGATTTTACTAAGTGATTTTTAAAAATTAAGCTGTATTGCTTGGGGAGCAATGTTGTCGGGTGACACAAGGTTTAGGCCATCTGATTGAATAACCAAACGGAATTTACAAACTGAAGGGCAGGTATTCAAAGCAAGGAAAACCCACATGCTTAAAGTTGGTATATAAATGTATACATGGTCTTCACTGGAACGTACATACGAAGCCCTTGTGACATTCATGGTCAGGGCACAAGTGTGTGCTGAGTGGTCTGACTTTGATGCAAACTCTTGGGAGATTGTAAAATCCAGAGGGTGGGGCTCGGGCGCTGGATGTTTCAAAAGTGTCCCAGGTGATTCTGGTTCAGTCTTGCCCCAGCCCAGCCTGGCTGGCCACTTTCTGCAAGAGCCCACCATGATGAACGAAGGGGTGAAATCGAAGCCACATAAAATACTCATTATTAGGACAAAACTCCAGGAGGATGTTATGTGCAGGAGTTTTACAGGTGGACCCTGCAACCCTGTAGCTATCTAGGGAGCTCTCTAGGTTTAGAGTCCCTGTAAGCTGGAGGGGAAGGGCCCCCCCCCCAGGCTCATGTGCCTGGGGAGGGGCCCCAGACCCCAGCGCTGAGCCTCGGGGGTGAATTGCCAGGTCTGGAACACGGAGCAGAGTGTGGAGCTGAAGGTCCCCAGGCCTTGGGTGACTCAGTCGATAGAGCTAGGTCCTTGGTAGAGGTGAAACAGCACACACGGTGAGACCTCCGCTGGGAGCCACTGACAACATCCCCCAATTCTGCCCTTTCCTTAAGGCCCCATTCTAGCCTGCTCTATGGAGAAACCTCGCCTAATTCCTCCAGCCACGAGCACTTTGTCTCCTTGCCAAAGGAGAATACAAACGCCCAAAGCACACCCTGCCCGGGATCACTCAGCACAGACGGTTTGCAGTCTGGATTTGGATCTGAATCAGAGAACTTGGTTCCCTGCGCCTCTGCCCCGTCACCTGTGAAATGGAGCTAATACAGCAGTGAGTCTGCCCGTGGTGGTGGGAGGGAGACGGACAGAAGGATGTTAGTGGAAACATGGCTGGAATCCAATGAAAGTCTGGAGTTTAGTGGATGGTCATGCACTGGTGTCGATCACTTAGGTTTGCCGAAGGTACCACGCACACTAGGGCAAGCGGGGTGGAGGGTGGGCAGGCGTGTGCCACCCTGTCGTTGCCTCCTGCCCACACGTGAGGCTCAGGCTGGCAGCAAGTGTTAGAGTCGTGGGCTTTGTGGAGGGCTCATGGCCCTGCCCTGCCACTAATCAGCTGGAAGGTCTTGAGAAAACAGAGGATGGGGAAGCCCTCTAACCCTCAACTGCGTTTCCCCAGCTGTAAAATGGTGATTATAATGGAACTTGCCTAGTGGGATTCTTAAGAATTAAACGGCATTACATAAAGTAGTTGCCTGGTGCTCCCCAGACTGCCTTTTAAGAACCTTCTACCACTACTCTTATTATGCAAAGGGTTTTTCCAATCAGACCCCCTAGTTTAGTCTCAGACACAGGTCAGAGGCAGTCTTCTCATCTGGCCATCACACCATTTCAGCTGGGGTGGCCACAGCGCCCCTCATCCATTCCTCTCAAAAGTTTTCTGAAACACACCTGAGCTGGTCTCCCAGCACTGCTGAGTTTCTCTCCCGGCCAGTCTTGTTGAATATGGTCATTAGACTGAAGCATGGTTCTGGTGACGCAGAAAGGAACTTCTCTTATTAGCCTAAGCCACTATACCCCAAATTAAGGCAATCGAGAGGTCTCTCAGAAATGAACAAGGATCTTCCTTGTAGCCTTTACTGTAATAGGAAGAAATAACCTAAATACCCATTGAGAAGGGATGACTTCTAGGCCTCCACTGGGGCCACTCTGCAGCAACTAAAATGAATGAGGCAGATCAATATTTGTACCAATATGGAATGATTTCCAAAAGCGACAGGTGAAAGACTCTTAGGCTGTAGGCAGTACTATACAATTTTTGGTGAAAAAAATTTAGAGGTATGTATTTCTTTAAACATATGTTGGAAAATACAGAGGAAAATCTAGAAGAGAGCTATCCAGTGAACATTCTGCAAGGGTTGAAATGTCCTCTGTGCTGCCCAATATAGTCTCTACTAGCCCATGGACTACTGAGCACTTGAAATGTGGTCAATGTGATAGAGGAATTGAATGTTACTTTAATTTGAACTACTAAAGTTGAAATTGACACATAAGGCTAGTGGCTACCATATTGGACAGTGCAGGTCTAGAAGGCTACGGACAAAAATAATAGTGGCAGTGGGGCAGGAGGACAGGGATCAAAGGGGACTCATCTTTTTATATGCTTCTTTGTGATTCGACTAATTTAGCTATTATAATATCCTATATTCGATGAAAAACTAATTCAGTTTGAAATGCAGCGTGGTGCCCTGGTTTGTATCCTGGAACAGAAAAAGACCATCAGGTGGAAACACTGCTGTATTCAGATGAAGTCTGTAGTTTGGTTAATTGTATTGAGCTAGTGCTAATCCCCTAGTTGTGACAAATATGCCATGGTAATGTAAGATGGTAACCCTGGGGGAAGCTGGGGGAAGGATATACAGGAACTCCCTGGAAAATTTTTGCAAATTTTATGTAAACCTAAATTTACTCCAAAATTAAAAGTTGATTTAAAAGGTTAATACTCTTATGAGTGGGGTGCTTGGTTGTCAGAGGTCCCCAAGACCACCGCCAGCTCCCATGATTTACTAGGAGGACTCCCAGGATTCAGCATCTAGTCATAGCCCTCTGGTTTACTGCAGAGAAAGGACACAAAGCAAAATCAGCAAAGGAAAAAGGTGCATGGGGTGAAGTCCAGGAGAAACCAGGCACAAGCTCCCAAGGGTCCTGTCCCAGAGGAGTCCCCAAGACATGCCTAATTCCTCCAGAAACAAGTTGGGACAACACATGGGAAGTGTCTGCTCAGTAAACGCAGTGCCCAGGGCTCTCAACCAGGGCTGGCCTGTGGGCACCCACAGTACCGTGTGGAGACCCCCAGAAGGCAAGCAGGTGTTGAGTGTCAACCACACGGCCACGGTTTAGGCACAGCGAGCCACCCTGGTTCGGCAGTGGTGGGAGCCATCCCCCGGTGCAGGTTCCCCGATGGCTGCCAAGGGCAGCGTCGCAAGCAGGCCTTCCAGATAATAGTGTCAGGCTGGCTGGGTTAGCTTCTTTTCTCAACATAGATTTTTTTCCCTAGATTTAAAAAAATCAGACATCAACTTATAACTTCACTGATTAAAGTCAAGATCACAAACTTGGGTGCTTGTTGGCTGTGGGCTCAGCGTGTTTGGCAGCCTCAGCTGAGTGGAGGGAGTGTGTTCAGCCCCTCAGCACACTGGTCATCTGACCCTCATGCTCTGGGATACCTGTGGACACCTCGTGGACACCCAGAGACTGACCCTAGCTCGAGATCCGGGAGCCCGAGACACGTCCGTCCCGATGGCCTCCCCTCCAGGGAAGTGTGCAGCTGGAGCTGGTGCTTCTTTGAGGTCCCCTTTGGCTCATTTGGGACGTAGCTCAAATTATGACAAAGCCACGGGCAAATGACCCCACGCTCATCATCCAACATGACCTTCGTTGTGACTCATCAGGGCAGCGAGAAAAGAGATTTCCCCGTTTCCGCTTTAAATGTGAAGAAGCTAGGAATCCGTTCCTCTTTCTGAGGTTTTGAGCTGGAGGCCAGGATTTGGCTTCCAGCCTTACTTGACAAGTGCCCGCGGGCTTCTTGTGTGCCAGGCCCTGCTCTAAAGGGCAGAGGGCAGGCGAGCTCCCTGCCCTCACAGGGCGACGGTTTTGCAGAGCCATTTAGACTGTACTTCTGGGGTCCGACAAACCCTTGTTCTGTGTCCTGTTTCACTGCATCTTAGCTGTCAAGACTTGGACTTCTCTGAGCCTCTGTTTTCCATTCTGCAAAATGTGCATGAGGAAGTCCCAAAACCAGGGTCAGAGTGAAGCGAGCTTGTTCTTAAAGCATTCTTTTTTTTTTTTTTAAGCATAAGCAAATTGTGTAGACTTTATTTATAAATGTATGAGCATGGGTTGATTCTGAATACCAATATTTAAGTACTAATACTTTCTTTTTCTTAAAAAAAATATTTTTTCTCTCTTTTTTTTTAATGTTACATTCAAAAAATGTAAGAGGTCCCCATATACCCCCCACCCCCCTCACCCCACTCCTCCCACATCAACAGCCTCTTTCATCATTGTGGCACATTCATCGCATTTGGTGAATACATTTTGGAGCACTGTTGCACCACATGGATAGTGGTTTACATTGTAGTTTACACTCTCCCCCAGTCCACCCAGTGGGCCATGGCAGGACATACAATGTCCAGCATCTGCCCCTGTAGTACCACCCAGGGCAATTCCAAGTCCTGAAAATGCCCCCACATCATATCTCCTTTCCTCTCCCTACCCTCAGCAGCTACTGTGGCCACTTTCTCCACATCAATGCTACAATTTCTTCCATTACTAATCACAACAGTTCCATAGCAGAATATCAGTAAGCCCACTCTAGTCCATACTCTGTTCTTCCAGCCTGTGGACCCTGGGATGGTGATGTCCACTCCACCTCTATATCGAGAGGGGCTTAGGTTCCACATGGATGATGGAAACGTGACTTAATTTCTAACTTGAACCTTGAAATAATGCAGCGGTGATAAGCCTGAACCAGGGAAAATTCCAGAATCTCTGCTCGGGTCCCCCCCTGTTTTGTCATGTGTAAGAGGTCCATAAGCATTTTGAGCGCTCTGCCTGGTCTGAAAAACCAGAGACGAGGCTTTTCCCGAGAGTCCTAGGAAATACAGGGATAACCTCCCGTCTGTCTCACCAGGGGCATCACGTGACTTTAGCGAGGTCCCTGGACCGTCAGAGCGGAGGCATCGCACAAAGCTGCTGTGACGTGACTGCACAAGGCTCTCTGCTCCCACCCCAGCCTGTGGCCACGTGACGACATCTGTGCCTTCCTGAGCCTTGCTCCTGAGTAAGTAATGGCTGCTTAATCAAAACCAGACTGCACCTCTCTGGCCCAGGGAGCACCCTCCACCGTCCCCCTCTGCCGGGGAGCTCTGCAGGTCTTTGTCCACACGGTCTAGAAGCGACTGTTTCTCTCAAGTGTCCTCGGCACAAACCGGTCGTTCTGTCTGAGGGCCTGAGAGAGAAGGCATCGTCTGTCTGTCCCCACTTCACAAATGAGCCACTGTCCAATCTTTGGCTCTGCTACCTCCCACAGGAAGAGTCCAAGGCTCGAATTAGATGAAGGGGGTGAGTAAAGGAGTGTGAGCTGCCTTTGCTTCTGTGATTTCTGAAATGCGTGGGAGAGGAGAGTGAAGACACTTCTTTTAAAAATAATAATAGTAGCACAATTGCCCAATGTTGACCCAGCCGGCCTACAGACGGCTGGTCCTGTGGACCTGGTATTGGTGGGAGGGGCTGAAGGGGACCCCAGAGGTAAAGCAGGCTCCAGTTTCCAGGCACTCAGACTAGAAAAGCCAGCCACCCTTCTAGCTCCAGGGGACCTCTTGCCCCACCCCAAGTTGGCCCGCAGGGTCTTTGGGGGCTGCTGGGACACCCCTTCTCTGCTGCCTCCAAGAAGGCAGGGAGGCCAGTGGTTGAGCTCCTCCTCCCCCCGCAGCTGCCTCGTCTCCATTGCTCCTTCCCAGGAGAGCCCCACTTTCTCCTGGATCCTGCTGGTTCCCAAGGCTGGGCAGGCGAGATCTGGCTGACCCTCGGTCCCTCCTGGGAAAGCCAGTGGCTAGGCTGGGTCACCTCCTCGCTGAAACTCAGGAGGTCACCCCTCCCTGCCCCTCCCATGGGCCTGAGCGTCTCGCCATGGTGTTGCTGCAGCACGTCTAGGAGCGTCATCCTCTGCCCCCACCTGCTTGTTTGCTTCCGGGAGAACCCAGCCCAGGCGCAGAGCACAAAGCAGCCCACACCCTGCCACACCTTGTGCCTATAAGGAGGCTTGCGAATGAGAGACAATTAAATGGTGGTGAGCCTCTGAAGACCTACTGGGTGCCCCTGGCAATGTTAGGCTGTGTAAGCCTGTTCCCTTCTCTGAACCTCAGTTTCCTCACCTGTAAAATGGGGACAACTGGACCCATCTCATAGGGTAGTTCTGAGAATTAAACAAGTTATCATTTGGCAAGTGCCAAGAACAGCACCTGGTACGTTGTTTTCTATAAGGTCTTTAACAAATAAAACCCCGTTCTCACAAGAGCCTCATGGAGGAAGGCACTGTCCTCTTACCAATGGGCAATAAGTGAGCTGATCTCTGTGCATCACAGTTGACAGCTAGCAAGCAGCACCTCGGAGTTCTGAGCCCAGGCAGCCTGGCTGTAGACTGTGCCCGCAAACACAGTTTCGAATTATGGTTAAATGATTTGGTGGTGATTTTATATAAAATGGTTTTGCTCTTTGAACGTAATTTTGCATTCTGCAGCCTCACCTTAACACTGTCCATTTAGATTACTGCTTTTTAAGCATCCGACATCACCCAGTCTGTTTTCAAATGAAAACCAATTATAAATAAAGCCTTGTGCTTTCTACCAGTTAATTAAGAAAGGGGGTGGGGAAGGTAGCTGGTATTTTCTGGAAGATGAATTATGCTTATGCCATGTAGCTCTTAGCCATTAGCCATGCTCCCCAGTTTTTGAGTAACTAACATTTATGTGAAATTCTACATGTCCAGTGCTCTACGTTCTTCCCACAAGTTCACTGCTCTGAGCCTCAGTTTCCCTATCTGTAGGAAGGAAGGCAGTGTGTTAAGGACTAAGGGAGTTCGCTTGCCTGTGAGGGTCATAGCAGATAAGCGTGAGAACTGGACTCTGCCCCCGGCGTGGTGGCGCCTGGGTCCGTGGCCCTAACGAGCCCACGCCCGGACCCGCTGAGCCTGCTCGGCTCCTTCGCGTCCACCGCTTCCCTGAAAGCCAAGTGCACCTGGGGCCACAGGCAAGATGGGTGCATCTGGCAGAGGTGGCAGCGTGTTTGCTCTTCCTGCCCAGCCCCCTGGAGTGGGGGTGGCTCGGTTCGCCCACGACATTGAGTAATAACTGGAGAAAGGGCCACGCTGGTTCCCAAATAAACAGGCTGGTGAGTGATGAGGGTCCCCCTTCTCTCCGCACACGTTTCTTACACAATGGGGCGTAAACACCACCAGGACCCACTTCAAAAGGCTCCCTGGGCAGCTGCTGCTGATGGAGCCAACGTGCTGCTGGGGGCTGGGCCCGAGCCTGAGGGGCTGGGGTGGCCTCTGGTAACAGACGGCCGAGACGTCCAAATACATCAGCGAGGAGGCCTCAAAGGCCCCGAGACGAGAGCAGGCAAAATAAATAATTCCGTTATCTCTGATGAATTTTTGCCTTTGATCTCTTTGCCCCCGCCTCCTTCCATAGCTCTTTCTCCCCGCCCTTCCCCAAGGCTTCTCTCCCCACAACCTCTTTTTTTAAACCTTTCCCCCTCACGGTTTGATTTATGCCCTCCGCCGCTCCAAAAGCCTGACGTCCCCTGATGAATTGGCAGGGCTGTTCTGCTCAGACACCCCCGAGCAGGCGGCGGGGAGGGGGCGGGGAAGGCTGGGAGGGCTCCCTCCCAACAGCGAGAGCCGGCTCCCGGCGCAGGTACACCCGTGTACCTGGAGCTCACGCGGTCTCAGCTTCCACTGCTCTATTTGTGTTCGTACCTACTTACTGGAGAGAAGGAAACTTTCCTGGCCCCTCCTCATTTGGGCCTGTCCACGCAAGGTATCAAGTGCTTCCTGCATGCAAGGATCTAGGGCTGACTGCATCCATAACCTGGGGGCAGTGTTCTGTAGAACTTCCCTGTCTCAACCAGGGCAAAACTGGGCCGAGATCCCAGGCTCTGGGGACGGGTTGCCTGGGTTCAAGTTCTAGCTCTGTAACTCACCAGCCGTGACCTTAACTGAAGAAAGCCTCCCAAACTCTGGGCTCCAGTTTCTTGACATATAAAATAGTGATAGGATCTACAACATGGGATTAGGTGAATGGATAAGGAAAACAATCGACAGGAGCTACTTAGATGCCAAGTGCATTTCTATCAGCTATTAGTGGAGGAGACAGGTAGAAATAGGAACCCTGGAAGGAGATAACGGGGGCTACTTGGGGATAAAAGTAGAAGGAATAGCATGTGCAAAGGCCCTGAGGCTGAAGCATTCAAGGAATTAAAAACCAATACCAATGGATCTTGGAAATTCAAGGAGTGGGAAGAGTGATGAGATTAGAGGGGTTGGTGACAATAGATAGTGCAGAACCCTACAGGACAGGTTTAGTAGTGTGATCTTTATCCACATGGCAAGGGGGAGCACCAGGAGGCTTAAGGCAGGGGAGCGATGAGAGGTGCGTGCTTGGAGCATGGGAACTAGAGTGGAGGCCAGGAAAGCAGAAGGTTATTGGAGTGTCCAGATGAGAGAAGAAGGTGGTGATGGTGGCTTGGATGAGAGTGGCTGCTCCTCTCACTTTTCCTTAGCAGACAGTGATGAGGATTTGTGGAAGGAGCTAGACTGAATTTAGCAGATGGAAGAGTCAAGGCAGCTGCCTGAGTTTATGAGCACCTGGGTGGTAGGTGGTGCAACTGACTGCAGAGGGAAGGCTAATGGTGTTTCGCCAAGTGGAGAAGGATGAAGGAGACCATTGGAGCAGCTGAGCTCATCTCGTACATCTAAGCAGAAAAGGTTTGCAGCCAGAGCTAGTGAAAAGGGTAGGTGTCTGCCAGCAGGTGACAGGGCTCCCTGAGTCAGGGCACCTGAAACCCAACTGCAGGAAATCATGATGGCGACAAATCAGTGGTTCCCGAACTTTGCTATACATTGAGGAGTTTGTTTTTTTAAAATGTCGATGCTTGGCTCCCATCCAGATTCTGATTTAATTTGTATGAGGTGTGACCTCTTTTTTTTTTTTGTCTTTATTTTTTAAATGTTATATTAAAAAAATATGAGGTCCCCATATACCCCCCACCCCCCTCACCCACTCCTCCTCCCATAACAACAACCTCCTCCATCATCATAAGACATTCATTGAATTTGGTGAATACATCTCTGAGCACCGCTGCACCTCATGGTCAATGGTCCACACCATAGACCACACTCTCCCACAGTCCACCCAGTGGGCCATGGGAGGACATACGATGTCCGGTAACTGTTCTGCAGCACCACCCAGGACAACTCCAAGTCCCGAAAATGCCCCCATATCACATCTCTTCCTCCCACTCCCTACCCCCAGCAGCCACCATGGCCACTTTCTCCACACCAACGCCACATTTTCTTTGATTACTAATCACAATAGTTCATGAATAGAATATCAGTAAGTCCACTCTAATCCATACTCTATTCCTCCATCCTGTGGCCCTTAGAATGGTTGTGTCCACTCCACATCTATATCAAGAGGGGTCTTAGATTCCACATGGATGCTGGATGCAATCCTCCTGCTTTCAGTTGTAGGCACTCTTGGCTCCCTGGTGTGGTGCTTGACCTTCTTCACCTCCCTGTTAGCTGGCTGGGGTAAGTCCAATAAACCAGAGTGTAGGAGTTGCAAGTCTGTTGAGGCTCAGGGCCTGGCTATTACATGGACAGTCCAGAGATTGAGGTTCCCTGGGTATACACTAAACCCCAGCACCAACTACAGTTGCGGTAAAAGTAACAGGAGAGACTTGTGGACTACGATCACATCTGAGTCCAGCTTTATCACACAGAAACACAAAATCCAAAGTAGGGCCAACTGACATGGCACTGAACTCCATCTGCCATAACCATAGAAACTGTGGGTCTCTGTAGCCCTCAGAAGAACCAATACCTGGGGTTGTATCTACTTTATCTGTCTCTGGGACTCTGCTGAGGTGCGCATAAGGGCAACCCCTCTGATAACCTCCCGGCTCTTTTTGGAGACTCATAGCCATACAAACTCATTTGTCCTTTCCATTTCCCCCTTTTATTCAGGTCAAAATGCATTTTTAACTCCTGGTATTATATGTAGATTGAGATATTCTGCTGGTCCAAGTTGATCCTTTTATTTCAAGGTCATTTTCTAGTTACATCATCAACTGGTACTTGGTAGTAATCCCTCTGCGCCAGGGAGGCTCATCCCTGGGAATCATGTCCCACCCTGGGGAGAAGGCAACACATTTACATGCTGAGTTTGGCTTCGAGACTGGCCACATTTGAGCAACACAGAGGCTCTCAGGAGGTAACTCTTAGGCACCCTGCAGCTCTAGGTCTTGTTCTTATTTCAGGTGCACAGGCTCACAAGCATAGTCATTAGTATCAAGGGCTCATTGTTGGATCTTCCTTCTTTTTTGGTCTTTGCCGTTGCTTTGGGGGATTGTTGCTGTTCCTTTAGGGACTGTGATAGAGCTCCCCTGGCTAGGAACTCAGCACTCCCTCAGTTGTTGTTTTTAATTGTAACCACTATGAAAATATCCAAATATTTTTATGTACCCTGGATATATGCCCTGTAGAACTCCTTGCCAACCATGTGTCCCCTATCAGTAACATCCCACACCAGTATTCCTCCCCTGCCATTGTTGAACCTCTCTGTGATCCAAAACTTCTTCAAAAGTGAAGCCCAATATATTGCAAGGTTCCATTAATAGTAAAATGGAATATAGTGAGAAGTTTAAAGGTTAGATATAGAATACATATTAACCTTATTTTTTTAAAAAGCTCTCCAGGTGATTCTAAGGATTAATAAAATTTGGGAACCATTATGGTGAATACTCAGATGTTAGTTCTGTGTCAGGCATTGCACTTAGTAGATTAACCTTCACGACGACCTCTCTGAAGGTTGGCTTCCTCCTCTGTATGTGGCAACAGGAATACCAGCTTCAGCAGGTTTAGTCACTTGACTGGCAGCACCCAAAGAGCAACTCTGGAATTCAGAAACTGCTGGTCACGAGCACAAAAGGAGTTGCACCCCCTCTATGGATTTAATCCAAATGATGACTCTATTTGCAACTTTTTTGATTGTTTTAAAATTAGCTGTATGGTAGTTTAAAGGTGTATGTTCCCAGAAAAAAAATATGTCCTTAAACTGAACCCTTCCTGTGGGTGTCCACCCATTGTAAGTAGGATCTTCTATGAGATGCTTTCAGTTATGGGCTGGCCCACCTCAGTCAGAATGGCTCTTCCTCCTATTCCTGGAGTCCTTTAGAAGAGGAGGGAAAGTGAGGCAGAGAGAAAGCCACGGGTAGCAAGAGGCTGGACATCCATGGAAAGCTGAAGAGAAGGGAAGGGCCAGAAGATGCCACCACATGCCTGGCCATGGGACAGAAGAGCCAAGAATTGCCAGCTGCCAGTGCACTGTCTTCTGGGAGAAAGCATCGCCTTGTTGGTTCCTATATTGGGAATTCCTTTTAGCCTCAGAACTGTAAGCTAATAAATTCCCAATTTTTAATATGGAAACAAAATGATATCTAAAGCCTTAATCCCTTAATTTTGGGGTGACACAGAATCAGACTCTTGGCTCCCAAGGACTCCCTGTCATGGTCACTATGCCTTGCTAGACCAGCCTTGACATTTTGCCTTCAATGTGGCTGTTGCCTGCTCCTGAATCTGCCATAGCTGTGTGGTCTAAGTCATCTACCTGGATTTTTGTGGTATTCTAGTACATGAAGGTGCCACAACTTATCCATTCTCCTCTGGGCACTTGGTGGGTTCCAGTGTGGGGCTATGGTGAGTCACGCTGCCCTGGACATCCTTGGACGGGTCTCCTAGGAGTGGAACCAAGGGGCACAGCATCCAGAGCGTCCCCTAGATTTTAGTGAACGATTCCAAACCAGTTTCCAAACGGGGCAGGGGACCCTCCCACCTACAGTGCCTCTGAAGTCCTGCTGCTGGCAGAAGCCGGAGCTGTCCACCTGGATGCAGGGGTTTCCCACATCCCAGCCTGCCCCGCCCTCTCCATTCCACCCCTGTGCATTCCATTCTTTCAGGTCCTTCCTGTGATCGTCAACTGATCCTCTCAGGGAGAGGGTGGTAGACCCCCATTTCAAGGATAAGCAAACTGAGGCTCCCCCAAGTCCCACTGGTGGGGAAGGGGAAGATCCAGGCTTCCTACCGTGCATTGTAGGATCGGTTTCCCCAACTATCAAGCTGTGCTATCTACTCTGGAGAATACAGGCAACAACACCTTCCCCAGGTAGAAATAAGCTTTCTTAGAGGAGTTTGGCTCAACTCCCAAAGTTGCTGGTTGTATGGTTTTGTGGCTTCTGTAATTCCAGACCCTTGCCAGGCTAGTCCCGTGCTTAGGGTTATGGGCAGGCCGTGCAGGGGCTGTGGTGGGCTTCACTTCAGAATCAGATTGCACAGGTCATGGCCTGCCTCGAGGACTCGCTAGTCATGTGACTGTGGGTACGTTTATCAAGCTTTCTGAACCTCAGTCCCCCCATCTGAAAAATGGGACCCCAGCAGGGCCATCATGAAGACCAGGTAAGAGCACAGCACGTGGTAAACTTTCAAAGGCTGGACACTTTCATTAAACCTTTCAGAACACCCTCCTCCCTGGGTCTCCCCCCCACCCAAGGCTAGCAATGACAGCGTAACCTAGTTCTCGAGGTGACTGAGTGAATGTTGAGGAATTTTCATTCTGTGTAACTTGGACCCACAGCCAGCTTTTCGAAGGGGATTGAACATGAAGGGAGTGTGTGTGTGTACACGTGTGTGTACGTACGTGTTGTGTGGAGGCGGAGAAGGTTTTACGAAGGGTTGCTGGAAGGCCCATCTTGATTGACTGTTCCGGTAATGGTCCCTTATATCCGTGTTTCCTGTCTGCGAGTTTATCCCCCAAGAATAAAAATCTAAATGGGACAACATTCCAAACAAAGCATAAAATAAAGCCAATTAAAGAGATGGATCAAACTGAAAAAGGTTAAAATAACAGGATTAGTATGAAACAACTCCCTGGGCTGAAGCTGAGATCCTGAGCCAGAGGCTGTCCACATGTCCTGCCCACCCTTTCTAGAACTCCTCGGGGAGTGGACATTCATCTCCAGCCCTCCCTGGGGGCTCAGGAGAGGGAGCACGTAGAGACGGTGTCTGCCCAACTCAGGCCCTGGCACGGCGTGTGTGCCCTCGAAGCGTTTTTCCTTTGCCTGCTCACAATTTTATTCATTGACACCCCAAAAGCGAAAAATCTCAAGTGGAAGGATAAGGTACAGCTTAAAACCTATACAAGCTAAGAGGGTAAATGACATCATGATGGCATGAAATAAGGAGAAAATAGGTGGGACAATTATAAAGTCAAACTGGTAAAGTAAAAACTTAACCAAAATCAGCTGAAATGCAATGTGGCCTCATTCTTGGTCTCTCACTTCTTTGTGTTCTGAGCTGTTATTGACCCTGTCCGTTCAGAAGCCTCGTGCCAAGGTGGCCTGACTCCAGCAGGGAGGAACCTGCTCCCCTGCCTTCCTCCAGGTTGGCGTTTGTAGCAAGAGGCCACTGAACTGCCTTTTTCCTCTTTTCTGACAGTGGGACCCCAGACCATCCTCACCTCCTCCCTTCGGGGTGAACATAGGGGCCAAGTTTCCAGACCTGGTTTCTCTTGGCCAATTTCCTTCCATTTAAAAAAAAAAACAAACAAAAACAAACAGAAAAACAGGCCTGTGCCCCTTATTCCCAAGCACAGTTTCCTGGTTGCAACTTCCTTGTTGGGAAATCTCTTTCCAAAGGTGGTGGTGACCTGCTACCCTGATTCATGCGTTACCCAAGGATCATTTTCCATTTTACCAGTTTGTACCAGCCTCAAAATGCCTCCAACAGTTTCTAGAGGAATGCGGGATATCTGGACTGGCAGGATGGGGGGAAAGGAGAGAGATGAGTTGGCGTTTTGCCCCATAGGATCTGCCTCAGTGGGACATCCTGACTCATGCATCTCTAAGCACCGGGCGCCCCCACTGGAGAAAGACCCACTGTGTTGGGGTCCAGCTGGTGTGCCCCGGAAGGGGGAGAGTGCAGCAGTCAAGAGCAGGGGCCGTGGGGACTGGTGCCTGGCACTGGAGCCTGTCTCCACCACTCGCCAGCAGTTGGACTTTGGAATCCAATTGATCCTCCTCCTTCAGGGAGTCCATGCTTGTGACTTCACGTCCTTGCTAAAACTTATTTGTAGCTCCCCCATCAGTACTCATGGTGCTTTCATGGTCATTTGCAACAAGCGCAGGCTACGGTGAAAAATTTGAGTCACCCAAAGCACATGTGCCCGGTGGCCGCCTTTCAGCTCCCGTGCTGTAAACAAGTGTCTCTTTCACGGTATACTTAGTGCCATGTTTTTTATCTTGTGTTTTGTGGGGGTGATTTCGCTGTTTAAGATGGCCCCAGCCCAGTGCTCAGTGCTGTCTAATGTGTCTAAGGGCTACAAGGCCGGGACGTGCCTCAGAGAGAAAAGATGCTTCCTCCAGGCAGGAGGTGGAGAGCTGTTGGCTGTGGGCTCAAGGCTCAGGAGTCAACCACATACATTAAATAAGGTGCTTTCAACAGAGACCCACAACCAGCAAGGTTCTGTATGGACAGTTGATGGCAGTGCTGTGACCAGAAGCCCACAGGGACCTAACCTGGACTTCCCCTGGGAGCCGTGGTTCTCTATTTGCCAATTCAGTCAGCTCTTGGCAACTTACGGAACACAATTACCATGAATGACGAAATCCATGGTACTTTATGTCCCTGAGCCTTATTTTCATCTTCTCTAAAGAGAGAATAATAATATCATTTCGTGGGACTATTGGGGCTAAATAAACGGCTTTGATTTTCTATGTGCCAATACTTTTTAGCATTAGCCGCTATTCTGATATTATCATCCTCCTGTGTTCAACACTTCCTGGCTGTGTGACTTGAAAGCTAAAGTGAGAGACTCCGAGTCTTATAAAAAGGGGCGGATGAATTCCCACCTCCCCCAGCCCTCCTGACAATTGGCGGATGCGGTAAGGCTTACTAGACCTGGTGTCCCCCGGAGCACAGCCGTGGCCGTCCACGGAGCTGGGCTTGAATCCTGACCTGCCTGCTTGCTCTGGTCTGTGGCTTTGGGCAGTGATGTACCTCTTGTGCCTCAGTTTCCTCACCTGTAAAAGGAAGATGGTAATAGGACCGCAAGGCGTGTTCATGAGGTGGGCTTTTGAAGTGCTCGGCAAGTGAGAAGGCCTCTGTAAATAGGAGCTGCCATGGGATCCGTGAAAGAGCTTTGTAAGATAAAAAGGGCAGTCATGAAGAAACAAGGTTTCCATGAAAACGAACCAGGCCTTAGGCTAACTGACTGCGTGCAAGGCTCTCCTTGAGGCGACTCGCCGCCACCCCCACCCCATCCTCCCCTCGTCTTTCCTTTCTCTCCACCCCTCTTGGTTGAGAAGAAAGGAGTCCGTTTGCAAGGGTCCCAGCCCATCTGTTTCAGAATTCAGGGAAAAACGCCAAAGAGCCTTCCCAGCTGGGGCCTAGCTGCCTCTGATAAGAAGGATGAAGAGAGGTGAATTCTGAAAATTAAACAAATCCCAGTGTCTTTGAAAGGTCACCCGGCTCCAAGGCTGGCTGTCCCGGCGGGGGCAGGCTGCAGGGCTGGCCAGTGGGGAGGGGAGGCAAGCCTGGGGGCGCAGCAGCCAGTGAAGCCAGAGAGGCAAGGCCCCAGGGCATCCCTGCCGGCAGGTGGGCAGCCCACAGGCGATGGAGGGGTCTTCCTGGAGCTGGGCAGTTAGCACGTGCTTTTGGAGCACCTACGTGCACGCTCTGAGTCCAGTTCACAGGGGAACTGTGGGTGCTACCTGGGAGAACTCAGCACCTCATGAATGGTAGAGCTGCTCTCCTGCCCAGGAGCTGGTGAGAGGGCTATCTCCAGGGGACGCTGTGGAGAGGAATGGTTCTGGGCTTCTGCTGACCCCCCCAGGGGCTTTCTTTTTGACAGGAATCGGGACAATATGCAGAACTCCAGCAGCTTCTAGATGTGCACGTGATCCCTAGCATAGGACGAGACCACTGGGGCTATTGTACGGTCTTCCAGCTCCTCCCCTCTGTGTTGCGGACAATGGAGGGTCCATTCGATGAACTATGTTGTGCCGCAAAGCCATTACATTCAATTCCATTTGATCCTGGCTCTGCTGGTCTCTCGCCTGTGACTTATGCTCAGTAGCTTGCCCAGAGTCCCTGCTCCTAATGGCTCTGGTCACTGCTTCCCCATCTCTCAGCACTTTCCATTGTATGCAAGGGTTGAAGTTCCCCATCTCAACCCCCCACCACCACCACCCACCCCAAGTTCTAGAAGGAAAAGAAAACTTTTTTTGTACTACAAACTTGTAGAAACCTTACCCCCTGGTTCCAGTTCACCAAAGACATGGTGTCAGGGGTCATCCTGTTTCATGAGGACACACAAACCTTTCCTACACCCTCCAGCCAGCTCACTGGGTCCCAGAGCCACAGGGGCTCTAGCTCCTGAAGGCCCCCTGAACATGGAAATGGCCACTTTGGAGTCAACCCCCTTGCCTTTTCCCATCAGTACCTGCCATGTGTATGGAAACCTCAATCGAATGAGATGCCATGAAGTTTTGTATCTTCCAGGGGTTCCTGGCTCAGTGTCATAGACTCTGTACAATGGAGACATGTATAAAAGGTGTGGCTTTGGCCATCAGAGAACATGCAGTCCAAATGGGGTGATGAGGGTTTCATGCTTCTCTTATTTTCATATCTGTCTTTAGTAGGAAAAGAGGCAAACAAATGATATGAGGCATCACCTCTTGGTTCTATCAGAGGAGACTCAGGTGGCCAAGGAGAACAGCACCTCATTTGCTGGGAATGGACTGGGTCAGCTCTGGGTTAGAACATTAGCTCCACCACTGTGTGACCTTGGACAAGTATCACTTCATTTCCCTAGCTTTCTGTAAAAGGGGCATGATGAGAAAGGCCACCTCCCAGCTCGTTGTGACAATTTGAGATAAGGGACCTTAGCAGGTGGACTATGAGCGGTAACTGTTCCATCATCACCACGTGGTATAGTGGTGAACAATATTAGCCTGAAAGCCAGGTGGAGGGGGTCCCAGCCTCGGTCCTGCCATTGACTAGCTGGGGAGAGGAGAGAGGTTGAAGATATTTACTTAAGGTCAGTCTCCTCAACTCTTAAGTGGGGTGGCGGTACCTACCTTGTAGGGTTAAATTAGGTGAACACGTAAAGTTCATAGTAAGTGTTGGAGATGATTCTCCATGGGTCTCATGTTTCTGTACAACTTGTGAGCAGAGCCATTCACTTCCCTGCCATGCTGGACTATCTTTTCAAAATATGGGTATACTTTCACATTTTGATAGCACCCTGCCTTGGAAGATAGAGATAGTAGAGGGCAGGTATTTCTGTCAATAAAGAGCATGCTTCTCTCTGGAGCAAAGGCCAGCCCGTGATATAAAAAGATTCAGGTACCCTAAGTTCAGGATTTCTCAGTTGTAATGCAAACCCCCTCCAATTGCCCCATGGGACTTGGGATGGGGAAGCAACACAACTATGATGTTCATCCTGCTTGAGGTGCTGTGGACAAAAAGTCCTTTTCCCCAATAGGCTTATGTCTTCTTAACCATAAGTCCCAAATTAGAGTGGCTGTTTTAAAACTACAACAACTATCCTTTGCTTTCTATTGCAGATAAAGCCAAGATGGGATAATTTTGACCTGTAAAGATGGACTTGTGAAGATTAATCTGTTTTTTTGTGGATCTCTCTTCTGACATCTAAATGATGTTTACTTCCTGGGGCTCCAGCTTAAGGCTTCAGCATCAAACTCCAACATCAAAACCCTCAACTCTGTCCTTTGCCATGCCTTTTATCTCTGAGTCCCCACCCACCAATCCGTGGGGACTGAATGCCGTACTGGCACAAGAGGTTTACATAATTACTTAATCAAGTAAACCTATGAATCCAATATAATCTAATATGCCCAGAGGAGACGATCAGTTTACAAACATAATCCAATAATTCTTTTTGGAATTCTTCAATAATATCAATCTGCCACAACACCCATATCTCAAGAGGGAACAGTGTTTCTCATCCCCGCATACCCTCCAGATCATTTTCTATCTCTTTATCATGCTTAATCAACTTTGAGTAAACACTATCTCTAAATATGGCTGCCAACAACCCCTCCCCTCCCTGTATACATCTGCCACACCTTACAACAACAGGTGGAGTCCATTTCCCCTCCCCTTGAGCCTGGGCTTGCCCTGCTCTTGCTTTGGCCAATAGAGTGTAGAGGAAGTGATGTTCTGGGACTTCTTAGTCCTGAAGAACCCTCCTGAGGACCTGTAGCTGCTGCTTTCCCTTCTTGGGGCCCGGGTCCCTTGCAAGGAGTTTCAGACTAGACTACTGGTGATGGGGAGCCATCTTGGCATTCCAGCGGAGGCGCCTGCTAGACATCAGCCCGTGAGTGACTCCAGTTGACCTCAATACAGTAGAAGAACCACCCAGCTGAGCCCTGCCCAGAGATTGTGAGAGATGATAAGTCATTGTTGTTTTAAGTTTGGGGGTGGTTTATTATGGAGCAATTGTCTGATCCTGTCACCAGGTTGTCAGCTCAATAATGCCAGTATTTCACTTGTTTTATATCCCAGACCTTGGTAATTGCTAGATAAATATTTCACCAGATTAAAGCCATTCATTCAGGCAGGCAGGCAGGCACATGTGGCGTCTTGTAGCACCAATGCCTAGGCAACAAAACCCCTGCCCTCTTGTTGATTAGAGTCATTTTGTATATAGTCTTTGTCTGAAGTTACCGATTCATGTTTAATAGGGAGATTGATAATGGTGATCTGGGAATGTCTTCAAACTTAACCAAATGCTCACATGCTCCCTTGCCAGACTTCATTTTATACTTTTCACTAAATCCTGGTCCTAGTTCACTGTCAGTAGGTGAGCGGTACCCCCTTTCTTCCCCCCACCCCCACCCCAGTGAAAGGAGACCTTAAGCTTCCAGTCAATAAGGGCAGATGGACTTTCCACTCCTGTCCCTTGCCACTGGCTTCCACTATGGAGTGTGTGTGTGGATCTGTGTTACCCAGCTCCCTCCAACCTCCCTGGTTCCTCAGCTTGGGGTCCTAAGAAGAGGGCACGCCCTGCCCCCACCTCCCACCCCACAAATTCTTTGGAGAAAGAGGCTGCGACTGACCGTGGGCAAAGGAAAGAGATGCCCAGCCACCGGCTGCAGCTGCCTCACCCTTATCTGTCCCCCAACACCAGATCACGGCTCCAGCCCCCCCAAGCTGGGCCTGACAAGCTTGTACATTAGCACTTCTCAAAAGCCGTGTCCACTTTGGGAATGGTGGCGGGGCCCAAGAGTAGTCACTTCCTTTGACAAATGCCAGCGCTGACAGCTGGACGCTGTTTTACAAACCCTGGCCCCCTGTTGCTCCCCGGGCGGCAGGAAGGAGCTCGGAGGAAGTCATTCACCAAGGACAGTGAGCGCGGAGAGGACACCACGTGGTGGAAATACGTGCAGGGCACACCAGGCTCAGCAGGCAGTTCCGGGCCGTGACTGCCCTGTGTACCAAGCCTCACGCGGCCCATTTCCTTGCCATGTCTCTAGGACAGATTTAGCTCACCTCTCTGAACACCGTCTTCCTCATCTGTAAAACAGGTCTTGTGGAAAAACACGTTATGGTAAACAAAGTTTAAGCTTTTTATAGGGCAGGGGTAGAAAGAAAGAAAACAATGTGTGATTGGTAGTTAACTCCTGTCCAGCTTCTCGATTAACCACAGCATAACATCAAAGCCTCCAAGTGTCAGCCTCTCTTAGGAGAGAGGTCTATCTCAGAGGTCCAATTTTAAAAGGCGAATACAAAATGGCCACACAGGGCGTGCCCATCCCACTGACCACTTTCTGCATCTATTAATTCTTGTCCAGTGACAAGAATGGGAAGCCTGGCAAAATCCAAGAATGTCTTCTGAATTTGCAGTGAGATTGTTTGTACTAAAAGCCTCCCTTTTTTATTGTGAGGCTTCCATTAATGGATTCCCTTTTCTGCCTTTGCAAACGCGTTCTTAACAATAGTTAAAATTAGGAAGGAATAATCCACAGGTTCTCCAGTCACCGTCTGAGCATCTTTTATATGGAAAGTACCAAGGTAGGTGCTGGGGATATAGCAAAGCTACAATTCCTCGCAGAGCTCCAAACTTCATCTCAGAGATGACCGCCCCTTTTCGATCTTGCCCCTTTCTTTCCTGGCCCACACCATCTTTTTGATCCAATATGCTACATGAGGGCAGGTGCATCTGAGAGAGCCACAGCAGAGCCAGGCAGGTCTCCCAGTTTCCTGCCAGCATTGAACACGCCCTTGCTCACCCGGTGAGAGACCCAGGGCAAGTCGTTTTGCTCCTAAGCCTCACTTTCCTCACCTCCCCAAGGGACTGACACTTCCTATCCCATCTGTGGCACAGAGCAGTTATGAAGCTGGAAGCGATAATGGGGCGGACCAGCTGTTGTGAGTGGATGTCTCCTCGCTCAGCACTGCTGGGCCCTGCTGCCACCCACGGCGGACTCTTGAACCCGGAGCCCTTTCCTCCTTCCAGCTGTCAAGGAGCCTCCCCAGCCCAGCTCATCCATCACTCCGTCCCTCCTCTCATCCATCTTCCCAGGACCACGCTCATCCATCAGCGGTGACGATACCATCCACCCCTCGCTCACCTTTCCCAGCCCTTCTCCAGACACCGACTGGTCTCTGAGCCATCCGCCTGCTCCACCTGCCTCTCTTCACTTGCCTCCATGACCTGCGATCCTGCCCTCACTTCGCGCCTTCCTAATCGTCCTCCAACTGGGCAAGCAGCAGGGGACTGAGCAGGTGCTGCTGTGGCGGAGGACAGGTGATCCCACTCAGAAGTGGTCCCCTTCCTTGTCTCCACGGCCAGAGAGCGGAGTCCTGAGATGGGCTGCTCCAACCACGGCCGTGCACACGGATCACCCGGGGGTCTTGTGACGCTGTGGGGACTGACTCCGGAGGTCCAGGTGGGGGCCAAGATTCTGCCTCCTGCCCCCAGAGGCGGCGGCTGCTGCTGGCCCAGGGACCACCATGTGAGAAGCAGCCTCTCAGACGCCTCCCAGACCCCCCCAAAATGCCCAACACTGACGCAGATTTCAGAGGACTCTGCCCAGAAACTTGGCTGATCGTGGGGATCTCGCTTTGCAACTTTTGGGGACGCTCCAATACACTTGAATTGGGGTGCGGCGGAGGTGCTCTGCAATCCACCAAGCACATTAATTATTCATCTTGGAGAAGGAGGGATATTTTAACAAAACTCGAGAAATTCTCTTTTTAAAAAAAGAGGAATGAAGGGAAGATGGTAAACCTTCCTTACAGGAAGACTCCAAATAATATAAATACTTTCTCCTCCAGGTCATGCTTAAAACCCCACCCCCACCCCGCTGAGCGTGGACCTGAGCTTAGCGCCTGGTGTCCCAGCACTAGAGTATGGGAAGGAGAAGACCAGCAGCCCTGCAGGGAGACCCCCGGCCAGCCCACCTTAGCCAGCGGAGCAAGACCCCAGGACCAGGCTTGCAGGAGGCTGATGAGATGAGGGGGCTTCTTCCCCAAACCAAGAGCCTAATCTAATCATAGAAAAATATCAGACGGACCCAAATGGAGGCACATTCTATAAAAGGCCAGACCAGCACTCCTCAAAAGTGTCAAGGTCACAAAGCAATAGGGGAAGACCGAGGAACTGTCACAGGTCGGAAGAGACTAAAGAGATGGGCCAGCTAAACGCAACCTGGGTCCTGGATGAGAGCTTGGAACAGAAAAAAGAATATTCATGTGAAAATTGGTGAAACCCGAGTGAAGACTGGGGTTTAGTTAGTAGTTCTGGACCAGTGGTGGCTCTTTACTGTTGACCAATGCTCTATGGTACAGGAAGACGATATTCGAGGTGAGGGGTTTATGGGAACTCTCTGTTGTAGCTTTGCAACTTTCCTGCACATTAAAATTATTCCAGAATAAGATGATTTTTACAAGAGTAATTAGTTTTTAAGCCCTCATGCTGCAGGTGGGAGTAGAACTTGGCACCAGTGGGAAACCAAGAGGGAATGACCCAGGAGAGGTCTATGCCGGCAGGTAGGAATTAGCTCATCACTGACACTGTTTACACTTTTGCTAGCTACTCCCAACCCTTCTCCAAAAGTGTTGCCAACCATTGGCATATGGGGGAGGAGGGGTTGTTAGGAATGGTTCTTCCAGGATACAGGCAATAAGAGGGTGCACTGTCTGCCGAGAATTAATTGTAAAAATGTAATAAAACCACCTAAAAGTTGGTCTGCTTTTTGTTATTGCTATATGCTGACAATTCTAAATAGGCAGACCTTTTGACCTGATAATTCTGCTTTTAGGTAATAGAATTGAAACCAACATAATTTTCTGTCCCTCTATTAGCTAATACTGAGGTCAGGCAAAAATAACTTAGCTGCTTGCTACAGGACATCTCTGCCCCTAGAAGGCAAGGCTAAACAACTTGCTTACCAAGACAAACTTTTCTCAAGATTTACTCTAAATCCTCACCTCACTGTGCAACCTATTCCCTGCCCTGCAAAACTCACCTTGAAATCATGTAGCCCAAGCCTTAAAACTCTATAAATAGGGGAGCAAGTGTAGCTCAGTGGTTGAGCACCTGCGTCCCATGTACAAGGTCCCAAGTTCAATCCCTGATACCTCCAAAAACAAAAATACCCTGCCCTGCCCTATTTTCCACTTTGAGACACTACAGAGACTCTGTAAGAAGAGGTTCTCCTTTACAGCAGTAAGTCTAATCAACCTAGCTTTGCTAGATCTACAGGTTTCTCAGGAGATCTTTTTTAGGCGCAATAGAAGGTAACATACAGAAATGGTACTGCATATGTACAAAGATAAATAAGTACAAAGCTGTTCATCCACAGAATTACCTTTAATGGGGAAAACTGGTAGCCACCTGGATGCCCATCAAAGGGGGAGTGGCTGAATAAATGATCGACTTTTTAATGGAATTGCACGAGCGGCATGCCAACTGACCACATATGAAGAAACTGGAAATATTCCCCCTCGTCATGAGCTGCATTACATAAAAATAACTAACTTGCAAAACAAAATATAAGAAACTGATCCTATTTTGTTTTTGTTTCTCTTCCCTTTCCTCCCTCCCCCCCCCCCCCCCCCCCGGTTGACTGCTCTCTTGTGTCTATTGGCTGTGTGTTCTTCTGTGTCTGCTTGTATTCTCATGGCACCCAGAATCTGTGTCTCTTTTGTTGCATCATCTTGCTGCACCAGCTCTCTGTGTGTGCAGCGCCGCTCCTGGGCAGGCTGCACTTTTTTCGCAGGGGGCGGCTCTCCTTACAGGGCGTGCTCCTTGCGTGTGAGGCTCCCCTACACAGGAAACACCCCTGCATGGCATGGCACTCCTTGCACACAGCAGCACAGCACATGGGCCGGCTCACCACATGGGCCAGGAGGCCCTGGGTTTGAACCCTGGACCTCCCATATGGCAGGCGGATGTTCCATCAGTTGAGCCACATCTGCTTCCCTGATCCTCTTTTTAAAAAGTCATACCTCCAAGACTATCCAGATGTACATTTAAAAACACTGGAATGACACCCCAACTTTTTACAATGGTAGCATCCAGGGAAGGTCAAAAGAGACCTTCACTTCATTATGTTTGTGTTGCTTTTTGTTTGTTTAATTATACAAATAATACATGAAAATGTTCTTGTTGAATTTTTTTTTAATTGCCTACTTTCCCCTTCAGCACCTAGTGCATCTCCAACTTGTCCTGCCTTCCCAGCTGTGACGCTGAGGCGTGACTTAGGGCGTGGCAGCAGTCATTCAGCCTGGGCTTCTATCTGGGTGGGGCAGCGAGCATGCCCCTCTGCTCAGTCCTCAGGATGGCCCTTCTCTAAGTCGTTGTCCCCATGTGTAGAGAGCAAATAGAGTCAGGTGGAAATGTTTGGAGGTCACACGGGGAGTGAGTGGTGGATTATCTGAGCCCACGTTTTCCGCCAGAGCAGGCTCCGTAGAGTTGGCGCAGTGGGCAGCCTTGAGCCCCCGCCGACACCACGCCCGAGCTCAGGCCTGAGAAAGCCCAAGGTCGTTCCAAGGCTACCCCAGTCACATCCCTTCCAGGCATTGCCCGTCTGACCACCGACGGCACCAGCATCTTGGAGACCAAAGGGAAGTACCGTGGAACGTCTCCTTGAGCCCAGCAGAGGGGCCAGTTCCGAATCTGGCCTCTGGCATCAGAGCAGGCCCAGACCAGAGGTTCTGAAGCCGAGGGCTGGCCTGGGGCATCACTTCCCCGAGATTCCGGACATGCAGGTTAATCAGCCTCATCATCAAAGACTTGGGCCCAAGCCCTGGAATTTGCTTCCCGATGGTATTGAGCTCAGTCCCCGGCCGAGGGTGGCTTCGCGGATGGGAGAGCCAGTCCCCTCAGTCAGGGGAGCCGAGGAGGGGGCAGCCCCACTTGTCCAAGGTGCTGCCTGCACACCCTTCGGGAAATGTCGGAGGTGCAGCCTGGCCACGCTGGGTCCCTGCCATGAATTTTAACTTGGGAATATGTTCAAGATATACCATTTAAAAAGTCACAGTGCAAACTAACATACTGTAGTGAGATCCACTTTTGGCAAGAGGGGCAAAATCTCCCGTGTGAATATGTTTGCATAGGCGTGGAGGGGGATGGGGAAGGTTATACAGTGGACTATGGGGTATGAGGCATTTCTTGAAAGACATACCTTGACAGCTACTCAAAGCACAAATTGAAGTATCAGAGCTGAAACTGGCAGGAACAGCTGGTCGCTGCAGCCCCGGCGCCACCGCCCCGCCTCTGCCCTGGCTCGCTGTCCCAGGCCAGCCATGCTGATTCCAGAGCCTCCCCTGCCCCGCCCGGCCCTCCCCAGCCAGCCCTCCTGGGATGTCTCACGTTGACACAACCCCAGCGGCCCGGCCTGCAGCGCCCAGCAGGCCTGCTGCCCCCGCCCTGACCCCAGCTCTCCGAGAGGTGGGAAGGCCACGCTGAGATAACCCAGCCCCTCGCCCCCACGCTGCAGAGCATCAGCTAAAAGGCCCTGAAGTGGGGGGACCCCGGCGGCTGCCTATTTAGGGTCTCATCAGAGCCAGGGAGCAGCCCTCCCAGCGGCGCAGCAGCCAGCCCCCTAACGCCTCTGGGCCTTGGTGCACTCACCTCTAAGATGGGGTTGAGAAGGTGACGAGAGCACCTGCCCCCAAGGCGGTGTGTGTGTGTGTGTATATGCTCTCTACGTGTGCATTGTGTTTATATATTCTCTTATCTCTATATATGCTTTTATATAGCCTCTTATCTATGTCTTATCTACATATATCCTCATATATATCCTCATATTTCAATACAGATACAGATGGATTAAAGCACAGTCAGTATTTATTGCACACACTCACTCTTGGTCATTTGTCTTTAGGAGACGAGAGCTCCGGTTTTGAATGCAGACAGGACCCAGTTTTAGATCTCAGCGTATAATAATTAAGACTGTAATAGCTGAGATACTAATAGAATGATTAAGTTGGCCCAAATGAGCACCCTGACCGACAGGGGCAGTCTGGGAGAGCGTCAGCCCACTATCACCCTTCGGTGAGTTGGTGTCAGATGGGAAGTGTCCCTGCAAAATTACAGACTCCTTGGATGAATTTCTCCAATGAGAGAAGGAAGCGGGGCTGGGGCTGTTGAGGGGGCTTCCTGCACGACGGGGGTGGGTGCATGGTCTGGGGAGATCGGCAGGGAGCCGCACAACTCCAGGGGGCGCCCCTTCCGTGGAATCTGGGAGGGCGAACAGAGAGGCATGTGTGCTGGGGTCCGGGTGGGAACTGGGGTAACTTTTAGGCCCAAAGAAGGGTCCCTGTCCTTTCTGACTACCTGGGAAAAAAGTCTAACTTACCTCCTAATTCTTTGCTGTAAAACAGGGACATTAAATAAACCACGATCTCACAATAATAAAAGCTAGTGTTTAGTAGTGGTTAAAAGGTAAAAACCCAATCAACTGAAAATGCTTGGGAGGTACCGTAGCTGTGCTGCCTTGCTCAATCCGCCCCACGAGCCCAGGAGGGGGGCTGCCGCCACCCCCACTTTGCAGAAAGGAAGAGGGTGGAGCAGAGGGGATAACGTGGGCAGAGATGCCACGCAGGGAGTTCCTGGAGGGTGCCAGGCACTTTTCTGGCAAGGGTGCTGTAAGGATTAGATAACGTGGGTTAAGGACTGCCCGCCCCCCTTCTCAGATGGGGAAACGGAGGCACAGAGAGGCCGAAACGGTTCTCTCAGGCCCCAAAGAGAGAGCCAGTAGCAGAACTGATGTAAACCAGAGATGCTTGGCTCCAAAGGCCTTTTGCTCCCAAGAGCTCCGTCTGCTTGAAGAGCGTGGAGGACCCCTGGTGGCAAGACGTCCCCTAGCTGGAAAGCAATTCCCCCAGGGCGGGGCGGGTCATAGGAAGGGCCGGTGGGGAGGGCAGAGGGAGGCTCCCACCAAAGCAACCCAATGTTTCAACCTCCACAGCCTTAGGAACGTGAAAAACTTCAAACAACATAAATGACACAAGATTGGTTCAAGTGCTTCATTTATGTGTGTAATTTATTATATATTTATTACATAATACAAGACATGAGGTCATTTAAACCAATGTCGGAGAACAGTGACTGATGGGAAAGAAAATGTTCAAAAGGGTACTGTAAAAGCAGGCTGGAAACAATGAAAGGCATGATCCATCTTTTGTTTTTAAAAACATCTGTGTTTGTGTATCCTTCCAGCAGCAGAGTGAAGCAACGTGGCCGAGTGGGTACACCTGAGCGCAGGGTGGATCACAGGTGCTTTTTATGAGTTTGCTGTTTTTATTATGGATTTTCCAAATTCGATGCCCCTAAATGCTTTCCCCCCTCCCTCAGGAGAAAAAGTCATCCTTTAAAAAACATTTTAAACTATTTTTATCATGCTATTAGCCCCTCTTTTGGGGGGCCTCAGTTTCCCCACCTACACTACAAAACGAGATTGGACTAGAGGGCCTTAAATCTCTCATTGTACCCCATCGCGAGGCACACCGCTCTTGTTCTGGAATACTCTAGAGGTTGGGGTACATCCAAATAATTCTGGTGGGGGCATGGGGGAGCCCTTGGCTCATTTCAACCCCTTCCCTTCTGAGGAGGGGGGATGACAGCCTCCAGATGGTTCCCTGAACCCCATTCCTGAGCTGAATCTAAAATCTCTGAAATCAGGAAATTTGCAACCCTCTGAGCTGCCCTTCGGGGGGTCGCGATGGTCAGATCTCGAGCTGGGTCAACCCTGGCGATGACACACAGCTTGACATATGGACAGCAGGCCTGGCCGCAGCCGTCCGCCCGAAGGGGCAATACCTGCCTTCCTCAATCCCACACGCTGTGAGGTTGCCGGGGGCCGGGCAGAAGCTACCCTGTGGGCTGCGGAGCCCCTGGCCAGCCCTCCCTGGGAGCCTGACCTCAGGGACAGGAGGGATGGGGCCTGTGGGGCGCAGGACGAGACTGGAGGAGGCGTGGGAAAGCCTGAAGCAGCACGGCTTGTTTTAGCGTGTCCCCCACACCGGGTGGCGCCAAATCCCACAGCTGACTTTCCGCAGGTGTTTAAAGAAGCGCAGTGCTGACTGACACCAGCCCCAGCTCCAGCCCCGGGGCGGGGGGGGGGGGGGGGGGTGTGGCCGAGGCCCCCCCAGGCGGGGGGAGCGGGAGCCAGTCGATGCTCTAGCCAGCAGGTGCCAAGACCCTGGCATCTGCCTTCCCTCCTGAAGGATCTGTTTCCTAGACCATTAGGTATTCGACTCCTCCAAGCTGCCACCTTTCTGCTGGGGCATTTCAGGTCACTCAGTCTTTCTCAGAACATCTGTGAAATGTGGATCAAGGTGATGCATTCGTGCTGGAAACCTGGGTCCTAATCCTGGCTGAGATCTTGGACGGTTAACTTTTTCCTTATTTTACCTGGGGAGAAACCAAGGCCCAGAGAAGTGCAGAAACAGACCAAGGTCACACAGCTGCCCAGTGGCAGAGTGGGGAGTTGAACCAGGGCCTGTGCTTTCCCGGCACTCTGCCATTGCTGCTCTGCCTCTTACTGCTTGCCTGCCTTGACCTTAAATGTGGAAAGAGGCCTCTGGAGTGGGGCATTCCAGGCGGCCTAGGGGGCAGGGCCCTAAAGTCATTTGAGAAGAACTGGGCAGCCGGGTCCTACCCCCTCCCCAGTATCCACCAAGAGTTGCCCAGTGGCCACTAGTCGGGGCTTTCTGGCCCCGGAAGACACAAAAGGGTGGTCTGTGGACTTCGGCGCAGAGTTCCAGGCCCCACCCAGACCTCCTGAATCCACAGCTGCAATTTATCGAGATTCCAGGGGACTCGCCCACTTGCTTAGACACCAAAACTCAGGGGAATTCTATCGACATTCCTTACCAAACTGACCGCCTGCTACCTCCCACCTGGGGCTGCTGCGAGGGGCGTCCCTAAATCAGTTATTGCCTGTCGTTTGGTCCCATGGGGTTTAGCAGCTCTTCCAGAAGCCACACAGGCCTCTCGGCAAAGCTAGCGCGCCGCCCACACGCTTTCTGGAGTTCACTCTTCCAGCATTGGTGTGTTGCCTCCTGGGAAAACTTGGGGCCCTGACCATTGTTTCTCCAGCCCCTGCCCCTTCCAAGGAAGAGGAATCAGCTTGACCAGTTTCGCCCAGTTAGCCAGGGAGCAGCAAGCTCCTCCCCGTGTCTGCCTGCCCTCTCTCTCCTCCTGCTCCTCTCCCTCTCTCTCCCCTTCCCTTCCCTTTCCTGCTCTCCCCCTTCTCTGCCTCTTCCATTTCTCTCTCCCCTCCCCTCGCTCCTGTACTACCTCGCTCCCTTCTCCCTTTTTCCTCCTTCCCCTCATCTCTTCTCCCTCTCCCTCCCCCTCTCCCTCTCCCTCTCCCTCTCCCTCTCCCTCTCCCTCTCCCTCTCCCTCTCCCTCTCCCTCTCCCTCTCCCTCTCCCTCTTCCTCTCTCTCTTTCCCTCTCTCTCCCTCTCCCTCTCTCTCTCTCTCACGCACAACCTGACCCTTATCTTCCTTTGACAGTTGAGGATTCTGAAGCTAAGACTTCCTCTCTCCTAGGTCTGTTTGAGGATTAAACGAGTGAAGACCGTGCAGTGCACCTAGAACGTCTCCATCACGACCCGCAAGGACGGCTTCTCACCACCGTCGGTGGCATCCGCCTGGCCATCGTTACCACCCACTTCCCAGGAGAGATGTTGGGGGACTGGGCCAGAGCTGGGGCTTCACCCCAAATGTTCCGGTTTTGAATGGCATGTCCTCCCCACCCCTCCTTTGCACATCTCTAACCGTGGACTAGTGGGCACGCGGTGGGTGGCACGTGGGGGAGATTTAGGAGGCAGGTTGAAGAGAGAGCCCCAGAGGTCTCTGAAGCCACACAGGGCGCCGGCCCCAGTCCCCGCTGACCCCAGCCTCCCCCCACAGCAGCACCAGCACATTCAAAATCCCCATCCTTACCGCCACCCGCCTTCCTTGGAAGAGGAAGGTTTCTGCTGCTGTGACTCCGGGGCCATTTACCTGCCTGTCTAGACTTCTAGCCTGCCTGCCCCAGAGGCGAGCAGGAAGGCTTGGAGCACATCTGCCTCCAAGACTGCCCCAGGAGTCCCAGCAACAGGAAAAGAAAGGGCTTCCAGCAGGGGTCCCCCAGCTCCCTGCCCTGTTCACCAAAGGCTCACGGTGGGAGAGGCGAGCCTAGACTGCTCCTCTCAGAGCCTGGCCAGGGGTTAGGGAGCAAGAGTAGCTCAGGAGTTGAGTGCCTGCTTCCCATGTATGAGGTCCCAGGTTCAATCCCCAATACTAACTAAAAAATAAAAATAAAAGTCAATAAGAGCTGTGGGGCCCAACAGTGGGCTCGTGATACTAATGGTTACACTTTTGAGCCTATACACCTGCAATAAGAACAAGGCCTAGAGTAGCATTGTGCCTGGGGGTTTCCTCCTGACAGCCTGCATGTTACTCAAATGTGGCCACTCTCACAGCCAAACTCAGCGTGTAGATGCGATGCATTCCCCCCAGCGTGGGACACGACACCCGGGGATGAGCCTCCCTGGCACCGAGGGATCACTACCACATACCAGCTGAAGAAGCAACTAGAAAATGACCTTGAATTAAAGATTCAATGCGGAACAGCAGAATATACCTGTCTACATATAATAACATGACTTCGGGAAGCTGTTTGACCTAATGTAAGGGGGAAATGGAAAGGAGAAATGAGATTATAAGGCTGTGAGTCTCTAAAAAAGAGTCTGGAGGTTGTCAGAAGGAATACCCCTATGTACAACTGAACAGAGTCTAAGAGACAGATAAGGTAGATACAACCCCAGGTATTGGTTCTTTTGAGGGATAAAGAGACCCACGGGTTCTATGGTCATGGCAGAAGGGGTTCACTGCCATGACAGATAGCCCTTCTTTGGAGCTGGTGTTTCTGCGTGATGGAATTGGACTCAGAGGGGATCTCTTTTCACAAGACTTGCATGCTACTTTATTGGAATTGTAGTTGGTGCTGGGTTTAAGATATATGTAGGGGATTTGAATCTCTGGACTGATAATATGACACCCAGGCCCAGAGCCTCAACAGACTTCAGCTCCTACACTTTGATTTATTGGACTTACTCCACTCAGCTAACATGGAGTTGAAGAAGGTCAACCACCACAACATGGAGCCTAGAGTGTCTACAACTGGAAGCGGGAGGAGTGCATCCAGTACCCATGTGGAATCTAAGCCCTCACTTTTTTTTTTTTATTGACTTTGTAATAATATTACATTAAAAATATATATGTGAGGTCCCATTCAACCCCACCCCCCCACCCCCCCTCTCCCCCCCCCCCCCAACAACACTCGTTCCCATCATCATGACACATCCATTGGATTTGGTAAGTACATCTTTGGGCACCTCTGCACCTCATAGACAATGGTTCACATCATGGCCCATACTCTCCTCCATTCCATCCAGTGGGCCCTGTGAGGATTTACAATGTCCAGTGATTACCTCTGAAGCACCATCCAGGGCAGCTCCATGTCCCAAAGACGCCTCCACCTCTCATCTCTTCCTGCCTTTCCCCATACCCATCGTCCACCATGTCCACTTTTCCCAATCCAATGCCACCTCTTCTATGTGGACATTGGATTGATTGTGTCCATTGCACCTCTATGTCAAGAGGAGGCTCAGATTCCACATGGATGCTGGATGCAATCCTCCCATTTTCAGTTGTAATCACTCTAGGCTCCATGGTGTGGTGGTTGTCCTTCTTCAACTCCATCTTAGCTGAGTGTGGTAAGTCCAATAGATCAGATTGTAGGTGCTGGAGTCTGTTGAGGCTCAGGACCTGGCTATCACATTGTCAGTCCAGAGATTCAAATCCCCTAAATATATCTTAAACCCCAACATTAACTGCACCTCCAGCACATTAGCATGAAAGTCTTATGAAGGGAGATCCCATTTGAGTCCAGATTCATCACACATAAACACCATTTCCAAAGAGGGGCCATCTGCCCTGGTAGTTAACCCCATCGGCCATGACCATAACTCCCATGGGTCTCTTTAGCCCTCAAAGGAACCAATATCTGGGGGTTGTATCTGCTTTATCTGTCTCTCTGACTCTGCTCAGTTGTGCATGAGGGCAATCCTTCTGCCAGCCTCCAGACTCTTTTTTAGAAACTCGTAGCCATATAAACTCATTTCTCCTTTCCATTTCCCCCTTACTTTAGGTCAAACAGCATTTTAAAGTCATGGTATTTTATGTAGACATGGATATTCTGCTGATCCGCATTGAACCTTCCATATAAGGTCATTTTCCAGTTGCATCATCAGTTGGTAGTTGATAGTGGTCCCTCGTTGCCAGGGAGGCTCATCCCCGGGTGTCATGTCCCACGCTGGGGGGAAGGCATTGCATTTACATGCTGAGTTTGGCTTCGAGACTGGCCACATTTGAGTAACATGAAGGCTGACAGGAGGAAATTCCCAGGCACAATGTTGCTCTAGGCCTTGTTCTTATTTTAGGTTTATCAGCTCACAAGCATAGTCATTAGCATCAGGGGCTCACTGTTGAACCCTCACTCCCTCCCGGTCCCCGCCACTGTACCTGGGAGACTGTCGCTGCTCCCCTAGGGACCACGACAGAGCACCACTGGCCAGGAACCCAGTACCCCCCCTGCTGTGGTTTTTAATTGTTGCCACTATGAGTATATCCAAACATTACCATGCACCCTGGACATATGTTCTGTACAGCTCCCTGTCAGCCATATATCACCTGTCATTGGTATCCCATACCAGTATCCCTCCATTGCCATTGTTGAAACACTCTGTGATCCAGAACTCCCCGAAATTTGAAGCCCAATATAATGTCATGGTCCCTTACTAGGGAATGGCATATAGCGATGGGTTTAAAGGATAGATAAAGAACTTGGATAAAGTTAGATAAAGAGCTTAGATAAAGAATGTTGACTTGAAAAAATTCCACATCCTATCTTTTTCTTTTTTTTTTTTTTCCCCCCCCTAATTATTCAGCTTTTCTTCACAGGAGTCCTAGACCACAGCAATGTATATATATAATATACAGCACTCCCACACATCCACCAGAAAACCTTTTCCCTTCCACAGTGATACTCTTACGCCCTATTCATATCATATTTACTTAAAGTGATGTACAGAGTCTGAGACATTAGCTTTCTAACAAGGTGACATCTGTGCTTACATTATGGTGCATACTTTAGGATACACAGTTCTTTACATTTTTAGTTATCCTATGTTTTACATTATGGTTTACATTATCAGTCTGTCATCTCCTATATGTTATGGTATAATATTGCATGTTTTATATCCATCCTTGTGTACTCTCAAGAAACTCCTCTCTTACCCCCCATTTACTTTGGTTCCACACATCTAACGTCCATTTTCCCTTCCACCTTGGTGCCCACAGTGACAGCCAACCTCCGTTTCCTGAGGAGCCACTTCCAGAGATAGATGGAATAGTGTTCAGGGCCTAACTTGCTCAACTGCCCCAATGCCCTGGGAGCCACCCTTTCTCTCGAGGGATACAGTTCCCTCTATTTGATGGCATTAGTCCTCCCCAGGATGTGGGTCCACCCCCACTCTCACTACTTGGGTTTCTACCCCATGGTGTCACCCACTCTGGCAGAATGAGCATTTAGACATTCCCCAGGAGCCCGTCCTGCATCAGACCCTCCCCTCCGAGCATTCTAAACAGGTAACCCTCTTTATTATATTTTGATATGATTTTCTCGGCATTTTACTCTCCACCAACACCTGACCCTCTCCTGTGTTCGTATGCTACCCCTCCCTCCCCCCACTTTTGGGCAACGTTACCCATCCGTCCCTCCCCAGCCACCCTCAAACCCGCAAAGCCCCAACCAAAGGCACCCCCTTGCCCCCCTTTTATCTCTTCTTTGTGTTCATACTTACCACCATCTCGTCTTAAATTCCACCCCTGCAGACATCGTTAAGCCCTCACTTGACATAGATGTGCAATGGACACAACCAATCCAATGTCCACAGAGAAAATGTGGAATGGGTGTGGGAACAGTAGCCATGGTGGCTGCTGGGTGTGGGGAACGGGAGGAAGAGATGAGATGTGGAGGCGTTTTTGGGACGTGGAGTTGTCCTGGATAGTGCTTCACGGACAATTATGGGACACTGTAGATCCCCCCAGGGCCCACTGGATGGAACGTGAGAGAGTCTGGGCTATGATGTGGACCATTGACTATGGGGTGCAGTGATGCTCAGAGATGAACTTACCAGGTGCAATGGATGTGTCATGATGATGGGAGAGAGTGTTGCTGTGGGGGGAGTGGGGGGCGGGGGCGGTGGGGTTGAATGGGACCTCATATTTTTCATAATGTAATTTTTAAAAAAATAATAAATAATTAAAAAAAAAAAAAAGAGCTGTGGCTATAAAAGGGCTGTTCATCATGATAGAACCGTACTGTAACTTGATTGTGGAGGCCATGCAAATCTGCACATGATAAAATTGCACAGAACTAAACACAGAGCACATGCATACACACACATACAAATGAGTGCAGATAAAACTAGTTGTGATTTGTACTATAGTTTTGCAAGATGTGACCATTAGGGGAAAGAAACTAGGTAAAGGGTACCTGGGATCCCTCTGTATTATTTCCTACAACTGCATGTGAAGCTATAGTGATCTCAAAATTCAAAGGTAAAAGCTTAAAAAAAAATGAGTCACAAGTCCAGCCCACCCTCAAGGTTGGGGGAATTGAAGGAGGAGCTTCAAAGAATTTGTGGACAATTTTTAAACCACTCACTACTACATAGTCACACCTCAGAACACCATTTCTTTAAATTTTTTTGCAATGGTGCACCTACTTAAATAGAAGCATACAGAACTAGAGGATGAGACGTAGACGTGCAAATGGAGAATGCCATCCAGTTTAATTCACCTGTAACTGGAGCATTCTTGTGTGGCTCTCGGGAAGGCAGATCCTGTTTCTGTTTCCTTGCTGTTTGCAGCTTTTGGAGGATGCACACGTTCCTTGACCCCTGGCCCCTTCCTCATCTTGAAAGCCAGCAACAGGGCCTTGCTTGGAGCACTTGGCCTCCTGACGTCACATCTCCCTCCGACACTTTTCTTCTTGTGATTCCATAGAACCCACCTGGTTAATCCAGGATGCTCCTTCCCCTCTATGGGCAGCTGACCAGCAACCCATCGGATGCCTGATTTCCCCTTTGCCACATTAGCTAATGCGTTCGTCCACAGGTTTCTGGGGATTAGGGCTGGGCATTGTTCTGCTTACCACAACATTGGAAACACCCCTGCTCACACAGCGGTGACAATCAAAATGTCTCCAGACATTGCCAAAGGACAGCTGGAATGCAAAATCACCTTGGTTAAGAACCACTTCTCTAGAAGATTCCTGAGCATCTTAAAGCCCTGTTTCTGACCTATTCTTTAGTGAGTTAATAATTCCAGAGTCTAGGAATGTGTCCAGCAAATAGTGGATGGCAGCTTCCAGAACCTTGACAACACTCCCATGAAGCTAACTGCAGCAAATGAGTAAGTGCCTTGACCTACCTGAGCCTCCATTTCCTTGACTGTACCAAGGGGAAAGTAGAAACTACTTCTAGGTTTACGAAGAGGATTATGCAAGAGAATATGCATATATGGAAAGAGCTCACACCAGGTCTGGGGCATAGCGATGCTCAGAAGCGAGATGATGGAGAAAACCGCCTTGACTAGATAAACATCATTACCTCGGGTTCCCCAAAAGCAGAGCCCAAGACGAAGGCCGGAGTGCAGCTCCCTTCTTTCAGGGAGTGATCCCAGATTGCTGAAGCAGGGGTGTGGAGAGAGGAGGCACCGGAGGAGTGGACAGAGATGGGAGAAGGTCGACTCAAAGTTGCCTTGCCGAGCTGGGTTCTACCTGGGCACGCCTGAGGCACCACGCAGAACGCGCCCCAAAATTTTCCACCTGACATAACCATCCCAGGGCCCACAGAATGGAGGAATAGAGTATGGATTAGAGTGGACTTACTAATATTCTATTCTGGAACTATTGTGATTAGTAATGGAGATAAATGCATTGATGTGGAGAAAGTGGCCACAGTAGCTGCTGAGGGTGGGGAGTGGGAGGAAGAGATGTGATGTGGGGGCATTTTCGGGGGTTGGAGTTGTCCTGGGTGGTGCTGCAGGGACAGTTACCGGACATTGTATGTCCTCCCCTGGCCCACTGGGTGGAATGTGGTAGAGTGTGGGCTGTGGTGTGGACCATTGACCATGAGGTGCAGCGGTGCTCAGAGATGTATTCACCAAGTGCAGTGCATGTCTCATGATGATGGAGGAGGTTGTTGTTATGGGTGGAGGAGTGGGGTGAGGGGGGTGGGGAATATATGGGGACCTCATATTTTTTTAATGTAACATTAAAAAAAATAGAGACAAAAAATAAAAATTTTGAATAGTTTCATGGGTACTTTCATATTTTTGTATCTGCCAGTGTTTTTGAACATCATTCTTTATGTTTATCTGGCATTTTGATTGTGTATGATGGCCCGCTTGAATTTGTCTCTCATTTTTGAAGAGTTCAATTTTTGTAGATCTCTTCCCATTAAAATAAAATTGGTATTAATCCATCAAAAAAATATATTTTCCCACCCAAGACCCAGGAGAGGGGAATGGGGATAGAGCAGATCCAGTCAAGGTCTGTCCTACAGTGCGTTACCTCCTTCCTCTTCCGTGTTTTGAAGCGTCAGAATGGGGGTGGGACAGAGGAGATGAGGAGCCCAGAGCAGACACGGAGAGACAGACGTGAGACGCCAATGCGGCGAGGCTGCCTGGCGTGGCTGCTGGGGGCTGGTTTCCAGAGCCACGGAGCCTGGAGCAGAGCGGCTGGTGGAGAGGAGGGGAGGGGGCCAAGACGGTGGCCGGGCCTGCGGGTGTGGCCAGAGGGCACCTGTGCTGGGCGACTGCCTGGGTGCACCTCCCGCCAGCCACGTGAACTTGATGAAGTCTTTTACCTCTGCCTCGGCCTCCTGATCTGTTAAGTGGGGGTGTTGGCAGTGCCCATCTCAGGAGGCTGTTGCAAGGACAAAATGAGCCCGGGATGTAATGCGCCTAGCAGTAAATGTTTAAATGAAGGAAGCTGGCGATCTTGAAGCACCTCCGACGTGCATAGGAAACACCGCTGTCTGGGGAAGGATCTCATTGCCACTACCCCGTCCTTTTTGGAAAAACCAGGAAAATGGACTTCAGCGTCCTCATCTGAAAAATGGAAATAATAATAAAACCCATAGAGGGCTCTAGTGAGGAGTAAGTGAGATAAAGCATGTAAGCCCTTGAAATGGTAACTGGAAGTGGAATGAATGAATGAATGAATGGCGTCCGGCACCTAACGAGCACGCTGTGCGTTAGGGATGCTGAGGGTCAGCTTTAGCGGCAGAGCAGCTGCGGCTGGCTCCGTGCCTGAGCCCGCTGGGAGCCAGGATCGGCAGAGGCTCTGGCCACCAGCTGCCCCATCCCTGAGGTGACGTGTGTCAGGCAGGTGGACACGGGGCCGGGGGTCTCCTCTCGTCTGTCCCAACACAACTGAGGGAAGGTAAAACCCAAGAGGCACCTACAGCACGAAAGGGGCTGTGGGACCCCCAGGGTGTCTTCTGTCATTAGAAGCCCAGCCCCTGCCCTTCCCTCTGTGTGACCCGGGGGACTCCCCGTGGCCCCCCAACAGCGGGCCTGTGACCGAGGAGCAGCCATGAGTCCCCCGACAGCCCCTGCAGTGTCACTTCTCTTCTCCCTCTCCTGTCCACATCCTTTCCCCTGCGTGCTCATTCTGACCCTCTGAGATCTTGTATCTGGGGAGCCCCAGGGCCGTCGAGGCCTAGCGGGGGTGCCAGTCGCTTACACCTGACCTGCTGGTTGGGTCTGCACCGCTGTCGCCCCTCCTTTCTGCCCCCTGCTGTGCTCCTGGCTGCCTGCCGCTGCTGACGCCCACGTCTGTGTCTCCTCTCTCCCCATTCCCGGGCTGACTCCCATCTCTGGGTAGGAAGTGCCACCTGGGGAATCAGCAGGGACATCAGCAACCTTGTGTCCATTTTAAGGACGGTGGACCTGAAGCGGACCTCCCGCCTGGCCTGGGGGACGTCATGCCTGCCTCCCCTTCCTCTCTGGTTGCTGCAACGTGCAGTCCATGCTTTCCCACTGGGGGCTCACGATGGGATGCAGCACGAGAACAGAGCGTGAAGTACCTCTGTGGAAGCCAGTCCCAATTGCACTACCTCGCTAATTGTTCCTACCAATCCTTTTGATTACCTGGAGAGGAGGAAGCCTGTGGCGCTGGCGTGTTTCCAACAAGTCATGATTAATACTAAAGCACAGGAAGTGCGCCATCTTGATTAAATGTTCATCTCCGTGTAAACAGACCAGCTGAAGTATCTGGCTAGAAATAAGGAACTTTGTTTCCATTGCTTTGATTATTATGATTCCCTTGTAGTGGTGACAAATAAGCTGTTCCGTTTCCAACGAACGGTCAGGGTCCCCGTAGGACAGATGGCTCAGTTTTAGGACTTACAGAAGGACCGCTTACGTTGACAGATGCTACAGCATGGATGAACCTTGACAAATACTGCCTGATCTCACTGATGTGGAATGCCTGGAAGACGCAAATTTCATAGACACGGTAGATTATAGGTTAACAGGGGTGGGAGAGAGGAAGTGATTGCATAATGGGTATGGCGTTTCTGTTTGAGAGTAAAGGTATTGGTGATGGCAGCGCAATCTTGTGAAAGTAATTAATCCTACTGAACTGGACACTTGAAGGTGGCTAACATGGGAAATTTTGAGTTGTACATCTGTTACTACAATATTTTTTAAAGGAGTGGCAGGCAGAGGAGACCACGAGGGCGGAGGCAGGAGCCAGGGCGAGGAGCAGCAGCAGAATTGCTACCACCTGACAGCTGCTGGACTCCCCTGGCAGAGCTGGGTAGACAGCAGGAATCTCACCATCCCCAAGGTAAGCTCCTGGGGGGGGCACCCGAGTCAACAGCCTGAACCCACGCACCCCCTTTTTCTTCTCCTTTGCCACGTTGGCCAGAACCTTCCAGAGGCCTAGGGTGAGGAAAGCCATCAATGGTCCGCACAGGGCAGGAGGGACGAGGATGGAGGGTCCATCTGCAGAGGTGGGCGAGCAAACAGAAGAGACCCTGCTCCGAAGCACAGAGGGGGGCGGGGAGAGACCGAACCCCATAGACTAGGACCCAGCGGACCCCGGAAACAGCTGACCTCCTGTGTGTGGAGAGGAGGCAAAGATCCTCCCTGCCCCCCCAAAATATCCCCCAGGGGAAAGGAATTTGCATCATAATCGAAAGCTTACAAAGTCTCTAGATTATAGGAGCCCTCTCAATTATTTTACTTTGAATCACACGGTATTGTTTAGGGAAGAAATGCTGGCCTAAAAAATTGTTTCTCCTACTTTTGGCTGCACATTGGAATCACCTGGGGAGCTTTGAAAAATCCTGATGCCTGGGCCCACCCCCAGAGGATCTGATGCCGTTGATGCAGGCTGGGCCCTGGCATCAGGGTTTCTCAAAGCTCCCCTGATGAGCCATTCAATGTGCAGCCAAACGGTCCAGGGGTTAGTAATTATTCCCACGGGGTGGCCTCACAATTGCAAGGGCAGAACAGAGCAGAAAAGAAGCCTCTGAAAAATCAGTTTATGAATTATAAAAAGTGGTAGCTTTGTAGAGATCACAAATATACCCTAGGAGAAAGTAAAAATTCAGCCATCCTAATGCCATGCAAGAGGGTTCCCAGGCCTTGCAATACAATTTCCAGAGTGGGGAAGCGGATGTGGCATAAGCAGTTGGGCACCAGCCCACCACATGGGTGGTCCCGGGTATCGCCCCCCGTGCCTCCTAAAGAAGATAAGCAAGACGGTGAGCTGACATGATGGGCTGGCACGGCAAACTGACACAAAGAGGAGACGCAATGAGGAGAGAGCGGAAGTGGCTCAAGCAACTGGGCGCCTCCCTCCCACATGGGAGGTCCTGGGTTCAGTTCCCGGTGCCTCCTACAAAAAGAAAACCGAGAGCACACAACGAAAAGACATGGAGCAGACAGCGAGTGCTAACAATGAATGGGAGGGATAAATAAACAAAAGAAATCTTAAAAAAAAGAAAAATTCCAGGGTCAAGATCCTACACAATTCAAAAAGCGCTCTCTTTCAGACAACATAGTGTACTGATGCAAGGCCACCCCTGAACCCAAAGGGGGCTTTTCATGATGGGAAAGGAGACTCAAAGAGGAATTAGGAAGCCTCAGGCTTGATTGTGTCATTGACTGGCTGTGTGTCCTCAGGCAAGTCAACTGGCCTCTCTGAGGCTCAGTTTGGCCACCAGTAAAATGGAGATAACGGTAACTCCAGGAGACTGGGGGATTTTTCAACGTAAGGAGCACAGATGCACAGCTGTTCTGCTATCAGTAGCTCTTTACTATTCCCAGAAATCAAATACTCAGGAATGGCCTGAGCTTGGGGTGAGAGATGCTGGCTCGGTCTAAGCAAACGTGGGCAGGCGGCAAGAGAAGGGCCTTGCAGACCTCCCACACAGGGCCCAGCTCGGGGCAGCTCTCACGCCCATCATCCCATCTGCCCCAAGGCCGTGCTTCCCACGGATGCACGCTTCCGGCCAGTCCCTGGGTGCGCAGGGATGCTAAGGCAGGCCTTTCCTGGGAGACGTGGGCATCCTCTGGCCGCTCTGGCTGGAGGATTTCCCGAGGGCCTCGCTGAGCTTTCTTTGCCCGGTGACCCGCGGGCCTTTGGTGGGGCGGCAGCCCTCGGAAACGAAGCCCGGAGTGCTTACTGATTCCTGTGGTGGGAAGGCTCCCACTCGG
Organism: Dasypus novemcinctus; assembly: GCF_030445035.2. Classification (NCBI taxonomy): domain Eukaryota; kingdom Metazoa; phylum Chordata; class Mammalia; order Cingulata; family Dasypodidae; genus Dasypus; species Dasypus novemcinctus. The sequence goes on along the minus strand of NC_080691.1, from coordinate 23,601,042 downwards.
GTTGAGCGCCAGCTACCACCCTGCCCTGTACAGAGCTGGAAAGCGACAGAGAATCAGGCCCGTAAGCGGGGTGCGTCCGTGCCTGCCTCCACCCGGCCTTCTCGCTCTCCTTCCTTGGGGTCCGCCCCGCAGTGGGACAGCGGTCCCCACTGCCATTCGTTTTTCCCTCACACGATTAATCCCACCTTAGTATCTGCCTCTCAGAGGTCTAACACAGTGGGTGATTAAAAATCGGGCCCGTTAGCCTTTCCAGATTAATCCTAGTAGTGTGGCCTAATCGTTATCAGTGGAAACTAATGAATTTAAAACTAAATGAAACGGGATGCCAGGATTCCACATGCATTGCCCAAGTGACGCCTAAAAACTGTTGTGCAAATACTCTCTCCGAATTCAAAGTTCTGTGTTTGCTAACTGTTTGTGTTTGCTGTGAAGTTAAATAAAACCAGCTCCCAGAAGCTACCCATCGTTGGGGACCGTTCAGAACCGGCTAACCATCAGGGGAGGTGGCGTCCAGCCGCTCAGCTCGTGGCTTCTGTTCTACGTCCGAATTTGTCTCTGGCCTCCGGCAGGGCCTTACTCTGTGGACCTGGAAAGCCCCGCCTCCCCTCTGCACCTGTTTTCCCGTCTCTGAAAGGCATCCCGTGGGTAGCGTTGGCTCGTCCGTGGCTACTGACCGCAAGCGTGCCTGGCTGTGTAGTCTGCCGAGGCCGAGACCCGTGGCTGCCAGTGCCCCGGGAGCCTCCGCCTTGGGAAGGGCCACAGGCCAATGGGAGATGGGGCTGGGGGCGAGCACCCCAGCTTCCTCACCTCCGAACCTCGCCCAGAGGTGCCCAGGGGGTGCCCATCGCGGTCACCTGCTCCATACCCCGCCCTGAACCGGCTGCTCCTGCCTCCCTGCTTTGTTTCCCCACTCCCCTCCCAGTACCTGCTGGGGTCACCTTCCAAGCAAACTGCTTTCACTCAGATGCTCAGGGTCTGCTTCTGGGGGCGTCCAGCCAAGAGCCCTCCCAACATCGTGTGGATCGGACGCGTGGCTGAGCAGCCCTCCCCTGCGGCAGCCAATGTTAGGACGGGGGATTCCAAGAAAGGGGGTTTATGTTGGTGCAGAGGGCAGTTTCCCCTGCCCCTGCCCTGCCCCTGCCCCATCTGAAGTAAGCACAGCACCTGTTTGGAAATACCGTGGGCCCCAGGCCAGAGCTGCTGGGCTCAGAGCTCCATGGAGGCCCCCAATCTCGACGCTTCTTGTCCCTTCCATCCTCAACAGGCTATTCTGGGTGATAGAGTCCTTGTCCTGTTCAAAGGGGAGTGGCCCTTAGCCTGTACAGAGTCTTTTAGTGGGGCGTGGGGGTGGGGTAAATGAGACTCTTCCCAGGATCCAGAGAGCTGGAGGAAGTTGCTACAATGACACATTTAGGGGGAAAAATTCTTCCCTAAAAGTCAAGAACAGACAACCAAGATGTCGAGGAGTTTCCTGAAGCACTAGGCCAAGGGGAGAAGACAGAAATCCCCATCGCTGGCCCCTGCGCGGGCAGCCGCCCATCCAGAGGCATTTCCTTGGGCCCTAAGATCGTTTTATGGGCTGTTTGAGGAAAAGAAGCAAAATAAGGTTTTTGAAAAGTCCTCATCAGGTGCTTCCAAGACAGCGCAGAGCTCTGAGCAGAGGAGCCTGGAGTCTTCCCGTCCCTGGGCACGAGCCTCCGGGAGCATCCTGGAGCTCCAGGCGGTGCAGGGCCCAGGGCAGAGGAGGTCACGCTCCCAGGGACGCCAGGGGACCTTCTGGGCGCCGCTCGGCGGGGCTCATGAGTGGCTCGTTCTCGCCAAGGCACCGGGTGCTGGGCTGGGAGGACAGGGCAGGACCCCGTGTATCTTGGCAACGTCGGGGAAAGGGGTCTGTGAGATGGTCATCTTACAAAAAGGACATTTGCATCTCCCGTCCTTGCCAGGGGGAGAGGACCTCTTTCAGGATGGGTCCTCCAAGAAGACTAGGGCAGGAAACCTTCAGCTTCTGAATAAGTCAGTCAGTGTCTGTCTGTCTGTCCCTCTTAGAGACAAATAGAAAGAGGAGAAACGAGGGAGGTCCCGAAGTCGGGGTCCCTGTCCCAGTAGGTAGCAGTTAGAAAGCAGATAGAGGAGGGCGCACCTGAGCACAGAAGAGCTGAGCCCTCGGCTAAAGCCTGTCCGTCTTCAAAACTGGGGCTGGACTCCACTGTCCCCAAACTACCAACTTACACCATTAGCAGGGAAATTAGGTAACGTCTACAAAACGCTTCCCTCCGGTGAGCTATCACCTTACCAATATTCTCAATAGACCCCGTAAAGGCGCGCCGCCCGCAGTCTGTAGGGAAAACCTGGGCAGTAGGTGGCTTAGCCTCTTTCCTCTAATCGGGGGCCACCAGGTGCAGTTTGCCTGGACTCTCCTGGTTTTAGCACTGAAAGTCCTGCATCCTGGGAAACCCCTCAGTCCTGGGACAACCAGTTTGGTTGGTCACCCCAAGCACCCATACACACCCCCCGTCCCACTCCTGTAGTTTAAAATGGTATATATTGTTGCTGATTCAATTGCACCAGTTAGGCCACGCGCCTTCCTTTCTGCCACGCACAACGCTCCATTCCTATGGAATGCCCCATAAATGTCGTAACTGCCGTAGACACCCTGCCCCGACGCCCTTTACCGCCAGCGCACCCGTCCCTCATGAGTGCCACGGGCAGCTTCCAACCAATGACAACCTTTCCTGGAGAAATGACCTTAGCAAGTTAGGCTACATCACCTAGACACAGAGAGACCTGGGAGACTAAAACACCCGCCTCTGAGGTCGCCAGTAATTGACGGTCATGCAGTTTAGGCTCCAAACCGAGGCAAGCTTTGCCCGAGGCCCGTCTGGGCCCGCCCTTCCCCCCCCACCCCCCACTTCCCTCGCTCCTTTCTCCCCACTCTCCTGAAAGCTGGCCGTCCAGAAACCCAGCGCCTCTGAACCCCCGCGCAGGCTCTGCTTCCAGGGATCCCCGCCTGGGCCACCTGTCTTGCTGGGTACACTCCCTTCCGCGTCAGCTTTCCCTCCGTCCCATCTCTCGAACGGATAACCTCCTTTCGAGTGCCTGCACCCGGGATGAAGCCGCTGTCATCTTTACCCAGGAGACCACGCAGCCTCCTTGCTGTGCTCCTTATCCTCAAAGCAGCTATTGCTCTTCAGCTACCACTGAAGCTCTCGCCTACAAGGCTCTGCATGATCTGGCCCTGCCCATCTTTCTGGCTTCGTCCCTGCCCTGCTCACAGCATTCAAGCCCCACGTCCTCCTTTCTCTTCCTCCAGGGACACAGGTCCCTCCCCCCCACCACTGGGCCTTTGCACGTGCTATTCCCTCCAGCTGGCAGGCTGCCTCCATTTGGCTCAGGCTTATTCATCTCTCAGATCTTGGATGAAAGTGGTGGTTCTCTATTTTGCAATGTCTGGAGACCTTTTTGGACAGAGCCCAGGGCTTCTGCTCAACATCGTGCAAACAACAAGAACTATGCAGCCCAAAGCGTCAGGAAGCCTGAGGCAGAGCAACCCCGCTCAAATGCCCCTTCCTCAGAGCACCTTCCCCGAGCGCCTTAAGGTCTCCTTGGTTTCTCTCTCTCTCACTGCTCGATTCTCTCTCCTCATTCCACTTAAGCGTGATTTGGGCCAGCTGCACAGAATACACCTAGAATATTAATAAAGACCCTTGGGCATCCAGAATGAGCTAAACCACCCCATCTTCTGTCAGGTCTACAGAAGCAGACCCGACACAGGGAGTCTGGTGCCAGGAATTTATTCAGGAGAAAGCAAAACACTGCTGGGAGGAGCCAAAGGGGGAAGAGGAAAAAGCCAAGCAAGGGTGAAATTTCAGCAAAGCCTCAGCGTTAGCCCGATCCTGCAGGGGAGCTCTGGAGTATAAATTACACCTCAGAGCTGGTCCCAAATGGAGGCAAAGAGGCTGGGCCTTCACACTCCTGGACTGAGCAGTCAACAGAGGGCCACCCCAGAGAGGTGCCAGGGATGTGATCAGCTGTGGGTGCTGGCAGGCAGCTGTGGGTGCTGGCAGGCATCAGCTGTGGGTGCTGGCAGGCAGAGCAACCAATATCTTAGGAGCAGGGCACCAAGGGGTGCAGACCTGCAGGCTCCAGGAAGGCAATAGCCACAGAAGCCCAGGACGGGTGCACAGAAATGGTGAAAGAAAGGAGATCTGGGGAAGCGGACTTGGCCCAATGGATAGGGCATCCGCCTACCACATGGGAGGTCTGCGGTTCAAACCCCGGGCCTCCTTGACCCGTGTGGAGCCGGCCCATGCGCAGTGCTGATGCATGCAACAAGTGCCCTGTCACGCAGGGGTGTCCCCTGTGTAGGGGAGCCCCACGTGCAAGGAGTGCTCCCCGTAAGGAGAGCCGCCCAGCATGAAAGAAAGTGCAGCCTGCCCAGGAATGGCGCTGTACACACAGAGAGCTGACGCAGAAAGATGACGCAACGAAAAAGAGACACAGATTCCTGGTGCCGCTGATAAGGATAGAAGCAATCACAGAAGAACACACAGCGAATGGGGAGGGGGGGAAGGGGAAAGAAATAAATTAAAAATAAATCTTTAAAAAGAAAAAAGATCTGGATGAAGTGCCGACCATGCTAATCTGCCAAACGCCCGGTCATCTGGTTGGAATAAATAACCACACGAAACTCTTCCGGATCTGCAAAGTGCTGGATCCTGATTTGCCTACTTCTGTCCAAGGGGCAGCAGAAGAGGACGATGGGTGTTGAGTATCTACTGGGAGTCAGAAGTTGGGGCATGTTCTAAATGGGCATTATTTGTACCAAATCCTTGCAAACTATTTTTGCCACTCATGCCCTCCCATCATAAAAGGCTATAGGCGCCTCTCCCTTCTCATGGTTTATGTTCCTGCAAAAGTTGTTCATAAAAAGAACATCTGTCTATCGAATCCACTTGACTTAATCAGCTCAGAGGCGTTCCTTCCCTTCCCATGAAACTGCTCTGCCTCTTGGAGCAGCTAACCATTTCCAGAATCTCTGTTAAGCCATGAATGAGATTGGCAATATTTGAGAACTTCCTAAAGTTGTTTCCAAAATTCTATACATTGGTGCGTTTTTTTTGTGAAGAGGATCTGTTGTTCTTATTTGATTATCCAAGTGGCCCATGAATGAGTCTGAACGTAGGGGTTTCTCTCTTGGGCGGCCCTGAATTACCCATATTAGGATTTCTTAAAGCAGGGCCTGCCGCCATCTTGGGTCAGGGAAGGTGTCTGAACGGGGCATGAAGGAGATTGTTTCCCCTGTGGGAGATGGAAGGGAGGGAGGGCTGATGGGGGCTGGGACTGATTGGTGAGCTATGGGAGACAGCTGACCTCAAGCCCAGTCCCAAGGGCCCTAAAAAGGCTTCCCAGCGGTGCCGAGCACCTCAGGTCCCTTTCGAGCACCTTGTCTTTACCCCGACACTGCTCTGGTGGCCAGTTCCATAGTGGCTGTGGCGGGCTTGGTGCAGGTGAAGGTGTGGCAGTGCCTCGCCTCAGACTGCTCGGTGCACCTCTGACCTGGGGCTGGAGGATGACTTTGGCGATGCGAGGCCCTCATCCGTGCACAGCCGAGAAGTGGGGGGAGTGTGGTCGCCATAGGGTCACCCTGGCCAGTGGGAGATGGCAGCCAACGGACACATGCTTCCCTCAGTTATGCCCTGGGCAGATGCTCCTGGGATGCATTTCGTGAAGTTTCTTTGGTCCTGCAGGGTGAACCCCAGTTGCCGGGAGTGGCGGCCACCTCGGGAACCCATTCCTGCATCTCCTCCTTCCTGCCCCCTAGGACCGCTTCCCAGATGAACTCTCTGCACACGAACCCTGGCCTCAGGCTCGTCTCCTTTCCTTTTCAAACCCGGGCTAAAGCATTCTGGATGGGAGTCCACAGTGCAGGGCGGTGGGCGTCTCCAGGGAGCCCTCCGTGCGTCGCCCGCGTGGACTGACGGAGCTCCCTGTGAGAGGAGAGGAGAAAGGTGCGTCTGAGAGCAAACCATTAGCCACCGCTCAGGGAGGATGCTGAACAGCTCTAGCTCCCGAAACTCCTCAGACGTGGGACAGCTGTTGGCGGGGAAACTTGCTGCCGCAACAGCCCCCACCCCTGCCAGATAAAAACACTCCCCCTGCCTATCCACGCCCGAGAGCATCACCCCCAGGAGGGTGTCGTCCCCATACGGGGTCATCCCTGGGGGGACATCATCCCCGCAGAGGCATCATCACGCTTAACAGCACCATCGCTGTAAGACCATCATCCCTGTTTGAGCATCATCCAAGTAAGGGCATCGCCTGCACCAGCAGCACCCGTGCAACAGTATCCTCCCTGCAGGAACATCGTCCCTGTTTGAGCACCATTCATGTAAGAGCGTCAGCCTTGTACAAGCATCATCCACATAAGTGTATCCCCCTGCACCAGCATCATCATGTAAGGGCATCCCCCTGCACCAGCGTCAACCCTGTAAGGGCATCACCCTGTAGGAGCATCACCCCTGTAAGAGTCAGATCTCACAGTCTTATCACCAAAGCATAGGGCTTTGAATCTCACCCACCAATTTGTGACCTTGGAGCAAGTGCCTTGGACTCTGAGTGTCTCAGCTTTATCATCTGTAAAACAGGGATCATAAAAGTGCTGGCCTCACAGTGCTGTCAGAAGGCTTATGCGAGGCTCTGCCTGCGAGCAGTTTGCTGCCTTGCCTGCCTACTGATTATGCAGTGAATGAAACGGAAGTCGAGTGGTTCCCACCAAGGAAGCAGTACTAGAAGGGAGGGCAAGGGGAGTCTCCCAGGAGCTGGGAAAGTTCTGCTCCTTGACCTGGGTGTGCGTGCTTTGTGACAATTCAGTGTGTGCTGACGTGTACACTCCTCTGTATGTATGCTATACTTAAATAAGAAGTTTAAAGACAAAATATGTTAGCTCTTATCACAGGTTGGTGGTATTATGATATTGTAACCCATAGAAGAGAGCGTGGGAGTTCTTATGTGAAGAAACTAGTGGTTTTGCATTGGGCCAATTTTTACTGGGCATGCCAATGAGCAGGAGACTAAACCCCCAATCTGGGACAACTCCCAAGAGGGTAAAAATGGGCTGCTTACTTGCTGCATGATTTTCCATCTCAGGACCTCAGTTCTCTGTCAGTCAAATGCAAAGAATTTAGCCCTGCCTAACTCCAAAAGTTCAGTTATCCCCCCTTTTACTGAAGGGGAAACTAAGGACCAGAATGGATCACTCCAAATTAACAGGCACTACAGCTTTTGGAAAGACACAGACTCTGTCATTCTCTTTCTCACACCTTCTACTATAGAACCCTTATGAAGCAATAGAAGAAACTGTATCATTGATGTGGTGACAGTGGTCACTGGAGTTGCTGAGGGCAGGGAGAGGGAAGAAGAGGTGTGATATGGGGCATTTTCGGGACTTGGAGTTGTCCTGAATGATATTGCAGGGACAGATGCTGGACATTATATATCCTGCCATAACCCACTGAATGGACTGGGAGAGAATGTAAACTATAATGTAAACTATAATCCATGCGGGGTAGCAGTGCTCCAAAGTGTGCTCTTCAAATGCAATGAATGTGCCACAAAGATGAAGAGGTTGTTGATGTGGGAGGAGTGGGGTGGGGTAGGGAGGGGGGTTTATGGAACCTCTTATTTTTTTTTAATGTAACATTTTGTCTGATCTATATATCTTTTTTTTAAAAAGATAATAAAATTTAAAAAAAAAAAACACAGCAAGAAGAGCTGGCATGTGTGAATTCTAATACAGAACCAGGCACTGTTCTAGTACTTTTCAATTCTTAGCTCATTTAGTACTCAACCCTTCATGGAAGGTGTTCTTGTGCCCATTTTACAGAGGAAGAAACTAAGGCACAAAGAGTCAAGGTCACGCCAGCAGAGCCCAAGCCCGTCCCTGCCGCTCTTGCAGCTTGGGGGGGTTGCTCCCACCCCCACTGCCCTTCCCCCTCCCCCCACCCATGCCTTTAGCCAAGCTGGGTCCCTGCCAACTCCCGGCTGTCACAGCATTCCCACCTTTGATCACCAGGCAGCGTGCTTGAAGTGCCGAGTCTCCCAGATGTTGGGCTGATCAAAGGCAGCTGTTGCCCGGACCTCCCCAGAGCCCACGATTATAGATGCACATATGAGAGCGGCGGGAGGGAGGGTGAGACGAAGGCTGGCGGACGGAGCCGGGCTGGCCGGGGCCCTTCCGCTGTCACTGCAGGTCTCAGAAGGCCGGGGTCCATCCACATTTGGCAAAGAAGCCCATGCCAGGCGCCGGTGGGAATGGCTTAACTCTGGAAATGCTGGAGCTGGAGAGAAGGGCCCTAGGTTCCAAATGAGACGGAAAGCAAAATCTCAGATTAATGTAGACGCTGCCCCGACTTTAACCATGATGAATCCCATTCGAGGTACGTGACTCTCACCATGAACTCCATCTCTTCTTATGGAGGGTCAAGAGCTGAATTTTATGTCCAAGATAAATTAGTTAAAAAAATAGAGCGTGAACCTGTACAAAATGACTTGGAATTTTTTTTTTGGCTTTTAATACAGTTATAAGAAGAGAGAGAAAAAAAGACTGGAAGAACATAACACTATAATATTTGCAGTGGTCCTACCTGAACAGGGAGAAAACCTTTCCTTAGAATCTTTTTCTTCATTCAATGATTCAACAAAATTCATTGAGTGTATCATCAAATGACCGTATGTAAGATCTATTGAATGTTTACCGGATTCTAGAAACTGGTTTATCTCTGTTTCACATATTTAACATATATTATTTTTTGTAGAGAGAATTTTAAGATTTGGTTGAATATGTAAAAGTGTATGCGTTTGGATACTCATTTTCTAAAAGACAGGCTATAACTATATAAACTAGATGATAAAGATATACAAGATAAAAGGCTGAGAAAATGAGCTGGAATACTCTAAGAACACTCCTAAAAGGTGGTGAGAAGCATCCACTCCTCAGTCCCCAGTACCTGCAACCTGACTGGCAGGTGACAAACCCCATGTCCCTCCCTTGACCCCATTTCCACTTCCTCTGGGGCCCAATGGACATTGAAGTTGCCCTGGGAGCCCCCGAGGCAGCACACCCCAGGGGAACCTGCGGCCACGGCAGCTACATTTGCTGAGTGTGTGATCTGTGCCCAGCATCTCACAGACATTATTTCTAACCCTCAAGTCCACTGTTTTCAAGAGTTGAGGAAACTGAGGCCCAGTAGGGCTAGGGACAGAGGTGTGCTGGAGCCAGCTCATACCGGGTCTTGAGAGCCGATGGTCCAATTTCCGGGAATTTTGTGAGCCAGCTGTTACGTCACCATTATTAAAATTCATTTTATAAACTTACCGGTCAATAAATTATATTAAAAACAAAAGTAATAATAATACTCAAAAGCCATCACTTCCTAGTTATTTGCTGGGTTTTACTATGCTCTATGCTCTTGAGGTTACTCTCCTCGGATGGGAGTATTTATACCACAGAAATTGGCAAATGATACATATCAGGACTCTTTAATTTTTTCTCCTGAGAGCCGTTTTAAACATTTACCACCACACACCGCAGGCATTGTTGGAGCTGAGCACTGAAACACGTAAGCTCTTTCTGCTTCTAGAACCTGTACTCTGGCCACCTGCACTGACACTATTGTCTTAGCCTGGCCTCAGGACAGGAAGAAATGCAAAGTCCTCGTGAGCAGAGATGGGCCATTCTATCTGAAATGAAAAGCGCATGGACTGAGTCCTGTTTCTTTGATGCTACTTTAATCAATGAAAGCTTCACAGGAAGGCCCCAGCCCCGATTCGCCCCTGGCTTTTTTGGGCACATAGCTGAGAACTAGCAAATGATGATGATAATCACTGCTCCCTTTTTTGAGCACTTGCTGTATGCCAGGCTCTGTGCAAATCATTCTAAAGGAATTATCTTCTACATTCCCAGCTACAGATGTTGGTACAGAACTTAATTTTTCTCATTCCTCTCATCAAGGCCCAAACATTACATGAATCATTAGCTTTAGGAATAGAAAGGCAAACTGAAAAACAATTCATAAACAACCTAATTGTTCTCTCACTAGAGACAGTGTCTGTTTTTAGTCCCGAAATAAGCCTTTTCCCAAGACATAAGAGCATTGGCAGCAGAGTTGTTGATAAACGCTTTGCCACGTCCTGGCGTGAACAGCTGGCTTCTCACCACGTCTCACCCTCCTGGGTATTGTATAGGTTTGAGAGATTTGAAGTTAGAGCGACCCTGTCACTCCCCTGCCCCAAATCTCTCTCGTGGCAACCCAGAGTTCTCGGGCAAATGTCCAAAGTCCTTAGCGAAGTCCAGGGTCCGATTTGACTGGGTGCGGGCTGAAGTCTGCAGTTCAGCCTCCCCGGATTCCCGCTCTCAGCCTTTATGATCCCCCCACAGCACACTTCTCAGGCCCCCAGCGCCACTCCTCCCACGCTCAGCCCTGCTTCCCGTCCCCGGGGATGCCTTCGTTCTGCCTGCCCCGGCCAGCGCCTTCTCCTTGCAGCCTCACCTCTGCCATCCTCCTCCTGTTCGCTTCCACTGGCCAACCTGGAGGGAGGGAGCCTCTTCCGTGGCCTTCAGACCCTTATTCAAACCACAGGAGTGGAATGCAAACCATCTAAAAAGGAATGCTGGGACAATAACCCATCCAAATGGGCTTGGTCCCAATTGGAGGGGGCATGTCCAGGAAACCGGTCCCCCCCTACTGCCATGTACCAGCTGAGCAGCCTCTCCGCTAACCCTGCCTTAGCCCTCATCATTCTGGACCCCAAACGTCTCTTTCTATGTCTCACCCTTGAGCTTGTGCTCAACTGGAGGGCAGGAACTGTGGCTTGCTTACCTTGATCAACAAATATTTTCTGAGTGCCAAATGGGATTCACCTGTACTGCTTACTAGCTCTGAGCCTCATCTGTGAAATGGGTCGATAAAAACGCATGCCTTGTGGTTTGGCTTAAAAGGGACACTGCACGTAAAGTACGTCACATGGGCTGGCACCTCAGGACCCTCCAGAAATGGTAGCTGTTTGTTATTTTGTGTGTCGGTTGAAAGGAGCGTTTTCCCCAGGATGGAAGAAGAGACGAATCGTGCCGTGCCAGACAGCCCAGCCAGGTAGCAGATGGCCATGCCTCGATGTTCCCAGACTGGAGTCTCCAGCCCGTCTGCCCTGGCCCCCTAAGAGCCTGAGACCAAAGAAGGGGCCAATCCATCACCAGGACTTTAAAGGCCAGTCCGGTCTCATACGCCATGTCCTCCCAATGTTTCTTTTAGCTGTATGGTAACACCCATTTGTTTAAAACTCGCAGCAAATACATCTTGGAGCGGACTTTGATCCCTGGCAGCTGTGTATGTGTGAGTGAGGCAGAGTCCCAGGGGCAGAGAAAGCCCAGAAAGGAGGAGGGCTGGACATGTCTCTCTCATACCCTCTGGCCTTGGCACGTCAGCCCCCAAGCTCTAAATAAACTAGAGAGATGATAGAGAGATAGGGTACCCCAGTGGACTGCGCATGGAGGCAGAACCATGAGCGAAAGCCCAGGCTCTGAGGTCGGGAGGGTCACGGGCTCCGATCCTGATTCCGCCACTTCCCAGCTGTGTAACCTTGGGCAAGGCATTCACCCTCTCTGGGCATCACTTTGCTCATCTACAAAATGGTCGTGGTAATAGTTCTTGAAGCTGGTGGTTTGCAAAGGAGTAAGTGGAATCATGCAGGTCAAGTGCTTAGAACAAGGCAGTAGCTTCGTTCGAATGGGCAGATTTCATATTTTGGCTCTGCTTGAGAGAGGAGAAAGCCTTGTAATGAAAAGCATAAGGTCAGGCAACCTGTCTAGCCGTGAGCCGTGGTGAGTCATTTCCCACCTGCTGAGCCTCGGTCTCCTCATCTACACCGTGGTAATCCTAAGAGTGCCCAGCTCATCGGGTGGTTGTGGAAGGTAACTACGGCAATACTCCAAAGTGTTTCAACAGTAGCTGGCACATGGTATGCCCTCCGTAAATCCCACCTTCACCATCCTCGCGATCAATAGCGGCGGCCCCGGCAGTGAGACCACAGGCTCTGTCTGCACTTCTCTGAGCGGAGTCTTACCAGAAAAATGGCAATTCCTGCCTCACAGAGTTGAGGTGGGGATGGAGTGAGATTGCTGGGAGGGAGCTGGCATTTTGAGGACAAAGGGCGGGATGGAGTGTGGGCCCGTGTAGCTTATCTTTTCCTCAGTTTCCCCAACCTGGCACACAGGAAGCTTCCCCCACCCGGCGATTCAGACATGAGGTGTGACCCCACACACACGTGGGAGGCAGGAAAGGCTCTATCTTCCTTCCATTCTCCTTGAGAATGTTTCCACTTCCTGGAGCAGCGTAAGATGGCGGGAGGGCAGGGAGGCTTTGGTTTTCCTCCTGTGCCTCCCCTCTCCAGCGTCAGGAGGGGCGAGGTGGGTGAAGGTTTTCTCTGATGGGTCTGAAACCCTGACACCCACACCCGGCGGAGATCCACCATGCTGCCCCCACTCGCCACTACCATCCCCATCCAAGCACCATCACCATCCCAACCCAGCAGCCACCTCCATGGTCTCCTTGTACAGAAAAGACCCAGCATCCATTCTTGTCTCCTTCTTCCATAACAGGACCCTTGAGTTTGTCAGGGGTGGCAACATGTCTACCTGAAAAACTACATTTCCCAGCTTCCCTTGTAGCTAGTCATGTGACTGAGTTCTGGCCAATGGTATGTAGGTAGAAGCTGTTGAGAGGGATTTCTGGGAAAACCATTATGAAGGTGTTGATGGGCAAGGACTTTTGCTCTTCCTCCTTTCTTCCTGAAATGAGAATATGATGGTAGAGCTATGTAGCAACTTCTTTATTACTACTCTTCCATTTTCAACAAATATCACCTCTACCTCATGAGCCATTATGGCTGCCCCAGCTCCTGCCATAATTTCTCCATTATAAGCAGGAGGAAGGAGAAAGCATTCTCTTTCTCTTGAGATTCAACCTAGGGGAGAGGATGTAACTCAAATGGTTGTCTTGCTTCCCATGTATGAGGTCCCAGGTTCAATCCCCAGTACCGCCTATAAACAAAGAAATGAAAAAGCCAAATCTCATTGGGGAGCAGATGTAGCTCAGTGGTTGAACACCTGCTTATCATGTATGAGGTCCTGGGTTCAATCTCTGGTACCTCCTAATAATAAGAAGATTCAACTTAGAAGGTGAACACCTAGATTTTCTGCTCATACCTCATTGACCAGAGCTAAGTCACATGGTCACACCTAGTCACAAGAGACCTGGGGAAATACAGCCTTTATCTAAGGAGGCATGTACCCAGAACTGAGGGTGGAGGGGAGATGGGAGCAGTCTCTGCCATAATCACCAAAGAAGGAGCCAAGTCCCCATTGCTGGGGACAAGTATTACATCTGCCCAACCCAGCTCTTACCACATCCTTACTTTCTTCTCAGCACCCAAGACATCACTCAAAATCTCCTTTCTAGGTTGCTCCAAGGTCTTATTTTGTCACCTTTCTGAAGTCCTGTGAAGACAGCCAAGCTTTCACCCCCTTCTCCTTCCTTCCCATTCAACGTCACTGCCCTGTTGCTTTTCTTCCCGCCCCCCCCCCCAACCTTCCCCAGGTCCTCATGCCACAAGAATGACCGACAAATGGATCATTCTCTTTTTCCCTTCCTACTAATGGGTAATGGGCTCTTCATTTCCTAATCTAAACCCCCAGAACCCTAGGCATTGGGCTCTGGGGACAACAAAAATAACAACCAAAGCAATAGTAATAATTATAACACCTAAATAGCCTTATTGAGCATTTACTGGGTGCCTGTTTTCGAGCACTTTCAGCATTTATCCAATTACTCTTCCCAACCACCCTGTGAGGGAGGCCTCTTCCACCTTCACTTTACAGATGAGAGAATGAGGTGCAGAAGGGTAAAACCCTGCCTTAAGGTTCCAGAGCATCATCCCCACTGGAACAGCCTACATTTTCTAGTGAAAAGCACACTGCCCTTGCCACCTGCAGCTTGACAATGGCAGACTGAGCCTGGGCCACCACTTTCTACTCCCTCCGTGTGTCTAGACATAGGACAGGAATTCATAACCATGCTAAGAAAATGGAACAAAACAAAAACCAGGAAGGAGCGCCACCTCCTTAGGCTTTGGAGTTTCCCAGTTTGCCCCTCCAGCTCCACTTGGTGAGTGAACTCTGGTGCTCCAAGGAGTGTTCCTCAGGCTCCCCTGCCCTCCGGCTCCTGGCTGGCTTTGGCTGGCATGAGGCCCCAGCAGGAGAACTGGCAGCAGGAGGAGAGGTCAGGGGGGTTAACTCCCCTGGCGGCCTCCCAGCTGGGCCGCTGCAGTCCTCTCCTGAACCCAGGGCTCCTGTTGGAAAGCCTCCTCCTACCACTGCAGTTCTCCCTAGATCTTGGCCATTGCTTAGTCATCATGGGTCCTCCAGAAAGCAGATGTCCAAGCAGAATTAGAAGTCAAGAGCTTCATCGGGGGAACTGCCTAAGAAGATAAAAAGCCTGAGCCTCAGCAGAGTTGTAACACCTACTCTCCGGTTCATTGGACGTACCCAGGTCAGCTAACAGGGAGGTGAGGATGGTCAACCACCACACCAGGCAACCAAGAGTGTCTAGAACTGCAAGCAGGAGAATCGCATCCATCAGCCATGTAGGATCTAAACCCCCTCTCAATTGAGAGGTGGAGTGGACATCACCATCCCAGGGTCCACAGGATGGAGGAATAGCATATGGATTGGAGTGGACTTGCTAGCATTCTACCGTAGAACTATTGTGACTCTAGCAATGGAAGGAATCGCATCACTGATGTTGGGACAGTGGCCACGGGGGTTGCTGAGGGCAGGGATGGGGAAGAAGAGGTGTGATGTGGGGGCATTTTCGGGACTTGGGGTTGTCATGAATGGTATTGTGGGGACAGATGCAGAACCTTGTACGTCTGCCATGGCCCTCTGGATGGACTGGGGGAGAGTGTAGACTACAGTTTAAACTGTATGCGGCATAGCAGTGCTCCAAAACATATTCACCAAATGCAATGAATGTGCCATGCTGATGAAAGAGGTTGTTGATGTGGGAGGAGTGGGGGTGGGTGGGGAGTGGGGATATGGGAACCTCTTGTATTTTTTAATGTAACAATTTGTGTGATCTATGTATCTTTAACAAAGAAAAAACAATTTAAAAATTTGCTAAAAATAATAAAAGAGAAAAAACATTCCAATTACAATGCACGTTTGACACCTGTGCAGGCAGGAGGTGGGGGAGAGGGGAGAGGCACCTCTGACCGCAGCTCAGCTCTGAAGCTTCCAGCAGCCCACTGGGAGCCCCAGAACAGAGATGGTCCAGAAGAGGAGTCCTTCTCCGGGCAGAAGTGGCCCAGTTCCAGACCCCGCCTTGCTCTGTTGTTGGCCAGGAGCAGCCTGAGGCCCCAGCTTGGAAACCGCTGCAGGTCCGAAGCAACGGCAGCTGCAGGCTTGCGGACACCTGTCCTTCTTGCGGCAGGTTGCCGGGTAAGGAGCTCTGAGTGGCACCAGCCCGTAGCCGCCCTCGCTCTCTCCCCCCACCTCTGGAGACGGCACCGGCTCCCACTCTTGCCAAGGTCCCAGCTGCCTCGTCATTTCTCAAGGTTCCCTTGACCCTGCTCACACCTTTATGAGCAGCCCCTCCGTTGAACTCTCCTCAACCACCCACTCCATGTGTGCCAACGGTTTCCCACTGAGACTCAGAACGGTGCCGGGCAGCTCCCTGCAGCCTGCCTGAGGCTCCAGGCAGGTCAGATACCCAGCGATGAAGGGCTGAGCACCATTAGTGTGAATTCCAAAAAGAGATACTGATTATGTTTGTAAACTGGTCTGTTCCTCTGGGCAGAATACCCTTGTAATTTGTATTAAATTCAGAGGCTTCACTTTTACTTTATTGCATCAAAATTAGGACTTTGATTCCACCAAGTCATTAGGGCATGCAGGGTTGATTCCCCGCCCCCCTTGGTGGTGATATAAGGGGCTAATCAATCAAGAATGAGAGAGAAGTAGATACACAGAGAAGATACACAGAGGATCCTGCAGCTCCGGGAAGAGAGAG
Organism: Dasypus novemcinctus; assembly: GCF_030445035.2. Taxonomy (NCBI): domain Eukaryota; kingdom Metazoa; phylum Chordata; class Mammalia; order Cingulata; family Dasypodidae; genus Dasypus; species Dasypus novemcinctus. Next base: position 23,584,924 of record NC_080691.1, on the reverse strand, counting down.
GAGCCATGCACTGACCTGGTGAAGAGAAGAGAGCAGCTGAGCCAGGGAAGAAACAAGCCTCAGAGGAAGAGAGACGACCCCTGTGCCAGCCTACAGCTGGGTTCAGAAGAAGCTGGATCCACGGAGCCAAAAGAGGAAAAGGAAGGCACAACCCTTGCAGGCGTCACCCACCATCTTGCGTCAACATGTGACAACAGACTTTAGGTGAGAAAGCACCTCTTATGGTACCTCGAGTTGGACTCTTTAGGGCCTGGTAACTGTAAGCGTCTACCCCAGATAACTACCCTTTATAAACGTCAACAGCTTTCTAATACTTTGCATCAGCACCCCTTTTGGCTGACTAAAATATAATTAGGCACAACAAACAAAAATGGGCATAGCCCCTGCCTTCAAGAATTTAGTCCAGTGAGGCAGAGCCCTGTGCTTGCCTGGTCCCCAAGGCTTCAAGTGTGGAGCCAGAGCCAGGGGTTCAGCCCGGAATTTGTCCTCTTCCTTCCATTATATGAATACATGATGAATCCCACCTGGATTATTCATGTTTATAGCAACGTAGAGTCAGGCATAACATAAATATACGTATAAGATGGAGGCCAAAGTCCTCGGAGGCCGAGTGCCCACAGCCCCAAGTGCCCTGGTTACTGCTGGGGGCTCGGGGGTCGGTCCCGCGGGGCAGCTCTGGGAGATTGTACAAAACATGCCTCTGAGCCGTCCTCTGTCTTAGTTTGCCAGGGCTGCTACGACAAATGCCACACACTGCTGGGCTCAAACAGTAGGCATTTATTGGCTCCCAGTTGTGGAGGCTAGAAGTCCAAACTCAGGGTGCTGGCAAAGAACCAACAGGCCCTTTGTCAAAGTATCAACCTCAGCAAATCCTACTGAACCCTAAGGAGGAGGCGGGGGCCGCCCACCTTCTTGGAGGAACCCTGCCACCCATCAGCTAGAACCTGCCCCCTCCCCTTGAGCGTAACCCATTGCGCGAATCGATTTCTTTTTGCAAACGTTCATGTAAGCACAGGGTGTCACAGCTTCCAGAATGCTTTGCTGACTGTTCTGTCCTTCATTCTCACCCCAACACCGAGGAGAGGGGTATGGCACGCTGTATCTCCCCCACCCCACCTGCCACGTCCCCACCCCCTGAATCTGGCTCGAGGCTGCTCTGAGCAATGGAGTATGGCGGAAGGGACACTCAGGACTTGTGAGGCTGCTCAGAAGAGTGGGACTGTTTCTGCTGGTTTCTCGTGCCCTCAGAGAAGCGCACCCTTGGATCCCAGCCAGCAAGGTGTGAGGAAGCCCAAACAATCCGGTGCGGAGAGACCACAGGGAGAGGCTGGCGGGAGAGGAGCGGCGCCCCCGGCCACAGCTGACATCCGCCCCCAGGCATGCGAGTGAAGAGCCTTCCCAGGGCTCCAGCCCAGGCCCCACACATCAGGAAGAGAGGCAAGCCCCCTCACCCGCTACCCGCATGCTCTGAAGACTTCCTGACCCCCTTCATCCACCAGCATAATAAAGAGATATTTTATACCGCTAGGTTTTGGGATAATTTGTTGGGCAGCCTTATTCATGAGAACAATAGGAAAGGCATTTTGCAGATAGGGAACCGGATACTCAGAGAGTTGGAGTGACTTTCCCAAGGTCACACAGCTGACTAGTAGCTGAGTCAAGTTTGGAACTCGGGTTTGCATCTAGAGGTTTGCCCCACCTACCCATCGGTGCAGAGAACACCAGGCTAATTTCTTGGACCACAGACCAGATCAGGGAGGATCAGTCATAACCCCAAGGGCACTCGGATTCCAAATCAAGTGCTTAATCTCTAAGCCAGGAAGCCAACTTCCCTGTTGGAGGTTTTCAGCTTGGTTTCCTCGAGCACCAAATTTAAACCCCCTTGTGGTGCATGTAAATTGCAATTGTCGGTGACGGCCACGGTAAACGACGGCCACGGCAAACAGCCCCTCAAACAGTGGTTCCTGAGGACCCTGGAGACATCCAGACACTACAAGCAGGGAAGACAATCTTAGGAATTCAGCACCCTATCAATGGGCCTTACTTTGCGATTTATGTCCCCCAGTGTAACAGAGTTAGACTCATTATAGTTTTCCTATATATGGCTCTTCTGCCCTTTACTTGAACCTATAATTAGCACAATACTTATTGAATACATGTCGCAGGGACTTAAATCTTTGGTCTGTTCACGTACATTTGAGCCCTGAATCTCAGCAGAGTTACAACACCTACTCTGCAGTCCATTGGACTTGCCCAGGACAACCAAGAAGGAGATGATGATTGACAACAACCATCCCAAGGAACAGAGTATCTGCAACTCGGCAAGCAAGACAGCTCCATGCATCTGCCCCATGGATCTAAGCCCCCTCTCAAGTAGAAACAGAGTGGGCATTGCCATCCTGAAATCCTCAAGATTGGGGAATGAGCAATGGACTAAAGTAGACTTATTATTATTCTATTATGGGCTTAATAGTAGTCTAGCAATGGAAGAATGTGTATCACTGATAGAAAGGCAGTGGCCATCAGAGATTCTGAGGGGAGGAAGAGAGAAGAATATATGTAACATGGGGGTATTTTCAGGACATTGGAATTGTCCTCCATGACATTGCAATGATGGACACAGGTCATTATACATTTTGCCATAACCTATAAAGTTGTGCTGGGCAGAATGTTAACTATAGTCCATGGTTAGTAGCAATGCTTCAACACGTGTTCATCAATTGTAATAAATGTACCACACTAATGAAAGATGTTGCTAATGTGAGAAAGTGTGGGAGAGGGAGAAGGTGGGGTATATGGAAGCCCCCTATATTTTTTATGTAACATTTATGTAATCTAAAGCTTCTTTAAAAATAAAATAAAACGAATTTAAAAATGAAAAAAAAAATTGCAATTGCTGAAAAGAAAATCCCCAAAATGCGGGGCTGCTCTGGGAAATGGGAATCCTGGCTGACTTCATACATATCTTGTAGCTGTGGCGCTGGACACAGAGTAAGTGTGCTCATTGCAATCCATTTGTATGTCCCACCCAGTATGGACTATATGAACCCCATAGGGACCCCATGGCCCCCTCTGTACCCCATGGCCCCTGCATGGACCACATGGACCAATCCAGACCTGTATGGACCACATGCACCCACATGGTTCTCATGGCCCCATAGGAACCACATGGATCAGCACAGACCTAATGGTCCCACACGGACCACATGGATCTGTACAGACTACATGAGCCCGTATGGACTCCATGGACCCTTCTGGACTATATGGACCCACATGGCCCTCATGGACACTGTATGATCCCATATGGACCCACATGGCCCTCAGGGACACTGTATGATCCCATATGGACCCACATGGCCCTCAGGGACACTGTATGATCCCATATGGACCCACATGGCCCTCAGGGACACTGTATGATCCCATATGGACCCACATGGCCCTTAGGGACACTGTATGGACCCATATGGATCCACATGGCCCTCAGGGACACTGTATGATCCCATATGGACCCACATGGCCCTCAGGGACACTGTATGATCCCATATGGACCCACATGGCCTTCATGGATACTGTATGATTCCATATGGACTGCATCACCCAGGCTCCCTTATGCTCTGCTTTCCTGGTACATTTAGCCAATGAAAGGCTCCAGCAGATCATCAGAAGGTGGGAGAAAAGACAGAGGTGCTCCCGTCGGCACCCCCCATCCATGCCCAGGCCCACCACAGTGCTGATGCCTCTCCATGCCCACAGCTCCTCTCTGAGCAGCCCCCCAAGCCCATTCCCTCCTCCCCCCCTTTAGGCTGTGCTCCCTCCAGAGGCTCTAGGGAAGAACCTTCCTTGCCTCTTCCCACTCTGGTGGCTGCTGCCATTCCTTGGCTTGCGGCCACATCCCTCCAGTCTTCAAGGCCAGCATCTTCCAATCTCTCTGCTTTGTCTTTGCCTGGTTTCCTTCTCTCTGTGGGTAAAGGCTCCCCATGCCTCTCACTTATAAGGATCCATGTTAATCCAGGATAATCAGTCTCAAGATCCTTAATTTAATCACATCTTCAGGAGTCCTCTTTTGCCATACAGAGCACAACCTCAGGTTCCGGGGCTATCCTAACTTTTGGGGGCCACTGTTCAGCCTGCCACAGTCTCCCCCAAGGAAGGTTCCTAAGTTCCTCGGATGACTCAGCATTTCCTCACCCACACCCCTGTAGACTGTCCCTCCATCAAAGTATCCTCAAAACCTCAGTGGCCCGTCCCTGCTGGGACCCTGACCAGCAGTGTCCCTGCCAGCCTCTCAGGCAGATTTCCCTGCATTAAGCCCCCCAGCCTTTCTAACTTCCTCTGGGTTTGAATCCATGTATGGGTTTGTTGAGCAGGGTCCTGCTGGCCGGAAGACAGGCTTTTGTTTCCCTACTGGGCAAAATCAAGACTAAGTTCCAGCTGTTATGCACCAGGCCACGTTAGGCCCCTGTCCCCGGGGACTGGGCAGCCTGGGAGCAGCATCCTGGAAACTGCTGGCTCTGCCCGCTCTAATCAGCCCTCGGCCACCCTGCATAGGCTCGTGCGCGGTCCTCTGGCTCTGCCTTCTGGCCCAGCTGTAGAATTGCAGGCAGCTTTTCTAGTCGCACAGCACAAAGATCAGGCGAGCAAAGATGCTTCACCCTATAAGGAAAAGGGGAAAGGGGATGGAGAGTTGGGGGACATAGTCGGCATTTTGCAAGAGCACTAGGAGACAAAAGTCCCTCGCCAGCAAGGAGACACGCAGCCGACCCTGACACTCAATGAGCAGCTGGTATGCCACGTGGCAGAGTGGACGGAGCGCGGACGCGGAGCCCTTGCCAGTCCTTCCTGCCTGTGCTTTGGTTTCCTCATCTGTCAAATGGGGTTAGTGATTTGTACCAACATGGCTGGGCGATTGTGGGTTTTAAATGAACAAGTCCATCTAAAGTTCAGCCAGTGCCAGACTCATCAAAACACGATTGCTGTTACATTATTGGCACTATGCTAGGCAGTGTGAATATGTTATCGCTAATCCTCACCGCTGCCCTGGAAGGTGGGTATACTGATCCTACTTTACAGGTAAGGGCCTCAGAATCAGAGAGGGTGGCTGGCTTACACAACAGGAAGGGGCAGAGATGGGATTTGAACCCCGTTCTCTTCCCCTCCCCTGCCCGTGCTCTTTCCAGGGTTCTAAGCCCATGATTCAGGATGGACCTCATGGACTGGGATGACCTCTCTGAGTACAAGACTTAAAGCTCAGACCTGAGAGATGAGCTGGACTTGGGTTGGGTGAAGGGAGAGCTCGATACGTGCAAGGGCCCTGGGGTGGAAATAAGGCTTGCACGTTCGAGAAACAGAAAGCAGCCAGTATGGCCGGAGCAGCGTGACCAATGGCTGGACCTCACAGGACCTGGGGGCCAAAGTCCAGGAAATGAATGCCCCCTTCAAAGCAGGCCTTGATAACTTTCTGTATGTGAAGAGGCATCTCCCTTGCAGCATAGCTGCAAAAATAGTATGAAGATTTCCCATCCCACCCCCCTTCCTCCTGCTGCGGCCCCCTGAGAGCATCCCAGCCAGCCTGGATTAAGCAGGCACTGGAGGGTGGAATCTCCAGAGCTGGGGAGAAGAGACTGTCCAGCTTGACCTCTTAGAATGAGACAAATTTTTCCCCAGCCATAGTCTGCTGGATGAATGGTTGGGGATTTCCTCTGTGTTACCAGGTGAGTGTTTACAGTTTACCACCAAAAGTAGAAGGCCGCCATATCTTCAGGGGTTCAGCCCCCAGCTGAGCCTATGTGGGCCAAGGCTCAGCTGCCACCTGCTCTCCACGCAGGGGTGGGGGGGGGTGGCTGGTGCCTACCTGGCCTCCTGTCTCAAGTTACCCTGGCCACCTGGATCCCCCAAGCCTCCTCTGCAGGTGCCTGGGAGCAGGGGCTGCTCCTTCCAGGGCCTTCTGGGGCCACGATGATAGTGTCAGGTTTGACATCCCAGGGGCAACCATCCCCAAGACCCCCTCACTGTCCCCACACCTGACTCCCAGGGGTGACCACAGGAAGGGAGGACCAAGATGGGGGCTGAGACCTGGCCTGGGTCTTGACCGTGTTCTCTTGTCTCCTTACTGGGCCTCAGTTTCCCTGTATGTCAATGAAAGGGAAGAAGTTTGCCCCAGACTAGAATTTACTCTCTCTGAACCTTTTTTATACCTGGCAAATTTTGTTAAAAAATGCATAGATTATCTATTAATGACAAAGGGTCCAGAGGCAGAACCTAACAGATATCACGTGATCAAAGTCACTGCCACCCATTGGGACAAATTGGCTTTATGTCCCTCCCAGTACGAGGCATTGCAAAGGACACCTAGTCCTTCTGTGGCATTGCTGCCCCCAAAAGTGCATTATCCAAATATAACCTTGAGGATTTCAGTCTAACCCAAATGGGGAGAGATTCTAGAAAACAACTGGCCTGTAGCCTTCAAACACATCAAGATCACAAAAGAGAGACTGGGGAAATGTTACAGGTGAAAGGGGCTGAAGAAATGTGAGAAGTGGTTCCACCATGCAATCTGGAATTGAGTCGTGGATCAGGGAAGAAACTGACGATTGGGACATTTGATGACGTTTGAATGTGGTCTGTTAGATAAAAAAAGTCTTGTATCGTTGTTTGACTTCCTGAATTCTTGGACTGAATTGTGGTTATGTGTCAGATATACACTGAAGTGTGTCGGGGAAGGGGCACGACGGCTTCAGGGTAATCGCTAATGGTTTTATAATAACAATGATATATAAAGAGGGAAATAAATCAAATGGGGCAAATGTTCATATTCAGTGAATCTGGAGTGCACTTTTTTTCAATAAAATTTTTATAAATTTGCCGTGAGAATATACTAATCTGTATCTTTGGATTCTGCTCTTTGAGAGCATTATCATATTTAATTTCGCCACACCCCTAGGAGCTGGTCCTACTGTTACTCTTTTTCACAAAAAAGAAAACTGAACCTCAGAAATAAGTAATTTGCCAGGAATTGTCCAGCCTGTATGGGTCAAGCCAGGGTTTTTTGTTTTTTTTTTCTTTATTAGAAAACCAGTGTGTTTACAGAAGAATCATGTGTAAAATACAGGATTCCCAAACATCGTCCTATTATTATCAACGTGTTGCATTGGTATGAACATTTGTTACAATTGATAATAGCACATATTTATAATTGCACTATTTAAATATAGTCCATGGTTTAACCTAAGGTTCACAATGTGGTAGTTCCAAGGATTTTTTAAAAAATTTTATGGCTACCACACTATAAAATCTAACATTTCCCCTTTTAGTCACATTTGGGTATATCTTTCAATGCTGTTAATTACGTTCACAGTGTTGTGAGACCATCACCATCACCCATTACCTAAACATTTCCACCATTCCACACAGGAACCCTGTACATTTCATGCCTTAATTTCCCGTTCCCTATTCCCACCCTGTCCGCTGGTAACCTACATTCTAGATTCTGACTCTATGATCGCTGATTCTTATTATTTCAAATCAGTGAAATCATACCATGTTTGTCCTTTATGTCTGTTTATTCTACTCAACATGATGGCTTCAAAGCTCATTCATGTTGTTACATGTGTCAGAACTTCATTCCTCTTTATGGCTGGATAATATTCCATTGTATGTACATATCACATTTTGTTCGTCCATTCATAAGTTGGTGGAGACTTGGGTTGCTCCCATCTTTTGGCAATTGTGAATAACACCGCTATGAGCATCAGTGTGCAAATACCTGTTCAAGTCCCTGCTTTCCGTTCTTTTCGGCATATACCTAGCAGTGGGGTTGCCAGGTCATATGGTAGTTCTATACCTAGCTTTCTAAAGAACCACCAAACTGTCTCCCACATCAGCGGCACCATTTTACATCGCCACCAGCAATGAACGAGTGTTCCTATTTCTCCACATCCTCTCCGTCACTTATTCTCCATTTTTGAAAAACAGCAGCCATTCTAATGGGTGTGACATGGTCTCTCATTGTGGTTTTGATTTGCAGTTCCCTAATGGCTAATGATGTTGAGCATCCCTCATGTACTTTCTGGCCATTTGTAAATCTTCTTTGGAGAGATGTCTATTCAAGTCTTTTGCCCATTTTTTAAATTGGGTTGTTTTCTTTTTGTTGTTAAGTAGAAGGATTTCTCTTTACATATTGGATATTAACCCTTTATAGATATGTAGTTTCCAAATATTTTCTCCCACTTTGTAGGCTGTCATTTTACTTTCATGAGAAAGTCCTTTGAGTGGTATGTTTTTATTTTGATGGGCCTCCATTTATCTATTTTTTCTTCCGTTGCTTGTGCTTTGGGTATAAAGTCTAAGAAACCATTGCCTAACACAAGATCATGAAGATGCTTCCCTACAACTTCTATGAGTTTGACAGTTTTTATTCTTTTTTTATGTCTTTGATCCATTTTGAGTTGATTTTTTATTTTTGTATAAGGTGTGGGGTAAATGTCCTCCCCCTTTTTTTTTTCCAAATGGAGATGCAGTTTTCCCAACACCATTTGTTGAAGAGACTATTATTTCCCAATTGAGTGGACTTTGCTCTTGTCAAAAGTCGGTTGCCTACAAATATGAGGGCTAATTTCTGAGCACTTGCTTTGATTCCATTGGTCTATACGTTTGTCCTTGGGCCAGCATCATGCTGTTTTGATTACCATCGCTTTGTAAATACATTTTAAGATTGGAAAGTGTGAGTCCATCACAAATTATCCCCAAAACTTAGTGACCACAAAATAATTAGCCTCTGTTGCTCATGGGTCTATGGTCAGCTGGTTGGTTCTGCTCACCTGGCCTGGCGCAGCTGGCCGTGGCTCGGGTCTCTCATGTCACTGCAGCCAGCTGGCAGATCGGCTGGGGGCCAGCCTGTCTAGGATGGCCTCACTCACACGTTTGGGGGCTGGCTAGCTGTGACCTGGTGCAGTGGGAGTGAGCGGGACACACACCCTCACCATCCACTAGTTTAGCCTGGGCTCCTTCTCAGGGTTTGCAGAGTTTTGAGAGAGAGCAGTAGTGCGCATGGCCTAAGCTCAGATTTGGGAGAGCCACTTCGGCCTCATTGTATTCCACAAAAAAAGTCCTGTGGCCAGTCCGGATTCCAGAGGTGGGAGAAATAAACTCAGGAGGAGCTACAAAGTCGCAATGCATAGGATGTGGCTAAAGGGAGAGTACAAGAGGTCATTTGGATACACAATCCATCACGCCTGGTTTGAAATTCTGGCTCCATGACCTCTGAGCTGTGTGCCTTTTGCTCTGCCCTTAACCTCTCTTAACAACAACAACAAAGGATAACAGCACCTACCTCACGACACTGCTGTCATGCAGATCACAATGTGAAGTTCCAATTCTTCCTCCCCAACTTGATATGAAGCCTTGCCTTAACCCCCTTGTCTACCCTAACTCTCCATAAATGTCAATTTCCAGCTTCCAAGGTTCACCACATCCAGGAAGTCTTCCCTGATAGCTCTTTGAGCTGTCATGATCAGACCGACCTTTAGAAGAACTCCAATTAGTAAAACAGTTGTTACCTAAAAGTCTTTGGGCCTCACCCTCTCCTCTTTAAATGTCCCAAGCCCCCATTCTATGTGCCCTGAGAAATCCACCTCCATCCTCAATATTTCTTACAGTAAACAAGTTAGATTTTTTAAATACGTAAAACAGGTACTCAGCAACAATTGCTTTTCTCCAGCCATCCTGTTCTCCTTGTGGGAGAACTGTTACCAATTTTTTGTTTGTCCCTCCAGTGCTAGCCTAGCACAGAGGCCAGCAAACATTTTCTGCAAAGAACCAGATGGTAAATATATTTGAGTCTGGAAGCCATGGGGTCTGTGTTGCCACCACTCCACTCTGCCATTGTAGCATGACAGCAGCCAATGACAACATGTAAATGAGTGAGCCGTGTTCCAATAAAGCCTTATTCATTGACACTGAAATTGGAATTTTGCATCATTTTCATTGGATATAAAATATTATTCTTCTTTCCATCTTTTATCCCCAACTATCTCAAAATGTAAAACCCATTCTCAGCTTGTGAGGCTGTACAAAAACAGGTAGTGGATCAGATTTGGTTAACTGCATATAGAAGCAAATATCTGTATACATATTTATACAGCCTATTATTTTCCACATAGGTAGCATATTTCTGCACCTTCTTTTTTTCCCTTTATAATACAGTTGGCTATTCCAGGTCTATAAATACAGAGCTGCCACATTATTTTTCATTTTCAAATATCTTTTTTTTTCACATTTAATACACTTTTTATTTTAGAATAGTTCATGGTTTAAAGAACAGACTATTATGAGAATTCCCTTATGCTTCACCCCCACTTTCACCTGTTATGAACATTGCGATGGTACATTTGTCACAACTAATGGACCACTATGATTTATTCATAACTAAAACACACACTATATTAAGTTTCCTGGATTTTTCCTTACTGTCTCTCTCTGTCCCCAGGATCCCACCCAGGACACTGCATTCTGTTTCCTGATCACGTCCCGTGGGCTCCTGGTGGCTGAAGCAGCTTCTCAGACTTTCCTGTTGAGGACACTGACAGATTTCAGGAGCGCTGGTCACGGAGTTTGTAGAATGCCCCTCTCTTGGGGTTTGTCTGAAGGTTTTCTCATGATTAGACTGGGATTGTAGGGTTTGGGGGGGAAGGCCCCCGAACTGGAGCCCCCTTCTCATCACATCCCACCAAGGTCCCCACTATCCGCACGACCTTGCACTGCCGATGTTGACCTTGAACCCGGCTGAGGTCGTGTTGACCAGGTCCCTCCCTGTAACAGCCCCTTTCTCCCTTTTTTCCCTACCGTCCACTTTGGAAGGAAATCACTATGGAAAGGAGCATCTACATAACTTACTGGGCATTCTCCTGCATGGGAGATTTGACTACCCCCCCCCCATTTATTTATTTATCCAATCATTTATTTATATCAGCATGGACTCATGTATATTTATTTTATACTTTGAGCTATCATCCCCTACCAGGTTATTTATTTGGTTGCTCACATAGTTGCAGCTTTGGCCACCAGCAGCTCCCTCAGCTGGCTCCTGTGTCCTGACCATAACCCGCTGTTGTGTTCTTTGAGCACTTCCCTACTTTCTGGCACTACACGATGCTCCAGGCTCTCTTTGCAGAGTCCCTGCCCCAGCTCTAGGATCAGTCATTTCTCCTTTCCTCCAAGGAGCCCTGGTTCCTTTTTTTAGGAAAGGCAGCATGCTGATCTTGGTTTCTGATACCCTTCTCTTTTTCAATATCTACAGGCTATCGTATCCATTGTTCTACCAGCTTCCTATAGATGGACATACCAGCTATGGCACCAGCTATGGCCCATCTTTCGTTATCACAACAATGCTATAGCGAATACCAACGTGTTGATGTGTCTCCCCCATGGTGGGCATATCCGAAGCTTACTTTTCTAAAAGTCCTCCTCTGTGTTTCAGAATCATGCCAGTAGGGGTGGCGGACAGGTGTCCCACTCACGGCTAACCCTGAATTAAGCTGAATTCTTGCTTTCTCACCTCCCGCTCTGGCTGTCCTCTCTCTGCCCTGTTTCCTGCCAGGCAGGGAGCAGTCCCTTGTCCTTCCGTCTCTGAAACCCTCTCACATTGGTTGTGCATGAACATGTGGACAAAGGTTTGATGGGATGGAGGCTCAGGAAAGAACTGCAAACTGAAATCCTGGGTCCTTGCATCAGGCCGGGTGCTGGGCCAGGCAGCGAATAAATCCAACACAACCTCGTGCATCCTGCTGGGAAGGCCGAGGCTGGGCACGTGAAAATGGAAGAAGCCAGCTGGTGATGAATGCAATGAATGAAATAGGGCAGAGCTCAGGGGGAAGGAGAAGGGGGGGGTGGGACGGAGTTGCGGGTGGCTATTTCAGATTGGGGAGGGCGATGGTTGATTTTGTGTGTCAACTTGGCTAGGTTATGGTGCCCAGTTGGTGAGATGCAGGCCTATTTATTGCTGTGAAGGTATTGTGTAGATATGATGAGCATCTATAATCAGTAGACCCTAAGTAAAGGAAATGAGCCTTCATAATATGTGTGGGCCTCATCCAATCAGTTGAAGGCAGAGCAAAAACTGAGGTTTCCCATTTTTCAGGGAAGAAGGAATTCTGTCTCAGGCCTACAACATCAACTTTGAGTTTCTAGCCTGCTGATCTGCCTGCAGATTTCAGACTTGCCAGCCCCCACAATCGCATGAGCCAATTCCTTAAAATAAATTTCTTTTATTACTTTAGTTTCCTGGAGAATCCTGACTGATACAGGTGGCCAAGAACGGCCTTTCTGGTAAGGTGAACTTTGAGCAGAGGGAAGGCAGGTGGGGAGCCATGCGAATAGCTGGGGAAGGGTCTTCCAGGCAGTGGTGATGGCAAGTGCAAAGGTCCTGGGGCAGGAGCCTGGTTGGTGGGGTTGAGAACCAGCCAGGAGGCCAGGATGGTTGAAGCAAAGGGACAGACTAAGGTCTCCCGCTTTCATTCTGAGTGACATGGGAGTCATGGGAAGGTTTAGGAAGGGGAGGGACAGGACTGGCTCAGGAGTCCTCTGGCTGTCTTGAGACTGGGGGGCAGAGGGTGCAGAAGCAAGAAGAGCAATGAGGAAGCTGTTGGAATAACACAAGTGTGGAATCATGGGTATTCCAGGCCAAATAATCCAAGCTGTCCACGTCCTGAGCCCCGGGAATTAGGAATATGTTACCTGAAATGGCAAATGGGACTCTGCAGATGGGACTAAACTAAGGGTGTGGGGATGGAGAGATCATCCTGGATTATCTGGGTGGGCCCGGTGTAACCACGGGGGGCCAGAGTCGGAGAAGTGAAGGGTCCAAGATCTGAAGATGCTGCGCCGCTGGCTTTGAAGGCGGTGGAAGGCCGAGGAATGCAGGCGACTTCAAGGAGCTGAACGAGCCCTCTGGGGCCTGCAGAAGTCGCGCGCCACTGACACCTTGGTTTTAGGACTCCTGACCCCTGAAGCTCTAAGATAACATAACTGCGTTTAAAGCCACTGAGTTTGTGGTCATTTATTCTAGCACCAATAGGAAACTGGGGCCTGGGAGATGCCGGTGCAGGTGGGAGAAAGCAGCAGCTTTGGGGCACAGTTTAGGAGGGGGGCTGGCAGGGCCCGCTGATGGGTCACACAAGGGGACGAGCAGGGAGAGGGAGGGGGGCAACCCTGGGGTTTGTGACCAGAGCGGCCGCGCGGACGGCGTTGCCATCGTGGAGACAGAGACGGCCCGGCGTGCGCAAGGCAGCCAGGGGCTCGGTGGCCCCTCTGCCCCCTGCCTCTCCCCGCCCCCTGGGGGCCCCTCGCACCCCTTGCCTTTCCCTGGATGAGAAGTCCACTCCCTCAGGGGCCCGTCGCGGCCTCTGACAGCCCCCACTGCCATCCGAAGGCCGCCGCGGGTGGAGCCAGCTTAGACCTGCCTGTTTGTGTGGTTTTTTAAAATCCCTGATGTAATCTGAGGGTCCGGTCTGGTGGGGTCCAGGTGACCCCAGATTATATTTGCTGGGAGAGAAGAGGAGGCAGGAGGCAAAACAGGAAGGCAGGAGAGCAGGGAGGCTCATACCACTGTTACGGCATGGCTGCTTATTAAATGCCGGGGACGGCCCTGCTCCCCCTGGACATGTGGCAACCATATTTCTGGGGCCCAGGTGGGGACACGGGGATTGGTAAAGTGCATTCCATTTTCTTTTAATGCCTTTGAAAGACTTTCTGATTTGTGAAGTTCTTTAGGGAAAGCTACATTTAGCACCACATTTTAATAAAGGCAGTTCATGAAAATAATAAAATAAAAGTCCATGAAGCCAGCCTGGCTGGGCAACCCACAGTCACCCTCTCAGAAAAGGGAAATGTCACGGACCTGGCTCATACAGCCTTCTCCAGCCTGTCCCCACCAGGGCCACGGTGTGCAGAACACAGCCCCCAGATCGTCATTTAATTAAAGCACACTTTGGTACCTATCAATAAATACCTGTCGAGTAAAGAGATGACTTTGAAACACAGCAACCCCTTAAGATACCTACCCCAGGTTCGAATGTACAGCTTCAGCCTTGTGAATGGATGATGTGTTTTCATTGAATAGTTGGGCCTAGAGAGGAGAGAATTTGATACCCAGGGCAATCTAATAGAAAACAAGGAAATGCCCCTGTGGTATGTTGAACAGTATCCTCCCTCCCCCAGCAAAAAAAAAATGTGTGTGTGTATATATATATGTATATATATATATATGTACCTTCAACCTATCCCTGGAACTTGTCAATTTATGAACTTATTTGGGAAAAAAAAAAGATCTTTACAGATGCAATTGAGGATCTTATTAAGCTGGGCGCTAAACCCGGTGGCAGGTGTCCTTACAGATAAGGGCAGATTTGACTCAGACCTGAGGGGAGAAGGCCATGTGAAGATGGGCGCAGAGATTGCAGTGACGCAGCCACAAGTTATGGACTACCTGTGGCCACTGGAAGCTGGAAGAGGCCAGGAAAGCTTCTCCCCTAGAAACCTCAGGAGCATTTCAGACTTCCGGCCTCCCGACTAGGAAAGACCCAACCGCTCTTGCTTTAAGTCACCAGGTTTGTCATACCTTGTTATGCAGCCCTAGGAAAGCAAGACAGCTCATAATCCTGCCACTTAAAACCACAGCCCAAGGAAGCGGATGTGGCTTAACCAATTGGGTGCCTGCCCACCAAATGGGAGGTGCCGGGTTCCGACCCTCGTGCCTCCTAAAGAAGAGGGGCAGATGCTACACCCACCGCAACAAGCTAGACAATGCACCACTGCAACAAGCAGACGCCTCAACGAGCAGATGCCACAAGCCAGCAGACACTGCAGCCTGGGGGAGTGGATGTGGCTCAGGCCACTGAGCACTTGCCTCCTATGTGGGAGGTCCTGGGTTCGGTTCCTGGTGCCTCCTGGAGAAGACAAGCAAAGTATGAGCAGATGGACAAGAGGCCAATGGGGGAGGGGGGTAAATAAATTTAAAATAAGAAGTAAATAAATCTTTAAAAAAACAAAAACAAACAAAAACTGCAGCCCAGGGGCCAGCTGGCTGTTTTTATAAATAAAGTTTCATTGGCACACACCTACCAGTATCATCTAGGGCTGCTGTTGTGTTATAATGGCAGAGTTGAGTAGCTGCATCAGAGACCATGAGCCCCCCAAAGCCTGAAATACTCTGTGGCCTTTTAAGAAAGAGATTGCCCATCACTGACTTAAAACACTTATAGAAAGAGGTCTCAGTCCACCTGACCTTTTGTCCCTTCAATCCCACCTCGCAGAGCTGCCCACAATTACTAATTATCCTTACTGACTTTCCCTTCTATTTGCTTATACGTGTATCCACATGCAATGTGGACATATATATCCATGTCCACATGTAATGTATATTTGATTACATTTTTTCACGTATTAAAATAGATAACGTGTGCATGATGAAAAATTCCAACATTACGAAAGGTTCCACAACGAGAAGGACACTTCCTTTCACCTGATGCCCACCCCTTGCTTCCCCTCCCCGGAAGCAACCACCACTCCCACTTCCTTGAGTACCTTCCAAGATAATCTTAGCTTATGTAAGTATATAGGCTTAACTGCACCCCTTTTTTTCACCCAGGTGGTAGCGTATGTTACACATTGTTTAGTGCTCTGCTAGCTTTCATTTAAGAATAGAGTTCGGAGATGGCCCCATGGCCCAGGGATTCCGTTTGTCTGTCTCCCGTCCGCTCGCCCCTGCTCTGTGCCCAGAGGCTGGCTGGTGTGGGCTGCGTCCCTCCCAGCCTACAGCTTCTGGCTGGTTCAGCCGATGGGGGCTTCCAGCAGGAAGGGGAGGGAGGGAGAATGGGGTATTGACCCTGCCCACACACACCTCTGTTTGGCTCTCCATGGCTGTTTCTCTCTGCATCTCAGCTCCTATGGGATGCACCCTGTTCCATGGCACCTGCCCTTCCTGGGCTCCAGGGATGCAAGGTCCTCTCGTGTCCATCCAGGCCTAGAGGTGGCAACAGTTCCCCATGTTTGTTGGCCCCTGGGTGCTTCGCCTTCCTTTTCTGGTTCTTCTATCCCTGCCCACAGCTCTGCAGATAGTCGCTTACTATCAGAGTCTCTTCAGTTAAATCCCTGAGTGCGTCCTGGTTGCCTGGTGACCAGTCATTTCCTTCTAGAACATACATAGCTCTTTTTAACAACTGCATAGAAAAATTTTCTCGATTTGGCAGACCTTAACGTATAATTAGCAGTTAACGAACTCCTGTTGTTTTTCTCCTCGTGGTGCCTACCGCAAGGGCTTGCGAAGATGACTCTGATGAGGCCCTGATGGCAATGCCACGTGGAGAGCCCAGGCCCCCGCCTCTGTAACTTTCTGAGTCAGCAGGGTGTGCTCCTAGCAGCAATTTCTGTAGCTGTATCCTATGGTCGAGATATGAGTTCCCTTCATTTGGGATTCAGAGAGGGAGAGGTCTGTTTAGGACACTGCATTTCAGCTGTTTTTAAAGGATAGAGAGGAGGGTTCCCAAAGAGACATACAAATAGTTGAAAGCATCAACATCATTAGCCATCAGGGAAATGCAGATCAAAATCTCAGTGAGATGCTACTTCACCCCCACTAGGATGAGTATAATTTTTTAAAAAGGGAAAATAACAATGCTGGCGGAAAGGTGGAGAAGTGGAACTATCACACACTGCCGGAGGGAATATTAGATGGTGCAGCCACTTGGGAAAACACCTCAACAGTTCCTCAAAAGATGAAACATAGGGTTACCATATGGCCCAGCAATCCCACTCCTGGGTGCACAATCAAGAGAAGTGAAAACATATGTCTTTGTGAAAACTTCGGCACAAATGTTCAAAGCAGCATTATTCACAATAGCCAAAAAATGAAAATAACCCAAATATCCATCACCTGAAGAATGGATAAACAAAAGGTGGTCTATCTCTACAATGGAATATTATTCAGCCACGAAAAGGAATGAAGTGTTGATACATGCTACAACATGGAATAGTCTTGAAAACAGTGCTAAGTGAAAGAAGCCCAGGCGCAACAGACCGTGTATTGTGTGATTCCATTGACATGAAATCTATAGACTGAAAGCAGATTAGTGGTTGCTTAGTGCCGGGGAGGGGGGAAGAGTGGAGGGACTCAGGGCAATGCATAAAGGGTTTCTTTGGGGAGTGATGAAAATGTTCTAAAATTGATTGTGGTGATGATGGTTGCGTAACATACTAAAAACCATTGAATTGTGTCCTTTAGATGGATGAACTGTTATGGATATAGGTCAGTAAAAATGTTACTGAAAAAAAAATCCTCCCCCCCAACAGAAACCCAAAACAAAATAAGGGGTTGTCTTTTAGGTGGAAGAAAAAGCAAAAGTTTGGGGAAAAATGAAATTCTTCAGTGTAAATGAGGCATGGTGTGTGAGTAAGGAGAACAGTAAGGAAGTACTGTCATTCAGAGTAAATGGGGAGTGGGTTTCATATGACACATGCTCCCATCTAACCCAGGGGTTCCAAGAGTGCAGAGAAGTGGTAGTCTCATAAGACACCACACCTTTAAAGTTCTTATCTCCTTGGGCCTTAGGATAAGCCAGAAGTATCCCCATTTTACTGGAGAAGAAACATTGGTGCACAGACGTCAGTCTGGCCAAGTTCTCCGAGCTACAAAGTTGCCTGCGCGGAGTTATAAATTCCACGGGCCGGAGGCATGATGCTAAAGAGAGTTGGTACTCTAAATCTTTAGAGTCTCACCAGGCAGTCCCCGGTTGGAATCCCAGACTTTCTACTTAATAGCTACATGACTCTGAGCAAGTCGCTTTACTTTTCTGAGTCCCAGTTTATCCGCCTGCAAAATAGGAATATACATTTCGAATATGCATAGTCTAATAATTACAGGAGATGCTCATTAACTGCTACACTATTAATTCATGGTAACTGGCATCCTCTGGCCTTCAGTTTCCCCATCACTAGAAGGGAAGCAAGAATCCCTAATCCTGCTCCCATTCTCAGGACTGTTTCAGGACCCAAAGTAGGGAAGGGACGAGAACACGCAGCCCCGGAACATGCTTTGTTAGCCACGCGCAAAGCCCGGGGAAGGTAAGCAACCAGCGCTCCCTGCCGTCTCCGCCGCTGCATTGGTCTCTCTGTGCTCCGCCAAACAGCCTGCGCTTGCGCAGAATGCAAGCGCTCAGGCCCACCCTTTGGGGCGTGACTTCCTTTGGGCGCGCGGGTTTAGTCCCGTTTACTTCCGGATGGGGCGGGCCTAAGTCTAAACCACGTGGTTTCGTTCCGGGTCGCCCAAAATGGCGGCGCCCAGAGCCGAGGTGTGCGTTTTGTTAGTTTAAGCGGCTGTCCAGTTGTGCCGGAATCAGAACAGTGGGGACCATTCACCATGTCGCGACTGATCGTGAAGAACCTACCAAATGGGGTGAGTACAGGGAGCTGGCGGAGGGACGGTTGAGAATTGGAGAGCTCTCGCTGTGTGGAGCAGGGACTGCGGACGGAATTCTCCACTCAAGGGGCAGGTCTTTGGTTTGTTTTGATTGGCCACTGGAAGAAAGGAGGCTAGGGCTTGAATTCCAGTTCCCACTCCTTTCTTTTGATGGACTCGGTAACTTTAGGTTTGGTAGGAATCTTTTAAGAAAACGGAATGGGATATGAAGGACTTTAAACCACTAAGGCTTGGGAGGCGGAGGTAGGTGGAAGGGACCCGGTCATACTCGTGTTTCCCTCGAGCCCATCACAGAATTTGACACATGTAGGCGTTCAAAAAGAACGTGCCCAATAAATAAGAAATGGATGTATAACTGCGGTATCCGATGTATGTTTTTTTTTTTTTTGAGGTACCAGGGTCGGGAATTGAACCCTGGACCTCCTCTGCGGGAAGCCGGTGCCCAACCACTGAGCCACATCGGCTCCCCTGAATTGGTTTTTTCTCTGTTTTAGGAGGCGCTGGGCACTGAACCTGGGACCTCCCATGTGGGAAGCAGGTGCTCAATAGCTTGAACCACATCCGCCCCCCCCTCTCTTCTTAAAAAGACTGAGAATGCAAAGCCATTTTAGTTTTATGGTTGTGGCTTTTTTCCCCCCTTTTGTTTTCATTTCTTTGGGGATGGGTATTACACTTGATTTTTAAAATTAAAATAGTATGGTCGTGTATGAAATGAGAAGCAAAGTCTTTTACTCCATCCTACCCTCCATCTCTCTCCAGAAGTAACCGTCTTCAGTGGTTTGATTTTAGACATTATGTCCAAATAATGTGCTCCTTCCTCATTTCTTGGCCTGTTTAACCAAATGACTATTTTCTGATTTTCCCTGCCCCCATGAAAAATGAGAAACGTAGATCATCTATTCGTCCCCTCCAGTCTGCTATATTGTTTTTAATTCTTTCATCATTTACTTTAATAATTTTATATAGTGTACTTTAAAAATAACTTATTGTCCATCCATCAGCTTTAGATAATCTCTTGATGTCTCACTTTATTAGATGAGGATTTGAACATCACAACCCTACCTTCCCTTCACAACTGTGCTTCTCAGTGTGACCAAATCTCTTACCTTTGCTTGCCTTGTCTGACAAATGAAAGGATTAATAGAAAAAACAATAACAGCAGCAGCTAACATTTTGAGAGCTTACTGTGTGTCAGACACTGTTCGTTGTACTTTAACTACTTTTATCATCACAATAACTCAATGAGGTAGGTTCCTTGTTATGCCCATTTTAAAGGTAAGGAAACCAGGGTACAGGGAAGTTAGGTAATTTACCTAGGGTCATACACGACTGATAATTCCCAGAGCAGGAGTTGAATTGAACATTCTGGTTCTAGAATTTGCCTTCTTGACCAGTACATTGAAGTGCCGTTCTTAGCATGATTGTGTTCATCTGACTTAATTCTTTTCCAACGTACAAATATTTAGCTATACTTGTTTGTTGTTGTTCAATTGAGCTTGCAGTCTGTGGGGAGGAGACAGACACCAAAACAGAGCTTGATGAAGCAAGGACTGAAGTTTGAACTGGGTGCTGTGGGAGCACAGAGAGGTTGATTACTTGACTTAATCAGGAATCTGGTGATGACTTCCTGAGGAACGAGATGATTGAACTGAGGATAGGGGATAGTTAGCCATTACCCATCTAGGAAGATTTTACCCAGAGGGGATGACAGATGTAAATCCTCAGAGGTGAGAAGTAGAGAAGGCACAAGGAGTTTGGTGTCACTGGAGTAAAGAGTCCAACACCAGGAGGAAGCAAGAGATGGTGCTGAAGAGGTGGCACAGGGCCAGCCCATGGAAATCTGGCGTTCCATACCAGATGCCTACCCTTGTCCTTTGGTAGTTAGTGAGTCACCAAAAGATTTTGAACAGAGGAATGTTGGGGTCACACTTGAGTGTGGTTTCTCCCAAATAATGGGGAGATGAATTCACTGCCTTTTATAGCTCTGAGCCATGTCACAAACCTGGATTCTATGGACCTTGAGCAGCTCAGTTAGCTTCTATGAACTCTGTTTCCTTTTCTATAAAATGTGGATGATAATTCCTAATTCCTAGAGCAATAATGAGCTTTTAATGAGATTACAATGATAAAGAGCCTGCCTCTGCAAATGTCTTTTTCCTTCCTGCTGTGCTCCCCAAACCTCCAGCTTCTTGTGTTTTTCAAGTTATTAGGGCTGGGGGTGGGGGCCCTAAGTGTCCCCTCACCTCCACTGTCACACACACAAATCTCCCAGGTCTGCTTAGAAAACGCACTGAATTGTGTGGGGGGCCTGGCTGGAGTGAGGATGGTGAAGAGCCAGGAGTCACTTAGGGTTCCTTGAGTGAATAATATTAGTGTACTAGTCACCTTTTTGCTGCTGTAACAAACTGCCACAAACTTATGGGCTAAATTTATTATTTTATAGTCCTGGAGGTCAGAAGTCCTAAAATCAAGGTATTGGCAGGGCTATGTTCCTTTTGGAGGCTTTAGGGGAGAATGTTTCCTTGCCTTTTTCAGCTTGTATTCCTAGGTTTGTGGCCACACCTTCCATCTCCCAAGCCTTTAAACCTCTCCTTCTGTTGTCACATCACCTTTTCTGACTCTGACCCTCCTGCCTCCCTCTTATAAGGATGCTTGGATAATCTCCCATCTCAAGATCCTTAATCACACGCAAAGTCCTTTTTGCCATGTAAGTTAACATATTCACAGGTTTTGGGAACTAGGATGTAGACATCTTTGAGGGGAGCATTATTCTGTCTATCATAATTAGCAAACATTTATATAGTTTCCCATGTTCATTTATTCACTCATTCTGATGAGCATTTATTAAATATTGACTTTGTACCAGGCACAATGCTGAACCCCTTTTAAATTGGTCTCCATATCCTCCTAACAGTCCCTCAGGGTAGGAAAACACCCTTACAGCTGTTCCAAGTCTTGATTTCCTCATCAATGAAATGGGTAAGGGACTAGCCCAAGGCCACACAATAGTAAATGTTAGAGCCTAAGCTTGAACCAGGCCTGACTCCAAAGCAGTCTGCCTAACACCTCATCTAAGGCTCCCTTGGGGAATTCCAAAACCTCAGGTTTCCAGCCCACTTTGTCTCCTTGTTCTGGTACTAACTCCTTCCTCATTGTCACCTCTTCTGTCCTAGATAAAGGAAGAACGATTTAGGCAGCTGTTTTCTGCCTTTGGCACACTGACAGACTGCAGCCTAAAGTTCACCAAGGATGGCAAGTTCCGAAAGTTTGGCTTTATCGGCTTCAAGTCCGAGGAAGAAGCCCAAACGGCCCTGAACCATTTCAACAAGAGCTTTATTGACACGTCTCGAATCACAGTGAGTCTGCAAGTCTTGCCTTTGTCTCCCTGTCGAAAGTGATGCCACCTGATCTTGATCTCCATGTTTGAGTTCAAAAGACTGTCGCCGTTCCGCTGCAGCTTCTTTGGTGTACATCAGTGGTTCACAGACGTTGTGCATTAAGACTCACCTGAGAGGTGGTTACAACAGTTTGCTGGGGCCGTGCCCAGAGACTCAGTATGTGGGAGTGGGGCCCAGGAATTTTCCATTCTAACGAGCTCACAGGTGATGCTGGTGATGTAAGAACCACTGGTCATCTGCTCACTCCCCATTCAGCCAGCATTGAGTGAGCAGAGCACACGGTACACCTGGCCCCTGTCCTCGTGGCGCTAGCACTCCTCCTAGCAGGGGCAGACTTGTAAACAGGCTGCAGTGGGGGAAGCCCTGGAGACTAGGCAAACAGGAGGCCCCTCTCTAGCCAGGGGAGGGGTCAGGAAAGCTTCCTGGGGGAGGAGGTCTCACCTGTGTCTCTGGAAGACTCTGGAAATGAGATGTAACGACTCTGAAAAATGTAATGCTTGGTTGGAAGACAAAGCAGATGATGGAGAAGTTACGTGTTGTGATCCCATTTATACACAGTCATGTCCCACAATCTTTGTGTGCGTGAATGTAGAGGGACCTGTGCAAGGATTTTCACACAGAAAAATTCCTCTCTTTAGGTGATAGGAATGAGGGTAATTTTTTTTTTTAACTTTCATTGTACTTGTCTTTATTGTTTGGATTTGCTATAATGAGCACATGTTGTTATTACAGAAACAACCAAATATTGTGAAAACCTACCCAAAAGGGGTGGAACAAGCCAGCAGCCCCTCTCCCTCTGGCAGTGGTTGGCTGACCAATGGCCCTACCCTGACTGGGGCTCGCGGTGGCTTGTGGCGTGAGCCCCAACCGGGGGCATCCCAGCAGGGCTGGTTCTTGCCAGGTCACCTCCAGGGAGCACTGACTCCAGGGAGTCCAGGCCTGGAGAGCGCGCACAGCTCAGGCTCGTGCTCAAGCCCGTCCCCTGTCTGCGCCCTCAGTGGGCGCCTTGTTTTTTTCCTTTCCTGGCGTTGTCCTCTGGGGCTGTTCGAATAGTAAAGGCAGCGGTCTCCTGGCTGAGCACATCGCCTGTGTCCTCTTGTGTCATCCTCACCACCCCCTTTGGAGTAGATGGATCCCCGAGCTCCAGGCCCTCTGTCACTACTACTGGGGCGGCCCTGGGCCCATTACGTGACTTCCCTCTCCTTCAGGTCCTGACCTGAGAAGTGGGGGCGCCACTGTTCCTCTCTGCCCCTGGGTGTGAGGCCCCGCGAATCGCTGCGGGTGAGGCCTGGAAGCCAGCGCCTGGCCCGCGTGGGCCTCAGGAAACGTGAAGGCTCATGGTCATGATGACTGAGGAGGGCAGAGCCAGACTGAGGGAGCTAACCCGAGTGCATCAGCTCACTCCGCCAGAAGGGCGACGTCTCCTTAAAACGCCCACGCTCCCAGCCACTGCCCTGCAGCCCCCGGGCTCGGCACGGAGCAGGTGTGATTGTCGCCCTCTCCTTCCCCTGCAGGTGGAGTTCTGCAAGTCATTTGGGGACCCGACAAAGCCCCGAGCCTGGAGCAGACATGCCCAGAAGCCAAGCCAGCCCGAGCCACCTTCAAAAGACGCTGTTTCCCCAGAAACTAAGAAAGTACGTGGAAGGTTGCTCTGGGCCAACCCCAGTCTCGGGGGTCGGTGGCAGGGGGGTGTCTGCCCAGGGAAGGAAGGGCGGTGAAGCAGGGATGATCTGAGAACCCTCTCGGATGGTTCTGGAAGGGGGGCAACACAGCTCTGCCTCCCCTTTGCCCTCATCGTGACCCTCACTGTCTCTCCCTTCTGTTTCCAGGACAAGAAGAAGAAAAAGGTAGCAGGTGAACTGGAGAAGGTGAGTCTGCCCTGCCAACCCAGGTGGGGCCGCCCCGGGTGGGCCGTGGCCGGCTGGAGGCGGGAGGCAGCACGGAGCCGCGCCCCTCGTCTGCCTGGCCAGCTCCACGGCTCCTTGTCTGGGGAAGCGTCCGCCCTGCCCTGCTCAGGCCCCACTGGCACTAGGGGTCCTCCGGGGACTGGGGGAAGTGAGCGTAGAGGGTGCTCTCCCCCTTCTTGGCGCCCTCCTCAGGGCCTTTGCCTCTTCTCCCTTCTTTCCACCGCCCTGCTGCCTCGGCGCCGGTGTCCCCAGCTGAGGGAAGACACCGAGTTCCAGGAGTTCCTGTCAGTCCACCAGAGGCGGACGCAGGTGGCCACCTGGGCGAACGACGCCCTGGCCGCCGAGCCCTTGAAGGGGAAGAGCAGGCCAGCCGACGACTACCTGAACTTCGACTCCGACTCAGGGCAGGAGAGCGAGGAGGAGGAGGGAGCCGGTGGGGCTCAGGAAGGTAAGGGCATCCGCGCCTGCCTGCACGCCGCCACGCTCGTGCTGGGAGACGGGGCCCGTGCGTCGCTGTCACTGACGCCCTGTCTCCCTGTGTTTCCAGCCGAGGAAGGCCTTGAACCCAAGGCGGCTGTGCAGAGGGAGCTGTCGGACATGGATTACCTGAAATCCAAGATGGTGAAGGCCGAGTCGTCATCATCCTCGGAGGAGGAGGAGGAGAGTGAAGATGAAGCAGTGCACTGCGACGCGGGGAGCGAGGACGAGGGAGAGGAGACCTCCACGCACCCAGCCCCGCAGGAAGTGGAGAGGAAGGGGGCTGGCCAAGTGCAAGAGGCCCCGGCTGGGAAGCAGAAGCCACGGGGGGCCAAAGTCGAGGTGGGTGTGTTGGGGTGTTTTCCTTGTAGCCTTTGTTGGGGAATATAATACAGAGGAAAGAACAGCTCTGCCGTCCGCAAGCCGAGCTTCAGACCTTGCCTCTGCCACTGGCTCACTAGGTGACCTTGGGCAAGTCCCGTCTCCTCTCTGAGTTTATTTCCTATGAAGATAGCGATGCTGCTGCCTTCTAGATGAGCTAGATGATGGATGGAGCGTTTTATCCTTTGTATTATATTTATTAACAGTGTGGACAGGCGTGAGCTAATCATCGCCAGGATTAAGCCTAGTTGTTGAGCATTTACTATGTGCTGGATCCTATACCTGCCATAGCCCTGAGTCTCAGAACTCTCCTGTGGGGCAGGTATTCTTGTCTCATTTTATCAGCGAGGAAACTGAGGCCCAGAGACGGGAAGCGACTTGCCCAAGGTCACAGCTGAGAAGTAGCAGAGCTGGGACTCAGACCCAGGCCTGGTTATCAGCAGGAGCCCCTTCTCCAGCCCTTTATTTTCAAAGCTCCAGGCTTCATCTCTTTTTCACTCTTGTTTTCCATCTTTCCCCTCCCTTTCCCCTCCCTCCTTTCATTTTCCATCTCTTCTAAATACTATACCCAGTTCTTTTCTCCTAAAAACATTTATTCCAGAGGAGTTGGAGCAGGGGTTCAGATCACAGCTCTGACACTTAGACGCTGTTTGACATTGAGTGAGATACCTCACCACTGTGAGCTCTAGTTCTCACCCATAAAATGATGCTCATCTTAGCTCCTGTTTCGTAAATGAAGCTTTGTGGCTAAGCATATTTTGTAATTCAGAAATTGTCAGGTTTCATAGAGACAGCCTGGTACAGTGGAGCACCCACAGTGGGCTCTGGGGCAGCACCCTGTAATCAGGCACATGCATAATTCCTTGGGGAAGGTGTGACCACTTGTGCCAGATAGGAAAATAGCATCATGTTAACTCACATCAGGCCGTGCTAGCAGATGAGTTCAGGTCAGGGCAGCTTTTGTGACCAAATGAGTTACTGAAAAGTGAATGGATTTCCAGAACTGCTTGGATGCCAGAGTGGCAGGAAAAGATCATGAACCTCTAATCCCTATAGGCCTGCTTGAAAGGTTCAATAGGACAGTGCCAGCAAAGTGTCTGGCTTGGTGCTTGTCACCAGGTAAGTCCTAAAGCAGTGGGAGAAAAAGGCACCATATGGCAGAGCCTCCTTCCCGTTCCCCTGGCCCTCCGTGGAGCCCGGGGCCCCCGTTAGCATGCCCACAGCTTGTCCTCTGGCTCCAGCCCTCCTCTCAGGTGCACAGGAAGACTGCGTCTCCCACTTTTGCCTCTGGCCAGCCTCCCCTCCTTGTGGGCATTGCCCGCTCACCCTGGCAGCACACACCTTGTCAGTGCCAGCCTCCTGCATCCTGTGCCAAGCTACTCACTGTGGCCATTTCTGTTTGCTCTTGGTGGTCACCCAGATGGAGAAACCAGCGAACCTGAAGGAACCCACCACTCCTCACACCGTGAAGCTGCGGGGAGCCCCATTCAACGTTACCGAGGTACGTACTCACTGAGGACAAGGACAAGGGGTTCACGGGTGTATTAGCCAAAGGGGTGCTGATGCAAAGTACTGGACTTCCGTTGGCTTTTAAAAAGGGTGTTTATTTGGGGTAGAAGCTTACGTCACAAGGCCTAAAGAGTTAACTCAAGGTTGGTTCCTCACCGAAGTCTGTTGGTGTGTGTTGAAACAAGATGGCAGGTGACATCTGCAAGAGGTAAGCCTTCCTCTTTCTTTTTAAGCTCCATGGGGCCAGCTTTCTCCGACCTCTGCTGTAGCTGGAGGGCTCGTTTCTTTCTGGGCTCAGCTGCCCTGGTCTCTTCACAAGGTCAGCTGCCAACTGTCAGGCGAATGGCTCATCTCTCTTCCCGGGGCCGCTGGATCAAAGCTGACAAGTTCTCTCCTCTTTGTCTATGAAGCCCTCTCTGTTCCTCTGAGTATCTCCTGTATGAGTGTCTTGTTTATATAGTCCACCAAGGGGGTGGGGACTCAAACAGTCACCCTGATTGATATAATCAAAGAAACCTTTGAATTTAAATCAGTCGAAGGGTATCATGCCCAGCGGAACAGCCCAGTTCACAAACATAATCAGTATCTCCTTTTGGAACTCATAAATAATATCAAACTGCCACAGCAGGCTTGGTGAGCCAGGTGGTCTTTATAGCATATTCTTCTTTTTTGTTTTTCAACCCTTAAAGAATATCATGATTTTAGTTTCATCAGAATTGAAGTGGGGAGAATGTTAGGGAATCTGAATTTATTGAAAACCTTCTCTGGAAAGAAATCTTACAAGGAAGAGTGGCCTGGAACACGCTGAGGGAGAAGGCCCTCTCTTCCCTGATATTGTACTAAATACAGCGGCCTGCCTCAGGCCAAAGGAGTTGGCAAGTTTGCGGAACAGAATAGGTTCTAGAAGTGGAGCCAGATGTGTATGGGAATTTGGTTTAGTGCCTTTAGGATAATGGGTAATTCATACCAATGCAGAGAAGAGAGATTGCTCTA
The DNA here is from genome assembly GCF_030445035.2 of Dasypus novemcinctus. Classification (NCBI taxonomy): domain Eukaryota; kingdom Metazoa; phylum Chordata; class Mammalia; order Cingulata; family Dasypodidae; genus Dasypus; species Dasypus novemcinctus. The sequence goes on along the minus strand of NC_080691.1, from coordinate 23,557,793 downwards.
TAAAAGGGAATGGGACCACCTAATGTTTTTGAAGGAGGAAAAGGTGGACCACTGCCTTATTCCTAATAGCAAGATAAAGTTCAGGTGCATGAGATATTTAATCATAAATAAAACGGAACAATAGAAGTTCTAAGAGAAAGCATTGATGGATTTACTTATAGTCTTGGAATGGAGATTGCCTTTCTAAGCACTATGAAAACTTGGTAGTCAGGAAGAAAAAGATGGGTAAATTTGGCTTCATAAAAATTAAAATTTCAGTGTGGCAACAGATGGCATAAAGAAAGTAAAAACATAAACAAACACTTGTCACATATGGCAGATGAAAACCAATTTCTTAAACTTACAAAGAGCTCATCCAGATGGATAAGCAAAAGACACATGACCCAATGGAAAGTGGGTGAATGAGATGAGATCTTCCAGAAAAAAGAATTCAAAGGGCTAATAAAGATGCTTGAGTGCAACTAAGAAATACAAATCAAAACTGAGAGATTCCATTTTTCACATGCCAAAATGGCAAAAAAAAGTTTCAAGTTTGATGAATATTTTATTATTATTTTTTTAGTGTGTGGTTGTTTTTTTTGTTTTTCTTTGTATCCCGCCTCCCCCCCCCCCCCCCCCCGTCTGTTCTCTGTGTCTATTTGCTGCGTCGTCTTTGTCCACCTCTGTTGTTGTCAGCGGCACGGGAATCTCTCTCTTTTTGTTGTGTCATCTTGTGTCACCTCTCCGTGTGTGCAGCGCCATTCCTGGGCAGGCTGCACTTTCTTTCTCACCGGGCGGCTCTCCTTATGGGTGCACTCCTTGCGCGTGGGGCTCCCGTACACGGGGCATACCCCTGTGTGGCAGCACTCCCTGCGCGCATCAGCACTGCGCATGGGCCAGCTCCACACGGGTCAAGGCGACCCGGGGTTTAAATGCAGACCTCCCATGTGGTAGACGGACGCCCTAACCACTGGGCCAAGTCCGCTTCCCTGATGAATACTTTATACACTGTTGGTGGAAGTGTGTGGTGCACCCTTTTGAGGGCAACTTGGAAGTGTCAGTTAAAATGAAGAACATATACCTTTGGGCCTCCCTGTGGCCTCCCTAGGAATTTGCCCTATAGGTGAATACCAAGAATACCAAGGTGAACTATTGTGGTTCGTAAGGGAAGTAATTGTAGTAGTGATGTGGAGAGGGTGGCCCTGGTGGCTGCTGATGGTCGGGAGATAGAAGAAGAGATATGGTGTGGGGGAATTTTCGGGATCTGGAGTTGTCCTGCGTGGTGCTGCCAGGACGGATGCTGGACGTTGTGTGTCCTGCTGTGGCCCGCTGGCTGGACTGGGGGAGAGTGTGGACTACAATGTGGACCCCTGTCCATGTGGTACAGCGGTTCTCCAGAATGTATTTGCCGGGTGCAGTGGATGTGCCATGATAATGGAAGAGGTTGTTGATGTGGGAGGGGTGGGGGGTGGGGTCATTGGGAACCTCTCATATTTTTTAATGTAACATTTTTTGTGATCTATGTATCTTTTTTTTAAAAAGGCAAATAAAAATTTTTTCAAAAAAAAGAATACCAAGGTGATTCTACAAGGATGGCCACTGATGCATTCTTTTATTATCATAACTCCAATTTAATATATTTGCCAATTTATTTTTAAAGGCAGGAAACTGAACACAACCTTTAAGTTCTATCACTTGGGAAGCAATTAACATAACTTCTCCGGGGGAAGGGGGATTTTGCCCCTAAGGGACACTGGCAGTGTTCAGAGACATTTTCTGGTTGTCAAAACAAGTGGGATTGTGGTAGAGTGTGCAGGATTTCCCAGTAGGCACCTACATTTTTTTTTGAAAGAATTTAACAATTTGACATTTGAAAAAAAAAAATCAAAGTGGTAGTGGGAAACAGCAGAACTTTGTTGGATTGCTTTCCATTTATTTTGCAATGTTTTATCTTAATCTTGTACCACCATGGCCTGGCCCTCAAAATCACATCCGCTGGGGCACTGAGTGGTACAAATATTTCTGTACGTTTAATTTTTTTAAAAAGTATGAACGGCTGTAGCTCATCATTGAGCACCTGCTTCCCATGTACAAAGTCCCTGGTTCAATCCCTTGGATCTCTTAAAACCAAACCAACAAACAAAAAACAGCTTTCATTGGGGAGTGGATGTAGCCCAGTGGTTGAGCACCTGCTTCCCACGTATGAGGCCCTGGGTTCACGCCCTGGTACCTCCTAAAAAAAAAGTTAGCAAGAGCGACTGGGGCATTTTTGTTTTCTCGTTTAGACTTTTCAGTATGCACTGAAATTTCATACTTCTTGTGTGTGTTCATTTTTTGAAAATGTTTTGCAATCGCCTCGCGTGTCCAACAACAGGGATATGATGGAGGCAATCAGGGCCCATAAACGATAGCAGTTGAAGTTGATGTAAGTGAAATAACATGGACAGATCTTCATGCTTTGATGAGGAGTGATAAAAGCTGATTTAATCCCAAGTACCTAAAAAGATCACAAACAATGCCTTAGCAAGCTGATGATGACTTTGCTGTTTTATATTCATAATTACAATATTGATTTTATTTCCCAATTTTCCTTCAGAGTTTTTCCAAGTTGCTTTTATTTTACAATGAAGAAAAGCCACTGTTTAAGGGAAAGAGAGAAACCGTAAGGGACAAAGCACTCAAGTCCTTTCTGAATCCATGGATTTGTCCCATATCTCCTTATCGGGGTGCACGTCTTCTTCATTGGACCTAACGGGCAAAACTTTCTTCCCTACAGAAAAACGTTATGGAATTCCTGGCACCTCTGAAACCAGTGGCCATTCGGATCGTGAGGAATGCTCATGGGAACAAAACTGGTGAGGGCGGGGACGCAGCCGGGCAGGGTGGAGAGGCAGGGGCCGAGACGAAAGTTAAATAAGGAAGAGATTTTCCAGGCAGCCGTTTCCTTTTCTGTCGGGGCCCTCAGCTCTGTGGCTGTGGCTTGACCTACTGGGACGGGCTTGCCGCGTGTCACCTGCCCCTGCGGATTTTCAACCAAGTTTCCCTTGTTCTCGCGCTCAGCCTACACTTCTTATCCCCGTGTGCTCACCTGACACTCACAGGTCCTGGGGTTTGCTGTACAGGGGCCCTCCGCAGCTCTGCCAGCAGGTAGCCCTCTGAATGAGAATGTGGGGTGTGGCCCCCCCATGCCGCCCCCTGCCCAGGTGCCCGCTCTGGGTAGCTCACATGCCCCCTCAGCTCTGGAGCCCCAGCTTCTGTCTACCCTGTGGCAGGGAACCTGCAGGAAGGAAGGACCCGCACCTGGGGAGGTGGGAGCCTGCCTGAGCCCACAGCTGGCCGGGGGGCAGGCTGCGGGGAATGCAGCAGTCAAGTCGATGCTTCCTGGAGAGCCAGGCTGAGACCTGTGGTCCAGGAGGCCGTGCAGGCTGTCCTCGGCCAAGGAGAGGCTGCTGAGGGCAGAGCGGTTGAGGTCTGCCTGGGCCGGCAGCCAGGGAAGAAAGTGTCCCTGCCTCAGCGAGGCTCTCGCCCACCTCTGTGGGTTCCCATTTCTCCTGTGGCTCTCTAGTTAGCATGAAAACCCGCTTCCCGGGCACCAGCTCCATCTCCTTGTCAGCCGACCAGGACACGGTCATGAGACCCGGTCGCCTGTGTGAGGTGTGGGGATTCAGAGCACAGACTCCGGAGCCCCTGCCCCAGCCACTTAGGAGCCCCGGGATGTCGCGTGAGGGGCTACCGCCTCAGCTTTTGGCCTCCAGGCAATCGGGACAGCCTGTCCCATCACGTGAGGAATCAGAGTGCTGATATGTGTACAGCGTCAAGAAACCAGCGCTGAGCTCTGCAGCGCTCTGCGGGCACCCCTGTTGGCGTTGGTGATTGTTAACCATGCCCCCCATCTCACAGGGCTTTTGGGGACCAGAAAGGGGAGCAGGAAGGGCACATGTGCGAGTGGTCAGCGCTGTGCAGCCCTGGGCAGGGCTGTGGGGAGCTGCTGGGCTGGAGGGCACAGACAGCTCGGGCTGCACTGCGTGGATGCTGGGCCGGGGGCCATGATATCTGTTTGTGTTAAATACTTTGGGGATTTGGCAGAAATAAGAGGCTTCCCCCACCCCTATTGGGCTTCCTGAACACCTGGCACATACGGTTCGCCTGAGGTTGCCCGCAGGTCTCACTTTCGACCTTGGCCCCTCAGGTTACGTCTTCGTGGACTTCAGCAGTGACGAGGAAGTGAAGAAAGCTCTGAAGTGCAACAGGGAGTACATGGGTGAGGGACCCGGGGCTGGGGCTTCCCTGGGGGGGCCGCGGGGCATGGTCCATCCGTGCATCACATCCACACGTGTTTACCCAGTGTCCGCTGGGGGCCAGGCCTCGGGGTGCTGGAGATGGAGTGGGGAGCAACCCAGACCCACCCAGCCCTCCCAGTGCTGGCATAGGGGAAACTGAGGTAGAGCTGGGGGAGGCAAGTGCAGTCAAGCAGAAAAGCAAAGACATGCGTTAACAGCTGAACAAACACGGTCCAGGGCCAGGAGAAAAGTCTAGTAGGCCAGGGCCGGGGAGAGGACCAGGATCCAAACAGAAGCATGTCTGCTGGGCCTTGCAGGAAGGTGGCCTTGTGCTTATGTGGGGCAGGGGGTTCCAGGAGAGGGCGTAGCAGGGGCAAGTTCCCTGAGGTTGGTGACGCCTGAGCAGTGTCTAGGGTCGCGATCCTTGACCCGCCCCTGGCGTTCAGCTCTGGCTCCTGACCCCTGGTGAAGGCCTGGGTCCTCTCAGGGAGGTGAGGGACCCTAAGGGCTCTTGGCGGCAAGCCAGGTGCCAGTATACATATATATTTATTTATTTCTCTCCCCTTCCCGCACCCCCGTTGTCTGCTCTCTGTGTCCATTCGCTGTGTATTCTCTTTGCGCTTGAATTCTTGTTAGCGGCACAGGAAATATGTGTGTCTTTTTGTTGCGTCATCTTATTGCGTCAGCTTTCCACGTGTATGGCCCCACTCCTGGGCAGGCTGCACTTCCTTCGTGCGGGGCAGCTCTTCTTACGGGGCATACTCCTTACGGGGCGCTCTCCTTGCATGTGGGACTCCACACAGGGGACACCCCTGCGTGGCACGGCACTCCTTGTGCGCATCAGCACTGTACATAGGCCAACTCGCCACAAGGCCAGGAGGCCTGGGTTTGAACCCTGGACCTCCCGTGTGGTAGGAGATGCCCTATCAGTTGAACCAAATCCACTTTTCCAGGCGCCAGTATTGATGGCACCTCCTCTGCACGTGGAGGAGATGGCGACAGTCGCAGTCTGGTCAGGTCCACAGGGCAAAGCATATAAGTAGTCAGCCAGCCGTGGGAGGAAGAGCAGTGACAAGGGCCAGCGGATGGTAGCCAGGCAGTGTCTGGAATCGAGAGGCTGGATCATGGCCGTGGGGGCTGGCACAGTCAGGTGTCCCCGTGGGCTGCAGCTCAAACTGCAGGACGAGTGACACTGGGGGGAAAGGAACCGGCTCGGTTGGCAGACGTGGTGGGCAGCTGCCTTGGCCGTGGCATCTCGGAAGGCAGCAGGGAGGAGGTGGGCGCGGTCAGCCAGGCGCCGCTGGCACGTTCCGGGCTCCCTCGCCGAGCCTCTGCTCTTGTGCTTGTGCAGGTGGGCGCTACATCGAGGTGTTCAGGGAGCAGAGCGTCCCTGCGGCCAGGGGGCCCCTGCCGAGCAGCGCCAGGCCGTGGCGGGGCCGGACGCTCGGGGAGAACGAAGAGGAGGAGGACCTGGCCGACTCGGGGCGGCTCTTCGTGCGGAATCTGCCCTACACCAGCACCGAGGAGGACCTGGAGAAGCTCTTCTCCAAATACGGTAGGGGCGCGGCCCCTGCGCTCGCCGCAAGCACCCACAGCATGGTGGGTGACGAGGCGGCTCCCGACTCAGATGTCCCAGTCCCAGCTGCCTCCTGTTCGCTCTTGCCCCAAATGGCTGCACCTCTCTTGCCTCTGTTTTCTTATCTGTAAAATGGGGCTCACTGCCCCCGAGGTGCTTTGAGGATTCGATGGCATGATGTCCATAAGGGGGAGCAGAGCACGCAACCGAAGGTGGCGTTGAGGCATGCTTTGCTCTCTGAACTTGCACTCTCACCTCTGAACCAAAGGGATTTGAATGTGTCTTCTTGAGGTGTCCCTTGTTCCCCAAACTCTTGCCACTCAGTGTTTGAAACCAGTAACTGATGGTATTAAACAGAGTCCCTGGATTTCCAAACACTTTGCTTTTTAAAGTCTTGCTCTCCAGACTGTCTTTGGAGGCATGCCGTGGGTGGTGGGTGATCGACAAGGTTGTTGGGTGCCTGGCGTGGGCCCTGCAGGGACAAGGAGGCTCTGAGCAGGGCTTTGCCATCAGGAAAACTGGGGTCCCCTCCAGCCTCTGTCCCCTGCTAACTTGCCCACCTTTAGAGGAGAGGAGCTTGTCTAGACTGGAACAATCCTTCTGGAAGACAGACCAAGTAGCGGATGTGGTCACCCCTGGCGTTGAGAGTAGAAACACTTTCAGACATGGGTTCCCTCCCTACGAGGGTGACGGTGTCACAGTCGACACTTGGACGGCACTAACCGTGCCAGGCCCTGCTGTGTGAGCTCAGCGAGCCCTCCCTGCTGCCCGCGGAGCTCGCGGCTCTCCGCGTGTCCGCGGCTCTTCGTGTGCCCTTTCACCTAGCCGAGACTGTGAAGGCTCACGAAGGCCACCCCTGACCTCTCAGGTCACCCAGGCAGCATCTGATGCTCTTACCGTTGGAGCCAGCGGCCGTACTGGTGCCCGGCACGTTGGTCCCCAGGGCTCAGGCCGGCCCCGGCCCGCAGCGCACTGACACTCCCTCCGTCCTCAGGTCCCCTGTCCGAGCTCCACTGCCCCATCGACAGCCTGACCAAGAAACCCAAAGGCTTTGCCTTCGTCACCTTCATGTTCCCCGAGCACGCGGTGAAGGCCTACGCAGAGGTGGACGGGCAGGTGTTCCAGGTGCGGCTCGCGGGGCGGGGGGCTGGCTGCTGGGCTCAGGTGATCGCAGAGGGTGCGCACGCATGAAAACGTAGCGACGGCGTGCCAAGCTGCCACCGTTCCCTCAACAGCCTGAGCGCAAGCCCTCTGAGGACAGGGTCTGCTCTGCCCGTTCTTTGATACACCTCTAGCCCATGGAGCATTGCTTGGCACCTGACGGGCACTTAGAAACTATTTGTGGACCTGTCCCCTTGGGAGACAGATCTGTCCCCTTGGGAGAGGAATAAGGAAGAAAGGAATTATCCCATGGTCCCTTTAAAGTGGCCACAGGAGGACATGAGAAAGGCCTCTTGGCTTTCCCGAGCCACCCAGCACGTGTGCTTGGCACCCAGCCATGAGCCCCAGGCTCCCTCATCTCCCTCTTCCCTCTTGTTCCCTCTTCTGTTCATGACGGGCCTGTGTCCTCGTGGTTGCCAGGTTGGCATGTTCTGGAGGCGCCCACATTCTCACCACCGTGTGCAGGGACCGGGCGCCGCACAGGTCCCCCAGGAGCCAGAGCCTCCTGTGTGCGGCATTGTCTAACAGCCGCCACGACCGGTCCCCGTGTCCTCTGTCACTTGGCCAGGCCCCATTCTGGGCGAAGGGTGGCCGCTGGCTCATTCCACCCGATGCCCTGTCCCCTGTCTGGCTACGACAGCCCTGGACGGCCCTGAGGGTGGGCTTTTGTTCACTCCGTCTCGTCCCCTCCAGGGCAGGATGCTCCACGTGCTGCCGTCCACCATCAAGAAGGAAGCCAGCGAAGACAAGGATGCCGCAGGGTCGTCCTACAAGAAGAAGAAGGAGAGCAGGGACAAGGCCAGCAGCTCCAGGTCCTCGAGCCCCTCGCCCCAGCCTTCCCACGCTGTCCAGCTTCTCTGTCTCCTGGTGGTTTACCTTGCCGAGCCATTCTGCATCTGCAAAATGGGGGAAATAATAGCGCTACGCCACACCTCTGAGCAGTCGTGTGAATAGGCTGAGTTAACACGGGCAAAGCGCTTGTGCCCTGGCACGGAGGGAGCACTCGAGAGCTGTGGAGATGTGCGCACATGTGCTGTCAGCGGGCCGGTGTACTTGGCTGTGACAGGCGACTTGGAGGGGGGAGGAGGCTTCTTGTGCTCAGCTGGGCCAGCCTCAGGCCCTGTCCGCGGAGGTCTTGCATCTGAAAGGCTGTTCCCTCTTCAGCCGGGCCCTGACCTCACTGTTCTGTCCCCCTTCAGCTCCCACAACTGGAACACACTGTTCATGGGGCCAAATGCCGTGGCCGATGCCGTCGCACAGAAGTACAATGCCACCAAGAGTCAAGTGTTTGACCACGTGAGTCCCATTGGTGCTGCAAGCTTAGGGGAGAAAGCCTAGCACGCGGGCTGCAGAGTAGGGGCTCGTGCCGGGGCCCTGAAGCCAAAGTCATGGGTATCCCCTTGGGCCTTTCCAGGGGGCCCTTGGCTTGGGGAGCGGGCACATCCCAGCCCTCCTCCAGCCCTGGCTGCTTGGGACTGCGGGTGAAGCTACACCGGTGAACGTACTTGATCGTGACCTGGCAGGGAGCCTTCCGTGAGCAGTCGGGTGTGCTGCATGCTGTGCCGGGGGCTTCTCACAAAGCAGAGCCTGGTCATCCTCAGGACAGCCCTGGACGGCGGGTGCTCTAGTGTCCCCCTTTACCAGGGCTAGAAACTGAGGCCCGGGGAGGCACACCTGGAGGGAGGTGGAGGGGGTGCCCCCAGGTGCCCTTGCTGGGAACCACGGCACATCCCTCTGAGAGGCGCCTGCCCTCTTGCTCCCTGAGCTCACACCCCCACCCGTTCCCCTCTCCCCCCCCCCCCCCCGAAGGCTAACCTGTTCCTCTGACTCACCCCCATCCATCTGGCTAGCCTTTCCAGAGCAGGTACTTCCTCTAGAGTGTACCCTCCGCCAGCTGCGTGGTGCTCTGTTAATCTTATGCTAAACCAAAAGTATGTTGTGTTTGCAGCCTGTCAGCAAGAGACACCATTGGTTTGGCCTGTGAGCTTTTTTTTTAGGAGGTACCGGGGATGGAACCCAGGACCTTGTATGTAGGAAGCAGGCACTCAGCCACTGAGCTACACCTGCTCCCCAATGAAAGTTGGTTTTTTTGTTTGTTTGTTTATAGCAGGTACCGGGGATCAAACCTGGGACCTTGTATGTGGGAAGCCGGTGCTCAACCACTTGAGCTACATGAGCTTTTGACCCGAGGTCATTGGCCCTTATCAGGCACTCGAGATCAGCGCTGTCCAGGAGAAACCGACCATTCGCCTCATAGGAATTGTAAATGTTCTGGTAGCCATATTTTCAAAATCTAACAAGAAGAAACAGGTGGAATTAATGCATTTCAATGAACCAAGTATATCTAAAATATTGTCCTTTTGATACTGGTCGATAGAAATTATTGAGGTATTCTACGTTCTCTGTCTTCCTACTAAGTGTATAAAATCTGGCGTGTATTTTGTACCTACTGTGCACCTTGATTCTGACTCACCACGATTCACGTGCTCAGTAGGCACTTGTGGCGAGTGGCCGCCATGCTGGGCCCCCCAGTGGCGGCTGGTTGGGAGGGAAGGTCGTTCAGCTGATGTTTATGCAGAAGGCGAGGGAACATGGGGTGAGGGCCGTCAAGGCCAGGGTCGGCAAGTGCAAGAGCTGGAGGTGGGAATGAACTTGTCCTGTGGGAGGAGCAGCGGCATGTCCTGAGTGGGGGAGCAAGGCGCGGAGGTGGGATGTGAAGCTGGAGCGGTGGCCTCGGGGAGCCAAAGCCATGGGGGCCTCGAGGCGGTGGGGGTGCACTGAGGCAGCCAGGCTGGCCCAAGCCTGCCTCTTGGGCCCTTGGATGGTGGAGGCCAGCTGTGTCTCCCAGCCGGCAGCCAGCGGGTCCCTTTCCTCTCCCACAGGAGACCAGGGGCAGCGTGGCCGTGCGTGTGGCCCTGGGGGAGACCCAGCTCGTCCAAGAAGTCCGGCGCTTCCTCCTCGACCACGGCGTCAGCCTGGACTCCTTCAGCCAGGTGGGTGCTCCCCGCCCGGCTGCGCACGCCCCTGGCTGCCCGAGCCACCAACCCCTGGAGGACTGGGGCTGGCGTTTCAGGCAGGGAGACGCTGAGGAGTTTGGGGACCTGGCCTGAATTAGTGGTAACTTTCAGAGGGTCGTATTGCTGGGGCAAGAGGCTCCTCTGACCCAGGATCCTGCTGCTCGGGGGCCGTGTGCAGGAGGCTGCCTCGTAGCCCACGGTGTCTCCACGCAGATGAGAGGGGGCCCCGACATCTGCTTTCCTCTTCGCTCGAGAATGTACTAAGAGCACGTGTTGTCTGTGGAGGGATTTACGGCTGTCTTGAACCAAGCAGGACAGGGTTCGGCACCTCCACGAGCTTGTTCTCTGCCGGGTAGTAATTCTTAGAATTATAGATGATTAAGTCTTGGTAGGTCTGGGAGTATTTACCTCGTGTCCTCTCCTTCGTTTTACAGACTGGGAAACTGAGGCCTAGGGAGGGAAAGTGGCTTCCCTGAGGTCACCCAAGTCCCTGGCCCAAAACAGGGGTCCGGCCCCCAGACCAGCTCATTCATCAGCTTTACCAGGCGTTAGAGGGATTGGTGGGCAGGTGGGTGGGTGGGCGGGGAGGTGGTTGGATGGATGGGTGGGTGGATGACAGCGGAGGAGTGGACGGACGGACGGGTGGAGTAAATCAGTATGCTAACAGTGAGCGTTCATTAGGACTTGGCAGAGCACCTTCAGTGTCTTTCACTTGCATGGTGCTCCCGGGAGAGCGGTGTTACTGGGGTCCTGCTCTTCAGAAGAGACCACAGTCACCAAGTGAAGTCACCTGTCCTGGGTCCCGGTCTGCCAGTGGTGGCAGTGGCTTTGAACCCGGGCCCCTGGCCTGAGCCAGTGGTCCTAACCCTCCCACTCTCTGACCTGAGTTGCACGTAAACCTGACCTGGTGCGCAGCCCTCCCCGCCTGCAGGCTGCTCCCACGCTGCTCACCTCACTCACCCCCCAGCGAGCCGGTGAGGCCTGCAGATGGGTGTTACCATCAGTCCATTTTGCAGATGAAAAAACTGAGGCCCAGAGAGGGAAAGCAGCTGACCCCAGGTTTCAGGTCGGATTGCTGGCTGAGCCGATACCCGAGCCTGGATATTTTCCTTGTGCCTGGAATTTTTCATTTTCATTTTATTGGCTCTTGTGCACCTCCAACATTCTTGTCTGATCAAATAATTGCTAGCGCTTAATAGAGCGCTTTTACTGGACGTGCTTTGTCATACTGAATCATTTGATTAAACCCATGACATAAGTCCTGTGTCCTTATGTTACAGGTGAGGGAGCCGAGGCATGGGAAAGCTGAGTTCGTTTCTCAGGGCCATGTTTCTAGCTTGGGTCCTCCCAAAAGCAGCCTCTGAGCGCAGGACTCAAGTGCAAGCAGTTCCCTGGGCAGTGCAGACAGCACCGCTGGGGACGGGCGGGAGGAGACCAGGGTGTGTCACAGCGCCTCCACGTGGGTGCTGGAGCTGCCCGGGCTTGAAAGCTGCAGAATCGCGCCTCAGAACCGTCCCAGCAAGAGCTGAGTGCTGCTCCCAGGGCGTGTGCGCGTGCGTGTGAATTCCACTGCACTCTCAGCCTCCCACTCATGTGACAGGTCTGCAGCTCCAGGAGAAAGTCCTTGGCAATGGCCCACAAATTCTGGTAGCCAGGGGATGGGCTCGGGGCACTGACAGGAGCTGCCATGGCCCGTCAGTGGAGGGGCTGGGATTTGACCAGGGATCCAGCTCCACAGCCCTCACCCCTCACCGCCCCACCGAGCTGCCTCTGCTCCATGGAGCGGATGCGAGAGAGAGCGGGTCCTCCTCGGGCCCCTGCCTGAGCGCCTTGGTGTCTGAGATGCCGAATGGGGCACCTCGCCTGAGGCAGCCCCAGATCGGTCCTGCTGCCAGGCTGGCGACCCCTCCTTTCGCTTGTCCCATATGCGTCACTTCCTCCCTGCAGCCTGCAGCAGAACGAAGCAAAACGGTGATTCTGGCGAAGAACCTCCCGGCAGGCACCCTGGCGGCCGAGCTGCAGGAGCTCTTCGGCCGTTTCGGGAGCCTGGGCCGCGTGCTGCTGCCCGAGGGGGGCGTCACCGCCATCGTGGAGTTCCAGGAGCCCCTGGAGGCTCGCCAGGCCTTCAGACACCTGGCCTATTCCAAGGTATGGCCACCCCTGGCGTGGGGTCTGCTGGTAAAAGGCCCGGGACCCAGGTCAGGGAGAGGACGATGTGAGCTGCCGTACCAGCAGGCCTAGGCCTGGCACGGGGGCGCGCTGCAGCAGCTGGCCTAGCCGCACACCTCACAGCGCCTGCAGCGTCATCCCTCCTGCACCATCTCCACCCTCCTGGAAGAGGCCTTGAACCTCGCCCATCTCTGCAGTCCTCAGCTTCCTTTGCCCTGGGCTGTGAATCGTGCTCCATGGGGCTTCTGATGAGTTTGAAAACCCCTTCTGTGGGCGGGGCTCTCTCCTATATCCAAAAACGCAGGTGGTGTATTAGTTTCCCGTAGCTGCCAAAACAAATGGTGCCGACAAGCGTGGTGGCATAAAACAACGAACTCCTTGTCGCACTGCCCTGGAGGCTAGTAGTCCACAGCCAAGGCGTGGGCACAGCTGCGCCCCCTCTGCAGGCTCGAGGGAAGACTCCTGCTGCCCTCCCGCCGTTTCCAGGGGCTCCAGGCAGTCCTTGCGGCAGCCTCGCTCCCTCTCGGCCTTTGTCTTCACGTGACCTCTCTGTGGGCGGGTGTCTCTTAAAACGATACCTGTCATTGGATTTGGGGCCCACCCAGGTCATCCAGTATGGCCTTGTCTCGAGATCCTTAAGGACAGCTGCAAAGTCCCTCTTCCTAGTCTGGGCACATGCTCAGGTTCCAGGCTGGGACATGGAGAGCCCTCTGGGGACACCGTTGAGCCTGCGACCGGCAGCTTCTGTTTATTGGGCACTTCCATGCTTGGCGGCCAGGTCCTTAGGGGCAGGGTTTGTAGGCAGGACATCCCTTCTCATCCTTTCCCACTCGGCCACACTGTAGCCCCTGGTACACCCGGTACCGTCTCAGGACGTGAGTGGCTCAGCGCCTGACCCAGCAGAGCAGTCACCAGAGTGGACCCCGGAGGGAGACGTGGGTGAGGAGCACGGGGATGCCGCCCCTTCTGCTGCCTTGGAAGGAGAAGCCCATCGCCTAGGGGCTCCCAGCAGAGCGGGAGCAGTGGAGCCACCGCCTGGGTGGGGCCAAGGCGTTTTCCGCTTCCCTTCCTGTTCTCCTCCCAGCACCAATAGCGCTCTTCTCTTGGCACCCGAGAGTGAGCCCAGGGAGCTGTGGAGGTGAGGCCTCACAGCTGAGCTTCAGAACCCAGGCTGTGGCGCTTCTAGCAGGCGCTCCTTCTGAAGCCTGCTTGGCCCCCAGATGCTGGCGAGCTCTGTCCCCCCCTGGCCCTCATCCCCGGAGGGCCTTTCCCTGAGGCCACTGTCAGTGTCACCTGCGCTGCACACTAGAGTGGAAGGGAGAGAGAGGGAGCCTGTTCACTTTCCTCCATGCTGCACTCCCTCCAGGAGAGCTACACCCCACCTCTGGTTCTCTCCCCTCGCCCCACTCCCCATTTCTTACTCTGACGAGAAACACAGAGGGGCCTTGGACGAGAGCCCACGGCCCTTCCCTGGGCCCCAAACTACAGTGAGGGGCCTACTGGTGTGTTCCCGGGGTCTGGCAGCATGTGGGCCTCTAGGTTGCCCTCCTCACCTCCAATCCCCAGGTGAATCGTTGGTACTCTCAGAACCTCAGGCTCCTCATTTGTCCAGTGGGACCAGGTCCCTTTCCAGATGTTGCTGGGACGAGGCTTGTGGCGTGGACCCACACACTGGCACCCTGTCTCTGCAGTTTCATCACGTCCCGCTGTATCTGGAATGGGCTCCAGTGGGTGTCTTCTCCAGCTCAGCCTCACAGGAGAAAGCACCTAGAGATGCAGAAAAGCCCAAGGCGGAGCTAGAAACCGGTAAGAGCCTGTCTGAGATCAGGTCTCATCCAGCCGGGAGGGAAGGGGGGAGGGTGACAGCGCTGAATTGCTCATCAGGTATTCAGCTTAAAGTTCTTTATCGCTGGGTCTCGGGCCCTTGGGTTTTATAGGCAGGTAAAAACGTCCTTTAAAAACCAGAGTGTAAGACTTGTGGGTGCAGTGTAAGGTAGCCAGCTTTGCAGTTTGTCGATGAAAGGTATTAAAGAAGGAAAAATTAGAATTAAGAGGAATTCAGAACAGAGCAAGTCATACTCTGCGGGGACCAGGATGCCTTCTGGTGGAGAATGCCATAGCCGGCGTGGGGTGGCACAGCGCCCCCTGGTGTCCAGTGGCTGCAGCGGCAGGGAAAGGAAGGGACCGGGCAGCCCCACCCCTTAGCTAAGCCGGGTGGTTTGGGTGGGTGGCTGTGGCGCCATCAGCATTTAGGGCTGGACGCTGCTTCCTCGTTCAGGACAGCAGGCTTGGGGGCTCCCAGTCATTGCGACAACCTGAAGCACCCATTCCCAAACGCCCCGATTGGGAACCACAGTCTGGGTGCAGTGACTGCATCTTAGAACCGAAGACTTAGTGAAATTGGTCATTTCACCAAGACGTTGGCATTTTGCCTTTTAGTAACTACCTCTGCATAAGGTTACCCATTGTTGAGCTTATTTTAAAAATAATTTTAAAAGGACAGGTAGTAAGTCCACCATCTGCCATCTCCGTTATCTCGTGAAAGGGTGTTTTACTAAAAAAAGTGAGGGGCGCGGGGCACATCTTCCAGCTAAAGAAGGGCCCTTGAAGTTGGATAGACCTCGCTGCGTGTGAGCGTCTTGCCAGCGCCCGTGTTTCTCATTTTGTGGTGGTTCTGGAAAACCCTCTGAACTGGCCCTTGGGGTACACAGGCGTCTGCGAGCCTCTGTTCGGGAGTCGTGTTCCAGTCAGGAAGTAAAATCAGCCAGTTTCTTTGTTCTTTGAGTTTCCAAAAGCAACCTCTAGTCACCAGGGTTAACGTTTTCTGGCGTGAAACCTTCCTAAAGCCCCTCGCCTTCCCCTCTTTATAGGGGCTTTGTCCACGGCCGTCACTAGGCATCCTTGGGAGCCTGTGTGCCTTCCCATCAGCAGTAGTTCTCTGTGCCGTCCTGGTTGGTTCTTAACTCACCACCACCCCGAATTCATGAGCCGTCTTGGCTTTCACTTTAGTTCCTTCAGCAGAACTGGAGTAATATTTTTCTTAGTCAAAACCTAGTCTATCTTTAAAGCACAAAGATGTGCCAGGACTGAGGGGCTTTGAGAATGCCGTGGGCCCTGAAAATGAATCCAGCCTAGGAGTTTCCCACCCTGCTCGGGGCAGCGGCAGGGGCAGGGTGGTTTAGGCACAATGAGGGGCGTCCGCTCGATGAATGCCCGGTCGCTCTCCTCTTTACTCTGTTCTTTTCTCCTCTGACACTTGCCACTGTGTGTATTTATTGTTTACTCATTTTGTTTTCCTTGTTTTGTATTCAGCTCCTCTGCATGAGGGCAGGGTGGGCTGGCTTGCTCACTGCTGGGTGCTTGGCACCCAGTGAAGCTCCAGGCACAGAGGGATGGGCGCTCAGTGAAAGTTTGTTGGGGGTGTGAATGAGCAAGGGAAGGATGGTTTCTCTCTTTACCTTAAAGTAGGGGCTGTGTCATACCTGCGTTTGTATCCCAAGCCCCTGGCACACAGTGGGTGCTTCGTAACATTTGACGGCTTTCAGTTGCTAGCCCAGCATCAGGACACGAGTGCTGAAGGTGACGGCAGCATCAGTAGTGAGAAAAGCAGTAGCTCCCCTCCATGGGTAGCTCCTTATACCGTCCCGGTGCCCTTCCCCTTTATTTTGCGCAATCCTTACCACTTCTGGAATCGGTTGCCGATGGGTTCGTTTCCGTAGCGGATTGTCTGCCTCGCCCTCTAGAACATCTGTGCCACTGGGCAGGTGCCTCACCCACCTTGCTCACTGCCATGCTCCCAGCACCTGGGGGAGTGCCCGCCGCCGGGTAGAAGCTCGTTCAGCCTGTGCTGCGCGAGCCCAAGGCTGGCAGCCGCACTCGATTTGTGCTGGGCCCTGCGCTGACATGTTCTCATAGCGCATGGGCGCAGAGCTCCAGGGAAACCACCACTTCCTGTGAGCAGCGGTCCTGCTCACACCCTCCTAGCTCCATGGCTGCATCTGTAAAATGAGCCCCATCACCGGCCCCACCCACCTCCGGGGGCCTGTAAATCACTGCTGCTCTGCTGCTATTCAGCGATGTGAGGCCCAGCCAGTGCTCTTAACTCGGCACCGGCTTCATCGCAGCTGCTGACCAGGCAGATCAGGAGGAATGGAACCCGGAGCCTCCTCCCCGGGAGCTCCTGGCTGGTCGGGGGGCAGACAGGAGTACTGGGGGGCAGCCGAGAGGCCAGCAGGAATGAGAGACGGGCCCTGCATACAGAGATGCTGGCGGAGCACGATGAACGTAGCTCCTCCGAGCCGATGCCGTGGGCCTGGAGTTAGAGGGTGCTCCCGGCCTCCCCCAGTGCCCCAGGCCCTCGGCTTGGTGTTGAGCTCACCCCAGACAGACTTCACCCAAAAGGCCCTGCCACTGCCTCCCACGGGGCTGCTTTCCAGGACCCGACCAGGACTCACAGGAGGCGGGCAGTGAGGACGGAGAGGTCGTGCCCGTTCCCTGCCCTTCCCGGCCCTTTTTGTTTCTCTGCTTCCACGTCTCCCACCCACAGTCCCCTCCCTGGTCCTCTGCTGGTTCTTTCACCCGCTCCTCCCTCCGCACCCCACCCGCCTCACCATTCCCCCACTCCCCACGGCCACAGGCTGGTGGCTGGGGGGCTCAGTCGGCCCCCGAGGCCCCGGATTTCCCTGGGCAGCAGAGGAAGATGTGCGAGGGGAGTGGGCGCTGCTGTCGGGGTCGCCCCCTCCTCTCTGAACAGCTCTCCTGTTCTCCCTACCAGCCCCCGGGGAGGGGGAGAGCGTGTTTTATCTCCCCACCACCGAGACCCTCACCTCCAGATAAAGGGCTCGGAGCTCGGGGAGGTCCTGAAAAGCTGCTCGCAACTGATAACAGTCTTTGCTGCCAGCCTTCAGCGCCCCCGGGAAAGGGGAGGGCACCGCCGGAAATTCTGCCGCCTGATTATAATGGGGCCCCGGGTGGCGCTGCGTGATTGGATTTTATTGTGCTGACTACACACAGCAGCACATTTCCCCCGCCTCTCCACCCCTGCCAACCCCACCTTGCTTTTAAATCCTCCCCGCCAGCACCCCCTCCTGTAGCCCAGCCCTTCTTCCTTTCTTCCTTCCCTTTTTTTTTTTTTGGGGTTCCTGATGCTTTTGTTGGCAAATATCTGTTTGGGCTTCATGGGACCTTATTTTTCTCTTGCTCATTTTCTTTTGTCTCCCCACTTGGGGCCGGGAGCGGAAGTCATTTCCAGGTGACCTTTGGTTTCATCCCCTTGGCTCTCGGCAGTCCCTGTGCGTCTCTGGACACGGGCGTGATGCAGCAGGGCCTGCCCTGGCTCTGCGGGGAGCAGAGGCCCTTCCCGGGGGCGGCCGCGTGCCCCTGTACCTCTCAGGGCCTGCAGCCCAGCAGCCCACCCCGTGGGAGAGGCAGGAGCAGGGCTGTGGGCTCCCGCAGGGCGGGCATATGTCTCCGCGGCCGGGCAGCAGGGTTAGGGCTCCCCAGTGTCCCCTGGATTTCACCAAGGCCTGGCTGGGCAGTGTGGTCAGCAGAGGCGGTGGTTAGACCGCAAGACCGTTATTTATCACGTGCTCACCCTGGCCCAGCACGGTGCTGACCGGTTTCTGTGTGTTCATTCCGCCGACCATTCTGCCACGGGCACTGTCGTCATCGTCCCTTTTTTTAGGTAGAAAGAAGCCAGCCTAGGGAGGACGAGTGGCCTGACCAAGGTCCCACCCCCTGAGCGAGCTGGGCCTGTTGGACTGAGGCCCACAGTGGCCTCGGGCAGGATGTGTCGCGTGCTGAGCACCGGCTGTGATCCGGGCGCAGACTAAGTGCTCGGCATGCTCAGCAGCCACAGATACCTCGCGGGCACCTGGTCTCGGCCAGGGCCAGGTGCTGAGACGGCAGCACAGAGGCTCCTCATCCAGACCAGAGGGGCCAGGCAGGCAGATGGTTGAGGGACGCTCGCATACCCAAGCGCAGGTGTGTGGATGTTTCAGGTTCTGTTTCGCAGGTGAGGCTGCATAGCTAGGAAATGGCAGTGGCACCGACGACTCTTGTTTCTGAGGCTCTAAAGCTCCCTGCCGCCTCTGGCCTGCAGGCTCAGGGCCTCTCGCCTTGTGTTTCCCAGGTACTGTTTTCCCAGCAGGTCTCCAGATTCTGCTCCTGGTCTTGCTGGTTCTTCCAGCTTCCAGTTACAGGTGCCGAGAGGTATTGCCGTCAACCCAGATCCAGGGAGAGGCAGAAGGCTCTGGAACCGGCCAGGGCCCATGCTGCTGGAGGAAAGCTGCGTTTCAGCCTGTCTTTCACTTCAATTGGGGTGGGCATAGGGGACATTGATGAGCTGCTTAGAAGTGGGAGCAGCCGTGGTGCCCCCCAGCGTGGCCCCAGCTGGCATGATCCTCTTTCCTCCTGGACAGGCTGGGTGCGGGGGCAGAGCCCCAGGACCCGATGAGCGGGTGGGCTTATCACCCACTGCCTAGGACAGAGGTCACGTTCTCTTGTCAGATGCTGAGAGTTAAAGCTGGGCATTCTCCTCTAAAGCTGGGTTTTTGGCCTTTCTTAAAAGATGTGCTCATCTGACCTCACGGGGTTGACCTTGCCACATGACCTTCTCCGTAGGCCAGTGCCAAGAGGGGATCGTCCCTTTAGATTGCCCAGGAGCTCGTCCCTTCACTGTCATCCCCACCACTCCTTCCTCTGAAAGAAAAATGGTTTTTATCTCTGGCAGCTCTCTTGCCAGTCCCGACGTGCCTGAGGTTTGGGGTTTCACCGCAGTGGCCTCCCAATCTTTCTGGGGCTGCCTTTTTTTTTTTTTTTTTTTGCTATGTGGCTATCATGGGCATCCGAGAGGCGCCTGAGGCCCTCGTGGGCCAGGTGGTGGACTGCGTTGCTCCCCCTCTCCTTTGGCCCCTGGGAAGGGCAGTGGGGTGGAAAGGCCATTCGCTGCTAAAGGCCTCGTTTCCCTCTGTTGAATTGTCCTTTCAGACCTGAAGTCTCAGCTGCTTTGCATAGCTTGTCTTCTTTGTTGTTAGTAGTATTTTCTGCCCTGCTTTGCTTTGAAAGTTGGGTTTTCAGTACAAACGGCCACCCCATGGAGTCCCTTGTTGGGTAAATTGTGTTAGTTCTTGAGGGGGACAGGAGCCTTTATGGCGCTTTCTCCTTCCTGTCCTGGGGCGTGAGTCTGGTTTCGCCTCCAAGCACGTTCCACTGATGTGGAAGAGACAGCATTATCACTGTAGCTGTTTCCATGAGGCTTAAAAGGGATGCTTGATGACAAAGCGGTAGAAGTTTAATTAGGACTTGAAAGCGTCGGGCTGGTATCAAAAAGGTGTTGGTGCTGGGCATCGAGTGGGGGAGTGAATTGGGACCCCAGTGAGCCCCTTCGGATCACGCAGAAGTTCGCAGTACCTGAGCGCAGGTCTGTGCAGGGGAGGTGGGTCCTTTCCGTGAGCTCTGTGGCGCGGCCGTGGTGGTGGCCTCTGCACGCTCACTCAGAGCGGCTGCTTGCGGGGCTGCGGCCCGCCGGGGCGTGCAGAGGTGGGGGGGTCCAGCTCAGAAATGCACCCCCGTCGGGTGTGAGGGCGTGGGCCGGGCAGGGGGCTGTACCCAGGCCACGAGCGTGGAACCTGGGGGCCGCGGGGGCTGAGCTAGGGGGCACGGATCTCCTCGCAGCGCGCTGCTGCCCTGCTGCCAGCCTCCAGGGCTTCCCCTGTGCTCTTCCCTCTTCCTGAAATGCGGTTCTGTCAGAGGGGGTCGAGCTGACAGGATGGAACTACAGCCGTGTGTCGTGTCCCTTTCTAGAAGCACCCAGGTTCCTCGCGCACCTGTCCTGCTGCTGCACTCTTCCCGTATGTGTGAATGTGTATGTTTTTATCTGACTGTGTGCAGGACGTAATTGGAGTTATATTGTGTATTAGGTTTTATAGCTTCATTTTTCTCTCATTTTTTAAAACTGTGAGCATCGTTCCATGTCATTAAACATTGTTTAGAAATGTTGTTTTTAATGGCTGCATATTATTCCAGCTTTGATGGTTCTACCCCTTTCCCAGGCTCCTGTTTGGATATATGTATATATAGTGTGGTCTTTTCCCAGTTTTTCACTGTTACGTCTATGTCTGAATTTAATGTTTTGTGTACAGATAAAGCCATACTTTTATGTATATGCTCTCTGAAGTAGTGTTTAATGAGAATTTTAATTTAACATAATGTCCCTTAGATTCAGGGGGTCTTAAGAATGTTCTAAAATGTTGTAAATTGCCTTCTAGGCTTGAAAGTTCACTGAGTGCTGGCTTTTAAGGAGAAATAACATGTTTTGCTCAGCTTCATGGTCCAGTGAAACAGTTCACAGGGTCATTTATTTTGGAGTTCACATGCGTGTGCCGTAGTGTGGTTAAGGCCCATACTCTTTAGTCTGTTTCTTGTCCTTTTCCCTTAAAAACAGAGCCCAGGGGTGGGCTGTCTCTCCCTCAGGAGCTAATACCCGGCGCGAGCTGGGAGCTGCAGGGTCCGTTCCCGGCGCTGCGCACGGAGGCTGGACCCCCTTGGAGGGCGGGTTGTGCTTCCAGCACTGAGACGTGGGCAGGCGAGACCCCTTTAATGAGTGCGTGTTGTTTTGGACCCCAGCACCAGACAGCGAGAGCCCAGAAGGTGAGAAGCCACCCGAGGAGGGAGCGGACGGCTCCCCAGCCCAGGAGGAGGAGGAGGAAGAGGAGGAGGAGGAGGAGGAGAGCCTTCCAGGGTGCACCCTGTTCATTAAGAACCTCAGCTTCGACACAACGGAGGAGACGCTCAAGCAGGTGAGCGGTGTCACAACGAGGAAAGGCTGGGGCGTGGGCGGGAGCGCCGCTGCGGACACGCTTCCTGCCGTTAAACGTGACCTAGAGGGTGGCTTGGGTGAAGCTGTGGTTTAGCAACAACCAGCAGCGGCCTCCTTGCCGCCCGCCGGCCGCCCCGCGGGTGTCTCCACTCAGACACCCTCCAACGTACACCCTCTCTGCAAACGGCAGCCCATCCTTCCGTTGGCTCCGGCCACAAAGCTTGGTGTCTCTCCCGACTCCTCCCTGCCCACGGCCAGTCCATCGGCCAGTCTGTCGGCTCACGCCTCGCCGTGGCCCCCGGCTCAGGCCGCCACCGTGTTTCGCCCGGATCCTCGCCGTTGCCCTCTTCCAGGCCTCCCCTGCCCATCGGCTCTCACCCCCCACCGTCTGCCTGCCGCGCGGCCACCAGGGAGTCGGCGTTAAAGCCGGCCCGCCACTGCTCGGAGCGCCAGCAGCTCCTGCCCTTGGGCTCGGCACAGAGGCCAGCGTCCTACAGCACCCGCCCTGGCTCTGCCCGACGTCCACTGCTTGCCCTGTCCCCGCGGCTCCCACATGGCCGCCTGTATTTCTCAACAACACCCGCTGTGCCCCCTGGCCACTCCCTTCAGGAGCTGCTCCCTCTGCAGTGCTCCTCCCCCAGAATGCCCACGGCTTCCTGCCATGCCGCCTGCCGCTTACCGCGCGGAGGCCCCCGAGCGTGGCCTTTCCCAGTGGCCATGTTGAAAACTGCCACACTCGTTCCCCTCAACGCCCCCCTCGCTTCCCTGCAGGGTCTTTTCTCCATAGCACTGATGACCTTGTAATAAATGAGGACGTTTACTTAGTTCTTCTAACTTTTATCCCCTGCTAGTAGAATATAAGGTCCAGGAAGAAGAGGTTTTTGTCTGTTTTCTTCATTGCTCTCTTAAATCAATTTAAATAACCAAATTGGTGAGTCACAAATGGGCGGGCTATGTGCAGCAGGTTGAGCGTGGAGTGCTGGGAGGGGGGGTGGCCACCCAGCAGGGGTGGTCCCAGGGCCTCCCCAGTCCAGGAGGAGGCCTGAGCGGTGGCACGACCGGCCTTGAGGCCAGGGAGGGCAGGTCAGAATGCCTTCGGAGGCGTGTGCAACGTGAGAGCTACAGGCTCTGCCTGGGCTGTGTACTTACAAAACAACCCCCCAGATTGTTTCTGTGAAATAAACTGCCCCAAAATAAATGCCGACACAACCCCCCTGGCTGTGGAAATATGTCAAAGACACACCGGTGAGTTCGTTTCGAGGAAGGGCAGCCCCCACCTGGAGTGCCTGGATGGGGTGAGATGTGTGCGTTTATGTCAGTAGAGCAGAGGACCCAAGAACTGGGGGCTCCAAGGAGGTGTTTGGTGAGTGCTGCTCTGAGCCGGGCTGGGGGGCTCCTAGAAGGAACTGCACCTCCAGTTCCACTCCCACCATCCTCTGCGGGGGTCTGTGACCGCTGACGGTTAGGGTCACAGGCCTGGGAGCTCCCTACGGGGGAGACGCATCATTTCTGTACACCGGGCCTGGCACACAATGAACGTGCTGCAGATTTCCTTAAATGAACGAAGCAGTGAACGGCGGCAGGCTGGCAGCCGTGAATTAGTTCTGGAAAGGAAGCTGGCCATAGGGACTGAAGTAATTGATTCCTGAAAATCCTTTTGCGCTCCAGAGCTCTGTCGGTGGGTTCAAGAGGGAAGGTGGTGTCACTCAGTCCCAGGATCTGGGAAGTGGCGGGTGGGTGGAAAGGAGGCCAGCTGTGTGTGGAGCAGACCCCGGGGTGTGGGGGGGTGCGAGGTGAGCCTCTGCTCAGAGACCGTCTCCTGGCCACTAGGGAACTCCCAACCGAGAAGCAGCACTGATGAAGGAGCCGCCGATTAAGCAATTGAGAGTCTGTCCTTGGACTTTTCATCGGCTTCTTCCTGGATCACTTGTATTTTGTTGTGTTTAGACAGAGGCACACATTAGGAGCATACAGTGGGGAATAGAGCTTCGAGTAAGTCAAATCAACAGGTAGTTTCTTTTTTCCCTGGCGTGCTGACTCTCCCGAGTTGGGTATGGGAATGTCATAACCCGGTATCATGGTCTTCTGGGAGACATGCTTCAGAGTTAAAGAATCCTGGAGCTGGAGTGCACAGTCCAGATGAGCTAGTCAAGTTTCCACGTATTCAGAGAGGTCAGTTCACTTTCCTGAGGTTGCACAGCCTGTCACAAGCACCGCGGGGAGCAGCGCCCCGTCAGCATGTGGAGCTGTGGTTCCAAGTCAGACTGCCAGGGCTTCACTCCTGGCTAACAGTGCACCCCGATGAGTCCAGTCCTTTATCTGTCTGTGCCTGAGCGTCCTCAGCTGTTAGGTGGACGTGTTGATAGCGCCTACCCCTAGGGTTATTTTGAGGAATTGATTAGGATGAATGAGAAATCCCCGCTAGGGCATTTGACCCTTGGAGCGCGAGTTCCTAAGCCTCTCCTGCGTGTGGCCTTACTTGAGTCTCTGCATCCCTGTCTGGATTCGCCTTTCCCTGCTCCTTCCTCCTTCGTCCTTCTTCCTTCCTCTGCACATTTACAGACCCCGGCCCCTTCCTGGACCCTGCGCTGAAGGCCCAGCCATGAGCAAGGACAGGCGTGGATTTGCCGTGGTCGGGCTTCAGAGTCTAGCAAGGGAGACACAACAAGGAAAGGGAGCGAGTGGAGCAAAAGGTCATTTTAAAACTTCTAAGCGCTCTTTGACATTAGGTACAGGGGCAGCTAGAAGGGTCGGGACTGGGGAGTTAGAAGACGCTGCATTTTCGATTTATGCCCAGCCTCTCCACCACGTGTCCTTAGTAATTTTCTCGGCTGTTCCGTGTCCCAGTTTCTTCCTAACTGGAGCAGGAAACCAGCCCATTTGCCATTATGGGGACTGTCCAAGTTCCCTAAAGTAGGCCATCCTCTGGCACCTTGAAGGGTTTTGGGGGACTGAGGGGCTCTTAGGGCAAGTGGGGGAGCAGTGTGTTCGGCCGGGGCCCTGATTGGCCTGGGGCTTAAGGGCTCGGCCCAGATCTCAACTCCAGCACTTCTAGCCCTGAGAGGTGCCACCTTGGACCCCCCTGAGCCTCAGTTTCTTCACCTGAAAAGGGGGGTCGTCATGACACCTGCCGCAGAGTCACTGAGTCAACGTGTGGATGGGTCGGGGCCGGGCTTGGCCTCAGGCCCGTGCTTGACGCGTGGCCTCTGTTGGCACATGTCCTCGGGTTGCAGGATGAGCCTGGGAATGCCGATGATCACTGGTGACGTTCTTTTCCAGGTGTTTTCCAAAGCGGGAATGGTGAAGAGCTGCTCTATTTCCAAGAAGAAGAACAAAGCAGGTATTCACTGTGAGATCTAACTCAAAGAAATGGTTCCAAAGGAAGCCGGGGCACTTTGGATAAGAGCAGGGGACGTGTTTTGTTTCCCAGCTGCTAAAACAAATACCATTCAGTGAGTAGGCTGAGGAGTCAGTCGGCTCATAGTGTCAGAGGCTGGAAGGCTGGCTCCCCCGGGAGCACCGTCTTCTGGCTGGGCCAGCCTCCGCGGTTCCTTGGCTTTTCCGTCTCGGGCAGTGCAGTGGCGGCGTCTTCTTTCTCCTTGGGGGCCGTCGACTTCCAACCTCCGGCTGTTGCCCGTGGCTTTCCTTCCACGTCCAGTTTCCTTGGTGTACAGGGACTTGAGCCCTGTCGGATAAGGCCCCTTTAACTGACAACGCCCTCCAAGGCCCTGCTTACAAATGGGCTGACTCCCGCAGGACCAGGGGTGGGGGCCTGAACGTGCCTTTTGTGGGGACACTATTCGGTCCCCAACAGCGTGCTAGTTGATTTGGAAGGCCCTCTTCTGTTGTTGAAGCACCGTCCCCCTGAAACTGGGTTGGCTTGGCTCCAGTGGTCCCGCCTGTCCCGGAGACTCCTGGGCCTGGGTGGAAGCAGTCACACCTGTCAAGTGCTTCTGAATCTGGGCCCCTTGCTGCCTCAGACGACCCTTGAGATGGGGAGCAGTGCAGGCTACTCGCAGGTGGGGTTGCCCCCCGTCAGGAGCAGAGGCCTCTTCTTCCTCTCAGCACCTCTCTGCTCTGGAAATTTCCTAGGAAATGACCAGGGCTGGATTTTCCTCTTCCCTTCCAAGGGAAATAACCCAGATGAAGAACATCCAGTACACCCCACTGAGTCTTTGGCCACGCTGGCCGGGGCACCACCCTCGCCTCTCCACCGGCCTCGGGGGTCAGAAGTCCCCCAGTCCTGCCTCGGCACTTCTCCAGCCCTGGGTTCCCACAGACGATGGAAGGGGGGTCAGCCCGTGCTTTCTCGCAGCTGGCTAGTCCCCATTCCAAGTCCCTCCCATTTGGCAGGATTCGTAGGGCTGCTACGTGTGCCTGCTGAGCACCTGCTGTATGCACCATGCTGTGTGGCCAAGAGGTCTCCTTCCCTTATTCTTCAGAGTCCTCCCCGGGCTGGCAGGGGACATCACTGCATTGGTTCCAAGACTGACGGGGACATGGTCCCTGCCCCAGAATGCCCGGGTGTGTTAGACAAGCGGCTAAGCAGGTGGCTGCAGTGCAGTGTGGCAGGGCTGTGCTGGGGAAGCCTGGTGGGGCCAGGGCACAGCCCAGGGCCTCCAGGTTAGCTGAGGCCGAAGCGGGGAGGCAGAGTGGTCCAGACACAAGTACAGTGAGAAGGGTGCGGGAGGGCGGCAGTGGCCCAGCCTGGCCGCGCATCAGGCAGTGCATGGAGGAAAGCGCAGGAGCTGCGCCTGGACAAATAGGTTCCACATCATTAGGCGGCTTGTATGCCACGCAGTTTGGGCTTTGTTCCAGGGGTAGTGGGGAGCCACGGAGGGTTTTAAGCAGGCATCAGCGTAGAAGCTAGGGAGTCCCTGTTCTCCAGAAGCTTCTCATCTAGCTGGGGATGTGAGGCAGAGCAGTTAAGGACCAAGTTAAGGGGTGTCGAGGATAAGTTGCAGGGGATTTTGAGAAAGGAAGTCATCCTGAGGGCGAGCGGTGAGCCGGGCCGGCGGGCTAAGGTGTCACCAGCACCATCCAGGGCTGCCACCCGCCACCCTGCACGACCAGCCTCTCGCCCCTCGGGCGCTCGTCGGTGAGCTTTCAGCAGTTACCTCATCTCTCAGGGTCGCAAGCAGCTCTTAAGTGTACACTCTACTTCTCAAGTGCCTCTGTGTGAGAGCCCTGTTCTCTGGGTGCATCTTTCACAATTTGGGGGGGTTCTAGTCACAGTCCCAGCAGAAAACAAGAAGCACACTCAGCATGGGCTTTTGAAGAGATGCCTCTGGTGAAGGGACCCGTGGCCAAGCCCTGGCCCGGGCCCACGGGAGTGACGGGGGCTGCCGAGGTAGCAGGCCATGCCGGGGGGTCGCCGTTCCCCCCACAAAGCCGAAAGGGGCCTGGGGGGAAGGGGCATGGCCAGGGCTTACTCGAGACTTGGAGCCACGGATGAAGGGCCCCCAGCAGGAGCTGGGGGTAAGATGGGCCATGGCCACTGCCAGAACCGTGCCCAAGCGGGGAGGGAGGGTTATGGAAGGAGCAGATACCCCACCTTCCAGCCTCTGGTGGGTGCTTCCCATTGGCCAGGCCCCGCAGGAAACCAGAGGGCACCTCTGGGTCGCTGCCTGGGGAGGTGACCTTGGCTTCCTTACCGTCATCGTTCATACAGCTTTCTTTAAGTAGCATACGTAGAAACCCCACCCCCACAAACCTGCAGCCCCTGAACTAGACCTTTCAAATCCCCAAAGAACCAACCCTTCCAGCCCCCACGGGGTGGCGCCGCCTGCGCAGCCCTTCCACCACGGAGCCGCCTTCGGGGCAATGGAGGGACGTTCTTACCGCGTTTGCCGGCAGCGTTGTAGAGCGCAGGGCTGCGAGTGGAAACACAGGCTTGCAGGGAGGTGCTGAGAGGCTCGGGCCCACGGACCGGATACCCGAGGCAAGGATAGGGTGTTCTGAGCAAAGGAGGCTGATCTCGGTGTGGACCCACCAGGCTTAACCAATCCTCTGAGATCTTTTGACAAAAAAAAGAGAATACAATTAAGAAACGTGCAGGAAATGCTGGGAGAGGGAAGAGGCCCCAGATTTTGTGTCAAAAAGGCAATCTGCAGTTAGGGTTCTTGCCTTTTTTAGTTTCCTGGGGAGGGCCCCTCTCCCTCGCCCACACTAATTACACACATACCTGAAACCAGGAACTAAGCGCCTCTGCTGACGTTTTTGAGCTAGTCCTCTCTCTGAACTCAGGCTACTTGCTACCTAGAAATAGGGAACCAGAAGGTTCGAATCCATGCAATAGCCCTCCTAGCGGGGCTTCAGAGCTGAAGCCCAGGAGCTGCACGTAATTGGAGGGTCTGAGGTTTTGCAGAGGGCCGGCCTTCGGTGCACTTGACTTTCACGCCTCTGTTCACTTTACGCCCTGTGTGCAGGAGCAGGGGGCTGCCTAGGTAGAGTTTGGCCGCTCGTCCTGGGAACGGTCATCCCTGGTAGTTCCGTCTCCCTCCCAAAGGCGGGATTCCATCATGAAGTTAATTATCACGTCAATCATCTGTTAATTAATAGTCACCAGGGCCTCGGGTGGCGGCTCTGCCCCCTCATTGCCTGCGTCTTCGATAGAAAGACTAGAAGGCAGGCCAGGAGCTGAAACCTTGGGAATGAAGAAGAGAAAGCCAAGGTCCCCCCGGGGCCCTGCCCACCCCGGCAGCCTGATGTCCGTCTCTCTTCCAGGAGCCCTGCTTTCCATGGGGTTTGGATTTGTGGAGTACAGGAAGCCAGAGCAAGCCCAGAAGGCTCTCAAGCAGCTCCAGGTACGGTGGGCCTCCCTGGCCGAGGTCTGCGGCGGCCTCTCGGCAGGAGGCAGGAGGGGCCGTCAGCCCTCTGAAACGGAGGGAAAGTGGGTCAGAGCCCACGCCTTCCTCCTTCATCGCTCTCTCCACTTCTCCAGGGGGCTGTGAGCCAAGAAAAGTTAAGAACCCCCTGCCCACCCCCTAGTTCCTTCACACAGTCGAGAAACATTTTTACCTGTACCCAGTCTGTGCCCGGCACTGGGCTGGGTCCGGGGAGGTGGGTGAACCAGACACAGGGTCACTCGCTGCTCAGTGGGCCTCATTCTGATGCGGGCCTCGGAGTGAGTACCCAGGCCTGGGCTCTGTGCGGGCTAGGGGCGGCTCCCATACACCGCGTGGCCAGGGAAGGCCCGTCTGAGGAGGGGACGGTCTAGCAGAGGCCTGACCAATGAGGGGGAGGAGCTCTGCAGGGATCTGGGGGAACAACCATCCAGGAAAAGGGGTGGCAGGTGCAAAGGCCCTAGCAGGCACTCAGAGGTAGGGAGAACTTAAGAAGCAAAAAGAAGCCCATGTGGCGGGGGCAGGAGGGCTGGAGTAGGGGGAGGCTAAGGGTACAGGGCTAGGGAGGTGTGTGAGGCCATTTTAAGGCCTGGACTTCATCCTGCAGCTTAGCAGTGGGAAGCTGTTGGGGGCGTGGAGCATGTAGGGAAGGGCCTTATTTATGCCTTGAACAGTCTCTGGCTGCTGTGTAGGGGAGAGTTGGGTCATGGGGGACAGGCGGGAGACTGTTGGTTGTCCAGGCTTGGGACAAGTTGGAGGCAGTGGAAGTGGGGCAAGGAGGGCTGAACTGAACGTCCTCTTCAGACAGAGAAAATGCCTGCCAGCTTGGCCCCAAGTGCCAGGGACAGATCAGAGGGGAACTGGGACTGCAGGAGGCAGAGCCGCCTGGAATCAGCCCCACCCCAGCCAGGCCTCGGCGTGAGAAGGGGCTCCCAGCACCCTTTTCTGATGCCCTGCGGCCCCAGGCCGCCTCTGCCAGGACGAGGGGCAGTGCTTTATCACCCACGCCATCCCCCTTGCTTCCCCTGCCTCGTGACCCCTCGTTCTGCAGGAGGTGACGCAGCGGGCAGGGCAGGGCAGGTTTTAATTACTGTGCCTCTGGAACAGAGTTCTAAATCCCAATCCATGGAAGGGGTTCAGGGAGTTAGACTCTGGCTTTAAAGAGTATACAAACTAAATCACTCCTGCTGCAAGCCAGACCTCAGGCTCACTTTACCTGAGATGCTTATAAGAGATGGGATTCTGTGCCCCATAAGCAGTTTAAAGGTCAAGTCCCACTCACAGCTTGTGAACACCCCTGAGCCCTGGGTCTCTGTGACCCGCTTCCCAGCGCCAGCGTCCTTCCTCTTTGCTGAAGGACTAGGATGCCAGTGGCCGCTGCTCAGAGAGCAGAGGGATGACAAGCCATGTTTCTTATTTCTCAGGGTCACGTCGTGGACAGCCACAAGCTGGAAATAAGGATTTCGGAAAGAGCCATCAGGTGAGTCTCCTGCGTCCTGCCCTCTCCTTCAATGCAACTTGGTCTTGGCCGCCCTTGGCACTGGCCGCCCTGGAGTGGCATCTCATGGCCCTTTGAATGTCCTCGCTGCTCAAGTCTCCTCCTTTGGTCTCTACCTAATTAAGGTGGTGTCACATTTGCCAACTCTGACACCCGTTTCCCTGATGAACTGGGACCATGCCGGACCTTTGGGTAAACATTTTAATACACATGTATTATAATAAAAGGAATGAGTGCAGGAGAAACGCAAATTACACTCCTCTTGACAGTCTAAATAAACCAAGAAAGAGCTGCAAGTTGCTGGTGCTTTGGACAGACGAGAAGCAGCTGTAAAATACAGGACTTTGGCTTTATGGGGCTCTTTTTCTCTGAGCTGGATAGCAGTGCCTGGAGATGGCCTCCAGTTAATTTGAAAGAGATTCAGTAGGTGTTAGAGAGGGAAGCAAACCAATTTGCCAAATGACCAGTTTCCTGAAGTGGTGGGGATTTTTTTCAGAGTTGTGGTTTTGCCCCTGCTTGTACATCGAAATGAACTAAGACACTCGAGGGTCTCGGAGCAGTGCCTGTGCCTAACAAGTGCTC
Source organism: Dasypus novemcinctus (assembly GCF_030445035.2). Taxonomy (NCBI): domain Eukaryota; kingdom Metazoa; phylum Chordata; class Mammalia; order Cingulata; family Dasypodidae; genus Dasypus; species Dasypus novemcinctus. The sequence goes on along the minus strand of NC_080691.1, from coordinate 23,527,868 downwards.
AGTGCTGCCACTGTTATTTCCTTTGTCATCATCTACCTGCCGTAGGTGCTGAAGCGACCGCCTCTTAGCCGTCCCGGAGTTGGTTTAAGATATTTATCTGACGGTTTTCCTCAAGTCGGTTATTTGTTGTGGTCATTCCACAAATTAGCTGCCAGTGAATTGATGGGAAGTTGCTGGGCTTTTTTCCCCCTTCTTTCTCTTTTTTAATCCTTGTGAAGCCAGCCTGGGCCCTCTGGCCTGTTTTCCACCTGCCACGGCCTTGCATTGCAGAACCTCCTTGGCGAAGAGAAGGCCACGTGTGGGGTGCCCTCTGGAGTCTCACGGGGGTTCCTAGTTGTGGCGTGAAGGCAGGAGCCCGGGCTTTGAGCTCTGCCGTTTTGGGTTCTAACTTTGGAGCTGTGTGACCTCGAGCAGGTCACTGTGCCTGCACAGTGCAGTGTGGGTTGTCCTCACAACTCGAGGTCACGTGCAAAGCGCCTCGCCCAGTGTCTGGCACGTGTGCTCGCAGCCCCCAACAGCGCTCTTCAGATTCAGTTCTCCTCCTCCAGGGAGCCTGGCGAGGGCTCGCGTCCCAGCCGGCGTTCACTTAGGTCTTCCTCTATTCAGCCCAAAATTGCCCAAAGCTCACTGTGCGCCAGACTCTTCTAGGCCCGGGGGTGGGGTTTCCTGGTGGTGGTTTCATTCTGGGGCACTGTCGTCCAGTAGAACCTTCCGCAGCGATGGAGATAGTCTATGTCTATATTGTCCAGCAGGGGGAGCCACTTGTCAGCTGTGGCTATCGAGCACTTGACATGGGGCTCATGGAACGGTGTTCCTTGTCTAGTGCTGCGTAACAGCGTGCCCCACTTAGCGCAGAGTTCCTGTGGGTGAGAAATTCAGGAGCAGCCTAGCCGGGGGGGTCCGCCGCAGGGTCTCTCAAGAGGGCGCCGTCACCTGAAGCTTGGCTGGGGCTGGAGGGTCCACTTCCAAGATGGCGCTCGCACATGACCACCGCCGGGGCTCTCCGTGGGGCTGCCCTAGTGTCCTGGCAGCGCAGTGGCCGCTTTACTGGGAGAAAGTGAGCCAGCGAGGGCAGGGAGCAAGGGGCGCTGTGTTCTACCACCTAGTTCCAGGAGGCACTTAGCCCCACTCTGCTGCCCTCCGTTGGTCACACACAGCCCCCAGGAACGAGGTGGGGACTTCGGAAGAGCGCGCCGACCCAGGGGCCCTTGCAGCTGCCTCCCACAGTGACTTTCATTTAAACTCGCTGCCCGTGACACACCTACAGAAGCCAGGTGGGAAAAGCACAGGTGGGGCGAGGGGAGGCTCTCCCAGTGGAGACAGTGGCAGGGGACCCTGAGGAGGGCGTAGAGCAGACCTGGAGTCCTAATGATGGCGACCGTAAGAACGCCTGCTGGGCACTGAGCGCTCACCCCGTGGCTCGCACTGCACTCATGGCTCTCTGGGTCCTCTCGTGAACAACTAACTCCATTCCCTGAAGTCGGCCTGTCCTTGTGCCCATTTTACAGCTGAGGAGCCTGAGGCCCAGAGAGGCCAAGTCATTTTCCCCGAGTCACACAGGTGCTAAGCATGTTAGGTGGCTGAGCTGGCACTCAACTCCGCCTGGCTCAGTGCCCTGCACTGCTTCAGGAGGGCAGAAGTCTTCCCGGGGAGAGCAGGGGCTGGGCCAGGCACGGCCTTGAACCTCACACAGAGAGCAAGTGCCTGGCCTGTCTGCGTGGTTAGCAACCGCCCCTTGGAAGTGGACTTGGTTCAACAGATAGAGCGATTGCCTACCATGTGGGAGGTCCACGGTTCAAACCCCAGGCCTCCTTGACCCGTGTGCAGCTGGCCCACGTGCAGTGCTGATGCGTGCAAGGAGTGCCCTGCCACGCAGGGGTGTCCCCACATAGGGGAGCCCCACGCGCAAGGAGTGCACCCCATAAGGAGAGCTGCTCAGTGCGAAAAAAGTGCAGCCTGCCCAGGAATGGCGCCGCCCACACGGAGAGCTGACACAACAAGATGACACAACAAGACAGAGTTTCCCAGTGCTGGTGACAAGAATAGAAGTGGACACAGAACACACAGTGAATGGACACAGAGAGCAGACAACTGAGGGGTGGAAGGGGAGAGGAGAGAGAAATAAATAATAATAAATCTTAAAAAAAAACAAGAAACTGCCCCGGCCCCCCGGGGTGGTCCTTCTGGGGTGAATGAGGGTGTGGCCAACCCGCCTTGGTCTTCCTGTGCTTCCGGAAAGAAGGAGACAGGCGATTGGATTTGGTGAGCCGTGAACCCCACCTCCCAGGTCTCAGGTCCCCGCTAGCCCCTGCATCTCAAATGAAGGGCAACAGCTCCCCAAGGCTGGGAGGTGCCTGCTGACGTCGGACTGTCTTGGGGGGGGCGAGAATTGTGAGCCCTCTCGCTGCCTTCCTCCCCGGCACAACTCGTTGAATCCGTCAACCAAACGAGACGAGCAGCGGTTCCAGGTGGGAGCGGGATAGAGTCAGCGTACAGCGGGAATAGCTCCTGCCCCGGATAACCCGAACCCTCTCCCCTCGCCCCTCCAGGCCAGCCGTGACTTCCGCTCGCAGGAAACAAGTGTCCCGGAAGCAGACGACCTCCAAGATCCTGGTGCGGAACATCCCCTTCCAGGCCGACAGCCGGGAGATCCGGGAGCTCTTCAGGTGAGCAGCTGACGCCGCCGGGGGCCGCGAGCGCGTGGAGGCCTGCGGAGCTCGGGGAAGGCGGCCTTTGGGCCGCGGTGGTTCCGCCGACGGCCAGCGCAGTGGTCTTTGAAAGGTCACCCTTTCGCTGCCTTTGATTTATCACCTGTAAGCTCAGGTGCTGCTCCCTGATCCGTGTGCGGAGAACAGTCCCCCCGCCAGGCCGCCTCCGCTCAGACGCAGGACAGGGAGGGCGGGTCGGTCTCCCCCCTGCACCCGCGGCCCCCGAGGGGCGGTGGCAGGGCGGGCCCAAAGCGGCCCTCCCGCTGCTGCCTGAGCCTTCCTTGGGGTGCAGCCCGTGTCTCTACTTCAGGGGCTCGTTCAACTCACCTGGTGGCATCTGTAAACACAACTTCTGCTCGGGCTCCGCCCCTGAGTTTGATCTCCTTTGTCAGGTGGGGCGCAGTCATTGGGGTTTTGACACAAGCCCCCTCGGGGCTTTCTGGTGCCCTGCCAGGATCGGGAGCCACGGCTCTACGGAAGGCCCCTTTAGAAATGAGGGTGCGGTACCTGTGGAAGTTACGCCATCCCCCAGCCCCGGCCACCTGAGGACCAAACTCTCCCCCGTCTCGGGCCGGACAGGTCACTGGACTGGCAGGAGCCAACTGGGGGATGACCCACGGCTGGAGCACTGTGCAGGAAGGCAGATTTCTAGGACCAGCTCTTGCAGTGTTTGCAAGGAGAAAGTGGCACTCTGGAACCTTAGAGGAAGTTAGTTGGGAACCGAACTACTTTGTAAAAACCACACTGCACAGGAAGCGTGTGCATGGGCCGCAGCTTGCAGCCTCTGTGCTGCCCCTGGCGCTGTCTGGCTTGGAGAGTAGTTAGGTGTCGCCCAGCACGAGCCCTGAATGAAAGAAACATCTTCATCCAAGGGTGGAAGAGGACAGCGTCTCGAGCCAGGGCGCTCCCCAGGCTCGTGCCAGGCGATGCAGAGAGTGGCTGACCAGACTTCACGTGGGCGGCAGAGGACGTTAGCCCCAGCCAAGCAAATCGTCGTGGCTTGGCTGGCATCTGAGCGTACTCTGGGGCCAGGCAGCGTCTTGGCTGCACATGGGTGACTGTTCAGGGCCCTGAATGCTAGATCTTGTTCCTTCACCCTGCGTATGTCAAATTCTAGCACAAGTATGGCCCTTTTAGAATTGCCACCTAAGCATCTTGGCAAGATTAAAGTGGGTACAAACAGACCTGTATATTGGAGTCTGGAAAGAATTACCTTTCCACGAAATCTACCCTCTTTCCTCTCGCTCAGTGGTTTAAAGACTGGGAAGCCGTTAGGGGAATTCACTTCAGAAGCCCTTGTGCTCCTCCTCCCTTTTTTCCTGGGTTGTACACTGGTGCAGCGCTCGTTCGCAGACGCGGCTAGCCGGGTGTGATGCACGGAGGCCAGCCCTGCCAGTCCTGAACAGCAGGGGGCCTAGGGCTCCCCAGGCAGGCGCCGGCGCAGCGTGAGCAGCTTGGTGAGGTGGGGTCACAGCCTGGGGGGCGCTTTCTTCTTGCCCTCCCCGGTACACTAGTCTAGAGAGCCACGTGAGGTTGTTGTTAGAGGTATCCCTAGCCTCATGCACATGCTCGCTTTAATGTGCTGCTGATTTTTAAAAAGAGTCCAGTTTAAGAGCTGCCCGATCAGAACCTGCTGAGGCCTGCTAGGCGCAGCGCGTGTTGATCAAGAAATAATACCCCGCCGAAGTGACAGTTGCACTTGGTTCCACGGTAGATTTCGGGTGGCACTTATCGAGCGAAACAAAGACCAGACAGAAAGGGAAAAGCCCTCGGTTCACTTCGCAGTGCGTATTTATTTTTAGAAGACGGGGAAATAGTGTCCACTGAACATAATCATGTGCAGTGTCTCTTTTCTCTGTCGTTGTTCGATGGCCGTTTTCATAAAACCCCTGGAAGCAAACCCTTCTCCACGGACCCTACCTCGCTTTTGTTGTTCGCACAGGCTGGGTGTGAGGCAGTTCCCCGTGGCGGACAGCAGGGGTCGCTGCGAGCCTTCTCAGGGAGCCAAGCCTGCCCAGGGACAAGCACAGCCATGGTTTCAGACAAAGCCACTGGCCAGCAAAGGTCATTGGCCGGGGGAAGATTGCAGGGTTTAGGGAACCTGGTATGGTCCACTTTGCCAGGCAGGTCATGAGGACTTGTCCTGCCAGGGATAATAAAAGTCCCAGCGTCCTTTTCGGGCAGCACTTGCTGTACTGAGCACCTTCCCAGGCATTTCCGTCCCCTCCAGCCTCCGAGCAGCCTTGTGAGGGAGGAACCTGCTTCCTCTCCTGACCCGAAAGGGGACTGATGGGGAGAGCACGCAGCCGAGCTGGCCTTCGGGTCTGGGAGGAGCCTTTGTCCCCCAGCTCATTCCGGCTCATTCCACCTGAGCCACCACACCCCAAGGCGGCGTGTGGACCAGGCACTCTGCGAGGCGCCGGTGGTCCAGCTGTTCCAAGAGAGATGCAGTGTCCACTCCCGTGGACCTTGGGTGTGTGGAGGACCGGGAGGCCCCAGCCCACAGCACTGGGGTGCACGGCTCTGGGGTGCGTGGTTGTGGGGTGCACAGCTCGGGGAGCGTGGCCGGTGCTCTGAAGCCTGCTGCCAGGGCAAGCTGCCGGCCCACCCTCCTGGGCCCCTCGAGCCCTGGTCAGAGTGGGCACAGGGTTTGCCCGGGGTCTTTCCTCTCGGTCCCCAGCCTCCCGCTCAGGCCTGGCCATGCCACACCCCTGCACACATGCCCTGGCTGTTCTCTCCCTGTGCGTCTCCCCTTGTCCACTCTGGGCAGAGAAGGCTGGGACCCTCCCTCTCTCGGTCTCTCTCTCTTTCTCCCTCTCCTCACCTCCAAGTCATTCCCAGGAGGTGACGCATTTTGCATCCCTCTTCCTGAAGAGCCAAGCGCCACTGATAGGCCATCAGGGGTGATGTATGTGAGCGGGCAGCCTTCTTGGGGAGCTCTTGGGTTGGGGTCGTTTCCCCCAGATGGGATGGCTTATTCTCTCTCAGGTCTGGAGGTCACAAGTCCCAAGTCAAGGCATTAGGAGGGCCACACTCTCCCCAAAGTCCTGGGGAGCATCCTCCGTGGCCCCTCCCTGCTCCGGTGGCCCTGGGGTCCCTCGGTGTGTGGCGGCTCCCTCCGTTCTCTGCCTCCATCTTCACACAGAGGCCCCCGCTGCCTGTGTCCCTCCATGCCCTCTCCACTTCACCCATGATGTTCTCATCTCAAGCCTTAGCCAGTTCCATCTAAAACCCTACTTCCAAACAAGGAAGGTTCTGGGGGACATGAATTTGGGGGTGGACACTGGTGGGTCACCCTGAAAGGAGCTTCCCATGGGCAGGCCCAGGCCCCCGCAGGCGGGACGTTTTTCTCTTGGAAGGGCCGTTGTCAGCCTTTCCCTCCCTTCACCCCAAGGGGCTGCACAGGGAAGACCAACCCCTGCACCACGTGTCAGCCTTGACCATGGTGTCATTTTGCAGATGTGGGGACCGAGGACTTGCCTGGTCCCCAGGCGGAGCGGAGCCAGGCTGGAAGCCCACCTGAGTTCCTAGGGGCTGAGTCAGGTGCCTCAGTCCCAGCTTTTTCTGGAAGACGGGGGGCTGCCGATACCCCCACCTGCCGCACAGCCTTCTGGGAGGGGCCCCAGCTGGAGCAGGGCTTAGGGTGTCAGGCCATGCCACGGGAGGGACGGCACTGCTGTGAAGTCTCCCCTCGCTTGCCGCCCTGCAGGCCTGGGGGCTCTTGAGAAGCCGGCAGGCACTGCCTGATTCCTTGCCCCTGGAGCAGAGGCCGCAGGCCCGCGGGGGCCCTGGATGGGGTGTACCTGCGCCCACGTGGGGGGCGGTGAAGTAGTGTCCACATTTCTCAAGTGTGGGTTTTCTCATACAACCCAGATTCCTGGGTCTCCTTGAAAACCAGAGCGGGCACGTGGGCCCCGGTTCCTCCAAGGCCTTGGCGGTGGCTCCTGGAGGTGACCGCTCCCTTTGGACAGGGCAGGTGCTCGTGTTCCCCCAGCCCCTCCCTGGCCCTCTTCGCTCTTAGCCCACCCTCTGGCCCCCGTGGACAGCCGAGTCTGTGTCCCCTATCTGGGACTCCCTGCTGCAAGGGGGCCTGGAGGGTCATTCCCTGGCAGTCCCTCCCCTCCGCGGAACTCCACCTAGATGTGCCCCAGGAGAATGTAGCAGCAGTCAGGGGCCCCCTTACTGCCAGATGGCCACAGAGCCAGAGGTGTCATCTGTAGGTGGTGGTGGTGGCGGTGACATTGACAGGTCAGTGAGATGAAGGCCACCCAGCCTGGAGCCAGCCCAGCTGGGTCCATAAGCCAGCTGCATGCTCCAGGGCTGGGTACCTTGGGCCGGTTACTTACCCTCTCTGCGCCTCAATTCCTGATCTGGAAAATGGACCTCCGTCTCCGTGCAGCCCCCCACCTCGGGGGGTAGTGATAGGAGCTACACTCAGGAGCAGAGCCTGGTGCCAAGGAAGCAGCCAGTGCCCTCTGCCATCCCGGCTGTTTAAAGCGAGGCCTTCGGCTCGCCCTTCATGGGCCTCCCCCAGCCCCCCGCAGGCCCCCTCGTAATCCAGCTGCTCACCATGGGCTGGGTGGCTAGTGCCCTTCCCCCCAAGACGCGGATGACACCGAGTCTCGGCCCTGTCCACGGGTGCCTGGCCCGTCGTGTGCGCCTGGCCAGTGCTTGCCGAGCACGCAGATGACCGCGCCACCTTCCTCCGTGGAAGCCTGATGAAGAGCAGGCGCAAGAGGCGCTGGCCCGCCCTTACCCAGCTCCGCATGGCACTGCCACATTCCTCTCACGCTCCAGCCACCCCCGCTCCCCCCAAAACTGTCCCTGAGGGTCAGGGCCGTGAGCCAAGGGCGCCTGCAGGGGGCGCACTCTCTTCTTCGTGGCGCAGCAGCCCCTTCCTCCTCTCTCGCGTGCTGGGTTCCTCCTAAAGGTGTGAGCCACCTGCTAGGGGTGTGCATGGGCGCGCTCCCCACAGGGGCCTGAGGCCTTAATTACACAGGGGCCCTGCGCACCTGTGGCGCCTTGCTGTGTGCACGCGAGAACAGTGCCCGCCCCGTCGTCCCGCCCCTCCTCTCCTCGTTTCCTCCTGCAGTGACTGTGACCGGGTGGGGGGCTGGCTTTCCCGCCCTGCTCCCCTCGCGCTCCTGGTTGTCGGCAGTACTTTTCCAAGGGCCGCGAGCCCCCTCCTCTGCGCTCTGCCGGAGACTCGGGGCCAGAGGGGGGCCGGACTTCTTACTGGGCTCTTGGGGAGGAGGCTGCAGACAGCGGGCTGGGCCAGCTCCCAGGTGCCCGCTTCGGGGATCTGGGGGTCCCCATGCTCCGCCAAGTTCCAAATGGGATCAGAGAGAGAAGTGGGGGGCTGTCGCTGCATGCCCATCACCGCACCAGGCGCTCCCCACCAAGCCCACCTCTTCTGAGGGCTCAGGGTCAGGCCATCAGGCCACCAGGCCACTGGCCAGGCCTGCCACGCTCCTTCATTTTTGTGTCTTGTTTTTGGCTCCTTTTGTGCCATCGGGGCAGAGTTGGGCAGCTGCAGCAGAGCAAGGAGCCTGGCCTGCAAGGAAAGGTGTTTACTCTCCGGCTGTACGTGGAAAAGTTTGCCCAGCCCTGCCCTAGGTGAAGCGTGACCTCAGAGGAGGTGCGCCGAGCCTGGTGAGGAAGCCCTCAAGACCTGGGGCCCGAGGGTCTTAGGTTTAACGCCACGTTGTTTCCTCTTCTCCCTTGTAACACCTCCACACCTTGCGGATGAAGCTGCAGCCCCTTGACCCCTGGAGAGGCCTGGCTGGGAGGCCCCGGCTCAGGAAGTTGCTCTGTTGACGACAGCAAGCCTCCCCCCACCACTGACCCGTTTCCTCCGCAGGGATCTCCCTGCTGTTCCTGCTGTACGAGACCTTAAAGGATGGAACGGAGGCGGCAGGCGTTCAGGAGGGGCTGAGCTCCGAGCACAGAGGGAGGCAGAGCTGTTCTGCTCCCAGTCCTGGAGCAGGGGCCCGGCACGAGGCAGGCGACCACCCCCACCGCCACGTGGCCCTCCTCCCTGGGGCCTTGTCTGTCCTTTGAGGACACCAGCCTGCAGGCTGAGGGCCCACTCCCCTCCAGTTTGACCTCGGCTTAGCTAACGGCATCTGCAAAGACGTGCTTTCCACAGAAGCTCCCAGGCCCAAGTTCTGAGTGGGCATGAGTTTGGGGGGACGCCCTTGAACCCAGTACAGGGTATCTTGGCAGGGGTGGCCAGGGAGGTTTTCTCGGAGGTGGGGTCCTTTGAGTAGAGACCTGAAGGCGGGGAGGAGTGAGCACAGGAGAGCTGGCGACAGCCTTGTGGTGGGACCAAGCTTGGCCTTGGGGAAGAGCTGGCAGAGGGGGAGAGGGAGGGAGGCAGGGTGTGGGGCCCCCTGGACAGGCTGGGACGAGGCCTTAGGGCTTTTTAAAGAACTTTTTATTGACACATAACATGCATGCGTGTGCAGCATATTTAGGTCGCACACCACATCCACGCATGCACACGTACAGGTACAACGTGCGTTCAGAAGAGTGCGTGAGCCACGAGGATGCGGCTTACAGTGCATGGTGACAAATTGGGCACACCTGTGTAACCAGCACTCGGCTCAAAGAACCAAACAGTCCCAGCCTGCCCCCTGGCCAGCGCCCCCTTCTCGTTGCTGCTCTCCACCCACCGTGGGCAACCGCTAGCCTAAAGCAGGAATTCGCTTGCCCTGCGTTCGCATTGTATCTCAGAGGAACCCTCCTGAATGCAGCTGCCGCGCCTGGCCCCTTTGAGATTCGTCTGCGTCGTGACGCTGTCGTTGCAGTTTGTCCGTCCTCATTGCTATGTGGTCTGCCACTGTGTGGAGAGTCCCTTACTTATTTAGCCATTTGTCTGAGGAGCATTGGGGAGGCTGGCAGCGTTTGGGCTATTTTGAATAACGCTGCTGTGAGCATGCTTGTGTATTCTTCTGGCAGCCACATGCATTAATTTCTGGAAGGTGCCCGTGTCGGAGTCAGGCAGCTGGTCACAGGGTCTGCACGTGCTCGGCCTGGGTAAATTGCTCAATGGGTTTCCAAAGGAGCTGATACGAGTGACACTGCTACCAGCAACTTATGAGCATCTGGCCACCTGCATCCTCGCCAGCACTTGGTATTGTCTGTCTTTCTGTTTTCAGCCATTCTACTGACTGTATAGGAGCATTGCAACGGGCCTTTAATGTGTGGATGTCAAACGTGTTTTTGTATGTCTGGTTTGTTTGGATAACCTTTTTTGTGAAACGCCTGTTCAAGTCATTTGCCTGTTTTTTTAAAAAAATCAGATTTTCTGATATTTTCTCTTATTAATTTATATTTTCTATCTAACTTTTTACATTCTGGGAAAAAGGCCTTTGATGGATACATGTATTGCAGTCTCTCTCCAACCTGAGGGTAGCTGTTCCCGCCCTTGATGGTGTCCTTTGAGGAACAGAAACACTTACTTATACTAATGCTGTTTGAGCCTTTGTGTGTGTGTGTGCTGTATGATAAGAACTCGTCCTGCTGTAAGAAGCTATGCCTCCTCCGAGGTCCTATGGTTTCCTCGGTGAGCTTTCACCTGTCATGATCAGGCATGCCATCCACCTGGCCTTGATTTCTGTGTGTGGCGTGAGGTAGAGATCAAGGCACGTTTTTTTTTTCCCACTCACATGTTCGACTGACCCAGCGTCATTTATTGTGAAGGCCGTTCCCTCCCCTCCACTTGGCAGTATTGACTTTGTCATAAATCAGGTGACTGCCTCTGGACTCTGCTCTGTCCTGCTGGCCTATTTGTCTGTCCCTTGCCAATAGCACACTGTCTTAATTACTGTGGCTTTTTAGTAGGTCTTGATGGCTGGCGTCTTTGTTCTTCTCCTCCGAAGACAGCCTTGGCTGTTCTTGGCCCTCGGCCTTTCAGGTGCTGGGATTTTAGTCCACAGCCACTAGAGGTGTTGAGCAGGAGCAGAAGGCTCAGGCGGGCAAGAAGTGTTGGTGAGCAGAACAGTCTCTAAGGGGCAAGAGTGGACGTGGGGAGACCAGCGAGAGGTGGTGGATCCCTGGGCATGGGTGACGAGGCCGAGCTTGGGTGCGGGGGTCCGACTGGGATGTGTCTGCAGGGCCTTGCTGGTGGCTTCACTGAGGGGGCGCGATGGAGACAGGACTGGACGGTGGCGCCTCTGTTCAGGGGAGAAGCAACTGGGTGTGTGAATGTTTGGAAAACGGTCCCCGTCTGGGGAGGCACCGGTTAGGAGGGAGGGAGGGAGGCGCTGGAAAATGAGCCAGACCCCAAACTCGGGCCTCCGGGCCGCCTTGGGCATATCAGGGATCTCAGCGCTTCCGCCTGGTCCTGTACCTGGACAGGGTGTGCCTGGGCTCACTCCCCGGGGCCGGAGCGCCCTCCTCCCCAGCCATCTGCCCAGATGCTTACCCCCCAGGGGAGGGCCCTGTGCACCACCGGGGAAGAGGCTCATCCCCGCACAGCGGCTCAGCTGAAATGGAAAGGGGCACCCTGTTCCTGAGAGCCCTGGGAGGACGCGGCCCCACACACACAGTGACCCCCAGGGAGCTCGCTGGGAGAGGGTGCTCAGGCCTCGGCGGGGTGGTCCCCTGAGCTCCTGGAAGCCTTCTTGTCCAGCTGCTCCGGGCTGCTCTGCCCTAGAACATACCGGTGCTGGTGGCAGTGCCGATGGCAGGGGACACTGAGCGTCACCCGGTGCTCAGTGTGAGGCTGAGCACTGTGCACAGGCCCTCCCAGCGCCCTCTCAGGGCGAGTGCTCCCATGACTCAGAGAGGCCAGGTACCCAGGGACCCGGCAGGGACCCCCACCCCCCAGGAGTCTGCCTGACAGCAGAGCCTTAGACTCTGAGTCACCCACAACCCACATCTGCCCTTTCCTTGTCACTCGCCATTTTGGCAGCACCAAAGTGGCATTTCTCAGTTGACCCGTGTGACTGGGGCGTGTGTGTATTTGAGGGGTCCCGTGAACCTTCCTCTCGGGAGCCCCTCCTGACTGGGGGCTGCCTCCCTGCTCCACCAGCGGCAGCTGTCACATGAGCATTTGCTGCATTGACATTCCTTTTTGGTGCACTCACAGCTGGGGTGCACAGGGCACCCTTGACGAGACCCCCGACATCTGCCCAGTGTCTTACCCAAGGGCCTGCCTGGGCCAGAAGTGCTCTCGAGCTCACAATTTCCTTCGTCCCTCCTCCCACAACCCCGGGGAGCAAAGCTCCGGAGTCCGGGGGCTTCCCTGCCACAAGACCCGCAGCAGGTTGCAGAGTTGGATTTGCACTCCCAGTTATGCTCTTTCTGGGCTACCTTTTTTCTATTTCTTTTTTTTTTTAATTTCAAAAATTTTTATTTTTGAAAGAGTTTTATCAACACTAGTTTCAACCCTGTACCCGACAATCCCCTGTTCACCTTTCTGTGCTGCCTTTCTGCTGTGATTGAAGGAATAGAGCCCTGCCTTGGTGGCCCTTCTGTGCCTCATCCCCACCCAGCCCACCCCCACCGAGAGTTAAGTGTCAGAGACGCTGATTGAGGCAGGCGACAAATTTGTATCATGTGCTTCCTGTCGGCCGAGCACTGTGCCTATTTCAGCACACCTCCCCTACCCTCAACGTAGCTACAGTCTAAGGAGGTGCTGGGCCCGCCAGGGAAGATAATTACAGTTATAGGGCAGTAATTATGAATAAAAAAATGTCAGGGAAGCAGTTCCACCAAGTGGGTGACCCAGAGACTAGAAGAGAGGTGTCCTTGCCCAACTGCTTTCTATTTGGGAAGAAGACCCGGACTTCTGAGTGGATTCCAGGAATCACATTCGCTGGCTCTGGGATGCAGCTCCACCGAATGACACGGTCCAAACCCCAGATGTCCCGTTCCCTGCCCTACACTGTGACCACATCTTGAGTCCGGGTTTTAATTTAGGGCCTCCTGCTTTAGGAGAGGGACACGGAGCTAACCAGTCTCTACCAGGGTGGAGAAGGAGGGCCAGCCAGCCTCCAGGAGGGCTGCCCACAAGGAGACTGTGGGGCTGAGGCCCAGCAGGTGCTACCACGATGGACTGTATGCACCCATCAGAACAGCTGAGAGAAAAAACATGGTGCCACTCAGTGCTGGCGAGGATGCGGAGCAGCTGTATCACACGCACGTTGCCGGCGGAAATGCCAAACGGTGCAGCCACTCTGGGAAAGAGTATTTTTGTTTCTTATAAAATGAAACAGATACTTCCCATGTGATCCTGCAGCTGCACCCCTGTGCATTTGTCCCAGAGAAATAAAAACTTGTGTTCACCCAAAGCTTGTGCACATGTCCAGCAGCGGATGAATGGCTAAACAAAACATGGTCTGTTCATACAATGGGATATTGTTTGGCCAAAACAAGGAATGAAGTTCTGAGAACTGCTACGACATGGATGAACCCGGAAAACGTGATTGCTCAGTGAGCCAAACCAGACACCAAAGGCCACATGTTATATGAGTCCATCGATAGGAAATGTCCAGAAGAGGCAAATCCATAGCAGCAGAGAGTAGATTAGTAGTTGTTTAGGGCTAGGGAAGTTGGGAGGTGATGGCTAAAGGGTTTGTGGTTTCCTTTTGAGATGATGAAAATGTTCTTAAAATTTATTGTGGGAAAGTGGATGTGGCTCAAGTGACAGGGCCTCCGCTTACCCTATGGGAGGACCCAAGTTTGAACCCTGAGGCCTCCTGGTGAAAAAGAAGAAGCGTGGTGAGCCAGTGCCCGCGCAAGTGAGTCACGCAGCAAGATATGACACAACAAAAGAGAGACAAGGGGAGAGTCAAGGTGAAGCGCAGCAGAGACCAGGAACTGAGGTTGACAGGGAACCTCTCTCCACATCAGAGGTCCCCAGGATTGATTCCCGGTGAATCCTAGAGGAGAAAAATGAGAAGACAAAAAGAGAAGTAGATACAGAAGATCACACAGCAAATGGGCACAGACAGCAAAAATAGCAGGGCAGCAGCGGGGGAGGGGAAGAAACAAATTGTAAAAAAAAAAAAATTTATTGTGATGGTTACACAACTGAGAATATACCGAAAACTATTGAATCATACACTTTAAATGATGAATTGCATGGTCTGTGAATTATGTCTTGGTAAAACTGTTCCTCCCCAAAATCAAGCCTCTACACACATTTAGTCATAACAGTCAAAGGCTGTTAACAACCCCATCGTCCTTTAGTGGGCAAATGGTTAAAGTAGCTGGGGTGTGTCCGTTCCATAGAATACTACTCAGCAACAAAAAGGAGTGAACTAGTGATATAGGCGAGAACCTGGATGGATCTTAGTGTGTCGTGCTGAGTGAAAACAGCCAAGGGTACATATTCTGTGTAGTAGTCAAAGGGGTGCTGATGGAAAGTACCAGAAATCTGTTGGCTTTTATAAAGTGTATTTATTTGGGGTAAAAGCTTTTAGTTACAAGGTACCAACTCAAGGTACCTTAAGAGGTACTTCCTCACCAGTCTTGCCACGTGTTGAAGCAAGATGGCGGGCGATGTCTGTCTCGTCTCCCGGGCCTTCTTCGTCCTAGGCTCCATGGGCCCCGCTCCTTCCCATCTCAGCTGCAGGCTGGCCTGGGGCTGGACTCTCCCTGGGGCTTGAGCTGTTAGAGCCTTCTCTTTCTGTCACACGGCAGGACTGAAATGACCACGTTTGTTCCTCTTCATGTCAGTGGAGCTCTCTCTTCCTGTGTATCTTCTGCGTGTCTTCTTGAGTGAGCTTCCGTTTATATCAACCCACCCAGGGGGCGGGGCCTCAGCCCTGAGCCACACCCTTCTGATGTGGTGGAATCAAAGCCCTAATCCTAACGAGTAATCTGTTATCGGCATGAGGAAAAACTGTTTGGTCTCCGCAGCCTTTGAGGGGGGTGAAGAAGCCTGTGACTCCCTCAGGGACTTGTCCATCTGCGACCCTCCAGACCCTCGGTATTGCAGGGTGGGCTCAAAACTGTTTCCAACAGCACGCCTTCTGCATGTGAGAACCTGAGAACACAGCCTGAGCAACTGGTGGGTGCAGACCGGGTGATCCTTTCTTCCTTCAAAGGGCCTGCTTTGCCACACATCTGTTTCAGATCCTTTGCGTCCTTTTGCATCACCCTGCTACTCTGTCCACCAGGGGATGATCAGAGGCTGGAAGAATTGCTCCTTTTCCAACGAACAAGCTCTGTTGCTCGCTCACCCAGTTGGGGGTTGGGCAAGGCCCGCCCTGGCGGACAGCACCCGCCTCCCATGCCAGGAGGATCGTGAGGCTGTGTCTGGGCTCCACGGGAGGTGGCTCTGTAATTGATTGGTGATGTCTGCGCAGACCTGGGAGCAGCATCTGTGCTAGGTCAGTGGCTGCAGGTGCTCTAAGAGGATTGTGTTTATCGGCCACGAGGCCCTTTCCTGGTTGCTGGGAGGTAGCTAGAGCTTTGACGTTTCCCTCTCCAGACTGCCGAGGAGGGCAGTCCCAAACCTGGGCTGATGTTGAAGCTGACTTAGTTTTCCTCTTTTGAAAAATGATAATAACTGAGAACTGAGAAGGGTTTTTCTTTTTTGTTGTTGTTTTCTTCCTTCCTGTGACTGAGATTTCCCCCCACTTGGACATTTTGTTTCCAGCCTCACCTAGGCTGATTCCAGAGCAGGGGACGAAGGCTCGGGGTGAAATGGGCCCCGTGGGGGAACGTGCTGGTCCCCTGAAGTAGGGTGCGCTGTGCGCAGCAGTCCACCCCTGCAGGCAGACGCTGGTCCGCTCTAACCTTGCTTTCACACCTCCTCCGCCTGCATTCAGTGCCTTTTCAGTTACAAGGTCTCTCGGCGCTTTGTCTGAGCTTGCTCAGAGGGCCGCCGGCGGCTCATTGTTGGAGCTGATAATTGTGCTCCGTGTCTCCCAGCATCCTGGGTGCTGCAAAGCAGCAGGGAGCCCCACGATGTCTCAGGAGGCTTTTGAGTGGGAGCAGCCTCTGTCTCTTCATGGATCTCGGAACTTTCCATGGAGCAGAGAGGTCTCAGCACGCTGCTTTTTAGTTAAGAAATAACCTGTCGGTTTGGCAAATATTTGCTAAGCATCTCTAATGAGGCAGGAAGCACTGCGCCAGGTGGTGGGTTACGGAAACACACTTGAACTCCAGGAAGGGCAGGGCCTGCCGGGTGTCTGCGGGTCTGGGGCGGAGGCTCACTCCTTGCAGCGCTGCAGGGTAGGGGTCAGGTGATCCTGGTCTGGTGACTTCATCTGTCTGGGACTCGAGCAGCTGGTCTGGTTTGCACTAAGGAGCAAGGTCAGCGATGACGGCAGAGCACTTGGCGTCTCCCCCAGCCCAGGGCAACCCTCGCGTCTACGTGGCTCACACCCACGGCTCCCGGGAACCGCGAGGACTGTGCTCGGAGCTGGGGAACCAGGCTCTGACTCCCAGCCTGCCGCAGAAAGTTACCTCGTCTTTCCAGTCCTCACCCAGGAAACTGGCGAGGCCCCTCAGTTACAAGCTCCTCCCTGAAAAGGTTTTAGATTCTAAAGGAACATTGCATAAAAGCATGATTCTCAAATTTGAATAGTGTGTGTGGAGCACTTTTAAAGAAAAGCAAAAATCTCACGGCCCTTCCCCACGGTGTTGTTGTAAATATTTTTATAATGCCACATAAATATGTACAAATGTAAAGCTCAGTTTAAACTGACAACTCACGCTTATGGTTCTTATAGGACTATAAAGCCAAAACACATTTTCAAATTAAATACAAACAGAATTTAAAATCAATAAAATTCAAATTAGCAACATTATTTTAGCGTGATGGATGGTGTTGCTTTGCCGAAACTAAATTCAGAATGTGGGTTTTAATATTAGAAAGACGTAGCCTCGGGTCCAGATCTATAATCCACGGTGATGTTCCTCCATCAGTAACACACATGCCACGCGTGCTCGTTTGCATAAGTAAGCGCGTTGTTCCGAATGGGGGTACAACTCGCAGGCTCGATTCACCCACTCGGCGTCACCAGACCTCTTTCTTTTCCAAATCTCGGCCAGTCATCAAACGCCCCTTTTCATGCAGCATCAGCTTGATCGCTTAAACATAAAAGTTAGCATTGTGGTATTACTGAACTTATCATTAAATGGATAGCCAGTTACTCTCGTCGTTAACAGGAGAATGTGTCATTGTTCATCCCGGCTAATTGATCTCTCATCACAAGTTGGGAAATCTCATCACAGGATTATTAAAATATACACTTATATACCTATATAAAAAGTACATTGTCTGAAAGCAGAAAAGTTTAAAATTGTCCTACAGGAACAGCTAATCCAGGGATTCTTAACCTTTTTTGTTCCATGGACCCCTTTGCCAGTCAAGTGAAATGAAGACTACTGTAATTTAATTTATTGCATACATTCATGAGTGAAGGAAATGCTAGGTTTCAGTTAGAAGTCAGAGAAAATAAAGATAATAAGTTGCATTTTTTTTTCAAGTCAAGTTCACACACATCCTGAAATCTTTCCATGGACCCCCCCCAGGGGTCCCTGGTTAAGAACCCCTGAGCTAATCCCTCCTGCTCTATGTGAGAGACAGCCAACCCTAATTTGAGTAGCTCTGTTCTGTTAAATTGGCCTTAATCTAAATTTCAGGCCCAAGATAATTCATTTCATTGGGTCCACTTAGACCTATGGTTCTTTTTCCCCGCCAAGCCCACTTATGGTTGAAATGTCATCGATGTTGATGCAAGTTACGGTACTGGAGTTAGTCATTTTGCCTCTTGGCATCTAAAGCTAAATGAAGCTTCTGGTGTTCTTTAGCATGTCCTGCTGGTCTGAATTTGCCTGAGAAAGGGATGTGGGCAGAGGCCCCATTTAGGTGATCATAGAAGTCAAAAGTAAGAGGTTGTTCAGTGGAGAGAAAAGGGCTATTATAGCTGTAGGCTTTGTGCTAAATCAAAAACCAACTGGTTAGCACAATGATTCAGAGCATCAGTGCCATAGTGTGTGGGAAGGACACTTTCTAGAGTTGTGCAGTATTTGACCTGCACAGCTGTCTGTGGCAGCCCTAGAAGTCTATCAGATTGGGTTTAAATCCTGGTTCTTCCTTAACCAGCTAAGACTTGGTCAAGTTACTTAAACACCTCAAATCTCGGGGTATTCATCTGTAAAATGGGGACAACAGATACTTGCCAGGGTTATTTGGAGGAGTCAATAGGTAATGGAAGTAAAGTAGTTAACCTAGTGCTATGGTTCCCAAACTGTGTGTGCCAAGGCACCTGGGGTGCCACAGTGAACTCACAGGTGTACTGTGGGATATTTTTAAATTTTTGGAGAAACATAATGACACCTGTCAGAGGTGGTACAGACTACCAACTATTAGGTTACTTAGACCTAACTACATAGTAAAAAAACTTGTTGGCCTAGGTGTGCCATGGCAAAATTACTAAGATACCAAGGGCACTAAGAACCAAGAAACACTGGGGACCTGTGACCAGGGCATGATTGGCACTTGGTAACTAGTAGCGGTTCCTATATTCTATTGTAACCAGAAGAGCCCTGCTGGCCTCAGGGTCCCATTTGGTCTTAGTCCTTCATGTGTTCCCCATTGTTTGTGGGGGCTGGGATCAGTGTCGGGGTTACCAGCTGCTCCTGCCTTCTGTCTTCACCTCGGTCCTCTCGTAAATGCATTTCAGGACATCGCTTTCCCAGCCCAGGGTCTGGAAAAACCCCAGGCTGTCTGTGGTCATCTCAAAGGGCTGTCTTGAGAGTGTCCAAAAACATGAACGTGTCCAAAGAAAATCGCTCCCTCTGGCGGCCTGCCCGTGCCAGAGTTTGGCGCCTCCTCCCCGTCAGGGCAAACCCTGGCGGTACACCCTGATTTCCTCGAAGTGTGCGCAGCCCACGCGCAGAGCTCTTAGTGCCTTCGCATAAGATGGGACTGTGCATTCCAGAAGCTTCGGGGGCTCTCCCTCGACGAGGGCATGCAGGCAAAGCCCATTCCAGGGCAGACTTGGGAGCTCAGAGGCTCAGGGTTTTTCCGTTTGTTGTGTTCTGTTGTAACTCCCTTCCAGCCACCCATAGCCACCTCATGGGTCAGAGTACTCTTTAGCTTGTGCATATTATTAGGTCAAACTACAGAAGAATACCAGTGTGTGATCATCTTTGGCCTGCAGCAACAGTGTTTTCATTTAGTTCAACCCAGTAGTGTTTACTCTTTATGGAACCCATGCTCTGCACCTATCGTCCCCCCCACATATAAATTTATCAGTCCTCTGGGGAAAAAAAAAAATTTTTTCAAAAATAAAATTCAGTAGCACAACTAAAACATGAATACGTTTTCCTCGTTGAAAAGAAAATCAAAGGCCAAAATCCCCTTTGACCCACCACCACTCCTGCCCCCGTGCCACCCTCCTACCCAGAGAAATTCATGTTATTCATTTGGCAAATCACCTTCTAGATCTTTTCCTGTACATCTTATATGCTTACCTGTAACCACTCTAAGTGGGCCCTTTTGTGACAAATACGGTGTCGTGTTTTCCATATCATTATCTTCATTTTTCCCCGCCTCTGAAATATGTCGTGGTCATCTTTCTCATTTGGCTCAGTCTTACTCTTTTTAATGCCACAGCTTGGGGGCTTCCATGTATGGAAACCACTAGCCCCATGTGGCTCTGGAGCCCATGAAATGTGGCTATGCCACTGAGAGGCTGGACTTTAACTTTGACTAAGTTTAATTTAAATAGCAAAAAAAAAAAATTCTTCTTAATTTGAAATAGTCACATGGGGCAGTGGCCACCGAATTGTACAGCGCAGATGTGCTGTTCATACACTTTGATCTAATCATTCTGCGTCTAGAGTTTTCTCATAAAGATATAATTGGAAATTTGGGCAAATTTTCATATGGAGGGATCTTCAATGTCAAGTTGTTTATAATAGTGAAAATTTGGAAATGCTCTAAATGTTCAGTGGTAATAGAGGACTGACCAAGGAAATGATGGGGCAGGAACAGCCATTCAGTGGTATGCCAGAAATATATCAACAGAGTTTACAAGGAGTTTTCCAGAGAGAGGAAATGGTTTTGATTCAGCAATTAGGTGAAGGAAGTAGGAATCAAAATAGTATATATAATATGATCACTGAAGAAACACACAGATATAAGATAGAAAAAAGGACTTGTAGGAAATGCACCCAAAATGACAATCATTATTGGTGAGTTAATAAGCACATCTTATTTTCTTTGCTGTCTTACTGTGCATTTGGCAGATTGTCTACACCAGGCATGGCATACTACTTTAGAGTCAGAAGGAAAAAGATTTCTTCAAAATAAGATAGTTTGTCATCACCCTATCAGGGTTACCAGGGGGAAACGTGGAGCCTGCTTTATGAAATACCTGGGTTCAAACTCTTTCAATGCACCTTTCCACTGTTTCTTTGCATTCTCACTTCTTCATCTCTGTTCAGCATTGCCCTTTACTCCACAGCAGACCCTTTTCAGAATCTAATTGCATTAGATAAAGCCAGGATAGTACTGCTTTGTGGGTTTTCTTTTTGTCTAGCACTTTATATAATTTGGAAAACTCTTTTACAAAACCCTTTTGAATCTCTCTCTGTTATTAGCGAGTCACAGTTTTACTCCTGTAAAAGTCTGTCTCCTGATTATAAAACTAATCTTTGCTCCAGAGCATTTGGAATATTGAACAAGAGGAAAAGAAAACCATCCACATCCCCCGTGCAACAACAGCCATCCCTTTTACCTCCGCCTTCCCCCAGCCTTTCCTCGTGTGCCTTTATAGGCAGGGCGGGTATTAATATCACCGTTTCACAGATGAAGAGACAGTGGGTCAGAGAGGTTAAGTGACTCGACTGAGGTGTCGTGGTTGGTTAAGTGGCAGAACCGAGGCCCGAGCCTGAGTTCTAGTCTGCGTTCTCTGTAGGTGAGGTTTGATGTAACCCCCAAATAGGCATCTCACCTATTCACGGGATGCTGAGAGCCTCTTGTCCTTCCGAGTGCAATGCTTAAAAGCCTCCTATAATGGCTCAGCTCACAGAGTAAGTTACACCAGGCTGATCCTTTCTTTATTGGAGTTTACTATTTAAAGTAGTCACGGTGACACAGACGAGGTTATTCAGGATGCACATTGCCACACAGAAGCAGAATAAGCTAAATGTTTACCCGCCGCACGGATGGCAGAATAAAAGCCTTCTGCAAGGAAATGAGTGGGAAGAAAGAGGGAGCCGTGTGGCAGAGGTTTCAATCCAGGCGGCGTGATGGCACTTCCCTGGGATAATTGTATTCTGCCTACCTTAAATTTAAATATAAAGTCCCTTTAACAGCTTGTTCGCAAAAGCTTTTTTTTTTTTCCTATCCCAGCCTGAGCCATCACCTCTGCTTCTCTTAATACAGCCTAGCAGCAGCTGTTCCAGCTTCCACCCAGAACAGTTTTAAAAAAAAGGGGGATTTTTTTTCAGGGCCTCTAAACCTCCTGTGTGGGTATGCTGTGTGCGCTGCAGTTTTCGGAGGCATACTGTGTCCTTAAGTAAATCAGTGTCCCAGCGCCCTCCCCCGCTTTCCTCCTGGACCGTCCCCACCCTGCCCCGACAAGCAGAGGTCACAGACCCTGGCAAATGAGAAGGAAGTTTAAGACACGCCTGCCCCCCGTGCTCAGGTGCTAAGCCCCTCCATCCTGGGGAAGGTGGAGGAGTTGCTGACCACACACTCTGTACTCCCCGGCGCTTATTTGTGCTTTTCTAAACAAGTCCTGCTAATGTCGGCTTCCCCGTGGGAGAAGCAGCCCACGATTTTTAAAAGGGCTTGGCTTGTGGAGTAAAGACAGCCCAGCAGCCCGGCCGCAGAGGATGGGGGTGGGGGCAGCGGCCTGGTGGGGTGTTTCCTGGCAAGGGGCCCACCAGGCTTTCTCTTCCTGGGGTTCCCAATGCAGCCTTCCTGGATTGGGGTAAACAGCCAGTGCTCCCGTGGGTTGTTTCCACCCAAAGCTTCCACGAGCACATCCAGCTGCATCTCAGCCTTCACAGCATCCCTTGGGGGAGGCCTTTGGGCCCGTTCTGAAGGCCCGGGGCCGGGGGGCCCCCTTTCAAGGAATTGGGCATCTTCCACGTCTAGCCGTTCTTTTTTTCCAGCCCGTCTCTCCGCAGTGCCCAGTGCTTACTTACCTCTAGCCTCCCTGAGCCGTCCCCCTCCAGCATGTGGAGCGGGGGGATTGGCGAATCGTTCCCACTCACCAAGACTCACTCATTTGTATCTCATTTTCGAGTTATTATCGAGCTGCCGGTTGTGAGAGTATTTTGACAGCATCTGTCAGCAAGGTGCAAGCGTCTGCCATTGCTTGGGATTGGCTGAAGACACCTCCGGTAGCGGGCTGATGATACTGCAGCCCGAGCCCCCACCTCAGCAGCGCGCAGGGAGCCAGGGAGGGAAAGGAAGCCCGTGCGCAGAGGAAGGGAGCAGGGCCCAGGCCGCAGGCTCGGCTTCAGCAGCCCCCGGATCATTAGCATTTTTCTGACTCCCGCTAGAGAAGGCGGCCGTAAAAGACTCAGATTGTGTTCCGTGTTTTATTTAATTTATTTTATTTGAGGTTTCGGGCAGCGAGGCGGGTGGTGGTGATGAGAGAGGATCCATCCAAACAACCATTTAGGCTTGTCAAAGTCCATTTATTAAATTAGCGAGGTTACCTCTCCCAGCTTCCAGCTGCCACAGAGAGCCAGGGGTGGCGGCGGCGTGGGCCGGGGCTGGCGGGAGGAGGCGGGCACCGGGGCCGCGGCGCTCCATCAGGGCCGGCCTCTTTTCCTCTCTTTCTTTTTTCCCCTCTGCTTGATTGAAGTGCAGAGGAGTGCATGTGTTTTCCCTTCTTCCTTGAAGAGTCTTCTCTATCCATAATATAAATCGTTCCACATGTGTTTCTTTCTAAGAGCTGCACACCCAGCAGAGGAATAAATACTGCTTTGTATTCACTGCCTTTTACCTAAGCAGTTTAAAATCCGTTCTTTTTTTTTTTTTTTCCGAAGTATGAAAAAATAAAACCACCACCCGTCGGCAACACCAGCAAGCAGATGTCGCGTGACGGGGCAGCACAGGCACTCCTGCCCGAAGTCGAGGGCCTGTGGGGGTGGGCCTCAAACCAGAGCCAGGGGGCTGTCGTCTGTGCGGACCAGACGGGGGGACCCCGTGTCCTTCCTGTTTCCTACCCCAAAAATTCCCCCTCAGCCAGACGTCCCGAGGGGTCTGAATTTCTCTTAGTTTGGCTCTCCGCGAGGCTACTCGGGAGCCACAGAGCGCACCTCTGCCTCTCCGTGGGTTTCCCTGGCCGAGCCCCGTCTCGGGAAGTGGCCCTCAGCCAGCCCCGCCCCCGGGGACGTTCTTCGATGTCTGGGGTTGTAGCCCGGGGCACGCTCAGAACAGCCCACCACAGCGACCCAGCCAGCCCCCGGGCGAGGGGAGCCCAGGCAGGGACCCAGGCCAGGGAACACAGCGGAGCTGGAGGCCTGCGTGACACGGGAGCCGCTGCGTGGGCTCCCTCGCAGGGTGGGGCGTTTCCTGTGTGTGGCTGCCCCCAGAAAATGCCGGTAGGTAGCGTGCCGGGGCGTGCTGGAAACGGTCCCCCTGTCCCAGAAGCCCTGTGGGGGTGGGACCGCCTCTTCAGAACCAGCGCTGAGCACGAGCCAGAGGCCGAGCCAAGTCCTCCCTCGTCCCTCTTCCCACTCGGTCCTCCCAGCCGAGCGGCAGGGCCGACTTTCTACCTCCGTTCCAGAGACAAGGAAGGGGCTTACTCTCAATGCCCCCTGCCCACAGGCGACGGGCAGGCTAAAAGCCAGGCCTGTCAGGCACACACGTCTGCTCTTAACCGCTCGGCCGACCCCCGGGCCTCTCGGAGCCTCGGTTCCCGCATCTGTTAAATGGGGGCATGATGCCCGTCCTCCTTGAGAATCTCGAGAATGCCCACAAAGGGGCTTTGGAAAAAAATGCAGACCAGGGTACGCATGCAGGGTGGCATGGTGTTCCTCTAGAGCAGCGTGGGTGTCCCCTGGTCCGTGGACTTAGGAGACAGGTTTAAAGCCGGGCGAGAGTCGGCGCTGAATTAGCACCACGGTTGGACGCACTCTCAGATATTCTTCAACTCACTTGACGTCAGCTTCTTCAGGGTTCTCTTATTTGTTACGTCATTAAATGGATTGCCCCTATCACGTCATTTCCAAGGGAATGCCTTTAAAAGCATCGAGTTTTTTACACAAAGCAGCACAGTAGTGGCAGAGGCTTTGCTGGGGCTGGGGGACGAGCCATTCCTCTCCAGGCCACCCAGGGAGCTTTTAAGAAGTAGCCGTGCTGGCCCCACCCCAGACCAGTTCCGTCAGAACCTCGCGGCATCGGCATTTTTTCAAACAGCACTCCCCCCACCCTCATCCGGGGTGTGATTCAGATGTGCAGCCATTCACGTGTGAGAAAGCTAGCGTGGAGCAGCGGTCAGCAAACCTTCTCTGTAAAAGGCCAAATAATAAATATTTTAGTTCCCGTAGGCCAGGCCGTCTCTGCCATGATTACTCAACCCTGTCATCGTGCCACAAAAGCAGCCATAGACAGTAAGTAAACAACTGGGCATGGCTGTGTTCCAATACAACTTTATTTGTGGATGCTGCAATTGGAATTCCATGCGTCTCAAAGTACTAATTTTCCTTTGGGTTTGGGGGGTTTGTGGGTTTGTGTGTGTGTATTTGTTTTTGGCCAGCCAGTTAGAAATGTCAAAGCCATTCTTGGGCCATGTGCTGAACAACGACTGGCTGCTAGCCAGCTCCGGCCCACAGGCCCTACTTTGCTGACCCCTGGTCTGGATGGCCCTGACTCCTCTCCCCAGGGCACGGGGTCACGTGGCCCCTTAGCGGTTGCTCTTCCCTGTGCCTGGATGGCCTGGATCCCTCTGCTCCCAGGTGCGCAAATGCCGTGCCCCCGCGTGGCACCGGTGGCTGATGTCCTGGCCCCCCTGTATGAGGCAGCACCCTCAGCCCTCACTCTCCGCCTTCTCTGCTTTCATTTTTCTGCATCACTCTGTTCTCCAGCTGCATTCAGCGCCTGCCGCTCTCAGCCTCCCCCAGCAGAATGCGAGTTCCGGGAAGCGGGAGACTTCGTCTGCCCATCGCTGTTCCCTTAGTTCCTACAGCCGTGGGCAGGAACTGTTTGCTGAGTGAATGAGCGAATAAGGCAACGGAGAAACAGGGGCGAGATGGAGTTTCCTCTGTTTGCTCCTGAGTGTTTACTGTTTGAGGAGATGGTGTCCATGCTGGCACTGGCTGAGCATCTTGGTAGACCCTTAGGGTCCCCATCAGAAGAAATGGGTGACTCTTCCTCAGATAAGACAAGGCCACGCCCTTGCTCGAAAACATAGAAAGGGCCTGTTAGATGTGGGCTGCTGAGAAAGGCCAAGGTTGTAAAGCGTATGGTGGACTGATTCAGGGCTTCTCAGTGTGGACCTGCTATGGAGAAAGACTCGATTGCAGCGATAATGGGTTATTTGTTTCTTTTACCAAAGAGCCATTAAATAGCCTGTGCCTATTCTTATTGTGCCTGGGTCTTTCGCTGGTTAAAAGGGCAAAGTTAATTATGGTGGAAAATAAAATAAAATAAATACGTTGATAGAAAAGGTACAAGAATATTTATAGAGAATTTGCATCTACACTTTGTTCAGATTCTCCAAAATTATCATTTGCTTTCTCATTCTTATCTACATGGTCATACACACAAATGCACATACATACATACATACACACAATACTTTATTCTGAACCATTTGAGAGTAAGTTGCATGCATGATGCCTCTTTAGTCCTAAGGATTTAAGGATGTATTTCTTAAAAACAATCTTT
Organism: Dasypus novemcinctus; assembly: GCF_030445035.2. Taxonomy (NCBI): domain Eukaryota; kingdom Metazoa; phylum Chordata; class Mammalia; order Cingulata; family Dasypodidae; genus Dasypus; species Dasypus novemcinctus. The sequence continues at coordinate 23,502,335 of NC_080691.1, read as the reverse complement.
TTATAGCTACTACTTCCTTACTTTTTGGCCTAATAGGATATCCCAGGTTCATCTTGTACTTGCTCAGCTCAAGTCCTGAAATCAGCCATTTCTCCAGGGAGTTCTGAGGCCTTTCAGTGGGCAATGATATTTAGAAACCAAGATCTGAGTGCTAGGGTACACAGAACTATAGGTGGGCATTATCTTTAGGCCACGGTTTCTCAACCCTGACGCGCTTTGTGCCAGAAAATTCTTTATTGTGGGGGCCTGTCTTGTGCATTGTAGGATGTTTAGTCGCCTCCCTGGTCTCTCCCCAACAGAAGCTGATAGATATTGTCCCAACTGTGAAATCAGAAGTCTCTTCAGATCTTTGCCAGATATCTAGTGGGTGGGGTGGGGAGTTGGAAGTCAGGTGTGGGTGGGTGGGTGGGTGGATGGCTGGATGGAGAACCATGGGTTCATAGTACCTCTCATTTAAGTCCAACATTACAGGATTCATTCTGTCCTTCCCCCTTTCCATATTCATAGCTCCCCTCTCAGGCAGTGAGAAACCTGTTCCTCTCACCTACCTTATGTTTACTTACTTGCTCGATTCTAGCATGCACAGAAAGTAGCTTTGGAATTGCTAACCCATTGCTAGTAAACTTTTCACGTTCACCTTTATTTTACATTTCGTTAAAGAAGTTTTTATCGCACTACAGTGTGCTCCTTGTAAAAAAAGAATTATATATATATTATTTTAAATAAACGTACTAAAAAAAACAAAAACAAAAAAACTAGGCAGTACGACGTTCCCCTGAAAGCAACACCCTGTCTTGTCTTACCATCCTGCCCCTGCCCCCTAGTAGCCAGCACCATGCCTGGCACATGGTAGGTGCTCACTAAAACATAAAACAAAAATGAGAGAAAGAGAAAAGAGTGGGCAGCCGTCCCCCACCAGAAGTACCCAAGGTTCATAGCAGTGCATGAGCTCCTCAATCATGTTTACACGTTCTTTCCAAGCTATAGTTACACCCAGGCCACCTTTACAGTTCTAAACCTGCTTTTACTCCATTTGTGTTACATCTCAGTCCTTGTGTGTGTCATTAAAAACTTCACAGACTTCCCCTTTAAGAGGTGCACAGCATTCCATCCTATGAAATCGGCATGCCCTTGGTTTCCTTTCCCCCGTGGAAGGGAGAGGGGCGCGGCCTGTGGACAAGCAGCCTTGGCCACGGGTGTTCAGGATGCAGGCTGACCTCTCCTGCCCGCAGCTGCCCGGGGCTGGTGGGCGAGTGAGCGAGGCCTCCCATCTGACTGCCGACGGCAGGACGGTGGTGTGGTCAAGGACGGCAGAGACACGGGCAGCAGACGAGCTGGGTGCTAATCCCACTCAGCGCTGAGCAGTCCTGTGTCCTTGCCCCGATGCCTAACCTGGCCGAGCCGTGTTTCATCTGTGAAATGGGAAAAACAGTGCCCGCCTCCTGGCACCACCGAGAAACGATGGTCAGTGGGGCCCTGTCTGCTTTGGCCAGTGGATGTCTCCTGCATTCCTGCCAGGACCGGCCAGCCCACCAGGGCCCCGCGTTGTCCAGAACCCCTGCAGTCGGCCTTGGCGCCATCCTGCCACCGTCGCGGTTACTCTGGCAGCCGTCTTGAAATCTCTGGGCAAAAGCTGGTTTAGGGAGATGGCTCGCCTTTTGCACGTGCCACTCCTCAAAACCGTGTGTCCTCCCTATCAATCTAGCTCTAACTCTGTTCTTTCCTTTTGCCACTTCCAAAAAACATGCAGGCTTCCTGATTTTCCAAGGCGTCCCAAGGACTTCTCATTGCCACCCGAATCCCTCTCCTTTTCTAGTGAAGAAGAGGGCGGGGGCGGCTGTGGTGTTACCACCTGGCCACGTGCTTCAGAACCAATCCAAGAGCGAGTCAAGCCTTGAACCCTCGTCTCTGGAATCTCAGTCAGTGGTGTTTCCAGAATTTCCCTGGTTGGGGGGGCTTGAAGAGAAGTGTCTAAGGGAACTTGTCGGAGAGCTGCGTGTGCTTTTACCAGATTGTGGGGTTTTGTGGAGGGACTTTGGGGGCCTGGTGTGGAGGTCCTGTGAGGGGGCTAAGGTGCCCCCACCCACTCTTGGTCCAGACTCCCCTTCAGTCTTCTCCCCGCTCTGCCTGGAATTCTCACTTGAAACTTACTGCAGTTCCAGCGCCTGCGCTCATTCTGTTTGGTGTTAAGCAGGCTGTGCCAAACCTTTGTCTTAGGCCTCCATTTAGTGTGACTTAAGAGCCCCTTTTAGAGTAAATGTGCTGGCTCCTTACCTCCGAGGAGTTAGAGTTTGCTAGGACACAGAATTACGGTGAGTTGGGAAAAGGCTTTACAGTGTACACAGGGCTCCAAACGTGCCCCTGTTTACGGCAGCCTGGCCTCTCCAGTCCAGGACCACTGGTTTCTTTCCGTTTCACTGGGACCTGGTGGCCCCAGCCCTGAGGCTCCGCTTCCAACCCTGGCGTCCCCTGCCACATCACCCCCAGCTTCCAGAGGGCACACCCTCTCCCGAGGGGCCACAGCGAATCTCCTGACATTCCAGAGCAGCGCCTCCTGGAGCAAAAGGCCGCCACAGCGCACGGCCTGCTGGGGGACCTGGGGCTGTATGTGCAGATGCTCCAGAACAAGCAGGCCTGCCGGGCTCCAGCAGCAGCGGCTTGGGGGTGTGTCTCTGCCCTGCCCGGGAGGGCAGAGGAGGCAGCGCTCACTGTCTCCTGCTTTCCTCGCAGAGGGTAATCTGGACTAACAGAGATGGTACGGGTCCCGGATAATTTCAGGAGTTGGGGTGCAAGGGCAGCAGGCGTGTTTCTTAGAATCAGGTGTTTTCTCCTGTCCTTAGAAGAATCTCCTCTGCAGTCAGCGAGACGGGTGCAGGGGCCAGTTCTTGTCTCTGGAGAGAGAGCCCAGCCTCTTGCATCCGGTCCTGGCAGCTCCATCTTCTGTGACACTGGACCCTGAGGGAGGAGGGAGGAGGCCAGAGGCTCCTACGAGCTGTTGCTTTAAAGAGTGACGCCCCCGGCTCTGGGCATGGCAGGAGCCTAACTGCAGCCAGGGGAGAGCCTGTTTGGGGTAGACATCCCCACAACTTGTCCAATTCTCTCCTCCTCTCCCCCAAAGGCAGATAAGTAAGATGTTCACACCGGACCCTGGTGAGGGCTGTTCTCTCTCCCGTCGCTCCAACCAGAAACCCCCTCTAGCTACGGGAACCTAGATTGTTTTTTGGAGGTGGGGACATCAAGTTGCGCACCACGTGTCCTTCCTTCCTTCCCACGGCAGGTTTTGAAATTATGCCAAGGAAGTCGGAGCTCTGAGGCTCTATTACCACGACGGCCGTATCATGGCAACTGCACCGGGCTCGAGTCCTGTCGCTTTCTTGTGCAGCTGCCGCCACTGAGAAACTTGGTTGAGAAAAGTCATTATCGGGGCTGGGTGGGGAATCCAAGACAATAAGTGTTCAGCGCTGCTTCCTGTCTCGGTACATCTCCTGGGGCAAGCCTTACGTGTGTACCGAGCAAATTGGAGGGGTGGGGAGTGAGTATGTGATGTGTGCGTGCTTACGTTGCCAGACCAAATGCTCACAGCAGGGGCAAACCAAGTCAGCTGTGAGGGTGGCAGTGTTTTCAGGAAGAGAGCTAAGCAGAGAGGCTTCTTTACTCTCTGCACTCCCAATTTTGACCCTGATTCATTCATTTTTTAGTTACTGTGCATGGGGCAGGGGCCATGGGGGGATTCGTTGGTATCCAACACCAATGGGGCCCTGCTCTCGAGGAGCTGACACACAGGTGGAGAAATGCACCATAAGTCAGGCGACATCCGAGTGGTATGTGCTGGACAAACTTCTCGTAGGTGGCTGTGGTCAGTGGTCTGGGACATGTGGCCGAGGAAGCCTTCTCTGAAGAGGTGACTTTGACCTGAGGCTTGAACGACAAGAAAGACCCCACCATGCAGAGACCAAGATAAGCACTGAAGTAGTTTTTTTAAAGTATAAGTATGTCCCATGCAATGTTTGAGATATACTTATCCTAAAGAACTAATTGTTTATCTGAAATTCTACTGTAACTGGGCGTCCTGTATTTTATCCTACAAACCTGATCGCCACTCCTGGAGTCAAAGTGGTGGAGTGGAGTGGCAGAGCCAGGGAGCCCTGAGTGTTGACGAGGTGCCGCCTCGGTGGGTCATTACCATAGTAGAGGACAGAGCTGCTGCCAGAGGAGGGGCTCCCAAGCAGGAGGCCCCGGGAAGAAATGCCCCAAACCCTCCCTCCACTCACCGTCCACACTGCCCTCGGGGGAGCCGGGGTAATGCTTTCCATAGGAGTCAGGCCCCAAGGGGAGCAATACACATGTGACAGTGGTGGTGGGCACTGTTTGTGCCAGAAAACTAGAGCTACACAGGGTTCCTGCAATGGAATTCCAACGTGGCCTGAGCTCCCTGGCAGCCTAGGGAATAAGAGAAGCAAGTGGTCCCGCTGGGTGCTGTGGGTACATGAATCAGGAGAGAACATTGCTCTCTTAGCATTAAAACTCAGAGAAGGATGGAATAAATTAGCAATCCAGCTGGCTGAAGGGCCCAGTATTTGAGGTGTCAACAGGTCTTCTTCTCCCTTGTAGAAAAGGTGGATGGATGAGTGGATGATAGGATTGTTGATTTTCATAGAGAACGTGCAGGTGGTATATAAAAGCGAAAGCTAAAAGGGGCATAGAATAAATGCTAATTCTCTGTCTTAATTTGGTGTTCCCCAAGGACTGAGGGCAGAGAGTTGGTTTGGCAGGCAGCCCCAGGGAGCAGGTCGGGAGAGGAGAAGCCAGCTCAAGGGGGTGTCACTGCTGTGAGCGGAGCAGCTCCGTCCCACCGACGCCTCTGGAGAAACGCACGGAATGCCTCCCGGGATGGCCCGCCTCCACGCCTGTGCCCTCCTGGCTAGGACTGCCCCCGGGCTTTAATTGCCCTTCGTTAGGGGGCAGTGGAGGAGGCTTATGACTCCTGGGGGGTACCGGTGTCCACCCAACCCCCCATTAAATGTTGTTTCCGTGAAGTCTTCCCCCTGGGATTCCAGTGTACCAAACACACCCAGGCAGAGCTCCCCTGCTTGGAGTCAGGGAGGGTGACAGGGCTGTGGCCCCAGGGCAGTACCTGGGGAGTGAGGCATTGGACTCGGGGTTCATGTCCCCTCCACCATCACTTGGCATCCGGAGAGGAGGCAGGGGCCTGCCTTAGCTCCATCTCCTCACTCATAGAGTGGGCGCCCCAGACCTTGCCCAGGGCCCCTCGCCACCTGGAGGACCAGGAGAGAACCCAGATGTCAGAACAAGGGTTCTTCTCGCCCTGCCTCATCTGCCCTCTCTGCGTTCATTGTCGTTGATCTGTTTGCTTGACGCTTACCGAGTGCCTCCCACGGCCCGGCTATGTTAAACGCTTCGTAAGTTTCATCTCATGGACTCCTTACCTCAGTTGAGTCAGGGCACTCCTGTGCCCAATTCGCAGATGAGCAGCCTGAGCAGACGCAGGAGAAGCAGCTTGCGCTCTTTGCCTCTGCTCCATCGACCTCTGGTCTCCCCCAGCGCGATGGGCCCACTCAGAGCATGGGACCTGCCGTTTCTACCCAATGGCAGACGCCTGAAGCCCCTGGAGGGCCAGCCCTTGAGCTGCCCCCGCTCTCTGTCATCTCCTCAGCTGCTTTCTCTTCTTCCTCATCTCTCCTATTCCTCAAGGGGCTTCCCAGTGACCCAGGGGCTCCTGATAGAACCCGAGAAGGGAGTTCAGTGCCAGAGGTGGTTTCTCTGCCCAGACTTGGGTCTAGTGAGGTCAAGGAGAAAGTGGGCAAACTTGACATCAGGGAGACTTGGATGCAGACACCAGCTGGTGCCCCCAAGCCCCATAACCCCAGACATGGCGGACCTCAGCGGTCTCGGGCGCCCCACGGCACAGAGCTGCCACCCTGGGGGTCCCTCTGGGGATGAGACATGGGCACCGGGCAAGGGCCAGCGCCAGCGGCTGTTGGTTCCCTCCCCACTGTTTCCTATGTCTGGTATTGTATTGAAGACCCGGGCCACGAGCATGAGCAGAAAACAAAGGAGTCAGGAAGAGGCAAGCATCTGTAATAATTCAGCCAATCCATGGTCAGCAGGTGGCTTCCCAGAAGCCTCCTGTGCACCAGCTGCTCTTGGGATCGCTCTGGCTCTGGCCGTTCATTGTCTTGCAGTGACGATGGATCATAAACACACGGAGAAACGAATGCATGACGCAACGTTCTAAGCCGACAGCATCAAGGGACCGAGGTGGAGCAGGGCGACAGCAGAGGCAAAGCCTGTGCATCCCCCACCCTGGAACCCTTCCTCTCTCGCCATCCAGGGGGGCTTTGATGGGGCCTTGGGTCCGGATCTTTGTCTCTGTGCTCAGCAGTCTTGGGGCTGGTGGCGAGGCAGGCGGCTCTCACCTCTCTGGGGCCCAGCAGCCTCCACGAGGTGCCGACACGGCTCCTCGTGGCTCCCACCACAGAAGAATGAGGGGGGACCGGCCTTTTCCACCCTAGGCCTTTCAGTGTAGGTCCTCTTTAAAAACACTGACCGTGAACGGGAATCTCCCTAAAACCAGCAGGCACCGTGGAAGCAGGCATGTCTGGTCGCCAGTTTCCTGAGCTCTGGTCCTCAGCCCCTTGGTGGTGGCTCGACCACCTTCCATCGTGCCCCCCGCATAGGCTCTGGTTCACTGGACCCTGGAGGGGCCCATGGCCACCTTCGGAGGGCCGCCTCCCTAGAGATGCTCCGAGGAAACCATGCAGGCGTGCCTGCGTGCTGAGGCGCCACCTCGTGCTTCTCTCCCCGCGAGGTTAGAAGATGGCGCAGGGGCCGCCTTGGCGTCTAGAGCTGTGCGCAGCGGCCACTGTGCGGGTATGCGCTGGTGCCCCACGACAGCACCAGCCACTCTGGTGTGGCTCTCGCGTCTTCCCAGCATGCCTTTCTCTTGACGGGTAAGTGGAAGGTGGCGCTGGTGATCACGGGCTGCTGCTTGGCGTGCTGGGTCGGGAGACCGTCAGTGAGCAGTTTCCTAATCCCTGTCTGACTGAACTTTCTACCTGTCCTCGTGCACCCCAAAGAGCTCCACAAAACTGGGGAGCAGATGTAGCTCAGTGGTCGAGCACCTGTTCCCATGTGTGTGGGCCCAGGGATTTGATCCCTGGTACTTCCTAAAAAAAAAAAAGGGAAAAAACAACTCATTGGGAGCATATGTAGTTCGTCAGTTGGGTACGTGCTTCCCATGTATGAGGTTCTGGGTTCAATCCTCCTTAAAAAAGATCTCCACAAAACTAAGCTCAAAGTTCTCCTCCTACGTGTGAAATCTTGCTTCTCTGCTTTCCTCTTCATAGCCCCCTCTTTTTCTTCTTCCTGCGTACCGCTCTCTGGGTCATTGGAAAATCAGTGCTTTTAGCTGGAGGAGTTCGCAGGAGCCAACACTGGTTGGATGTGACTCGAAATGACCTGGACTTCGTGAAATGCAGTCCTCATTAAGGTTCTGAGCGTTGAAACGGAGCCGCAAGGAAACGAGCGGGCTCTTTCTGCGCGGGGACGAGCCGTGGCAGGGGCGGTGTGGGCACTGAGCGGAGACAGCAGGTGCTCAGGAGCCGCCTCCTTGCAGCCTTCTCGGGAATCCTGGCCCACACCAGGCAGCAGGTAGCATGAGGGGGTGTGGGCTGGTGGCAGGGGCGTCTCCTTGCTTGGCACCCCAGTGCCACCCTGAGACGGTTGGGTCCATCTGCCTGCCCTGCTTTATGTGGGCGTTCACCCCACCTTCTCCTCCTGCCTCTTAGGAGACCCCATGGACAGTTTAGCCCGGGGGTTCTTAACCAGGGGATCTGCAAGCTTAAACTGAAAAAAGTCGGCTTCTCTTCATTTTCTCTGGCCTTTAGCTGAAACCTAGTGTTTCCTTCACTTATGAATGTATGCAATAAATTACAGTGTATTCCTTTCACCTGGCCGGCAAAGGGGTCCTGGAACACAAAAGGCTAAGAACCCCTGGTTTAACCCAGTCGGAATGGTTCTGAATGTGGTGATCTGGGTCAGGCTGGGGCGCCAGAGAGGTCACCGCTTAGGGTTCCTTCCTGGAGCCGCAGCAGCGAGGGGCGAGGAGGGCTCTGAGTTACACAAGTTTACCCGTGACCAGAAACTTCCTGGAGCTTCTCCACCTCCTTCCATGTTTTCCTGCGGTTACCGGGGAGATTCCAGGCATGAAGGAGATAATAGCAATAAGCAAGATACGTAGCCGATTAATACTTTAACCAGATTTAAGCTGCAAGAAAGAGGCTGTTTCTTTTTTTTCTTTCTTTTTAATTTTTTTCTTTCCTCCTTTCAAACATTTCCCGTATGGAGGGGAACGACGCCGAAGGGTGTTAAATTGGTACTGAATGTCCACCTCTGGCTGGCCACACTCTTGTAACGATTTCATTAGCCTGAATTACCCACTTTATTTTCTTGTAATGGGATTAGCTGTACTTGAGGCAGCTGAAGACCGGGGGGGATGGTGGGGGAGCGCATCCGCTGTGTGTTTCATTAACTCGCTCCGGCAGCAGGGTGGAAGTGACCAGAATGTGCGCCCCAGGCCAGGGGCTGCGTCTGAGGCCTCTCTTTCCCAAAGGAAGGGGGGACGCGAGCTGTGCGGCGTGCCTGCTCGGCCGGAGGGAAAGCAGAGGTGCCTGCGTGGGGCTGAGGGCCGCCTCCCTGGGGACAGTTCCTTGCAGTCTCTTGAAACTATGGGTAAGGTGGAGCCCTGCTGCCCTTTTCAGTGTTCCCACAACCAGACACCTCGCCTGGCCTGGGGCCCTCCCTTCTCCCCGCTCTTGCTGGAAACGCCTGGGGTCCACCAGGAGTGGCCTGACGTGCCCTGACTGTTCCTTCCCTGCTTTGACCCGAAAGGCCACAAGGGCTTGGGAAGGGTCCCCTGGCTGGGCACGGATTCAGCCCCTTTTAGTGGGCAAGAGCTTCTATTCATTCGCTCCCGACCATCTGCCAGGAACCATGGATTCAACAGCCTGTAAGGTGGGGTGATTGTTCCCATTTTACAGATGACAAAACTGAGCCGTGGAAAGGTCAAGGCAGGTGCAGGGCTGGGATCTGAACCCAGAACTGACTCCAAACACACGGGGATGCCAGGAGTCGGCCCCCACTGTCGAACCTGACTCCGCAGCAGTTCCCCACTTCGTATAGTCCCTGGAGAAGGAGAGGTGTTCCCCGAGTGTTTGTTAAAGGCAGAGGCCCTTCACCTTAGTGTATATCCTCAGGTTTCCCAGGAGGACTGCCTTACTTCTTTCTCAACTTGAATGTCCCAACTGCGTTCCATGGAGTTTCAGTGTCCTGAGAGGTGCTAGTGGATTTTTTATTACTGTTCAGTGGCCAAATATGTTTGAGAAATGCTGTGTCTTTTTTCACTCTAAGAGATAGGTCTACCATGCAGCTAATATCTTAAAGGCTCTGACAAGGTCTGTAGCCAAGAAACTTGCTGAACTCTTTTTAACCAGATGTCTCCCAAATGTATTTAATCCCAGAAGCCTTTGTACACAGAATATTAATATCTTATGGGACAAATCTGAGAAACACTGTTTTAAAAAGTAACCTATGATTTTAAAAGACTCTATTTTTGTGACAGGCCTAAGTTTGAGTCCTGGCTCCCCACTTAATAGATTTAAGGGTGTTGGCAAATCCCTCACACTGCCTGAGCCTCCATTCCTTCATCTGTAGGATGGGCATCCCAGCCCTGCCTGCCTGGATCGTCAGTGATGCCGTGAGAATAGCCAGGCCTGGCCCATCGTGCACTCCAGCTAGCAGTGCGTACGACAGCTGAGGGCACAGAGGAAAGTGCTGGAATTTCCATTTTTATTTATGTTTTATCTCGTTCTCTTAAATGTTCTAATTTAAAAATAAAGATGCACACATACAGTGATACAGCAGTATGTGTGTGTTTTTTTTGTAAATTAAAAGTGTACATATAGGGGAGCTTTGTATAGTTCAAGTGGTTGAGTGCCTGCTTCCCATGTATGAGATCCAGGGTTCATTCTCCAGTACTTCTAAAAAAAAAAAAATGTTTGTTTCAGCTGGTTTCTCCTGTTTAATAGTTGTTTCAGTGGAAGGACTAGTCCTGCAGCTCGTAACTCTGCCATCTTCCCCCAGTCTCTCCTCCAGTCTTACTCGAAAGTTACTCACATATTCTACAAAGATTGTAAACTAATCAAGGCACAGAGAGGAGAAATGGCTTCTCTGAATCCCCCAGCATATATTAATGGCAGGGTCAGGATTTGAACCCACAGCCCAAGGATCTGTAGCTGGAGGTCTACGGCTTAGGCAGTTAGTTACCTGACTCCACACTGACAGTTGCTGTTGCTATCATCACCATCATCAACACCTTCCCACATACAAGGTCCTAAAGAGTGTGCACTCTGTGGGGCCAGAATGAGCATCTGTCCACCGTTCTGTGCCAGCACAGAGCTCAGCGCCTGCGTGGGGGATAGCCCCTGGAGATGCTTGCTGGCTGCATGCAGGCCTCGTCGTAGCTGCATCAGAAGTCACGCTGAGATCCCACCATGCTTCTGATTCAGAGTGACCAGGAGGGCCCAGGCTGCACTTCTCACACGTTGCCGGGTGCTGCTGACGCTGTGGGCCCGGGGACCACCGGGAAGGAGTGCTTGCTGCCAGCGGGCCGGCCCAGCGCCCTGGCTTGTCTGGCCCTCGGGGCCCTTTGACTCGGAGGCCAGATCTCATCCCCCCTGTTGACCTGATTTCTGCAGTGCTTTCACCCCTTGCATCCCTCCCGCCCTCCAGCCTGCCCATGACTCACCCCAGGAAAGCAAAAGAGCCATGCCTGCCCAGAAGGGACTCCACAAAGAGCCATCGAGCAGAGCACCCCGCTCCCTCTGCACCTTCTCTCTCTCCTCCTGTCACAAACCAGGCCAGTTCTCAGCCCCGAAGAGGCCAGGATGAGCGGGATCGTTATGCCGATGGAGATCAGGTGGCCTTTTAACAGCCAGCTCTCACCGGGACGAGCAGTCATTGGAAAAGTTCCACCTAAACGGCACTCTTGAAAGAGAGCGAGAAAACACAAGGAAAAGAAACTCTCCACGCCTGAACTCATGTCCATCACGCGGCTTCAGAGCCGGCTGCTCCTTGCACAGAGCGGACTCCTCTCCGGGGTTCGTGCACACTTGTCAGCACCATTGCCTGGGGGAGCGAAGAACCTTCTCGCCGGAGGTCGGGCCCCTCCGGAACGCCCCGCCTCTGGCTGCACGCGAGCCAGGGTGTCGGTGCGGGGAAGGTGGCCTCTCCTTCCTGCCAAGCAGGGGAGGATTCACAACCTCCTTATGCAGGCATAGGCCCTTGGTAAATCCAGGAAAAAAATCCTTTCTTCTTGCTGTTATTAATTCCCTGCAGTTGAAGGAACGAGGGTGCGCCCTTTGGAAGGAGCACTGAGCCCAGGGCCCAGAGGCTCCATGAACTAACTCATGGGTGCAGTGCGTGAAAGAGCATTTTAAATGCCGGAATGACTAAATGTCCTGCCCCCAAAGTGACTGTGCCCCCAGAGTAGCACACGGAGGAGATGAAACAAGTCACGGGAAGGACAGGGCTTTGGCTCTTGGCGAGCGTTGGCTGTGATTAAATGAGCACCTGGAATGTTTTCTGTGCGCTAGACTCGGCTCTAGGTGCTGCGGGGGTAGCGCTCTAAGAACCCTGTCATCTTGGATTGTACTTTGTATTTCTAGCAAAGGGAAGGGGAAATAAGTAAGAAGATGTCGTTTTACTGCTCAGAGAGTGGCCGGTGGGCGGAGGAAGCAACATTAAATAAGGCACGGTGGAAGGCCTGGGGGGGCAGTGTTTGAGCTGAGAGTTGAAGGAGGAGTTGGTTGTGGAAGTGCCTAGGCCTGGACAGTTTCAGGTCATGGGAGAAGCAAGTGCAAAGGACCTGAGGTTGGCCCAAGTTTGGTAGATTCGCTGAATAAGAAAGACTGTAAGGGAAAGGGGGCCATGGGCAGGACCCGGGCAAGGCAGCTGCCAGCTTGCCACCTTCATTCGCCCAGTGGGAGCTATTCCCTGGCTCCTGAGACCACTGGTTCACTTCTGGAGGACGGTGTCTGGGGAGAGCAGAAGAGCAGTGGACAAAGGATCAGCCGCCTTCAATTCTGTCTGCTTGTCTGCTTGCTCATTTGTCTGCTTCTTGTTGTTGTTGCTCATCATCTGTATTGTTTTTCTCTTTAGGAGGCACCGGGAACCAAACCCGGGACCTAGCTGCTCGAGCCACATCTGCTCCCCACCTTCCATTCTAAACCCTGGTTGGTTGGTATATAAGTGGTTTTATCCCAAAAGATCTCTCGTGTCCTGGTAGCAGAGGGAGGCTCACTCCCTGCCTGCTTCCCGTGCGGTTCTTCCCAAACCAGGCAAGGGGCCCCTGAGCACATCAGGGTCTGAGCCTCCGTGGGCTCCCTCGTGGCACCCTGCACGCAGGGGCTTTCAGCCGTTTGTTGATCGACCAGGCAGTCCATGCAAACTCCAGCAAGCTGGGGGAGCAGCCCGGCTGCGCGGAGCCTACGCGGCCATCTCCCGTGGGACCCTGGGCAGCCGCCCATTAGGAAGGGTTCTGTCTGAGTGGCCTGGGAGAAGTCAGCTCTGCGCCTCAGTTTTCTCCATCTGTGAGCTGGGAATAGCAACGCCTGGCTCAGCAGGCTGTTGTGAGACTGTGCCCTCCAGGTGCCAGACACACCGCTGGGCCCACGAGCCCCATGGCAGTCCTGGGCGGATGGGCGCGCACGTCCTGTACATGGACTGTGGTGGCAGAAAGTGGGTGGTGGTGCTGGTGGTGGAGTATTTGAAAGGCTTTTGAATGCCAAGAGCCTGTTTTTTGTTGCTTCTGGAAGGAACAGAGAGAAGCCTGCAGTTCATTCCTATATAAAACCAGCCCTTCATCTTGTTCCAACTCCAGATCCCTTGGGTGGCGGCTGATTTTTTTTTCTCAGCCAGGCCTTGAGTGCAGGGTGGGGAGGCTTCTCATCAGCACACCTTTCCCCAGGTGACTCAGCACTTCTGCCGTGATTCCAGTTCCTCCAGTGCATCCAAGGAGGAGCCTGATGGGGACCTGGGTCCTGGAAACGGGGCTGTAGAAGGGCCCGACCTCCCCTTGGTGTCAGCGTGCGCACTGGGGTTTAGGCACCGGAGCAGCTGCAGGATGGTCAGGTTTGGCATCTCTGGAGAGTTCTCTCTCCCTCTTCCCCCAAGCCCATCACTTCCCTCAGGGAGAGGAGAGAAGGACACGGAGCGCTCAACTCTTGCAGGTTGCTGGGCAGGGTAGCCACAGGCACATGTGCTCGGAGGGCAGAGAGCCCCACACACAACGCCCTGGGCGTGCTTCGAGGCCTGTGCACATGATTTGCATCCCCCGCCAGCCCTCTCGACACCTCTGCGCCGCCTCCCGCCTACCCCTGCCCCCTACCTCCCACACCTGGAAAGGATTAGAAACGTGGCACCAACTCCAGTCGTCGGCCACTCGCAAACGGGCCACCAGTCACGGGACCGGGGACCGGCGCGGTGGAGGGGCAGGGCTGCAGCGTGGGGGGGTAATTGGTGACCCCGAGGTGAATGAAATAATTGGAAAAGTGAGGTGTGAGTTTGTTACTGAAGTGTGAGCGTGGTGGGGGAGGGAAGGAGGGGCCTGTTTAAAAGCCGGCTCTGTCCTCTTTCTTCACAGCTTCTGATACAGTAATTGCTATTTTGTGGTTTCTATTATCTACACAGTGGGGAGCTGGAGCGGCTCCTTCCCCGAAGCTCGGGCGGGCTCGGTGGGGAGTTCTTGGGTGCCCTGGGAGCCTCCTTCCCTTGTGGTCCCGGTGGCCCTGCCCGGCCCCACCCAGGCAGCTCCCAGGAGACTCGGGTTCACACTGAACTTCCTGCCAAAACCGCTCTCACAAATGGCTCCGTGGACCTTGCTGTCAGATAAGGACCTTAATAATGGCTGGTATTTATATATCGCTTATCTCCAAGGAGCTAAAGGTACTTCATTGATTTTCCCCAACCTTTTTTTTTTTCCTTTCTTCCTTTTTAATTCCCTCTCCCTATCTCTTTGGGATCATGGGCATCGGCCTTACATCAGCCCACGCGGTCATAAAGGCCGCCACAGCCATTCACTGGCCCACATTGTTCCTGGGTGGAGAGAGGCGGCGCGGGTGGACGAGCGCACTCGCCTGCTTTTGAGCCCCGCGGCCGTGAGCGTGGGCCTCTTTGGCCCTCAGTTTCCCATCTCTGAAATAGAGGTAGCGATACTATTGACCCATAGCTGTTGTTACAGCTGGAAATCACATTTTTTAAAGCCCTAGCACATTGCAGGCAGGCAGCGCTGGGTAGCTGGGTGATGGTGGCAGCGACGGTGTCCTCAGCCTCGGCGGGTCCTCAGGAAGCTCCTCCTAGGTCTTACCCTAATCTGCTCGCTGCCCCTTAAGCCCCCGTGCTCCCTTGCCCCCTCTTTAGAAGGACGGGCGAAGCATGTGCTCACCATGGCCCCTTCCCTGGCCCTCCGAAGAATTCTGGGATTTTCAAAGCTGAGAGTCTCCGGACAGAGCGTTTCATTCCTCACACAGATGTCTGCCTGCAAACCCCAGGCCCCCCAGCTGCCCGACCCCAGCGCCCAGGCCCTCCTGCATCCAGGGTGCCCCTCTGCCACAGCTCCCCCTGCCCAGCTCTCAGATGCCACCTCTCTAGGCCACGGAAGCACGGCCTCTCCTCGTCAGCTCTTTTTCTCCACCTTTTAATTATTTTTTCTTCGCCTTTCTCCGGACCCTTAGCTGCTTACCATGCATGGAGCATCCCCGGCTTGCAGGGTGCTGCAGAGGAGGAAGAATTAACCTCGCCCGCCTCCCTCCCTCCCTCTCCCTCTCTCTCACACACACGTAGGCATACGCAAATACACTGCCTCACCAGAAATAAAGACTAAATAAATTGGACGAAGGGGTCTGGGGAGGGCGTTGAGACCTTCATGGGGGAAGAGCCGTGTTGCCCCCGTGGGCAGAAGCCGCTGGCATGGGGAAGCAGCGAGATTCAGCCTGCGGTCTCAGGCAAGTCCCCGACCCCTCGGTGTCCTGCCCGCCATCAACGTGCAGCCTTTCTGCTGCACCCTGAACCCCGGTTCCTGAAAGGGGCGCAGCCTCGTCCAGATGACAGGGGGCAGGAAGACGCTGCATCACAGCGCTCACCTGCCCTCACGTCCTAACCCGGGCACTTACTAGCAGGAACGGCTGCCTCCCCGAGCCTCCCTTTCTTCGTCTGTGAAATGGAAATGAGAACTTTTATGCTGTTAGGGTTCACCCCACCTGCGATTTCATTTCCTCCTCTTCACAGCCCTGTAAGGACAGGGCTCGTCCACCACTGGTCGTTATCTCCCTTCCCAGGCTATCGTTGGCTCGTTGGTTCATGCCAAAGATACTACCAGGCTCCACGCCCAGCCAGGCCCTGGGCTCAGTTACCTGTCCTTCGGTGAGCAAGACAGATGTGGCGTCTCCCATCACAGGGGAAGGCAGAGAGTTAAACAGGCACCCCCCCCCGCCCCCCACAATGCCCTGATTGGGAGGCAGCTGGAGGGGAGTTCATCTGCCTGGGGAGGGCAGCAGAGGCTGGAAGGAACCTGAAGTGCTGAGCCAGGCAGAGAGGCCAGCACCCCCAAGGGCTTCCCTGGCCCCCCAGCTCTTTAGACTCCCACCCCTGCTCCTCGCTGCCAGCGGCCACGGGGGCTCCCAGAAGAGCCAGGAGCCGAAGGGCCCTTCACTTGATCAAGGCTGCGGGCAGGCTTGTCGCTGCCCTCCCTGCCTGAGCAAAGGTGCTGAGGCTTGGCTGGAAGGAAGAGGCCGTGCCAGCGTGCTGTGGGGCGCCTCAGCCTTTAGATGGCAGAGTGAAGCCAGTTTTGCCGGCTTGCCTTCTTGTGCGTTCCCGCCTCACCTTCCGGTCCCCACCTGCCTGGCCTCGGGGCCCTGACCCCATCCGCCTCCAGATGGGTCCGAGGAAGATTGACAGGGCTCTGCCCCCTTCCCCGGCACTGCCTTGCCCTCCCCGGGAGCTGCCTTGTTGCCAGCGCGGTTCCTCGGTGCCTGCATGGAAGAGGCGGAGCGCCCCGGGAGGGGGGAGCGGGGCTGCTGGGGAGAGCTCCGAGGAGACGTGCAGATTCATTTTGAGGCTTCATCACGCTGCATTTACACACCGTCCTGCCTTCGGAAATTGGGCTGGCAGATGCCTGGTCATGCTGGCAGGGCTACAGGTTAACGCCTCGGATTTAGCTTATATCATTTCACGAGAGCTTACGGCCTTTACTGTGATTTTTACCCAATCGGCCTTGGGCCCTGGAGCATCCTAGACCGTTGTGTGTGTGTGTGCGTGTGTGCACACGTGCATGCCCCGGCACCCACAAGTGCGTGCAGATTTTCAAGTAAAACAATACCACTCTTCAGATGCCACATGCGTTAAATATTTATTGGCAGCCGTTTGTGCATATGTATTTGATAAACGGACATTAGGAAGGGGTTGGGGAGGGAAGCTGGAAAGGCACAGGAGGCCCCGGGGGGGGCGGGGGAAGGCTGATCCCTTTGTCCTAGAATTTCTCAAAGGCTGAACCAGGAGGGAAGGAGAGGAGGGGCCGGGGGGTGGTCCGAGACCGTGTTTACCTGCCTGATCCCTGTCAGGAAGAGCCAAGCCATTTTGTCCCCGGAGCTCCGCCTGACTCTGGCTTAGAAGATATCAGAAAGCAAGCACAGAGGGCGGGGGCACGGGGCTGGGGGGGCAGCCGGAGCAGCCGCACGTCGTCGGGGCTGAGCCCTGAAGAGTCTCCCGGCCAGGTCGGGGAGCAGGGGCTCCATCCCGGCACACTGTGCGCTCGGCTCAGATGGGGAAGCCAGTTGAAAGGTCAGGGGACCTCGCTGACCCCGCGCCCGCAGCCCCGGCTTGCACGCGAGCAGGAGCAGCCCCTTGCCCCTGGCCCACTGCCTCCCCGACCTGGGCCTGCCTGGAGGGCGAGGACCTGGTGCGCGCTCCACCTGTCAGAGAGCGAGCGGAAATTCCCCGATCGCTCTGGCCCTGCCCTGCTGCTGGTGGAGCTGGCATGAGTGTGCACGCCTCACCCGAAGGGGCTCACATGAGAGAGTAAGACCCGCACGCCCACCCCCCTTTGCAGACCCCGGTTCCTAAACTGCTGCCTTTTTTCCAGCACCTTCGGGGAGCTGAAGACGGTCCGCTTGCCAAAGAAGATGACCGGGACGGGCACACACAGAGGGTTCGGCTTCGTCGACTTCCTCACCAAACAGGACGCCAAGGTGAGACCACAGCGCCCTCTTTGCGCGTGCCCTCCTCTCGGGCTGTGTGGGAAGCTGCTCCCGGGGCCTTCTGCAGGGGAAGCGGCGAGACCTCTGGACCAGTGGGGAACGCCACCCCACACGCCATCTCTCCTCCCCGGGCCCTGCTTACCTGCGCAGCGTGCCTGGAGGGGAAGAGCCCGGCTGCCCGTGTGGAGGCGGGGGTAGTCTCTAGGCCCTCCCCATGTCCCTGCAGGAGCCCGGGGTGCACCCGGGGGAAGCGAGCGTGCTTCCCAGGCTCTGCGGTCAGCCAGGAGCTTTCTCGGTCCAGGGGATCCCCGCAGGCCGGCGGGTCTGTGGAGGAGACGTGGGAGGAGCTGTGGGGCGGCCAGAAGGCCCCCGAGAGCAGCCAGGGAGCACGGCTGCACTGCTTTCCGCGCTGGCTGGGAGCGCCGGCTCGTGCCGGGTCCCAGGGCGGGTGGCCGGGCCCTGGGCTCCTTCCAGGCGGAACGCCTTCTGTGTTGGCAGCCAGGCAGCTGCACTGAGTTCAGGCTCCCTGCAGCCTGGCAGGGCTTCGTTCTTTGACGGGGAGCAGGGCCCTCATCCAGCCCAGCAGCAGCTTTGGGGCGCCAGCTGGGTGAACAGGGTTCCATCTGTAACTTCCACCTTGCCCCTCGTAGCGCCGTGCTCCGGGTCAGGTTCACAGGAAGGTGGCGGTGGCGCTGCACGGTGGGAGGGCGTGGGCCGTCGCCGGGGGCTCCTCAGCAAGCTGGGGAGCCGCGGGCAGTGCCTTCCCTCTCAGCCGAGATGCCGCACCCCTTGGCCTGCTGCAAGTCAGTGTGGCAAGGGGCCTGTGGGCAGGTCAGCTGTGCGGAGCCGATGGCGGCTCTTCAGGGGCGCGGCTGCAGCCTTTGTGAGCCTGGGAACTGCACAGGCAGGGCGGGCGCTCCCAGGACCCTCGGGGAACCCTGCTGGCCACCTTTGTCCTCACGGGCACGTCTCAGTGTCTTGAGCTCAAGTGCCTGTTTGTTGACACGTGGCCATGTCTGTCGGGACATCTGTTCCTCCTTCCTCCCGGTTGGCAGCCTTCCCCTGTCCCCCATCAGCGACAATGGGGGCAGTGGGCTCTGCGTGCAACGGGCCCAAGTCCTTCAAGCACCCCAGTAGGCCAGGCCTCTTTGGGGTCCCTGTGTCAGCTCGGAAGGAGGCCGGGAGGGCAGCTGCACAGAGCGCAAGTGTCACCAACAGCAGGCCCTGCTCTGCGCCTTGGTTTCCTCGTTGGCAAGTCAGGACCCATAAGGGCACCTCTCCTCACAGGGTGCTGGCGCCGAGCACCTGCTGCCCCAAGGGAGCTGTCCCCTACCGATTTCCGCTGGCCCAGGTCCTTCAGCTCCATCTGTCCCTGGAGCCACACACGTTCCAGGGCTCTGTCAACAGAGCAGGGGGTGCCGGGTTCCGGGGGGATTGGGCAGGGAGGGCATGGAACCATCTCTGCCCTGTGCCCCAGGTTCCCACGTGAGGAAAGGGCAGAGCCACCCCTCCCTAGGAAACGTCTCAGGCGACGCCAAGCCCCGCTGGTTCCTCCTGGTCTCCGATCTGCTCCAGGCCATGAACAGCAGTGGGGAGGAGGGGAGGACAGTGGCGATCTGAAACCAAGGAGGGGTGGGGAGCAGGCAGAGGGAGCAGGCTGCAGTGTCCTCGGCCGGGAGTCGTCTTCTGAATGCAGCCGCTCCGCTCCAGAGCCAGGGCTGGTGTCAGAACTAAGGCAGCTCCCAGGGCTAGAAGGGGCCAGGCCTGGGCGCCTAGCCTTGGAGTTCCACATCCCCGTCGCCCCGTCACCATCAGTACAGTCTCGTTATTTGGGGTCGTCGGAACCTTCCAGAAGGTGGATTCTCAGGTAGGCGAGGCAAAGTGCGTGTGGTGGTGGAGCTCGCAAACATCCCAACAGGTAGCCCCCAGCCCAGAGGCTGCGCTGCAGGTATTTCCAAAGCCCCGCGTAGCTCTCCAGGGCCTCCCGGAGGTGGCAGCTACCCCCTCCTTGCTGCCCCAGCCTGGACTCTGGGCTCCGGGGGAACGGCAAGGGCTCCCCCACCCCCTAGTGATTGGCTTTACCTGCCCCTCGGGCTGGCGACCCTGCGACGAGCAGCCTCTCCCCCTGCCCCATTTCATCCCGTCCGAACCCCATCTTCTGTCAGCACGGCACATCCCTGCTGCATGGATCCCCGTGCCCTTTTCCCTTCCCAAGGAGGCCGCTCTCCCTCTCCAGGAATGTCTAAAGAACTTTATTGTCTCCTGAGCATCTCCACTGACCCGCAGAACCCTGCCTGCTGCAGGTGGGCGAGCGGGAAGTTGGGCACCATAAAACCTAGTTAGTGCGAGGGTGGCACGCACCCGAAGAGAGTGCCACGCTGGAGGAGACCCTGAGGGCAAACCCTTAGGGCTCTTTCTTACCTGGGCAGAAGGGAGTGGGCACGGATCCAGGGCTGTGACCCGTTTCCAGGCAGGCTCCCCCGACCACTCCCCTCCGTCTGAAGCTCCCAGGGAAGGTGGCCTCCCGAGGACAGAGGTTCCGCCGACCTGACCCGTCCTCACCGAGACTTTCATCCCACTTGCTGCCAGGGGCCCTCGGTGAAGGTGAGAGTCGGTTGCTGCTTCAGGCGTCCAGCAAACAACCTGTCCAGCCAGAAGGCCCGAGCCTCCCGTGGGGCCCCAGCCGTCATCGGGGGGAAGGGGAAGGAAAGGTGGAGGGGAGGGGCAGGTCAATATTAGGAGGGTAAACGGACTCGAGAGCCATGCGCTGGAAAGTGTTACCAGAGGCTGGCGCTTGACTCCCAGGACAGTGCTCTTTCCTGCACCAGCCAGTTCACTGTTGGCTGGCAGAGCAGAGAAGGGCGAGGGCCTTCCTGGACCTGAAGGCCACCCCTCAACTCCCCAGCCTCTGCTGTGGCCCTGAACCCACAACTGCCCCTAAACCGAGCGCCTCGGCACCCCCCGACCCTGCTCCATGAGGCCCCCGTTCCACCTCGCACGTGGACAGCCTTCTTGTCCGCCAGGCCCCTTTGGGGCACACACACCCCTAAACTGGAAAGGGGCTCCTGGAGAGCAGCTCCGCGATGGTCGAGTAACCAGGCGACTGACCGAGACACACGCGGCCCCTACCACCCCCGCTGCTTTGCCCACGCCGTGCCGCCGCACGCGCTCTGTCCTCCAGGCCTCGCCACAGCCCCTGGTTGCCGGCGGGGGGTTTGCAGGCCCCTGCCCGACTTCTCTGCACCTCCGCTCAGCGCCATCTCTCTAGCATCACGGCCGTGAGCTGATGGGAAGCCCCGGCGCCGGCCTGGCGTCTGAGGAGGTGCAGCGGCCGGGGCAGGACGGGCCCTGTGCCCTCATCTCAGGCACCACCACCGTAGTCCCGCTTGCCCGCGGGAGGCCGGGCCGACAGCCGGCGGGTCCCCCCAGCCGGGGACGTTTCATCCACCCTGTTGTCCCCGACAGTAGCTGTCAGTCCCCCTACAGCTCTAGGTGTGGCAGTGGCATTTCTCAGAGACCCTTCCGGCAGGTTCTGGTGGGAAGCAGGGGGCCAAGGCCGGTGCGGGAAGCCAGGGGCAGCACAGGATGCGATAGGCAGCCGAGGCCGCAAGGGCCTGCTGATGGAGGGTCGTGCCCTCAGGCTGGAGCCACAGGCGGCACGCGGTTCTCTGGGCCACGGTGATGTTTCTGAGCAGACGGTGGTATCTTTGGGTGGATAGAGTAAAAGGCATCAACTTCTGGAAGCCCATCTTTGGCAGGAACGGTGCTGGGCGATCACGCCCCTCATTTTCAGTCCTCAGAGGCCACTGGAGTCGGGTGCCATCTGACAGACCAGAAAACCAGCCCTTGCCTCGGGTACGTGGCCAGTGTCCACAGAGCTGGACTCCCCGGGCAGGTCAATCTAATTCCCAAACCCACGCATTCTGGTGTTCCTCACTTCCGTCATTCATTTATTCACCTAAATGGAGAGCCAGCTCTGTGCCCAGCTTTGAGGCAGCCCCCTCTTCTTTCCACCCCCCAACCCTCCCTCCTGACCAAGAGGCCTCCCCAACAGAAAGAGTTTGGAGGGGGATCAAGTCGATGCCCTCGGCTCTCAAAGGAGGAGTGGGCATCCCCCTGGGCCCGCCCAGCACACACGTTTCAGCCCACCCAGGCCCGAGGGGCCGCATCACCTTAGCGGCAACAGCATGTCACCTGGGCAGGTGAACTAGAGATTCCCAGCCAGACGTGTTCGTCCCATTGGCTGCAAGGCCACCACTAGCCCCTGGGATTCTGCTTAGAAGCCACCGCCTTCTCTCTCTACCCGACCAAGCCGCTTGTGGAGGAAGAATGGGAGGGTGACCCGGAAGAGAGAACAAGCAGAATGGACTTGCAGCCCAAAAAGCAGACTACTCGTTTTTTCCCCATGTATGTGCCTTTAATTTTTTTTTTTTTAACCCGAGCCTGCCGCTCCCACTCCTTTGTACTTTTGCAGTTGCAGCTGTTTTTATTTGCCGCCACTGCTGTTGTTTTAAAAGGTCTATTTTCACATGGAATGTTATCCAATTAGCAGAGCAATGTGTTGGCTTAAATAAACACTCGGGGGGAGCTGGCGGTGGGAGACGTGATGGCTGTTTGCGTTGGCAGGCAGAGCTCTTCTCACTGCGGTAAACAACTGCAGCTTTAATAGTAGGGTCGCATCCGTTAATTTATCCTTTCTCATCCCTCACTTCTCCGAGTCGCCAAGGGACTGGGCGGAGGGAACGATGGGGACGAGTCACCCAGGCCCGCCCGGGTTAGGGTGGCATCGGGTGTTTCGACGGACTTGCTCTGGACCCATCGCGGAATGTTCTCCAGTGCCTGTCGCCTGCGTTTCGCAGGTTTTGCCCAAACAAGACGGGCAGCGGGGATGGTATCGGGAGAGCCAGCCCAAGCCTCTTGAGGGCAGGGGTGGCCTCCACCTGCTCAGGTGTCGGTGAGCCCAGAGAACAGTCCTCGAGTGTCTTCAGCACACCGTGAGGCTGGGTGCGAGGGCCGGAGAGAGGACCATCCCCACGGAGAGGAGGGCGGCGCCTGGGTGTTGTCCCCAGCACCCCTGCCCGGGCTCAGCATGTCGGTCGGAGGAGCAACGGCAGGTCGGAGGCTGTGGGGGAAGCACGGACATCTGTTGTTCTCTGTAGCAGGGAGCAGACTCCGGGAATTCTGGCAAGGGTATGGACATGTGCCTGGGAGGGCTGGTCTCATCCTGTCGTGAGAGCCCAGGGCCAGAAGGCAGTGCGCAGGAACCCCTGCCTTTCACGGCTGAGCTCCCGCAGGGTTCTGGGGCAGAGGCCCTGGAGGAGGACAACACAGACCAGCAGGGAGCCTCCTTCAAGGCCAAGGGCAAGCAGCAGACGCCCCTCTGCTGACCGTGTCCTGTGTCTGTGGGGAGCGCAGCCTCCTCACTCCGTCCCGGGGCAGAGCCAGAGGAGCTGAGCCTTCTCTGCAGTGGGAAGGACTTGGGGTCCAAAGCCCTCATTTCATTTGAAGTTATCAAAGTTAAAAATCCCAACTGAGCCGGACAACCATTCTTCCTTCCGGCAACTTTCATTAAAAAAAAAAAAAAAAAGATCCGCAATTGACAACCCCGGGTACGGTGAACTGGGCCCGCACCAGATGCTGGGTTAAGTGAATAAGTGTCATCTACCCAGCGGCCCTGGGAGGGCGACCTGGAGGAAGCAAGGACTCACCAGGACACTGGGCAGGAAGTGGCGGGACCAGGCACTGTGCCCAGCTCCGTCACCCCTTCCGCTGGCCCATTGGTCTGCACCTCACGAGGGGTCGCCGTCTTCTAGAGGTCGGAGCTGCCATCTCACCTTCACTCATCCTCTTTGAGTGTCTTGCTCGTTGTGCTTCCTCCAGTGACGTCAGGTTGAACTGGATCTTGCTGAGCAAGTGAGTGAGTGAACAAAAGAATGAACGAGGAGTCTGAGGGTTTTAGACACCACCGCCTGGAAAGGGGCCCTTGTTGGTTTCTTTTTTTTTCTTTTTCTCTCTTTATTTTTTTTTTTAATGTTGCATTCAAAAAATATGAGGTCCCATATACCGCTCACCCCCCTCACCCCACTCCTCCCACATCAACAACCTCTTTCATCATCATGGGACATTCATTGCATTTGGTGGATACATTTTGGAGCACTGCTGCACCACATGGATAGTGGTTTACATTATGGTTTACACTGTCCCCCAGTCCACCCAGTGAGCCGTGGTAGGACATACAATGTCCAACATCTGTCCCTGCAGTACCACCCAGGACCGCTCCAAGTCCTGAAAATGCCCCCACATCATATCTCTTCTTCCTTCTCCCTACCCTCAACAGCTACCCTGGCCACTCTCCACATCAGTACTACAGTTTCTTCCATAACTAATGACAATAGTTCCATAGTAGAATATCAGTAAGCCCGCTCTAATCCATACTCTATTCCTCCATCCTGTGGACCCTGGGATAGTGATGTCCACTCCAACTCTACATTGAGAGGGGGCTCAGATTCCACATGGGTGATGGATGCGGTTCTCCAGCTTGCAGTTGTAGGCACTCTTGGCTCCCTGGTGTGGTGGTTGACCTTCTTTGTCTCCATGTTAGCTGAGTGGGGTAAGTCCAATAAATCAGAGTGTAGGAGTTGCAAGTCTTTTGAGGCTCAGGGCCTGGCTGTCACATGGGCAGTCAGGAGATTCAGGTGCCCTGAGTATACACCTGGTGGTTTCTTTTAGGCCTCCCTGTCAGCTTCATGGTTTCCCTTCTAGAAAGGACTGAGGTGCTAAAGGAGAGTCCACGGCAGGAGCCGTCCAGTGTTTTGCAAAAAGCTCGACTTGTCTAGGCACAAGCTCACCCTGTGGAACCCCAGCGCGGCCGGCAGGGTTTGCCAAGAGCTCCCTTAAGGGTCTCTGGGAGCACGCTGAGAGGGAGGAGAGGACACAAAATACCCTCCCGCCCTCCCGCTTCACATTTGTATCCCAGAGACAGCAGGCCCACAGGTTGTGGCCCAGAGAAAGGCCCAGGTCCCTAGCGGGCCAGCCAGGTCCCACTTCCTGGGTGCCCTCTGCTCAGTCGCCATGCTCCCTCCCTGGCCAGCTTCCGTCAGGCTGGACCCCGGCTTTGGGGTACACAGATGGCTTGGGACAGGTTGGCATCTCCCACTTTCAGCTGGATTTAGCGTCTGCTCCTCAGTTTCCAGCCTCTCCCTGGGGAGCTGAGGGGCTCAGAGCCCAGGACTGGAGTCTAGGGCAGGACGTGGCCCTGGGCAGTTCTTCACGGCCTCACGGGCCGCCGGGAGTCCTGCTGCGGGCTTTGACGGGTTTGTCGCTGGGCGGAAGAGGTCCGTTTTGGGAAGTGATGTAGACGTTCAGGCCCAGAGTGGGGCCGGTGGCCTTCCCTGCCCTTGACGAAGGCACCAGGCCTGGTCACAGTCATGCCAGCGGCATGGCAGCCTGTCCACTTTAGCCATTTTCCTTCCAGGGAAATTCAGGGCAGGTGGCAGGAGACCAAGGCCTAGATTTCCCGGGCCATAGTGGGTGGTTTAGGCTGCAGGGCCTCGAGGAGCTGTGCCCCCAGGGCTGCTGCGCTGGAGACCGGGTGGTGGGGGCAGCTCTGAGGGCTGGACCTGCCGAGGCGTCTTGGAGACACGCCGCCTGGAGCAGGGGTCCATCTGCCCCACGAGGCAAGGGGCTTAGGCCAGCAGTGTGGGGCAGGGCTGGGGCAGGAAACAGAATCTCCCCCAGGTGGTCTAAAGAGAGTTTAAGGAAGACGTTATTTACAGGGTGACTTACAAGGGTTGTGCAGCCCCAGGCACCAGCAACGGTGGGGAGCTGTTCCCTCTAACTGGAGGCACACTTGGGGGTGTTACTTGAGGGGCCGCCGGCAGGTGCTGCGGTTGTGAAGTGGAGGGAGGGAGGGAGCTAGGAAAGACAGCTCAGCTCCTTCCCCACCTTCCGCTTTCTCACTGGCGCCTCCCATTTGCTGAATCTAAGCAGAAACTAGGGGGCCAGGGAGCCCTGCTGGGTAGCCCCTAGGAGCGTGGCGGGGGGCAGGGGACGGGAGTCAGCTCCTCCAGCACGGGGCTGGTGGGGGTCAGCTCTTGGGGGGGGGGGAGTCAGCTCTCGGGATGTGGCGTGCTCCTTTTCCTGCCGTCTGCAGGGGGCCGTGGCGGCGGTCTAAGCCAGCCCCCCATCTCCAGCCGGGACCGGCTTCACATTCTGCCCCAACCCGCAGGCACGCGTGCCGGACCCTCCGGGAATTCACACTCCGAGCCCACCCCTGCACGGTTTATGGAGCACCCTCGGCCCTGAGCACCACGCTGAGAGTCACAAAGAGAGTGCCCGCCCTCCCAGGCCACCCGCAGGCCTTCTGTGATGAGAGCAGCCCTTCCCAGGCCACGAGGGAAATGACAAAGACTCGGGGAGGGGATGTACAAGGCCGGAAGGAAAAGCAAGGGGGACACTGGCCTGCAGGCACCCCTTGGCCAGTGCTGCAGCTTCCCCTTCGCTCACGGGCAGAGGCGGGCTGTCCTCGGGAGTGGACCGAGGAACCAGTGGCCCGTGGTCCTTGATGAGAAGAAGGCCCTTTATTCCAGGGTCAGGAAACGGGCAGCAGGAGCGGGGCCTGGACGCCCGGCCTCGTGCTGAACCCCGAGCGCCCAGTGCTGAACAAGGCCCGGGGGCCGTTCCTGGCAGAGGTGCCCTGTAGGGGGGCTGAGGTTCATGAAAAGGTGGGGAGCGGATGGGGCGCATTTCAGCGGGAGCAAGTGTGGGCAGACCCCCGGGAGGAAGCTGCCGGTGGGCCTCAGGCCCCCCCAGGAGTCCCCCGAGGCCCGGGGCTGGGTCGCCCCCCCTCCCCTTCCGGAGCCTCCTAGGCCTCCTCAAATATAACACGCTCACTCATTACGCTTTTAATGAAACGTAATTATTCTGGATTATCCAAGGCCAATTTTAGCCTCGAATCACGGTCCTCGCCCCACCAGCGACAGTTGGAGGCCACCACATCCTAGCCACCAAGGCAGTGGGCGCTCGGGAACGCAACCCGATTTCCTAGTAACCTGCGGGCACTAGAACCAGGGAGGGTAACTGCTATTTTTGGAGAGCCGCATAACTGTGCTCTAACATCACGTACAAAAGATCTTTTGTGTCCTGCCTACCATTGTTGCTGAACTTGAGCGTGATAATGGGAAGTCAAGGACACACATAGTAATAACAGCCAACTTATAGTGAGACTTACTATGGGCCGAGCAGTGCTCTAAATGTTGGACTTAACAGTTCATTGGATCCTCTGAGGCTCTTTGCTGCTACCCATCCTTCACACCTGAGGAAGCAGGCTCAGAGAGGTTAAGCAGCCGGCCCAAAACCACACAGCAAGGATCGGGTGGAGCTAGAACTTGGACCAAGGTAGCCCAGCTCCAGAGCCCCTAGTCTCCACCTGTGTACCACGTTGCCTCTTGCAGGGAGAAACCCCTCCAAGGAGAGACTAGTGCAGTGGGGACCAGGGGGCGCCCAGGGCAGGCAGGTGAGAATGTGTGAGAGGTCACGGGAGAGAGCAGCTGCAAGAGAGAATATTAGCGACTCCTGAAGGGAAGGAGCCCTGACCCAGATTTCTAAGGCACAGACACGGACAAGGGGGTTCCGAGGGTCAGAGGAAAGCCAAGGTCCGCCCAAGGCCCAGAGGCCATGGCTGAGACATCTTGCCTGGGCTTCTGTCCCAGCCTCTGCCGTTCCCTTTTTCTAAGGGTGCCACCTCGGGGTTGTCCCCCCCACCCCCATGTCCCCAGGACCACAGCCCCTCAGAGACCCTGGCCCAGGATGGAACTCGGGCCACCTCGCACTCCCCACCAATCTGTTCCCCAACGCAAACCCCAGCTCCCCAGCCCAGCCACCTCCCTGCCCCGCCAGCTGAGAGCGCCGCGTGTTAAAGCTCTGACTGGACCGTTTCGGCTCAGAGTCCAGATGCATTTTTATATCTGTGTGGAAAAAAAGCACAGAGGCTCTGCTGGCAGTCAGAGTTTTAAAAATTAAAGTTTAAAAAAAGAAAAGGAAAAGTGTCCTGCATCCGGCCCTTCTCTGGAAAGCACAGAGAACACAGCATTTCTGTAATTTGGCCACACATCGAGTTTTTAGAAGATGCACGTCCCACCTCCCTTCCTCCCAGGCTTTTCGGATTGGGCTGTTTCCTGCATGTCTGCTGGGTGCCAGCCACAGCGTCCCCTGTGGAAGTCCCACAGTGAGTCCCGTTTTACAGAGAAGGAAACTGAGGCTCAGAGCAAGACAGGAGACCTCCCGCGAACCCCCGGCCCAGAGGGCAGAGTGGGTTGATGGCAGTCCAGAGCCGTCCTGGTTTACAGGAGCCCTGGAGCACCCCAGCGCCTCTGCTCACACCAGCTTTCTGCACCTCAGAAGTGGAGGGAAAGGCTTCTTGGGCCTCTGGAATGCTCCAGAGCCCCGAGTGCCTGTGCCCGGCCCTCCTCAAACCCACCCTTACGGAGTCATCTCCCCGCAGGAAAGAAGTGCAGGCGTGCTGGCCCCAGCGCAGCAGCGAGAGCCGACGCGGGCTGTGCCCGCTCTGGCCCGCACCGTCAGCACTTTCTCCGTTAGCTCTTTTTCATCTTCCTTAGACCCCTCGGGGAGAGTCCTATTAATATTCCTAGTTTACAGGTGGGATTTATGTCACTGCCCAGGGGCTGGGAGGCAGGAAGCAGCAGGGCCCAAGGCCCGCCGGGGCAGGGTGAGTCAGCGTCCAGGCTCTGGGCTGCAGGGCGCCCTGGGAGCGTTTGGGCAGGTGCCGGGCGAGCCAGGGAGGGCTTCTCAGGGTGCAGCACTGCTCCACTCGAGCCCTGACCGCATCTGAGGGAACTAGCTGGTCCTTAGAGCCCATGTACTGTGACCCATTTCTGTGAAACGTCTACAACAGGAAGCTGATGAGTGGTTGCCAGATCTGGGGGGCAGCAGGGGGGAGTGACTGCCGATGGGACAGGGGTCTCCCCTGGGGTGATGACGTTCTAAAATCGATTGTGATGACAGCTGCCCCATTCTGCGACTGTACCAAAACCTGAACCATACACTTTAAATGGTGAATTATGTGAGCTGTATCCCGATAGAGCTGTTACCCGGAACAACGAAGCGGGAAGTAGACCTTGTGGATGTGGGGGAACAGTGAGGGCGTGAGAGGGAACAGCATGTGCGAAGCCCCAAGCTGCTGAGTGACGGGGAGAGGGCAGCTGGGCCTGGGGTGGGGGCAGTGGAAACAGAGGGGACAGACTCTAGGGAGAGACGGGCCAGGCTCAGCAGAGGAGGGAAACGCCACCAAGGGCACGAGGGGCCTGTGGGTCATGCTCGCGCGGCCAGGCAGGGCCCGGCTTGCTTATGTGGCCACTGCCGCTGCCAGCCAGGTGTGAGGCGAGCCGCACTACAGGGTCACCCTCCAGGGACAGGACTTGAACGTGGGAAGTGAGACGCCCGCCCCAGCCAGGGCCCCCATCACAGGCCCAGACGGCGGGTGTATCGACTGCTTGGTCGCTTGCAGTCCTCTCCCTGGGAACACGACCTGCTAATTCAACAGCCGCGCCAGTGGCTCCCCAAGCCCTCGCCGTGGTCTGAGGTCACCGGGGCGAGAACCTGGGCCTTGGGATTCGAGACGGGGTGGACGGAAGGCAGGACAGGGAGTGTCAGCACTCAGGCTCCGCTCACATGCCATGTTCTTGTCGCCCACCTGCAGCGAGCCTTCAGCGCCCTGTGCCATAGCACCCACCTGTACGGCCGCAGGCTGGTCCTGGAGTGGGCTGATGCGGAGGTGACCGTGCAGGCCCTGCGGCGGAAGACGGCTGAGCGCTTTCACGGTAAGAGCGGGGCGCAGCACCCCACCCGCAGCAGCTCGGCTCCCAGTGCAGTCACCTGGGAATTGTGTCTCGGGGTGACTCATGGCCAGAGAAGGCCCCTGGGGCCTTGACTTGAAGGGCTCTGGGGGGCAGGGTGCCCGGGGGTGTCCCCCCAACCCTGAGCTGCCGGCCTCAGCTCGGCCCTCCAGGCCCACCCCACCTGCCCTGCCCTGCTCTGCTCCAGGGGGGCCGAGCGGCATGGTCAGCCCCCGCAGATGCCCTTCCCCCTGCTTCTGGTAAGTTGGGTCATTGGGAGCCTAGCAGGGAGTCAGAGAGGACAGTGAGGTCAGGGGCTCGTCCCCCGGCCCCCTCCCTGCTCAGTCCTGTCCAGTAGCCCCTCCCCACGCCCATCTCTGTCCAGGCTCTAGAACCTGCTGCCTCAGGCCAGGGTGGTAACTGCTCCCCCTGGTGGTGGCCCAGACACTGCACTCTTGCCAGTTTCCTTACACTGTGCCCCCACCCCCATTCCACTGTGATGGACGCTTTGCTCTAAGATCCCCGCTGGAGGATGCCGTCCGTCTTGCCAGGGCCCAGTTCTACCTCTTACACACCTTGGTGGCGTGGCGTGGCGTGGCCTCGCTGGTTATTCATTTCTTCCGCAGAAAAGGCTGCCTGAGGCCCTGTGGTGTCCTAGCCTAGGACCGCAGGAGGGCGTGGCTGCAGGTGGAAGCACCTGCTTGACGCGGTGGTCCCCGGAAGGCCTCTCTGCGGAGGTGACGCTCCAGCCCCTGAGAGAGCTGGCCAGGCAGGGGGCAGGGGGCCAAGAGGTGCAAAGACCACTCCCCCCAGGGTTGGAGTGTCGGGGTGGGGGGTGTCAGGGGCTGGGTGGGGGTGGACCGCACAGCTGGGCTTCTGCAGCTGGCCATTTGGGGAGTCAGGGAAGGAGGTGAGAAGAGGCCCAGGCACAGCAAGGGCTTGCTGTCCTCCACTTGCTCACTCACTCTCCAAGCTGGGCATATCCAGGATACTTGCACCTGAATGCTGTCTCCAGGCTCCTCTCAGCCATCTCAGAAGTGCTTACGCTAGTTTCTGGGCCAGCCGCAAAAGGGGCAGCCACTGGCTGCTACTGGCATTGGGACCGTGTTGGTTTAGCGGTGAGTGGCCAGGAAGTAGCCTTACCCCGCTGGGAATGCATCCCCTCTCCCACCGGCCCCGGAAAGCCAGACTGAAGAGGGGCTCGATAGTCCCAGCGCAGCGTCCCCCACTCAGCGTGCTCTCAGCTGGGGGTAGCGTGCTGCCTTCCTGCTCCTGCCGCTAACCCATGCTTCCATTCCCTCCCCCTCAGGCCACCTTTGAGGCCAGGGGTGTCAGCCGGGGGCCAGTGGACCCGTCTGCTGCAAAGCCTTCCCCGGCACAGGCCTGTGTGGAGCGAGGACCTGGAGCCCTGAGCTGGCCGCTCCCTGCCCCAGCCAGCCGTGCTAGCCTCCCAAGCCAGGCAGCACCTTCGGGGGGACGTGGGGGACGAGGCAGGGGACGTCCTTCACGGAGATGAGTTCTCTGTTGGGCCTCCCCAGTTTTGTTTGGAGCTAAAAAGCAGGGCTTCTAAGTGTGCTTCGCCCCAGGGTGCTTCAAGCCTCCAGACTCCCTTTAGGGACGAGATCGAGGTCCTTTGGCCAGAGCTTGGCTTGCCAAACGCATCAGAAGAACCAGCCCCACCCCCAGTTGTCTTTCTAGTCTGATCTCTCCTCCCCAACCATACCCCTCCTCAAGCTCCTTATACCCCAGACTCCAGGCAGGACTCTGTCTCTTTGCATATGCTGTTCCCTCTAAGACTGCCTTGCCCCTCAACTTTGTGTAGCCTGCCAAATGCCTATACTGCCTGCAAGACCCAGCTCCAGTGGCACCTCCTCCGGGAAGCCTTCCATCCTTTGCTCTCCCACCATTATTCCTGTACTTCCCCACTGTGTCGTAATTTATCTCTTTGTGGTCTCTTCTCCTGACTGGACTTGCGCCTCGGCATGGAGACTGGCATGCTCCTCTTAGGGATCAGCTCATCAGTGGGCCCCCTCGCACCGAGCACAGTGCCAGGCGGGTGCCGGGCCCTCCATCTGAGGCTGGGGCAGGGTCGTCTAAGCAGAGGCAGGTCTGCAGCCAGAGAAACCAGGGCGGAAAACCTAGTCCACCTCCCAGGGCAGCGGGTCCCCAAATCCTGAGGCTCAGGAGAGAACCTGTCCTTATCGACAGCCATCGACAGGCCCAGATGCACTCGTTGGCAAATGTTTGTGTAAGAGACTCTCCCCGGAGCGGGGGAGGGCCCCGACTCCCCCCCCAGCCCCCGCCGGGGCCGGCGCGGCCTGCGCGCTCAGCAGTTCTGTCTGCACCGAGAAGCCCCCTTCAATAAATCGAGTTCCTGAGACGGCGCCATTGCCTCGCCCCCGCCTTCCTGTGGGAGCGCCGTCCGCACGGCCCCTCGCCAGCCGCGAGCCCAGGCCCGGCAGAGGCAGGTAGAGCATTAGCAGTAACCGCAGCGGTAGCTTCGCTTGACCCGTCTCCTCCGCCTTCCCGTCAGCCCCCGCCAGCCCCGTGAGGTGGCACGGTGAGCCCCATCTCACAGAGAGGGCGTCGAGGCCCGCCGAGGGTGGCGCTGAGCCGTGCGGCTCTTGGGTATTAGGCACCACTGCGCATCAGATGCCCCTTGGCCCTGACGGGCAGCGTCTCATCTTCCCAGGAGCACTAGCAGCCGTAAGCAGCGCTGTCTCCATTTTACAGACGAGGAATCCGAGGCGTGCCGGTTGGGACGCGCCCAGGGCCACTCGGCCAGCAGTGGCAGCGCTCGGGTCTGAGCTCCAGGCGGCCAGCAGTGCACCGCCCTGTGCTCTGCACGAGGGCACAAAGGCTGCTTAAAGCCAGCCTTGGCCTCGCCTAGCCCTGGGGTGGAGCGGTATGCGATGCCCGCCTGCCCTCATCCTGGCCGTCCTGAGCCCACCGAGCAGTGGAGGGAATGAATTGCCATTCAGGACGGAAACATCGTGTGGCCCTTTGACGCAGCATGTCCTCGCAGAGGGCCCCGTGGGCTGGGCTGGGCTCGTCCCCTCTTACAGACGCGGCCCCTGCGTGTCCGAGCTGAGGCTCTGGCAGCCAAGCGCTCTGGCTCGGTTCGAGTCCCTCTGAAGGAACTTGGCCTCCCCAGGTTCCGGAAGGACGTCAGCTCTGAGCTAGCCAGGCGTATGCAGGACAGCGAGACCCTTCCCCGGTGCCGAGGCCAGACTGGTCAGGGGCCCGACAGGGAACAGTTCCTGCCGGGGTTCAGAGGAGGAGCAGGCACCTCGTAGAGGGGTGTGGAGGGGGCTGAGCCAGCAAACCGGGGGTGCTGAGGCCCCCGGGGACCAGCAGTAGCGGGAGCTGTTACCACCCAGGGCCCGAAGGGGCGGGGGGAGGAAGTGGTGTCCCTGGAGTCTGGTGAGGCAGGAGCCTGGGGTCAGCCACTGGCTGGGGGCTTTGAGGGGGGGGCATCCCCCAGAGCTCGCTCTCGTCCCTCCCTCCCGTCTCCTGCCAGGGCCCCGTTGGCCCAGCCCCTCTGTAAACCAGAGAGACAAGTCGTCCAGCGAGCAGGGATCGGCCTTCCCAGGGACAGGGTAGGGCAGGGGTCTGGGGCCCGAACGGAGAGTGCCCGCATATGTGGAGACCCCAGGTGTCAGGACACGCACCGACGCCGTGGCAGGTGGCCGGCCGGTGTGCAGGGCTCGCTCGCCCACAGTGCGGCCATCCGGAGGGCTCGGTAGTGGGCACAGCTGAGTGCCGGGCCTCCGAGCTGCTGCTCACCTGCCTGGTGCATGAAGAGGGAGCCGGAAAGTGGCCTGGGAGTTTGGCAGCCGGATTCTGAAGTGAGCTACCCACTGTATCATCACAGCCTGTTTTTCCAAAGAAATATTAATGCTTTGAAACTAAAAGAACGTTCCGTCCAGAGCAGGGGTTAACACAGAGCCCGTGGGACTTTGCGTGGGTCCTCATCTGTGATGATGTCAGAGCGGCCGTGGACACCTAGGGCTTGTTATAAAACGTGCGTGCGTGTGCGTGAGCCTCGGAGCACCTGCATGTGTCGCTCGCAAGATCTGCTTTCCTCAGAGCTTTTAAAAGGTCATGACTCCCGAAACTTAGGAGGCCGAGCATCACCAGGACCTGGCTTCTGTCCCTTCCTGGCTAGCATCCTGGGACAAGTCATCGCGTCCACTGGGTTTCTGCTTCCTCGTTGTGACACGGGGATGGCTGCGGCCCCGCCTTCCAGGATAGCTGCGAAGCTTTCCCGTAGCACGGGCCAGCGCCACACCCCCTGCAGCCCTGGATGGCAGGTCCTGTGCACACCCCCGTTCGCAGGTTAGGCTCCAGGGCTGAAGCCATGTGCCCGAGAGCGCAGCAGTAGGAAGTGGTGGAACCAGGCTTTGAACCGGCCAGGGTGGCTGCAGCTGCCCGTGCTCCCAGGCCGACGGTGCCTCCTGCCCTAATCCAGGAAGAGCGATGCCGCGTGGGACGAGGGAGGGATGCGTGCAGGGTGTCCCACGCGCAATGGGGCTCTTGGGTACCCGCCCCCATTAGCTGCCCCGCTGACTGATGTGCCCACGGCAGCCCTGACTGTTCAGAACTGGGCTATTGGCCGCCTGCCCCAGAGGCTGGAGCCCCTTCCCCCCGTGCCACCTCCCTGCAGTGAAAAATACCTAGCATGTTGGTGTCGAGATCTGCATTGTTCACAGCTCCCAACGTCCTGGCAGTCTCTGAGGGCAGGTGGGATCCATGCCCAGTTGCCCCCACCCGGGTCTGATGTTGGCCTCGAACTCTGCCAGCAAGACATTTAGCCCCCAGGGGCCCTGGATCCCTGCCTTTGCCCCCAGCCCAAGCGCCAAGGCCACAACAAGGCTCCCTGTGGAATGTGGGCCATGGACTGAGAGGCAGGGCCTGGCAGGAAGCCTGCTGGTGGCACCGTGGCCTCAGAGCCACCCTCGGGGTCAGCAGGAGGTGGCCAGAGCAGATAGAATGGTGCTTTGGCAAGTGGCCACTGCCCTCATTGTGGCCAGAGCCATCAGTGCTGGTGACCTGAGACAGCCCAGCCCCGGGCCTCAGCTTCTCAAGTAGACCCGCGCCAGCCTGGGAGGGGTCGTGGAGATGGAATGCAGGGCCCAGCGAGCGGCCTTCTCTCAGCGTCCTCTTGCCGACCCCCAGTCCTTGATGCGTCTAGGTCAGGAAGGCTGAGAGAGAGCTCCGTGTGCAGTTGGTTCAAGTAGCTAATGCTAGTGGTTATTATTACCAGAACAACCCTCACCTGCTAAGCCTTACGCCAGGCCTGGTACTGTGTGCAGTCTTGCACATAGGGTATTAATCCTACAGGATCCTAGGAGATCCTACTCTGCAGGCGAGGAAACTGAGGCTCTAGTACCTTGCCGAAGGGCACCGAGCTACTGAATGGCCGGGTCAAGGCGCGGGCCTTCATTGGGCCGCCCTGCTGGCCTGCGTCTTGGTAACAGCTGAGGTGTGCAGCTCCCCCTAAGTTTTAACCCACTGTGTGTCCTCACACCACTTCTGTGACCGGGGACCACTAAGCCTCAGCCTTGTCACCTGTAAAACAGGACAAGGTGCCCGCCTCCACGGGGGGCCTAAACGAGACGAGGCACGCTGCGCTTATGGCGCAGCTCCTGGCCCGGCCGGCGTTCGGCAGAGGATTATTTCCCCGTCACCACTGTTGTTTTCCCTCTCCACAAACGAGAACCAAAGGGCAGAGGACTAATTACTCCTTTCCTGGGCTGCCAAGAGCATCCCGGATTTCCTAGCATCCCAGTCCAGTCAGGCTACTGGCTGCTCGCAGGTCAGAGAGGCTCATGCTCTCTCTCCATCTCTCTCTCGCAGCCGCCCAGGCCTTCTCTTTCTAGCTCCTTCCTCTGACCAGAGAACATGGGAATGAGCACAGCCGGCCGCAGGAAGGGCTCAGGACGGGGCTCCGTCTGAACTCAGGCGCTGCCAGGGCCAAGCCCGTGGCACAGTGCTTCACGGCACACGGTGGCGATGACAATTCCCCACTGGCGCCCTGGAACCGGAAGAGCTTGCCTTCCGAGGCCACCGCCTCCACCAAACGCTCGGGGCTCCTCTGGTTCCCGTTGTTTGAAATCCCCCGGCGCCCCCTCCCCTGGCGGAAGCCTCCGCTTCCTCTCTGGGCCCGGTGTAGTCACAGGGCGCTCTCTGTCCCCTCGTGGTTCGCTGCCTGGGACCCCCATTGCATCGACAGCAAGGGGCAGGTCTCTGAGTCACTTTCACAGTTGCCCAAGGAGGCAATGACCGTGACACCCTCCAGACAGGTGCTTTTGAAAGGGCAGTTCCCCCACCCCAGGCCAATGGGACAAGAATTGGATTTCTCAGGACCCCCGCCCCCGCGGTGGGCGACCTGCCACTCCAGCGCCTCGCCTGCGGGGGAGTGAATAGAGCCGGCACGGAGAGAAGGAAGCCGGCCCGGCTATGTCCTTTCCTTCCCGAGCGTGCTACAAACCAGCGGGGAGGTGGCATCGAGCAGCTTTCAGGGCCCAGCAGGCCACGGTCCCCGCGCGCAGAGAGAATGGTCCAGAAGGGCCCTGGCGCCGGGGCCTCTGTTTCAGAGCCCTCACAGCCAGGGAGGTTGCGCAAACAAGCTTTTCCTCGGCCAGGAGCGCGCTCCGCCGCCCGATGTTGTCTTATTCCAGCTGGGGAGGACTGCAGGGCTGTGGTTAGCGCCGGTGCCATTCCCCTCCGGAGCTGAGAGTGCGGACATGACGAGCATGGCAAGCGGCAGGCCCAGCGCCCCCCTCCCCGCTGCCCGGGCCAGGCCGGCGGGCGGGACTTGTGCGAGCAAAGCGCCGGGCGGAGGCGCTCCTCGGGCACCGGGCCTCGGGCCCAGCCGTCCTCCCCGCCGGGCAGGGCCAGGGGCAGGGAAGGAGCCCGGCCGCTGCCCTCTCAGCTAGGCTGTCGGGCGACTTCCCCAACGGCCCTGTCCCTGCCGAGCTGCGCGTCATCGCCCGCGCCTGTCTTCTCGCCCGGCACGCCCTGCCATCGTGTCCTCACACGGCCGTTGACGGCGTCTCCTCCCCACGAGACTTGACGTTCCAGGGCAGGGCCCTGGCGGCATCCGGTGCCAGGGCCTGTGCGTATGCCCAAGGGGTGCCAGTAACTGCTCACGGGGTGCGTAAACGAGCGCATGTAGGAAGCTGGGGGTAAGGGTGGCGGGCGTTAATGGGCACTAATACGAGCTGGCACGGCTCGGGTATTCTCTGCTCGTCTTCGCCGATACCCCACGGGTGAGGACACTGGGGCTCAGAAAAGCCACGAGCCGTGCCCCAGGCCCACAGTGAGCTAAGGGTGCAACTAGGTCCCGAGCCCTGTTTGAGTGGAAAGCCAGATATTCTAATCTTCTGGCACCCTGAAACCACTCGTCTGGAAAGAGGGGATCATGTGGCTTCCTGTTACAGATCAAGTCAGGCAATAAAATAGGAAAGAGGGAAGGGGGCTTTATCAAGGACCCCCAAAGGGCACAACGCAGTGCAGGTGGTTTCATGGGCTCCATCTCATTTTCACCCTCATGACTCGGGAGGAGAAGTGATGTTCCCATTTCACTGAACCAGAGAGGGCGAGTGACTTGCCCGAGGGCACACAGCTCTGGCCACTGTAGAACAGATAAATCTGCTTCACCACTGCCTTTCTCTTTCCTACCCGACAGGTTTTGAATCCCAAATTTACTGGATCTGGGCTCCTAAGCCCAGCTAGGACAAGTCCCAAAGCCCACCTCCTATTTTCATAAGTAAAGTCCTGCTGCAGCAGAGCCATTGCCACATATCTCCGAATCACCTATGGCTGCTCTTCTCTGCATCAGCAGAGTTGAGGCCTCAGGACAGCGGAGCCTGCAGGGCCCACAGAGCCCCGCGTGGTCTCTAGCTGGCCCTTTATGGAGGGAAGTTTGCAGCCCCCAGGCCATGCATGATGGCTGCCTGGAATTCCCCCCATCATGTCGCCTTGTCTCAGAGAAGCTTCAGCTGCTCGAGAACCCCAGCCGTCCCCCTCAAGGGGGGCCCCAGGGCTTTGCTTCTCCCTGACTCCATCCACACACCGGCTCTTCGCCTGTAATTTTCAAGCCCAATTCTAGGCGCTGGGGACAAAGCATTGAACAGAAGTGGTCTCCTCTTGCGGAGCTGATCTTTGAGTGGAAGGGACAGATCATTGAAAAAAGAAGTACGCAATTAACAGCAGAGCTCCAATGATAGTAAATGCCGTGGAGGAAAATTAAAAAGGATAACTTAATATGCTTTTCAAGAGGAGGGGGACAGGGCAATTTCATATATGTGGTTGGAGAACGTCTTTCTGAGGAAGCAGCATTTCTGAATGGTGAAAAGGAGGCTCTCCAGCCAACGAGCTAGGGGAAGCCTTCTGTGTAAAGAGAACTGCACGTGCAAAGGCCCTGAGGCAGAAATGAAGCGGGTGTGTGGAAGCAGGCTCCTGCGCCTGGAAAATTGGTCTAGGGTGCAGAGTGGGAGGAAACAAGGCTGGAGGGGCGAGCGGGGGCCAGCAAAGGACCTGCAGGGGCTGGCCTGGAGCCTGGCTTGTAGTTCCACACGGCAGGAAGCCCCCTGAGGAGTAAAAGGAGCAGGGTTCCCAGCCCATGCGCACCGTCAGATCCCATCCTCGCTGCCCTATGGAGGTACACCACAGAGAGAGGCGAGGATGCAGGGCCGGGTCTGGTTTGGAGGCTGTGGCCATCCTCCAGGCAAGAGCTAGTGCGGCCATGGGGCTGAGAGAAGCAAGTAAAGTAAGAGTATTCAGTAAAGGCAGAGCCAGCCAGACTTGCTACCACTGGGAAGGAGAGAGATCAGGGCTCGTGGGAGGTTTCTGCTCGAGCCACCCCGAGGCCGGGGCCGGGAAGCCGGGGGAGGGCAGTGGGTGGGCGGGGGCAGCTCTGGACAGGTTCCCCTGGAGACCTACCAGGCCTCCCCGTAGGGACGTCAGGCCAGCAGCGCCGTGCACGGAGCTCAGGGGCAAAGCCCGGGCTGAGAGAGAAACTTGGACGCCGTCAGCATACAGATGATATTTAAAACCTGCCCCCATTCACCACCACCCCTCCGTAACTTACTTCTACACTGGCACATTTTCAGAAGATCAGGGACCAAGAGAGCCCGTGATCCCCACGTCGGCCCTTGCAACTATGCCTTCTTGATCTGGGCTGTGAACACATAATCATTGGACTTTAAAAATCACAGCCAGGAAAGTTCAGGCAAGTATGTGAAGTCACAGAACTTATTATTTAAAATATCCCTTTGCTGTGGCTCCTTGCAGCTACCTGGAGATGGGCAGTTTCTTATAAGCTCCCTTCGCTTCATTTTTAGTTCTCCATTTGGGTGCCTCTCATTCCCTACTTAGGGGTCGCCATCACATTGTCAGTGCTTCCTCCAGAGGTGTTGAAGATGGGTGCTTGGGGGCAGGTGCAGGTGGAACTGCCCTAGATTGCCACAAAGGGTCCTGATGCAGTGGGCTGGCACAGGGGGCCACGAGGTGGGTTCCAGCCCTGCCCTCTCGGGAGAGGACCGTCTTCCCTGGCCAGGAGGCTGGCGCTTTGTTGTTCCACCTGCTCGGGGATGCATTGTGATGGGTCCCAAGAGAGAAGGTGAAATTGGCCAGGGCCATTCTCCCCATGCGCCATGCCAGCTGGGGGAGGCAGAACCAAGAAGAGCAAGAAGCAGGAGAGGCGGTGGTCAAGGCAGCGCTAGGCAGCAGCTCCTAGCAAGGGTGCAAACAGCTGGCTGTGGGGACGGCACCACATCCAGGGGACTGGGCAGGCAGAAGGGCTCTGGAGGCAGGTCGGAGCAGGTGTGACCTGGGCTCCCCACCCGCCTCCTCCCTCCTTCTTCCTCCTCCTCCCTCCTCCTCCTGCTCCCTGCTCCGTCTTCCTCCCACTCCTCCTCCCTCCTCCCTCCAGCGTGGTGTTTTGGAAATATATCCGAGCGCTTCCGCGATATGTCCTGCCCGCTCTCTTCCGCGTCCCCCGGGAGTGGCTGTCCGTGCGGGAAGGTGCCTGCTCCCAATCCGGCTAAATTGCTATTGACTTGTGTTCTCTGCGTTCCGCAAACATTTCACTCAGCCGTGGCCGGCGAGGCCAGGATCCCTGCTAGGGCTAACGGGGAAGCCAGCTGTGCCGGCCATTTCTCCTGCTCGTCCCCATCGATCACGGAATTAAACTGACAGAAGGAGAGTTTCCAACCGGCTCGGGAGGGGAAGGCACCGGGCTGGGATTGGAGGAGGGGCTGGGGGCTAGAGGGCGGGCGATGGGGCCGGGAGGGGGGCACTGGCAGTGGGGGTAGCCCAGCACAGGACCCCAAGGAGCGCAGGGCGAGGGGCTGGTCCTCACTGCTCCGTGACCACGAGTGAGCCCACTCTCGAGGCCACGCTGGTGAGCCACAGCCGGGAGCCGCCCACAGATGCTTGTTTAGCTGGTGAGATGTGAAAAAAATGTTTTCAATTAAACACTACTGTTTACTATTGGTAGATTTGACCTAGAAATCGAGATTCTGCACCCCCTTGAAAAGCCAAGTCCCACTTGGCAAAGCAGGGCTTGCTGCGTGCCAGGCCATGGCCTTCTACTCACCCCAGGCCTTGGCGCCTGGGGTCCCCCCACCCCGGGCAGAGAGGACACCCACTCTTTGCTCCCAGCATCCACGTCCCACCTGGGGTCTGCCCCAGGAGGGAGAGGGCCGGCAGGGAACGTGCCCACTGGAGAAACAGAAGGGCCCGCGGGCCGAGGCGGGAGGCACCGCCCGGCCTCGGTGGGCCTCCCTCCCCTTCCTGCAGTGTCCCCTCAGCTGGGCGCGCCCACGGGCCAGGACAGGGGGCACCCCCAGCCTCGGTGGGCCTCCCTCCCCTTCCTGCAATGTCACCTCAGCTGGGCGTGCCCAGCCTGCCCAGGTCTTCCGGCACCTGTGAGCCATGCAGACGCAGCAGGACCAGTCCCCAGGCCAGGCCAGGCCCGGCCACCGCGGCCCTCCCAAGGCCAAATCCACCGCTCTACAGGCCAGAGTGCCTTGACCGCCCCACAGAGACCCCCTAAGGCCCGGGGCCCTCCCGGCCCACGCACACCCTCCTGAGCCCCCGGCCCTGTGAGCAATGACAGCGGGAATCGGAGCAGTCGTGGTGCCCGCCACCCGCCCCAGCCATTTGCATCACCTGCCGTGGTTTTCCAGATGGTTCTACCAGGGAGGGGGTTGAGAACCGCTGGCCTCTGAGGAACCTGCTGGAGGAGGTGGTGGGTGTCACTGCACGGCGCCAGCCCGTGCTCCCCTGTGCCACCAAGGGGGCCTCCCTAGGGGCTGGCTGGTGGGCGGCTCCCGCTCGGGCCAGGCACAGGGTACCACAGGGCACCCGGGCATGGCACAGAGCCCACAGACCCCGGGCTCTGCTCCGCCACCCTCGGCCTGGACACAGGCTGCCGGATCCCCAGGTTACCGGGCGCTGTGCCCTCGGCCAGGCCTCCTAGCAGGGCGCACCCATTGTTGCTAACTGCTCGGGTCCCAGGCACGGGGCAGACACACCTCGTTGCACCGAGTCCTTTGCGGCGAGGCCCCCCGGGGAAGGGGGCTAGGCAGTGAGGTGGTCCTGCCCGCCCGGGCGTGGGTCCCCCAACCCGAAGCTGTGCTCACTGCTCACCCCAGCCCCGGGGCCCACCTCAGGGCACCCACCTCTTCCGAAGGAGGCGAGAGCTGCGCCCCAGGAGAAATCCGGCTGACCCGTCCCCCTACACGGTCCTGCTGGAGTTCCCGGCGGCGTGGGCTGGCGCCGGAGGCCTGAGGCGGGCCGAAGTCACGCGTGTCCCTCATCTCGGGTCCCCCAGAACAGGCAGAAAACTCAAATGCGTGAGACCCCCCATCTAAGGGGGCAGCCAGCCCCCAGCCCCCATCAGCTCCTTAAGGGGGGACGTGGGCCCAGGGTGCCAGTACTGCCAGCTTCTAAGGGAAACTAGAAACCCAGATTCTTTAGTAAAATTTCCCCCTTTTAAAGTATTTGTGGCTAATTTTTTTAATGTCAAGTCACTGCGAGCAAATCAGAACTCTTCAGCGGGCCAGCAGTGTGGGAACCCTGCCCGCCCCCTCAAGTCGCCTTCGTCTGTGGCCCCCGAGAAGCAGACCCTGGGCTAAGGATTGGGGTGTGAGCACGTGGTCCAGGCTTGACCCCAGGGAGCCGCGGGGCGGGGGTCAGCTGGGGGTGCCGTCGAGCAGGTCCCCGCAGTGGGCCCCTGGGGCTCAGTCCCCCTAGGGCCTTCTCAGAGCTGGGCGCACCCCTCTTCAGGACGCCCCTGGGAGGCAGGGACCCCCCACCAGCCCACCCCCAGGGCTGAAGCCCCTGGCACTTGTGCCCGCCCCCGGCCTGGAGGCGTGTCCTGAGCTGCCCACCAGCAGGTGATGGCCAGGGCGCAGCGCGGCCAGTGGCTGCCGCGCTGACCAGAGCTGGTGTTGTCACCTCTGTATTATACAAGAGGGAAGCGGTCTGCCTTGTCCTCTGGCACAGGCTGCGTTACTGAGTGAGAAGGACTGGCCCTGACACGTGCGTGGCGCCGCTTTAAAGGCCTCCCGTGCGCCTTCCCGCGCCCTTAATCCTAAGCTCTTGAGCAGCCTGGGAGGCGGGTACTGCTACTCCCATCGCTATTCAGTAGCTGAGCACAGAGAGGGAAAGCCGCTTGCCCAAAGCCGCCCAGCTCGGAGCAGCCGGATTTGGGCCCCGGCAGCCCGGCGCCACGCTCTCCTGCACCCCAGCTGGTCGCGCCTGCCCCTTCTCGGGCTTCCTTTCAGAAGGTGCCTCTTCCCCGAACAGCCACGCTCCTCTCCCCCGGCCTGCCTTTCCTCCACGTTCCGCCTCCGGAACAGAACTCCCTCTCTCGCCTCCCAGCAGCCCCCCGCCCCCCACGCGCTCCTTTCTCTCTGCCCGCCTGAGCCTTCCATGCAGGGCAGGCGGCGCCAGCCAGGGGCGGAAGAGAGAGGCAGGCTGGCATCCTGTCAAGGAATTAATTGAAAAATAAAATAATTAGATGGGAACTCCAGAAATGCAAAATGGTGGCTGCCAGTTTGGGGGGGGCGCGGGGGGCAGGACTGGGGGGTTGTTGGGGGACGGCTGAGCTTTTTGTCAAGTTAATTTCTCGGGTATTGATGTTTGGTGACATTCACTTGTTGTTTATCTTCGGGTGCAGCTGTAATACTAAAAGAAAACGCACAGCTTGTTTCGTTTATTTATTTTACACCTTTCTCCGGTTCTGCAT
This sequence comes from Dasypus novemcinctus, assembly GCF_030445035.2. Classification (NCBI taxonomy): domain Eukaryota; kingdom Metazoa; phylum Chordata; class Mammalia; order Cingulata; family Dasypodidae; genus Dasypus; species Dasypus novemcinctus. The sequence continues at coordinate 23,459,889 of NC_080691.1, read as the reverse complement.
TATGTTTGTTTGGTGAAAACCCACTGAGGCTTTTGATGTTGAGGAAGTGGGATTTCAGCAGCTGTTCGCCGCAAGCAGGGTGCTTCTGGTGGAAGCAGCGCCAGCGGGGAGCGGGGGCGGAGGGTGCTGGGTGTCCCTGCAGGGGGCGGCGGGGGCTCGGGCTGGATCCCAGCAGTGGCCTGGGCAGTAAGCCAGCCTGGCCACGAGAGCAGGATGGAGCCCTGAGGATCCGCCCGCAGCCCCGGCGCGAGCCCCCGAGGTGGGGTCTGCGCTTATCCCCGCAGTCCAGGGGAGGAGACCGGGGTCCCCCAGCTGGTGAGTGGCGGCAGAGCTGGAGCCACCTTCCACCGCTTGACCGCCAGCTACCTCCAAGCCCCCACGTCCAGCCCGCACTAGGGTGGCAGTCGTGCCTCCCGCGGCCTTCCCCTCCCCACTGCGTGCAGGTCACAGACCCCTCCCCCGGCCCGCGCTGCCCTCCCGCCCCTAAGGCAGAGAGACCACGGGAGCCCACGACCCAGTGTGGACAGAGCGCAGGCCGAGCCCTGCAGTCACGCAGGACGTGCCCCTCGTCTCCGCCGCCCCAGCCCACGAAGCAGGTGGTAGGGGTCGCCCCGTTTTACAGGTGGGAGACAGAGGTCACACAGCGGGCGAGTGGGGGGCTGGGCCAGAGCCCGAGCCCAAGCCGGCAGCGCTAGCCTGTGTGCCGGCCGCGGCCGTGAGCAGGGCTGAGGGCACGCAGGCTGCTCCCGAGGGCAGCACGAGGCAGCTCCGGGAGGGCAGCGGCCACGCGGCTTCCCTCTTCACCCCCAAGGACAGCCATGTCCCTGCCCAAGCCTGCCTGATCCTGAAGCCGGAGGCGCCAACCCGGGCCCCGTCCCGTGCTCCTGCGTAACTCCCCCCTCAGGAGGCGCCTCGCGGCGCCACGCAGGAGGCACGGGGCGGGGGTCGAGCTGGCCGCGCCGGGACGGACTCCTCGGGCCATGGCACTCCTAGCGGAGGCGGCCTCAGAATGCCCATGCCTCTCTGCACCTCCACTTCCTCATCCGTGGAATGGGCGCAAGGACGGCGCACGCCACAAGAAGGTGCCCAGCGTGTGTGCTCTTCCCCCTGGCTGCCTACCACTCCCTCCGCGGCCTCAGTTCCCCCAGCTGTAAAGCGACCTTGGAGCCTCCCGGCTCTGCTGCTTCAGCCTCCCCCATGCTGCTTGCCGGGAGGCCCCGCGCGCACCTGTCCTGAGCACGAGGGAGGCGCTCAGAGGCTTCAGGCGCTTCGTTCCAAGCAGGCCGCCTGTTTTGTTCTCCCACTTCTTTCATCTGGGGAGGTTTGCTGGGGAAACTTTTGTTGCAACCAACAGCAATTTTTTTTTTCTTTTAATTACCATTCTTGGTGCTGTAGAAATCATTCATTCCTTTTTTTCCATTTAACAAATGGTGACAGAGCTCCCACGAGCACCAGGCCCTGGTGGCACAGCAGCCAACAGGCCTGAGCACCTGTCTCAGGGCCCACAGTCGGGAGACGTCCCGGAGGCAGAGGCCATCAGGAGCCGGCCAGGCCCGACCTCCCCGGGACCACTCTTGTCTTTTTTTTTTTTTTTAAGATTTATTTATTTCTCTCTCCCAGTTGTCTGCTCTTTCTGTCCATTCACTCTGTATTCTTCTGTGTCCATTGGCATTCTTTGTCAGTGGCACCGGGAATCTGTGTTTCTTTTTGTTGAGTCATCTTGCTGCATCAGCTCTCCGTGTGTGCGGCGCTGCTCCTGGGTGGGCTGCGCTTTTTTCACGCAGGGTGGCTCTCTTTACAGGGCGCACCCCTTGTGCGCAGGGCACCCCTATGCAGGGGACACCCCTGCATGGCGCAGCGTTCCTTGCACGCAGCAGCACTGCACGTGCCAGGGCCGCTCTTTCCTACGGCTGTGTCGACAGCCCGCAGCCCTGTACTGGGAACTGGGGCCACGGGATGTGTGTGTCCTGCTCCACGGCAGGGAGCTCGTGGACAGACCGAGGCGATGAGTGCTGCCCATGAGCCCGCTGAGGGCAGGCTGGCTCTTCCCAAAGGCCCTTTGGTACCTCCCAAATGGGCCACTGCCTGCACTGGCCACCTAGAAGTAACCACTTTAAAAAGGTGCACCTGTGGGTGGAGAGTCACCTGCTGCAGTAGGAGCCGGGCGAGCGGGGTCTGGAGAGCCCTGCGACTGCCACGTGGATGTGCAGAGCCCTCACACAAGCCGTTGCCTGGCGCGTTGCTCCTGAAGTCCCGGAGGTGGCAGTGGCTGCAGGGAGGTGACACGACTCACCGAGGTCACACCACCAGTCAGAGCCAGGGCCGGGATGGAACCCCAACCTGGAGAGCTCCGGAAGGTCCAAGCTTGGGGCTCCCACCCTTCCTCTTTGATTGCTTATCAAACAAGTGATCGGAACGAGGGAGAGGGCATTCCAAGGAAAGGGGCTCCCCACAAGGAGGGACGGAGTCGGGTGGCATTCCAGCCGAGGACCGGGTCGGGCGGAACCACGGGGGTGGAAGTGGCTCACGGGTCTTTCGGGCAGGTTGGTCCCGCCTCCGAGCAGGTGCCCCGTGTCAGAGGGTGGCAGATGCCAGGGCCATCCTCCCAGAGCAGCCAGTCAGGTGGCGTGGAGAGGGCCGCGCTGGGAGTCAAATGGATCCCTCAGGGCAGGCCTCGGTGTAAGGTGAGACCCCCCCCGGGAAGAGCCTTCCAGACAGGGCACGGCCGGTGCACAGGCCCTGAGGTGGGAGCTGTGGGTGTCGGGGGGGTGATAGGACACTTCAGGGAGGCGGCCTTTCCCCAGGTGGGTGGCGCCGTTGCAGGGCCCAGGCGAGGAGTGCCAGCTCTGCTTCCGGCCTTCCGGGGTCCTCGGGCTTCTGTTTGGAACAGACCCCGGGAGGGAGCACAGAGGAGGCCAGCGAGAGGGCCAGCGCTGCCCACCGGGCACACGGCGACGGGGCCTTGGGCCAGGGCGCAGCAGCACGGCGGGGGCCGAGGTCGGGTTCCGAGGAGCTGACGCGAAGAGGGGGTACGACCTGGCCCTGGCCAGTTTCTCCAGCCTGGTCAGGACTATGAGAGACAGAATACCCTGCACAGGTCGAGGCGGTAGCTGCCACTGCCTGGCTCCCGCCACCTCTCGGACCCCAGACCCCCCCTCCCCCCCGGTTGTCAGCAGCAGGGGCGGGAGGCGTCGGTGGTGAGCTGCCGGCCCTCTTTTGCTGCCCTTCTGTTTCCCAGCTCCTATTACCTGCCCACAAATTCAATTTCCAGAGGCCATTGTGCACCTCCAGAGCTGGGCGATTATGAAGAAACCAAGAGCATAGGGGGGTGGGGCGCGAGCGGAGGAGCCAGCGTCTGAGCCGCGGGCGCCAGCCCCCGCCCGAGCCCGTCCTGTGCCGCGCTCCCCTTTCATGATTAACAATGATGGAGACAGCTGCCAGGCCTTGAGCACCCCAGGGTGGGTGGCGGGCGGCCTGAGCTGGGGACCGTCAGCACAGCAGCTCCCACACCCTCCTCCCCCGTGTGTGACCCCCCTCCACGCCGTTCATTTGTCCCCTCCTCCTCTGGCGGCTATTTCACGAGCACCCACTAGGTGCCAGGCGGCGGGCTAGGGCAGGGGGCTCGGCAGAGAACGGGGTAGAGGTGCAGGCACGCCGCAGCGCAGGGAAGGAGGCCAAGGGCGGGCCTTGCTGCTAACACTGCAGGAGGGGCGCTCTGGGGGCTGTAGGTGTGGCATCCCCCAGGGAGGGGTGGGGGGGGCAGGGGCTGGGCCAGGGAAGGGCTGACGCGGTGCCACCAGGGCACTTGGCGTTCTCCTTCGCGTGCTGTAAAGCTGTGGACCCTGAGGCCCGGGAGTGACCGGTGTTAGAGGGCTCTCTGTCCTGCTCTGCAGGGGAAATTGGGGGGCAGGGGTGGAGAGGGCGGGGCTGGAGCAGGGAGTCCTGAGAGGGGGTCAGTGTCCCGATCCCCTTTGGAGGAACTAAATGACAGAATAGGCTCAAGGAGGTAAAGTCCTGTGCCCTGGGCCAGCCAGAGGGAACGAGCCTCTCCATGGCTATGCGCGCCTCTGGGGAGACCCCGGAGGAGGACGCGGCCACTGCCAGAGGCCGAGGTCGGGGGTGGCTGTGCCTTCCGCCTGGAAGGCTTCACGGGGTGCTGCCCAAGCCGGGGGAGGAGAGGGGGTGCGGGCAGCCTCTGAACCACCGCCCCTTGCCACCTCCCATTACCTGCGAATGGGGTTGACCGTTAGCGTGGTTGGATCAGCAGAGGGACAGGCCCGTAGCCCAGCACCCCTTCCTGGAGGGTCAGAGGGACCAACGGGCGCCTTCTACCGCCCTCTGCCTCCCTGGCACGTTCCACCAGCGCTGGAGACTTCCGTGAAAGGTCAAGGCTTTGCTGGGAGTTGCGTTTGAACCCCGCCTCTGCCTTCTCCCAGCCAGGTGACCTTAGCCTTACCCTCCCGGAGGGAAAGAGTTAGTGACGATAGAGGATTGGAGCCAAAGCACGAAGTAGGTGCTCAGGAGTGTTTGGGGGCCCAGGAGGCGTGTACTTTGCCGAGCCCACCATGCACACTCGTACCTCCGTGCTCGGGTTCGGGCCATGTCGCCGAACCCCCTTCCTCCTCTCACAGAGAACGCACCTGCCTTCTTCAAAGCCCGTGTTAAACAGCCTGTCCTCGCAAGCCACCCCTGGTGGTTTTTCCCAAGCAGAATTGACCCTCTTCCCCTTTTGGAATCCCTCCGCTCTGCACTATCACCCGGCATTTATTGAACACCTACTGGATGCCAAGCACTCACTTGGGAAACAGGACCCGCGCCAGCTTGTTTCCCCAGGCGCCGCCCGGTGCTCGGCCCGGCCTCCCTGGAGGCTCTCAGGTCCAGCGCCCTGCCCGCTGGAAGCGGGGGTGCAGAGGCCTTCCCCTCGCCCTGAGTGGAACTCCACTCTCTGCGGTGAAAGGCCTGAGAGGGGGCCCAGGCCACGGCCTGGCATGAGCAGGGGCTCCTGGGGCGGGGAGCGCGGGGCGCCCGCGGTGAAGCTGGAGACTAACCCACTCTCCTCTCTGCCCCTCTCCGCTCTCGTGCCGGCTCTTGGCTTCCCCTTTCTCATTCGTCCTTCCACTTCTCCTCTCCTCTCCTCCACCTTCGACTCTCCTCTCTCTTGCCGCTTTCCTCTCCTCCATTCTCTCTCTTCGCCTTGTCTCTGTCCCTCCCCCACCCATTTTGCTCCTCTTTTCCTCTCCCTCCCACTCCCTGTCATTTCTCTCTTCCTGCCTCCCACCCCTCTCGGCTGTTCTTTTCTCCTCTCTTGCCATCTGGGCTCCCACAGAGCCCCCGAAGAAAAAGCAGTCTGTGGTGTTGGACGAGATCCTGGAGCAGCTGGAAGACAGCGAAAACGACAGCGAGTAGCAAACCCTTCAGCTGCGAGCTGGCACCGCGAGGGTACGTGGCTCTGGGGCCCTGGGGACCGGGACAGCCGCGCCGGCTTCTGCGCTCCTCACCCACGTGGCTGGCACGGGGGGCAGTGCGACTCAGGGTGGGGGGCGGCGGCCGGGACGGACAGCAGGCTCCCCACCTTCCTTGGGGCCCAGGTCAGTGAGGACAGATGGCCGCGCTCCTGCCGCACCCAGGGCTCCAGGCGCCTCGCCCGCCGGCACGTCCTGACACTGCGCGGCACCCGGCTCTGTGCAGGGCGGCGGCAGGCCAGGGAGACCAGGGCACGGGGCAGCCACACAGGGAAGCCCCTCGGCGGGGAGCACGAGCACCTGGGAGCCAAGGGAAGCCAGTGGGCACCTGCCCCAAGCAGTTCTTCCATTTGCTCCTCCCAGCAACCCTGAGAGGTGGGCAGGGCGCCCCCTGCCCACGGGTAGGAGAATCAGGGCGCCCCCTGCCCATGGGTAGGACCGTCAGGGCGCAGGGGGACTTGGGGCGTGCTCAAGGTTGCACCCGCTGTCCCGCACCCCGGGAGCAGCATAGCCACAGGGTGAGGGGTGGGCTCTCCGGAGTCAGAATGTCAGCATCAAGGACCTGCCACTCCCACGCTCCAGCCAGGGACTCGGGCGGGTTCCCTGGCCCCCCCGGGCTTCAGTTCCTCCTTGTGAGCTGGCTCCCACCTCACAGGACGTTAGTGAGAATTAAAGGCAGCAGCCGACGAGACGCGCCTCCACCATGACCAGCGAGGAGCCCCTAGCGCTGTGACCCACAGGAAGCCCCCAGTGCCACGGTCCATGAGGAGCCCCCAGCACTGTGGTCCTCGAAAAGTGCCCAGCACCGTGATCCACAAGCACCCAGCACCACGATCGATGAGAAGCCCCTGGCGCCGTGACCCGCGAGCAGCGCCCGGCACAGTGCTGGGCGGGTACGACAGCTTCCACGAGCCCCAGCTCTTGCTCTCACCTCCGGGCTGCTCAGCCGGAATTCCTGCTTACGTCTGCTTGTCTATGGAACCATCCGCAGAACTTGCCCCATGCTTGTCATGCGGGACCGCGAGCCGTGGGGTAGTGACCTGGGGCGTCCTTCAGCCCCACCGACCGTCCCAGGAAGCCTCCGGGCTGCTCGTGAACCTGCATCTGGTGCCAAGCCCGGACCCAGGTCACCGGTCAGGTGAGGCCGTGTCGCCAATGGCTGGTGCTCTCTGCCCATGGCTGGAGCCCTGAGATGCATCGTCGCCTTGTCCCCGGCGAGCGTCCCCCACAGGTTCAAGCTGTGCATGTGCGTGCGTGCGCCTGTGTGTGCAAGTGTGCACAAGTGTGCAGGCACGCACCTCCAGCCGTGAGGTGCAGCCTCCCCCCCGGGCTAGGCCTCTGCAGCGATGGTGAGGGACAAACAGGAGTGGAGTCTGAGCGACCGGGGCCTGAACCCAGCAGAGTGTGGCCCAGCTGCGTGGCCCCAGGCCCACGACACCTGCTCGGAGCCTCAGCTTCTCGTTCTTCCTGAAGCTTGAAGCCCAGGGGCTGCACCCCCAGTGTGAGGCCCGGGGCAGCCTGCGCGGGTGCTCTGGGGAGGAGGTGAAGCCAGGCCGCCGTGGCCCAGCAGGGCACAGCACTGCACACACACGGCCGAGGCGAGGGGGAAGGTTCCAGCCACTCCACTGCTGGATGCACTCAGCCTGCGGGAGCCAGCGGGTTGTCAGGCGAGGTCTTGCAGGGCAGGGGTGAGTGACAGTGGGGCAGTCGCGGGGTGAGGGGCGGGGCGCTCCAGAGACAGGATGCCCAGGCCCCAACTCAGCAGGCCCGGCTCAGAGCCTCGTTCCGCCCCCCACTGCCTGTGTGACCTGCGCAAGGGGCTCGACCCCTCCGTGTCTGTAAAGCAAGTACAAGAAGGTCCAGCTTATGGCGTATTTTTAAGGGTTACATACAGGATCGTGGACAGCAAGCCCTTAGACTGTACCATGCCGGCTAAATCAGCGGTAGTTACCGCCATCATTGGTGTATTCAACAAGAGGAAAGTGCGTGGGCTACACCCAGCGAAGGCCCAGGAAGTCAAAGCCAGGAGCGTAGAGCAGGCCACCAGGGACCCACCTGGAGGCACAGGGCAGGACTGAGACTCACCAGGAAGTGGACAGGAGCTGTGTACCCAGGAAGGCCTCCTGGAGGAGGTGCCGCTCTCCCCAGAGCGGGCCGGCTAGGCACCCAGCTGGCCGTCCCTTTGATTAGTTCACTGGTTATCTCTTGCTCAAAGCCAAGCCCGAGGCCAACTGACGGCGGCTGCTGCAGTGCACAGCTGGGAATCAGGCCGGCCCCTTCGCCGAGCTACCGCGCCACGTCGTTGTGTCTGTTCTTCGCCGTTTCCATCCGGGGCCCACCCGTGCACAGGGCCCCCTTCCCCACGGTGGCAGAATCGTCGCTTCTGAAAGCCTGAGCCCCAGGTCCCAGGTCAGCGCCTTGAGGCGGCTGCACAGACTCGCTCGACTTCAAGAAAGCTCCGGAGCAGCAGCCCTGCCAGCAGCCACGTGGCGGGGTCCCAGGGTGCAAGTGGGGGTTCCAGGCCCTGCCTGGAAGGCCCGGCTCTGCCCTCCCCGGAAACGCGAGTCAGCACCCTCGGTCTGGTTTGCCCGCTGGGGCCGGGGGCCGGGAGGGTCAGCTCAGGTTCCAAGGCAGGGGCACCCACATCCTGTCCCGACGTGGAAGGAGGTGGGCGTGCGGCAAGCAGACAGGTGCCAGGGGCGCCCCCAGCGCCCCCACGTGCCCACCCTGTGCTTGGACCAGGACCTGAGGAGAGCACGCCCTGTCACCCCCACGCGGACCGACGGGAGGGCCTGCCTCCGGCTCGTCACAGCCACGTGTCACCCAGAAGACCGGTGGGCAGCCCCTGCCGCGTGCTTTCCCTCTCCTCTTGCTGCTCTCTCTGCTGTTTCTGTCTTTTGTGGCCGCCCCGCTCCTCGCAGCGCCTGCCCGCGCTCCACGGCGTCGGGAAGAGGATTAGCGCAGGCCGAGCACGCAGGCTCCGGTGAACAGAGCCGAGTCTGGTTTCAACATCTAATTCAATTTGTTCTGCCGAGATTGAAATATGAAATGGTTGCCAGTCAGACGTTCAAAGGCAGCCGGGGCCTGGGACGGGAGAAGGAGCGCCTGCTGAAATGCAAATTTTAATGAAAACGACTTTAACCCTTTGGTGTGCCTTGTGGGGATGGCACGCACCCTTCCGTCCTGCGTGGGTTAGAGCCGGTCCCCGCGTCTCTTTGCCGAGCCACGATGGTAAGGCACGATCGTCCTTTTCAACAGTATTAATAAAGATGAATGGAACACTCGATTCATAATAATTTGTTCACCCATAGTGCTGGCGGTTGAAATAGGCACCTTGCCGTAAACTGCTTTTCCAAAACCTGCCAGGCAGGCCCAGGTGGCCTCGGGCGCTCTGCTGACCCTGCGCCGCCCCTGCGCCGCTCGCCACCATGCGTGTCTCTCGAGCCTGTCGTCTCTGGACAGGGAGCCCAGGAAGGAAGGGTGCGTGCCCGTGCCTGGCGCACAGTGGGTGCTTCGTAACTGAAGATGGCACGAACGGCCCCGTCCTCATCAGAGCGCTGGGAGGGACGTGGAACTTACAGCCTCAGCCAGGTGAGCGACAGCGCCGACGGGACATGGCAGGGGCAGCCTGAGATGAAGCAGAGCCGGGGGGCGGGTGTGCATAAAGAGATTACCGCAGGGAACCGGCCCAGGCCACCGTGGAAATGTGGGAGAGCCGTAGGCAGGCCGGCTGGGAGTGCGGACAGGAGGGTCGAGGTGCCAGCCCCGGGTCAGATGCTGACCACACCCCACTGCCAATGGAGTCTGCCTGGTGGGATCCCGAGTTCTCCGCCTCGTGCTCCCCTGCCTCTCCGGAGCAACTGGGACAGGGCCCCAAGCCTGCGCAGAGCTGCCAGCACCCCTGCCCCTTGCCCGCTGAGGACACGGGGGCAGCCACGGAAGGCCAGCGTGACAGGGACTCAAGGCAGCTGGCACAAGGCTCTCCTCCTTTGGCCCCAATGATGCTTTTTCCCATTGGGTGACTGGCCGTGGAATGACCCATGCTTTTTGTGTTGTTTGTAAATTTCATCAGCGGTGACCAACCCGGGGTGAAAGGCCGGCATCGTGGCCCAGGAGGCTGTGGAGGGTGCCAGGCGTTGCCCTGGCATCTTAGCATTCCAGAGCGTGGGGGCGCCAGGCAGACCATGCACGCAGTGGAGGGCGGACGGCGCCCAGGGACCGAGCCTGGCCATGGAGCCTCAGAGCCCAAGGGGCAGGTTCAGCCTAAAATGCCGTCAGCTGCTTGTTGAGCTGCTGTGTGACAGGCCCTGCCCTGGCCTCAAGGGCCCAACGGTCAGTGTGGGGAGACAGACAGGAAGCAGAGGTTTTCCTCTCTAGCGCCAGCAGAAGTTACTTCTATTCAGGGAATGTCTGGAGGGGGCCCAGGAGGGGCAGAAGCAGGGAGGAGGGGCAGCAGGATCCCACGTCCAGCAGAGACGGGGAGCCAGAGTGGGGGGGGCAGAGAGGCTCAGGCTGCCTGCTGGGGTGAGACCAGACTAATGAGGGGCAAGGACAAGCTGGGGACAAGGACAGAGGCCGCTGTGGTAAAGGGTGGTGGTGGCTTAGACCCGGCGGGCGGCCGTGGAGCAGCTGCGAGCTGGTCGGAGCCCAGACTTATTTTGAAGGTGGTGTCAAGGGGATTTAAAAGTTTGCCTGTGAGACGTGCAATGCCACGGTTAATGCCACGGTTTGGGGTCTAAGCAAAGAAAGAAGGAAGGTAGCTTGCACTGCGATGGGGCGGAGTGCAGGAGGAGCTGGCTCGGGGAAAGCAGGACTTGGGTTTTAAGTGTGTGAAGTTGGAAAGGGCCCTTGTCCCACTGGAGACGATGAGCAGCCAAGCACATGAGTGTCTCCTTCCATTCGAACTGAAGACAGAACGGGAAATCTTTCCTCGTTCAGCCATCTCAGAGGCAGTGTGGGGAACTCACAGCGCTGTGTAGGCAGGGCTGGGAAATCGCAGCTTGCAGTTCTTTTTTTTCTTTCTTTCTTTCTTTCTTTTTTTATTTTTTTATTTTATTTTATTTTTTAATTGATTTTGTAAAAATATTACATTAAAAAAACAATATGAAGTCCCATTCAACCCTACCACCCCCACCCTTCTAGGCGGTTTTCAAGCTCTTTCTGCCAGAGAACTTTCTCCAAACAAAAAGTCTTCTTCAGAACCCCAACGTGGGAAACAAATGTACAACTCTTGTTCAAAGTTAGGGTGGACGGTTGTCCCCCCATCCCCACTTCCATCCTCGCCGCATATCTCAGTTGTTTGAAAACCACTGATCTAGTTTCGCAAAGCATGGAGCATGGACTCGACTCGGTGAGATACTAGCTGGCTTTAGGCGGCCCACAGGCAAACATTTTTAAACTTGTTAATGATTAAGAATGTACTGTGTGTATTCATCAAATCGATGATCTCTGTAAACCTCTCTAAGGAGTAAAAGCGTGGTTATGTGGTAGACAGAAAAATCTGAAGAACATAGATACAATCCAGTAGAAGTAGTGAAGAAGGAATATAAACCGGGTGTCCCCAAACTACGGCCCATGGGCCAAATGAAGTTTGCTGGCCCATCTGTTCTCGCGGGTCTGAGGGCCAGGGAGGGCGGGGTTCACAGAACCCAGAACTCCCAGGCGGTTCTCTCCCGCTCCCCCACGCCCCCCGCACGCCTCCAAGGCCCCTTTCCCCGGTGACCGGCACCTGCTGGTCAGAGCCTGCCCTGCAGTCTTCCAGCTGTGGGGTCCTGAGCAAGCGCCCGCCTTCCCTGCACCCACCGTCCTCTCTTTGACTCAGGAGCAGCGGTGGTACCAAGGGATTGGGGGTGTGAGGGTTGAATGCGTCAGGACACATAAAGGGTCTGAGCCCGCCACGGTGAGCGCCAGCCTTGGTGTGAGAGCACTGCCCCCACCACCTGTGGGCGCTCCAGTTGCCCCAGGAGGCAGGAGTGTCCCCCACGAGGCCGGCCAGGGCCCTTCTGGTCCAGCAGCTAAATAAAAGGGGCCCTGCGATCTAATGAGAGCATCGCCAGGAGCCAGGGCTGCGTCCCCTCCAGCCCCCCTAGTGAACCACATTTCCCCTTAATTGCTGCTTGCACGAAAACAGTCCGCCAGGGCCACAGGCCCCAGCCTCGGGCTCAGGCCAAAAGCACACATTCCAGAAGGCAGCTTCCCCTTCCCTGGGAACAGTCCGGGGCCCTCCCTTTCCCCTGGTCCCCCAAAAGATTCCAGGCAATAACCCCTGCTACCACGTACGTCTGTCTGCGTGTCACCCTGCAGTTTACAGAGGGCTCGCAGTCAGGAGCTGAGTTGAGACGCAGCTGCGTCACCAAGCAGGAGCTGTCCCATTGCACAGGTGAGGAAACTGAGGCTCAGGGAGAGGTGACTGAGCCATGGCTCATATTCCGGGAAGGCTGGCTCCTCTCCCAGGCCTCTGCTCTGGCCCCAGAACTGCAAAGACCATCCTTTCCTCCCCGCTTGGCCTGGTGGAAGAATGAAAGCCGCGTGCTCAGTGCTGGCCCCAATAAGGCAGGGTGCGTCTCCGTCTGCTTCCCCCGAGGTGCAGCGGCCTGGGGCCCAATAGGTTGGGTGCACACCCCCGAGCCTCCTTCCCCAGTTCATTTTCTTGGGCTCGGTTGCCCAGCCTCACATCAAAAGGACCTCACTGCAGCAGGGGTGAGTTGCAAGCTACAAGACATCTGGGGGACCCGGAAATGCCGACCAACTTCTCCACCTGGTCCTCAACCACACAGCAGCCCGCTCCAAGCCAGGGGCCCGCTGGCCTTGCAGGGAGACTGCGCGGCGTTTAGAGTGCACAGCTGCTGTGACAGACCCGCAACGGCAGGGGCTTCGGTAAGGCGCAGGTCGATGGCTCTCGGGTATTTGGAGTAGAAGCAGGCCTGGGCTGGCGTTGCTCTGCCACCCTCCACTGTCTTGTCAGCTACACCCCTGCCAGCAAGAGGGGGACGCAAAGGGGAGGGCCGTGCCTGCCCTGGCGCTCCTGTGAGGCTGTGGGCCCCTCAAACAGGGCAGGGGAGCAAACGTTGGGAAGAGCTGACAGCCTTTGCCACCGGTGTGGTCGGTCTACCTGGGGCCTTCCCAGGGCATTTTCAAGGTCAACTTGACTGCCCTTGAGCTGACCTTAGAAACTGACCCCACATAAGCTGCAGCGCTGTTAGAAAAGTCACAGCGGTGGTGCTTCCCTCCAGCTTTTGGTTTTTGTGGTAAAATATACTTAACATAAAAATCATTTTTAGTGGACAATTCTGTGACATTAAGCACCTTGATAATATTTTGTAACTCACCACTATTTCCAGACTACTTCCATCATCCCAAACCAGAACTCAGAGCCACCCAGCAATAATTCCCCATCCTCTTGTGCCACCACCCCTGTTACCACAGTTCTGCTTTCTGTCCCCATGAATTTGCTTATTCTAAGTATTTCTCCCATAAGAGAAATCACACCGTGTTTGCCCTTTGGTGTCTGCCTTGTTTCACCCAACACGGCGCCGTCTAGGTTCACCCATGTTGTCGCATGGATCCAAACCCCATCCTTTTCCTGGCTCAATAGTATTCCATCGCGTGTACTTGCCACATTTTGTTCACCCATTCACGGTGGACCCTGGGGTTGCTTCCACCTCTTGGCTGTCATGAAGGCTGCTGCGACAAGCACTGGTAGGCAAGTGTCTGTGAGTCCCTACTCTGCAGTCTTCTGGGTATACACTCGGAAGTGGAATCGTCAGCTCCTATGGTAATTCTATGTTTAATTTTCTGAGGAACTGCCAAATTGCTTTCCACAGGGGCTGCACCATTTTACACTCCACCAGCAATGCGCAAGGGGGGCTGTCTCCCTGCCTCCTCCCCAGCACTTCCTATTTCGTTTTTTAATGATAGCCTTCATAAAGGGTGTGAAGTGGCATCTCACTGTCTTTAATTTGCATTCTGATGGCTAGTGCTGTTGAACATTTTTTTATATGCTTATTGGCCATTTGAATATCATCCTCAGAGAAATGTCTGTTCAGATCCTGGGCCCATTTTTTAATTGGGTCGTTTCTCTTTTTTGTTGTTGAGTTGTAGGAGTTCTTTATATATGTGGGATATTAAACCCTTTTCAGGTATATATAGTTTCCAAATACTTTCATTCTGTAAGTTTTCTTTTCACTTTCTTGATAGTTGATAGTGTCCTTTGAGGCCCCAAATTTTTAATTTTTATGAAGTCCATCTTATCTGTTTTTCCTTTTGTTGCTTGTGCTTTTGATATAAAACCTTAAAATCCATTGCCTACTACAAGGTTCTAAAGATATTCCCCTTGTAAGAGTTTTACAATATTAACTCTTATATTTAGGTCATGTATCCATTTTGAATTAATTTTTATATTCAGTGAGAGGGAGGGATCCACATTCTTTTGAATATGGATTTTCTGTTTTCCCAGCACCATTTGTTGAAGAAACTGTTCTTTCCCATTGAATGAACTTGGCATCCTTGTCAAAATTTTTAAATCTCTGGACTCTTAATTCTGTTCCACTGGTCTGTGTGCCAATACCACACTGTTTTAATTACTATAGCTTCATAATAAGTTTTGCAATCAGGAATGTGAGTCCTCCAGCTTTGTTCTTTTTGGGGATTGCTTTGCTATTCAGGGTGCTTTACAATTCTGTATGAATTTTTGATCAGCTGTTCTATTTCTGCAAAGAAAGTTTGCCGGAATTTTCATAGTTATTGAAATGAATTTGTAGATCATTTTAGGCAGTACTAACATTTAACGAAGTATTAATTTTCCAATCCATGAACACAGGATGTCTTTCCATTTATTTAGGTCTTCTTTAATTTCTTTCAACATTTTTTGTAGTTTTCAATGTAAAATTCTTTCACCTCCTTGGTTAAATTTATCCCCAGGTATTTTATTCTTTTAGATGCTATTATAAATGGAATTGTTTACTTAATTTTCTTTTCAGATTGTTTTTTCCTGGTGTATAGAAACCCAGCTGAGTTCTGCATGTTTATCTTGTCTCCCGCAACTTTCCTGAATTTATTAGTTCTGGTAGCTTTTGTGTGGATTCATTAGAATTTTCTCTAAATATAGAATCATGTCATCTGCACATAGGGATGATCTGACTTCTTCCTTTCCAGTTCAGATGCCTTTTATGTCTTTCTCTTGCCTGGTTGCTCTGGCTAGAGTTTTCAGGCAATGCTAACTAACAGTGGCGACAGCAGGCGTCTTTGTCTTGTTCCTAATCTTAGGGGAAGAGCTTTGAGTCTTTCACCACTGAGGATGCTATTTCCTGTGGGTTTTTTCATAAACACCCTTGATCATGTTGAGAAAGTCCCCTTCTTTTTCTAGGTTTTTTAGTGTTTTTATCATGAAAGGATGTCGAAGTTTGTCATCCGCCTTGTATGCCTCAATTGAGATGTTCATGTGTTCTGTCTCCCCCTCCCTGTCGTTCTATTAACATGATATATTACATTAATTTTTTCTGTTAAACCATCCTTGTATTCCTGGGATAAATTTCGCTCAGTCATGGTGTGCAATCCTTTTAATATACTGTTGGATGCTGTTTGCTAGTATTTTATTGAGGATTTTCTTGTCTATATTCTTAAGGGACATTGGCCTGTAATTTTCTTTCCATGTTTCCTCCAGTTCTTAACCCAAGAAAAGTTTAAGGCCACCCTTAGACCAAGTGCTAGTTGTCAGTGAAAACATGAGGATGAAATGCTGGTTTCTCCATGTGATGGGGGTGGGGGCGGGTGGGGTGTCAGTGAAGGCCTTGGGGCTGCCTTGTGGCCCCCCGCCCCACACTCCTTGGTCTTAGGGTGACCAAATTCGGCCTCCGGGTGTGAGCCACACCGAGGCAGTGTTGTCCCCTAGTAACCATTTCTCTCCTCTCATCTTCAGCAAGGTTTTCACTGCTAGGGCAAAATCACCCCAAACTGGGTGGCTCAAAACAACCCAAGTTTCTCCTCACGATCTGGAAGCCAGAGGCCCACAGAGGAGGGGTGGGCAGGCACCTGCCCTGCGGGCCCGGGGAGGGGCTCCAGGTGTTCCGGGGCCCACGACAGTCCTTCGCTGTCTGTCCTGGCAGCTGCCCTTCTGTCTCTGCCTTTCCTCGAAAGGACACTTGTCCTTGGAGGTAGGACCCATGTGGATAGCCCAGGCTGCTCTTGTCTCGAGACCACTCACCTGCGAAGGGCACCTGCGAAGGCCTCTTTTCCAAATAAGAGTGGTCGCATCCTCTCTGAGCCTCCAGCCAGCCCTCTCCATCAGTCCAAGCCCCTTTCCTTTGCTCAGCAAACATTTTGCCCGGGATCCAGCAGTCAGCAAGACTCGTGAAATCCAGGGTACGTTTGGGGACCGAGGAACCAGGTAATTATAGTACAGAGAGGCGTGAGGGAAGAGTCCTGGTGGCCGAGAGAGCCCAAGGAAGGGCAGGGAAGGCTTCCTGGAGGAAGTGGGTCAGCAGCAGCCACATTGATAGGCGAGGTGTAGACTTTGCCCCAAGGGCAGCAGGGAGCCCCAGGAAGTTTGTAAAGGGGGAAGCAGGAATGCCGAGTTGCTACCTCTGCCTATGACCCACTTCTGGTCATTCCACACCCTGACATCCAGAGCTGGTAGATCTCATGCGGCGATCTCTCTTTTCCTTCTGCACATCCCCTCGTGGGCCTCCCCTGCCTCTGCAGAAAGGCTGTCCCGTCTCCTAGAGAGCCCTGCTTTCTTCTGCTCTCTTCCTGGCAGACACTCAAGCCATAGCTGCAGCAGTCCATCCTGCTTTCCTGAGAGGGGCAGTCAGCCCTGCCCTGAGAATGGGGGTGGGGGGGGGGCTGGACCCTGCACACAGGCCCGGGGCAGTGCATGTCTGCTTAATGCCTAAACTTAGGCCATTGGCGTGTAAAGTTTAGGAGTGGGGGCTCCCTTCTCCCTGGGCTGTGCTGAGCTGGCCGAGTGAGGGGACACTATGCCCGGTCTCAGCTATAAATGCTCTTTAGATTGCAGGAAATGGGAGATCATGATTTATTTGCCTTTCAAGCAAGGGCCTGAAAGCTAGCACCCTGTCTGACCCTAGAGCGTGAGCACAGGAGTCCACACCGGATGGCAGCAACGGCCACTGTCACCGAGCCTCACCCTGGGCAGGACTTTAGAGGTAGCCCCCCGCAGCCTGGCGCGGTGAGTGTTGTCCCATTTGATGGAGGGGGAAACAGGTTCAAAGGGCGATCCCAGGCTAAGGAGGGGAAGGAAAGGAGGCTTTTAACTCCCCTTTCTCTGCCCACAATAGGGCAGGCAAGAGATAAGAGTTATTCAGAGAGTGGTCAGTGACTCTCCGAGGGAATGGGGGTGGGGGAGGGCTTGTTAAATCTCAGAGTACCTCCTCCACCAACAGAATTTGTTTTCACGGGGGCGTGTGGCTTGAGACTCCACGTTTAATCAAATGCCCCATCCCCTTACCCCTCCCCGGCAATTTGTCTATATTCTGGTTTTGGATCCACTAATTTTAAGGATATGTGTATATTTTTTGCCTTCAAACGTCAAATTCTTTGCCATAAATATAAACTATACCTACTTTCCAAAGTGTCAAGGTATCATTTATAAAAGGGTTCTTATTATATATGAGGCCAACCCCCCCCCAAAAAAAAAACCCTCAAATTCCAAAAAGTGGACAAGTAGAAATTTATATAAAAAAAGGAAAAGGCAGGCCCTGGAAATTCCAAACAACTGGAGTAAAAAAAAAATAAATAAACATTGAAATTGCATAATAGTCACAAAACCACAGGCATAGAAAAAGGGCATTATCAGAATCTGTGTTCTAACAGCTAAAGCTCTGCCTGGTGGAAAATTCATAGCCTTAACTATCTACTGCCTAAATACCAAGTTTTGCCAACTCTGCCTTGTATTAGTTATCTGTTGCCACAATAATGTGGCTTAAACAAGAAGCACTTCCTTTAGCTCGTGCGTGGGTCGGGTGGGCGTGCTTCTGACCCGGCTATTTTTTCCCCCCTGCCTGGGCTTCAGCCGCAGGTGGACAAGGAGGCTTTGTGGGTGTTGGCTGGCCTCTCCCGCCTGTCTCGGGGTGACTGGTGGCTCGTGTGGCCTCAGTGTGCTCTCACCGTCCAGCAGGCCAGCCCAGGCATATTCTTGTGGTGAAAGAGGAGTGAGAGAGGAAGAGCTTTTTCCCTGGTGTCACGTTTGCGACTGTCCAATTGGTAAAGCAGGCCATAGGGAGGAGCCCGCGGCCAGTGAGGGCAGGAGCAGAGGAAAGGCATGGGATGGGGGTGACACCGTGGGACCAGGAATCAGCCCCTCTGCCACCACCTCTTAACTCTCCTCACACCCTCTCCTGCTCCAGGGGCCCACCCTAGCTGCAGCCCTCAGCTGTTGCCTTGGTTATACTTTTGATTACCCCTTCAGGTGTGCACACCATGTCCTCCGAGCACCTCCCTCGGGGCACTGCAGCTGTGAGCTTGCTTGTGTCCACTCACAGGAAGCACCCACTGAGGTTTGCGGGTCTGCAGGCCAAGTCAGGCCTCATGAGAAATAAGACATTCAGAGCCCCTTTGTTGCCAGAACTAGTCAAACCCCAGGCAGGCCCTGAGTTCAGCATCTGCGGTGGCTCGTGTTCCCCGTTCATCTTCCCTGGGGCCCAGGTGGCTCTCCTCAACCCCCCCCCCCACGGGGGAGGGGAGTAGACCAGGGATTCAATTCCTTCCTCAGCGCCCTGGTCCAGCCCTGGTCCATCGGCTTGATCAGCTCGGCCAGGTGGTCCCAGAGTTTCCCCAAGGTCGCTGGCAGACTGCCCATTCATCCTTAAGGAAGGGGCGCTCACCTGGCCAGGTGGGTTCCAGAGTTTCCCCGAGGTCACTGCAGACTCCGCCCATTCGTCCTCAGGAAGGGGCGCTGGTGGCGAGTGGGGCCGGGCAGCGGGCTGGAAGGGACCCCAGCCTCCTGCTCGGGCAGCCGGCCCTGCCTGCCCATCTTGGCACTGATTGGAAACAATTCCAGCGCCTTTCAGAAGGTGCCCTGGGGTTCTTCACCAGCCGCATCCAGTTCATTCTGGTCCCCGGAACTCAGACTCTTTAAACCCCATTTTCTCTGGGAGACGTTTTAATGAGAAGTCAATTCAAGTTTAGGATTTAGCCTCATTTCTCTGCCTCCTGGATGCTTCCCAATTCCCTGGGCCTCCTCTCCTCGCTTTGGAGCTCTGAATCCGGGGCAGGCACCGCCCCTCCTCGCCCCCAGTGGCTGCAGCCTCATTTAGGCCGGGGTGGAGGCAGAGACGCCAGCTCCTTCCTCTCGGGGAAGCCCCCTGCCAGCTTCGCGGTGTCTGCAGAGCAAGCCCAGCTCTTCCTCTGACATCGAGTTAGCTGAGGGACGTTCTCACCGCCCCCCACTAGACGGAAGCCGTCTTCAGAGTGAAGGGAGGGAGGGAGTATTTTCTTTGAATTGGCTCAGTATTGACTTTTACTGCACCTTGCCTGCTAGTCTCTGCTTCCGGGGTGCAAGCCATTGGGTGCTCAAAACCCCGAGCCCTTAGGGGTGAGAAGCTTAGCCCGTCCCTGTGACCCCAGGGGGGTGCTGCTTCCCACCCCTCCTCCAGCCGGTGGGGTGGCCAGGACTCGGGGAGCCCCATAGCTTGGTCCTTAAACCTTCCTTCCCAGCACGTTTTCCTGAACACTGACCCCTGCCCGGCACCAGGCCATTGGTGGTGAACCAAGGGTACAAGGCGGGACCCTGGCGCTGGGAGCACGGCAGGGCGGGGTGGGGCGCAGGGGGTCCGCTAGAGAGGGAGCGGAGGCAGCTAAGCAGAGGGGAAGAGGAGGTTCCGGCAGAAGGAGCGCCCGTGGCCAAGGCGTGGCTGCCGGCCTCCCACACTCCCAGCCACCCAGGGGACCCCAGCGGCGCGGGCCAGCCTGTGGGGGCAGCACGGAGCCACGTCCCTCAGAGCGGCCTGCTGGCCAGGCAGGCAGTCACGTGGCAGCTCGCTGAGGCCTCAGCTGTATCCACTCATGAATATCAATCAGGCCTGGTAATTCACAGTAAGTGGGAGCCAGATTGACTAATAAGCAAGGCTTTCACCCCAAACTGGGCCCAGGGAAGGAGAGCGGTGGCAGCGTGCGGCGGTGGGCAGGTGTGGGCACGATGTGACCAGAATTGGAAAAGCTGACAACAGCCACCACCAGTAGGGTGGCCCGTGGCCACGCGTTGCCCCAGGGGCTGTGAAACGGCCCTGATGGGGTGGGGGTCCCCTAACGGGCGGTACCCCTGCAACCCGAGGAGGTGCTGGGGCTCTTACCTGGGGGGCAGCGAAGCTGGAGAAGGGCAGCTGCCTGGCCCAGGCGGGGCTGGGGAAAGGGGTCTGCAGGGGTCCTTGGTGCCCACCTGGTCCCTGACTGGCTTTGGGCATGTGGGAGCCCAGCAGAGGGGGCCTGAGAATGGGTTAGCCACTCTCCCAATCTCCCGGCCATGGCGTGGGGCCACCTGACCGTGCCGAGGGAGATGGCAGGTGGCCACTGGGCCCTGGCAGGGCTGTGGCCTTGTCGCCAAGCAGGGAAGGTACCAAGTGCACCCTCAGAGCTGCAAGGGCCAGTGGGGCCAGACCTGCCCCCAGCCCTTCCCGTGAGCACTGAGCTCACTCGTCTTCCCCATAGCCAAGGGTCCCTAGAGACTAAGCGTCCTGCCAGCTTGGTGGGGACGAGCAGCCTGGGGTGAAGGCCCCAGCCCACCCGCCGCCCGCTCTGCAGCCTCTGAGCAGTTACCCGGCCTTTCTGAGCCTCGGCCTCCTCTTCTGTAAACTGGGAGTCACAGTGGCACTCCCCTTAGAGGGCTGGTCCAGGGCTTGGGCAGGACCCCTCCCCGAGCTTCCCCCTGCTTTGTCCCTCAGGTCGCCGCCCAGCCCCCACCTGGCCGTGCCGTCTCCTCTATCAGAGGAAAGTGGGCGCCCAGAGAGGGAGGGCACGGGGGAGGAGCTGGCGTTGGCACCAGGCCGTCTGAGGCTCGCCCGCCGCGCACCCCACGGCACCCCTGGGCCCTGCTGCTGGGCCCGCACCCTTCACCTGAGGTGCCTGAATGCAGCCCCGTGAGAATGCAGCGGCCAGGCTCCCAGGGCACCCTGTTGCTGTGGACCGAGAAGGTCCCTTCTCCGCGACACCGGGAGGGGCAATGGGGTTTCTAGCAGGAGCTTGGCGGGGGCTGGCAAGAATGAGGCACCTGCCTCTCCTGGTGCAGTGCCACAGCCCCCAGGTGTTAGGACGAGACGGTCCAAGGCAGCAGCCGCCCCGGCTCCGTGGAGACAGTGAGCTCTGCGGCCCAGGACGAAGTCCCTTTAGACGGGAATGGGTACGGAGGTCAAGCTGGGGTGGGGACCTGAGCTGGGGGCTAAGACTAGAAGGCCCCGCAGGCCTCCAGGTGGCCCCTAGACGGTAGCACCTTCTTCCAGAGCTGAGTTCTAGGCCCTGGCGACCAAGTGACAAACCCAGGCAAGTGGTGGGCTACTGGATCCTCACCACCCTGTCTCGTAGGCACCACCCCACCCCACTTTACATTTTACATTGAGGAGGAAGGCTCAGATTCCCCAGAGGCGCAGCGTGAACCCACAGCCCAGGCCACCCCGGCCTGCTGCCCCTTCCCTCCTCGTCCAGACCTCGCAGGTGCAAGAGCGGGCGGCCCAGGCGGTGGCAGCAGCCCGAGGGCGCTGCGGTGGGTCCGCCCACGGCCGGGGTGCACAGTGACCGCCCACCTCTCCCATGCGTGGGCAGTGTGGGGTGCATGGACCTGCCCCTGGTGTTGTGAGCTTAGCCTCCGCCTCCAGGCGCCTGCCTGCCCACGCAGCCCAGCCGGGACACAGTGCCCTTCAGGCGCCCTTGCGGCCGCTCGGCTGTCTCTAAGCCGCGGGTGGGCTTTCTGGGACGGGTGGCACGCGGTTGTTGGAAAGCTGGCAGCCTTGGAAGCCCTGGGTCAGCTGCCCCCGTCACTCTCCAGCCTGCTTCCACTTCAAGCCCCGGCCAGGCTGTCGGTGACGGTCGGTTCTCGTCTGCCCACGATCCGTGGCTCAGTCTTGGCCGTGACGCCATTGTGCAGAGGACCCAGTAGGGGTCCGGAGTCCACGGCAGTGGCTGGCAGTGGTTTGGGTGTTAGGCCAGATGTGGCCGCCGGAAAACGAGGTGGCAGTCCTTGGACTCGGGTGAAGCCAGCACTTGGGGGAGATGGGTGGGCATGGGGGTCAGCCTGTGGCTGCTGGGCCTCGGTGCCCCCTTCTAACCCATGGGCAGGTTCCAGACCACATAGCTCCTAAGTGATGGGACCAGGACTCGAACCCAGGATCCTGGTTCCACCCCATGCCTTAACCTTGGCTACATAGCCCCAGGCCCCAGCAGGTGGATCCTCTGCCCCTGTCTGCATGCATGGTCTGACCCCGGCCCCCTCCACCCCCCAAAGGACCATGGGCATCAGGGCCCCTCGAGAGACAAGCTTTAAAAGCATGCCCCGAGCTGCTCTGAGTTGGGCAGTCATGGACTCCACGTTCCGGAAGGGGTGACACAGCAGCGGGGGGAGGGCTTCACCTGGAACAAAGCCCGATGCGGGTGACAACATGGTCACAGGACATTTCAGGGAGTAGCTGGGCTCCAGCCGGAACCCTGCCATCCTCTGCAGAAGGCCAAGTGCCAGGGGGCGGCCGAGACCCAGCTCTGCCCTCCTGGCTCTGGGATCGTGGGGGGTCCGCGCCTGCTCCTGAAAAGCGGGGACCCGAGTGCTAGGGAAATGTGTATCCAGCCCTGTTCAGACGCCGGGGCTCCAGCAGTGGAGAAAACACTTAAGGCCCCTACTGCCCTGAAGCTCACGTCCAAGATGCCCACCGAGTAAACAGATGAGATAGTACACAGAACGTAGCACAGTGCAAATGTATTGTAGCGCAGCCTAACGTATCAGGCAGAGACAAGAGCTGGAAGGAAATCAGAAAAGAAGCAGGGCAGCTCCTTCGCCCTGGTGAGGGGCGACAGCGACGCTGCTGACCTCACGGGGCTGCCGCGAAGGTTCTGAGACCCGCACAAAGGGCCGCTCAGCACGGTGCCTGGCACGTGGCAAGCACCCGGTAATCTGCGCTTGTCGCCTGTCATTGTTCCTTGCAGTGCTGTGATCGGGTCCATCGATTCTTAAACAGATGCCAGGTCAGCTCTAAAAGTCCCCGGCCTAAACTGCAAAGACGGGCGATATTCACGAGGGGCCAGAGGGAACGGATGCGCCAACCTGCCGCTGCTAATTTTTATTTGCATCTCAAGCGGGCAGGCTGCTGCCTCGGGATGCAGGGCGACCGCGCGCGCCCACAGGGCACGGCAAGCACCCTTGCCGGCAGGCCGAGGGCTCAGGTTTCTCTCCGCACCCGGGGCTGGCGAGGCTTTGGCGCCGCCGCTCGGGAGCCCGGCCCACTGCCTCCCCTGAAACACTGGGTAGTTTCTCATTTTCCCCTTGAGTAGTTTCACAGCCCAGTTAAACCTGCGGCGAAGGCGATGGAGACCCAGGCGCGGGGTGGGAGGCGGGGGAGGGGACGGCGGCGCCCTGCCCCCACCGCACGCAGCAAAAATAACCCGCAAGAGCTCAGGGGAGAAAGTGATTTACAAGTACCCGGCCCAGTCCCCTCCCCTGGGCCAGAGGAGTGTTTGCCAGATGCATCAAGATACACAGATCTTTGTCGATATCCGAAGAGCCCACTCTGGACATTTATTTTGCAAATTGAGCAGCAAGCTGTACAGAGCCACCCTGTTCCAGTGCCTTATCTTGTTTTCTCCCCCTTAATCTTTTAAAGGAGACATTTGCCCCCGATTCATTTCCCTAAAGGATGGTGCGGCTGGCGAATCCTCTTGCCGATTGGGACACTCTTAAGGCAGCCAGCCAGGATCTGATCATTCGCTCCTTGGGGCCACGTGTGGCTGAAGTGCAGCTGTCGAGAACCTTCCCAGTGCCGAGTTCTTATTAAGCTTCCGTATATCACCATGAGTGCAGCCTAGGGCCCACTTTCCAGATGTGGAAACTAAGACTGACGAGGTGCAGTGACTCACCAGGGCCTGCAGCTTCAGGCCCCAAGTCTGCCCGATCCAAAACCAGTGCTCCCCCAAAAGAAACCCTGGTGGGTGGGAGCAGGGAGGGGGAGACGGGACGCTGTGAGAAGATGACGTCCATCATATCTTTTTTTTTTAATCTCTTTCCCCTTCCCCACCCCCCCCCCCCACTCCCATTGTCTGCTCTCTGTCCACTCACTGTGTGTTCCTCTGTGTCCACTTGCATTCTTGTCAGCGGCACCAGGAATCTGTCTTTTTGTTGTGTCATCTTGCTGCGTCAGCTCTCCGTGTGTGTGGCACCACTCTGGAAGGGCTGCACTTTTTTCACGTGGGGTGACTCTCCTTACAGGGTGCACTCCTTGCACATGGGCTCCCCTAGGCAGGGGGCACCCCTACATGGCACAGCACTCCTTGCGCGCATCAGCACTGCAAGTGGGCCAGCTCACCACGTGGGCCAGGGGGCCCTGGGTTTGAACCCTGGACCTCCCATGTGGTAGGCGGATGCTCTATCAGTTGAGCCAGATCTGCTTTCCCCATCATATCTTGAAAACCGTTTCCATCCACCACGGTCTGCCAGCATCCTTGAGCGCCAGCCCCTCTGTCCCTGCGCCACTTGCTTTTTGATCAGCACAGCTGGGGGGATGAGCTCCTCCAGGCAAGCTCCCACCCAGACCTCCAGGGAGGGTCACGGCACCCAACATGAGCATTGCCGGGTGCCTCTCCTTTTCCAGTAGGGCTTTGGCGTCATTCTTGAGCAGGGCTGGCCACCTCTGGGGCATCCGGGGAAGTGGGGGAGCAGAACCGCCCCCCCAGCCCTCCCTGCGTTTTCCTCACCACAGTTCTACTTGGCCGCTCCAGTCCAGCCCCTGGGGCACCTTGTCCCTCAAGCACACCAAGCCAGCCCCAGCCTCGGGGCTGGCCTGCTGGTCCCTTGGAGAATTCTCAGCCCCCAGATTTCTTCCCGGCTGGCCCCTCGTTTTCTCCAGGTCTCTGCTCAGTGTCACCTCATCAGAGAGGTCTCCCCTTCCGCCGTAGGTAGGCAGTCCCCTGACACTTCATCCCGCCTACTCCGCTTTGTTTTCTTCAGAGCCTTTATTACCCGCTGGCAGACTATGTTTGTTTACTGTCCCCCCTTCTCCCTCCACAAGGGCAGGCGTGTGTCTCTGGGCACTGCAGAGGACAGTGCCCGCCGTGAAGGTGGGCCGACACCTGTTGAGTGAACAAGTCTGTTCTGCAGAGTGCCGTGTCATTGGCACGACCCCCTCCCCTCTCCCCTCCTTTTGTCCAACATCCCCGGGAGGTCAGGGTTCTTGTCCCCACTTCACAGATGGGGAGACTGAGGCCCTGGGCTGATAACGCAGCTTGCAGGGGGCAACCACGTCTCCTGACCCCGAAACCATCCCCTTGCCTGAACGCGGGGTGCTCCCACGTGCCTTTCTGCGGCGGCATGTGTTTGCTGAAACTTTCCTTCGCAAAGAAGGGAAGTAGGACTTGTGGCAAATCGCTGCTTCCAAAAGAGAATAAAGGGGACAGAAATACAGCAAGAAGTTGGAAACTTGGGCCCGCCTGCCTGGCTCCGGGTCCCTGGCGAGCCGCAGCCGCCGTCTGTGCCGGAGATGAGAGCAGGGCGGGGAGGCGGAGGGGCTGCGGGGCAGGGGGCTGGCGGGCGGCTGAAGGCTGAGCCTCGGACTTGGACTTCGTTAGAATGCAGCCGTTGGAGCGCTCCCTTCTCTCTGATGGCTGCGAGTGATTGACACTTACAAATTACCCAGCCGAAAGTGTTGAGTCTTTGACCCCTGAGTAACATCTTTGGCAAGCCTGAGATTTGCCAGCATTTTGTCATCTAATTACTACAAATCCCTTGAAAATTCACTGGCTGGTGAATTTTTAATGCGGGGCAATTTCAATGTGATGCATTGCCCAGATGGGTTCTTGCGTTTCTCACCTCTCTCTCTCTTTTTTCCTCTTCTCGCGCTCTCTTTCTCTCTCCATCCCCCTTTACTTAGCTTTTTTTCTTTTCTTTTTAATCTCGCAAAGTTTTTCATGCATTTGTAACAGGAGCAGCAACCCAAGAGTCTGGACAGAGGCTGCAGGGCCTGCTTGTCGCCGCATCAAGTCATCTCTGTGCGGAGCTCTTTTGCGAGGTGCTCACAGGCCAGTCGCCAGAAAAAACGTCTCCCTCCTGCCTCCCAGAAATCCTGTGGGTTTGCCTTCTCTAGACTTCCCCAGCCAGCACAGCCAAGCTGCCTAAACAGATAGCCTCCTCCTCCGCAGCCCACCTCGGAGTGGCCACTGGCCCTGGGCAAGCAGGCTGGGGACTGTTTGCAAGGTGGTGACTTTTACCCCGACCTCCTGGGCAAGGCGGTGTTTCACCTTGGTTTTTTTGTTGTCGTTCTCTAGGTCCTTGGCTGATGGTGCTCAGCGGGCCAGGGGAAAGACGGCTGCCTTGTGGGGAGCAGAGGGGAGTTTGCTCCTTCCTCCCCGGGGGCCTGGTTATCACTGACACAGCTTCCTGCCTCACGAGTCTCCGAGAGGGAAGCCAGACTCTCCCTCCAAGCCCCACGCTGACCCGTGTTGCAGGATGAACTTGGACTCCACCTCCGAGAGAGACCCAGGCCTGCCAGGACGCAGGTGTCTCCCCCACAGGAGCAAAATCGTCTCCAAGCCCCCCGTGAGCCGTGGCCGGAGAACGAGCACTCGGGCCGTGTTCTCTGAAGAGTCACCCTGTTCCTGTGCGGTTTTTAAATATTTCCTACTGTTTTTCACCTTTTCTGTGTATATTGCTTCTTATTTCTAAATCAACAACAAAACACCCAAAGGCCTTTTAAACGTCACACCAGAACAGTCCTCCGCGCAGGCTCTCTCCTCGTTGGCTGGACGCAGGGTGAGAACCAGGGTCGCAGGCGTGCCCCCGCTGTGGACCTCCCGAAGACGAGCCCGCCCCCCCCCACCCCCACCCCTACACGGGGAACGAGGTTTTGCTCTTCAGCGCAGTTTCTGGTCGCTGATGAAATATCCCACGTCACCCCTTCTCCGTGGGAGCCCCACCGCCTTACGGGAACAGGGCTCGTGTGACAGCGACCCCAACAGACTGCGTGTCGCCGGGACACCCCGGCAGGGTGGTGTCTCCTCCCTGCTCCTCTTTATTCAGATCCCCCCTTCTGGTTTTGATAGCGTCGCTGGAGAGAAAAGGCTCAGCCCCCTTCGGGACCTCTGGCCGAGGCCCAGGTGGCCGCCCCCCCACCCCCTGTCCTGGAGAGGGAATATGCTCCCGAGGTTACGGTGCTCCCTGGCAGGCTCCACCTCCGGAGGACGTCACCTGGGGCCACCCAGACGGGGCAGAGGGGGTTCTGTGGTCGTCTGCCAAGGAAGCAGCGTTTGCTTTTTGCACAGCCGGCTCCCGGGACCCCACGCCGAGGTGACCCAGCCATGGCTGCAAACCGGGTGAGCCCAGGCTGCCTGGTCCCCCTCAGAAGTTGCGGCCAGAGCTGGTGGCAAGACAGAACCTGAGGGGGGAGGCCTTGAAGAACGCACGTTTGGATGGGGAGGTGGAAGGAATCCAGCCCTCGGAGAAGGAGCCGGGCTGTGGGCACAGAGGGTGGAGCATCCTGCTGCTTGATCTCACCCTGGAAGAGAGCACGAAGGGCTGCAGGTCTCTGGGCCGGGCACCGGCAGGGATCCCAGGTCGTGCCAGGGAAGGGGCTGCCTGCTGCTGCTCTCTCCCCACCTGCCTGCCTCTCTCGTGTGGCTGATGTTCACCAAATCCGGAATATTCCCAGTGCCAAAGATGGACAGATGAAGGCTTGCAGGGGGAGGAAGAGTCCTTCCCAAGCTTCTCTATGACCTCCTTTGACAAAAAGCAGCATCTCGCTTTGTTCTGGAGTGCACAGGAGCAGGGACTTTGCACCTGGCATTCTGAAAGCTGCCCCTGCAGCTGTCTTGCCTCTTCTGAGGGTCATCGATGGACTAGCACAGGCATTTACCAAGCTCCGTGGGCCAGGCACGGGATCTAGCACTGAGAAAGCCACAGAGGCGGTGCTGAAAAACCAGCAGGGCACAGGGCTGACACGACACATTGAATAAAGGTCGTGCGGGAGGCACAGAGCCTTTGAAAGTTCAGAAGCAGGTGGGGTTCAGGCACAGATGCAACGAGCACTTAGTAAGCACCACTAGGCACGTGGTGCAGGGAAGGCGTGGTTCCTGGCCTTGAAGGGCCAAAGTTCAGCAGGAAGAAATCGTCCCTCTCAGAAGGGGGACATCAGAGGGGGAGGGCGCGGGCGAGTGATGACACGGGCATTACAACCCTGCTGCAGGGGCTGCGCTGTTCCAAACAAAGGCGGGCGTGGGTGCCCTGTGTTCAAGAGAGCCCCGTCCAACTGTGCAGCGGCCCGGTTAGCACAAGCAGGCAATGTGTGCCCAGGTCAAAAGAAAGGCTTTGGGGCCTAAAAGTGAGACCATCGCTGCAAACGATTAATTCCCTTATCTGTCCACAGGCTCCCATTCTTAGCCATGAGGGCCCCAAGATGAGGAGAGAAGCAAAAAGCCTGACAGCGGGAATTGGAGAGTATTTTTTTATGCCTCAATATTCATTATTATTATTACTATTAGACTATTTTTAAAGCAGTTTTAGGTTTATAGAAAAGCTGAGCAGAAAATACAGAGTTCCCTTATACCCTTTCTCCCCCACCAAATAGTTTTCCCTTTTATTCACATCTAGCATCAGTGTGGTGCATTTGTTATAGCTGATGAGCAAGATTATTAGTGACTCAAGTCCGTAGTTTACACTCTTTGGCTTCTGCAGATGAGTTTTCAAAATTGCATAATGTCACGTATCCCCCGTTACAGTAGCAAACACGGGGTTCACTGCCCTGAAGATGCCCCATTCACCCCTGCCCCAAGCACTGGCTTCTTTACTGTCTTTATAGTTTTGCCTTTTCCAGAATGTCACATTGTTGCATTCATACAGTATGTTGCCTTTTCAGACTGGCTGCTTTGATCTAGCAATATGCATTTATGCTTCCTCCGTGTCTTTTTGTGGCTTGACAGCTCATTTCTTTTTATTGCTGAATAGTTTCCCATTGTTTTTGGAGAGTGTGTATTTGTGCGTGTGCATGTATCTGTGCACAAGTTTCACTCCTAACAAGAGTGCTTTAAATAACCATTTAAAGTCCTGGGTTTTTTTGGGGCCATATTCCCTACTTTTTAAAAATCTGCCAACATTTCTGAGACGACTGACATCTTTTCCTCTTCTCAATCATTCAACAAATATCTATTGAGAGCCTGGTCCTGCTTTGCCTGGGATATACTGCTAGGGCAAAGTTCCTGCCTTCTTTGGTCTCGTGGGGAGAACAGACAATAAACCAGGACAAATGCGTGATTTCAGATAAGGTCAAGGGCTACAAAAAGGGCTGACTTTAGCTGGGGTGGCCTGGGAAGGGCACTCTGAGGAAGTCACATTTAAGGCAAGACTTGAAGGCTGGGGAGAAGCCACACAAGCATGCTGAGGATGTAGGTGGGGCTGGCAGCGGCATGGGCAGAAAGACGAGCGAGTGCAAAGGTCCAGAAGCAGGGAGACATTGGTGGTCTTAGAGTTGACCAAGCTTCCTGGAACACGGTGAATGATGTGAAGAATGGATTTCAGAGCCAGCAAATGACAAATGGACAGGGCTCACCGTTTATGGAAGGAAAGGCATAAATGATGCAACAGAGTGGAGTGTGGGTGAAAACAAGACGTGGCAGCCTTTTCAGGAGAATCCGTTTTTCCCAATCCCCTTCCCCCGTTCTCCCTTATACTTGCTTTCCCAAACCCCCTTGTATGCAGGGGTGCCTGGGACACAGTTCTAGCCAATGAGTCATAAACAGAAATCTAAGTGCATTCCAGAAGGGTTTTTGTTTTCCAGATAAAGAAATAGCAAAGCTGTAGGCCCTCTCTCTTCCCCTCTCTTGCTGCCTTTAACTTAGATGTGATGCCTGGAGCTGCAGCCATTTTGCAACCTTGAGGGAAAGGCCAAAAGAATCAAAGACAGATGAGCCACCTAATCCACACCAGCCATCTCTCTTCAGGCTTCCTAGATGAGAAAAATGGCTCCCACCTGTGTAAGACACAGTTAATTGACTTTTCTGTTACTTGCTGCCAAAAGCATTCCTGAACTGATAGATGGAGTGAGAGTGTGTTTGGGCTGGGGAGGAGTGAATAACAAGGTGGATAAGCCTGAGTTCACGAGCGTCGACCTTGAGATGCTAAGACAAGGCGCGGTGTGCGAAGAACCATCGTCGACAGTAAAATGAACCTACCACTTGCTTAAACATCTTTAAGTGTCCATACGTATTGGAGGGGCCAAGCGGAAAGAAATTAAGATTGATGTGGATCCTTATTTTATGTATGATTCTTATTTCACCCAAAAGTAGTTTTTGCTGGACAGACATCACCATTTGAGAAAGACTGCTGGCTGGGGGTTAATTCCGTGTGTCCACTGAACCTGGCTGGGGAAAGGCCCAAAGGTGATGAAAAGTAGACAAAAGTGGGAGGGAGCATGCTAAAATCTTTTCTATATGAACCCTTACACAATCATCTGGGTTCCCAGAGTTTGAGATAGATTGTAACAACAAGCTTTTTGTGAGAGAAGTTATGAGGATGTGCAAATTTTTTGCACTGTGTTAGAAAAGAAAACAAAAAAGCACATCTTAGGGAAGTGGATGTGGCTCAAGCAGTTGGGCACCCGCCTACCACATAAGAGGTCCTGGGTTCACTTCCTAGTGCCTCCTAAAGAAGACAGCAAGCTGACACGACAGGCTGGCAAGCTGACACAACGAGATGACACAACGAAGAGATACAACTAGGAAACGGAATGAGAGACGCAACAAGCAGAGAACAGTGGTGGTTCAAACGATTGGGCCCCTCCATCCCACATGGGAGGTCCCGGGTTCAGTTCCTGGTGCTACCTAAAAAGAAGACACGGACACAGCAAGCACAAACAATGGGGGGTGGGGGAGGATGGATAAATCTTAATTAAAAAATGATTTAAAAAACACACACCTACTGGATATTGGATGTTTTATGTTCTCTCGAGGCCCACGGAAATTCTTGCTAAGCAAAGGTAGGCCTTGGAATATAAAGCATACAATGGCCGTGGTCTCCAGATATCCTAGAGTTGAGGCTTCAGAAACGGAGATGATTGAAAGCGCAAATTACACGGGGTGGAAGGAACATGTGACCCCGGGTTCCAGAAATCCAAGTCAGAGGAGTCCTGATCCTGTCCCCGAGGCTAATCCCAGCTGGGACGAAGACACCGCTGACCCAAGAAACACCAGAGGCCCCGGGGCCGAGCCAGCGCCGTGGACGAAGTGCTGGGCACAGCTCTCTGTCTAGGCACGTGGCCTGTCGACGTTCAGTCAGTGCCGAATGTTGAGCACCTACTGTGCACATACCGCCCCGGGAGCTGGCATCATTTAGGACCTAAGGACAGTGAGCACAGAAGGTGGGTGCCAGGGTACCTGTCCCAGAACTAGAAGTCTAAAGCATCCTGCCACGATGTCCCCGAGGGAGGGTGCTTCCAGACATAAACGCTGAAGTGTCGGCACTGTCCGGAACAATCCAGAAGGGAGCGCTTTGGCGGAAGTATCCCAAAGCCTTAGCGTTACTTAAGATGCGAGGGCTTACGGGCGCCGCAGGTAGATGCAGAAGCCACGGGATGAGAAGAAGCCTTGTGCAGCTGGTCTTCCGTCCTGGAGGGTCCTTTCTGAGTTCCAGGGATGACTCCCCATGGGCTTCTACTTCCCTTTCTTAACTCAAATGAAAAGCACTGGAAAATGGGGTTGGGATATAAGGGATAGGGAGAAAACAATAAGTTATCATTAGAACGAGAACAGAGTCCAAAAGACCTGACCAAAAACGCTGACAGCAGCTTTATGTACAGTTAAGACTGGAAACAACCCGAAAGTCTCAGCAGTAGAGGGGATAACTAAATTGCGGTTTATTCATACAATACCACTCGGCCATGAAAGAGAAACTGAGGATACACGTATCAGCGTGGAAGACTCTCGCAGACCGGTGAATGAAAGAAGGCTGACAAAAGGCTGCCCACCGTGTGACTCCCCTGCTGTGAAGGTCAAGAATAGGCAGAACCAAGGTATGGTGATCGAAGTCAGAATATAGGGGGGCATGGCAGAGGGACCTGAGGGGTCCTGCTGATGCGCTGGAATGTTCTAGATCTTAATCTGGGTGATGCCTGCACAGGTTTATACATAGAAAAAAATTCACCGAAGCATGTGCATTGTCTCAGTTACACGCCAGTAGCAAATAGGAAGGCTCTGGCTACACACTTGTGTATGTAATCCAGATAAAGCACATGTAGTCTAATTTTGCGCCTGGCTGCACACTAGAGACACCTGAGGAGTTTCTTAAGCACACCCACGCCGGGGCCCTACCCCTAAAGATTCTAAAATAATTCATCTGGGGCTTTGGTGATTTCCCAGAGCTCCCCAGCGTCTCAACTGACCTACTGGCCTTTGGACCACCCCACTTTTAACCCAATTTCTTGGGTGCAGAGGGAGAGAGGGACATGGTTTCCAAAGCAGAGTTGGCAAGTCAGGCTGGAAATGGAGTCAAATGGATGCGGCCCCACGTGGCTCCGCTGGCAAGTGGCGGGCATGAACTTGGGAGCAGACGCTCCTCTCTCGCCCGCCCTCCGTCCTGCCGTGGCCCGAGGCTAACTCACGTGGCCTGTGGCAGTGGGCGCCTCGCGCGTTTCCAGGGGCCGCGTGATGCTCTTCCAGTGTTTCTCGACCTTTCTGCATTATCATCCCCCCACGGACACTTCAGGCGTTTTTTCCTCACCGCCCTGCCTTGACATCTTAATACCGCAGACATCCTAATGGTGCACTGTGTGTATATGTGTGCTTTATACGTAGAGTCAGATTCTCTTCACCTCCCGCACCCCCGGAACCTACCGATGCCCCTCGGGGGTTGTTTTCAACCCACTGAGACCGCGGGAGCTCTGTGGGTCCCCGCGACCTGTGCCTCTCCTTCCCTCCTCCAGGCGTGGGGTCCACGGCGCCCCGCTGCTGCTAGTCCCAAGGTCTTCACTCCTCCCCCCGACGTCTCTTCATCTGCCACGCGTCTGTCGGTTTACTAAGCCCTCCTCAGCCACCCCACCAGGGGGTGCCGCGTCTCCCTGCCAGCGCCCGGGCTGGTCAAGAGAGCCTCGGCGCCTGCCCAGAGCGGGCTGCGCTGGGCGCTAGAGGCCAGGCGTGAGAGGCGGGAGCCCCCTGGCGCCCCAGCCGAGCCCTCCGCCTGTCTACTTAGAGCCCTGCGTGGGGCCCCCTGGGGCCCCGAGGCTTATCTGTGAAAGGAACGCATCCCAGCTGCATTCAGAACCTTGGAGGTTCCCACGAGCATCCACTGTCTCCTCAGGGGGCAGAGTGTGCCCCCCTTTCTCAGCACGCACGCGCCAGCCTCCAACAAGGCAGAGAAATGTCCTGCTTATCAGCCGCCCACCTGCAAAGGCCGTTTTCTCGCGGGAGTCCTCCTGGCTTTGAGCCCTTCGAGGCTGTTCCTTTAAAGGACCCGTGCAGGCTGGCCAGGAAAGCTCCTTTCCTGTCGCCAGCTTCCTTCCAGGGCCAGCTTGGGGCTCTCACCCTCCTTGTGGCCCCTGGCGATGTTTACCAGTGAGCATCTCTTCCTGACGGGAGAGGGGACGTTGTCAGAATTTTCACTTAGAACCTTGAGTCTTACATCGCCACAAACTCACTCTGACAGACAAGGGAACCCTTTCCTGACCCCACCCACTCCTCCATTTGCTCCCCTCTTTACAGGCACAGCCCAATTTTTTTGCCCAGCATAGCTAATAATTTGGTGCCCTTTCAAATTAGGAGTCAGTAAAGGTATTTGCTTGGCCTTGTTTAGAGGAGCCACAGAGCGCTAGCTGGGGCGATGCAAGAAAGAGCGCCCTCTGGTGGCAAAGTTCAGCCTCTCCATGAACAGTAGCAATTCCGCTCTGGCTCCAAACTTGCTTTTCGCCCTCAGCAAAGCGATAACCGTGCAGTTAGTTACCCAGTACACTCCTTAAAGGACAGTTTAGAAACTTTGTTACTAGAGAAGGCTCCTTGCCTTATCAGTATCCAGCTACATACAAGACTCCCCCTGAAAGGAGTTCTAGAAAACACTGTTTTTGCCATATTATTCCATGTCCGTGGCTGCTTTTGTACCCTTAGTGGTAGAATCCCCTGACTGCTGTCTACCAGCCTCCTCCTTTGTCCACCCCCTTTTTGCCCACGTATCTCCCAGGACGCTCCACAGCGGAAGCGCCTCCCCCACCTTGCCTTAGAGCTGGCGCCTCTCGACACCTTCTCTCCAGCAGGGAGGTTTCCATAAAAAAAGCAGGTCTCAAACTGTGGGTTCTCAAGCACCCTTTATTTTTACACTCTTGAAAATTATTACTGAGGATCTCAAAGAGTGTTTGGTTATGTGCAGTAAATTTATTAACATTTACTGTTTTAGAGATTAATTTTTTAAATGGAATGCATTTAAAAATAATAAGCTCATTACATATCAAGATAACATTTTTATGAAAAAAATAATATTTCCCAAATAACTATACTTTCCAAAACAAGAAGTTTTCTGAGAAGAGTGGCATTGTCTACATTTTTGTGAATCTCTGTCATTTCTGGCTTACTAGAAGCCACCTGGACTCTCACATCTGCTGCTGCCTTCCCCCCGATGCAGCAGGTTGCTTTGGTGGAGGTGTCTGAAGAAACTCAGGCCTCGTAAAGGCATGATCTGGAAAGGGGAGCCTTCGGGGCCCTTCAGGGGCCCTTGGTACACACTTTGAGAACCACTGCTTTCAAGGGCCAAGTGCTGGCTTCTCCCCTGGGTGGAAAGTAGGTGTTCGAGGAAGCTAAGAACATGTGGCAAGCCTCGGGGGTTCTTAAGTCTCTTGGGTCAGTGATCACTTTGAGTCCCTGAGAAGCGAGGGGTCCCTACCTGGAAAGTAAAATGCTTCTTTAATGGTTAGAAAAGCTGTGATGCTGTGCCTAATTTCAGAGGTTTCACCAACCCTCACAAGGCCCATCTCCGACCCCAAAGTAGCAACAATGGGGGGGCGGAGGGTTGGTCTGCAAAAGGAAGGGCGTCCAGGCAGATGCCTTGCCCAGAACACCCCACAGCCGCTTCCAGAACCTGCACACAACCGCAAGCCCCACCCAGGACTGCTCCTACCAGGGCTCGTGCCGAGAGGAGTAAGAGCAGCAACCACTATTGGGGGGCAGTTTCCATGTCATGCCGGCCCCTGACCCCAGTCCCCGGAGCCCTCCATGCTGTTCTCACCCCCATAGTATAGACGGTGGCAGCGAGGCCCAGAGAGGCACGGGACTCACCCACGGCCACACAGCAGAGCCGGGGTCCGAGCAGCTCAGTTGGACACAGCCCGCTTGCTCAGACCCCAATAGCAGCGGCTCTACCGCCCGGGGAGGAGGAGTGGTTTGTTTTAGCAGGAGAAGCTGCTTTCCCAAAATCGCATGTAAAACGAAACTATTGTGAAGAAAGTGCTGGGGCAGGAGGTGGATTTCCGAGCCTCAGGTCCCCACCTGAGACACCCCAGGAGAGCCGCAGGGTCCGCAGGCTCTAGCCTGGAGACGGAGCGCGGCCCACGTGCCCTTGTGGACGCGAGGCCCTCTAGGCACGTGGCACGTGGCGCTTCATTTCCCCGGCAGCCCCCGTGCGTAACTCCGCCCGCCGTCCGGAGGAGGCCCCGGGTTCAGGGGCCAAGGCCACGTGGTCCGAGGGTGGCGATGCTGGGCGCCCGGCCCCCCGGGGGGGGGGGGGGGGACGGTGTATTTTTATGCTCGTGGAGCTTGCATGGAAGGGTCTGACGACAGGGACCCCAAACCGTCAGCAGTGGTCACTTCCCGAGCTGGGAAAGCAGACGGCCCTCTACTTCTCGTAATGTCTGAAATTCCCAACCAGAAAAATAAAATGGAGATTCCTGTCGGGAAAGCAGGCCGTGAGGACGTGGCCGGCGTGCGCGGCGCGCCTGTGGGTCCATGCGAGTGGGCGTGCTGGTCGGGGAGAGAAACTTCCAGAAAGCGTCAGGCTGGGGAGCGAGGCAATGCGGAAGAGACCTGGGACCATGTTGTGTCCCCCAAAGTCCTCACGGTGTGGGTGGACTCTGGGGTACCCCCAGAAAAAGCACTGGGTGCCTCGAGCCCACGGAATCTTCCGGGGACATGGGCCTCTCGCTCCAGGGTGCCCGCAGCCATCCTGCGAGCGTGAACGTCCCCCGCAAAATCCCCCCGCAGTTCACAAGGCAGGAAATTCTCATTTTCACCAAGAGACAGCCTGTCTGCCCGAGAGCCAGGAGCCGCCTCCTATTTTTTTTTTTTCTCCTGAATGATAATTTTCCCCCCACTTTTTTTTTTTTTTTTTTTGGTAGCTAAAAATCACCCAGGCTTGTCCAGACGAGAGGGCAGAAAATTATGCGGTGAAAGAGAAGGGAAGATAATTTCTCTGGGTCACAGGCATTCTCACTTGTCATCTGTCTGCAGGAGGAGAAGAGGAGAGGGAGGGAGCGCGCGGGAGACGCGGGATGGGGAATGAAAATGAAGGCTGGCCCAAATCCATCACTGTCCTCCTCGGCGCTCCCTGGTGGAGAAGAGCCCGGGGGGGTGCAGGGGAGGGCGCTGGGCTCTGATGGTGGTGGGAGGCGGGAAGGGGCTAGGGTGGGGGCGGGAGGAGGCCCGAGGCACGCACAGGGCCCTCCCTTCCCTGCTGCACAGGTCTACCTCCCCCTCTGGGCCTCAGTTTCTCCACTGGGAAAGCTGGGATAATAAGCCCCCTCCTTTCACCACCTCTGCTCCCCCACCCCCCAGCAGGAGACAACAGAAGGGAACATTCTGGAGAAGCTGGACCTTGAAGACACAAGTGATGGGGGTGATGGTTCTGCTGTCCCCCGAAGGTAGATGGAGCCTGCAGGCTGGTGCACTGGAACAAGCCAGGGCTCGAACCCCAGCACGGCCCCCTGCCCTCGGCAGCCTGGGAGGCCGTGGACACATCGCTCCACCTGTCTGGGCCTCAGTTTTCCCATCTGCAAAATGAGGGCGAAAAGAGAGCCTCTCTCACAGAGCTCTTTTGGGGACCGCCTGAGATTCTTCAGTGTCTGGTGTCGGGGGACCATTCTACAGCGGCAGTAGAAATAAGAGAAAGTTACAAGGGAGCTATCAGCAGTCACCATGTTCTCCCACCCAAAGTTAGCCATGGCCAATGCCAGAGAGTCTCAATTTCTCAGGTGTAAAAAATGTCATTTGTTTTTAAAGGGGTGAGTTGTGGTAAAGCACACACTCTGTAGTCAGACCAACCTAGTTTGAATCCTAGCTCTGCCGCAAGCCACTGTACTTCCATGGGCCTCAGTTTCCCCACCTGCAAAGTGAGGACTGTGATATCTATCTCCCAGGGCTGCTGGAAGGATCAGAAATGAGGTGCGTGATGAGCCCAGCCTGGCGGTCACCGTAGGTTCCCCAAAAGTGCTAGCTCTACCTGAGGTCATCATCTCCTCCTCCTCTCGCATCTGCCTTCTCCTCCTCTCCACCACAGGGGGGGAAGGCGAGCAGCCTCTGTCCACAACTGGGGTGGGGCTCCACACTTGCTGGCAGTTTGAAGAAATTCGAAAAGGTTTTTTCTCTGAAGAAGGTGCCTCGATGTTCCTCAATCTGTCTAATGGAGGGGTCGGTCAGCAAACTTTTTCGGAAAAGGGCAAATAGTCAATGTTTGCAGCTTTGCAGGCCAGATGGTCCCTGCTGCAACCACTCAGCTCTGCCTTTGTAGCATAAAAGCAGCCGGAAATGTTATGCAAACAAATGGAGGGAGCTGTGTTCCAATAAAACTTTATCTACAACAATAGGCTGCAGGCCAAGTCTGGTCCTTGGGCCATGGTTGGCAACCCCTGGTTAAATGGAACAAAGCCACAGGGTGAGAAACCCCCGGATCAGCTCTCCATCGAGACAAAACCACCCCAGCTATGGCGGCAAGCATCAGGCCTGGGAGAGGGGCAATTCCACAGCTGAAGTCAGCCCCAGTCCGGCTTCTCAGGCTGGCAACAGGTGGCTTCCACAACCTGTCCTGGACCTGCCCCTCCAAGCCCCGTCTGCTGTGGCTCTCTTCTCCCCTCCTTGTGGTGCCCTGGGGCCCTTCAAAACTTTGTTTCTTCCATCTTTCTCTGGTGGGAATGCTTTTTCTCCCTCCCTGGCTGGTGAATTTAGAATTTACCTTCATGATTTGACTCATATGCTGAGTTCAGATCTCCCAAGAACTTCCACGGCATTATCTAAAGCAGAAGGGCAAATACACAGCACTCGTAAGGCAACTTCCCTTCCTACACCCAGGCCAGACATGACTAATCAAAGATAATCGTTCCCACTCTACACAGCCATTAAATCATACAGGGTTGCTTTCGAGATAAAAGTTCATTGCTATTCAGGTTCTGTAGGAAGACAGGGAAGAGCCACTTTAGTGCTAGCCTCTTCTGCAGGCCAGGGAAATCATGAGGTATGAGACAGTGTTTGTAAAACCCTCAGCACAGTGGCAGGCACTTTTAGGAGTCTCATGAGTGGGAGTTCCTGTGGCTAATGATGTTAACATAGACTTCTGGTGGCCTCGATTGGATGGTTTGAGCTCAGCTGGAAGAGGCCGGGACTTGCAAATCCTGGGGTATGCTCAGGAGATATGTAGCTAAAAGCTAAGCCCTTCTGCTTGCTTGAAATTCAGGTCCCCCACTTATCCAAGGAGGAAGACTGGGAGAATATTAACAGCCCCAGGCTTCTCTAGGAGGGTAGAAACCAAGGGAGGAAGGGGTGACTCTCTCATGTGCTTCAAAGGCTCCCATTTGCTTTGAAAAATAAAAATCCCCTCCTCTGGCTTCTCTTCATTTCTCTAAGCTTGTCATGCTCCCTCCTGCCTCAGGGCCTTAGCACATGCTGTTCCCGCTGCCTGAAATGCTCTTCCATTCCTTCTTCACCTATGGGATGTCTACTCAGACTTCAGATCTCAGCTCAGTGTCACTTCCTCAGGGAAGTCTTTCTCAACAGGCTGCATCTCCCACCCCTCAATCCCCTCGTCACATGCTCTCCTTCACAGCATGTAGAGTTTGTGATTTGCCAGCACCTTCTCCTCCCCTGGCAGGCAAACCCCATAAAAACGAGGAGGAGCGGTGTCTGTTCATCGATTCAGCCATTCATGCAAGAAATAGTTATTGAGGACTTACCACATGCCAGACTGAATGCACAGGGGCCACCAAGAAGCCAGAAGGAGCGGGATTCTTTCAAGGAAATGCAAGAAGAGAAATGTGGCTGGAGTTGGGGGGGGGAGCGTAAAAGGAGATGACGTCAGAGGGGACAGGGGCCAGATCATGTAGGGCCTCTAAAGCCCCCCTGATGAGGGTGGATTTAATACACAAGACAAGGGGAATCTGTATCAGTCAGCTGATGCAGCAACAATGCTGCAAAACAAATGACTCCAATCCTCGGTGGCTTTTAAGAAGCGCTTCGTGTTCCTCAGAGCCTCTGGGCCAGCTGCTGGGATTTCCTGGCCTCGGCTGGGCTCCCTCGTGTATCTGCGGCCAGGGTGGGTCGGTTAGGTGGCTCTGCTGATCTGGGCCGGCCTCTCGCCCAGGTGGTCGGCCGCTGGTCTAGAACGGGCTCAGCTGGCATGACTTGGCTCCCGTCCACCGGGTCACTCATCACCCCGCGGGCCAGGCCAGGCTCCTTCTCAAGATGGAGGAGGCGAGACGAGAGCGAGCAGAAGGCGTGTGGTCCCGAGCCTGGCCTCCTTCTGGCACGGCAGGCGCCGCTTCCACAACCTTCTCTGGGCCAAGGCAAATCACAAAACCGGCCCAGGTTCAAAGAGGAGAAGGGAAAGGGATCCGGCCTCTTTCGGGGGCGGCGCTGCAACGTCCTGGCGCCCCTGCCCCTCGATGGCCACGGGGAGGGGTGGGAGTGGGAGGGAAGGTTTTAAGCGCTTAGGTGCATGAAGAGCTCGCTGGCTGCCGTGGCGGGGAAGGGGCTGGGGGGTGGCAAGGGTGGGCTCGGGTGGAAGAAGGGGCGCCCGTTGGTCCACGTCCCTCTCTCCCAGGAGGAACGCAGGGCCGGGCCACGTGTGGATCCCGGTAAATATTTGCTCAGTGGCTGCACGGGCAGAGGGAAGTTCCTGGCCTTTGGCTGAGCCAGAATTGACTACAGGGGGCCCAAATCCCTCAGCCTAACCCTTTAAGAGCCCCCTCTTCCCTGCCCCTGAGAGGCAACGAGGAGAGAAGGCAGCCTTCCTCCTCCCAAAGTTGAATTAAGCGATCTGCCTCCGCGGGGTTAATCCTGTTATCGCTGCCCGGAGCCGGCCGCGGGGGAAAGCGTGGGGCGGGCTAAGACTCCGCTGGGCGGAGGACCTGGCGGGCGCTGAAAGCCACTGGAATTTGGGGGAAGGCAGGGGGTGGAGCGGAAGCCAGAGCCCCCACAGGGCCAGGACGTCCACTTTCCAGACGGGACACAAAGGGGCCGAGCTCGGGGTCAATCCCACCCCAGGAGGCGGCGAGGAGGAGGGGAGGCAGAGCCCGCTAAGAAGCTTCCGGGCCTGGACGGGCTTCGCTGTGGCTGCCGCCCCACGTTCAGAGGGAGCCCCCTGCAAGCGGCTCGCGCCCCCTCCTCCTCCTCCGAGCCCGCCGCCCTTCAGGAAGAGGCGGTGCCTTCCTCATGGGGCGCAATGTCTGGATTTCCGCCGGAGCCCCCATTTCCTCATCTGTGCAGTGGGGAGTATGGCTCTTCCAGGGTTCCTGAGAAGATGCACCCTGCAACGGGGGCCCTAGCACAGGGCCCTGCCGGGCGGGTGGCCCCTCTTACTGTCCTCCCGTGGAGCGCAGGCTCGATGACCTTTTGCCTCCTCCCTCTGTCTACAGGCTCCTTGGGAGCCAGGACTGCCTTGGATGTAGGGTCACGGCACTGCGCGCTCCATGCCCTCGTGCGCCGTGACTGGCGCCCCCTGGAGGTGTGCCAGACACAGGCCAGCGACCTGACGGACAGCCCTGCTACCTGCCGAATGCCAGCCTCCAGCCCAGAGCGCGGCACGTGTTGCGCCCCCGCTTTTCCCACGTGGCTCACTCATTCATCTACAAATAGTCATCAAGGCCATTTCTCTTTCCCCATCTATAAAATGGGGTGTGTGGGGGTGGCAACTGGACAACACAGTTTCTTCTTGCTCTAACGTGCAATGGTTTGGGGGAGGTTGAAATTCTCTTTTTTCCCTGAAAATGATTCCCTAATGTTACCTCCCTGATATGGCCCCTATATGCAGAAATCTTGGGGGTCCCCGGGTGGGAGGGTTTCTTAGTGCGGTGGCCTTTTGGCAGAAAGGGGTAAAGCGCTGGGGATGGGGGGTGGGCAGCAGCAGGGAGACAGCAGGGCCTGGGGAGGGGAGGCCATCCAAGAGCACCCCAAACCTTCGCAGCGGTCATTATCATAACCACACTCGGAGCTCTCCATTTGCCCTACACCTTCCTAAAAACTGCAATTTCATCCTCCCGACAAGCCCAGGGCCCATCTCACAGGTGAGGAAACCGAGGAAACAGAGAGATGCCCAAAGTCACACAGCTGGACAGTGGGAGTTGGGCGACCAGCCCAGAGAGTCCAGCCTCACAGTGGTCCAGGTTTTTAACCTCTTTGCTGTACGCCTCCTTGCCTTGGTTTCCCCACCTGTCAAGCGGGGCTGTGGGAACCTTCCCTGCAGACTCAGCAAGGGCACTGGGAGGAGGACAAGGTTTCAAAGCCCGTCCTCTAGATGCAGACAGCTTTCCAGGAGGCCGAGGCATTGATGGGAAGTGGGCAAAGGCTCAGGCTCTGACGCTGGACTTGCAGCTTCCTAGGAGAGTGTGGGCAGCTACT
Organism: Dasypus novemcinctus; assembly: GCF_030445035.2. Lineage (NCBI taxonomy): Eukaryota > Metazoa > Chordata > Mammalia > Cingulata > Dasypodidae > Dasypus > Dasypus novemcinctus. Next base: position 23,418,451 of record NC_080691.1, on the reverse strand, counting down.
CACCTCCCGGCAACCCAGGACCCCCATCCACCAAGTGCAGCCGACTCGCCGTGCCCTCCTAGGGCAGGGGCTGTGTGCAGTGGGCCCGGCACAGAGAAAGCGACGGAGGGGGCAGCCCCAGCACAGAGCTAATAAATGGGCCTGAGACCTCCCGCGCCCCGGGCAGAGCAGATCTGCCTTCTGCCACCCGTGGTCTCAAGACGCCGCGCCGAAATGGCAACCCCAAAGAACTCCATAAAATCCAAGTGGTAGTTAAGTCGGACTTCCGAGCGCACGGGAGTAATTAGTGTACTTCCCACAGAGAGTAAAACCCAAATGTCAGGCCAGGCCAGGGACATAAAAGCTGTCCTCGGCCACGGCTCCGCCCAGCCGCTGGCTGGGTCTGTCTCCCCGCTGACCTTCTCGAAGGCCGTGGACACTGCCGTGGGGGGCCGCCCAGGCCTGGGGACTGGCAGGGGGCAGGAGACTGGCTTCGTGATCTGATCGGCTCTGGTACCAGCACCTCCTGGAGCCTCATCCTCCTCGTCTGTGAAATGGGTGGTATCCGCCTTAAAGGGTTGCTGGGAGAAGGACAGGCTCAGAAGAGCCACTCTGGAGGAAGCAGGTGAACACCGGAAGGGCAAATAGGGCCCTTCCGTACTAGGTGTAGCAGGTGCTGCTGGGACCCTGCCCCATCCCCTTCACCAGTGCACCGTCCCCACCACTGGGTGGGCGACGGAAGCCTCTCGGATCCTTTCTTCTCCAGAGAGAAGCTGCCTCCTCCAGAAATGACTGAGAGGTTAGGCCTGTCCTGCCCCTGGGACAGCCTGTGGCCAATGCCTGCTTGAGGCAGGGGTGCAAAAGGCCAGCCCCTTGCCTCGGGGTGGGGGCCAGGCTGTGGCCCCAGCCGGAGGGCAGCGCTCCCTGCAGGATCCGGCAGAGGCTGGCCTCCAGGAAGGCTAGCTCTTTGCCAGGCTTCTTCTCCTGCTCCGTCCCGCTTCCCATGCCCCCTCCACTTCTCCTGCACTCTCTCAACAAGGATTCGTGTGACTCCCCACTCAGGCTCTGCCTAGAAAGGGAGTCTGACGTAAGACAGTAGGAGTTCATCGGCTGCTTGGTGATGGTTGTCTCTGCTTCTAAAAGGCAGGACGGAGGCTAGGGTGAGCCAAGCGAGGTGTCCAGGGTACAAAATTTAAGAAAGCACTCGCTCCCAGGGACATCCTGCAAAGGGGGGAGGAGGTCATGGTTAGGAAGTTGATTGAGTTAGAGGGAGACAGACCTGAGTTCCAATCCTGGTTCTGCCACATCACGGCTATGAGCCTGGGCAAGTCTCCTCGCCTCTGGGTTTCTTCGTCTCTAAAATGTGGCCCATAATACCCAAACCCCCTTCATAGGGCTATCGGAAGATGTGATGAGATTATGTTAACTGCCAGCAGAGTGGATGGTGCACACTAGGCAAAAGTAGCCCTTGTAACAGCCTTCCAAAGCTTAGAGCCTCCTCCCCGCCTCTGCTCTGTGGTCCCATCCAAAGATCTTTTGAACCTGATCCAGATTCTCACAGAGCACCATCAAATAAATCATTGATTTTTAATGACACATACACTCCCTGAGCTAACCAATGGGTGGCGGAATCGATGCCCAAGGATCTTTTGATCAGAATTGTGATAAAAATGACACCTGCATCTGCACACCCCACTCCATGATTCGACCCAAGTAGATAAAAGGAAAACGGCAACAAACATCATGGACTTATTGCTTCAGCGGCACGATGGCCTAGCACAGGCTTTGAAGTCTGGTTCCGCCATGCTGTGTGGCCTAAACTGCGCCGCCTTCCCTCTCTGGGTCGCAGGCTGTGTGTCCTGGGTGGGAATGATAAAGCCCCTAACTAGCCAGCACTGGCCCCCAGCCAGCCGCGTGCCTGCACACTGGGCTACACTAAGTCATTTCCATGACCCCCAAAGTCTCTAAGTCCATAATACAATGCCCTCCAACTTAGGGGTGAGATCGGCAAACCATCCAGAGGGGGTCCCGGCAGCCCCTGGCGGTGGCGAGCATCTTAAATTTCCACGGAAGCTGGAATGAAGCCGGGTGCAGGGCAGGACAGAGGCCTGGGACAGCCTATACCGCCTGGAAGATCTGGAGCCTTGCAGAGCTGTCGCCAGGGTCAAATGCCGCCCTCGCCAGCGACCCCAGTGTAAAGCAAACCCAGCTGGCTTTCGAAGGGGGTGGAGGCTCTTCCGTCGTGGGCTTATCTGGGACCCAGCCACGCATTTTTTGCTTTTCTAGCATTCCCTCTCCTTGGCCAAAAGTGTCACCATTTCCCGCTGCTCTCGGTCTCTAGGGTTTGTGAGAAGCTGTTTCACGTTCAGAGCCAAGAGCAGTCACATGACCCAGGATTGGCCAGTGGCTCTCATCCCCCTGGCCTCACTGATTGGTTCCCAGGTGGCCATGTGACTCAGATTCGGCCAATCAGAACATTTCAGGCCCCCCTGGCCACCCTGATTGGTTCAGGGACCGGCTCAGGACAAAGTTGGTCCAGTTGGAACTAATCCAGGTATTTTTTCCTGGGGCGGTTGGAAAAGAGGAGGTTCACGATAGTCTGGGACTGTTAACAGTGAGGCCTGGTGAGCAGGGACGTCCAGGGGCCCCTCGTGGAGTCTGAGGATGATGCCGAGGCCCGGGAAGCAGCCTCGGGAAGGGAGAGACAAAGCCAGGAAGATGTTGTCTGAACCTCTGTTCCTCTGTTCCTGGATTTCGGGCACCTGAGCAAAATTTCCTGTTCCGCTTAAGCCAGTCTGAATTGGATTCCTACCCCAGCAGCCTAAAGAGCTCTGCCTGGCACAAATATCAGGCCACACACCTGCTCTCCTTATTTTTCCCAGGGGCAAAGCTTTCCCGCTATCATCGAGGCATTCAGTCCTAAGCAATAACGTGGAATAGCAGATCAGATATGGCGCCAGGCGGACCTGGATTAGGACCAGGGCCCTCTGCCTAGGCCAGCCTGAAATCTCTAAGCCTCAGCTGCCTCTTTCATCAGCTAGGTACATCAGTACCCCACCGTAGTGCAGAGGCAATGGGAAAAGGCACAGTAAACCTTTGCTTCTTGGTTCCCTCCACCCAGAATGCCCTGCCCTGCCCTGCCCTTCCATCCTGGTGGGCTCACACCAACTCATCCTTCAGATTCTTAGCCCACGGGTCCTTTTGTCAGGGCGCCCTCCTCTTACCTTTCAGCCAAGGTTGACTGCTCCCCAGAATTGCCCTACCCTTGGTAGCTCCCGTCACTGTATGTCATTCCAGGCATGATTATTTGATTAAGTCCGCCTGCCCCACCAGAATGTAAGTTACAAGTGGGCAGGGAAGTGTAGGATTCTGTTGACCACGGTGTCTCCCGTGCCAGGCACATAGCAGGTCCTTGAGGAATGTTCATTGAATGAATTGCTGTTGAACCGATTTTCAGCCAGAACATTTGGGGCAAGAGGTGCTTCTGGGGACTCGCCTTCATAAATGTGACTATCTGGCAGTTCCTAGGATGCCACATCCAGGCAAATGTCCATGTGGGTGTGTTTGATCCAAAACCAAAGGGGATGAGTGCTGGTATCTCTGTCTCTATTTGAGCCAAGCAGGTGACAGGGCTGTGTCCAGAAGCCACTGTTCCCTTAGGTCCGGAGAGGCAGGAACCATGGCAAACAGGACAAGGGGTCTCCAAAGAACCAGTGGATGGGATAAACTGGAAAATAAGGAGGTGTCATACCATTATGGGCTCTGGACTAGACAAACCTGGGTTGGTAGCTCAGCTCTGCCTTCGACTAGCTGTATGACCTCGAATGAGCTTAGTCCCTCTCTGAGCCTCGCTTTCCCTATAATAAAATGGAGACAATGATCCCCACCTCCTGGCATTGTGAGCCTCCTCCATTCATGCTGTGTGACCCTGGGCCACTGACATAACCATTCTGTGCCTCAGTTTCCTCATCTGTAAGCCGAGGAAGTACTGGAACCTAATTCATAAGGACGGTAGAAGGTGGAGACGATTTAATGAATTGAGTGCCAGGAACTGAGCCTGAATCGAAAAGGAACTCAGTAAACGGGGCCACACCTATCCCTCCACCACTTCCACTCTTCAAGTCCTTTGCAATAATGTTGAGGTGACTAATGCGCCGACTCAGGTAAAGTGCCAGTGCCCGGGGAAAGACGCATTTTCCTCCTGCGATGCGTCCTGCCTGTGTCCACTGGCTGACCCCCTCTAATTAGGGGACTCTCGCATTAATATCGACACACAAAGGAGCCAGCTGTGACCTCTGAACTCGGCTCTCTTGGGATCACAGGCTGATTTCAGCCCCAGCCTCAGCTCTGAGAGCCCGGCTTGTAATCTCCTTTGACGCCATGAGAAGCTGGCCTCTTCCTGACCTTTGCCCCCTGCCTCCCTGATTTCCGGTGTTTCCTGGGCCTGATGGCATCACATCACCCACAGAATGGACGTGGCCTGGGTGGAGTGCTGGGGGAGCTGGGTGGAACAGGGGATGCTCTTGGCGACGGCAGAGCCGGGCAGGGCAGGGGGAGGCCTGGGGCTCGGGAAAGCTCACGAGGCTTCTGGGTAAAAGGATGGCTATGCGGGAGCAGGAGTGCAGCCAGGGAGCCCGCGGAGGAGACGGTTACCGCTGTCCCAGGGGGTGGGATGACGGTGGCCGGACCTGGGTGCTAGACGTGGAGCATGGGAAGGTGGAATCAATAGGGTTTTCTGAGAGTTTAGACTTAGGGGGTGCAGGGAGGGGATTCTCAAAGAAGGAGCTTCTTCCCAAATGTACTCGATACAGTTCAGCAGCCCCCAAATTGTTCTGGGCGCACAGGGTAGGAATCCAGTGTCACCCGTGGCCCCAGGCATTGCCATGCGTGGCTGGGAACATCTCCATTAGAAATGGCCTTGTGCCTCTGTCCTGCCTTCTCCACCCAAAACCCCAGCCCAGCCTACCCGGGCACTCCGCCCAGGAGCCAGCCCAGGAACCCAGGGGTGCCCACCAGGCATTGCCATGGTAACAGCATGCCGTCACAGAGAGAGGGGGAGCTTTACTGGCCCATACCCAGCCCTGTGGCCGCCTGTAAAGGGCTCGCGTGAAGCAAAACTGCCCTTGGAGCTGGCACTGGGGGAGCTGACTCTGGACATCCTGCCGAACGTGGAGGGCCAGGCCAGCCTCTTGGCGGGCCTCTCTCGCTCCTTCCACCTTCTCAGTACGGTGCTTTTGATTCCGTCCCCTTCTGGGAAGCGGTTTGCCTTTCATTTTCTCCTTAGGTTTCCCCCCTCCTGTGCTGCTGATGGGAGATGACGCTTAGAGCACTGGAAGCTCCTGCGGAAGGGTTGGGAGAAGATGAAGACTGGGCTCAACAAACTGAGGTTATGGGTGTGACCTCTGAAGCCAGACCCCTGGACCTGACCTTGCTCTGTCCCTAACTAGCTGTTTGACCTTGGGCAAGTTACTTAACATCTCTGGGCCTCTGCTTTTTCATCTGCAAACTGAGATTGCACTCGCTAACCCTCTAAAGGGTAGAGCTGAGAGTGAAATCAGATAATATATGTAATTCTTAGAACAGTGACTGGCACGTTGTAAGGGCCAGTTTCCCTTTTTATCTTCCTTTCACTAAAATCACCAGTTCTTGGGAAGAGAGGGACACAGTTCCAGCCACAGATCTATTAGGATTCTGAGGGTTAAGTAAAATTATAAAACAGTGAAGAAATCAGAGTTGGGTATTTGGGAAACTAGAAAAAGGGTGCTTTTTCGTGTGCTCCCCTCTAGACTGCAAGCCTCCAGGAGGCAGCTCGCAGGCCTGCGTGGGCTACCCCTTCCTCCCAGCTGCCAGCCCAGCGCTGGGCACCAACTCTCGTTCCATAATCTGCAGTGCTCTCAACGGCAAGAGGCACCATCTGTTTAATAATGGTTTTTCCAGCTAATGAAAGGGGGTTTGAGAGATGTAATATATCTCCATCTCAAAAACGTTACAGAGGGGAAAAAAGTTGATCTTAGAATTGGGGAGATAAGGGAGTAGCTTCTTAATAAATAGGAATGGGCTGGATGAATGAATGGATGGACGAGTGTGGCTGCAGGAAAACATGCAACAGAGTTTAATTCAGTAGTCACTGTGCCTGGCCAATACTGGAAGAATTAGTGGAAAGGGGTGAACTGTCATGAGCAAAGCCCATCTGGGAAGTCTTCCTGGAAGAGGTGGACTGAGAGTGAGGGTCAGCCAGGACTTACGGCTTAGGAAGAGGAAGAAACGGTGGCTGGGAGCAGTGGGGGCTCTTGATGAGTTAGGGAACCTAGTGACTACCAACCCGTTTGCCCCTCCTCCTTAGACAAGGGAAGATGGCAGGATTATCTAGGGAATGGCATCTGTGTTAGCTCAGAGGCCCCGGACCAGACCAGCCATGAGTCCCAGGCCATGGGCATGGGCCTGGTTAAAACAACATCGGGGGAAGCAGCTGTGGCTCAAGCGACTGGGCTCCCGTCTACCACACGGGAGGCCCTGGGTTCGCGTCCCGGGGCCTCCTTGCGAAGGCAGGCTGGCCCACACCCACGGAGAGCTGACCGCCTGTGCCCATGGAGAGCTGGTACAGCAAGATGACGCAACAAAGGGAGACAAGCAGACACAGAAGAATGCACAATGAATGGACACAGAGAGCAGACAGCAAGCAAGCCACAAGGGGAGGGAAATAAATAAATACTTCTAAAAAACATGGAGGGAAGCAGATGTGGCTCAAGCAGTTGGGCGCCTGCCTACCACATGGAAGTCCCAGGTTTAGCCCCTGGTTCCTCCTAAAGAAGACAAGCAAGATGGCAAGCTGATGCAACAAGATGACGGAACGAGGAGACACAACGAGGAAATACAATGAGAGATACAAGAAGCATGGCGTGAGGTGCCTCAAGTGATTGGGCACATCTCTCCCACATGAGAGGTCCCAGTGCCTGCAAAAAAGAAGACCGGCAGGCACAGAAAGCACACAATGAACAGACACAGAGCAGAGAGCAGGCGCAAATAACGGGGCAAGGGGAGAAATAAATAAATCGGCAAAAAATATATACAACGTGGGGCTTAAGATTCAGGCACTGAAGTGGAGGCAGAGAGACCTGGGTTTGAATTCCAGCTCTGCTACTCCTTGGCTGGGCCACCACAGGTTAGTAGCTTGACCTCTCTGAGTATCAGGTCCCTCACCTGGGAAGTGGAGAGCAGTCAGACTCTGGCCTTGGACGTGCACGTGGGAAGTGCTTCACAAACGTTAAATTAATAAGGAATAGGCTGTGGTTATGCTTTCTTGAGGCATATAAAGGCCACCGAGTTGGAGGCAAGAGGCAGACTGCCTGAGCATGGCATTTCCCCTTCTAGTCCAGGCAGGACCGGCTCCAACCTGGAGGGGCCCAGCGCAAAATGAAAATGTGGGCTCCCTTGTAGGAAAATCACTGAGTTTCAAGATGGCAACAGCAGAGCTTGAAACCAGGCCCGGGGCCCTTCTGAGCGTGGGGCCCTGTGTGACTGCGCAGCTCACGTGGCCACCAAGCCAGCCCTGGGGGCCGTAAGACGGTGCCTTCCAAGCTGCCTCTTTGCTCCTCCTAGAGGTCCCGCAGCCTCCAGGCGTAATCCTGGCAAACGGAAGGAAGGAAACCAGCCTTCGTGGGCCCCTGCCTTGGACTGGGATCTAATGAGAACAGAGCCCTCTGCAGTAGGTCTGTTATTGGCCCCATATTACAGATGAGGAAACTGAGGCACAGAAGGGCAGGGTCTGGTGCAAAGGTCACACAGTTGGGTGGTGGTTGAAACCCAGGTCTTTGGGAAAGTGCACCCCAGAATCTGGAGCGTATCACCCCACTAACACATTCCTTCAAGAACAAAAGACACCCGCCCCCCCCCCCCAACCAGAGGCGGCCCCGGATGTGGTCTAACCCATCTAAGGGAAGCCAGGTCAGCTGGATTTTCAGTCCCAGGCCCCCAGGGCACCACCCTCTCACTGCACCCCACTTCTTCCAGCAGCAAGCCCTGTCTCCCCTGCAGGACAGGGTCTGGCCTCCTCCAACTTAGCCGCCCCGGGGCTGAGGGCCAAGAGTTAACACTGGAAGAGAGAGCTCCGGAGAGTGTGAGCTCGAAAGGACATGTCAAATCAATCATATTTAAACAAAAGCCTCTCCCGCCCAAGGGCCCTTTTAAAAGCTGCTTATTTAATTAAAAGTCCCATTTTCCATATTTATGGCCCTTATTCAGTTAAATATTAACCGCTGGGGCCAGGGCCGGTGTGTGCTTTGAAGGGCCGTGCGCGGGGAGGTTCATTACCGCGGCCCGGGTTTGTCAGCGGCGGCGCGGGCGGCGGATCGATGCGCGCCTCGCCCTGGACAAACACCCGCGCGGCGCCCCCCCGCTCGCCCCCGCCCCGCGCCCCGCTCGCCGCCCCCGCGCCCCGCTCGCCGCCCCCGCGCGGCCCTGCCACCCGCGCGCCGTCCCGGCTTCTGCACGCGGGCTCGCCTTCTTAGGCCGAGGGCGAGCCCTGCGCAGACGGCGCGCGCTGCCTCCTCCAGGGAGCCTCGGCCCCTCCAGGTCCAGGCTGGGGGGGCGCAGCGCAAGTCGAAAGGCTGCTGGCACGGTAGCCCGGCGCTGCCACCGCGTGTGTCGCCGGCTGAGTGGCCTGGCCCAGGGCGGCCGAGGTGCCAGGCTGGGGTGGGGTGGGGTGAGAAGGCCACAGGGACCCACCCTTGCCCTCCCCGGCCCTCAGGGAAACGGGGCAGAAAGCGGGGAGAGCTGGCACCTGCTAAGGGTTTGCTCCAAAAGGCTCCAGGATAGGGCGTCGCGGTTTCCGGGACTCCTTAGAGGTGACGCCGCCTGGCCCCAGGCAGCCGTTAGAAAGGAAGGCGCGGGACGAGAGCGGCGTCTGGCCAGCGTGGGTGTCCATGGCTGCGAAGGAAGGGTAATCCCAGGCAGGGGAACCCTCCCGGCGCTTCCTGCCACTCTGCCTGCTGTCCAGATATTGACTCACTGAATCCTCTCTCCCCCGGTCTGTGACCATTTTGGTCGCTGTTTTACAGAGGGGGAAACTGAGGCCCCGGGAGGGTAAGTAAGGAGCCCAGGGCTGACGGGGGTCACCTGACTCCAGAGTCTGGGACCCTGGTTGCCCTATGGCAAGCTGTGTGACTTCCCGCAAGGTCTCGAGCCCCCTCCCCCCCGAGCCTCAGTTTCCCTCTCTGTGAAGTGGGGGAGGAGGGGCTGGCCTGGAAGATTCCCAGGGCCGTTTTGGATCCAGGTTTTTGTGTCGCTCTAGGCAGACCCTCATCCTTGTGTTCCCAGGAGATGCAGGCTGGCCTGAGCCCCGGGGACTCGCAGCCCCCTCCCCACCCCAGCCCGGCCTGTGCCTGCTCCAGCACCCACGGCTCCTCTGCCCCAGTGTCACCCGTGGCTCGCCAAGCTCCAGTCCCACCCCACACCATGACCCTCCGGATGTCAGGGGCGAAGGTCCAAGATTAGGGCTTGCTCCACCCCCACCACAGGAAATAGCACAGTGAAGGGAACAGGTGGGCTCTGGGGCCACAGGGTCTCAGGTTCAAATCCCTCCTGTAAAGTCACTGGCTCTGTGACTTGACCTCTCTGAGCCTCCGATTCTACAAAATGGAGCTGGTAATAGGACCTCCTCAGGGTGGTGGCCTGGGGACACAGTCCTTGCACGGGCTTAGCCGTGCCTGGCACACGGTGGACCTCAGGGCCATTCCTGCAGAGGGGCCGGCCTCTGCCTCCACAGAGCCGCCTCTCCCGGAGGCAGTGGGCCCCCAGGCCCCACCCTGACACTTGACCAGTCTCCTGGATGACCCGGCAGGGGGGGCGATTCGGCTGCCATCGCCACCCCTGGCGCCCCCGTGACCTCAGACCTTGAACATGCCGCCGAGTCTCTCGGGGCCTCGGTTTACCCATCTGCGTGGCACGAGGGCGTTGTTGGTTTGGGCAAAGCTCTCTGGGCCGCTGGCAGGGCTGCTGCGCGTGGAGATTTGCGCGTGACTGAAAATCAGGCAGCACCATCTGAGGACCGGAGCGGGCGCCGCGACCCCAGGAGCTGATTGTTCAGTGCCAAAGGTCAGGCGGGGGGAGGCATCACCTGAACCCCCCCATCACACGCGGGGCGCACGCGGGGCGCACGCCACGCCACCCCTTTGGCCCCAGGCTCTAGCCCTCGCTTAGGTCCTATTAGGAACTCGGTTTCTCCCACCGCTACCCCCTCCCCCAAATGAAAAAAAAAATTCTGAGAGGCCAGATTAGAACTTCACACACGCATCGCCGGGAAAAATCTATGTCTCATTTTCATATCTAGCAAAATAAAATGACACCAGAGCACTCCAGCAAACCCCTGGGGGGGGGGGCATGTCTGCCGGAGAGGAGGCGTGGGGCGGGGGAGCCACCTTCCCAAAGGGGAGAGGCCCCGGGCCTGGCGCGAGGCTGGGGGCTGGAATCCATAAGGCCGTTTTCTCCCGGGGTGGGGGGGAGGGGGGAAGGTTGGGGGTCCTGGGAAGAGTTTGGGGGGTTGAATGGAGGGGAGAGCGCGAGGAATACAATCCCGAGGACGGTGGTGTGAGTGAGGAAGCGGGCGACAGAGAGGGAGAGACACCAGGTTATCAGAGAAGTGTGAAGACAATAATACAATCTGACATTTCTGAAACAAGACCCCCTGGTTGCCATGGCAACGTCTCATGTGGGAGCAGCTCCCAGGAGACGGCTCCGAGATGTACTATAAATGATGTTTGATTAGAATTTAAATCATTTAGGCAGAGAGAAGATAGGCCTTTTGTCAGCAAGGGGACCTGGGGGTGGGGAGGGGGGCCGGGGGCCGCGCGGGGGAGGGGGCTCGGCCGGGCTCGGGGCTCCCGCGGCGCCAGCCGGGCGCGGGGAGCGGGGTTGGAGGTCAGCCGGGGGGTTGATTACTTTCGCCCTCGGCTTCATTCCCGTTTACAGTAACCTTTCCGTGGTGGCCCGGTGGCCGCGGGGACTGAGGGCAGGAGAGGAGAGGCCTGGGGGGACGGGGCGCGCGAGGGGAGGAAAGTGAGAGTGACAGAGACAGAGGGAGATGCCGCAAGAGCAGAGGGAGAGAGAAACCAGGGGAGACAGGGGCAGGGAGAGATGGGGAGAGAGAGATGGGGCACAGAGAGGAAAAGGAAGAGACAGCGACGGAGAGCGTGAGGTAGAGAAGTGGGAAGATGGGGGAGAGGGACACACAGGCGACCTAAAGGGTCAGAAAGAGACGGGCGCAGGGGTGAAGATGGGAGAGCGACAAAGACGGGAGAGCGCGGGGGCGGAAAGACGGCCGAGAGGAAAGCGAGAAAGAGAAACAAAGTCAGGGACCTTGCTGAAAGACATACAGACCAAAGCACAGAGAGAAACAGAGAGGCGGAGGAGGAGGGAGAAAGAGGACCCTGGACTCACACCCCAAAGCTTCCCCAGCCCCTGAAACTCGCCTGCGCTCCGCTAAAGCTCTGCCTCCGTCTCCCACGCTGGTTCCAGCCATGGGCCTGGGACTCCCGGGCGAGCAGCAGTGTCCGTGGAGAGAGCCACCAGGTGCCTGTCCTACGGAAAAGGGGCCAAGAGGACCCGCCCCTGAAGTCTTGGGCAAACCCCTGGCCCACTCTGAGCCTCAGGTTCCCTCTCTATAAAGTGAGAAGTCCGAGTCAGATCAGCAGGTGGGCAGTAAGTTCTGCCTACCCCATTGTTTTTACTTTTAGCTGCATTAGTTGACAGCATTTAAAAAACTGGGATACTTCACATAAACATTTGGGTTTCGGGGTTCTTAAAAAAAAAAAAAAAAAGGAGAATCTGTCTGTGCTGGGCCTGCTTGTCTGCCTGGCAACCATCTGCTAGAAGTGAATAGCTGTCATCTCTTTCAGATGGCGCATGAGGCCTCCAGTTGGCCACAGTCCCCACTGCTCCCTGTTGTCTTCCACCCAGCCGTACTTCACTCACTCAGGCTTCCTGCCCGGCCACTGTGGACATGTGAACTTTCAAGCTCTTCACATAACCTCCAGGACCCTAACGTATGGTGTGTGGCCCCCACCCCTCAGTTGTCATGGTTTGGGGCACCCAGGATTAGAGGTTTGTGGGCAAGCCTAGGGACAGAACAATCTACACAGCCGTCCTCATACACACAGCAGGTACTTGATAAGTGTTTCACACAAAAGGAAAAGCGAAAATGCAGCTGATCCGGGCGACAATTCTGGGAAGCGTGATTGTGCCAGCTAGTTGAGAAAGTGGGTATTGAGGATGAAAGTGATCCATCTGGAGGATCCCAGGGCTTGGATGGGAGGCCATGTGTAAGGAAGGAAGCGGCAGCTTGCCAAGTGGTAGCCCAGCAGCTCCCTCTCCCGGTACCCTCGTCACGCCTGTTGGGTCGTACGTTGCTTCTGTATTTGTGTAAGCGTTTGGCTTCTGCTGCAGGGGACAGTGACCTCCAGGTGGACAGAGATGATGTCTGCTCGGTCAGTGCAGTAGCCCCAGTGCCTGGCATGTAGTAGGTGCTCAGAAAACTCAGTGAATAAATGAATGAGTTCTATTTCCTCACGTGTTCCTTACCTTTCCCATTTTTGTCCTGTGTATTTTGAAGCTATCTGAGCCCAGGCCTCATGCAGGATGACTAAGTTGAAGCAGTGAGGTTTTGTGTGTTACCCGATTAAAAGGGCACCTCCTCATAAAGGGGTGGCAGTGATGTGTACCCTGGGTAAGTCACTTACTGTCTCTAAGCTTCAATTTCCTCTACCTTTAAAGCAGAGCTAAAACCGATGTTGTGGAAATGTTCAGAAGTGACTTTGCAACAGTGTGTGGCACACAGGAGGTACTCAATAAATGCACACATTTTTATTATTATTGCTACTATCAGTAATGAGAAGCCTCAAAGGAGGAGGCAAATCTTGGGGGTGGTGAAGAGATAGGGAAGAATTTAGAATACTTTAGGCAGCATTTCCCTTAGACAGAGTTGTTTGCTCAAAAGCACTTTCCTTTCCTGATTTTAGAGGCGTCTGAAGCTTCATCATTGAAGGGGATGGTGGCTTCATATTTATAAAGTAACCGCTGGTGGCCACGAAACCTCTTGACCCTGCCACCTCCAATTACATTGGTAATGCCTGCCTGGAACCCTGAGTTGGGAAGGCTTTTAGAGGCCATGCCTGGACTTAGAGAGAAAGAATGCATTGGTTAATTAGTGATCGATTAGTGATGTCTGCCATGGACATGGACACAGCATGAGAAGCGCTTGTTTGCCATCCATGGGTGGGATGTTTCTAGGTCCAGAGGAAAGACTGGCTCCCTTCCCTTTCTGAGTGCTGTTTTTACCAGATAATTTTCCTATTGGGAAGTTAGGAAGCTGTATTGGTCAGACTGTGATAAGGAGTGGTGCACCGGAGGGATGACTGGTGGGAGAGCCAAGGAGCGAGCTGAGCCAATGCTGCGGGAGGTGGGAAGAGATCATCTGTTCATTTATGAGAATCAGTGGGTCATTCACCACTCAGTGAATGAGCTGTACACCAGAGGGGTCCCTCAGATGAACCCCCATTTGGAGAGAGGGCCTTGGGAGTCCAAGAGATTTGCATAAGGTCCTTTAGATTTGAGCGGTGGCGGAAAAAAGATATTACATGAGACACTCTCACGCTGTGCCTGGCATGTGGGGGCACTCACACAGCTGCTGCAGTGCCCCATGTCACGTCCCCTTGGCCTGCCTCGATGGCACCGTGCACAGAATGCAGCCCCTGCACAATTAGGGCTGTGGCCCGTACGAGCTTCCTAGAGCTGCTGCAACAAACGACCACAAACTTTGCAGCTCAAAGCAACACACACTTGTTATCTTCCAGTTCTGGAGGTCAGAAGTCCAGCATGGGTGTCACTGGGCTAAATCAAGAGTGTGTTTCCTGTGGGGGCTCTAGGGCAGAAGTGTTCTCTTGCCTTTTCTTCCCCTAGAGGCTGCCCACAGCCCTCAGCTCGTGGCCCCTTCCTCAGTCTTCCGCCACCAGACTGCGTCTTCTCATGCTGTCTTCTTTCTACTTCTCCCTCTTCTGCTCCTACGGACCTTTGGACACTGGGCCCACCCAGATTGTCCAGGAGAATCTCCCTATTTTAAGATCAGCAACTTAACTTCCCTTTGCCATATATCCTAAATACTCAGAGGGGCCCGGGATAAGGACAAGGACCCCCGAGGGGACCATTACTCCGGCTTCCTTAGCACCCACCCGCAGGAAGGGACAGGAGCCAGTGGCTAAAGCTGCAGCCTCCTGGTCCTCAGGGAGCCCATTCCGGAAGGCACTGCCCACGCTCCTCAGGAGGTCCCGGGAAAACCGCGTCCCCGCCGCCTGCCGTAGCCACCTCAGGAGGGCACCTTGTGTTGACTCCTCCCCTGCCTCACTCTCCCTCGTCCTTCACCCCTGCTTCCTGAGACCAGCGGCCGGAGAGGCCATCTGCCCCCAAGCCTGTTCCACGCTCTGCTCGAGGGGAGCCGAGCTCAGTAAAGGCGAGCTATGACAGCGGTTGAGCTGGGCGTGACGGACACGGAACTCGAAGTGGCTGGTGCGGAAACCGTTGGTTTTCTCATTGACGGAAAAGTTCAGAGTTCTGATGTAGGGCTCAGGCGCAGCTGGAGGCAGTCCTCGGAGTGGTCGGGCCTTCGTCTCTTGGATCTCAGCTCTCCTCTCCTCTGTGTTGGCTCCGTCCTCGTAGGCCTGCCTGGGGTCCCTTGCACACCCCAGTTGCCGGGGGTGGGGTCAGCCCCATCAAGGCCCCCTGGCCTGAGAGGGAGCAAGCCGTGGGTCCCTGAAGAACAGCGGGGTGCTTCTCGCATAAGGGATGGAGGAAGACGCCTAGCCCTCCTCCACAGCTGGGATGATCGCGTGCTGTGGGCGTCAGGCAGCCCTCTCCCGGGGATGGGAGGCGCGGAGCTGGCCGGCAGGTGGGAGCCTGGAGCTGGGAGGGAAGGAAGCCCAGGCACGGCGCCAGGTGCTGGGCCCTCCCGGCCGGGCGGCAGGGGTTCTCGGCATCAGAAATCTGCAGCCTGAGAACTTGTCTGTGTTTTTGCAATTTCTATTTTCTTCCACAAAGCTGAGGGAAAGCCAAAAGGAAATAAAGTTCCTTTCAGAAATGCCAGCCTGTCCATGCCGTCCGCGGTATGAAATGGCACATGAAGAGAGAGAGCGCCTTTTTTGAGGCTTGGGGAGGGAGCAATGGGGGCAGGGGCTGGTGGTGGCTGGGAGAGGTACGGGAGGTCCCCATCCCCCCGCCCGGGAAGAGGCAAAGCGGGGGCGGGGGGTGGGGTTGTCTACACCAGCTGAGCCAGGGTTTGTCATTGATTCAGACCTGAATTCCAGCCCTGCCACTACCTAGAGGTGGCCTTTGGCAGGTTTTGTACTCTCTCCGTGCCCCAGTGTTCTCATCTGTGAAATAGCATGATAACGGTAGTCCTCCTATGCCTTTTCTGAAGATTACATGAAATGATACATTTGGAGACTTTTGCCCAATGTGCTTGGCACGTGGTGAGGACTCTAAAAATATTAGCTATTCTTACTGGGATTACCGTTATGCCTCTGATTCCTTCCATTTGTCCGCCATCGCGGTCATCTGTCACAAGAGAAACGGATTCCTAGCTTTCAATCAGAGTGTGGGAAATGCCACGGGCACAGAGGCCTGGTATTGGTTTCTTGTTGCTGCTATAACAAATTACCACAAACTTGGTGGCTTAGAACAACACACATTTATTCCCTTAAAAGTCTGTAGCCGAGAAGCCCTGCAGTCAAGGTGTGGGCAGGCTGCGCTCCTCCCAGAGGCCCTGGGGGAGAGTCCGCTTCCCTACCTCTCCCAGCATCCAGAGGCTGCCCGCCCTCCTTGGCTGGTGGCCCCTTCCCCCACCTGCACGGCCAGCAGCTTCGCTTCCACTGTCCCATCTCCATCCCTGACTCTTGCTTTCTTGCCTCCCTCTTATAAGGATGCTTGTCACATCATTTGGCTCACCCAGATAATCCAGGGCCACCTCCTGATCTCAAGGTCCTTAACTCAATCACATCTGCGAAGCTCTGGCTGTGTGCGGTGGCATGTTCTCAGGTTTTGGGGATTAGGATGTGGACACCTGGGTCAGTATTTAGCTTACCCCATAAACTAATTTGGACAATAGGAAGATGCACACGCTAAGGGGGGTTGTCATCAGTCAGCTTTCACCGTGCAACAAACCACCTGACGGTTCAGGACTTGAAACAGCAGCCGGTTCTTGAGCGCACGACTCAGGGTCGGCTCGGCGGGTCTTGGGGTTCGGGCAGGCTCGGCTGGTCTTGGCCGGGCCTCCTTGCACGTCTGCAGGCTGCTGGCAGGTTGGAGGGTAGCTGGGGAATCCGGGCCTCTCTCGCGTGCCTGGTGGTTGGGACTGGCTGTCAGCGGGGCTAGAGGGATGGGAAAATAGACTGCACCTCTTGTGGCCATTTCTGCCATCTGCCATTTCAGCCAGACGTCACCCCATTTCATCCTCCTCATAACCCTTGGCAATAAGCACGATTTTGGTTCCCAATTTATAGATGAAATTATTGGAGCTCAGAGGGGTACAGTCACTTGCCCAAGGTCACACAGCTAGGGAGTGGCAGGGGTGAGAATTAGCCCAAGGCCATGGGCTACCTCCACCCTCCTTCCTGGCCCTTTTCAGAGATGTGCATTGCGGCATGGCTGACCGCATCTGGGTGATGGCTGAAGCTACTGTCCAGAGGGACGCTTGCTTGCACACAGTGGGACTCACGATCTTGGTGCCCAAACACGGAACTCACCCGCTCTGCGCTGACCCCGCCCCAGCCGCCCAGGGCCTGGCTCCAGGGAGGCTGGGTGGGCCCCAGCTCCACGTGGCTCACCCCTTCCGTTCGTTAGGGTTTCTTCTCAAATGACCCCCCTCAGAGGGGCCTTGGGCCACTCCGTGTAAAACAGCAGCCCTCATCGTTCCCCTCTATCCCCTTTCCCGTCTTTTCCTCCGTGGCACGTCACCTGGCAGACATCATCCTGTGCGGTGGCCTATTTATTTCTCTACCACCTGCCTGCTCCCGTGGCCTGTCCGCTCCCCTGGGGCAGGAATTCTGTTTCTACCTCATTCACCGCTGAGCCGCCACGTCCAGGACATGCCCACTTCGTACTGGCAGATGCACGCGTGCACCTGTGAGTGGCGGGAGCCCCTGGCCCCTCCCTCAGGGGGGGGGGTTGTGAGCGGAAGAGGCCAGGTGGGGGCTGGGGGCTGAGAGCGGTCCCCTGGCCCAGCCGACCTCACAGGGATTCCACGTGGTTTGGGGCAGGGACGGGGGTACAGCATCCAGCTCTGCAGAGTCGCCTGTGTCGGTGCCTCTTCTCATGAGAGACCCCCTCCCCTTGCTCCCCCTCCCCTTCGACTTTCCTTGTCCCATCAGGCTGCCCACGGCTAGCTAAGCAGGCTCTGCTCTGTTTCTCACGTGGTCCCTAAAATGGCTTGCCCAGGCCTGCAGGTGAAGATGGCAGAGGTGGTCAGGCTGAGCTGGCCCTGACCTTGAAGAGAGAAGGGGAGGGCAGGAAAGTGGCCCCAGGCCTTCTCTGGGGGATGGAAGGGCCAGTCCCATCTGCGAGGAGGTGGTCGGCCGGCGGGGGGCTGCAGTGACTGGAGAAAGGCAGAACAAGGCTTGCACCAGGGCTCTGCACACCCCCCCAGGCATTCAGCCTCAGGGGAGTTGGTTAAATGCTCTGTGCCTCAGTTTCCCCATCTGCAAAATGGGGTTAGGGCCCCCAAACTCACCAGTGAGACAACAAGCATCACCGCTGGCAGGTTCCAATGCCTCAGGGCCCAGAAAGGTCCCTCAAAGGGGCCGTGGGGGGAGCAGCGGCAGAGCCAAGCCCCACACAGGGGCAGTTGCCGTGTGGGAAGGGGGGCCCAGCGGCCGGGGGAGCTCACACCTCTCCAGAGATGCCAGAGACCCAGACTGTGCTTAAAGGTGAAATTTCCCAGTTTTCAAACACGGCAACACATTCAGACCAAAAACACCATCACCGACGAAGGAAACAAATAAAAATCTGTCCTTCAGCAAGTTGGGAGCCTGCTCCAGCCCAGTGCCTTCACTGGACAGAGAAGAAGCTGAGGCCCAGGACCTCCAGTGAGAACTGCCCGGTGAGGCCTGCTCACGTTGCTGGCCCAAAAACCCAGAGCCAAATACGGCGGGTGTCCTGAGCCACGAAGCATTGGGGTAACTTGTTACACAGCAGTAGTAACCGGGACACATTCCCAACTCCAACTAGGCAGAAGTTTCTCCTGGGACTTAATAAGCATGCTGATTCCTGGGCGTCACCCTGGACCTGTCTAAATCCGAATTTTCCATGGCTGTAATAGTCTTCATGAGAGGAGGGGAGGGGTGGGGAGGGGAAGGGAGGTGAGGGAGGGGAAAGGAGGTGAGGGAGGAGAAGGGAGGTGAGGGAGGGGAGAGAGGGGAGAGGCGGGAGGGGAGGGGCAGGGATGGGAGGGTGACTCAGATGCACAGCCAGATTTGAGACTTGTGACCCTGAAGAGTCGCCTCACTCTCTGAGCCTCCGTTTCTGCGTCTGTCATTTGGAGGCTAGAGCAGGATGTAGTGAGGACTCAACGAGGTGCTGTGGGTAAAAGCTTCGACAGAGCAGGGCACGGAGGAGGGAGTCGGGCCTGGCATTAAAGTTCTCCCTACTGTTGTTCCTGTGATGACACCATCTAGGGGATGGAACTGTGGCCCCAAAAAGACAAGTTCACGTCCTAAGCTCTGGTCTCTGTGAAGGGGACCTGATTTGGAAACTGGGTTTTTTACAAGTGAAATTAAGTCCTGGGTCTCCAGGTGGGATGATCTTAGATTTCGGCTGGGCCCTAAGTCATCCTAAGAGACGGAAGAGGAATAGAGAGAAGGAGGGCCCGTGGAGAGCGTGCGGAGGAGAGGCGGAGGCTGGAGAGGTCAGCCACAAGCCAGGCCCCTGGGCCCTCGAAGCTGGAGGCTGGAAAGGATCTTCCTCTGCAGCCTGCTGAGGGAGTTTGGCCCTGCCCCGCGCCCCCTTGATTTCAGACTTCCAGCGTCCGGAGCTGAGAGACTGCATTTCCGATGTTGTAAGCCAGCAAGTTTGTGGTCATTTGTTCCAGCAGCCACAGAAAACGAAGACACCCATCACCCAGCAGGCCCCGCCCTGGGCACTGGGAATGCCGAGACGGGACAGCCGCTCAGAGCTTTCCCGGACAGCAAGCTCCGTGCCGAGGCAGGGTTCTGGCGTGCGGTCCTGTGCAGAAGGGACACTGAGTCACACGGTGTCCGTAGGCGCCTGTGGCTTCCCCCAGCTCTAGAGAAGCCTTCCGGCAGGCACGTCTCTCGCCACCCTCCAGCGAGAACCAGGAGCCCCAACGTTTAATCCTAACGAGGTGGTCTCCCAGCCTGGCTCTTCGCCCCCTGACGCCGGTGTGAATGCAGGTGAGAATGTCAGGAACACGCTCATCTGCTTGCTCCGTATCTCCCGAGCGCCACCTCTGTGTGCCAGGAGCTGAGCCAGGCCCAGAGTCCCTGCCCTGGCAGAGCTCAGAGCCTGGTGAGGGAGACAGGCCGGCAAACCGACCACTACGAGGCAGTCGTTGAAGAGGCAGGGCAGTGCCTGATTTGAGGCTCTGGGCTCTGGAACCAACCCAGATCGGAATTCTGGTCCTGCCACTTCCTAGCTGTATGCCCTTGGGCAAGTGACTTAACCTTTCTGTGCTTCTGTGCCCTTTTCTCTGAGCCGGGGGGCAATAATCGCACCTCCTTCAATAGTTCTTCGTAGGCAAAGTGCTGAGTGCAGCGCCTGGCCCCAAGGAAGGATGAATCAAGGCTCTAGCCAGGTGATGGGGAAGAGTGTTCCAGGCAGGGAACAGCATGTGCAGAGGCCTGGAGGAAGAGCAAGAGGGCCTGTGTGGGCAGCAGGTGGCTCCGTTGGTCCAGAGCCCAGAGGACAGCAGGTTCTCGTCTGGGTCGTAGCCCAAGTTGAGAGGCTGGTCATCAGAAAGAAGCACATAAGGCAATTTCACCCCCAGTTTGCACAGGTCGGGGCTCCTCAGCCTTGGCACTGTTGGGGATCAGGTAATTCTCTGAGGTGGGGGGGCCATCCTGTGCACGGCAGGTGTCGTGGGTTGACTTGTGTCCCCCCAAAAGATACACTGAGGTCCCAGCTCCAGGGCCTGTGCACGGGCCTCTGTTGGGAGATGGTTGGCAGCAGTGGAGGAGGGCGGCCCTAAACCCAGTAGGACAGGTCACCTTAAGAAGGGGAGAGGGACACGGACCCCGGGGGAGAGCCCTGTGAAGACCGAGGGGAGCGAGCCGCGGGCGGTGCGTTCCCGAAGGCTCCCGCCCGGAGGGAAAGGAGTGCCGCCCTGCTCTGGGCTCTCTGGGCCCTCCCACGGTCTCTTCTAAACTAGGCGGGAGAAGGCAACGCCCCCATTTCACTCGAGGGAAAAGGTGAGGCCTAGAGGAGGCGCAGGCCTTGGAATCAGCAGGTCTGCTTTGCTGTGCGCTTCCAACCAGTTGCTTCCCTTCTCTGAGCCTGCTTCCTGGTCTGCAGCCTGAGGCGGCGGGTCACTGAGCAACTCGGCCGGGCCCTGGGCGCGGGCAGGCGGCAGACCCAGGCCTGCGCTGAGGAGCCTGTGCTCCAGCGAGCCATCATTTCAGAGAGGGGTGGGGCCCGTGGAGACGGTGGTGGGGACAGGGGTGCGGGTAGGAAGGCGGGAATAAGACGATGGGGACAGCGACGTTGGCACTGAGACCCCAGGCGTGAGAAGAAATGAATCATTCGAGGAGCTGGGGAGGAGCCCTGCTGCAGAGAGAACAGTGGATGCCCCTACGTGGGGGGGGGGCTAGCGGGGCGTGCTGCGGGACCCCCGACGCCCTGCGCGGCTGGAGCAGGCGAGCTGCTGGGGTGGAAGGGAGGGCAGAGGCGTCCCGGGGCCCCGGGCAGGGCTCTGACCAGCCCTCTGATTGACACACGAAGCCTCTAGAAGGCTCCAGCGGGACAAAGCCAGGGCGGGTTCCCTGGCGACGTGAAGACGGGCCCCCGTTTTTAGGGAAAGGGTCCTGCCCAGGTCGTGAAGCCACTTGCCCCTGGCTCTTCCTCCCACTCATCCCTCTGCAGCAGAGAAGGCAGAGGAGCAGGGATACTCAGAAGCAGCGTCGAATGCAGCAAGCGCCCCTCCAGGCAGCCCACAGGGGGGACAGGAGGGGAGGGAAATCAGCCCCCAGAGCAAAGCAGATGGCGCTTCGAGACCCCCAGCCTGCGGCCCGCCCCAGCTCCGCCACGTGACGCTGCAGTCACATGACCTCATCGACCTGCCCGTGGGGCGGAGCCTGAGTTAGTTTCCTTGGCGACTGAGATTCTGAGTTGGGGATGGGGGTGGGACAAAGGACAGGTGGAGGCCGGCCTGTAGCCTCCAGTGGTCTTTCCTCCCCCAACCTCCTGTAACTCCTCAAGCTTTTGTACCCCCCAAGCCTGGCGGTCCACAGGGACCTGCCCCCGAGCTGAGCAGGACCCGCGATTGGAGGAGCTCAGCCGCCACCCTCTGCCGGGGGCGGGGAGGGGGCTCCCGCGCTGGTTTTTCATCCTGGGAACCTGCACAACCCCTGGCTGGGCACCTGTATTTTGGGGGCTCCCTGCCCACCGGCTCCTCGTCCTGCCGCTACTCCCCCGGTTCAGCCCCCAGTGCAGCTGCTTCACTCTCCTCCCCGGAGAGGCCTGCCCCTTCCACACGCAGGAGGAGAGTGAGGGACGAGAACGGCAGGGAGGGCGGCGGGATGCGGAAGGGGGCAGGGGCTTCACCCAGGGTCCCTGTCGCGCCAAGGGCCAGGCCCCGACTCCTGGACTCGGCCTTCTGGGCTCTCTCGTGTCCCCAAGGGCCCCTGCTCTAGCTGCTGCCGCCCTTGCACCCCAGCCCCCGGGCCCCCGGCCTCCAGCCCACAAGCCCAGTGCAGCCCACCGACGGCTTTCTTTGGCTTTTACGGGACACACTGGGGTTGGGTGCCATGCTGAAAACACCGTATTTTAACATCCTGACTTCCTGGTCTCTGCTCCCTGTGGCGTGGCCAGCAGCCCGGAGCTGTGCGGCCTCTTCTGAGCCAAGCTCTGCGTCCCCAGAACCGCAGCAGCTCCTGTCCGAAGGTCCCCAGGCTGCCGGGGCCCCCATGGTCCCTTCCCAAGGGACAACCAGCCATCCCTTCCATGGGACCCCTCCAAGGTCGGGGGGGGGGTGGGCACAAGGTGGTCTGGGACACCTACACAAGTGCAGACGAGACCTGGTGGGTGCAGAAGGAAGCCAGGGGCTGAGACGAGGGTGAGGCAGCAGCGCCAGGCGCCACGCTTTTTTTTTTTTTTCCTGCGCCACGCTTTAGAGATGACAAAAAGCTCAGTAATCCAGACAGATGACATTTTAATGCAGTATTTTTTTTTTTTTTTTAGATTTTTATTTATTTATTTAATTTCCCCCCCTCCCCTGGTTGTCCGTTCTTGGTGTCTATTTGCTGCGTCTTGTTTCTTTGTCCGCTTCTGTTGTCGTCAGCGGCACGGGAAGTGTGGGCGGCGCCATTCCTGGGCAGGCTGCTCTTTCTTTTCACGCTGGGCGGCTTTCCTCACGGGCGCACTCCTTGCGTGTGGGGCTCCCGCACGCGGGGGACACCCTTGCGTGGCACGGCACTCCTTGCGCGCATCAGCACTGCGCATGGCCAGCTCCACACGGGTCAAGGAGGCCCGGGGTTTGAACCGCGGACCTCCCATGTGGTAGACGGACGCCCTAACCACTGGGCCAAAGTCCGTTTCCAGTATTTTTTTTTAAGATTTATTTTTTATTTATTCCCCCTCCCCCCGCCGTTGTCTGCTCTCTGTGTCCTTTCGCTGTGTATTCTTGTGTCTGTTTGTATTCTTGTCAGTGGCTCCGGAATCTGTGTCTCTTTTTTGTTGCGTCATCTTGCTGGTCAGCTCTTCGTGTGTGCAGTGCCACTCTTGGGCAGGCTGCACTTTCTTTCGCGCTGGGCGGCTCTCCTTACAGGGTGCACTCCTTGCATGTGGGGCTCCCCTACGCGGGGGACACCCCTGCGTAGCAGGGCACTCCTTGCGCGCATGAGCACTGCGCATGGGCCAGCTCCACACGGGTCAAGGAGGCCCGGGGTTTGAACCGCGGACCTCCCATGTGGTAGGCGGATGCTCTATCCATTGAGTCAAGTCCGCTTCCCTTAATGCAGAATTTTTAAAAAATCAAAATTAATGCAAAATAATCCATGATGAACAAAATATCAAAAACTTAAATAAAGACAGGCTCCCACTCCACCCTCGCACGACTCAGCCTCCCTCGCCTTGTCCTAAACCCAGGCCCGTCCGGGATGAGGCCGTGGGCCAGGGGCCTGCCCTCTCTCCCTGTGCCACCCCTCTGGGCGCAGAGGCACGTAGGGCCCAAGGACTCTAAACTCAGCCCCCACCTTCCAGCCTGTTACCGCAGTACATTTGTCCAGGCGGGAGAGTAGCACGTCTTTAATTTAAGAGTCTATTAACTCGATTTATAGCTTAAAAATTTAGACATGTGGCGTGTGGGCCCCCATCGGTCCTCTCGTCCCCGGGCCTGCCAAGGCCAGCGGCCAGTCCACCCTCTTCGGAGCCAGGCCCGCCCATGCCAGGTGGAGGGTTACGGAAGGCAGCGGGGACCAGCACCTGCCCTGGAGATGCTCACGGGCTAGCAAAGAGAGGCAGAAACCTGGTCAGAGGGGCAAGTGCTGGGAGAGGAGGGGTGGTAGGAATGGGGGAATGAATGAAGGGGAGGGGAGAGATAAGGGAAGGAAGAGGAGGAAAAGGCATGCCAGTCAGGGCATGCCCGAGCCAAGTCTTGGATGGGCCAGCGTGCACGCTTTGCCCGAGCAGGACCGCCTGATGGAGTGGGCCGTCCACGAGGCGGGAATGCCCGGCGGAGCCGCCCGGCCCCACGGGCTGTGTTTTCTTAGGTGGCTACAGCACCTAGGACATAGATCACTTTCCAATACGCCCCAACACTAGACTGTGAGCCTCTTCAGGACAGGCAAGTGGTGTGCTTTAATTATTCCAGGGCGAGCTTTGGGCTGAAATGAATGGAAGCTGCATTCATCGCTGATGATATATTAAGTGCCAACTCAGCGCCAAGCCCAGGCTAAGCAGTTTATATCCATTATCTCTTTAAATCCCCACTGCCAAGGTAGGTACTATTATTTGCAGACAAAAACAAGCTCCCCGAGGATGACCGCCTGGAGGTAACTGAAACACAAGCCAGCGTGTCCTAGTAAACGCAGTTCGCACGTCTGCAGCACTGAGCCCCGGCCAGGTCCCCGTCTACTGCGTACGTGTCCACTCATTTCAACCTCACAGTAACCCGATGAAGGAGTTATTACTGTCCCCATTTTACAGATGGGGAAACGGAAGTAAAAAGACTCTAAGTGCTTGCCCAACGTGGTGCTGGAATTTGCACCCAGGCAGTGCCATTCTAGACTACGTTGCCGGGCACCAAGCAGAGCCTTTTACCTATTTAATCCTCACACCCCCTCCAGGGGACACAGATGACAGCGGCATACTGAGGGACACGTGCGCTGCGCTGCCCTCGGTTCTCAGCTGTGGTTTTGAACCCACCCACCTGTGACACCCCGAGCGCACGGATCATGCCTAATGGCTCCTCATGCCCCCAGTGCATCGTCCTGTACCTGGCACACAGTAGGCACTCATGTTTCCAGAACTGACCTGCCACCCACATGCCCACCTGCCTGTGACCTGGCCCAGTGGCCCGGAGAGGCCCGAGCCCTCGAGAGCCCCTCCTCGGGGACCGCTGCAGCCGCAGCTCACTGCCCCTGGCCCCCCAGGGAGAGCAGAAGCCTCAGGGTTGCTCTTTTGCTGAATTTACACCCTGCCCCCACCCACCCCTTCCCTCCAGACCGAGGGGTGGGGCTGAGGAGGAGGTGGCTGCAGGACCCACTCCAGTGCCGCCCTGAGGGACCTATAGATCACCCGGTATAAATGGATCCACTCTGAGAAGTATCGAGCGAGGGCAGGTGGATGAGAGTGCAGCAGGCCGGCTCGTCCATCAGACTGCGGCCCAGGGCTGAGCGCTGTGCCGGGGCCCCACCCAGGGCCGTGCCTGAGCGGGTGGGTGGGGGCTGCCTAGCACGCAGAGACAGGATCTGACTGAGGGGGCGGCCCCTTGTGGCCCCCGCCGCCCCGGACCTAAGCGGGAGGGATGCTGGACGGATGGAGGGTGACAGCAGGGTGTCTACGGTTCTGACGGCACCTAGGGGAGCCTGGGCGGAGGTGGGTGGGGGCAGGAGACAGGGCACTGCCCTTGAGGGCACGTAGGGGTCCCAGGCGGATGATGGCGAAGAGACAGGCCCCGCCACGCAGGGCTGGGACTTGGACAGCGTGGAGCAGCGGGCTGGCCGGGTGGAGGTGTGGGGTTCGGGCAGTGGGAAGGTGGCTCAAAGGACGGGGTGAGAGCAGTGGAAGGGGCTGGGGCACCTGCAGGGGGAGGCCACAGACCCCGAAGCGCCGCACAGTCTCTCTCTCTCCCCCTCCCTCCCCTTTCCTCTCTCCCTCCCCCTCCCCCTCTCCCTCTCCACCCTCCTCATCTCTCTGTCTCACTCTCTTTTCCTCTATTCTCCGTTTCTCCTTGACTCTCTCTCTCTGTCTCTCTCTTCCCCTCCCTTCCCCTCTCCCTTTCTTCCTCCCCCTCCCCCTCCCCCTCCCTCTCTCCCTCTCCCCTCTCCCCCTCTCTTTCTCCACCCCCCTCCTCTGTCTCATTCTCTTTTTCTCTATTCTCCATTTCTCCTTGACTCTGTCTCTCTCTCTTCTTCCCTTCCTTTTCCTTCCTCCTCTGCTCTGTCCCCTTCTCCTCCCCTCCCCCTCCTGTTTCTGGGGCTCTCTCCTCCCACCCCTCCCCCACCCCCACGCTCAGGTGTGGCTGGCTGCCTTGCTCTGCTCTGTGGCCACAGACCATCCCTGGCATTTGCTGAGTGTGTGCCGTGCTCCCGACACTGCTCTAAGCTCTCTGCATATATTTGCATGCATTACACTGCCCAGTCCTCACACATCTCTGGAGGCAGGTAGCAGCTCTGGATCCTGGTCACTCTTCTTCAGGAGATGGGTTTGCATCTAGACCCAGGATGACCTTGTGTGGGTTTTCTAGAATCTGGGCATATTGTGGCTGCTGGAAGGAGTGATGATGGTGAGGAGGAGGAGGAGGAGAACAATTTATTGGCTATTTCCTCTGTGCTAAGTGCCTTATATGCATCGTCTCAAGTTATCTTCAGAGTAGGTATTATTATCCCCGCTTTGTAGATGAGGAAACTGAGGCTCAGAGGGGTTTGATGATTGGGTCAAGGTCATACAGGTGGGAAGACATGGATCTGGGCTGGAAACCAGTTCTCTCTGAGCCTCTAGAGGAAGGTCCCTGGGATGCTGGCTCAGGGCTGGCACTCTGGCCTACAAAACCATCCCTCCCTGGTGACCTGGCCTCAAAAGCCAACTCAGTTTCTATCTTAGTCTCTGTCTTGTTTCCAACTCCCTCTCCTCTCTCTGGCTCTGAAAGCCTCTCTCTCCTCTCCGTTCTCGCTGGCCTCTCAATCTCTCTCCTCTTCTCCTCCCTCTCTCTTTCCCCCTCTTAATCTCCAGTCTCCCACCCGCCCCCTCGCCCTCAGAATGTGGTCTATCTACAGTGGGGGTTCTTAGCCTTTTTTTGTTCCACGGACCCCTTCCTCAGTCCACACTATACTGTGTGTTATTGAATACATATATCGCCCCCACACGCCCACACATCCCACAAGAGTAGTGATTTTTGAATTTCAATTCAAGGTCAAGGACCCCTGGTGAAGAAGCCCCCACGGGCACCACCTGGTTCTCTCAATCTCCTTCCAGACCCAGAGGCTGACGCCCTCCCCCCAGCACAGAGTCATGTCCGCCAGCACCGCCACTTCCACCCTAAACCAACATTCATAAAAAACAAAAAGGTCTCATTCTTCGAAATCAAAATGGCTTGTGGGCATTTCGGGGAGTCAGACATTAAAAGAACATTTCTGAAATGGGTAACCATATAAAAGCAGGGTTGGCGAAATGCCTCCGTGAGCATGGATGCAGAGAGAAAACACACCGTTGCTGCCTCCCCGCTGAGCTCCCGGAAGAGCACCTGGGTAAGACGAGCCCCAAAGGCGAGAAGAGAGGTGGCAGGACCCACCCGTTGTATTGGCTTTGGTCTCTCACTGAGGAAGAATGCCGGAAAACTCATCGGCACCCAGCAAGGGCAGCTTTTTATCACAATGGCTGCTTTTGACTCAGGGCTGGCCACAAACGTAAGTAGCAAATGCAGTGTTAGAATACATCGATACCCGCTGCCCACCTATAATGTTCCTCTCTAATGAAATCCCCAACATGGAGCCTTAACAGGAGGCTGCCCAGTCAACATCCTTCTATTCTGACACCTGCCCTAATGGGAAGAGACGGTGGCAGCCATGTTGGTGTCATGTGGCCCTGGCTCCCAGGCTGATTGGACCAGGGGTGGTCACCTGACCCAGGATGGGCCAATCAGATCCCCTCTCCCTGGAGATTGGAATGGAGAATCTGATTTTTCCTTCAGTTTTCATTTTTTTATACTTTGTCACATAAAATCACTCTATTATTTTTAAGTTATGCAAGTACTACATGCTAACTGTAAAAAAAAAAAAAGTCAAGTAATTCATAAAACTAGAAAGAAAGCACTAAAATCCCCCTGAAATCCCACCGTCCTGGGTGTTAACAGTTCACATTGGGGTGGCCATCCTTTCAAGCATCTCTTGTGCATGTGCCTCATTTTACATAAATGGCCTCGTATCGTACTTTTTTTTTTCTTTTAGGCACGGGAGTAGAGAGTTTATTAAGAAATGAGAAAATGAGAAAAGTGCAAGGTCCGAGACCTGGGCCATGGGCGTGCTGCAGTGTGTGGCGCGTGAGGGGGGTAGGGGGGCGTTTGCTGCTCTGATTGTTGCCCCCTGTTGGTTTTAACCTGGAGTTCTCCCTCTTCCTCCTCTCTCCCTCCCTCTCTCCCCTACTTTTCTGCCTTCTTTTTGCTCAGCTCCCATTCCCCCAGCCTCACCCCAGACCTAAACCCAGCAACCAGTTCATAATCTGGTGTGCATCCTTCTGTGGTGGGCTGACTCATAGCCCCCCAAAAGACATCTGCACCCTAATCCCTGGAACCTAGGAAGGCCACCCTATGGCACAAGAGACTTGCAGCTGCAGTTAGGTTCAAGATCTTGAGGTGGGAGTTTGTCCCGCACTCCTGGGTGGCCTGATGTCATCACAAAGGTCCGTATAAGAGGGATGCAGGAGGAGTCTGCATGGGGAGACGGTGATGTGGAGGGTGGAGTGATGAGGCCAGGAGCCAACAGATGCCAAGGCAGCCTCTGGAAGAGACAACGAACAGATTCTCCGCAGAGCCTCCAGAAGGAACCAGCCCTGCTGCCTCCTTGCCTTTAGCCCCATGGGGCTGATTTTAGACATCTGACCTCCGGCACTGTAAGGGACTCTATCTGTGTTGTTTTCAGCCACCAAGTTGGTCGTCATTTATGTCCATTCCCACAGGAAGCTGCCATACAGATCTTGGCACTGGAAGGAAGGCGCTGCTGTTTAGTACCTGAAAATGTGGGAGTGGCTTTGCGATTGGGTAACAGGTAGCAGCTAGAAGAATTCTGAGACGCATGATGGAAAAGGTCTCGATTGCTATAAAGTGATTTTTGGTAGAAAGGTGGATGTTGAAGGAGCTGCTGGGAAGGGCTCAGAAGTGAGAGAAGAGCACGGTGTTGGAGCCGGGAGGAGCGTGATCTTCATACGGTGGCAGGAAGCTCAGTAGGATGACGTCCAGCTGTTCCGTGGAGAGCAGAACTTACAAACAATGGACTTGGATTTTTAGCTGAGGAGATTGCCAAAGTACTGAAGGCACAGCCTGGTTTCCTCTTTCTGCTTATGGTAAAATGCAAAAGGAAAGAGATACATTGAACTGATAAACATAAAGGAACCAGGACTTGATAATTTGGGAAATTACCAGCCTATACTGATTGCAAAAATGCTGAAATTAGGAAAGTCACTGTCAGGAAGGTGTACTCTGGAGAAGAGCAAGGGTGTGACTGGACAATGTTTCATTAGTGCCTCAAGAGGATCAAAAAGTCATCGTAGGGAAAACGGACTTTGGCCCAGTGGTTAGGGCGTCCGTCTACCATATGGGAGGTCCGCGGTTCAAACCCCGGGCCTCCTTGACCCGTGTGGAGCTGGCCATGCGCAGCGCTGATGCGCGCAAGGAGTGCCGTGCCACGCAAGGGTGTCCCCCGCGTGGGGGAGCCCCACGTGCAAGGAGTGCGCCCGTGAGGAAAGCCGCCCAGCGTGAAAAGAAAGAGCAGCCTGCCCAGGAATGGCGCCGCCCACACTTCCCGTGCCGCTGACGACAACAGAAGCGGACAAAGAAACAAGACGCAGCAAATAGACACAGAGAACAGACAACCAGGGGAGGGGGGGAAAGTAAATAAATAAATCTTTAAAAAAAAAAAAGTCATCGTAGAGGAACATATGTGGCTTGAACAGTTGAGCACCTACCTCCCACATGAGAAGTCCTAGGTTTGGTTCCCAGTGCCTCCTAAAGAAAAACAAATAGACAACAAGGAGGCAACAAGCAAACAACAATGAGCAAACAACAAGGAGCAAAACAACAAAAATAATGAGCAAAAACAATGAGCAAACAGATGAGGACGCTATCTCGGGGTGGGAAATGTTACAGTATTTGGTCACCTGGAGGGCTCTTTAAGGAGATTGGGTATGTGATTTGCTGATCCCCTCAGCCATCCCAGCAAAAGCCAGGCATAAATATGAAATTTTCCAGGAAATATCTGCGGAGGCATCTCTTGTCGAAAGGAATGAATCCCTGTGACATACATGGGGGACCCACAAGGTTTTTGAGAGCATTGTATCCACAGAAACACTGCCAGGTTGGACAGAAAAGGGCAGAGAAAGGTCAGAATGGAAGAAGGCTTTCAGGCTCCCAAATCC
This sequence comes from Dasypus novemcinctus, assembly GCF_030445035.2. NCBI lineage: Eukaryota > Metazoa > Chordata > Mammalia > Cingulata > Dasypodidae > Dasypus > Dasypus novemcinctus. Next base: position 23,388,418 of record NC_080691.1, on the reverse strand, counting down.
CTGCAGGCAGGAGACAGGCTGATAAAACAACTCAGCTTCAAGCATGTGCTGCCCTCCATGAGAAAGGAAGAATGACTCAGAGGGTGAACAGCCAAGGGCAGCAGAAGCAGGAATCAAATGCACCATCCATAGCTTGCCTTTGCCCCTATCACAGTAAGCTATTTTTCGCTAACCGAGGCTATGTCCACTCAGCAGCTGCAGGGTGGCGACCTTAAGCCGTAGGCAGCTCTTTTTATTATTATTATTTTTTCTACTGGAGGCTGGGAATTGAACCTGGGACCTTGTATGTGGGAAGCCAGTGCTCAACTACTGAGCCACATTGGCTTCCCTGAGTTAGTCTTATCATTTCTTGTGCTCGTTGTTTGTTTTTTTCAGGAGGTACTGGGGACCGAACCCAGGACCTCCTACATGGGAGGCAGGTGCTCAACTGCTTGAGCCACATCCACTCCCCATAGGCAGGTCTAAGGAGTGAAAACCAGCATGTGGAAGTCTGGAATGGGAGAGCAGTAAAGCAGGGAGGGAAGGGAAGAGCGAGGAAGACAGAGAAAGGGACTTGGCTCAGGGGACACTGACCAACTCCCCTTCCCTGCTACCAGAAGCTTGGGAGCCAGTTCTCCTTCTTGTCCTGGGGCTCTGCAGGTGCACTGTCCTCCTTGGTACCGCCTCTCCTCCAGGGTTCCTTTCCTGTAGAATTGTTGGGAAAAGGGATTTTGCTGCCAGCCTTCTAGGCATGCTAAGGCTAGAGCCATGGCTTCTGGGGCCATCAGCTTCTACCCTCCTCTCTCAGGAGAGCCCAGAGCCCCAGAAGACCTTTACCCTCTGCAGAACTGGCCCGGTGGAGCCTGATAAGGGGAAGGAGCCTCTCCCCCTCTACTCGCCCGCACTTGCCTTAGATTTCCTCCACATCAGTCACCCATGGGCGTCCAGTGAGGTAGGGTTTATCAAAGAGCTGTGTGACCTTGGGTGAAATACTTAACCTCCCTGAGTCTCAGCATCTTCATCTATGAAATGGAAATTATAATAGTGCCCTCCTTAAGGGGTTGTTGTGAAGGTAAATTAACAGATGAACAGATGTTTTAGAAGTGCTTAGCACAGTACGTGGCCCAGAGTAAGGGTTCAACAAATATTAGGTATACTAATACTTGGTAGTAGTCGACGTCATTGTCGTCACAGTGTTACACCAAGGAGTTGGTTACTCTCTCATTCACAGCTGTTGCCCTCATTCAGAGCTGCCAAAACAGTTCTGGCCAAAGGCTGAACATCATCTCATGTATGTATGTCCCCAAAACTGCTTAGAAAAATTGCACGCAGGACATTCTCAGACTTCTCCAGGTTACAGAAGTAAGACTAGGTAACAGGGCACGATTGTGACGTGGAATCTGCTCTTCCTGTCTGCACAGAGTCTTCCATTCCTTGCTTCTTTCAGATCAGTGGATCTGAAGCCATAGCTACAGACTAAAATCATGCTTTCTCAGGCATGTTCGCTGGAACGCTAATTCCCATAGATTCTGAACCCCTGGGGGTGGGACCCAGGCATCGGTCCCTTTAAAGCTGCCTTGGTCGGGTTGCCAGATAAAATACAGGATGTCCGGTTGAATTTGAAATTCAGACAGATAATGAATTATTTTGTCAAATAAGTATGTCCCAAATTGTGCATGGAACATCTATTTTTTTTTAAGACTTATTTTATTTATTTCTCCCCACCCCTTGTTTTTTACTTGCTGTGTCTGTTCGTCCTTCTTGTTTGTTTCAGAGGCACCAGAGGCCTAGCCTGGGACCTCTGATGTGGGAGGGAGGTGCCTAATTCCTTGAGCCACCTCTGCTCCCTGCTTTGTTGTTTCTCTCCTTATGTTTTTTCCTGCCTGCGCCTTTTGCTGTGTCATCTTGCTGCGTTAGCTTGCCGCGACTGTCTGTCGCGGCAGCTCGCTGTTTCCTTTTAGGAGACACTGGGAACCTCTGCTCCCTGCTTTCTTGGGTCTCTCATTATGTGTTTTCTTCTCGTGTCTTTTGTTGTGTCAGCTTGCCATGCCTGCCCGTCGCGCCAGCTCAGTCTTCTTTAGGAGGCACTGGGATCCGAACCAGTGACCTCCCATGTGGTAGGCACAGCCATGTCCACCTCCCTGGAACACACTTAAACTAAGAAAATTATTCACTGTTTATCGAAAATTGAAATTTAATGGAGCATCTTCTGTTTTCTTTGGCTCAATCTCTCAACCGTGTGCCTAAGGGATTCTGATGCCCCGTGATGATAATGAAGGCGGGAGGGGACGGTGTCCTTTCCAATGCAGTGCGAAGATCTGACCCCCACAGTAAACCGAGGGCTGGGACCCCCGACATCCGTGTGTGGTTGGGGTTGACTTCTTCTCAGCTCTTCTGGCAGTGCCCTGACCCTCTCAGAGACTCCCAGGAAGAGGGGGCCTGCCTCTGCCCCACGGATGAGCGGCCTTCCTGCAGCGGCCCTGCTGGCCCTCGCGTCCCTCTAAGTGCTAACACGAGGCCGTCAGGGTGCCGTCAGCACAGCCGCTAGCACAGATGTGGGAGTGGACTTAACTCCACCAGGCGAGGCACCCAGAGACACCCAACACCAAGGGTGGACGACACCAACGGCGCGGCCCCGGGGCGGCCGGCAGGGCCGCTTCCTGGGCTGCGTCTCTTAACCGTGCACGCCAGCGCGCCTTCGCTCCTCGCCAGCCGCGGAGCCGCCCCTCTGGCGCCGGTTAGAAATGAAGAGCCTCGGGCCTCAGCCCAGACTCCTGAATCACCCGAGTCCCGCGTCTCCGCGCCCGGCAGGTAACTCCCACCCGTCTCCAAGCCTCAGTTTCCCCAGCTGGAAAATCAGCCGGTAGAGCCCTTCGCCGCCCCTGCCTGGCGCTGTCGCACGTGTCGGGTGCGAGAACAGCCTGGAAGGTGCAAACCCGCAGGTGCCGTGTACACCACGGCACCCCCTTGTTCCCAGGGGGCGCAGCCTGCTAGGTGGTGCGCTGCCCCCCGCCCCCTCCCCGGTCACTCCTTCCCATGCCTCGTTTCCCTTCTCCCATTCCCAGTCCTAAGGAGCACCCCCTCGCACTGCTCCCTGCGTCCCCGGGTCCCAGGGCAGGCCCCCCGCCCGGTGCTCGTCTGGTTCCCTGGCCTGAAACAAGCCTTTGCACGTGTCTGCCCAAAGGAGGTCGGGTGGGGGGTGAGGGGGCCATTCCAGACAGGCTCAAGGCCCCCCGCGTGCAGTTTTGTCTTGCTGCAAGTGTGTTGTTTGATGCAGGCCTGATCAGACACCTCCCAGAGCTGGGGCCGCGGGTGCCGTTGCTCTCCGCGCAGAGCCTGGTGCGTCCCGCCCGGTCCTCCGCGGAGGCCTCCTGGGCGTCGTCCAGTTCGAGCTGGACCTCAGGGTCCCGCCTCTGCCGTCCCCCCCCTTCGCCAGCTCTGGAGGTTTTCAGAGGAGGGAGCTGAGGTCTATGAACGTTCTCGGCATGCTGGGCTGGGTGCTGGGTGCTTGACAAACTTCCTTAGGGGGTTACTGGGGAAAGAAAACAAAACACAGGGCGAATGCACTTTCTTCCACCGAAAATTCCATCCACTGGAGCTTTGCCCCCTGGACTGACAGCACCCACATCAAACCCGAGGACACCGTGCTTCGTGCCTGAGGGGAGATCAGACTAACAGAATCCACATCACCTGAGAACTTGCCAGAAGCTCAGGAGCTGGGGCACTGCCCTAGAGCTGCTGAATCAGAATCTGCATTTAAACCAGATCCCCAGGGGATCTGTGTCCACATCGAGGTTTCAGAAGAGCTGGATTCCAAACTTGTCTAGAAGTCGGGGTCCATGAAATATAGGGAAAAAATCCATGTTTCTGAATCAAAGAAAGGGAAGGTTTCATGTCACATGGGGAAATTGGGGCTCAGAGAGGCACAGTTACCTGCCGAAGGTCACACAGCCTGTGGGTGACAGAGGCAGAATTCTAACTCAAATCTCCAAGGGCCAGAAGCTTCAACGGAGGGACTTAGCGGTGGCAGCAGCCAAGGAAGAGCTGGGGGCGCTCCGCCCTCCACGCTGCCTCCTGATCTGCCCACTACACTGCACATTTCTCCCCCCTCAGCTGGAGGATATCGTCATCAGCGGTGATCAAATAGATGGGTTTTTTAATAGATGGTTTTTGATGTGAGCTGAAGGTATTTACCAAAGACCAGGGGTGTCTCCCTGTCACTTTGAGACAATGATCTTGTCCACCAGCACTGGCCTGGGTGTGACTATTCTGAGGTTTTTAAGAAGTTCCAAAGGGTTAACGCCGATGGCCTTGGTGGATCATTTTGTAATGGAAAGATGCGGGTGGCTACCTGTGTGGAGGCGCTCTCTGCTTACTCTTGAGGTTTCCTGCAAGTGTCACCCCCTCCGAGAAGCCTTCCCTGACCCCCTGACCACCTGAGCTTGGTTAGGCCCCCGCCCCTTTCCAGCACTCCCGGTGTGGCCCTTGTCCTTGGCGGAAATGGTCAGATTTCCCTGCTGGGACGTCAGCCCCGGGGGGGACAGGGATCCCGTCTGCACAGCTCCCGGCTGCATCCCCAGTGCCTGGAGAGGGTCTGGCGCACAGTGGGTGCTCAGTCAGTGTTTGCTGAATGAAGGAATGAATTCGTTGGGTGAATTGATGGGGGGGTCTAGATGGATGGGTGGGTGCGTGGCTTTTAGACAGCCAGAGGGTTTGAAGACTCACTTTCCTGTTCTAGGCTTGGCCCTCCGAAGGCCAGTCTCCAGTGAAAACCGCTTTAAGAAGTCATTCCCATCAGAACGGAAAGAAGGCGGGTCTCGTCCAAGAAGAAAATAGGAGAAAAAGGGTTTGCTCGGCAACGCTGGCTTGCCTCTGCTCTTCAAGCAGGTGAGGGTGTTTAGAAAATCAAAACGAAATAGCGATCGTCCCCTCACTTTCCCGGTCTTTGTTCCTCTCCTGTGGGAGGGTGGGTTCCCTATAATCTCTAAGTCCTTCCAGACTCTCCCGAGCTTGGGGGCTGCTCCCGGCTGCCAGCCCCCAGGCCCGCAGCCCTCGGCCACCAGGACGGTCCTGGCCCACGGGCGGCTTCGCGCGGAGTGGAGAAGGGCGCCCCTTCTCCGTGGGAGAGGGCTTGGGGGGCGGAACAGGGGCTGGGCCTCAGCGCCCAGGCGCCGCGTGCAGAGACCCACTGCCCACCCCCCCACACGTGGTGGCCCGTCTGACCCCAGCCCTGGCTGGTTCTGCCAGAGGCTCTGGGCGGCTGGTGGCTTTGCCTCCTCCCCCGTGTCCCAGTCTGGCCTCCTTCCGTTTATCTTCGGTCATTTTCTGAGCAGGTGGGGGAGAGCCTGCTTCCAGTTTCCCACGCTGCCTGCACCGGAACCTTTCAAAGGGCTCTCCCCGCCCGGCCAGGGGACCCCGCCCCTGTTCATTTGTGATGAGCTACTTAGTCTTTGGCAGTAAAAACTCCTGGCCATGTGGGCTCGGCCAGGTGGCGACCTGAGTAATGAGACGCAGCCCCTCCCCCGCCCCGGCGCAGTGTGGAGGGGGATGGAGGGCGGCAAGTTTCCCTGCTCACCTGAGAAATGCTCCCTGCTCACCTGAGGACTGTGGCCAGGAAGCCACGCCCAGCCCACCCTGGCGTGGACGCCGAGTCCTCTCCATCCTTCCTTTGTCCTTCAGCATCTTCCTTTGGAAAAGAGGCAGAGACTTGGATCTATTTTTTGTTTAAGTCTTAAAGCGACGGTTTGCTTCCCTTCTCTAGGACACCCTCTGCCGTCCCCAGGTTGACTCATCCTAATGGCTTTCGAGCACACCTGCTGCACAGACCGCAGGGAGGGACGGGAGGAAGGGAGAGGGGCTGGCACGCACAGCTCAGAGCGCCTCCCGTGCGCACGTCGCTTTCACATCCCTCGTCTCATTAAACCATCACCACAAGTCCCTGCCAGAGGTGACCTCATCCCTGCTTTTTACAGACAAGGAAACCAAGCCCAGAGAGGTGAAGCTGTTTGCCCCAGGTCACACAGCTAACATGTGGCCAAACGTTGGATCCCAAATCCCGGGCTCTCCCACCCACCCTGTCCCGCTGCCCCTTCTCCTGTGGGCACAGCTTGTCAGACCTCAGCCGGACCCTCACTGGCGACCACCAGCCACATCCCCTGGATCCCTCCCTAGACCTACTGAATCAGAATCTGCCCCAGAACAAGATCCCCGGGATCTGTGTGCACGTTCGAGGCTGAGCCCTGTCCTGGGGTCCCACCTGGGACCACCTGGGAGCCCAGGGCCCGTGGCTTCATTCTGTGTTCCAGGGGAGGACTTCCTGGGGCCACGGCAAATGCTAGAATTCCAAGGACTCAATTGCTGCTGACTGGAGACCGACCCTGCGCGGCTGCGGTGGAGGCGGCCTGCTTGGCCGCAGCCCGGGGGCGCGGGGGCCGCGCCTGGACGGCAGGCAGGGCCGTGCGCGTGGATGTGGCCGCGCTCTCGGCTGTCCAGCCAGTCCCGGCGCCGTGCGAGGCCTGGCGCCGGGCACAGATGTGGGAGCCTGCCGGGCGGGGACCCGAGTTCCGTGCTCGGTGCAGTGCCAGGCGCCTTGGAGGAGATCAATAAGCAATTAGGATTATTATTACCATTAATAATAAATGCTACACGCTCCGGACGAGGGAGCTGCGAGGAGGGGGTGCCCGCCTCGGAGCCCCGGCCTCGCGGGCGTCGGCAAGCCCGGCCCGGCGTCCTTCGGTTCGGCTCTGCGGTTTTGGAGCCTTTCCCCGCACGGGCGAGGGCGCGCGCCTTCTCCCAGCCTCCGCCCCTGGGGCTCCCTGGGAGGCGGGAGAGGGTGGGGGACTCCCAGGGAACGCAGCTGTTTCCGGGGTTGGATGGAAGTCGGGACATTCCTGGGGCTTGGTCGTCTATGGGGCTTTTGGATGGCTCAGCTGAGTTGATCCCTTGTCCCACCCAGCCCCGGCAGAGCTCATTGTTCTGTCCCCAATCCTTGTGCTTTGCACAGCCTCTAGGAGAGCGCTGCTCACGCCGCGTGTGCGTGACGGCAAGGTGGCATGGGTCTCCATGGTTAGGCCCCCAGGATCGCTAGCCAGACCCGGGTTCCAAGCCAGGCTTCACCACCAATGAGCTGTGTGTCCTCGGACAAGTCGCTTAACTTCTCTGGCCCACTCACTTGCCAAATGCAATAATAATAGTACCCATTGTGTGGGGCTCTTGAGAGGTCTGAAATGAGGGTGAAGTGCCTGCACGTGGTGAATGTTCAGTGTTCATTGTCCTACACTTGGCTGTGTCTTGTTCATCACTGAAACCCTGGTGGCCAGCACAGAGGAGAGGCTCTGTATATGTGGGTTAAACCAGTGGGAAGATGAATCGTCATAGCCAACACTGACTGCTCGCCCTGTGCGTCTCTTAACTCATCTTTGTGTGAATTCTTGAAGGTAAGGACTATTAGTAGTCCCAGTTCACAGATTCAGAAACCAGGTCAGGGAGATCAACTGGCTTGCCCAGTGTCAACGACTTAGGGAGAGATGGAGCCAGGATTTGAAGCAGCCAGTCTGAGAGCATGCTCTTAACTGCTGCCTCGCAAAGGAATTCCTGAAGGAAGGAAGGGTGGGCAAGAGGGAAGAGATCATTAGGTGGATAAAGAGTTAATGAATAAACCAATGGCTAGAAGAAAGAGTATAAACTTAGCAGAGTTACATGAAGATTAACATGAGTACAGGCACAGGACCTGGTACAGAGTACGTGCTCAGTAAACAACAGCAATGGCAACAATGACGATGAAGAGAGAACGGCTGGGTGATAAATGCGTCAATGATGGTGAGAGGGGACCAGCGGGCGGACACGTGGAGAATTTGACCAGACACAGCTCTCAGGAAGCTGGGAAGGGAGACAGATGCCTGGAATTCTATCCCCATTCCAAAGACGGGGTAACTTGAAGCACCTGGGGTTGACACCTCCTAAGGCCACCCTGCTGAGACTGGAGACAGGATTCAATTCCTGAAATCCCTCTGGGGCATAACCTCTGTCCTTGTGGGGTCCTTATAGCAGGAGAATGAGACTGTTCCAAAGAATTGAGGCAGAAGTAGTAGAAAAACACATGATTTTCAACTCAGCACCCTTTGTTGAGTGCTTACACTGCATGTGGCCTTGTGTGAGGGAGTTCCTACATGTTGGTCGACATTCAATCCACCCTGCCTTTGGCTTCTGGACCCGGGGGCCCTTCCGTGGGACAAGGCCTTGGTGAGTAGGAATTGACAGAATTCAGAGTGGCTGCCCTCAGAGGAGAAGAGGTTTGGGGTTGTATCGGTCAAGTGATGCTGCAGTAACAAGCAGCCCCCAAGTCTCAGTTCAGCAAAGGTTCATAGCTCGCTTGCGCTGCAGGTGCATGGCAGGGCTGTACTGCACGTTGTCATGACTTAGGGTCCCCGCTGATGGAGGGGCCACCATGTGGAACATCCCTGGTTCTCCTGGCAGGGGGGTGGGAAGGGCGAGAAATCACACACTGGCTTTTTAAGCCTTCCACCTGGCAGTGATACACACTTCCTGTTGCTCACCTTGCAGTGGCCAAAACAAGTCATATGGCCATGCTTAATGCCAAGGGAGTGGGGAGGGCAGATCCTTGTGTTCCCAGAAGGAAGAGAGAACCGGAAGACCAGTGTTCAGCACACAGGCCCACAGCGAGGAGGGGGCCTGTGGCTGGGCTGGTTGCTGTGTACACAATGAACCTTTGGGAGATGGCTGGTCAAGGCTACAAGTCATATAGGACCAGGTTAGGGCTCAGCCTGGGCTTGGGATTAGGGTTCAGTTTGGGACCAGGATGAAGGCTCCCTCTGTGACCAGTCAGGACTCAGGCCATGACTGGGATCAGGCCTCTGTCTGCATCAGTGGTCAAAGCTCCAGCTGAGACTGGGGTCATCAGGGTTTAATCTGTAACCAGAGTTGGGGCTGAGTCTCGGATTAGGATCAGGGTTCTGTGTGTGACCAGGGTCAAGACTCAGTCTTTGATTGGACTGAGGACTCAGGCTGTTACTGGGATCAGGGCTCAGGCTGTCACTAGGATCAGGGCTCGGGATGCGGCTGGGGTCAAGGTTCTGGCTGTGACCGGGTCAGAGCTCAGGCTGTGACCACGGTCGTGATTCTGTTTGGAGCACGAGTCAGAGCTTCCTCCGGGGCCAGGATGAGGACCCAGCCCTTGCCCGGGTTCAGGATACCCGACACCCTTCGGCACCCACTTCCTGGCACCCACTTACCTTCCGAGGGAGAGCCTCGCACCCCAGGGCCACTGACCTGAACATCAACTGCAGCCCCAGCCCCAGGCCCCAGGACCCCCTGCCCTACCTCCACGTCCCAGAATAAGCGTCCCCCAGCGGAGCGGAGCCTCCCTCCCTTGCCGGGCAGCCTGGGGCCAGCCGGGCGCGGGGACCGCGGGCCCCGGTGCCCGCCCGCCCTCCGCGCGCCCTCCCCTCCGCCGCCTCCCCTCCGCCGCCAGCTGCTGGCTCCGTCTGCTCAGCCCCTCTCCCTCTCCCCCTCTCTGCCTTAGAGACAGCTATAAGTCTCCCGTGAAATATATACAGTGTAAATATATAAAAAGCTTGTGCCTGCCTGCTGCTTATGTATTCATGAAATAGTAAATAAATTTTATGGGATAATTTGAAGGCTGCCAGGAAGCCGGGAGATGAAAACGAAGGCCTAATGAGATGGAGTATCGGGGCGGCACACTCGCCATCGATCTGCCGCCGCCCGGGCCCGCGCGGGGGCCCGTCCCGTCCCCTGTGGCCCGGGGCTTCGCTGACGAGCCGCTTTGGAGGGGCTTCTGGGGTCATAAACCACGGGGGCTGCCGCGGGGGAGGCCCGGGTGACGGGGGGGGGGGGGGGGGGGCGACAGCCGCCCTCCAGGAGGGGGAGGTCCTTTCCCAGCGCCCCCGGGGCCTCGCCATGCGACCTTGAACCGACGACGCGCCCTCTCGGTGCCTCAGTTTCTTCAGCGTGCGTAAGGAGGGCCCGGAGCCAGGAGGCGCCCAGGCTGGGGCAGGCGGCCGTGGCTCTCCGGTCGCCCCCTGCTCCTCTCCCCGGGGGTGCCGATGGCGGTGTGTGGCTCTCTCTTGCTTTCCTGCCTGTTGGAGTGGCAGCTGCTTCCGCCGCACGTCCGCGCCGCTGGGGCAGAGCTCTCCGTCCGCCCGGCCTCGTGTTCGGTAGCCCCCATGTCAGGCACAGAGGGGGCTCTCGGGGAATACCTGTCGACTGGGTGAACAGCGGAGTGAGTGGGCGAGTGAAAAAGCCAGCGCAGTGCCCAAGCCTGCTCCCGTCCCCACCTCCACTGCTGCCACCTCGGTCCGAGCGGCCGTCATCTCCCTCCTGGACTACGGCGGTCGCCTCCTCCGTGGTCTGTCTGCACCCACCCTGACACCCCGCGGCCACTCTCCCCACGGCCATCAGGCGCTTCCCGTTCAACCTAAGTCACCCCACGTCCATCCTCCACTCCCACCTCGTTCAGAGAAACAGCCGACGCTCCCCGCGGGGCCGGCCGAGCCTGCGTGGCCTGCTGCGGACCCCTCATGGCCTCCCCTCCCACTCCACGGCCTGCCCCTCACTCCGCTCCAACCACCCTGTTCTGGACGGCACCGCGCGCTCCCACCACAGGGCCTTTGCACTGGCTGTTCCCTCCACTCGGAGCATTCCTTCCCTGGTGTGTGTTTCCTAGAGCAGCCGTAACAAATGACCACAAACTGCGTGGTGTAAAGAGAAACGTACTCTCTTCCTTCCGGGTTCTGAAGTCCGGCAGGGCCATGCTAGCCTCCAAAGACTCAGGGAGGACCCTGCCCTGGCTCTCCTGGCTTCCGGCCATCCTTGGTGTTCCTCGGCCTGGAGAAGGGTCACTCCACCCTCTGCCTCGCCCCGGGCATCTCCTTCCAGGGACACCGGTCATTGGCTCTGGGGCCCAGGCTACGCCAGCCTGACGTCATCTTACCTTGATGACACCTGCAGAGGCCCTCTTCTCCACAAGGTCGCCTTCACAGGGACCCAGGGTTAGGACTTGAACGTATCTCTTCTGGGGGGACACAACTCACTACAGCTCAGCTTCCTCCTGCTAACTTCCTCTCCTCTTCAAGTCGTTGCTGAAATCCTATTCCCCTCTGAGGCCACCCTGGCCCCCTGACATGCACCCTCCTGGGCTCCCTGCCCCTTGGCCCGCTCCCACGCCCTTCCCCACCACCCACTGCCCTTGCTCTCTCATATGTGATGTCATTTTTTTAAGAGTATTTTTTTTAGTATTTTCACCTTTTTAAAAAAATTTCTTTCCCTTCCCCCCCCCCCCCCAGTTGTCTTCTCTCTGTGTCCATTCGCTGTGTGTTCCTTTGTGTCCGCTTGCATTCTTGTCAGTGGCACTGGGAATCTGTGTCTCTTTTTGCTGCGTTATCTTGCTGCATCAGCTCTCCGTGTGTGGCACCACTCCTGGGCAGGCTGCACTTTTCTTTTCGCACGGGCAGTTCTCCTTACAGGGCGCACTCCTTGCACATGGGGCTCCCCCTATGCGGGGGACACCCCTGCGTGGCAGGGCACTCCTTGCGCGCATCAGCACTGCGCATGGGCCAGCGCCACACAGGTCAGGGGGCCCTGGGTTTGAACCGCGGACCTCCCATGTGGTAGGCGGATGCTCTATCCGTTGAACCAAATGTACTTTCCTTGAGCCAAATCCACTTCCCTGATGTCATTTTATTTGCTAGTTTCCTGTCTCCCTCTGCCCTGGAGAATGTGAGCTCCACAAAGCAGGGCTTCTCATCTGGCTTGTTCCCTGCGGGGTCCCCAGCACAGTGCCTGGCACACAGTAGGTGTGCAGTAAATACTGTCTGCTTGAATGAATGCATATCTAAGGGTCCTTCCACAGCTGGCTCCCCGTGTTAATTTGCTAGTAGTCTTTTTCACCAAGAACCTTCTCGGAGTCAGGGCCTTGCCCTGGGCTGGGGAGTGTTTGACGGGTGGGGTAGGGTGGGGGTGGGCTGTGACCTGGGAGAGGTGGGGGAGGGGCGTGGGGAGGAAAGTGGCCCAGGCTGGCTTGGGTGGCAGAAGGCAACTGGGGGGGTGAAAGGCCAGCCCGGCCCTGGAGCTGGCAGGAAAGTCAGGCGGGACCCTAGCAGGGGGTGAAGGGAGAACCATGGGCCTGCCAAGTCCAGCCTGGCTGGAAGTGACCTCAAGAAATCATGGGGGCCATCCCCTGCCTTGAAGCAGGGCCGGAGAGAGTCTTCCAGGGGCAACTCTGAAATGCTCAAGTCCCCTGAGATTGTCAGAAAGTCCTTTCTGAAGCTAACCTAAATCCTACATGCTGCCTTTGCAGCCCACTTCTCCTTGCCGTCAGCAGGAACTTACACAACAGCCCGCCCATATCTGAACAAGATGGCCCTTGACACTTACTCAGGGCACCAGATTCTGGCAGAGCTCGGTTCCAGCTCTGACTCTGCCACTTGCTGGCTGAGTGGCCTCGGGTAGGTCAGTTCAGCTCAGAGCCTCAGTTTTCTCATCTGCAAAATGGGAGCGGAATACTCTGCTAGCTCACAGAACGAGCACCAGGGGCCAGTGAGGCAGCGTGTTTTCAGCCCTAACCCCTGGCCCTGTGAATTTGCTGGTAAACAGGGCCTTTGAGCACGTGATTAGGTAAGGTGAGGCCAAACGGGTGGGCCCGGGCCCGTCCCACGGGACTGGTGTCCTTCTGAGAGAGGAAGTTTGGACAGGGAGACGGACAACGGCCGCAGAGACGGGGAGACGCAGGCAGAGGAGTCAGCGGGTGGCTAAGCTGGCCCCCCAGACCCTGGGGGGCTGCACCCCAGCCCCCAGCCCCGGAACCCTGAGAAGGCCCGTCCCGAGCCGCCGCCCCCCGCTTTGCGCTGCTGCGTCCCGCAGCCCCGCCCGGGCCTGGTCCAGCGCGCTCCCTCCCCAGGGTCTGCCCGCTCGCCCCCGCCCCGCACCGCGGGCTCCTCGGCCTCCCGCCCCTCCCCGCGCCCTCAGGCGGCTGTGAACCCCCCGCGGGCCCCCGCGTTCTGTCGGGGAAGCCCTGCCCCCGTTCAGCCGGCCCCGCGTGCTGGGACTTCACGTCCCGGGGGTCCGCGCCCTCAGAGGCCCGCGGGGGCGCAGGCCCGGCCCGGCAGGCGCGGCGCGGGGGGCACGCGGTGAGGCTCCCGCGGGCGCGGACGGCGCCTCCTGGGGGGCTGCCCTGCTCGCCCCTCCACCCGCCAAGGCCCAAGGGGGCGCAGAACTGCCAGGACTCGCTCCTTTCCAGGCGGGGGGAGTGTGTGACGTCCTGAGGGCACTGGGAGGGCAGGGTCTCTGCGCCACCTGCGCCCGTCAGCCCCCCCGTTCCTCCTCCTGTGAGAGGCGCGGGTCAGAGCAGCTCTGAGGTCGGATCGTCACGTCACCAATGGGAAGACTGCGCCACAGCCTTGGCGCCGTGGCTGCGAAGGGCCAGGCACACAGCAGGTGCTCAATAACGGTTCTCAGATGAGAGATGCATGGTCAAACAGAAGGTCAGGGCAAGGGTGCGGCCCCGGCCCCGGGGAACGAGGGGCAGGCCCAGCCTGGTTTCTCCCGCGGGCGCCCGCGAGGCGCAGGGCAGCGCTTGTGCCCTTACGGGAGGCCCCAAGGGCCACCGAGAGCCTTCGCCTCCGCCCGTCCCAGAGGGGGGTTCAGGAGCAAACCAGTTAGCTGTGTCCTAAGAGCTGGAGAGCAGAAGTCCCGGGAGGACACTGGGTTTCTTGCTTCCTCTCGTCTTTCTCTTCCTCCCCCCCATCCTTCCCCCCTCCCTCCCTCCCTCCCTCCCTCCCTCCCTCCCTCCCTTCTTTCTTTCTTTCTTTCTTTCTTTCTTTCTTTCTTTCTTTCTTTCTTTCTTTCTTTCTTTCTTTCTTTCTTTCTTTCTTTCTTTCTTTCTTTCTTTCTTTCTTTCTTTCTTTCTTTCTTTCTTTCTTTCTTTCTTTCTTTCTTTCTTCCTCTCTCTTTCCCTCCCTCCCTCCTTCCCTCCCTCCTTTCTTTCTCTCTCTATCTCCCTCCCTCCCTCCCTCCCTTACTTCCTCTTTCTTTCTATTTTTTTCTTCATTAAAGACATTGTAGGTTTAAAGACCAATACGTGGCACATTTGTTGGAGTTGATAGCACATTTGTATAACTGTACTATTAACTAAAGCCCATGATTTAACTTAAGGCTCACTGTTTGTGTAGTGTCGTTCCATGGGTTTGGCTTTGTTTTTTAAATTGTTACTATAGGTACCATCCATTTCCTCTTTTAATCGTATTCAGATCTGCATTTCAGTGCTATTAATTGCGTTCACAGTGTCGTGCTGCCACCACCACCCATTACCTAAGCATTTCCGTCTTTGCAATAGGAAGCCTGCACGTTTCAAGCCTTTGCTTCCCATTCCCTATCTCCGCCTGTCCCCTGGCAGCCCCCATCCTAGAGTCTCACTATGACTTTACTTATTCTAATTGTTTCAAGTCAGTGAGATCATATAACATCTGTCCCTCTGTGTCTGGCTTGTTTCTTTCTTTTTTTTTTTTAAAGATTTTATTTATTTATTTAATTCCCCCCCTCCCCTGGTTGTCTGTTCTTGGTGTCTATTTGCTGCGTCTTGTTTCTTTGTCCGCTTCTGTTGTCGTCAGCGGCACGGGAAGTGTGGGCGGCGCCATTCCTGGGCAGGCTGCACTTTCTTTCACGCTGGGCGGCTCTCCGTACGGGCGCACTCCTTGCGCGTGGGGCTCCCCCACGCAGGGGACACCCCTGCATGGCACAGCACTCCTTGCGCGCATCAGCACTGCGCATGGGCCAGCTCCACACGGGTCAAGGAGGCCCGGGGCTTGAACCGCGGACCTCCCATGTGGTAGACGGACGCCCTAACCACTGGGCCAAGTCCGTTTCCCATGACTTATTTCACTCAACGTGGCGTCTTCAAGGGTCATCCATGTTTTCACATTTATCAAGACATCATTCCTTTTTACAGCGGAATAATATTCCATTGTATGTGTCTACCACATTTTACTTATCCATTCATTGGTTGATGGACACTTGGATTGCTTCCATCTTTGGACAATTGTGAACATTGTTGTGCAAATAACTCTTCAAGTCCCGGCTTTAGTTCTTTTGGGAATTTACCTAGTAGTGGATCGCTGGGTCGTATGGCAGTTCTATACTTAGCTTTCTGATGAATCACCAAACCGTCTTCCACAGAGTCTGTACATTGCCAGCAATGAATGAATGAGTGTTCCTGTCTCTCTCTCCAATACTTGTTATTTCCCGTTTTTATAAGAGCAGCCATTCTTTTGTTTTTTGGTTTTTTTTTAATTACCAGCGCCGGAGATTGAACCCAGGACCTCATCTGTGGGGGGCCTGTGCTCAGCCACGGAGTTACGTTGGCTCCCATGAGTTGATTTTTCATGTTTTGTTGTTGTTTGTTTTTATTTTGTCTTTAGGAGGCACCAGGTACAGCACCCGAACCTCCCCTATGGGAAGCAGGCGCTCAACCACTTGAGCCGTATCTGCTCCCTAGCAGCCGTTCTATGGGTATAAAATGGTATCTCATTGTGGTTTTTATTTGTGTTTCCCTGATGACTAATGATGTTGAACATCTTTTCACATGGTTTCTGGCTATTTGCATATCTTCTTTGGAGAGACATCTATTCACATCTTTTGCAACTTTTTAATTGGATTGTTTGTCTTTTTGTTGGTAAGTTGAAGGATTTTTTATAGATTCTGGATGTTAAACCTTTAACAGATACATGGTTTCCAAATATTTTCTCCTATTATGTATGTTGTCATTTTACTTTCATGATAAAGTTCTTTGAGGTGAAAAAGTTTTTGATTTTGAAGAGGTCCCATTTATTATTTTTTTTCTTCTGTTGCTTTGCTTTGGGTGTAAAGTCTAAGAAACCGTTGCCCAACACATGGTCCTGAAGATGCTTCCCTGCATTTTCTTCTAGGAGTTTGGTAATTCTAGCTCTTATGTTTAGGTCTTTGATCCATTTTGAGTTGATTTTTGCGTACGATGTTAGGTAGGTGTCCTCCTTCTTTTTTGCAAAAGAAGATCCAGTTTCCCCTGCACCATTTTTTGACGAGACTATTCTTTCCCATTTAAGTGGTCTTTGCCCCCATGTCAAAACCAGTGGGCGGGAAGCGGATTTGCCCCAACGGATAGGGCATCTGCTTACCATATGGGAAGTCCAGGGTTCAAACCCAGGGCCTCCTTGACCCGTGTGGAGCTGGCCCACACACAGTGCTGATGTGCTCAAGGAGTGCGCCCCATAAGGAGAGCCGCCCAGCATGAAACAAGTGCCACCTGCCCAGGAATAGCGCCACACACACGGAGAGCTGATGCAACAAAAAAAAAGAGACACAGATTTCAGGTGCCGCTGACAAGAATACAAGCGGACACAGAAGAACACACAGCGAATGGACACAGAGAGCAGACAATGGGGGCGGGCAGGGAGGGAAGATAAATAAATAAAAAATAAATCTGTAAAAACAAAACAAAACAAAACAAAACCCAGTTGGCCATAAATGTGAAGGGTGATTTCTGAGATGTAAATTCATTTCCATTGGTCTATATGTCTGTTCTTGTGCCAGTACCTTGCAGTTTTGATGGTTGTGGCTTTGTAATAAGTTTTAAGGTCAGGAAGTGTGAGTCCTCCAACTTCATTCTTCTTTTTAGGGATGGCTTTAGCTATTTGGGGCCCCTTACCTTCCATATAAATTTGATGATTGGATTTTCCATTTCTGCAGAGAATGTTGTTGGAATTTTTATTGGGATTGCATTGAATCTATAAATTACTTTGGGTAGGACTGACATCTTACTGATGTCCCACCCGTGAACACAGAATGTTCTTCCTTTTATTTAGGTCTCCTTTGTTTTCCTTTAGCAATGTCTTGTAATTTTTTATGTACAAGTCCTATTTGTCCTTGATTAGATTTTTTCCTAGATATTTGATTCTTTTACTTGCTATTGTAATGGAAATTTTTATTGATTTCTTCTTCCAATTGTTCATTTCCTGTATATAGAAATACTGATGAATTTTGATTTGTTGATCCTGTACCCCACCACTTTGATGAATTCCTTTATTACCTCTAGGAGCTTTGTTGCGGAATTTTCAGGATTTTTTGTATATCAGATCATGTCCTCTGCAAATAGAGAAAGTTTTACTTCTGCCTTACCAATTTGGATGCCTTTTATTTCTTTTCTTGACTTACTGTTCTGGCTAAAACTTCCAGTACAGGTGTTGAATAACAGTGGAAACAGTGGGCATCCTTGTTTTTGCTGTGGATCCTAAAGGGAAAACTTTCAGTCTTTCCCCAATAAGTAGGATGTTAGCTGTGGGTTTTTCATATATATGCCCTTTATCCTCTTGAGGAAGTTTCTTTCTATTCTTAGTGTTCTAGGTGTTTTTATCAAGAAGTACTGGATTGTCAAATACCTTTTCTGCATCAATTGAAATTATCGTGTGGTCTTTTCCCTTCCTTCTGTCAATGTGGTGTGTTATATTATTTGATTTATTTATGTTGAACCAAACTTGCACACCAGAGATAAATCCCCACTTGATCATGGTGAATGATTCTTTCAATGTGCTGTTGGATTTGGTTTGCAAGTATTTTGTTGAGGATTTTTGCATCTGTGTTCCTAAGAGATATTGCTCTGTAATTTTCTTTCCTTACAGTAACTTTATATGGCTTGGGTATGAGGGTGATGTTGGCCTCATAGAGTAAATTAAGGAGTGTTCCCTCCCCTGCAGTTTTTTGGAAGAGTTTGAGTAGAACTGGAGTTGTCTTCCTAGAGTGTCTCGCAGGATTACCTTGTGAAGCCGTCTAGTCCTGGGCTTTCCTTTGCTGGAAGGTCTTTAATGACTGATTCAGTCTCTTTACTAGTTGGTTTGTTAAGGTCTTCTTGAGTCAATGTAGTTAGTTTGTGTGTTTCTAAGAACTTGTCCATTTCATCTAGTCTATCTAATTTATTGGCATACAGTTGTCCATAGTATCCATTCATAGCCCTTTTTATTTGAGAAGGGTCTGTAGCAATGACCCTCTTTTCATTTCTGATTTTCATTACTTGTATTCTCTCTCTTTTTCTTTGTCAGTTTAGCTAAAAGTTTTTCAACTTAATTCATCTTTTCAAAGAACCAACTTTTGTTTTTGTTGGTTCTCCTCTATTTTTTTCTAGTTCCTTTATCTCTAATCTTTGTTATTTCTTTCCTTCTATTTACTTTGGGCTAATTTGTTTTTCTTTAGTTCTTCCAGTTTTGAGGGTAGGTCTCCAATTTGACCTTTCTTCTTTTTTAATGTAAACATTTAGAGCTATAAACTTCCCTCTCTGCACTGCCTTTGTAGCATCCCATATGTTTTGGTATGTTGTATTTTCGTTTTCATTCACCTCAAAATATTTC
The DNA here is from genome assembly GCF_030445035.2 of Dasypus novemcinctus. Lineage (NCBI taxonomy): Eukaryota > Metazoa > Chordata > Mammalia > Cingulata > Dasypodidae > Dasypus > Dasypus novemcinctus. The sequence continues at coordinate 23,370,032 of NC_080691.1, read as the reverse complement.
CTAATTTCACTTCTGATTTCCTCTTTAACACATTGGTTGTTTAAGAGTATGTTGTTTAATTTCCACATATTTGGGGATTTTCCATTTCTCTATTATTGATTTCTAGCTTCATTCCATTGTGGTCAGAGAACATACATTGTATGATTTCAGTATTTTTGAATTTTTAGAGACTTGTTTTGTGACCCAAAACATGGTCCATCCTGGAGAATGATCCATTTACACTGGAGAAGAATGTGTATTCTATTTTTGTTGAGCGATGTGTTCTATATATGTCTGTTAGTTCTGGTTCGTGTAGTGTATCATTCAAGTCCTATACTTCCTTATTGATCTTCAGACTAGATGTTCTATCCATTATTGAGAGTGGTGTCTTAAAGTCTCTTACTGTTAATATAGAACTGTCAATCTCTCCCTTTAAGTCTGTCAGTATTTTCTTCATATATTTTTGGGCTCTTCTGTTAGGTGCATATATATTTATAATTGTCCATATATATTCCTGTTAGATTGTCCCCTTTTCCAGTATATAATGACCATCTTTGTTCTTTGTAAATGTTTTTGACTTAAAGTCTATTTTATCTGATATTAATACAGCTACACCAGCTCTCTATTGGTTACAATTTGCATGTTATATTTTTTCCATCCTTTTACCCTCAACTTACTTGTATCTTTGAATTTAAGGTGAATCTCTTACAGACAACATAGAGTTGGGTCATGCTTTTTTATCCATTCTGCCAATCTCTGCCTATTGACTAGAAAGTTTAATCCATTTACATTTAAATTCACTACAGGTAATGTAGGACTTTCTTTTGCCATTTTTGCTGTTTAGCCTTGGAAAGTCATATCTTTTTATCCCTCACTTCTGTTAATGCCTACTTTTATATTTATATGTTATGTGATTTTTTGTGTGTTGTACCATATGTAGTGTCATCTCATTTCTATATGAATATATTTTTCATCTATTTTCCTTGTAGTTAGCATGGAGTTAAAAATTTAACATCCTCAATATATAAGAATCATATTTTGGCTTGAAACCAATTTAACTTTAGTAGCATGCACATATAATTTTCTTATACTCCTCTGTCCCCCCACCTTTTTTTGTACTTTGTGCCACTTATATCTTTGTCCATTGTAAGTCTGAAAATACGGGTTTATCATTACTTTTTATGTATTTGCATTTTAGCACCTGTAGGAACTAAGATGCAGAGTTACATATCAAACAATACACTACACAAAAATAATACTGACATTTTTAGTTACCCAAATGGTTACCTCCACCGGAGGTCCTTATTTCTTTAATGTCGTTTTGAACCACTATCTAGTATCTAAAGAGGTCCCTTTAGCATTGAGTATAGGGCAGGTCTAGTGGTAATGATCTCCTTCTGCTTTTGTTTATCTGAGAATGTCTTACTCTTTCCCTCACTTCTAAAAGAAAGTCCTGCAAGATAAAAAAAATTCTTAGTTGGCAGTTGTTTTCTTTCAGCATTTTAAGTATTTCAGCCTCCATGGTTTCTGGTGGGAAGTCAGCACTCAATCTAAGTGGGGCTCACTTGTACATAGCCTGTTGCTTTTCTCTCGCAGCTTTCAGAACTCTCTTCTTGTCTTTTGCATTCAATAGTGTGATCAATGTATGATGGGGTGTGTTTGTCTTCATGTTTATCCAATTTGTGTTCTCTGGGCTTCGTGGATGTGCGTATTCATGCCTTTTGCTAAGTTTGGGGAGTTCTCTGTCATTATTTCTTTGAATATTCCTTCTGTCCCTTTTTCTCTCTTCTTCTTCTGGGCCTCCTATAATGTGTATACTGGTGCACTTGATGGTATCCCAGAGGTGTCTTAGGCTGATTCTGCTTCTTCTAGTAATCCTTTTTCTCTTTGTGCTCCTCAGCCCGACTCATTTCAAGTGTCTTGTTTTCAAGTTCACTGATTCTTTCTTCTGCCAGTTCCAATCTTGAAAGCCTCCTGGGCATTTTTCATTTCTGTTATTGTGGGCTTCAACTACAGCAATTCAGTTTGGTTCCTTTTTAAAAGTTCTATCTCTATACTGAGATTCTCATATTGTTCATTCCTTGTTTTACTGATATCCTTTAGATTTTTCTTTGTATTTTCCTTCATCGCCTTGAGCATTTTTCAGATAATTTTTTAAGGCTTTGTTCAGTATGTCCACATTCTCTTCATTGTTTTTTCTGGATTTTTATTCTTTTCCTTTGGATGGGCCATCATTTCCTGTTTCTTTGTTTTGTCATCTTTTATTACACAGTGTACATATTAATATTTAAAATGTTAACTCTGGGATTTATTCCCTGAGATGTCTGTTTCTTGATTTTGTAACCAGCAAATGATAGGACAGATTTTTCTTGAGCTTCAGCCCTCTTATAAAGAAGGTCTGCGTAAGGCAAATACAGTGTATAGGATTTCCCCTCGCTTTCTGGGCCTGTCTTGTCCTGGGCTTTGCTTACTGGTTGTTTTGAAGTTCTCCTGTTTATAGGAGTTTGGTTGGCCCCTCTATTTTCCAGGAGACAGACCTTCCTTTCCCAGGTTTTTGAAACTCTTATAGTTTTTAACACTCCTTTTGTGGTCTCAGCAGCTTTTGCCTGGAGGGTGTGCCAGAGAGGACTTTCTCAAGTCAGCCTTTCCCAGCCAAAACTGGGCCAGGACCCCCTAAGGGGGAGCAGACTGGCTGCAAAGAGCCCTGGGGAGGGATCAGGAGTGTCACCACGAGTTCCTCCAGTGGCTCCCCAAAGCTGAGCTCTCCTGGCCTTGCCAGCAGAGGCAGCCCTTCAGCTAACTGTCCTCTGCAGCCCTGAGGAGGTGCTGCTGGATCTCCACCGCCTCCACCCTCTCCAGGGAGGGTCGAAACCATAGCTGCCCAGAGAGCCAGGTCCTGGTGATCCAAACCCACCAAGCAGAAGTCGGGATCAGTGATCGGTCATGCTCACCCCTGGTCTTCGAGAAGAGGATTTTTATGTCTCTTTCTGTCACCAGTGAGCTCTCCAGGGGCCGGATCCCATGGCAGCCGCGGCGAGAGTAGGGGATGGGTGCCAGTGACCACCAGGTGGAGAGGGCAAGTTACTGTTACCACGATTTAACAGCCTCTTCCTTCCGCTTTTCCCGGGATCTTGCACGGTTTCCCTCTGGCCTCCAGAGTTTCAAAATAGTTGTTTCATTTCCCTCTGGCCTCCAGAGTTTCAAAATAATTGTTTCAGCTATTTCCTCCTGTTTAATGGTTGTTTCAGTGGAAGGACTAGTCCTGCAGCTCCTTTCTCTGCCATCTACCCCCAGTCTCTCCTCCAGTCTTACTTGAAAACTACTCACGTATTCTACAAAGATTGTAAACTAATCAAGGCACAGAGAGGAGAAACGGCTTCTCTGAATCCCCCAGCATGTATTGATGGCAGGGCCAGGATTTGAACCCACAGCCCAAGGATCTGTAGCTGGAGGTCTATGGCTTGCAGAGTTACCTGACTCCACGCTGACAGTTGTTGTCATCATCATCATCAACAACCACGACACCTTCCACAGCCTTCCATGAACTTGCCATTCCTGGGGCTTTATGAGGGCCCCTTGGTGGAATCCTCACCCGGCACTCTCAGGTGGGCAGAGGTGACAGGGGCACGTTTACCATGAAGCTTCGGAAGCTAGAGCTTCTGGGCTTCTCGCTTAGACACAGGCTCCTTTTGAATAAATGTTCACTTCTGGACTTAATTTTTTACTCATAATTTAAAACCATTTTTCTTAAAGAGATCCTCCAAAAACTATATACTCGTTGGGCCCCTCCACAGCTGTATCCTCTCTGGAAGGAGGTACTCTTACTGTGCCCGTTCTACAGAGGAGGACTTCGGGGCCCAGAGACGGTTCCCCGCCAGCCTGAGGACACACAGCCTGGACGAGGCAGGGTGGGGGCTTGACCCCAGAGCCTGTGTTCTTGACCACCACACCATACAGCCTTCCTGGAGAAGAGAAAGCCCCCACCCCATCCGGGCCCTAACTCTTAGGGCAGGTGGCCCAGGCGCTAGGTGAGATGGCAGCAGGGTGGCAGAGTGGGATGCTGACGTCTGGGAAGCAGCAGGAAAAAACGGACACTTGGGCGGAGTGCTGTGGGCCCCCTGGCCAGGGCATCCGGAGACAGATGAGGTCAGGGCTGCAGAAGAAGGTGGGGAGGAGGCCTGCCCTCCTGGGATTTCCCGGCCATAGGCTCGTTACTATGATTTTTATAAAATATTTGAAGCAGACTGAAAATCACAGGGAATCACAAAGGAAACAAGTGTGAACCCGCCCCCCAGCTTTGTCCAAGCTTCCCGTTTTGCCACGTTTGCTTCAGTCATATTAACGTTATAGGTATATTGGAGGCATCTTCTTTTTTTAAAGCAGTTTTATGGAGATATGTTCACACACCATACAATCCATCCCAAGTGTGCTTGAGTATAATCCCAGAGTTGTACATTCACTGCCACAATCCATGCTAGAACATTTTCATTACTCCAAAAAGAAAAACCCCACACCCCTCAGCTGTCGCCTCTCAGTCCCTCTCGGCCTCCCCAGCCCCACATAACCACTGACTAACCTAACTCAGTCTCTGCAGAGTTACTTATATTTACGTTTTACAGAAATGGAATCATGTACTTTGTAGTATTTCGTGTCTGGCTCCTTTCACTTCGCGTAATGGTTTTTTTATTGTATTTTTTTTTCTTTTTGGAAGTACCAGGGATTGAACCTGGGACCTGGGACATGGGACGCATCTGCTCAACTTCTGAGCTACACCCACTCCCCATTATTGTAATTTTTTAATTAGAGAAGTTACAGGTTTACATAAAAGTCACGTGGAACTATTTGAAGCCTCCTGTGTCCCCCTCCCCAATAACATCCCCTTCCTTTCCCACAGGGAGGGAAACCCCCGAATTCGTTGTTTCTAAACCCCTGGTTTTGGGGTTTCTAAAGTGTGCGGATGATCTGTGATATGACCCTGCTTGTCTACAGCCGTGTAATCGGAGCCACCAGCCCGTCTGGTCTGCCCGGGACGGGGGGTTGCCCGGGGCGTGGGGCAGTGGGTGCTGGAGCTGGGCAAGCCCAGGCGGGGGGCGAGGCGCTCGGCTGCTCGCTGGCTCCTGCCCTGCAGCTGCTGGAGGGTAAGCCCCAGGTTGGCAGGGACGCGCCTCACCCCATCCCCAGTGCCCAGAGAAGTGCCCCGTAAACAGGAGGTGCTCAGCAGGTGAACCTGAACGGAAGCGCGACGGGAGGAATTAACAGGGGAGTTCCCACTTCCTCTGCCCCTGCCACCCTGGTCCAGCCGCGTCGTCTCGCCCCGGGAGGACGACAGCCCCTCCCAGCTTGACTCTGGGTCTGCCCTCGTGTCTCTTCACCAACAGCAGGAAGGCCGTCGTGTAATTCCCGTACTCAACGTCTCTCCAGGGCTTCCCATCACAACCGGAAAACGTCAGCTCTTACCGGGTTCCTCCGGGCCCTCCCCGCATCCCCTCTCTCCCTTCCTCCTCTCCCACTCACTCCTGCCCCCCTCCTTCCAGCACTCTGGGCCCCTTGCTTTTCTTCACGCCCTGCCTCTGGGCCTTTGCACTGGCTGTTCCATCTCCTTGGCACGTTCCTCCTCCGTATAACCATTTGGCTTGCTCCTTTACCAGACGTGTGTGCGGTTGTGTGTGCGTGTGTGTACATATGTTAATACATAAACCCCATACCCAACACCTCTTATCCCTTTCCTGACTTATTTTTCTCCTTGTCATTAATAGCCATCAAATGCACTGTATATCTTACGGATCCTGTTCGTCCTCTGTCCCCCGCCCCAGAACGTCAGCTCCCTAAGGGCAGGATTTCTCGTCTGTCTGGCTCACTGCTAAGCCCCTAGCTCTTGGCCCCAGCGCGGGATGATTCAGCACCGTCCTGCTCGTGATGAGTCCCCGGGCCCTGAGAAGGGACACTGTCCGGGCGCAGCTTCCAGGATGAAGGAGCAGAGCATCTCTGCGAACAAGGCCTCAGGGCGAGGCTCCAGCTCGGGGAGGGGGAAGCAGAGCGGGACGCAGGGGGCGGCACGGAGCCTGGGGCGCTGCCCGGGAGTCGCCACCTGTCCTTTCTGTGGCTGCCTCTTCGACAAAGTAGAGAAGTCCTGCTCTTCTTTCCTGTCCTCCAAAGTCAATCCTTACGCCCACCTCTCCACCAGCCGCAGTCAAAGGGTGTTGAGAGAGGCCGGAGGTGTCCATTTTGCTTAAGAGCCTCAGCCTTGGAGGGCCCAGCCTTGGGGGCCTTGGAGGGCCCGGCCTTGGGGGCCTTGGAGGGCCCGGGCTTGGAGGGCCCGGCCTTGGGGGCCTTGGAGGGCCCAGCCTTGGGGGCCTTGGAGGGCCCAGCCTTGGAGGGCCCAGCCTTGGGGGCCTTGGAGGGCCCGGCCTTGGGGGCCTTGGAGGGTCCGGGCTTGGGGGCCTTGGAGGGCCCGGCCTTGGGGGCCTTGGAGGGCCCGGCCTTGGAGGGTCCGGGCTTGGGGGCCTTGGAGGGCCCAGCCTTGGAGGGTCCGGGCTTGGGGGCCTTGGAGGGCCCGGGCTTGGAGGGCCCAGCCTTGGGGGCCTTGGAGGGCCCGGCCTTGGGGGCCTTGGAGGGCCCAGCCTTGGAGGGCCCAGCCTTGGGGGCCTTGGAGGGCCCGGCCTTGGGGGCCTTGGAGGGCCCAGCCTTGGGGGCCTTGGAGGGCCCAGCCTTGGGGGCTTGGAGGGCCCGGCCTTGGAGGGTCCAGGCTTGGGGGCCTTGGAGGGCCCAGCCTTGGAGGGTCCGGGCTTGGGGGCCTTGGAGGGCCCGGGCTTGGAGGGCCCAGCCTTGGGGGCCTTGGAGGGCCCAGCCTTGGGGGCCTTGGAGGGCCCAGCCTTGGAGGGTCCGGGCTTGGGGGCTTGGAGGGCCCGGCCTTGGGGGCCTTGGAGGGCCCAGCCTGGGAGGGCCCGGCTTTGGGGGCCTTGGGGGGCCCAGCCTGGGAGGGCCCGGCCTTGGGGGCCTTGGGGGGCCCAGCCTGGGAGGGCCCCGCGCCTGGGCTCTGGGGGCCCGGCTGTCTGGCACAGGCCCCCTGGGGCTCCAGAGAGAAAGAACCGGCCCCCTCCCCTTCTAGTGCTCACTCGGGGGCAGCCCAGGCCAGCCTACCGTGCGCTGTGTGCTGTCTGAGTGCTTCGTGTATGCCAGGCTCTGCTCCAAGACTGAACCACTGGGCAATGCGTTCCGCTGACGTTTATGAGCACCTGCTGTGTGCCAGGCACTAGTCTGGAATGAACAATCAAGATGAAAACTCCCTGCCCTTGTCAAGTGAGAGACCAGGAAAAGCAAGTAAGCCGTGTGATATGTCAGGTGGTGAAAAATTCTAAGGAGAAGAAGAACGTGAGGGTCGAGGTGGGGAGGGGCCACCGCGGTTCGTGGGGCATCAGGACGGCGCTGACAGCCAAGCTAACGGCCTTTGTTTCCTGAGGGGACCACAGGCGGGTGGGCTCTCCACACGGGCATTTATTCGCTCTCAGCGTTCTGGAGCCGCGTAGTCCAAAGTCCAGGTGTGAGCCGGGCGTGCTGCGGCTGAAGGCTCCAGGGAGGAACCTTGCCTGCTTCCTCCCGCGTCCGGCGTGGCTGGCCGCCCTTGGGGCTCCGTGGCTTGTGGCAGGGTCCCCCTGCTCTCTGCCTCTCTCTTCTCGTGGCCTTCTCCCTGCAGGTCCAAATTTGTGTCCAAATCTCCCTCCTCTTCAAAGAGCAGCAATCATTTGGGTTCATGTCCTCAGGTGCGGTCACCCCTCGGGCTGAAGTGGGGTTTGCTGGCCTGGCGGGGGAGCGCCCGCGGTAGGCCTAATTCCGCTGCCCCCATAATAGGGTGGCTGGTCGGACTCGCCGCCACCCCTGAAGGGAGCTCGGCATGGGCGCAGAGTGCCCTCGGGTCTCCCCTTCTTGGCAGCCATGCTTCCGCGGCCGCCCCTCCTCCCGGATGGCGCCACACGATGCCTTGTGGGGCAGCACCCTTCTTCTTTCTCCCTGCACAGGCGCAGGGCGGAAAATTCCAGTCTGCCCTTTTCCCTCCCCCCGACAGCAGCAACAGCCAGGCGTGGGCGGGAAACTCCAGTCTGCCCTCCACCCCAGCAATAGCAGCCACCAATCCCTAAACCCTGCCCCTTCCCCCAGCAACAGCGACAGCCAATCCCTAACCACCACCCCTCCCCCGTCCAGTACCGCCCACTGACCTTTCTCCGGCAACCAATCAGAACAGGGCGTGGCTTCGACCAATCAGCCTTCCCCAGCCCCTATAAAACTGTTGCCTCTCCCTCAATAAAGTGGACTTGCGTGTTTACCTCGTCTCCGCGGTAGTTCTTCTGCCGCGCGCCCTCCAGTCCTAAGAGCCCCCGACAAGGGCCTGGCCTCCCTTGTCCCCAGTTCGTCGCCTGCTTCTCTGGGCGACCCCTTCGTCGCCAGCTTCGCTGGGCGACCCCGTCAGCCGAACCGCGCAACCCCTGTGAGACCACCCCTCGTCTGCTGCCGGACCGACCCCTCGTCCCAAGCGGGACCGATCCCTCGTCCCGAGCTGGACCGACCCCTCGTCCGCAGCCAGACCCCACCTCTACCGACCGAGCAAAGCGTCTCACTCAGGCAGTATGATCTCAGCTAACTTGATTACATCTGCAAAGACCCTGTGGATCTGGGGGACGCTAACCCAGCACAGCAACGTCGGCGCAAAGACGTGCAGAGGTGAGGGGGCCCACCACTGGTGACGTGGAGGAAGGGTCACGCCAGGCAACAGCGGGTGCAAAGGCCCTGAGGTAGACGCAGGAGGTTTGTTCAAGGGAGAGCAAGGGGGCCGGTGTGCGAGGGCGGAGGGAGCGAGGGTCCAGAGGCAGCAGACGGTAAGGTCAGACAGGGAACAGGTGAAATCCAGGCCGGCCCTCTATGCCCCGGGGAGGACTCAGGCTCTTCCTCCCTCCGCAGGACATGGGAGCTACTGGAGGTTTCCAAGCGGAAGCAGCATGATCTGAGTTAAAGTGAACCGGAGCATTCTGGCTGTTGTGTGGAGAATAGACTGAAGGCGGGAAAGGAAGGGGCAAGGCTTCGTTTTATTACAACCTCACCGACGGACACTCTGCCGTCCTTTCTAGCCACCACAATTGTCCTCCTATGAAAGAGAGTGAGCTCCCCACGACTGGAGGCATCCAAGCAGAAGCTGAACCCCTGCCAGGACTGACGAAGAGGATGTGAGAGGGCTGGCGGTTGAACCAGAGGACCCTGAAGCGACCACTACGCTCCCACCCTCTCCTGCATTTTAAAGCCAGGGCTTAGGTTTCCTGTCTTTCTCAGCCTTCTTCCCACGCCAACCCTCTCGCCACCTAGATGGATGCATCAGCATCTTTTTGTTGCAGTGACGGGAGCCCCCATCAAAGTGACTTAGGTACATAAGGAAATAGAAATTACATCGCAGAATTGCCAAGTTCAGGCTGCACACACGGCTGGATCCAGGAGCCCACCTGCCGCCGTTTGGAATCTCTCCCTTCCCGCCTACTGGACAAGTGAACCCCTCTTAGCTTTTGCATCACAAATTTTCCTGAGTCAGAACACCCTGAGCTCACAACATGTGGGCAAGGGAGAGGACACTTGTACACCATGGTCATAGTTGTTTGCAAACAAAGGCTGGTCCACAAACACGAGAGTTTTGAAAGTCTGTGCTCAGCCATCAGCCCCAAGGACATAGGGCACCCCCCACCCCCACCCTGCAGTCTGAACCCAATAAAAACCACAGAAAAACAGTAACGAGAGGATGCTCAGCAGGGGACGCGGGCTCTACATCCTACAAGCTAGAAAGCAAACCACACCTGCCTGCCACGGCGGGCTCCAGGGTCATTGGGCCCGTCCCCCTGCCTCTAAGTGAGGTTAAAAGAAAATCCCCAAATCATCTGAACTCAACATGGGGGGCGGGGGGTGGTGGCTAGAAACATCCAGTAGAGTTGCCTTTATTGAACTGAGCATTCCACAGTGAAACCCACTTTACATTTACTCTAAAAATGCTATAGGTGTAATGGATGGCTTTCTCACGTGCAAGCTGGCTGCTCCCTGCAGAATGCCTTCCCTTTGCAGGTGATGTTCGGGCTGCCAGGAAGCTCAGAGCCTAAGGTTTATCCTCAGTCACATTACCCTGTAGGTCTGGACCCCGTGTGGTCTTTTATTTTATTTTATTTTTTCATATAAACCCCCCCTTTTTTTAAAAAAAGATTTATTTATTTATTTTTCTCCCCTTCCCCTCCCCCTGCCCCCCAGTTGTCTGTTCTCTGTGTCTATTTGCTGCGTGTTCTTCTTTGTCTGCTTCTGTTGTTGTCAGTGGCACGGGAATCTGTGTTTCTTTTTGTTGCGTCATCTTGCTGCGTCAGCCCTCTGTGTGTGCGGCACCATTCCTGGGCAGGCTGCACTTTCTTTCGCGCTGGGCGGCTCTCCTTATGGGGCGCACTCCTTGCGTGTGGGGCTCCCCTACGCGGGGGACACCCCTGCGTGGCACAGCACTCCTTGCGTACATCAGCACTGCCCGTGGGCCGGCTCCACACGGGTCAGGGAGGCCCGGGGTTTGAACTGCGGACCTCCTATGTGGTAGACAGACGCCCTAACCACTGGGCCAAGTCTGCTTCCCGGTCTTTTATTTTTAACCTGGTTTCTGATTCTAATTTATTTTACTAAGCTTATTATAATTTTGTAAACATCCTTAAACTGTTTTTAGGGAAGAGATAGGGGTATGAGTTTAAACTACAAGCATAGATAAGATAGAAAAGCACAGGAAAGTTGTCTAGTGATAAGAGAGTTTAAGGAATTCACTGAAAGACTAATCGAATACAGTTCTGTGATTGTAAGCTGTAGTTTTTTTGTTTTTGTTTTTTTGAGGTACCAGGGTAGGGATCGAACCCAGGACCTCATATGTGGGAGGCTGGTGCTCAACCACTGAGCCACGTCAGCTCCCTTGAGTTGGTTCTTTCATTTGTTTGCTTGTTGTTTGTTTTTGTTTCTCTCTAAGAGGCACCAGGAACCAAACCTGGGACTCCCCCCTTGTGGGAGGCGGGCATTCAACTATATGAGCCATATCAGCTTTCTGAGCTGTAGTTTTAAAGCCAAGAGAGCTAGATTTGAGCCTTGACTTCTCTTTCCATACATCTTTGAGCAAATTACTTAACCTCTCAGAGCCCTCCTTTCCTTTTCTCTGCAGTGGAGTTGCTCGACATCGTTAGTCATCAAGGAAAATACAAATTAAAACTGCAATGAAATATCCACCCACTAGAATGACTAAAATTAAAGACTGACAGCACCAAATATTGGCAAGACTGTGGAGTAACCCGAACAATTCACCATTTAGTCGACAGTCCATTTGATGACACTGATGTGTCTATCGTCTCCTGTCACCCATCAAGGCCACCGGGAAAGTGAAAGGGCACGACCCCTGCGGAAATCTGGGTGGCAGTTTCTTATAAAACTAAGACCCCGCAAGTCCACAGCTAGGTCTTCAGCTATGACAAATAAAAATAATATGACACCCAGGCCCAGAGCCTCAACAGACTTCAGCTCCTACACTCTGATTTATTGGACTTACCCCACTCAGCTAACATGGAGTTGAAGAAGGTCAGCCACCACAACATGGAGCCTAGAGTGCCTACAACTGAAAGCAGGAGGAGTACATCCAGCATCCATGTGGAATCTAAGCCCCCTCTTGATATAGATGTGGAATGGACACAACCAATCCAATGTCCACAGAGAAAATGTGGAATGGGTGTGGGAAGGGTAGCCATGGTGGCTGCTGGGTTTGGGGAATGGGAGGAAGAGATGAGATGTGGAGCCGGTTTCGGGACGTCGAGTTGTCCTGGATGGTGTTTCACGGACAATTACGGGACATTGTAGACCCCCCCAGGGCCCACTGGATGGAACGTGGGAGAGTGTGGGCTATGATGTGGATCATTGACTATGGGGTGCAGTGATGCTCAGAGATGAACTTACCAGGTGCAATGGATGTGTCACGATGATGGGAGCAAGTGTTGCTGTGGGGGGAGTGGGGGGTGGGGGCGGTGGGGTTAAATGGGACCTCATATTTTTTTTAATGTAATTTTTAAAAATAAATAACTAAAAAAAAAAAAACACATTTCCACAAAAGGATTGGTATAAAATGTTCTTAGCAGTTGGATTCCTTAGAGCCCCAAACTGGAAACAGACCAGATGTCCACCAGCAGATGAATGAATAAACCAGACATGGTATGTCCACGTAATAGAATTCTACGTGGCAATACAAAGAACAAACTGCTGAGCTCCACGCCCACATGGACGGGTCTCCAGAACTGATGCTGAGTGAGGGGAGACCCACCCAAAAGTGTGTACGATGTGGTTTCATTTACATGAAATTTTAGAGTAGTCAAAGTCATCTATGGTGGAGAAAACTCAGAAGAGTTGCTACCTCCGGGTTGATGGGGAAGAGGAGAGCACTTTCTGGGATGATGGGATGTCTACATTGGGATAGGCTTTTGGGTTACATGAGTGTAGGCATTTGTCGGAACTCAGCAACCGTTCACTTAAGATCTACACGCTTCACTGTGTGTAAATTTTACCTAAAAATTAAAAAGGAACCCTAATCAAATGTTGCATTGCAATTAATGACAGACAGGTGTAAGTATTTGGGGGAAGTGTACAGATGTCTGCAATTTTCGTTGAATTGCATAAAAACATGAGATGCGTAGAGGGATGGATAAATGAATCTGTGACAAAGCGAGGAGAGTAAAATGTGAGTGGTAAAAATCTAGGTAGCGAATCTATGGGGATTCAGTGAAAGAATCTTCCCCCTTTATGTTTGAAACTTTTCCTAGTGCCGTGCTGGGGGCCACGGGGGTTAATGACATGACCCAGTGACGTGACATCTGCCCTGTGCCCAGTCCAGGGAGGACAGTCATGTGTGGTGGTCGTTATCTGTAAGTAGGATGGATGTTATTATGAAGAGTCAGTGTCTTTGTTCATTAGGCTGCCATGACAAAGGATTGGCCCGAACAATGGGACTTATTGGCCCACGGTTTTGAGGCTGGAGGACTTGCCCCGCCTGGGTCAGTGGCGTTGCGGCTGCCCGCCACGCCTGGGGTTCTCGGCTTTCCCGCCGCGTGGAGATGCCCTCTCCTCACCTTTCGCCCTGGGTTCCCACCACCTTCCGGCTCCCGGCTCCGCTGCGGCTTTCTCTTGCTGTGCCTGCATTTCTTCCCTTCTAATGGACTCCAGTGACCCAGATTAGAGCCCACCCTCATTCAGCTGTGTCACTCCTTAACTAAGAAAACTCCTCCAAGAGCCCCTGCTTTCAGTGGGCGCACACCCGTGGACCAAGAGCATATCCAGACCCGGCCGCGCAGCCCAGGCCCCCAGGCTCCGGGTGTGTGGCGAGCGTCAAGATCCGAGCCTGCCGATCTTTCTTATTATTACTAGTTTTGTCTTCTCTTTTTGAATTGGTAATACAAATTCAAAAGTTACAAAACTGTGTAAAGAATGAAAGCCCTCCCCGCTTCCCCTCTCTCCCAGCTACCCAGGATCTGCCCCAGAGGCAACCAAGGGTCCCAGCTTCTTAGGTTGCTTTTCAGAGATAGTACACACAGATAAAAATAATGATGTCTGTCTCTCTCCCTATTTGGTTATAATGGCATGCACTGTTGCAACTTTTTTTTTACTTAACGTAGCTCGGCGATTTTTTTCTTTTCGATGATGAAATAATCATTTCAATAATGGCCCTCCTCGATCTTTTATACCACTGCATAGTATTCCATTGGGTGGTTAAACCTTTGCTTATTTGTTCCATCCCATATTGATGGACACGTGGGTTGTTTCTATTGTTTCTTCAGCCTTTTGAATGCTGCCATTGTTTCAAAGACTGAAAAACAAACCTAGCATCTCGCCGTAAACCAGTTGAAGGGTAGGGGGCTTCTGTGACCAAAACCCAGCGCGCATCGTTAAGTCCTCGGGCTTCCGCGCTCCAGCTTTTATTCAATTATCCCAATTTGTCCTTTCAAATAGATGTCTTTTCTTAAGTAGTGATTTACCACAATTAAGCCCCCCAAAATTAAATTAAATGAATTACGTCTCTTAGGCTGGGTGTCTGCGGGAGCCAAGGTTGGGTGCAGGAATAGTCCAGATGCTATTAAAAGCAAAAGCAGGAGAATGTGCGCCGGGTTAGAAGGGAAAATTCATAGCTCCACTGATACGCCATGATAAATAATTATGAGTTATTAATTTTAAATTACATCTTTAATGCGTTGCATGATTTTAATTCCCCCTACAGTATTAATATCGGACTGGCTTTGATTAATTTAAGCAGAACAGAAAGGTGCCAATTAAGGGAACTCGCTGGGAACTTTGAGGTGTTTATATCTGTCTCTTGATAGCCCCCACGACGGGGGCAAGGTCATTGCTCAAGGGAAGCTGGTGATTACCCACAGGCACCCAGGGTGGGATGTGTCAAGAAGACTGGGAGATGGATATTAACCCTTCCTGTGTCTTCGAGTGCCAGAGAGGACAGAGGAAAGATGGGAAGGCAGGGGAGCTGGTTCAGATCAGCACCTTTAGTGAGCAAGAAGATGAGCCAGGCATCCCCGGGGCCCGAGGAGATGCCAAGGGCCAGGACGCCTGGCGCTGGGGTTTGCTGCAGGCGAGGGCTTTTCTCTCTCTTTATGGGCCTTTGTGGGTCCTCGAGCCTTGGCAAAAAGGGACAGCATTTGGTAAACAGGAAGCAGTGCATCTAAGAGGTTTCTAACCCGCTGCTTGGCCGAGGGCAATGCTTGGAACAGCAGCCCCCCCGTTAGAATGTGGCACACGTGGGGCTGCTGTTGGGTGGTCAACGGACAAATATTTTTATTTTATTTATTTATTTTATTTATCAGTATTTAGTGCATGCTAGAAAGAAATTCATCAAAGTCATGATTTCATAGATACTGTTGCTTGAGTTGAAGCGAAATTTAAGTTTTTTTTTAAGAAGTGATTGAAAACAAAATATTGAGTAAAGTGTAGTTGTATTGGGTAGATGGTGATGGTAAACATAAGGATATACCAGTAACTGAAGCCGGTGACTAGCAAATTAATGTCATTACAGCCAGGTGGGACAGAAGCAAAGGAGAGAGCACTTAATAAACAGGGAGCAATGACTCAGAACGTTTGCCAGCAGCTGACTGCTAAGAGGGTGCTGCCTGATAGAGCAGCCCCCTGTGCGGATATGTCCCAATTGGAGATGTTTTGGGGTGGTCTATGGATATTTTTTAAATTTTACGTAACAGCTAAGTGTTTAATGTGTGCTAACTCACTAAACATGTGGTTTCGTGGATAGGACTGCTTAGCATTGACTAAATTTAAGTTTTAGAAAAACATAATGTTAAATCAGTTGTTTTGGATGCGTAATGAATAAGTATGGAATTTGTGACAAGAACTATGTAAAGGTGGGGGCATGGAGGGGGTACAAGAATGTCGTTTCCTTACGCTATTGAAGTTGCTAAGTTGGTATCAAAACAAATGAGATTCTTATATATTCGGGATGGTAAATTTAAGTGTCATGGTAACCACAAAGAAAATATCATTATATACGCAATGTCGCAGAGAATAAAGTAGCGTGCAGGTTACCAGGGGTGGGGGCAGGGGCAGTGGGGAGCTGATGCAGAATGAGGGTAAAGGGAAAGTTCTAGCAATGGATGGCAGTGAGGGTGCTGCAACTCTGTGAATGTGTTGAACCCCACGGAATGGTGTGCTTGGGAGGGGTTGGGATGGGAAAATGTATGTTGTATATATGTCTCAGCAATTAAAAAAAATAAATAGAAACTACAGAGACAATGGTAGTTCAGTGCAATACACGGTACTGAATGGGATCTAAGAATGGAGGAGAAAAGGCTCAAAAGGACATTACTGGGACATAAGAAAAATTGGAATATAGAATGTTAGCTTTATTTCAAGGTCGAATTTCTCGAGCTTTCTTGGTGACGGGACTTAAGGTGACTGCCTTGGTGAAAGTTCTTGTTCTCAGGAAATGTGCGTGAAAGTATTATGTGTTCAAGGAGCTTGATGTGTGCAACCTGCTCTCAAATGTTTAGAAAATAGATGTTTGGATAGATAATAGATAGCTAGATGACAGACGGATGGGATGATATGACAAATGTGGCAGTGTTAGAATTTGTGCACCTGGATATCTTGGAGGTTGGGGGTATGTTGCGGTCCTCTCTATAGGGTTTGCGTTGGTTTTTGCCACAGAACTGTAAATTTGAAATTATTTCAAAATAAAAAGTTTAAGAAAAGAATGATTTAAAACAAAACACTGAGTAACACAGATTTGAATTTGGTATGTGGAAATGGCAAATGATGATACACAAGTAACTGAAGTTGGTGATTATCAAATTGTATGTATAACAGAAAGCCAAGGCTCTAAATTACTGACCCGAGGTGAGCATGAACATGAAAAGAACTCACCAGAAACCAGTGTGACCTGACTCCCTCTTCCTTCCCCTGACAGATCAGGCTCCATCTCACCAAAGAGTTTCCCATTTGGCGCTTCATTTGATTCTTAAAGTAGTTCTGGAGATGACGGTGCTGGGCCCCATGGCTGACCCCGTGATGGGTGGAGGGAGAGAAAGAGACAGGGAAAAGAGGAGAAGGAGAGGAGGCACGGAAGGAGGCAGACACAGTAGCTCACTGGGCGCCAGGTGTGGTCTCCAGCCCTCAGCGTGAGTCACCCCATTTAGTCCTCGCGGCAACCCTGTGAAGCAGGTATTCTCCTTGACCCTGAGTCACAGATGAGGAAACTGAGACTCAGAGAGGTGCAGCAACTTGCTTAAGGCCACCCAGCTGATAGGAACAGAGCCCAGCATTGTTCCTATCCATATCTTGCCAACATGGAGCTTGAAGCACAGAGTAGTTTAGCAACTTGCCTGAGGCCACACAGACATTCCATGGGTGGGAAACCCAGCCGTCTGGCTGCAGGCTCCAGCTCTTCCGGGCTGGACACGCTTATCTCTTTTAAAGAGATGCCCATTGGACAGACGTGGGAAACTGAGCCCTAGGGCATGTTGGTTCTGAAGGTACCCAGGCAGTTGGTGTAGGATGGGACGCCCTGCCCCGTTGTCATCATCTCAGGCGGCTGTGCCTACCTGCCCCCCAGCGACACTGGGGGATACTTTTTGCGGGCCGGGTGCTGGAGGAAGCTTGCCCCGTGCCTGGCAGGTGCTTGGCTGGGCATGGCCCGTCCACCCCCACTTCCGGCCAGGCTCCTTGGCCCACCGAGCTCCCAGACGTGCCCCCTCAGGCCTCCCGCCGGCTCTGGGGGTCTCTGGGAGCCCAAGCGGAAGCCCGGAGCTCAGACTTCCCAGCCGAGATGCAGAAGCGAGACAATCGCTTTAGGTCCCTGGAGCGGATTTAGCAGCCTCTGAAAGGCCGGGATTGGCTGGGTGGACAGCAGGAGAGGTCGGCGCTGGTTCCTGCTAAAGCTCCTGCCTCCGGAGGCACTAAGATGGGATTACAATTCAGGGGGTGCGAGCAGGGGCGGGTCAGGCAGCCACGCAGGTGGGGACTCCCGGTCGGGGCAGCACAGGATCAGCGACGACGACGACAATGAGACACAGTCACAAAGACACCTACCGTCATGAGCCCCGGCCCCGGCCAGGTACTGCACTAAGGGCTTGGTCCACATCTGCCCCTGGAGGAAACCGAGGCACAGAGACGTTCAACAGCGACCCGGAGGCAAGACAGCTAGTTAAATGGCTGGACTCAAATGCCAACCTGGGTCTGACATATTGCTTACTAGTCACTAACCCGCCCCCCCCAACTGAAACGAGTTAGTTATTTGTCTGATTAGTTAAGTCCCTGTCTTCCCTGCTACTTCACGAGGTCAAGGTCAAGGTGCCGGTGGTTTCACTCCAGGGTCAAGCAGAGTGCCTGGCACGGAGGGGAAGGCAGGGAGGGCGCGCGGGCTCGCGAGCACGTGCCGCCGGAGCCCCGGGCATGCTTTCCCACTCTGGAGGAAAGGGCCCGCGAGGAGGCAGGGGGGTGGCGAGCTGGAAACGTGGGTGCGTGGGAGGCTCTTCGCCGGGGTTCGCGAGCATTGAGCCCCGACCAGACTGCAGAGGCTCCAGGTTCCTGTCCCCTGTCTGTGCCTGGCGAGCCGCGTGACCTCAGACAAGTCCATGTACTTCCCAGTGGGTATGGGTGGGGGTGGCGCTTGGTTTTCCCCACCCCAGAGGGCCTCTCGGAAGATGATGGGGAAAACGTGCTGTCCAAGGCCAGGCCGGGACATTGAGGGGTGGCTCCCTGTCATCAAGGCAGGTGGAATAGAAGAAAAGTTTCTTCCAGCTGGGAGCTGAGAGGCCGGCGGGCTGGGCACAAGGGTCGTGGACGGGCGGCGCGTGCTGGAGTCTCAGTGCTGGGATCTGCTCGTGTGTGACAGTGAGTGGTCTGTGACTTGGGCACAGAGGCGTGGTCACCCACTGCACTGGGTCGTTGAGGGAGATGGGGCATGGAGAAGGCTGAGCATGCTGCCCGGCACCGACGGAACAGAAGCTGCTCTTGGAAATAACATCACATTTTAGAAAAAAATGCCTGACAGCCGTGCCAGGACCCGGGAAGGCCAGGAAAAGATTCCAGGAGAAGGTGGGCTCTGGAGGAATTATTGAGCAAATTCGATTTTGAAGAAATGGTTTAAATGGAAGAACCAAAGTCAGACTAGAAGAAACAAATGTGAATTATTGAGGGGAGCCTGAGAGGCCCTATAGTTCAGAGTCTCCTGCAGAGCAGAAGCTACCCTAGAAACTTAAATTTTAAGTTGAATTTTTATTTTTGTAATCTTGGAAAAGGCTTTGTGTCTCGTGTGTACCAGTTATCTGTAGCCCTAATAATGCTGTGTAACAAAAATCACAAAACCTCTGCTGTGGTGGTGGTTGGCTCATCAGTTCTGCTGATCTCGACTGGGCCGGTTTCAGTGCCTGGGGGTCGGCCAGCTGCCGGCTGATCCGGGTGGCCTCAGCGGGGCTGATGCTTGCAGCAGGCTAGCCCGGGCATGTTCTCAGGGCTGGGGCAGAAGTGCAAAATCAGAGCAAGCCCAACTGCGCAAGTGCCTTTCAGGCCTCTGTTTGGGTCACATTTACTAATATCCATTAGACAAAGCCACATCACATGGCCGAGCCCAGAGGCAGAGGGGACGAGGACAACGAGCCCACATGGCAAAGGGTACGGATGTGGGGAGGGATAAAGAACGGGGGCCATTGGGGGGGCTCTATCATTCCAAGTTTCAATATGCAAAAAGTATAAAAGGTTAACAGTCAAAATCTCCCTTCCACCCCTGACTTGTGGCAACCACTCTTATCAATCTCTTCCATATCCATCCAGAGACACTCTGTGATTTGACAACATTTTGATAGTTTTTATGCTTCGGTTGTCCCCGACCCATTCTTCATAACCTTTTAATTCAGCACCTGCCAGTAGACTAGCAGTTTTGCTGTCATGCTTCTTGGGTTCAAGTCCCTGCTCTATCTCCTGCTGGCAGGGTACCTTGAGATCCTGAGCCTTAGCATCCTCATCTGTGAAATGGGAGCTCTGGGGTTCCTATGAGGTTCCAACAACATAGTGCATGCCGAGTGCCTGGCCACAGCGGCTTGTGAGTAGGTGCTGTCTCGTCGTCGTCACCAGCAGCAGCAGCAGAGTGACTATTTCGTTGTTATTAATAACCCCCGAAGGCACGGCTTCCTTCCCCGGCGTCAAGGCTTTGGGGAGTCCCAATGGGAAAGGGCTTTCCTTCCCACATCTGGGCCTCTGGAGCCAGCTGACCATCTGTCAGGAGGGATTTGTGTTTAACAAGCTCTTGTAATCTTTGCTGTGATCATGGCTCCGGCTCGGCCCGTGCTCTCCTCCGGGATTTGCAGCCTCTTAGGCTAAGCCTCTGATGAAGCTATGAATATCTGAGCACCTGACCCCGCATTTCAATATGCCCAGCCCGTCCCCAAGCCAGCGGGCTTCCGGAGAGCGCCCCAGGAAGGCTGTTTCACACCCTCTGTCCTTCCAGAAGCTCCGCACCCACCCAGCACCAGAAATGTTTACTCATCCAGTCTTTCACGCCACAAATATTTACTGAACACCCACCTACAGGCCAAGCTCTGTCCTAGATCAGACAGCAATTGTCAGGCACATCCCGCTGCTGCTCCGACATCTCCGAGACAGTTTGAGGGCCTCTTAAGAATGGGCGTTGAAATGCTTTGCCAAAAAAAAAGCAAGGTAATTAGGCCCGATTTGTGGTTAAACCATCGGTTAGTTTTCAAGGTTTTGTCCCAAGCCCCGTTTTGGGACAAAGCAGAGCCCAGGTGTGGATTCTTGCACCAGGTGGCACTGGAAGGAGCATCACAGGCACCGCATCCCGGTCTCTGGGGCTCACGGCCCTACGTGCCACCCTCGTCATGACAACCCAGGAGGCTGGGGGCGGGGACACCCCCTTTCACAGATGCGAGGACAGCCAGCTGCCCAGTCTCACCCGGCCTGGCAGCCCAGCAGGACCTGACCAAGGCCGGGCTCGGCAGCATGCCCCAGCTTGGCTGCTCGGCGGCCCTGGGCACCGAGGCCCCAGCACCCACCCCCTGCCCCCCCGAGAGAGACGATGCATGGCAGGTCCCCAGGTTGCACGGAGCTGGGTCACGAAGCCCTTTGCTGGCCGGCAAGGATGACCTGCTCCTTGGGACAATGCCACGGGCCAGCAGGGAAATGAGAGTAGGGCAGGACATGGGGAGGGCAGGGGTGGTGGGCCGCCCACCCTCAGGCCTGGCCAGCGAGGGCCTCAGGTGCCGGGTAACCGAGCCCACCATCAGACAGTGCCCGCCTTGCCCCTACTTCAGGGCACTCGGCATTCCAGCAGTAATAGGGGGCCCTGGCATCCTCTTCTCCTCCCGGCTCTGGGCACCCGCCGTGGAGCGAGCCCGGCTTGCCAAGGACGTCTGCCAGTGCTGGAGAAAGCCCCAGGTGCGCTGGAGGGCGCCGGGCTGTAAAGGGCACGTTCAGAAGGAAAGCTCCCTGCAAGCCTCCCACCCACGTGCGGCCGTGCTGGACTTGGAGGAAGGGACACCAAGGCCACGGCTGCAGTCCCCCTGCCCCCCGACGGGGCAGCGCCCAGGACGCCTCTGCGAGGGAGGGCCGGGCTTGCCCCCCCCCCCAACTCCCACCTCCGCCCCTCCCACACAGCTAGCCCCGTCCCGCTTTGGGTCTGGGCTTGGCAATCGTTTCCTTCCTTCTCGCTGGTTCCCTGGCTGGAAGCACCGGGCAATCAGTGTGTGACAAGGGGCACGTCAAGCCATCATCCCATGGAATGGACCCTGTGCCCCACTATGCAGGAGACGGCCGTCCACGAGGCAGCCGGGGCGCAGGGAGCTGGGGCTGGGCAGACAGTAAACACACACCCCTCCCCAGCAGTGACAAACAGGTAAACACAGCTGACATGTGTCCAGCGGCTGATAACAGGACTAATCCTGCAGAGGCAAAGCACTTAATTAACATTTGGGACCAGAGTGGGGGAGGGGAGGCAGGGTTCTTAAAGGGACAACAGGCCAAGGCAGCGCACGCCGGTGGTCCGCCGGGGCTCAACCAAGGACAGAAAACCTCTCCTTCGATAAACGTTGACTGAGCACCTACGGTGTGCCCAGCACTGTGCGAGGCCCTGGGGGATGCAAGGCGAGCAAAACCGAACTAAGTCCTGCCTTCTTCGTGGAGGCGAAGCTCTTGTGGGGGAGATGGACGATGGGTCCCACTCACACCCAAAGAAGTGGACGTGATGCGTACCAGCTGCCGAGGGGCACGCGGCAGTGCCTTCACTGTGTCAGGAAGTGCTCGGCACAGGGAGGCAGCAAGAAGCAAAGGGGCGCGTCCCCGCCCTCGGCCAGCACCCACGTGTGCGGGTTCAAGGATCTGCTGAGATCAGGGCTGGGGGCCGAGGCCCGAGGGTCTCGCTCAGAAGCCAGCCTGGCCGCCTGGAGGGCAGCCTCCCACCCACCACCGCCCCGCCCACCCGGATCTCCCCAGCCGGCTCCGTCTCATCCTTTCCATCTTGTAAAATGTCACCTGCTTCAGAGACACCTCTTCTGACACCCCTTAAAACACGGAACCTCGCTTCATTCTCTTCACAGGAAACGTGGCTCTGAAAGCGTCTGTTTCTTCCTGCAGTTAGAACATCATTTCAACAAGGCAGCCAACTTTTCTGTCTGCTATTCCCCAGCATCTACTGTTGAACAGAGTTCAATAAATTTTGGTTGAAAGAATGAATGAGCACACGGATGAGAGCTCGGGATGTGGGTGAGACACTTTCTCGTCTTTCCCCTCTGACCACATACAGCCACTGGCTCCAGTGCCTGAGCTGGGCAAGAAGTCCCCATCCCTACAGCCCCCGTAAGGATCCCAACGGCCACCAGTGCGGCTGCGAGGGCACAGCGCTGGCAGGAGGTTGAAGAGCCCTGGCCTCCGCCCCCCCTTGCCAGCGGAACCGTCCTGGGCAGGGCTCTGCGACTCCCTGAGCCCCCATTTTCTCATCTGCCGAAGGAAGACCACTGGCCCCCCCCTTTGCCAGCTTCACGGGGTCACACAGTGGCTCACATGTGAAGGAACCTGACGAAATCAGCTGAAACACAAGAAACATTGCGGGTTGCAGGGAGTGTCAACAAAAGCCATTCACGGGATCCTCCACTTCTGATTTACTCATTAAAGGACACAATAAAATAGCAAATACCTCGTTGCAGTCGGCACGGGGACTGCCTCGCAAACCATCCCAAGGCACAGTGGCTTGAAACAAGGACAACATTTATTTTGCTCCTGAAGCTGCAATTTGGGCAGGGCTCGGCGGGGACAGCTCACCCCTGCTCCGCTCGACGTTCGACAGAAAACCTCCAAGGTGAGGGCTTGGAATCATCGAAAGGGGGGCTTGCTCACACCGGGCTCCACGTGGCCTGGCCCTCCTCCCAGCAGGGTGGCTGACTGGGGGGCGAGCGGGGCGAGTGTGCTGGAAGGACAGGTGGCAGCCGAACTGCCTTTTACAACTGCGCCTTGGGCCACAGGCAGGGTCCTTTCTGCCTCACTCGGCTGCCGAGGCTGTCACAGCATCACGAGGTTAAAGGGAAGGAAATGAGGCTCCACTTCTTTTCTGGAGGATGCCGAGATTCTGGAAGAGCAGGTGGGATCCGGAAATGCGGCTTCGAGCATTCTTTGAAAATTACTTTCTGCCTTAATGTCCATCAGAGAAGGTTCCGAGAGGAGATGATGTTGAAGCGTTTTGCAGCCTAGGGGCCAGAACTGGTCAGTAGAAGAGGGTCCTTCTCACTCATTCCCCTCTTGACTCCCTCACTCCCTGTACCCTTCCCCCACGCACACACTTCTTTCTGGGGCAGTAGGACCCGGATGGCAGCTGCAGACCCTCCTTGCCTACTCAAGGGGTGGGCAGGATTCTCTGACTCTAAATCACATTCCAAGTGCAGTTCAGTCCATCCCTCCTCTCTGGCCTGTTTCTGTTCACGGGGAGAATGGCTAGTGGATACTTTCTCTTAGCAGGATGAGAACTGATGCTGACAGTTTAAAATCTCTACCCACTTTCAACTCTCCTTCCAACCCCTCACCCTCAGATACTTCCCAACCGCAGCAATAAATAAGTGTCAGAGGGTCTGGTCATCTAAACTTTGGACTTGTTCTGTCTTCCACATCTTCCTTACCAAGACCTCAATGGCTAAGTCCTCTTAGATGTGCAGTATCTAGTTCTGAGACTCTTTTTGGGTTGCAAATGGCAGGTATAGAACTCAAACTTTCTTCAGTGATCAAAAATGGGGGGCGGGGGAGCATTAATGACTTGTAGAACTGAAAAAGCCAGATGAAGTCACTCCAGGGAGCTCCCGTGCTCAAATATTGTCAAGAACTCAGCTTGCGCCATCTCAGCTCCCTTCCCTGGCAGACACACTCACCTGGTCTCAAGTCCAGGGGAAATCTCCTGGCAGGTCCAACCAAGTTCAGGGACTGCTCCCATTGGCCTGGCTCAGGTCACGCGGCTGTTCCCTGAACCAATCACAGATCAGGAAGTGGCCCTGGCCGGGGTCACATGACCCACCAGCGCCGGAGGAGTTCAGCCCTCTCCAGAGGGTTGGTGTGGGGAAGGGGAGCTTGAAGAGGGGCCGTCAGGGCCCTGCGAGGGCCTCGGGGCAGACTCAGACAAGTGAGGGCCACCCTGTCCTCGGCTGGGATGGACAGAAAGGGCGGAGCGGCCCAGCCCCTCTTCTCAGGGCTTTTACCCTTCGGTTCGTGTGAAAAATGCCTGGGAAACAAGTCACGGGCAAGAAGACAAGCCCAGGAAGGGCAAGTGAAAGATCCAGTGGTGAAGACCGCACATCCCAAATGAGCTCGTTCATAAATAACACCCAGAACGGGCCCTCGGCTAGCCCTGCTCGGGAGAAATATGCGCGCCACATATGTAATTGTAGATGTCCTCATGGCCGCATTGAAAAGAGCAGAAGGAAACAGGTGAAATTAATGTTTAAAATATATTTCATTTAATCCAGTATATCTAAAATATTATTGCAGGGTGTAATCCATTTTTAAACAGTATTAATGGGGTGTTTTAATCTTTATTTTTGGACCAAGTCTGTGACATCCAGTATGTATTCTGCTCGCACCGCACGTCCCAGGTAGGACTCGCCTCACTGCAAGTGCTCCGAGCGACACGCGCTTCGTAGCCGCGGCCCTGGGAAGCGGGCTCTGGGCCCCGGCTACCAAGGCTGGTCCACAGACCCTGGGGATTGTGGAAATGCAGAGCTGCGGGCCCACCCCACACCTCCTGAGTCAGCTCTGCTTGTTAACCTGATCCCCCAGTGGCTCGTGTGCACAAGTGCAAAAAGAACTGAATGGAACCTGCTGCGGGACGGCGATGTTCTCCATCTGCCCAGTCTTACGTGGGAGCTACGTGCGGCTACTGCGCACTTGAGGTGTGGCCCGTGTGATTGGGAATGGAAATTCATGTTTTTAAATGCCAATTTAAATAGTCCCGTGTGGCTCATGTCTACCTACTGGACAGCCCAGGCCTAAATAAATATAACTTATCATTGTTATTACTGTTATCATTATTACGATGGCGTTACTATTGTTGTTGTTACCAGGCTGCCTGTCCAAGGGCAGGGAGAAAATAAAACGAAAATCTGTTGAGCCGCACGTGCTCGTTGTTCACTCATAACAGTGCCAGCCGTCTGGATAGGTGTGTAATGACCCTCGTTGGCCAGATTTGGAAAGTGAGATTCGGGTCCCTCAGGCAAGTTCCCATAGTAAATAATAATGCCATCCCACCATTTGTCATTCCTCAAGCCCTCCTGTGTGCTAGGAACTCTATACACAGAATGTTCTTTAATGCCCATAACCACCCAGTGAGTAAATACTGTTATACTTGCCATTATCCAAAAGGTTTGGGAGGCCCAGAGAGGTGAGGTGACTTGTCCAGGGTCACACAGCATCCAAGTAGCCAAGTGGTCTCTCTCCACTGTTGGGGTTTCTCCCAAAACCCTGTGAGGGACCCCAAGTAGTAACGGAGCTACAGTCACACTCGATAGGGTATCTGGCATGAGGCAGACGGTGAAAACTCCTTCACCTGGAAATGCTGCCTAGAAGTTGGAGGGCCACCACGATAACCTCCAGAGGACCCCTTGCTGCTCCACCTGGCAATGGGAGCAAACCTTGTGGCTCACAAGAACCTCCCGGAGGTGTCCAGAGCTGTGCTGGGGCAGCCCAGGCCGTGGGCAGCGGGTACCAGGGGGCGTAAGCTGCTAGCCTAGTAGGTGCTGCTGGCGTCTGCGGGCATCTGGGTCCAGGGAAGCCCAAGGAAGCCCGAGGAAGACCCTCTCCGTTAGCTTCTACTGCCAAGTAAGTGTGGTTGCTGTGTGTCTGTCTTGCAGCAGAAGGGAACCTCCCAGGGAGATGCCCCCTGGCCCCATGTACACTCGTGCCCGGCCCAGCACCGCGTGGCAGGAGCAGACAATTAGAAGCAGGCCAGGGAATCCAGGGTTGGCAGACCCTCCTGCCGTCACCTCCCCCAAAGGCTCCTCCTGCAGCCACCGCAGACAACCCAAACCCCGAAATGTGAAAGGCCACGTGGTGAGATGGGCCCAAGCTGGGAACTCGGGGATGCCAGGCCTGACCCCCCATAGATGGAGAAATAATCATGATAACTATGACGAAAATAATCACCACTAGTGGGCATTTACCAGGTACCAAACGCTTAACACCTCCAATTCAATCCGTACAACGGCCCTACAGAGCAGGTGTTGCTGTTATCCCCATTTGCAGGGGCAGCTGAGTCTCAGAGAGGCCAAGGTCACATCGCAAGGGCATGGTGGAGCCAGGACCTGAATGCGGGTCTGCCTGGCAAACAGGAGGAAAATTAGAATTGTGAGGCAGAGGGCAAGCGTGGGCTTTGGAGTGTGAGCTCCAGCTCTGGAACAGCCTTGTTGTGTGACCTTGGGCGAGCAAGTGGCTTGACCTTGCTGGGACTCAGTTTCCTCGTCTGTCCAGGGGGATGATGAGACCTACTCTGCAGGAGCAGTGTGAGAATTAAATGAACTGGGACAGCTGCTGCTCAGGAAGGACTCAGTGGATGAAGGGATGGATTTCATGCATCCAACCCAGTGCTGGCATATAGTAGGCACTTAATAACTGGCCCGTGTCCACACCACAGAAGAAGTTCCTTCCCTGTTAAACCTCTGGCACTGTCACCTGGGAGCAACAGGGTCATATTTCTGGGAAGAACTGAGCAGTGACTTACTTTATCTCATGTGACCCCCGCCCCACCCTCCGAGCACAGACCTGGTGTCCGGGGCTCTGGAAAGCTCCGCCACCCGCCCGGGGTCTGGCGAACCAAGGCCCCCGAGGCGGGCCAGAGCGCGGCTCTCCAGCCGGGCTGCCTCTGAGGCGAGCAGCGAGGGTCGTGCCTCAGGGTGGCTGCCCCGTCCGCCCCTCGCAGGCGGAGGGCCCAAGGCGGGCAGCGCAGACTTTCCCTCACCCTCGCGCAGCTGCTGCTGGGGACAGCCATCACCATGGCAACCGCCAAAGGCCACCTGGCGTCAGGTGTGCAGAGGCCCCGCGTCCACCCCGAGCCCCGGCCCTGGCACCCTCTGGGACCATGCACAATGGTGGGGCCAGCCTGGCCACCCTTTGGGGTGGAGGGAGATCCCTCCAAACAGACCCCACTGGCCAGGCCCCCCATGCCCGCTTCCGGGGTCCTCCTCCAGCCCCCAGGCTGCTCTGCCCCAGGGGGCTGGGGTCCCCAGGCAGAGCGGGGCTGAAGGCCTCAGCTCCGTGGGCGCAGGTGGGGGCAGCTCAGCAGGCACAGCTCCGGGCTGCAAGTATGGACTATCTCCTCACAGCCCCCCAGGCTGCCGTCCTCGCCCAGCGCTGGAGGCTGCTCCCGAAAGCCAAGCCAGGGCTCCCCTGGGCAGAGGGAACCTGTCCCCGGGGCTGGCGGGGAGGACAGGCCCCATCAGGATACGAGTGAGGCTGACAGACACTGGGGGAGAAGGGGACCTGTGGCCCTAGGAGAGGAAGAGGATTCCGGAGACGCTGGGGGATGAGAGAAGGGAGAGTGTAAAGATGGACATGTAAAGCTGGAAATGTCCAGTCTTTGTCCTCTAAAAATCACCCCCACTAATTGCGCATTTGCTCTGTGAAGCACTTTCACACCTCACTACTCCAAGAGTGGCATTGGCCTCTCTCAGAAGCTCAGTGGAAATGCAGAATTGCAGCCCGGCCCACCACCCAGACCTATTGAACCGGAGTCTCCGTTTTTCAAAAGTCCTCAGGTGATTCCTGAGCATGGCAGAGTTTACATTTCAGCCTTGCACCATGGCCCGTATCGTCCCTGTTTGACAGAGAGGGACTAAGGTTCCGCCATGTGGGTAACTTGTCCAGGGTCCCACAGCAGAGCTGGGACTTAGGCCTTCCTCCTGCAAATCCTCTCTGCTCACCAGCTACACACCAGGCCTGCCCCCCCTGCAGATTTCAGGGTCTTAACATCACTCTCACTTTCTCCTGGTACATCCCAGTGTCATCATCAGACCTCATACCTGGACTGGACTTCACAGGTATGTGGGCCCCCCACACAGCAACCTCATTGGACCTTCACAGCCAGCCACTGGGAAAGTTGCCTCCATGAGCCTCAGTTTCCAAATAAAGAAACTGAGACTCAGAAAGGGCAGGTGATTCTCGACAAACTCCCAGAGTCTGGTCTCAACACATAGAGGGTTTCCATGGAGAAGACAGGTCTACTGCCCCTGGATGTCCCCCGAGATGGAAGACATTGGTGGAAGCCACAGGGAGATCACCTTCAACACAAGGTGGGGCCTGCTCAGGCCAAGGACCCCGAGCAGCCTGGCAGGAGGAGGGCCCTGGATGGGGGGCCGGGGCTGGCCAGGGGGGTCTCCCTCTGCCCCACTGGAAGGGCTGATGACCCCTGGACATGTCACCACAAATGTCACAGAGGGCACCAGGGCCAGAGCCTGATCACGGGGACACCAGAGTGCTCAACCGTGGAACCACTTACCTGCAGTCGTAGTGAGCCTCCCTCCCCAGGGGGCATCCAAATAGCCTGGGTGACACCCTAGCAGGGCTCTGGGAGGGTGTTCAAGCTTCAGAGGAGAAAGAGGAATGACAAGGCATTCAGGGCTCCAGACAGTTCAAATCCCAGCTCTGACGGTCAGTCACTGGGAGACCTTGGGCAAGTTCTTTCACCGTTCTGAGCCTCAGTTTGCTTATCTGTAAAGTGGGGATAATCATGGTAATTGCTTCAGTGGTATGTGTTCCTGATTAAATGAGATGAGGCATGGGGATAGCTCAGCCTGGGTTCAGGATTTTTCTTGTAGGACTGTGTTTCAAGAGCGTGGAGCAGGGACCTTCCTGAAGTAGTCGTGGTCATTTGGGGTGGTTCAGAGAAGGAAACCCAACTAACACTGAACCCTTTTCAATTCTCCTTGAACCATCTAATGCTTTCCAGGAGAAAGGCTCAGTTTGGTGCTGCCCCACTTTCAACACCTTCTAGTACTTTCTTCAAGCCATTTTTGTTTGTTTTCTCTTTTAAAAAGTGAGATATAGCTTAAATACAGTAAAATGCACACATCTTAAGTGTCCAGCTCAGTAACTTTTACATGCCTGTGATGCTTAAGTTCATGTGTCCACTTGGCTAGGTGACAGTGTCCAGTAGTTTGGTCAAGCAAACACTGGCCTGTTTGTTACTGTGAGGGTATTTCGTGGATGTCAGTCATTAGTCAGTTGACTGCATCTACGGCTGATCGCATCTACAGTCAACAAAGGAGATGCCTTCAGCCCTGAGGGCCGTGTTATCCAATCAGACGAAGGTTTTAAAGGGAGAATTCAGCAGCAGGAAGAATTTCTACTGCTGCTTCAGGCAGCCAGCTTCTCCTGGGGAATTCATCAAAAACTTCAACCGAGTTCCCAACTTGCAGTCTGCCCTATGGAATTTGCATTTGTCAATCCCTATGGTCGCAAGAGTCAATTCCTACAATAAATCTCATAATATTTACAGGCATAAATATCCGTAAATACATGTGTATGTATATGTGTATGTATTGTGTATGTATTTGTATATGTCCATGTACATATTTCCTTCCAGTTGTCTTCTTGGAGAACTCTAAAAAATACAACACCCATCACCCAAACCAAGATGTAGAAGTGGCCAGCACCCAGAAGGCCCCCACCTCAGCACCCTCACCAAGGGCTGGGAGGGCTCACCCTTCTGACTTCTATTCCCCAAAGGTTAGTTTTGCCCATTCTTGAACTTCAGCTACAGGGAATCAGGCAGAATGTACCCTTTTTTAAACAGCCTTGTTGAGATACAATTCACATCCCATACAATCCACCCACTGTAAGTGTACAGTTCGGTTGCACGACCATCGCCACAACCAATTTTAGAACATTCTCATCCCCCTGGAAAGAAACCCTGCCCTCCTCAGCCCTCACTCTTCAATCTCCCCATCTCCCTTACCCTAGGAAACCACTAACCTACTTTCTGTCTTTATAGATTCGCCTGTTCTGGCCACTTCCCATGCATGGAATCATAGAACGTGTGACCTTTTGCATCTGGCTCCTTTCACTTGGCATAATGCCTTCAAGTTCATCCGTGTCAGAGCGTATATCAGTACTGCCTTTC
The DNA here is from genome assembly GCF_030445035.2 of Dasypus novemcinctus. Classification (NCBI taxonomy): domain Eukaryota; kingdom Metazoa; phylum Chordata; class Mammalia; order Cingulata; family Dasypodidae; genus Dasypus; species Dasypus novemcinctus. Next base: position 23,339,869 of record NC_080691.1, on the reverse strand, counting down.
TTTAAGAGCTGAAGAGCATCCCATTGCATGGATATGCCCCATTTTCTTTATCCACTTCATCAGCTGGTGAACAAGCATGTGCCCTTTTCTTTCACTCAATATTATGTCTGTGAAATACATTCACATTGTGGTATGTTAGCAGCTGGTTCTTTTCCTTTGCTGTGTAATATTCCATTGAACGGCCATACCCCTGTCTCTTCCCACTGTCCTCTTGCTGGATATTTGGGTCGTTTACAGATTGGGACTATTGGGACTAGGAACATTCTTGCGCATGTCTTTTTGGTCAACCTCTTCTGGCTGGGTAATACCCAAGTGTGGAATTGCTGGTCAGAGGGGCCACTGTGTCTGCTGGGCTCTTTTTTTTTTTCTTCTTAACACAGAGAGAGCAGGTCTCAGGTTTGGCATTTTTGCCAAGCTGTATCTTTTTTAATATAATAGCATTGATTTGTTTTCATTTTATTTAGCTCTTCTGTAACCTTCTCTTTGATGTAAAGTGATAATCCATGTGTAGTACTGATCCCAAATTTTCTTTTAAATAATGAAGTTAAACTTTAAAAAGGTGTTCACTTAAAAAGTGGCGGTAAATAATAGTACGGGTAGTGATACGGCGGAGCAGAAGTCATGAAGGAGCGCCCCACGTGGATGAGGTCTGGGGAGCTGTGATGTGGTTTAGTGCCCACTGTGGCGGTCAGGTGGCCTCTGGCCAAGGTGGACCTGGAAGGATGGGTGAGTTTCAGGATGTGAGGAGAGATTGGAGGAAAGCTGCCTTGGCAGGAGTGCTCCAGAGACAATGGACAGTCCTGATGCTGGGTGAGAGGGTCTTGGTTCTAGGTTCAGTCTTCTTCTCTCAAGTCCTGTATGACCTTGGGAATGTCACAACTTCTCTGGCCCTCTGCAGTCCCATCTGTAAGACATAGACATCAGGCTGGACTAGATGCTCTCAATGGTGTCCTTGGGCAGACTCCAACCTGCTGGTGTATTTTGTTTGGCGTGCCTTTTAATTCAGCTCACAATTAGGAACAGGAATTTGGGGCATCATTTTAGATTTCCAGCATCTTCCAATCACATGAGGCTGTGGCAGCACTGATCTGCATTCCACTGGGAAGCAGTTGGCTGGAGCTGAGTCACAGCTGCCCCTATTAGAGGAGATAAGCATCTCCCAGGATGTCACAGTCCCCAGCACTCTCTATTGTCTCTTTAATACTGAGGGGGAGTGTTAAGTTCATTTACCATCCCACTTTCACTACTGTTTTTCTTATGCAAACATGTGACACATTTCTTATATCTGTGTCTCTAAGAAGAGTGAGAACCAAAAGAAAGACAAGCCAAGAGTCAGCTGATTTTCCCTGCAGACAGCCCTCTTAAACTCACTTCATCAGCTTATGAGCCCTTGGAGGCATCTGAATTTGAGAACTGTAGATTATATGATTTATAAAGTCCCAGCCAGGTTGGAGAGTCTGAAGGGGGTGCTGGGATAAATTCTCAGGGTAAATTCTGAGACCCTCAGGATAAATCCAGATGGCTGCAGGCTGCACAACCATTAGAGGAAATACATTCATAGATGCCAAGATCAAAGTCAAGAAACTGATATTGCAGACCCCAAGAATATCACAGCATTAGGTCATGGGCAATGTGCTGGCTTTGATGCACAAAGACTTGGGTTCAATCCCAGCCATCCATCCCATTCTCCAACTATGTGACCTTGAACAAGCCCTTTGGGCTTCCTGTGCCTCAGTTTCCCTGTGTGTACAATGAGGCTAATCATTATGACTCATATAAGCATCACTTCTAATTCTCACAGTAGATGCTCAGAAGGCAAGGGGCACACAAAGTGCAAGGACAAAGACCAGTGAAGAAGGATGGTCCAACAATGAGCCCTTGATACTGATGACTATGCTTATGAGCCTGTGTGCCTCAAATTTCAACTAGGCCTAGAGCTGCAGGGTGCCTGAGAGTTACCTCCTGAGAGCCCCCATGTTACTCAAATGTGGCCACTCTCTAAGCCAAACTCATCATGTAAATGCATTACCCCAGTGTGGGACCTGACTCCCAGGGATAAGCCTCCCTGGTGCTGAGGGATTACTACCAATCACCAGCTGGTGCTGCAACTAGAAAAAGACCTTGAATAAAAGGGAGAAATGGTAAAGACAAATGAGTTTATATGGCTAAGAGACTTCAAAATGAATCAGGAGGTCTTCGGAGGGGTCACACTTGTGCATGTCTCAGCAGGATCCCAGAGACAGCCAAAGTAGATACAAGCTCAGGTGCTGGTGCTACTGAGGGCTACAGAGTCACACAGGTTCTGCAGTCATGGCAGGTGGCTCTGGAGTTCAGTGTGCCTCCTCAGTGGTCTCTACTTTGGAATTTATGTTCCTGAGCCTGATGGAGTTAGACTCAGATGTGACCTTTCTACACATGCCTCTTCTGTCACTTTTACTTTTTTTGTGTGTGGTTGGTGCTGGGGTTGGTGTATTCTCAGGAAGCTTGAATCTCTGGACTAGCCATGGGCCAACTGGATGCTGAGCCTCAGCAGAGTTGCAGCACATACTGTCCTATTCGTTAGTCTTACCCAGGTCAGCTAACAGGGAGGTGAAGACAGTCAACCACCACAACAGGGAACCGAGAGTGCCTACAACTGCAAGCAGGAGAATCACATCCATCAGCCATCTGGGATCTAAGCCCCCTCTCGATTTAGAGGTGGAGTGGACATCACCATCCCAGGGTCCACAGGATGGAGGAATAAAATATGAATTAGAGTGCAATTACTGGTATTCTGCTATAGAACTATTGTGACTCTAGCAATGGAAGAAATAGTATCATTGATGTAGAGATAGTGGCCATGGTAGTTGCTGAGGGCAGGGAGAGGGAAGAAGAGATGTGATGTGGGGGCATTTTCTGGACTTGGAGTTGTCCTAAATGATATTGCAAGGTCAGCTGCAGGACACTGTATATCCTGCCATAACCCACTGAATGGACTGGGGGAGAGTGTGAACTACAATTGTGAATTATAATCCATGCGGTGTACCAGTGCTCCAAAATGTATTCACCAAACGCAATGAATGTGCCACAATGATGAAAGAGGTTGTTGATGTGGGAGGAGTTGGGGGGTGGGGAGTGGGGTGTATGGGGAATCTATTTTTTAATGTAACATTTTTTGTGTGATCTATGTATCTTTGAAAAAAAAAGACAATTAAAAAATAAATTAAAAAATTTTTAAAAAGCATGCAAGGGGCACAATAGGGCCTCAGCACAGAGCAGTGGTCACTGCACTCAGTATTGCCCTCCAGCTGCCCCTCCACGGAGACGCCCCCAGATGGCTCCGTCTCCTCCACCCGAGAGCGGCTGGGAGGGCATGCCAATAAGTCGCTAGTTAACTAAATAAATGAATGAGGCAGGTCTATGCAGATATAAATCTCTGGAAGAGAACATTTCAACACTCCATATTCGAGCTGGATATCATTTAAATTGCCAGGCTGCCTCCTCGGCCCGTATCCCATCATTACCGTGTTCCTAAAGCTCAGAGCTTAATTGTGCATCGCCATAGACTCTACCCACGATGCCTGTGGAAATTAGAGGTGCTCGCCTGCCCGCTCATTTGTAGCCCATCGCTCCCTGGCATGGCCTGGGGGATTGGGCACTGGGGAGCAGGGGTCCCTGCTTCCCTGGGCCCAGCACGATGGGCCTGGGAGTGGGACAGGAGGGGCTTGTCAGTTGCCCCCTGCCCTTGCCACCTGCCAGGCCATTCTACAGCAGCCAGGAGGGTCCTTAAAAACTGATGGGGGGATGTCGTCCATCCCAGCTTTGACTCCTCCGGGTTCCGGGATCACCAAGGGAAAAGCCAAACCCTCCCCTGTGGGGTGTGGACCCCCAAAACCTCGCTGACCTCCACTCCTGTCCCACCTCTTTGACCGGGTCCCAGCCACACTGACCTCCTTGCGACTCCCCCGAGAAGCCCCTCCTGCCGCAGGACCGCAGGGTTTGCACGGGGGCTCCTCCCTCTGCTTCCAGCCTCTGCTCACATGTGCCCCCTCTCCCACCCCGGCTTCTATTCCGCTTTAATTTTCTTTGCAAAATTCTTCACTGCATATATAATGGGGCGCCGTTATTTGTGTGTTTATTTCCTTGACACTCTCCCTCACCCTCACCGACGCACCCTGGATCTCTTCTTGAGAGTGCCGATCACACTTGCACAAATGTGAGACCCTCTTTCTTGCCAGTGAGTGAATTTAGGAGCCTCTGCAAAACGCGAGTGCAAGCTCCTGTCTGGCTGGGTTCCCGCAGAGGCCATCCTGAGACAGGGACTGGGGCAAGTCGTTGCTGGGGGAGGCGGCCCCAGGAAGCATAAGGCAGGGACACAGAGAGGAAGGGTGCGTTGATGAGCAGGTGACGCGGTGGGCAACTGGGGCTCAGTCCCCCGGGGCCTCTGGGAGACTGCGCAGAACACGCTGGAAGGGTGCAGGAGCTGCGGCATTTATCCCCCAACTCCATCAGCTATTGCTTCTGGGGGGCATCCTGGGGCCACTGGCTTCCTGGCACTTCCACCTGCTCTGGGCCTGGTGAGCTCACACCTGAGGCCACAGGAGGCCCTCAGGCAGAGACAGGTGCTGCAGGGCGGTACTGCCGGCATGTCTTCTGGACTGTCCAGCGTGGGCCAAGTGAAATAGATGACAATGGACAGTGTCTACTCCGGCTCCTGGGTGTGACATATTTACAAAATAGTCAGTCGACAGCCACTCTATTTACTAACCCTGAATGATGCAGAGAGGCCCAAAACCTGGACCCTGCCCTCTTGGAGCAGAAACTTTAGCTAAGTGGCCCACACTCAAACAGCCACAACAACCCAGTGGAGCAGGCATATTTCTCAGATGAGGAAAAGGAGGCGCAGAGAGGTGAAGTGACTTAAGTAAGGACACACAGCTAGTGAGCAGAGGTAGTTCGCATCTGTAAATCCCTGTCCCGTGCACCCCTAGTTGTGACTGCTGTTAATGGCGTTTACAACGACACTCCTCTCATCAGATGAGTACAGGCTCTACATCTGCTCTAATCCTGGTTTTACAGGTGAGGGAAACTGAGGCCCAGTGGGAGACAGAAGCTGGCCTCTTCTGCCTCCCTCTGGGAGCTGCTTCCTTTGGGGTTAGCCTCAGCCACTAGCCTCCAGTTACCTCTTTGAAGTGCACGAGCAGAAGAAGCCTGGGGGTGAAGGAGTCCTGCCATTTATTGAGCACCTACTGTTTGCCAGGGCCTTTTGCATAAACATCCACCCTCCCTGTGAGGTTACCACACCAGTCTTACAGCCGAGAAGTCAGAGGTAAGCAGGCTCAAGTCTCTACCCCCAGGAGGTGGCAGAACCAGGATGCGAATCCAGATCAGCCTCACTCCAGAATTGCATCCACCTTCATGCTCAAGGCAGGAATTCCTTTTAGGACATCTGAGCTTGATTGCCCCCAGCCAACGGGGAGCTCCCCACCTCGCAAGCAAGCAGTTTCCTGCTGGGCAGCTCTAGCTGTGTTTTCCCTGCTACCGCATGAGTGTCTCGAGCCCGGGGCCTGAGTCCTACTTGGCTTGGAATCCCCAGAGCCCAGCGCCAGGCCTGGCTGTCACGGCCTGTGCCATTTTGAGCCGCACTCTCTCCCCTTATAAAATCCACACCTTAGTCCTGCTCTGTCCTCTGAGGCAGTAAAGACCCCTCCTAATCTCTCGGGGCAAGGGATGGAAAGACGAGGAAATAAGCTTAAATCACATAAAAGAGCATATGTAAAGTACAGGAGAGCGCTCCAGCCCAAGGCCCGCCTCGGGAAGGGGGAAGCAGACTTCACTGCCCTTATTATTTTTATCATCGCCAGCCGCGGTAGCGCCAGGACTGTTTTAAGAGCCCCAGGGCGCTAAGCTCGCTCACCTCTGAAAACCCACCCCACCTCCCAGCAGACGCACCCACGGCCCACGGTAAAGGAAATCTTTGGAAAGTAATTCAGAAGGGATTTTGTCCTTTTGCTTCGGACACTGTTATCAATGTTGAATCCGGAGTTCCCTTTTCATACATTAGCACTAATTTTTTTTTCCCCTCCAACAGGCGTCAAAACCTCCTGTCTGACAAATCCAGGTGGGGAAACTGAGGCTCGGGAAGGTGAAGTTTCTCACCCAGTGAGACCCCCGAGGGGTTGTGCTGCGTTCAGAGCCCGGCGCTCGGCTGAGAGCTGGAAGTGGGTGTCGAGACGGGGGGCGGGGGGTGAACCGGGGCTGGAGGCGAAACAGGGGGCGGGTGTGGGGTGGGGGCAGCCAGCGGGCCCCCGGGAGTGTCGTGCCCACCCACCCCGCCTGCTTAATTGCTGCGGCTGATGGTTCGGGGCCAAAGCTTCGCCGCTGTCTTATCTTCGCCTTCCCCATTTTTCTTTCTGGGCAGTGAAGTTAAAAATCCCTTCCCAGCACTCGGGTGGGTTTGTTTTTTTTTTCTGTTTTCTTTTTTTTTAATGTCGCTTCCATATCACTATTTAACATGCACTGCTAAAACCTCGATAAACAGCGACCGTCATTTGCAGATTAGCTCTTCACATGACGAAATGATTTATTTAGAAGATGCCTCCCCGCCCCCACCCCCGTCTCTCTCTCACTTCTTTTTTTCACTTTTTTTTTTTTTCTAAATTCTTTGGCTAAGAACGTATTAATCAGAAATTAAGGCTGAGGGAGGAACGGAGGTGAGAGCGGTGGGGGAGGGAGAGAGGTGAGGGAGAGGATGTGCAAGGCGACGCTGGGGCAGGTGGCGGAGGGGGGCTGGCGGGGACAGGGTGCTCAGGGAGTGGGGAGCCAGGGCGGGGGCTGGGAGGGGAAGGAGGGGGCATGGAGGGAGAGGCTGGATATGTGGGGGGTGCTGATTAGAGAGGGAGGGGAGAGGAGGAGGGGAATGAGGAAAAGAAGAGAGAAAATGAGGGTGGAGGACAGAGGTAGAGAGACACAGAAAGACAGAGAGATGGGGAAAGAGGCGAGAGGAGGACAAAGAAAGGCAGAGAGAGACTGAGAGACACAAGGAGAGAAAAACAGGGAAAGGGCACGACAAAGAGCTGGAGAGGGAAGAAAACGCAGAGAATCAGAGGGGGGCGAGAGAGAATGGGGGGGGAGTTAAAGAAAACTGCAGAGAGCCTTAAGAAAAAGCAGAGAAGAGCGAGATGAAGAAAGGAAGAGAAACCACCCTGAAAATGGGAAGAGTCGAGGGGAGAGAATGAGACCTCCATCAGGGCCAGACCCCCACCCCATCGCTGCCGGGGCAGTGCGCCCACCGGCTACCCCTGCTCCCTCCCCGAGCCCAGCACATGGGGCAGGACCAGTGTATGCCATCCCTGGAACCTTCTCCACCGCTCCCCAGCCCAGCTGGAGCGGTCACAGCGGGCCGAGGGGCCAGCGGGCTGCCAGGCTGGGGCGAGAGGGAGAAGGGCTTTGCGCACACGTGGCGCCTTCTTATTGCATGCATATACAGCTATCGATAGAAATTTCTACAAAGCATCAATATATATGTATAAGTCTCTCTCTTTTGCAAGCTGGTGAGATAACCAGACCTGGAGCAGAGGCGACAGCGATAAGCAGATTAGAGGGGACTGGTTCATTTGTTGTAAGATGCTCCAGGAGGGGCATTTTGCTCTCAGAAGACCAACTGGAAGGTTCTCTAAATAGGCTAGGTCTGAGCTAACCCAGAGCTGCTCCCCACTGGGACATTAAAGGTACAAAGAGCGAAAGACAGGAGAGGCAAAGATGAGTTATAATGATTATTTGATTATCTTGGGCTTTAACAAACCCAGCCAGTTCGCCTGGGTGTGAAAAATTAGCTGTTCTCACAGCAGCAAATTTCACAGCGTTCAGCCTTATATATCTTTTTCCTCCGGAGAGGAGGCAGGCGCTGTGCTTGGGCTCTGGGCGACAAGGACGCCCCAATTTCTCTGGAATGTGCCCCAGCTGCCTGGTGCTCTGGACAAGGCAATTGCCCAACAATTCAAGGTCATTTCAAAGAATGTTCTGGTTCAACAGCTTAAAAAAAAAAAAGTAGAGATTGGCTCTGGAATGGAGCACAGCACTTAGGTCCTTAAAAAAATAAAAAATGTAAAAACTACTTGGTTTATGGTCCAGTGGAAAATCCATTTCTGTCTGGAACTCTGCAGCTCTAGAAGCCAGGTGTGGCTGGTGAGCTAGTGAGCATAGGAAATGCACAGAGCCCAGACTGGGAAGGGCTGTGAATGCAAAACGCACGCCGGATTTCAAAGAACTAAAATAGTAAACTGTAAAACATCGTACTGATCCTTCTCTATTGATTACAGATTGAAATGAAAATATTTTGGATCTACTGGGTTACTCAAGTACATTGTTAAAGCTGATTCCATCTGTTTCTCTTTACTTTTTTGAAATGTGGATAGGAGACGATTGTATATTACACATGTGGCTCCCATTATATTTCGGCTGGATGGCGCTGCGTTAGACTCTGGATCCTGCACACAGTAGGTGCTTAGCTCGCCTCCGAGCCCAATCGCTAGGTTGGGAATGCAGCAAATCGGTGGAATTTATGCCAGATGTTTGCGTGGCTTGGCACAGAGGTTAGCGAAAGCGCCCGTATGGTGAGGATTCAGGGGCGGCACTCCACGTGGCTCCCCTGGGGAAGCCCGCCTCCTCGTCTCCAGTGTCCGTGCACCCCGCGTGCCCAGGCCCCGCTCCGAGCACACTCCCAGGGGCCCTTTAGCCAGGCGGCTGCCCTGAGGGGCAGGGTCGGTCCTGTCCCCGTGTCACATTTATTGGGCACTGCCCATGCTCCTGTCCTCCTCACAGCAGCCCTCTGAGGCAGGCACAATGATCACGCCCCTGTTGACAGATGGGGAAACTGAGGCTCAGGGAGGTGATGTCGCTGGCCTGAGGTCATCCAGCCAGCGGAACTAGTGCCCGGGAAGGCGGGTTCTAGGCTGCAGTTTGGAAGGGAAGCCACGGCGCGTCCCTGAGTCTCCAGGACGCAGGGGCTCGAGTCCACCCTTGCATACGTCACTGGGCCAGGCCGGGAAATGAGGCCCGCGCCTGCTGTCCAGCACTCAAAGCCCTCCTCCGGGACTGGGTGTGGACAGACCCGGGGAGGAAGCAGGGTGGCCGGAAGGGCTTCCTGGAGGAGGGGGCACTCCCCAGAGCAGTGAAGAAAGAGGAGGGCACGCCCGAGGCAGGTGCGGGAAGGGTGCCGGGCTCTGGATACGCTTTTTCTTTCAGCCTGCTCCGTTCTCCACCCGTGAACAGAGCCGCCCCGGCCCCTCACAGGCACCTGCGAACTTGACCTGGAGGGAATAGCCAGGAAGGGGGTTGAAGATCGGAAATGATAGAGGGACGTTATTGTTGTCACCGTCATCACCCCGACTTTGCCCTCGGTCCACACCTCCTCCACTTCCTGCTCTTACACCTTACCTTTCTCCCTCCTTAAAATCCACTTTCTTGCCCCGCCCACTCCAGCCCCTGAGTATTAAGATGATGACGTCATTCGGAGGCCCTTTGGGCAAAGGAAGAGAAATCCAGGAGCGATCTGGACCACGAGTCTGTGAGAAGGGACTTTGGCTTGGGACAGTCTGGGGTTGGAGGGCGACCTTCGCCCCTCAAGTGCCCTGTTGCCTCGGGCAGCCACCCCATCTGCAAAGTGGGTGGTCCCGCACCTGACTTCTAAGTGACAGCCCTTGTTTTCCTGGGCTGTGGATCCCAGCACCCAGCACGTGCTCACCACATACTCACTGTGAAGTGCTGCGCTGGGCACAGCTAATTGCCTACTCAGTGCCCACTTCCCCACCTCCCTTGCTGACACCCCAGATTTTATTCTGGGCAGCAGTGGGCCCACGGAAAGTTGATACCCTTTTTCCCATGTTCCTGGTCAGCCCAGGTCCCCCAGCGGGAGTCCCGGAAGGCGCGGTAGTGGAGGCTCCCCGGCTGGCGGAGGGTGCCGGCGCTCTCCCCCGACCCTCCCCACCCTTTCACCTTCTTTGCGCTTGGACAGAGGGTGGGGGTCTGGAGTGGTACCTCCTAGTGGGGGTGGAAGCTCAAGGCCCAAAGGGCGGGGACCCCAGCCCCTCCAGAGGCACTGCCCCTCCAGCGAGGGTGGGGATGGAGGGCACCTGCTCAGCCGGAGCTGCGGGGGCCTCTTCGAGGGACCCCCAAGAGCTCGCCGCGTCTGATCCCCACGGTTACCCTCTCCACCGCTATATCCTCATCCTCATCATCTTGGCACAAAGCCAGGCCTCCGTTTCCCCGTCTGTCCCCGGCCCGCCACCCTTCTCCTGCCGCGTCTTGGCTTGGGTCCCTCATCCTCTCCCCCTCACGCCCTCTCTCTTCCCTTTATGTCTTCTGTCCCCCGCCGCCGCCTCCTCTCCCCTTTCTCCTTCCTCTTTATTTTATCTCAACTTGCCACAAATCTGTCCCCCTACAGAGCAGCTGCCATCTTTGTTCTGGGCCATTATCTGTGGCAGCGCGGCCCGAGCGGGCCGCCGGGCAGACAATCACCGGGTAATAGAGTGTCTGCGAGCCATTGTGGAGTGTGTCCCAGCCCATCCATCACCGGTGCTGACACAGGCGGGCAGTGGCCTGGGAGCCTGCCGGCCACGGCACCCCCAGCCTGCCCCTCCGCACGGCGGCCGGGACCCGCCAGGCCCTTTGTGGGGGATGCCACCCCACGCTCCAGCTGGGCAGGCAAGGGCTGCCTGGCTCCGGAGACATGCCAAGGCCCTGGGGACTCTAGCTTCCTTACGCTCCAGCCTAGGAGGAAGGGCAGTGTGTTCTCGCCCATTTTACAGGTGTAAGACTGAGGCTCTGAGAGGGAGCGTCACCTGCCCAAGCTCACACAGCACAGTAGAGGCACAGGCGGGACTGAACCCCAGGTCTATCTGCCTGGAAGCTGTGGTCTTGCAGTCTGCGCACAGCCCTTTCCAGGACCCTGCAGCAGGCGGGCTGGAGGCCCACTGTGTGCAGGACCAGCTTCTAGATCCGAGCAGGGAGAGTTATAAGACATGCCCAGCAGCCCTCTCCACCCTGCCCCGGAGTTGGCAATCTAACAGGATAAAGCAAGGGAGGGGAAGGACCCCCTGTCACGGCGGGCAAGAGCCTGGGCTCTGAAGGCAGGTGCCTAATTTGCCTCCTACTTTTGTCACCCATGCTGTGTGACTTTGGCCAAGTGGCTTCACCTCTCTGTGCCTCTGCTTCCTCCTCTGTGATCATAATAGTTCCTCCTTCATTGAATTATTGGGAAGAGCCAAAGTGTAAGAGAAGGGCCAGGCATTTAACAAGCCTATGTATAGTAAGTATATATTTTTATTCCTTCTGGTCCTATTCAAGCCCCAGTGGGCTGTCGACATTATGCCAGGTGGTTCCCTCGTTACTCCCATTTTACAGGCGCGGAGGTTGAGGCTCAGAACCTTGCCTGAGGTCACCCAGCTGGAGAAGCAATGCCTTCTTCTGCGGGCATTCATTGAGCACCTCCTGTGTGCAAGGTTGTCTAGGTGCTGTGAGAGTGACAGGAGGCTGGAGAGGCACACGGAGCTGTTCTCTGTGCTAAGCATCTAAATGCACAAACGCCTTGGCTCCCCTGCAATCACGGAGGTCTGTGCCGGAGTCCCCTTTCCACCGAGGACAGGGAGGCAATGAGAGTCCCAAAACCGTGCAGGGGGTACTATGCCCCTGCGGTCTGATTCCAGAAACAGAGAGACACAAAATTGCCTCCCCTGAGCTGCTCTTCCCGAACTCGCCACCGAGAAGGGGGAGGTCGGCCATGCAAGTCACTGTGGATACCGCTTTGCCAGAGCATGGAGAAGAGTTTTCCGCACAATAAGAGGCATTGGGAGATCAGAGAAGGGCCTAAGTGCCTGCTGCCAAGATACCCGGGAAGGCTTCCTGGAGGAGGAGAGACTGAATCAGAACCTCTGGAGATAAGCCCAAGTTAGGCAGGAGACTCGGGAGCACGTTGTTTGGCTGGATGGGGCCAGGGGAGGACGAGAACCAAAACTTCCTTGCCATTCGTCTGAGCTCAAGACGCGGGCTCTGTGGGAGGTGGTTCAGAAACCCCGAAGTGCTCTCCAGGGATCTGTTGCTCATTTAAACATCTTTTCTTGAGCACCTACTATATGCCTCCCCCCACTCCCTGCTGGGAGAACAGCAATGGACGGGGACCCTGCCCCTACATTGCTCACGCCTAGCAGGGGAACCGTAGTAACACCGGGTGACGCGGGCTTGAGGGGTGCACGGGAGCTCCCACGAGGGGCCGCTGACGCAGCTGGCAGAGGCCGGGGGAGCTTCCTGGAGGAGCTGGCATCCCGGCCGAGACCTGGAGGATGAAGCGGCGGGAGCCGGAGCGAGAAGGGGGAATGGTGTTCCAGGCAGGGCCACCGGCACCTGCAAAGGCTGGGAGCCGGGAGAGGGTGGCATGAGGGTGCTGGCGGGGAGCGGAAGACGAGGCTGGCTTGGCATCCGGGTCCCTGCAGCAGAGGGTGCTCGGCTCGACAATAGGCCTGTGATACGACGGGGGGAGGGAAGTCCCAGCTCGTCATGATTAAGCTGCACAGAAACACTCAAACAGTTATACTTGGGGGGATGGAGACCATCAAAATCAAAGTTATGACACCCCACTGTCCCTGAGCACCTGCTGTGTCCCAGACACTTGACAGGCACTTTCAACTTCTTCCCATCAACCTGTTGAGAGAGGTCCTATTATCACCCCCATTTTTTAGAGGAGGAAACCGAGGGTCAGAGAAGTAGAGTTACTTGACAGGCATCTGGCTTCGGAGTCCGAGCTTTTCACCAGGGCCCTCCTTGCCGAGGGGGCTTCCCTAGAGAGCTGGGGCAGTCATCCCTTCCCACTAAGGTGGGAGCTCCTCTCTCCCCCCACAGGTGCTCACCCCATCCCGGCCTCCAGCCACACTCATGGGCGAGGCTTCCTGCCACCCTTTGCTGCCCAGCTCCACCTCCTCCTACAGGGCTGGCACACGCTGGCCCCTGGAAAGCTTTCTGAGCCCCCCTACCCACCTGCCAGAGTCATTATCCCTCGAGTCGGGGCACCTGTGCTGGACTTATTCTCCTGGGTATCTTTCTTGATTAATAGTGTAATACTGGGAAACGGACTTGGCCCAGTGGGTAGGGCATCCGTCTACCACATGGGAGGTCCGCGGTTCAAACCCCGGGCCTCCTTGACCCGTGTGGAGCTGGCCCATGCACAGTGCTGATGCGCACAAGGAGTGCCGCGCCACGCAGGGGTGTCCCCCGCGTAGGGGAGCCCCACGCGCAAGGAGGGCGCCCCGTAAGGAGAGCCGCCCAGCGCGAAAGAAAGTGCAGCCTGCCCAGGAATGGCACCGCCCACACTTCCCGTGCTGCTGACGACAACAGGACAAAGAAACAAGACGCAGCAAATAGACACAGAGAACAGACAACCCGGGGGGGAGGGTTAAGTAAATAAATAAATCTTTAAAAAAAAATAGTATAATACTGATTAAGTACCTCATCTATTCCTTGCGTTGCAATATAGCAGAAGCAGTAATAGGAGGCGGCTTAGAGTTGTCATCGTAACAACAACAATCACAGTTGTACTTGCCATTGCTTTTAGGCACCTGTTGTATGGTACAGTCATGACTTGGATTAGTACCGTTTATTGAGCATCTACTGCATGCTAGGTGTTTCAGTAACAGCAGCAGCCGCTGCCTCTACATCCCGCCAGCCCCGGCCACCTGCCCCAGGGGATGCACAAAGCAACCCCTCAGGTAGAGCCCACCAGAGCCCATTTCTCAGATGAGGCCAGTGGAGCACAGAGGGACACAGGGACTTGCCTGGACAGGTGGAGGAGGTGGAGCCAGGCGCCACCCTCCTGCTTCTGGATCCAAGCCCCGAGCCCCCACAGCCCTGCTGCCAGGTGCAGGGACCCCATCCACAGAGGAGGGCAAGCCCAGGCGCCCAGGGCTGCCCCGGGCTCTCCCCTCCTCCCTGCGCTCCCTATTCTCTCTGCCTCTGCCCCCGGGAACTTCCTTCCCAGGGGCTTTGGCCAGTGGTGTCCGCCTTTGGCCAGTCATCGCTTTAGCCCTTCGCATACCCTCGCTGGCCCTGCGTTTGGTGGCAGGGCTGGGTGAGCTGAAACCTTGCTCGGAGGCACTGGGGAAGGCAGACTTGGGCACGGGAAGTGCCGGGGCGGCTGTGCCCGGGGCGGTGACCCGGGGTGCGGCCAGGGGCTGGGGGGGTGCCTAAGGCTGCGCAGGCGGGAGGGGCCTGCGGAGTGCAGGGACCCTGGGAAACAGCAGGGGGGGCTGTGAGGCCAGCCTGAAGGCAGCGGGGGCCGCGACCGGAGAAACCTCCTGCGCGTCGGTGGGGAGGATGGGGAGGTGGGCAGGGGACACGGCCAGAAGGGGGGCCCTGCCGGGGCCGTGGGAGAGCGAGGCGGCCGCACTGTCAGGTGGCACTGCCGGGACGAGAATTTTCACTGACTACGGAGGCACGGAGGGGAGGGGCTGTGAGTGGGAGGAGAGGGGTTGTGTGCGAGTAGGAGAGGTGAGAGTAGAACACGTGTGTGCAGATGTAAGTGTGTGCAGGTGTAAGTGGGAGGGGTGGACCGTGTGTGTGTGTGAAGGCAGGCTAGGGTGGATTCTGTATGTCTGTAGGTGAGCCGGGGCGAGCCCTGTGTGTGTGTGCATGCACACGCGTGTGTAAAGGGGCAGAGACTAAATGACTTGAAGGTACCTCCTGCCTGCCCAATCCAAGAAACACAAATGCGTAATGAGTCTTCTTGCCCCAGTGCTGCTCAAAAACAAGTGCACCCCCATGTATTTCTAAACGTGCCCCTTTAAACTCCAGGGGAGCGGCGTCCTTTGGCGGGGAGGGCCCTGCTTGCCGGGGGGGGGGGGGGCCGTTTGCAGTAATTAACAAAGGAGCCTCGATTTCCCCGTGGCTCCGTATTTACTCATCTATGCATGCGCACACAAGGTGAGCTGGGATGAATGGCTAATTTCCCAGCGGCTTTTGCTCCTGCTTGCTGCAAAGTTGTGAACAAAATGACTGGCCATGCATTGAACTGGCTTACACAGCTCTCCATATGGAAATTAAGATAATCCAGGGCCCAGCTTTGTGTCTCGGCTCCGGCGGGGGGGGGAGGCAAGGAGGGAAGAGGCGGGGGGCCTGGGGAGGCTCCAAAGAGCCGGGGTGAGGCTCCCGGGCCTTTCAGGAGAGGAGCTGACGCTCGGGCTGGGGAATTTAGCTAGATTTTGTTGGTCAAACACTTAGGAGAATGTATTCTTCCACCTGCCCCAGCCCCACGCCCGCTCCCTGCCACCCGCTTTCTTCTGCTCCGGCCTCACCAGGGGTGTAATGCTCGGCTCAGGGAAGGAAGGTTTCAGGCAGGATACAAAAGAGGAGGGATTATGGGTAAGGTCAGAGGGCACGGGGGATTAGAGATATGATGTATTAAGAGGGCAAGATTGCCAGGAATACTTTCCGTTTCTATGAAGGCTGTGTTAATTGATGGGAACAATCTCGCCCCCTCCACCGTCCCTCCCACAGTGTCCTCTCCGCGCTGCGCGTTTGGCCTCTTTCTCTTGTGTCCTTGCCTAATTCTCTCTCGTTCCTTTCTTTCTCTCCTCTGGCTTGGCCCCAGCGTCTGGTTGCCGCGTCCCCATGTGAGGGACTCAAGGTCCGGGCAGAATGTTCCTCGGGGAGGCAGTGCCGAGGCAGGGCTGAGGACTGCGCCCCCCAAACACGCAGGCACCCTTTCCACAGGTGCGCGCTCCAGGGGGTCCCTCAACCTCCCTCAGCTGCAATTTTCTCGTCTATAAAATGGGAATCGCTTTTCTATTTTTTTTTTTTTAACTCTCTGCCACGGGCCAGGTTGTGGAGACTGGGAGGAGGCTGTGAGCAGGCGCCCCCCCCCCCCTCGGAGCTTAGACACTAATGGGGGAAGAAGATACGTCGGGCACAAAATGGTGGCAGAGCGTGAGACGGAGACAAGGAAAATATACAGGACGCAGTGACTGAGGCTCACGGGAGGGGAGCACCCAGGGGTCGGGGTAATCCTGCTGTGATGGAGCAATCAGGGAAGACATCCCTGAGGAGGTGACCCGGGTGTGAAAGAGGGGCCAGGAAGGAGGTGGGCTTGGGAGACCGGGGCATGGCGAAGGCTCTCCAGGCAGAGGGCCCACCAGTGCCAGGGTCCCAAGAGGAAAGAAGAAGGAGCTGGGGCGGGGGGGGGGGGCGGTTGAGGAGCAAGGAGGAGATGAGGGGGAAGGGTCCAAGTGTGCCGGGGGGCGCTCAGAGGAAAGCGGGGTTAGGAACTTTATTCAAGTGGCAGTGCAGAGTTCAAAGCAGGAAAGTGCCCCAAACAGGATCCCAAGAGCATTTTTTTCAAAGATTTATTTTTATTTATTTCTGCCCCCCCGCCCCGTTGTCTGTTCCCTGTGTCCATTCGCTGTGTGTTCTTCTGTGTCTGCTTGTATTCTCATGGCACCCAGAATCTGCGTCTCTTTTTGTTACATCATCTTGCTGCATCAGCTTTCCATGTGTGCGGCACCACTCCTGGGCAGGCTGCACTTTTTTCGTGTGGGGCGGCTCTCCTTACGGGGCGCACTCCTTGCACATGGGGCTCCCCTACGCGGGGGACGCCCCAGCGCATCAGGATACTCCTTGCGCTTGGCAGCCCTGTGCGTGGGCCAGCTCCATGCGGGCCAGGAGGCCAGGGGTTTGAACCCTGGACCCTCCATATGGAAGGCGGATGCGCTATCCATTGAGCCACCACCGCGTCCCCCCACGGGCATCTTACAAGGTCAGCGTTGCCAGATACAGACCTAGTTTCGACAGGGCCCCGGTGCAGGTGAGAGGAGGCCTGCGAGGCCAGCGGCCAGGGCAGCCTCTGGCGCCAGACCCGGTCCTGCACCCGCCAGGCGTGTGAGCGTGCGTGAGTAACAGGACCGCCCGGTGCTCGGGTGCTTCATCCCGACGTGGGGACTTGGGGACAACGACACCTGCCCTAGGGCTGTGGGAGGCACAGAATGGCCCGTCTGTAAGCAGCTAGCACGGGCTTCAAGTGCCACGTGGCCGCTGTCCCTTAGCGAGAGTCTGGTCATTCAGGCCAGAGACGACCTGGGTCAAAGCGGATGGCCGTGTGGGTGCAGCAGGGTGCCCGGATTTGTGACACATTTGGAGCCGACGTAGGCCCTGCAGCAATACTCTCCCCCCTTGCATTGCTCAGGGTCAAGGCAGGGTGTCCGGTAGTTCCGGTCTATGGGAGAAAAGGACCTCGAGATCTTCGGTCGATAGTGAACTTGCCCGAATCGTGGGCGCCACGTGCCTGGCGGCAGCGCTAATTCCATCTTAAGCTGCCTTCCCGGAGGCTCTACCGAGGGGCGGGGCTCCCGCGGGCGTGGCTCGGCCTGGGCGCCGTTGGCATTTGGGGTCAGGTGATTCTTCGTGGTGGGGGGGCTCTGTCCTGTAGTATCTGGTGGGTAGAGGTTGTGGCGACCAAAAATGTCTCCAGCTACTGCCACACGTCCCCGGGGACAAAACCGCCCCTGGGTGAGAAGTGCCGCTCTACTCTACCCCGTCACCCCCTACTCAAAATATGAGGTTTCGCTCTATTGTAAACCCCGGGAGGAGGAGGCAATGGGGGAGCCTGTTCTGGGAAGAGCGGCCAAGGGACAAGGGTCCTTAAAAGTGTATCTTAGAAATGAAAAGGCTCTTAGAGGACTTGTTATGGTCTCGAGAGACAGAAAAGGCTGTCACTTGGAAGACGGTGGGCGAGTGCATGACACGGAGAGCGGGAAGTCCCCGGGTATCCAGTTCAGAGCTGCCCAAAACGGGGTGAGTCACCTGGAGAGAGGGACCTCCCGCCGGCCGGTGGCAGGCAAGCAGGGAAGTGACAGTGCCACCCTGCCGGGCTGGGATGCTGCCCGCCCCGGGGACGCCTGTCACAGGCTCCTCCTCCACATCCAGGGAGCCCCTCCCCGCATCTCCCCTCCAGTCCAGCACCCATCAGCCTTCCAGGGGCTGCTCGCTTCCCCAGGAGCCGTCAGCTCTCCTCTCTGGAACCGGAAATCCTCTGGGGTCCTCCTCAGTCTTTACGCTGAATGACTAGAATGAAATAAATGCCAGAGGAAGAAATGCAAAGTCTTATTCATGGGGCCCCTGAAATCAATGGCTCCCGGAAGAAAGAAAAGACAGACAAAGGAAGCAAAGGATGCCCTGGATCAGAAGGGGATGGCTATGGCGCCAAGTCACACCCTGCGGGGCAAGGAACAGGTGAAGGTTTTAGTTTTCAGGCTCGGGGGCCATGGAACCGTGCTGTACAACGCAAGCCTGGACGACAACCTGCAGCTTGGGGCTTTACGACTTTTTCTGGGAAGCTTCCGGGGTGGTTCCAGCATCTCCCAGGCAAGCCCAGCATCCTGGCACTGAAAAGGCTTGGAAAGCATTGCCTGAGCTAAAGGCCAAGTGGGGCCCTGGATTGGACTCTGGAACGGGAAAGGGACATAAGTGGCAAAACTGGTAAGATCTGAGTAAAGTCTGGACCCTAGTTAATAGCAATGAACAACATTAAGTGTTCTGTTTCCACAAATGTGCCGGGCCTACCTAGGATGTTAACGTTAGGGGACCCTGGATGGCACGTAGATGGGAACTCGCTCTACCATCTTGCAGCTTTTCAGTAAATAGGAAGTTATTCCAAAATTAAAAGTTTCTTTTAAAAAATTGGCTTAGGAAATTTGACCCTCGAAGTACTATCGTCATCATCCAGTTCATCTGCATGTGTCACGTGTTTACTCTCTTGTTGGCTTATTTTTTTATTGAAGTGAACTTTTTTTTTTTTACTTTCAAAATTTTGTTTTAAAATGAAACTTTACATCACAACCATAAATGGAAAACCAGTTTCTCTTGCCACAAATCGATGGACACCATAAAAAGAAACACAAAGACAGCGAAAGAATGCTATTACATCTACGCCCAGTACTTTTGCCTGCTGGAGCCTCCGGCTGATTCTACTCTGTCGCTGCTGAAAAGGGAGGTGAGCAAATGTTGGAAAGGCCAACAGACCTACCAGCCCCATGGAGACTCTCCCCAAGTCTGGAGGGGGGCCATGGAAAAGGGGGTCGTTTCTCACGGTCGGGTCTAGGTTCTCGAGGCCTGGTCTGGGAACTCTGGAGGCGCTGTCCTGAGTTGTCCTGGATGGGCATCGCAGCACGTGTGGCCCTTCAGATTTCAAGGAACTTCAGTTACAGCGCGTGAGCAGGGCCCTTCCTCCATCTCACCGCCTTCCAAGTGCTCAACAGCCACACGTGGCTTGCGTCTCCGCATTGGGTAGAGCAGGCGAACGTTTCCATCCTCGCAGAAGAGACCGCTGGACAGGGCGGCCCTACAGCGTTTCCTCCTGATTCGGCGCTTCCGGAGGCTCATCGACAAGAACGTGTTTCAGAACCCCCTTCTCTAAGTGGGGGTGAAAGGGGTCAGGTCGTCAGGGCCCCCGCGACCTCAGGGAAGCAGATGGGGCCGAGGCTCTGGGGGCAGAGGGGCAGCCCCCCTGCCCTGGCGGAGCTGAGCACGGAGCCCGCTCACCCCGGATCCTTGGAGAGAAGCGCCTCTTGCTGCTGACCCCAGGGGGACGCGGCTCGGCTTCTCTTCCAGACCTCCTGCCCTCCCCTTCCAGCCCAGGTGCTGGCTGGAGGCTGATGCAGAACCAGCTCCAGATGCACCTGTGGGGAAGGGAAGGCAATGGAAGGCTTGCAAGCCCAAAGCGGTCACTGAGTCTACTCAAGCGTCCAAATTGGAGGTTCAGCTTAAGTGTCGCACGATCAGCCATTTTGGTCATTTCTAACCTGCTCTTATTTCCCTACATAAGAGAAAAAGCCTGGTCAGAGTTGAAATTATGGCTCTTATTACCATGGTACAAATCCTAACTCAGTCTCTTAGGAGCTGTGTGTCCTTGGGCAAGTTCCTTAACCTCTCCGAGCCTCAAAGCCTCTGTCTGTAAAGTGGGGATCACAGTAATATAGACCCCCATAGAATTTGATGATACAACATATGTAAAGTGCCTGGTACACTGTTAATAGGGGAAAGGTCGGTGATTTTTCTGATTGAAAAGATTAAATGAGACATTTAATCTTTTAAATGAAAGGATGCCCTCTCTAGAATTTAAAGAGGTACAGAAGCAATAAGGATTTTGAAGGGAATGCAGCCACTAATCAGGAGTGATCTGTTTCATATCTGAGGGGAAGCCACTCTTGGGTACCCATTTTCCCAGACCCCAAAGATGTCTGGCCATCCCCAGCCTTCCAAGATCCATGTGTTAGACAGATAGCATCAATGCCCCTCAACAGCCAGTTCTCTAATTCCACATCAGCAGAGTCACAAGTTCTCTGTTTCTTGAAATTTCTGTGGTCATGTGATTGGTTCTGGCCAATTAAATATGAAGAAAAGTAATTGCATTACTTCCTGGGCAAAGTACTTAATTACTGGTTTTCAGCTCTCCAGTGGTCTCTTCCTCTGCTACATGGATTGTGGAAATAGATATTGAAATGGTAGCATCATAAAATGCTCTTCCAGCCTGGGTCCCTGAGTGACTTCAGTGAGCAGAGGTGCATAGGCTGACCTGCATTGCAGGATGGGATGAGCAAGAAATGAACCTTTGTTGTTTTAAACCATGAGGTCATTGGACTATTTGGGGTTTTTTTTGGTTATTTATTTCTCTCCCCTTCCCCCCCACCCCCAGTTGTCGGTTCTCTGTGTCTATTTGCTGCGTCTTCTTCTTTGTCTGCTTCTGTTGTTGTCAGCGCAGCATGACCTAACCTATCCTGACTAATACAGCCCATCAGCCCCTTTTTCAAAGGCTGCATATTAGAAGCAGAATTTGGGCTTGCTCCTAAATTGATGCCTGTATCTGACACCAATGCTAAAGGAAGGATCAGCTCTGGACCCACCCAAGGCCATTAAGCTTCTTCTACCCCCAGACCTTGAAACCACAACCCACTGATGATCCCACTGGTTGTCCAGATGTGCAACACAGTTGAGAAACTAAGACTTGAACCTCACCAGCCGGTAACAAAACTTATAGAAAGAATTCCAGCCACTCCCCAAACTTCCTCCCCGCTGCTTGCACCAAACATCTGCCAAATGTTACATGATTTGGTTCCAGATCAGAAACATATTAGCAGTGATAGGTTAAAAAAACCCACATCAACACACACAAAACACCACAGAGGATTCATTCCCTTCTTTCCAAATAAAAGGGACAAATTGCTCTTGCAATGAGCTGCATGGTAAAGACTTTCCTCATCAGAAACAGCAATAAGAACCTTGAAATACTATTAGCATTCTTTGTTGTTGTTTTAAGAAAACTAAGAAAATAATGAACACAATTCTAAATTATCTGCTAAAGGAAATTATTCTTTAGTAGACTGTTGAGTTTCTTTTATTGTTGGCTTCAAGTGGTGTTTGGGGGCTAAAAGTACGTTCTGTACTGATTTGCATAATTTGTATGACATTTGTCATCCCCTTATGGTGAAAACAGAGAAAAACAACAACAAAAACTAATGGGACAATGCCCCGGTCTTTGAATATCCCCGGATGCTGCTGGTCAGTGGGGACATTGAAGAGTGGCTTCTGGCTCCTCCAGGCTGGGAGGCTGGTTGGAGACTCCACCTGCTGAGTGAGAACAACGAGGCACTGGGCAGACCCCAGGGAGGTCGGACTTGACGCCTGCCCCTGATTCCACTCCTGAAGGAGTGAGCCCCTCCGGCTACCCCCACAGCAGTCTGCCTGTCTACTCTTCTGACCTCTTCGTGTTATTTTGAAAAAAAATATTTTTATGCCTTTGTCTCTTGAAACAAATAAATATATGAAGGTTTTAAAAAATTTCACTCCTGTTCCCTCCATGCAGTGTTTGTGATTGTTAACACTGCTCAACATTTAGAAGGAATTGTAAAATAGCCGTTCAAATGACATTAACTGAGCACCTACTGTATGCCAAGTCTTGGGCTGTCGTGGGGGTGTAGAGGCAATAAAGCAGGCCCAGGATAGGTTGAAGGTAAGATTTTGGAGTTAGACAGCTCGGCTTTAAATCCTCACTCCACCGCTAATTAGCTCAGTGACCTAGGCAAATTACTTAATATCTTTGAACTTCAGTTTCCTCATCCACAAAAGCAGGATGTTGATAGTAGGTAGCACTTTCCTCCTGGGGCTCTTGTATCAGTTAGCTGCTGCTGTGTAATAAGCCTCCCCCAAGATTCAACAGCTTAAGACACTATTACGTCACACGAGTCTACAGGTCTGTTGGGCAATTCTGCTGATTTAGGCAGGGCTTGTCTGAGCTCAGCGGGGCACTTACTCCTATGGCTGTGGTCGACTGGTGGCTGGCCAGTTTAGCATTTAGGATGACCTCAGCTGGGATGACTCAGTTCTGTTCCACGTGGTGTCTCATCCTCCAGAATGCTAGCCCCAGCTTGCTCTTCTGGCAGAGGTAGGGTCCAAGACAGAGCAGAAGGGTGCACATCACCATTTCTTCTGCAGTCTATTGGCCAAACAAGTCCCAAGGCCAGCCCATCCTCAAGCAGAGGAGAAACTGACTCCACCCCTGAGGGGAAGAGCTGCAAAGCCACATGGCAAAGTGCTCAGGAAATGCTTGCTTTTGAAACAGAAGGAGCAAGTCAAAGTCTCTGCTTTAAAGAGTTCACAGCCACTGGGGGGAGAAAGGTGGTTACCAAAGTGGGAAGGCGTAGACAGAGGTCCACGGTGATGATCTTGCCCTTAAGCAATTATTCAGTTTGGGTTTGGGGTTTTTTTACTTAATATACAGCCTGTGCCTATGTCGTTAACTCTCCACAAACCTCATTTTAATGGCTGCATCTGATGGATGTACTGTAAGCTCCTTACCAATCCCCTACCGTTGGACATTAGGTGGTTTTCTGTTTTTGCTTGTGTCAGTGATGCCGCCATGCCTAATTGTGCTGTGGTTGTCTTGCAGTGGTTGAAGGCATCTTGAGTTTTGGTATCATCTTTGTTTATAAAGATGCTGGCCTGGCTAGGGGCAGGCACGACGCCCCCTGTGGAAGGTTCTCCGGCCAGATCCATCTTTCCATCAACCTCCTTGGACACTCACTTTCAGGGAGCTGGGTGGGGTGGGGCTGGGGTATAAGACAGTGCCTGGTCCTTTCTGATCCCAGAGGGGCTCTGAACTCCCAATATGGGCCTCTTTGGCATCACCCTTATGGAGCGCGTTTCCAAAGATGGCCTGTTTCCAGGGTCCCAGAGACCACCCACATGTCTACTGATTTGCCAGGACTCACAGAGGCAGTTGTACCCACAGCTCTAGTTTATTATAGAGAAA
Source organism: Dasypus novemcinctus (assembly GCF_030445035.2). NCBI lineage: Eukaryota > Metazoa > Chordata > Mammalia > Cingulata > Dasypodidae > Dasypus > Dasypus novemcinctus. The sequence goes on along the minus strand of NC_080691.1, from coordinate 23,316,549 downwards.
GAACACTTAACAGAATTAGCCAGGGACAAAGACACATCAGGCAGAGTCTGGAGAACTCTGTACGCAGGCTCTCTGTCTTCTCCTGGGAGGGGACACACCAAATGTCCTCTTTTTTCCAGTAACACGTGTGCAATATTTCTGACCAGGGAAGCCCATTCAAGCCTTAAAATCCAGTGTTTTTGTTGGGGATTGGGTCATGTCAACAGCCACAATTATCAAAATTCCAGATTTCCAGAAAGTAAACAGGTGTCAGTGCCCCAAGGGGGCAAAACAAACTTATCAGCACAGTGAACTTTCCAGCAGCGGAGACCCCAGAAGCCAGTCGAGGACCAGCCCTGGGGGGAGCCCCTTCTCAGAATCCACACAATTCTAAAGACCCTGGCCTCAGGCTAGCCATGCATTGGCAGTTCCCTCCCATCTGGAATCTGGGCAGGCCCCCTCACCCACTTTGACCAGTAGAACGTGGTACAAGAGACACCCCCGGACTTCCGAGATTGAGCCTTAAGAGGGTGCAACATCCTTCTTGGCCGCACAGAATGCTCCCCCGTGGAGCCTGGGCTGCTTTGTAAGAAGTCTGGCTACCCCACGGGAGAGATCACAGGTGAGAACGAGACCCTGAGACTTCCATGCACAGAGCCAAGGAATCTACCGTCAGCAAGATCAGAGGCCCCAGACGAGCGACTCCAGGCAAACCGCTGCAGCCAGCCGGGCGGTGTGAGCCATCCCAGGTGAGCAAAGACGCCCTGCTGACGTTCCAACCCCGTCATGATGCGGGCCAGAAACAAGCCTCCCCCAGGGGGACCTGAGCTCCCAGGGCTGGCCTCAGTGGCACCACCCTTGAGTCAACCGCCTCCTCCCAACTCTTGGTCTTCTGAAGCCTCTGGTGTCCTGTAGGGACACAGTCGTGGCACGCCCCGGATTGGATTGACAGTCACATGTCACTGCAGCAATGGGCTCTGTCCTAAGCCTCGGATCCTGGGTGTGGCCCTGTCATGGGGACACCACGACTTGCCTCTGTAAAAAGGGGACAGTAAGAGGACATGTGCCGTGGAGCCGTGGTGAGGGCTTAACGAGGTAATGCGCAGAAAGGCCTGGGCAGGCTCTGAGAAGGCCCCGATGGCCTCACCCCCTTGTGTACATGCCCTTGCCGGAGCCCCTCCCCTGGAGTGGGGGCAGGACCCGTGACTTGCTTCGAACCAGTCGAGGATGGCCAAGGGCTTGGGGTGTCACGTCCGTGATCACGGCACCAAAGACCGTCGACTTTCTCTTGCCAGCAGGCTCTCCCTGCAGCTGTGGTGTGTGCTGTCCTAGGAAGAGGGCCCCCGGGCAAGGACCCGAGGCGGCCCCCCGAGGCCCTCGCCCACCAGCTTGCACGGAACCTGATCCTGCCCACCGTGTTGGTGGCTCTGGCCCGGCTCCAGGCGAGACCTCGGCACTGGCCCACAGCCTGATGGCAGCCAGGGCAAGACCCTGCCCAGCTAAGCCTTGCGCAGAGCCCTGACCCCAGAAAACGTGCCGATACATGGTGCGGTAGATTGAATTATGTCTCCCAGCCACAGGCGTGTTCTTAATCGTAACCTGCATTCCTGTGGGTGTGAACCCAAAGGAAATAGGATCTCTTGAAAATGCTATATTTTTAAAGATGTATTTTATTTATTTCTCCCCCCATTCCCTCCATTGTCTGCTCTCTGTGTCCATTCGCTGTGTGTTCTTCTGTGTCTGCTTGGATTCTCATTAGGTGGCTCTAGGAACCAACCCTGGGACCTTCCAGAGTGAGAAAGAGGCAATTACTCTCCTGTGCCAGCTCAGCTCCCTGTTCTGCTACGTCTTCTTATTTTCTGTCCTCTGAGTCTCTAGTTGCGTCATCTTGCTGCACCAGCTCTCCGCGTCTGCCAGCACTCCTGCGCAAAGCAGCTCTCCCATGCGGGGCAGCCCTCCTGCACAGGGCCACATTCCTGAATGGGCCAGCACTCCACATGGGCCAGCTCACCATATGGGCCTGCTTGCCCTCATCAAGAGGCCCTGGGTGGGAAGTGGACATGGCTCAAATGATAGAGCATCTGTCTAACCATATGGAGGGTCCAGGGTTCGAGCCCCAGGGTCTCCTGACCCATGCGGTAAGCTGGCCCATGTGCAGTGCTGCTGCGTTCAAGGAACGCCATGCCACACAGGGGTGTCCCCTGTGTAGGGGAGCCCCATGCACAAGGAATGCCACAAGGAGAGCCACCCCGCAGGAAAAAGGCACAGCCTGCCCAGGAATGGCACTGCACACACGGAGAGCTGATGCAGCAAGATGATGCAACAAAAAGAGACACAGATTCCCAGTGCTGCCAGATAATGCAAGCGGATGCAGGACACACAGCAAATGGACACAGAGCAGACAATGGGGTGGGGGTGGGGGAGAGAAATAAATAAAATAAATCTTAAAAAAAAAAAAAAAGGTAGACAGGAGCCCAATTGGTTGAGCCACATCTGTTTCCCAGGAAATGCTACTTTTAGTTAAGGTATGGCCCAACCAAATGAAGATGGGACTCATTACGGGTTACTAAAGGCCTTTTAAAGAGAACCAGGGTGGCTGAAATGAGAAAGGAGAAGACATTGCCATGTGATAGGACTGGAGATACAAGCCAAGGAACCAAGGGTTGCTGGCAGTCAGCACCAGGAGGTGACAGATTTTGGGAAGAAAACACGGACTTGCCAATGCCTTGATTTTGGACTTCTCGCCTCTGAAACTGACAAATTTCTATTGTTTAAACCAACCCATTGGGTGTATGGGGTAGCAGTCTGGCAAACTAAGACCTATGCCTATTGATTTAAGGTGCTAAATTTGTGATAACTTGTTATGCAGCTGTAGATAACCGACACAAGTGCAAAGAACAAAGTGCAAAGAGCTGGTGCATAAAGGGTATTCAGAAAGGGTGGCTGATGGGATTACCACTATAAACACCTCCACGAAACTCTGACACAGGAGTAGAAACCCAACTGCTTGTGGGATCTGAGCTCCCTCGGGCTGGAGGGTGTTCCCAGATGCTTCTCCAGCCACCCAGCAGACACAGAGCAGCTGCTGTGCACCAGGCTCTGTGCTCAGAGAGGGGATGATACTGCAGGGCATAAATCGGACAGGACTCCTACCCTTGAGACAGATGTAAAATTAAAAATACATATAAATGATTCTCTGATTACAAGCGTCTGTAAGATACAGGCATTTATATAAGTACAGCTAGAATTCCAACGATAGCTACCATCTACTGCGCACTTAAGGGCCAGTCACTGTGGTGTAAACTTGATCAACTGCACGTCACTTAATCTCGGGAGCAGCCTTTGGCGGGCATCAGGATCCCCTCTGTCCGGATGGGGAGCCCCCGGCCAGGGATGCTGCTGACAAGCTTTATAGGGCCAGTGGTTGGCACAGCCAGGTGCGAGCCCACCTGGCCCGTCTCCAACACCCCCCCTCTCTCCCTCACCCTTTCTGCCTCTCGTTTTCCTTTATCCATTGCCTCACTCATCTCCTTCAAGTTTTCCCTTCTATCTAATTGAGCCACCAAGGGCTGGGAGAGTGTGCCCCGAGCCTCCCGCTCCCATTGCCTGGGTGCGAGCCGGCCGCTGGCCCTGCCCCTCTCCTGGCCGGCACTCGGGGGAGCGGCCTCAGCCTGCACAGACTCCGTCCCCGTCAAGGCGGCAGCCAGGCGCCCCCAGGGCCCCTCCACGGTGGGCAGTTCCGCCCCACAGCCGACATGTGACGATGTCTAGAGATACTTTTGTTGGCCGGAACAGGGGAGGAGGGGTGCTCCTGGCATCTGGTGGGCAGAGGCCAAGACACTGCCAGCGTCCTACGATGCATGGGGCAGACCCTACCACAAACCGTTATCCAGCCCCAAATGCCGAAAGTCCTGAGGCTGGATGGTAGACAAGCGCCTGTGGGATGGGGCACAGGGGGGCAGAGGGGGCTTGGGGATGGGAAGGGAGCATTCTTTTGGGTCCTTGCTCAGGTCCCCACAGGTAGCCACCTCCACTTTAGCAAGAATCAATTAGAGAGCACTTTCTCCTGAGCTGAGGGGTCGAGCCATTGGGTTATCCGAAAGAGGAGACTGCACGAATGGGGACTGAAATTAATGCCCCCAACTTTGAAGTGTTTCCTTTCCACTTTACAAGTCCCTGAAGCCTGACATTTGTGATCAGGCTCCTTCCACCAGGCAGAGATCCAGCTCAGCTCAAATGACAAAGAACCATGGGCTGGTTTTTTTGGTATCAACGCAAGAGTCCGAGGAGAATGTTTGGTCTCTTTTAGAGGAGTGCTTGTCTTTGAGGAGTGGTGCATTTTAATTGCTCAGCAAATAGGCTCATCGGTAATAATACAAAACTTTGACATTTGTCCAGTGTTTCCTCTATGCCAGGTATTGCTCTAAGCACTTTCTGTCTCTTAAAACTTTATAACCACCTGAGAAATGGGAATTACCTCTGGGCTCCTTTTACAGACATGCTAATAGAGGCACAGAGTGGTTTTGTAACCTGCTCGGGTCACCCAGCCAGGAAGTGGCGGGGATTTGAACCTGGCTGCTGCCTCCAGAGCCCCTGCCTCACTCCACAGCACCCTATGCCCTCAGTGAATTTCATCTCTGCATTTAGAAATGCAAGACCTTAAATTAGAATTTGATATGATGAAAATGGATTTTTATTGATTGGAAGGTATTTTGTTTTCAGACCTGCTACTCATTCAAACTCTTCTTTGTACCCTCCGTTGCTCTGAACTGATGAGGCGTGATTGTTTATCTACTGAGTATTTGCATCGGTATTCACCTGGAGGTTGCTTTGACAAAATGAACTCTGAAGTGTTTGGGCTCTTACTCAGATAGTCCCTCTTGATTCCATTGTGGCTCCTTATAATTTAGTTGCAAGATCGTGAGCATATTCAGCTTTTTCTTTATAGACCTTATCCTGGCCATTGGTCCACGGCAATTTCACTCTCAATACTGCTCATGCCTCAAACAGATCTGAGAAGCAGCTCTGCCAGACCCAAATCCCTGGGCAAGTCGAGGTATGCTCGGAATTTGTGGCCCATGGGCCTAAAATCCCCGGAAATCCTAAACCCACACACGGCTTAGTCCCGGAATTGAAGAGTTTTGATTCTCTGTCCCGCTCAGCGAAAGAGACTTTGATTGGCAGAGCCTGAGGTAGGTGAGTTGAAGGAAGTTCTTAAATCAGACTCCCAGTGCCAGCGTGTGTGAATACATAATCTCCCGCATATGCCAGCCTGCACAATACATCATCATCCATAATCGTAATATGGCGCCATATATCACCTGCTCATAATAAATAGCATATCATCTGCTCATAATATTTTATCATATAATATCATGACATCTGCTCACAACACCATATATCATGTGATCGACATCCTGCATCTCCTCCAAGAAGAGGCGTCTTCAGATATATTTGTAAAAAAAAAAAAAGTGCTCCTGACTTTTATTAGAAGGCAGGGAAGTTTCCACGGATCTCTGGAGGCTGACTTCAATGACGCGAGAAGGACCTCGACGTTACGTTGCCTACAGCTCTCTATCCACAACACGTAGCTCAGGCTGGACAAGCAGAAAAGTCAGCTGGCTTCGTGGGCTCAGCAGCCGTGAACATGACATCGTTAAACCACGCGTAGGTGGTGGTTTTAACACATGGCCTCAAAATTCTCTGAAACCCCTCATTAAGAGAGGGGCCTATGTCCCACCTCTTCACTGGGGGTGGGCGTGTGACTACTTTGGCCAATCAGGTGCGACTGAAGTGAGGTCATGTGACTTCTCAGGCTGAGTCATAAAAGGCCATGCAGCTGACCACCATGCTGCGAGGAAGCCCAAAGCACACGGAGAGGCCACATGTAGGCGCGCCGGTTAACTGTCCTTTCCTTCAAGTCACCAGGCTCCAGGGTGTGTGTGTGTGTGTGTGAAGGCACCTCCTCTCCTGGTGGTGAGTCACTCTCAGTCTTCCAGTGTTCCCAGCTGAGTCCCCAGATGTCACAGAGCAGAGGCAGGCCATCCCTGCTGTACCAAGACTGAATTCCTGGCCCACAGAATCCAGAGTTATTTTAAGCCACCGTGTATAGGGGTAACTTGTTAGGCAGTGATAGTAACTGGGGCAGTATGCCAGAGAGACGAATGATAATACTACGACTAATAATAACAATCACGCACATTTACTGAGGGATTTATCTGTGCCAGGCTCTCTGCCAAGGGCTTTGCCCAGGTACCACCATGCTGATGGCATGATTATCATTCCCACTTTACAGGTAAGAAAACTGAGGCACATACATTCATTCAATAAAAATATATTAAGGGCCTACATATGGCAGATACTGTTTGAGGAGCTGGCGATATGGCAGGAACAAAACAAAAGTTCCCTGCCATGGTAGGAATGACATTTTACCAGGAAAAATTAGACAATAGACCATCAATATAAAATATTAGTAATGCCCAAAGCAAGTCAAATGTGGGACCTCCAGCCCCAGCAACCTGACTCCAGAAAAAAACCCAGAACCCCTCTGCCTGCTGGAAGACAAGGACTGTTACTTTCTGCATGGTCTTCCGGACACGCATGATTTAGAAATATTTACCCCCCCTGCAATTTTACTGTGCCCATAGACACCAAAGAGAGACTCAATGTGCTAGCGCTCCTGGTCAGCAGCAGGGCATCCTCTGCCTTCACCAGGCAAGGCGTGGTCCTTCCAGGAGCCTCAGTTCCCCTGGGAGCTGCTGAGAAATGCAGACTCTCACAGAAGAAGATACACAAGAAAAGAGAAAGAGCGCCACAGATGCCAGGGGAGAAAACTTTGTCATGACAAGGAAGAGGAGAGAACTTTGATCCTGTGGCCCTGGGGAAAGATGAGCCATTCACCTGACGGTTGCAGCTGAAGAGAACAGAGCAGCTGAGCAGCTAAGACCCGAGAGACCAGGCAGAGACCGCCCGCCATCTTGCTTCAACACGTGGCGGCCAACTTTGGTGAGAAACCAATCTTGAGTTGGACTCTTTAGGGCCTTGTAATGGTAAGCTTTTACCCCAGAGAAATACCCTTTATAAAAGCCAACAGATTTCTGGTACTTTCCGTCAGCACTGCTTTGGCTGACTAATACAGAATTTGGTACCAAGAGAATGGAGTTGTGCTTTTGCAATTATCAAAAATGCTTGAAGCATTTTATGAATGGGTAAGGGGTATTTTTGGAGGAATTGTGAGATGCTTGATGGAAAAGGCCTAGACTGCTTTGAAAAGACTGTTGGTAGGAATATGGACCCTAAAGTTCTTTCTGATAAGGCCTTAGAAGGAAATGATGAAACTATTATTGGAAATTGGGGAAAGGTGATCCACGTTTTAAAGTTCCAGAGAACTAAGCAAGATTAATGATGTTCTATGGAAGGGAGAATTTGAAAATGGTGAGCCTGGACATTTAGCTGAAGAGCTTTCCAAAAGTAATCTCAGAGAATGCAGCTTGGCTTCTCCTTGAGTTTATAGCAAAATGCTAGATGAAAGAGATATGCTGAGAACTGAATTGTTGGGCACAAAGAAACCAAAAACTGATTCTGGAAATTCTAAGACTCTGGAAATCAAGCCCCCAGATGATAGTGCCCCATTAGAGGAATTAATTAAACTTGGAAGTTATAAGCCAGGATTGAAAATGCAATTATCCAGGAAAGACTTGTGGAATGTTTTACTATCTGATGGCTTGGGCCCCTGCTTCCTGCATGCTAAACCAACAAGCTTTTTGCTAGAGCTGTATGAACAAAACCACTGCCAGCCTGGACTAAAAGAGACATGAAGGGGAAGGGAAAATGGCTTTAAGAGAAAACCATGAAAGCTGAGGCCTGGAATTAAGACATCTCCTTGGGCCAAGAGAGGAACCCCACCCATGTATACAGAGAGGGTGAGTTTGCCCTGGCAGCTGAAGAAGGTGGATGTTCCAGCCCATTGCTCAGGGATAATTTTGCTGTCCCTGGGTACAGAGAGGGTGGAACACATTCCCCAAGGGTTGGGGACAGTGAGGTCAATACCCCATTGCTCTGAGAGAGGTGGTCCTGTCCCCCATAGATTAGGGAAGGCCGGATCACCAGTTCACTGTGCTGAGAGGGCTGGGCCTGTATGCCAGAGAATAGGGAGAATGTCGCTGCCACCTCACTGTGCTAAGGGGGTTGGTACTGTACCCCAAACATTGGGGAAAGAGTGGCCATCACCCAATGTTCTTTGAGAGTGAGGTCTGGAGCTCAGTCACCACCCAGAGGTTTGATGAAGATGGGACAAGAAAGCGTCCATTGGGCAAGCCTGTGGAAAGGGTGGGCCCCCGTGCGGCCCCAAGGAGAAGAAACCACCCATCATCTGGAGAATGACTCTCAGACTTGAACATCGAATGGAGTGTGCCCTGCAGGTTTTCAGAACCTTTGGGGACCAGCGACTTGTGTTTCCCTCCCAAGTTCTCCATATGGTAATGCAAGTGTTTATCCTGTGTCTGTCCTTTCACATTGGAAACAGATACATTATTTTTTAAGTTTCACAGGTCACAGAGGGGACTTTGCCTCAAGACAAACTGTGTCTTTAAAGCTGACTATGATGTGATTTTGCACTTAGCATTGCTAACTGAAAGGATTTAAGGTTTTTTGAAGATTATAATGTCTTTTTGGAATTCAGAGGGTGGAGTGTGGCACTTTGAGATTATTTGTGAATTCCAAAAACAGAGACTGTGTTAGTAAACTGCTCTGTTCCTCTACATGTGATCACCTTTGATTGTCTTAGATTCAGCTGAGATGTCTTTGATTATGTTAAGATTAGGGCTTTGATTTGACCACGTCAGTAGGGTGTAACTCAAAGTCCCTGCCCCCTTGATGGACACTCACTCAAGAAGACACATGGAAGAAGATACACGAGAAAAGGAAAAGAGCTCTATAGATGCTAGAGGAGAAAGCTTTGTCATGACACAGAAGAAGAGAGAACTTTGATCCTGTGGCCCCAGGGAGAGACAAGCCATTCGCCTGATAGTTGCAGCCAAAGAGAACAGAACAGCCGAGCAGCTGAGACTCGAGAGACCAGTCAGAGGTGCCCGCCATCTTGCTTCAACATGTGGCGACTGACTTTGGTGAGAAACCAGCCCTGAGTTGGACTCTTTAGGGCCTGGTAACTGCAAGCTTTTACCCCAAATAAATACCCTTTATAAAAGCCACTAAAAAATAAAAATACAGAATCTCAGGCACTGCCCCAGACATGCTGAATCAACCTCTGCATTTCTGTAAGATCCACAGGTGAGCCGAGAGCACAGGGTAGCCTAAGGAGCACTGTCTTCCAAGGTGCCGGGATTCAGCTGCCTCGAAGTGGAAGGCAGAGGGTCCTCCAGGTGGGGTGCCGCCTGAGCACGCTCACTGGAGGAGCGCCCAGGTGTGGGCGCTCCACACCTCCACACCGTCTCACACCTCCAGGATGGCTCATGGGACCTCAAGAGCTGGTGCCCTGTGAGTCTGTGCATTTCAATCCTATGGACAATGGGTCCTCCAGGTACTGAGATTTTTAGCAGTCAGCATTTTAAAAACTCAGATTTGTGTTTATTTTACTTTTTAAAAAAAATCTCACGGGAAATTGCCAGAAGGTGGAAGTAGCTGAGTAAATATTTTTATTCTTGTATTTAATGTGGTTTCTTGTTTCTTACATCTGTCTTAATGGATTCATATATGTACCATTGGAATGGAGTTTCTGTTGGAGGTGATGGAGGCACAATTTTGTGAATCACTAAACTGTATATTTGAAATTGGATAAAATGTGAAAATTTAGGTTGTATAGGGAAGCGATTGTGGTTCAACTGATAGGGTATCCACCTACCATATGGAGGGTCCAGGGTTCGATACCCAGGGCCTCCCGACCGGTGTGGAGCTGGCCCACGCACAGTGCTGCCCCATGCAAGGAGCACCATGCCACGCAGGGGTGTCCCCCAGGTAGGGGTGCCCCACCCACAAGGAGTGCGCCCTGCAAGGAGAGCCGCCCCGTGCAAAAAAAAGCACAGCCTGCCCAGGAGTGGCGCCACACACACACAGAGCTGATGCAGCAAGATGACGCAACAAAAAGAGACACAGATTCCCGGAGCCGCTGACAAGAATGCAAGCGGACACAGAAGAACACACAGCGAGTGGACACAGAGAGCAGAAAACAGGAGGGAAGGGGAGAGAAATAAATAAAATAAATCTTAAAAAAAAAAAAATTAGGTCGTATATAAGTTACCAATAAAAAAAGAAAAACAAAACAAAGAAACAAAAAACAAAAAACCCCACAAACCTATGCAACACAAAGAGTGAACCCTAATGTGAACTATGGATTACAGTTAATAGTATAACTGCAGTGACATTGTTTCATCAGTTGTAACAGAGCTACGATCCAGAGTAACATGTTATTGGGGATAACTGCATGAAGGAGAGTTTCTGTGAGAGCTCAACTTTCTGCATGGTTTTTCTGTAAACCTACAACTATTCTAATTATACCTATACACATATATACACACAATATATACATACACACACATACATACACAAACCCACAAATATACCCTTGCCAGCACTGCTAGAAATTAGAGACAGGTACCTGCAGAGAAACACTAAAAAAAATAAAAATAACTCTATCCCAAATCAACACTACTGACATCGGGAGCTGGATAGTTCTTTGTCCTGGGGGCTGCCCTGTGCATTGTAGGGAGTTTAGCAGGCACCCTGGCCTCTAACCACTAGATGCCATTAGCACCCCACTCCCCACCCCCCACCCCCAAGAAAAGTCTCCAGACCTGGCGTCCCCTGGGGGTGCGGGGAGGACGAAACTGCCCCCCGGACGAAAACCATGGTTCTGCCCTAAAAATCAAGGACTGATAACACCTGGTACAGACAACCCCCTCCTGCTCCCTCTCCCCACGGGGGAGGGCGGGGCAGCTGTCAGTCAAAGCCCCCCCCAGGGAGCCGGTGCCCCAGTGAGAACCCGTGGGTGAGCGCGTGTGAGAGGGAGCGCGGGTCCCTTATTCCAGTAATTCTTTTATCTTCTTCTCACACCCTCGGCATTATGAACATTCATCAAAATAATTGACGCGGATGAAATTAGCACTTCCTGCTATGTCGGGCAGATAAACTTTGCTGAATATTGATTTCACACAAAGAAAATGACATGTGCTCGGGCCTAACCCTTTATCTGGCCGGGCCAGGGAAATGCGGCAGGAGGGGACGGGGCTGGCGCCGGCGGCGGAGAGGCGGCCGCGAGAATTACTTTTATCTCTTCTTGCACAAGAAGACAAGGGAAGATAAGGAGCCTGGAGGGAGAGCAAGCACAGCCCTGGGCATTGGGGAGATCCGCAGAAGGCGTGGGACGGGGCAGTTCTCCCGGGAGGAGCTGATGAATTCGAGCAGGCACGGAGCCCGCAAGCAGGACTGGAGCCCGCAGGCGGGATGGGGCTGGGAGAAGAGGCTGCGGGCACCCGCCGGGCTGCCTCCCAGGCCCTGCAACGAGGCTGCCGACGGCCCCGGTGTGCCAGGGACCCAGGGGTCACCTGGAATTCTGGACTGTCCGTGCCAAAACCGGACCGTCCCGGGGCGTCAGGATAGCTGGCCGCCCGCGTTCTAGCCGCACGACCCTGAGATCCTGGGCCCCGTGGCCTCGTCTCTAGGACCGAGAAGATGAGTTCTGCTCCTCTGGCTTGGGCGGAGGGTGCTGAACGCCCCCTGGAGTGGAGCAACGCGGAGCCCCCAGGCTCGACAGTTCTGGCATGAAGTCACCTCCTCTCCGAAGCCCTGTCCGACGGCCCCCGGCCCCCCGAGACCCGCACACCGAGGAGGCCACGGCTCTGTCTGCCCGGCTCTTCCCTTCAGAGCAGAGGGGCACAGAACAGGCTCTCAAGGGGGGGGGGCGGGTCCCCCTCCTGCACCCTGGTTTGGAAATCACGGGCTTCGCACCCCGTAACGGGCTGGGTGAGTCTCAGGCGAGAGGGAAATGCTCAAGGTTTCCTGAGGGTCTCGTAGGTGCCAGCGCTGCGCTCCACCAGGGCTGTGCTCTTGGGAAGGGACAAGCCAGCCGCCTCTTCTGGGACCGCTGCCTCCTCTTCACCTGGGAACACCCGAGCAGCCTCAGGACCCACTTAGCTGATCACCTGGTCAAGCTGCAACCCCAGAAAGCTGCAGCTCAGACCCTGGGATGGGGGCACTGCGACGTCCACGTCACTAGGCCAGGGCTCTCCCGGCACGTGGGATGCTGGACAAAGGCCCTCGGGTTCCCGACCGGGAGGTTAGACTGGCATGCTTGTCCCACCTGCTCTCGTCATGGGGAGGACGAGGTGTGGCAGCCAGCAGGAGGAAGGGAGAAAGGGATTCGGGATGCTGGGGACCCGGGTTCTAGAACCAGCAGGCCACACCTCTCGCCGTGTGACCCGCGGAGCTGTTTCAGCTTTCTGCGCCTTGCTTTCCTCTGTGTAAAGGGGTAGGATAGGACCTATTTGGAAAAGCACTGTGAGGAGCGAAGGAGCTACAGAACGGTGCTGGCCCGTGCCGAGTGTTTGCCGATTTTGTCATCATCAGCGCCTCCCCAGTGCACGACATGCAACCCGGTGCAAAGCGTGCCCCCTGGAGTTGTGCTGCACGGAACCCCGAACACAGTAGCATTGGAACTGGATCCGGGCCGCCTCTGCTTAGGAGCCCTGACCACGCCGGCCCTGTGCGCCGTGCAGCTCCGCCTGCCTGGCTTAGCCCAGGCGTGTCCCAGAGCTTCCGTGTCTAGCCGGGGCTGTCTAGGTCACCTCCGCGCCTGCTCGGTGCCTGGCCTGGGGCAGAGGGCCCGGAGGAGCAGTGGGTGCTGGGGAGGGGGTGTTCGCAGGTGGGCAGCACAGCCATAGGACGCCGTCTCCTCTCCAGTTCAGCTTGATGGGGGTGCAAGAGCAAGGTCAAGCGCAGCTCATGTATGGAGCGCTTTCTGCTGTCATAGTGCATTTTCACTTAATGCTTGAAGCCACACCATGATGTGGGTAGGATTATCCCCATTTTTCATACGAAGAAACGGAGCTTCAGGGAGAAATGACCAGCCCAAGGTCACACAGCCAGAATGTGACCGCACTGGGGCTTGTACCCAGGTGAGCCTGCCTCCGGAGCCCCAGTCCCTGCTCTCTTCTGCCTCCCGCCAGAGGCCGTTTGAAGGGGCAGCTCTAAAGACCTGGAGGCTCAAGTCCTCCTCCTGCCATAGCCCAGGTGCCCTTGCAAGAATCCCTGACCTCTGCCCATAGATTTCTAAGCTTCCACCCGGGGATCGTTTCCCTGCCTCCCCAGGTGTTGGGGAGACCGCATCATGGGGACGCGCCGGCACAGTGCCCAGTACCCAGAGGGGCACTAGGAATGCAAGGAGTTCCAGCTGACGTTCCCAGGGAGGTAGGGGAGTGCAGTGGTTAGAGTGCTGGCCTGGGCGGGGGGTTCAATCCACCGCCTCCCCCATGCACAGGGGGTGATTGGATTGGATCATTCCTAAGGGCCCTTCTAACCTGCTCAAGCCTTCGCCTGCCCTGCTCAAGGCGTCGTTCCTGGCTGGCCGCGTCAGGTCCGAGGTGCTCCAGCTCAGCCACCCCTGCTTGGGTTCCCACCAGCACTGGGCGACGGCTCCCTGCGCCCCCCGCCCCCAGCCATGCCCCACTCGGGGCCCAGGCTTCACGTCCCAACGGGGGGCCGTGGGGCTGCGGCTAATTGCAAATCATTTCTCAGGGCTCCCCGCTGTTCAGCTAAATTCACTGGAACTAATGTGTCCCGAAACAAATTTCACACAAGAGCCAGGGCAATTACATGATGCTTAGTTCCCCTCCCCGCCTCCCCCACTGGAGGCTCCGGGCCAGGGCCAGAGAGGCCCGGATGGAGCGGGGCGGGGGGCTTGGACGCAGGACGCCTGCTCGGGGGCCAGCATGTTCTTCCTTCCCGTCTCGGCACCCCCAGCCTGTGATCACCCACCCCGGCGAACGCCCCTCGCCGTACCTTCTACCCCTAAATTCACCGCTGCCCAGCAGTCCCCCTCCCCTAGCCTCCTGCCTCCCACCTCCCGCGTGTCCATCTCCACCCCTGAGTTTCAGAGACATCTCAATGTATCTAACAAAGCATTAGACCTGGGTTCAAATCCAGCTCCAACAATTATCAGCTGTGTGTTCTTAGAAAATCCCTGCCTCTCTAGTCTCTGTCCCTAGTCCCTACCATGAGGCCGCTACTGGCATTAGCTATTGTGAAGATCAGACAAAATGACATGGACGAACTATTTTATGGGGGCCCAGCACATAGTAGGACCTCAATAAGTAGGCCCTCTGGCATCTACTGATAATTTCAAGGGGATCAGGCCAGTCACCTTCTGAGAGTCTTGGAATCAGTAAAAAAAAGAGGAATCCGGGAGCAAAGACCCAGCCCCTCCTCCCCAAGCAAGGCCCCCACGTACCCCTCTCTCTGCTGGCCACTGCCCGCCCCACTGCACCCCGCCGCCTCCTGCAGCCTTTGCAGATCTTTCCGGTCAGAATAACTCTGTCTCCTCAGCACTTCCCACGAGCCTGAGAGCCTTTATTCTGTTCTGCGTCTCTGCGTCCTTGGTTGACCAAAGTGACTCATAGAACCAAATGCAGAGAGGGCTTGTGGGATGGTCCAGGCCAGCTGCCGGTCACCGTTTTCCCATCGTGACGCACACGGCGGGCGGGCCCAGGGCCTGCCCAAATCCACAGAGCCGCAGTGGAAGAATAACTTCCCGTCACGCTCACTGGCGCCCAAGGCCCGGCAGAGGAGCCCCTGTCCTGTGGAGCGTGGGTGGGCCCGAGAGTCACCTGGACAGCCCAGCCTCTGTCCTGCGTGATTGGATTCCTGCCACAGTTCATCTTCCAAAATGCCAGAACCCGCTCACCCACTGACAAATAACTTGAAACAAACCAAGAGAGAAACAGTTGTGTTGAAACCTCAAGGCCGAGAGATGAATCCTACGCATTCTGGCTGAGCCCCCGTGCACTGGGCCCCGCGTGGGGTGCTGAGAAGCCCACGGGAATACAACAGACCCCGTTTCCATTCCCGGCTGCCATTCTGGTGGGGCTCAGACATAAACAAGCCAAGACACAAGATAATATCAGATAGTGCTAAGTGCAATTAGGATAAGCAAGATAAAACAAAGATGACACTGCGGGTCCTAGATGTCTTTTAATGGGGTGGTCATGGGGCAGGGACTTTTCAACTGGGGGCTGAATGGGAAAAAAATAAATTAGCCAGGGGCACGGGGGAAAGTGTTCCAATGAGGACCAGCATGTGCAAAGGCCCTGAGGTGGGAATGAGCTTCACGGGGCCCTAGCCTAGTGAGCAAGTGGAGAGTGGGAGACGAGGTGAGCGGGGCCAGGTCACACCCAGCCTTAAAGGCTGAGATGAGGATGTTGGTCTTGATTCTTAGGGCGAGGAGAAGCCATTGGGGAGGGGGTTGTAGCAGGGGTGAGACAGGGACTGAGGTTGGCTTTTTTAAATCCCTCTGGCTAGATGTTGAGAAGGGGGCAGAGGACAGGAGAGGAAGGGTGGCCAGGGGACAGAGGCTGGGGGCTCAGCCTGAGGTGGAGGTGGGACCCTGTAGACAGTGATGGGGTTCATTCCTACAGATGGGGAAACTGAGACCCGGAAAGGGAAGCCACCTGGGCCGGCCACCCAGCCAGTCAGCGGTGAGGTGCATGCCTGGAACGCTGGTCTCCAGCCAGTCCCTGTTTCATTTCACCACCATGGACAGCTCCAGGGGGTCGCAAGGGCCGCAAGTACTCGAGCTTCCTGTCTTAGACAGAGGCCTTTCCATTTAAAGAATCCCAGTCGCATCCTTTCGTAATGAGAACAATCTCCCTGAATTTATCTGCTTCGTAAGGTTGGCATCACTTTTCTTTCAAACACTGAGCATGTCTGTATCCCCTTCCAGAAATAAAATATTACTTTTAAAAATATGGCTTGGGGTTGCTTCTCAAGGGCACTCTTTCATGCCAATGAGCGCGTCTGGGGGAAGGGGTGTCTGCCATCCCCATGCCCCAGTGGTACACGGGAAGCACGTGATAAGTAATAAAAACAAAATAGGAAGAAATTACTCTACCCTGTATGCCAAGCACTGTGCTAAGCATTTTCACTAATTTCTCATTTAATTCCTCATGATAATGGGACAAAGTGGGTTCTATCACCGTCTCCATTTTACAGATGGAGAAACTGAGGCTCAGAGATGGAAAGCCACTTACCCAATGACACATAGCCTGCAAAAGTCAAGGCTCAAACCAGGGAACAGACAAACTCGTGGTCAGCAATTCAAGATCTGTTGTAGAAGGAAGGGAGGGAGGGAAGGAAAGAGATACTATTTAGAGATAAAACTCAGTTTCTTTGTTGTCAGTGCCTCTTGGACTTTAGGCTATTCTCCCCATTGAAGGGGGTGAGGCAGAGTTTCGGCCACAGCTGTCTGAGAATGGACCTCTGCCGCTGGCAGGTTTCGGGCACCCCAAATCCCCTTTCTGCCCTGAAAGGGTTGTAACTTGAGCCCCCACTCTCTCCCCCAGCCAGTTTCCTTATTCTCCAAGTTCCTGCTGGGGTTTGGGGGGGTGGCTGCTCCCCTATACACGCACATAAGAGTAAGTTGTCTCCTGCGACCCCACCTGCCCTTGGCTAAATGAATGCAGTGTCAGCCCAGATAATTCCAAAGCCATAAAAATGATATAAAAAAAAAAAAGTGGGGGAGTCAGCGCAAGGCAGGAGTGATGGTGGTGGAGGAGGAGATTACACAAAAAGAGGGCCAGCGGCGTGGCTGGTGCTCCTTATCTAACCTGCAGCAGGCCCGGCTGGGGGCTGTCTCTCTCCAGGGGGAGGCAGCCGGGCAGCTCCTTCGGCCTTCCCAGCGCAGCAGGAGGCCCCAGAGAAGGACCCACCCCGCGGGGTGAGCTGGAGGGCTGGAGCCGCAGCCGGGGTGGGGGGCAGCCAGGGAGGCATGAAGCTGCGCAGGGCAGGGTGAGGGGGGTCCAGCAGAGCTGTCGCGGAGGCTGGGGGCTGGGGGCGCTGGAAGGCCTACCTGCTCAGGAGACGCAAGGCACCTGCTCCTTCAGCCGGGGAGGCAGAATGCCCAGGACAGGGAGTGCACGCTGAACCCCGCGGCTGTTTTTATGAATCCTGGCTTGCGGCTGGGGCCATGCCAAGCCAGACAAGGAGAAGCAGATGAGCAGCGTCGCAATTTCACCCTTGCGGGCTGACCATCCTCGCCCATAGAGGAGAGCAGAAGCCTGGGAGCCAGGGTCCCGCCAGGCGCGGCGTGACCCCTCGGAGCCTCGGCTTCCGCATCTGGACAATGGGACCCCAATCCCTACCCCTTATCGGGCCTGTGGGAGCCAGCGTGTGCAGACACGATGTGCATGCGCAGGTGCAGACTGTGAAGTGCCCTAACATGGGGAGGACATAGGGGACCTGCCACCCGGTGTCGGAGAGCATCACAGTCATCCGAGCCAGGAGGTGAAGAGGGGGGACCGGGGTCCCACAGCCCCGCCGAAACCTCCACCCCCCCATCCCCCCACACCCCCGCCTTTAGCCCCTGAGATGTTGAGCCAAACTGTCGGAGGGAGGGCGGAGGCAGGGGGCTGTGGGGCACAGGTGCAGGGGCTGTGGGTCCCCCGGCGTCCTCCTTTATCCAGGAGAGACCGACAGGCGTACACAGAGATGGAGAATGAAAGCAGCAAAGAGACAGAAGGATATAGGTCATCAGAGGAGAGCGAGGGAGACGAGGGATAGAGAAGCAGACAGAGAGGGGAGGAGAAGGCCAGGGAGACGGAGGGAGGCAGAGATCGTCAGCCGCAGAGACAAAGAGATGGAGACCACGAGAAGGAGAGGGGGAGGCGGAGAGGGACCATCAGCGCTCAGGGAACGGAGACACAGAGATGGGCACAGGAAGAGGGAGACAGAGGCCAGAGGCAGAGGCCGAGCCACCACAGAGGCAGGGAGGACAGACCGACGGGAGGCAGGAAGGCTGCTCGGGGACCCAAAGGCCCGGCCGCGCGCCCCGCCTCCTCCGGCGCGCCGCCCCCTCGTGCTCACGGGGTGTCCCCCGCCCCGGCCTTCCGAGCACGGCAGGGTTTTCTGGCGCCTTTGTGGCCGGCCCCGAAGTGCGCGGCGACAATGGCCGGGGTGACGGGGGTTAATTCGCGCGCTGAGGTAGGACGCGCGGGCGCCGGGCGGAACAATGCCCGCGGCGCGCCTTTGAGGAGGCCATTGTGCGCCGTGTGAACCGCGAAAGCTGTTCCCCGCGCCCAGAGGCGGGCGCCCGCTCGCAGGGCGGCGGCGCGGGGGCGGCCCGGGAGGGTGCCCCAAGCGGGGTGCGGCCCAAGTGGGTGCCCGAGGCGGGGGGCAGCCCCGGTGGGGAGCGGCCTAGGCTGGTGCCCCAGATGGGGCACGGCCGGGGTGGGTGCCCGAGGTGGGCGGATGCCAAGGGCGGAGGGCAACCCAGGTGGGTACCTGAGGCGGGGGGCAGCCTAGGCTGGTGCCCTGGGTGGGGCACGGCCTGGGTGGAGGGCGGTCTAGGCTGGTGTCCAGGGTGGGGGGCGGCCCAGGTGGGTGCCTGAGGTGGGGGGTGACCTAGGCTGGTGCCCTGGGTGGGTACCTGAGGTGGGGGGGGCAGTCCAGGCTGGTGCCCTGGGTGAGGCGTGGCCCAGCTGGGGGGCAGCTTGGGCTGCTGCTTGGGGCGGGGCGTGGCCTGGGTGGGGGGCAGTCTAGGCTGGTGTCCAGGGTGGGGGGCGGCCCAGGTGGGTGCCTGAGGTGGGGGGCGGCCTAGGCTGGTGCCCGGGGTAGGGCGTGGCCCAGGTGGGTGCCCAGGGCAGGGGGGTGGCCTGGGTGGGTGCCCAAGGTAGGGAGCCACCCAGGTGGGTGCCCAAGGTAAGGGGCAGTCTAGGCTGGTACCCGGGGTGGGGCGCAGCCCGGGTGGGTGTCCAGGGCGGGGGGCGGCCCGGGGGCTTCCTGTCTGACTGGGGTGGAGGCCCCTGCCTTCCTCTCCAGCTCCCTGGATTCTTTCCTGTGGGCCCGGGGATGGGCAGGGCTGGGAGGAGCTCAAGCCCCTCCTCCCGCCCCCACCTGCCTGGCTCCGCGACCTTGGGCAAGTCCCTGGCCTTCCCTGAGCCTGGTGTCCCCCCCTGACAACTCAACAGGGTGGCGTCAGCCAGCTGGCCCACTCCAGGGGGCTGAAGCCGGGGCTGGAAGGGGTCTCACGGATGAAATACTGAGAGGGGACGTCAAGGTCACAGCCCGTGGAGCTGCAGAGTGGGGGCTCTGACCCAGGTCTGTCCTTGGGCATAGTGCGGACCTCGCAGCCGGCTCCCCCATCAGTGTGCTGTCCACTCAGCGAGTCCGTACCTCCGTCGTTCCCCCCTCCACCCCACCCCGTGCATTGGGGAGCGGTAGGATACCTGCCTCAGAGAGCCATTGGGAGGATAAAATGAGGTGGTGGATGTCAGACTCTCAGTGCATAGATACACGTGTGGACATAACGCATGATAGGAGCGCTGACATTTATCCACCTCTTCCTGTGTTCCAGGAACTGTTCTAACTTGATGGTATAAATTTCTTGTATTTACTTTATACATACTGAGCTCCATCATTTACCAGCTTTGTCACTTAACTGCACGCCTCCATTTGCTTGTCTACAAAATGGGGCGGCGGTCCCCACCCCACAGGGTGGCGTGACTTCCACCCCTTCCAGGAGCCTTGGTGCCGGGCTGAGCTACGCATGGGCCCCTCTCGTCTCTTTCCACCCCCCTCTGTCCTTGGGAGCCCCTGGCGGGTGGTTTCCATCCGATACCGTTTCATCCTGTTGGAGAAAGAACCTGCCTGAGTGACTCCCCCCAGCCCAGGCTCCCTGCTCCTCTTTCCGCTCCTGGTGGCCAAACGCCTAAGGACTGAGAAGTTGGATCCTCAGTTCGGTGTGGAGGTGCTGGTAGAAGGGGGGGAAAACCGGGGGGAAAATGGAAGGAACCCTTTAGGGATTTTCATGCCTCCCACCTAGAGAGCA
This sequence comes from Dasypus novemcinctus, assembly GCF_030445035.2. NCBI lineage: Eukaryota > Metazoa > Chordata > Mammalia > Cingulata > Dasypodidae > Dasypus > Dasypus novemcinctus. Next base: position 23,296,523 of record NC_080691.1, on the reverse strand, counting down.
TATTCTACTTCAGCGGGTGTTTTTGCTTACGGGATGATTCTTCCAGAAACAGGGAGGAGGAAACAAGCTCTGAAATGCTCATGTGGAGATGCTTAACCTCTTGTGGGGTCCCACTGCACTTTAAAATTCTGATGGCAGCTCCAGACCCTTTCCCCAGAAAACCGCTCCTCTGGCCACCAACAGAATGCGTTCCTTGCAGCCTCAGGGTCTCCGCTTTCTCCCTGGCACTCCCAAAGCCTGGGTGAGAACCAGACGGCAGCAGCACAGAGCATCCAGAGCTTGATGGCAGGACCTGGCTTTGCCCCAGGCTTACTGTGTTGGCCAAAGTCGGGGTCCTCCTTCGGCCAGCTTGTAGGTCAGGCTCGTGGGATCGAAAATCAGGTGGTGCTGGAGGAGTGTTAGAAGTACACATACCCGAGCCTGTGATTGGGTTGGCACGGGCTCCTGGTCAAGCATTGGTGTTTTTAAAGTGCACGCTGCTGATGCAGCTGGTTCACGGGACGTTTGTACAGGAAATCCCTGGTCCAGGATTTCCGGGTGGGTATATCGAGCACCGTCCTTACTTCTGGCTCCTCCACCCTTCCCACCGTGCTTTTCCACCCTGCCCTTTGACCCTGGTCTATTTGGAGTCCCCTCCAAACCCCCTCCCTGAGAGAAAGTCGAAGCTAGGTCTCTAGACTCCCCAAACAGTGCTCTACTTTCACCGGGTGGGGGTCTGAAAAGCCCTGCGTTCTCGGAGGGAGCAGCCGCGACCAGCAAGGGCCTACAGGGCCCTGCGTGCCGGGACGGGCACAGATGGAGGGGAGCTGGGCTGGGGGCAAGGGGCAGATGCAGCCCCCCCGGAGCCTCAGCTGCCTTGTTATCTCTTCATTGTCTTCCTGTCGCCCCAGCCCACCTCTCTCCCCAGCTGCCCTTCTGTCATCTCCACGTGGCCCCCCTCGGCCGGCAGCCCAGCCCCAGAACTCCAGAGGGAGCTCGAGAGAGGGTCACGGTAGGTTTCCCTGCTCTGGGGGCGTGCAGAAGGGTGGGGGCCGCGGGGTGGGGGGCTGGAGGGGGGGAGCGCGGGTGGAGGGGACGGGGGGTGGGTGTCAGAGTCTATAAATCACGCCCCACTGCGCTCCTGTTTAACACACACTTCTCCGACGAGTTGTCAGTGAAACCGTTAATTAATTAGCTAATCCCGCAATGAAGTGGATTCTAAATGGTTCTCCCCCTCCCATCCTCCCATTTAGATAATTGCTGCTGAGGGATCTTTTGTGAGAGTCATTTTTTTCCAACAGAGATGGCCCTGGAACACGGAGGGAGATGAATTTAAAGAAGGGGTCAGCATACTGTCCCCCAAGCTCTGGTGAGAGGAGGGGAGACCCTTCTTGCAGCCCAAGCAAAAGCTGGAAATCGGAGCTGTTTGTCAGGGGCGGGGCAAGGGGGAGGCCGGGAGAACAGAGCTTTAGTGTTGGGGGGTTTGTTTTTAATCATCACGATGCTTTGTGACTTTATGGGACTCTTCCCGGGGCAGGTAATAATATTAATAATGATGAAGATGATGATGACAATTAGCACCCTGCGGTGCATGCTCATTATGGACCAGGCACCTCGCTACATGCTTTGCACGCATGATCTCATCTAGCCTAATAATAGCGCTGTGCGAAAATGGGGTGATGAAGGTTGGGGAAACCGAGGTTTCAGACCCGGAAGCGACTTGCCCAAGGTTGCCGGATTGGTAAGTGGCAGAGACTGGGGTGAAATAAGGTGTGTACGATCTCAGCACCCATACTCTTCATGCTTGTGGGATATGATGGGAATTTCCCAAGGGGGATACGGAGGCCCTTAGAAAGGGACTTGGCCAGCTTTTTAAGAATACTTGATGAATGAATGGACCAACACAACCCAGATCTTGTGACTGATGACTCAGGGTTTGTTAGCTCCACTGATGTTCTGTTGGCACTGAAAGGGAGTAAGGGAGAAAAAGTACATGCCTGTTCTAGAGTGGAAACGGGTGGCTTTTACCTGCCTGCTATCCCTCCCTGTTTGTGACCCCTGAACTTTGATTTTTCTGTAAGGGAACCATCCCCCCTATTCTGACTCTGTGGTATCAGTGGGACTGCCCCCACCGTCAGCTCCCGGGGAGGGTCTCTGCCTGGCCAAGCAGAGTGTATTTTCCACCACGCCCCATCACTAGCCATAAAAGGTTGGCCATGAGATCCAAGCCAAACCAATAGGCTCAAGTCTCGGGTTTTTGCTGGAACTCTCAGGATAAGTGTTCTCCCTGCCCGGGATTGTTAGAACGTGAGCCTGCAGGTCCTGGGAACCATTTGCCACCAGGGGTGGAGCCACACAGTAAAATTACAACATCTGATGATGTCATTTGAATCCCTAGATCTATTTGTGCATGAAGCATATTACACCTGGGTTTTTTTTTTCAGTTACAGAAAATCACCAATTTGAATTGCTGTAACAGACACTGCTAGTCCCCTATCAGTATCCATTCTCTAAAGTCCTCAGGACTCTGTAATTCTAAGATTTGAAATTTCAGTGATTCTCACACTTTGTATTTTATTCTGTAATTCTATTAGTGTATTCTAAAAATCTATGGTTCCATGATCTTATACAGTTCTAAAGTTTTAAGGATATAAGACACCTTAATTCTAGTATTTATGAAGTCAATTAGCTTAATTTTCTAGAATCTTGTAATTCTATGGTTTTAATCATTAAATATTCTAAAATTTTATGGTGCATATAAATTGAAGACTATAAGACTCTGAGGATTGATAGGTGAGGAATTTTCTTGTTTGTTTTTTATTATTATTGAAATAATGAAAATGCTGTAATAATGACTGAAATGATGAATGCACAACTTTGTGATTTTTCTTAATTTTTTTTTTTATTTCTCTGTTTTTATTTATCTGTTCTCTGTGTCTTTTTGCTGCATCTTCTTCTTTGTCTGCTTCTGTTGTCAGCGGCATGGGAATCTGTGTTTCTTTTTGTTGCATCATCTTGTGTCAGCTCTCCGTGTGTGCAGCGCCATTCCTAGGCAGGCTGCACTTCCTTTAGTGCTGGGCAGCTCTCCTTACGGGGTACACTCCTTGCACATGGGGCTCCCCTACATAGGGGACACCCCTGCGTGGCACAGCACTCCTTGCGCGCATCAGCACTGCGCATGGGCCAGCTCCACACGGGTCAAGGAGGCCTGGAGTTTTAACCGCGGACCTCCCATGTGGTAGACGGACACCCTAACCACTGGGCCAAGTCCACATCCCCAACTTTGTGATTATACCAAATACCATTGATGGTACCTTTGAATGACTTGTATGTTTTATTAATATGTATCAATAAAATTGATTTATTTATTTTTAAAAAACTAAGAGTTCTTTTTTGAAGATTTCTCTAATTCTAAAATTCTGTGGTTCTAAGTTTTAGATCCTCTTGGTCTAATATTATAGAATTCTGTAATTCCAAGATACTATTGTTGAGTCTTCTAAAATGCTAAAAACAACATGGTTCCAAGTGTCTCTTAAGCTAATATTTTAAAATTCTTTCACTTTAAGAGTCTAAGACTTGTGCCTAGGTCTCTTGTAGAATCAGCACCTGGAAAGATGTCTCTAGGAAGGCTGAAGCCACCTACACCCTTCCCAGAACTTGGTCCCAGCACAGCTAGCCCTGACCCAAGTTCTTCTAGGACGGACCATCTGGAATGGATTTCAGGCTGGACTCCAGCACCTGACCCTGGAATTAGATCATCAGTCCCCAGAGGGTCCCCTCCTAGGCCAGCTCCTCCATCAGCTTAAGTGCCCTGAGGCTGGCATGCCTGAACCCGTGGGCCCTCACTGGTTGAGGGCGCTTGGTAGATGCCAGGTCCTTGCGAGAACGGGCACAGGCCTGTTGAGTCGTGCTGGAGGGTGCTTAGCCAGGAGGCTTTGGTGACACGTTTCTTCGGAGCCTTTTCTGCCTTTCCCATTTTAAAGTTTTGCCTGGAGCCAGCCTTTGCTAAAGACCAATTTTCTTCCCCACCTACTCGCAATGTATGTTTCTACCAGACTGCTGCCTCTGCTGGGTCATAGCAGAGAGAGAACACGGTGGACAATTACCTGGGAGGATGCGGAGAAGAGAAAGCCATTTCCCCCGATCCTATTAGTTTCTTCTTTCCACATTCCTTACACCACCTGGAGCTGGTCTGTCGGCCAGGGTTTTGTCTGTTGCAGATACAGAAGCGCCATTCTGCCAATTAGGATGTATCGGGCTGCATGTAACAGAAATGCAAGTACAAAACTTAAGCAAGCAAGGGGTTTATCTTTCTTAAGGTAACAAGAAACCCATATAGAAGTATTGCATCTGTTATCCAGGCAGGGAAAAGTTAGAAAGTCAAAAGCCTGGCCAATCAGAATGTATTTTCCACCATGCCCCATCCCTAGCCATAATGGATTGGCCAGGCACGGACGTGTGATCTGAGCCAGACCAACAGACTCAGGCCTCTTTCTTTGGGAGGAATGTTTCCCCCAAGGCCCACTACCCGTATTTTCTTGCCCAAAGTTGGTGCACATAATTACCTAGAGCTGCAAGAGAGTCTGGACAAGTATTCCAGGAAGTTGCAGTGCTGCCTCAAAGAAAATCAGTTGCCCTGTGGACTGAATAATGCCCTCCCCGTAAAGATGCTCCCATCCTGCTGCCTGGAACCTATGGGTACATTATGTTACACGGCAAAAGGGACTTTGCAGAGGTAATTAAATTACGGACCTTAAAACAGGAAGATTATCCCGGATCATTCAAGTGTGTCCAATCTAATCACACCCTTGAGAGCAGAGAACTTCCTGAGGTTGGAGTCGGACAGATGCAGCAGAAAGGGAGATCAAGGAAATGTGAGGTAGGAGAGGGCTTGCACCCACTGCTGCTGGAGGGCGCCCCAGTGGGAAGCCTCTGAAGGAATGTGGAAAGTTTCCAGGAGCAAAGAGCACTCCCCAGTGACCAGCCAGCAAGGGAGAGGGAACTGCATTTCTACAGTCAGAGCTGGATTTGGCCAACAACAACACAAACTGGATGAACTCCTCTGCAGGTTCTTTCCTAGAGCCTACAGGAAAGAATGCAGCCCTGAGGGCACCGGATTGTGTCCATGGGAGATCCTCATGAGGCAGAGGCCCAGCGAGGCCACCTGAACTTCTGCCCTACAGAATTGTGAGATAAAAAGCCTGTGCTGCTGTAAGCCATTTTGGTTATGGTAATTTGTCAGGGCAGCAAAAGAAAATTGACCCAGTTGCTGTCACGGTCAGGCAGTTCTTTTGGCTGAACCAAAATCTGCCTTCCAGCCATTACCATTCTTTGAGCCTACTTTTGCCCTCTTAAGCCACCTAGAATCTTCACCCGCCTTTGAAATATTTTCAGTCAAGGATTGCAGCCCCCCAAGAGTGTTCCTTCCTTCAGGGCAACCATCCTCAGCTGTTTATGGGGCTTAGTTTCCAAACTTGATTCCCACCTGGCATGCGCCCACACACAGCAGCTGACCCGTCCAAGCCCGGTCCTCCCTGGGCATGGCTTCCAGGCCGATTCCTCAAGTACAGCGTCACGATGGCGCTTCCCAACTCAGACTCCTTCAATGACTCCCGTTCCTCCCCAGTGAAAGGCCACCAATTCCTTAGCCTGGATCAAAGGCCTGATCCCATCTGCCTTCCTGGCTGCAGTTCCTCCTCTTGACCCATTCGTGTTGAATGGGGCTCCTCTCCATCTCCCAAATAAACTAATAATTTGCATATCCACACCTTTCCCAGTGCCATTTACCCTACCTGAAATGCCTTTTCCAGCCCCCTTTTTTTGCATGAATCTATGAGTACCCTTTGTCTTGTTCAAAGCCTAGCTCAAATACCAACTCCTTGCCTTCTCCAGCCTAGATGAAGCTCCACTAGACCCACTATCTGGGACACAGTCAGCACTCCAAATATTTGCTGAACGAATGGCAAACTCATCACTGAGTCCTGTAAAATTTACCTTCTGCACATTCTCAAGTTCATCCACTTCTCTGCATCTCTGCTGACCCCACCCCTCAGACCAAAGTACCATCCTTGCTCCCCTGGACAACAGCAACCCTTCCTAGCAGGTCCCCAACTTCTACTCTCTCCCCAACCATCTGTCCTCCACACAGTAGCTAAAGGCATCTTTATAGAATGGCAACTGTAGTCATGCCATCCCCTGGTTTGAAACCCTTTCATGGATCACCATGCTCTTAGGACAAAATTAGGACCCTGGAAAATCTGGTTCCTGCCTACCTCTACATCCTCGTCTCATGGCACACTGGCATTCCTTTAGTCCCTCATTCTTATTATGCACCCTCCCACCCAGCCTAAGCTCAAGCTCTTCTCTCTACCTGAGGTGCTTCTTCTCCTGTCTTCCCTAGCTGTATCTGTCAGCATAGGCTACGTTATGCTGCTGTAACAAACACACCCCAAATCTCCATGGCCTAACACAACCAAGGAATATTTCTCATATTACACATGCACTATGGCTTAGCAGGGCACTCTGCATTTTCACTGCTATCTTCACTCTGGAATCAAGGCCCCTGGGAAGGTGCTATCTGGAACCCGATTAATGACCATGACAGAAGAAAACAATATTGCAAAATGCATACTGACTCTTAAATCTGCTTGGAACTGACATATCACTTTCATTTATGATTCACTGGTGGAGGAAACAACCGCTCCTGGATTCAGAGAAACAGGAAAGTGGAATCCTATCGTGTTCCTGGACAAAGAGCAGGGACCAAAGATTTAGGAGAAACTCCACTATTTGCCTCTCCCTTCGGATGTTAGCTCAAGTATCGCTCCCTCAAGGAAACCTCCCCTTACCTCCCCAGCCAGGGTGTACCCACCTGTCAGCGTTTGTGGATCATGGGCCTCTCCTCCACGGCACTTGTCAAAGCTGTGATTTTACCTTTAATTGTGACTTTTTTTTAGTCCTTTCCTTCTGAGACCACAAACTCCTCGAAGGCAGGGATCGTTATATCTTTAGCCCATGGCTAAATATACATAATAAATATAAATGAATACACGACTGAACCAAGAATGAATGAAGCTCCACTTCCCCTGCTATTCATTTGCCCTCATCACTCCTACCTCATTCTGTGGTTATTCTTTCCGGCGAGCTGTCACATTGGAAAATCTTGGAGGACACGTTCGTGACGTATGAGCACTCTGCATGTCTCCCTCCTGCCTCACAGGCTTCCACACTTCCCTGAGGATGAGCACTGTTTTAGGAGTCAGGGGGCCTGGATTCTTGCCAGCTGACATTGGGAAAGTCCCTTCTCTTCTCAGAACCTCTGTTGCCACATCTACAAAATGAGAAGTCATTCCTCCAGCCAGATTCTAAAAATAATCCCAGCATAGCTAGAGAAATGTAGATGACTTGCTTTCTAGCTGCCATTCGTTGAGCTCTTGCTATGTGTGGGCATCACCCCCAAACCGAAGGGACGAGTTACGAGTCCCCTGACTGAGTCTAGAGGCTCGCCCAAGGTCATGCAGATAGTAAGTGGCCAGGCCAGGACTCCACAAGCCTGTTGATGCCAAAGCCCCATCCTCTTCTGCTATGTACCGTCTCCCTTTTGCTTCCCAATGGGGCAGCATGGCATGGGATAATAAGATAAAGGGAGGCACCAGATACACCAGGCCTGAACCCTGCTTGACTCAGCTGTATGAGTTTGGCAAGTTACTTGCCCTCCAAGTGCCTCAGTCTCCTAAGAAGTGAAATGGGGATAGCAGAGTGCTCTCGCGTGGAGTTGCTGGGAAGAGGAGGCACATTCGCACCTAGAAATCCTGAATAGTAGCTGCACATAGCGTGCACGTGCAAAATGTTCCCTCTCATTATAACTCGTCACTCTTTGCTCCTTCTCCACCCAACAGCGATTTGCACTCCTGCCTCAAGTTCCACCTGTCCTGGTGGAGTCCTTGACGGCTGCTTCCAGAAGCCTTTCCCAAGGCGTGGGACGCCGGCCTCCAGTGCAGGGACCTGGCGTTAGATATCGCTGCAGAAGGGTGGCGGCGACCATCCATTTCCAGTCCCAACTCTTACGTCATGGAGAGAGCCTCGGTTGGGTGCTATCACTGTTTCTCTGTTTTACCTTTTTAGGTATAATTTCACATACTAATGAACCATTTTAGTAATAGGGAAAACTGGAGCTGAGATCTACGGGAAATTTCTGAACAACTTTGCCACTTTTCTGTAAAACTGAAACTATGCTAAATTTAAAAGTTGATTACAAAGTAGAGTCGATTGACAGATGCCCATTAACAGATAACCAGATAAACCAACGGTGGCGCGTGCATGCGCTAGGATACCGCTCAGCAACGAAAAGGAATGAACTCTGGGGGCACTCAACGACACAGATGACCTCCAAATAGTTTTGCAGAGGGAAAGAAGATGAGCGGAAAAGAATATGGCCACATTCTTATATATATATTCTTATATGATCCCATTTATATAACGCTTTAGAAAATGTACACGCATCTCCAGCGACAGCACAGCGGTGGCGTGGGGATGCAGGGGAGAGGGACGCAAGGAGGGTGGAAGGAGAGCTTGGAGACTTGGCACCTTCATTATCTTGGTTGTGGAGGTTGAATTGCCAGGTGCACACATAGCCCAAAACTTGCCAGACTTAACACTTTAAATACGTGCCGTTTATTTTATGTCCGTTACAGCTCGGTAAAGCTCTCTAGAAGAGCGAGTGGATGGGAAGAGATCCGTCCCGGGAACCGCGGCGCTCGGGGCCTGGGTCTGTGGGGAGAACGGGGAGGGGGCCGGGAAGCAGCCCCTCCTTTGGGGAACCGGCTTCCTGCTCCCGGGACTCCGTGCTTAATTCCTCTTCCCCGGGGGCTCCCTGGGAACCAGGCCTCATTAGCCGAGGGCCCGGCCTCGTGGAACTTCGTGTTTGTTAAAGATTAATGGGGTGTCTCCCGAGCTCCAGCAAAGGGGTCTTCCGGCCTCGTTTCTTCCGAATCAGCCCCCTGCCACGACTCCTCATCAGTCACGGGGGAGGCGGCGGCCCCGGGGAGGCGCGGGGAGGCGCGGGGAGAGCTAATGGGCCTCGGCCAGCCCTCCCCGCGCGCCCCGCCGGCCTCCTCATTTCCTCCAAAGCCCAGGCAGGCACAGGCTCCCGCCACGGAGGGCCCAGGCCGGGGCTTCTCAGGAACACGGCCGGAAGCCGACCGTGCCGGGGCTCTTCCCCCGTCACCAGGGTCCCCCGGGCGGCACGGGGCCCAGGTGTCCTTCCAAGGAGGCTTTGCTGTGGACCGTGGGGGCGGCGTCCCCGTGGGCGGCTTCTCAGGCTCCTGATCAGGTCGCGGGTCTTCTCCTGACCGGTGGGTTCCAGGTGGCTGGAGACCCGCACACCTGCGCCTTCTCCTTCCCACCCACCCTTGTTCCAGCTCTGTGTTCCGTTCAGGCCAGGACTCTGCCTGGCTTCGCCCCGCGCTGCCACGTGTCTAACACGACCTGAGTGAATGCGTGGACTCTCTATCCCAGCATCCAGAACCCACCAGCTGCAGGACTTCATAGATCCTGCCATCACCCACTGAGTGTACCGGGGGAGAGTGTGAACTGCAGGGTAAACTATTATCCGCGTGGGGCAGCAGTGCCCCAGAACGTGTTCACCGAGGGCAATGAGTGTGTCACAATGAAGGGGGAGGTTGCTGGTGTGGGAGGAGTGGGGTGGGGGGTTGGGGGGTGTACGGGAACCTCTTATATTTTTTAATGTAACATTTTTTTGTGTGATGTGTATATCTTCCAAAAACCACAATTTACAAAATGATGAGGTGGGGGGGGTGGGGAGTGGGGTATATGGGAACCTCTTAGATTTTTTATGATTTTTTAATGTTTTTTACTGTAACATTCTTTGTGATCTATTAACTTTAATTTTAAAAAATATTTAAAAAAAATTTTTTAAATGGCCTCTATGAATCTTAAAGTTGCATATAAAAGGATTCTTCTGGCTTTAAAAAAGCAAAAACAAAAACCCCACCAGCTGCCTGACAAGCCTCCCCACGCCTACTGCGGCTCAGGTGTCCAGCCTGTGACAGCCCCTCACAGGTACCCTGCTTCTTGTTTCCCGCCCTGACACGCAGCAGCCAGGACGCTTCTCAAGCTGAGCCCAGATGGTGTGAATTCACTAACCCCACGGCAGCGAGTGGACCGTCACACGCCCTTCCCCGGGGCCCGCTGCCCACCCTGCCTCCTCTCCCTCTCGGTCCCGCTGGCTCACTCAGCTCCAGCCGCGCTAGCCTCCTTCCTGGGCCTCAAAGGAGCCGGACGAGTCCCTCCCTCGGGGTGTTTTCCGGCACTCTTCCCCCTGCCCAGTGCCCTCTTCCCACAGATCTCCCCTTCCAAGCCCACGCCCACATCAGAGTCCTTACGATCTGTTCCTTCTCTCCCAAATCCTCTTCCACCGGGTCCTGGAGGCCTCCTAGGGCTGGGACCCAAAATTTAGGAGACTGCCAAAAAAAAACCTCAGGACTCAAGAAAAACACATTTTAATGTACTATTTTTAAAAATTAATACCCCCTAAAATCTATGATGTTTTGATAGACAATGTGGCATGACCATGTAATGGCATACCATTCAGCCAAGAAAAGGAGCAGAATGTTGACACAGGCTACGCGTGGGTGAACCTCAAAAGCATCATGCTGAGTGAAGTCATACAAGGCCAATGCCATGTGATCCCACTTACATGAAATGTCCAGAATAGGCAAGTCCATAGATATAAAGAGTAGATCAGTCAGTTGTCAGGAACCCAGGCGAGGGGTTGCCAATGGGCACAGGGCTTCATTTTGGGGGTGAAGAAATGTTCTGGAATTAAATACTGGTGACATTTGCACAACTTCGTGAATATACTTTAAAATGGTGAATTTTATGTTACCTGAATTTTATTTCAGTAAAAATATATATGTCACTCAGAGTAAGTTTTTTTTTAAGTCCATGGAACTAGGTTAAACCATGGACTATAGTTAATAGTACAATCATAAAAGTGAGTTTTCACCCATCGTAACAAATGGACCACACCCACGTGAGGTGTTAATAATAATAGGGAGGTGTATGGGAATCCGGTATTTTATGCATGATTGTTCTGTAAACCCGTAACTTCTCTAATAACATAAAATCTATGATGAACAAAGTATGAACGTGTTCACCAAAGATGGCATCAGTAACGGCTGTGCTAAGCCACCTTGAGCCTGAGGCCGAAGGAGAACTCAGGGGCAGTGATCCTGTGTCCCCTCTACCTCCGGCGAGCCCGAGCTCACCTGTCATCCCCTCCAAGAGCCTTTCCTGACGGCCCTCGTGAGGAGCGCCCCCTACAGGCCGTTCACTTGTCGACACGACCCTGTGATTTCTCTGCTGACTCCTCTCCACGGCGGGTCTAGGGGTTCAGGGCACCGTGCCCATCGGGTCGGCCGGATGCACAGCTGGAGCCCACCCGGCCCTGCCCGGCGCAGTGGGCGCTCAGCTAATACTTGTTGCAGGAATGAATGCATGCGTGCAGGAATGAATGAATGAGTGCTGGAGTCGACTGGCTTCCTCGATCGGGAAGGACAGTTGGAGGGAACCGGCAGAGAGGAGAACCCCCTGCCCTCGCCTCATGTTGAGAAAGTCTCAAGGCCCTTCCCCATGCCCCAGAGCCCCAGTTCTAGAGGAATTCTGGCTAAAGACGTTGCCCCAGGCCCCGACACCCCAGCAAACCAGAGAAGCAACCAGATCTTCTTGGGTATGGGGACCTGGGGGGGGCGGCCCTGAGCTCCACTCCCCCTGGCCCAGCCGGAGTGACCGGGGAATCGGTGGTGTTTGCTGAGCAAACATTGCCGGGTGGCGAGAAGCTGCACGTGGAGTGCTCAGCACACATCTCCTGTTTGCTGGCAAATATCCCCCAGCCTGCGAGGGCTGCTGGTGAAAAGAGTATGAGAGCCCCAGTTAGAAGACTGAAGGGGGTCCCGGGAGACGTTCCCGCAGGGGGAGAGGGTAAAGGAACTGGGAGGGAGGGGAGGATAGGGAGATCCGGATTCAGACGCCCAGTGGAGGCGGCCCACTCTCTCACCTTACCTTGTCCAGACCAGGCCGAAGTCCAGACTAGCCTTTCCAGGGGACAGGGGGAGCTTCAGAGCCAAACTCTGTTGATTTTCTTGCCGTGTGATCGCGAGCAGGTTTAGTTAGCCTTCTCATACGCAAAGAATAAAAGAGCTAAGATTTCTAGAGCACCTATGCCCGGTGCTAACTTCTCTGTGCCTCAGTATCTCCATCTGTAAAATGGGGACAATAATAATACCACCCCCGGAGTGTTGTTTTCCTTTGTATTTTGAAAAATTTCAAACAGGGAAAAATTGCCAGGATAATACATGCATGCACTCTTGGATGCCCTTCCCTATCGTTATGGGTTGAATCGTGTCCCCCCAAAAGCTCTGTTGACATCTTAATCCCCAGAACCTCAGACAGTGACTTTATTTGGGAATACAACAGTCATTCCTAATGGAATTTGACAAGTTGAGTTCCTACGGGAGGAGACTGGACCTTCCTCCAAGGGGGCTGGAGTACTTAGAAGGGGAGAGGAGACACAGAGACACAGAGAGTCAGAGAGATGCCACACAGACAACAGAGGCCCGAGATTGCCAGAAACCAGGAGGAGAAAAGGAGACTCTTCCCTGCGGATGGCAGGCCCCTGGCCTCCAGAACCGTGGGACAATAGGTTTGTTGTCTGAAGCCATCGGTTTGTGGTACTTTGCGACGGGAGCAGGCCCCTGGCTGCGGAGCCCAGGGTGCCTGTACTGAATTCCTGCCATCTCCCTCTGCCAAGGGGCTGGCACGCAGTAGGCCCTCAGAGTCTGCTGTTGAATGAAAATACGGGCACATGACGAGACCACAGCCTTGTGACTTAACAAGCACCAAAAGCTGCAGGCACGGAAATGAAGAGAGCACCGCTTTCCCCATCTGCAAACCCTGTCTCGCAGGCTTGCCTTGAAAGCCCTCAGGAAGCCTTGCCCCCGATTTTCAGGGAGCGGAGTGGAAAACTGCCTATTCATTTCCTTTTATGACACGGCGATAGCTCGGCCGACCCACGCGTGTAGCAGTGCCTAGCAAACACGAAGGGGTGGGCTCCGAGCACACGAGGACGTTCTCCTAGCAGCCGTGGCCCGCAGCCCGTCCTGGTTCACAGGAGCTGCCGGCCAATTTACAGGAATTTTGCAACACAGCCGCCGCGTGTAAACGTAACCGTCAATAAATCATATTAAAAGCAAAGGTAACAACTCCTCAAAATTCACCGCTTCTTAATATCTTACTACGTTTCCCTATTTTCTATGCCCTTGAGGTTACGTCGCTCTCTTGTGACACAGTTGTATGGTGGAACTTCTGTAAAACTGTGGCCGCTGCACATCTCTTCCCAATTCCACGCACATCAGCGGGAAGTATTTACACCACGGAAATTGACAAACTCTACGCATCAGAGATGTTCTGTTCGAGAGGCTGTCGTGGACCACCTACCAGCACACTTCTGCCTAAAGCCCTGGTGAGACGTACCGGCCTTCCTTTTGTCCTCGTGTCGGGAAGCACCGAGGGACAAAAAGCCCTTGTTGGATTTGGGGCAGGAGGCGGGCAATGTGAGCTCAAAGACTGACACGCCATGCCCACATTTCATGCCAACCGGCAGGGAGAAGCACCCCCCGCTGACTTCCCCACCGTCCGTTCCCCCTCCTCCTCCCCCAGCCCAGCCCTCGGAATAAGAAAGGCCACGACATTATCCCTGCTGAATTTTCACCGCCGTCCTCCCACCACTCTAACTGCCCGGGCATCTCGCAGGCGGCAGTTTGCAGCAGGAGAATGACTCCCGATAATTGGGGCTCCTACTTGCTATTTCTCTGCCTTCTATTTTGCCCGAGAAATGCCTGGCGGTAATTGCCCATCGTCTGGCATGGAGAGGCGGCCAGCCCTTCTGCGCTCACTCTCCCAATTGGGCTATTAGGACCCCGGTCCACTTTTTCTTAAATGGCCCTGTGTCGAGATGTGTCGACATTTTGCACAAGAGGGACTCGTCTTTCTCAGGCTCAGACAGGAACGCGCGGTGTCTCTTTCAAGGATGGGAGGCAGAGAGAGCGCTTCCCTCTCCTGCCCCCTCCTTTTTTCATGCTATATATTTTTTGATCAGTGAAAAACCACACTAATTTGTTGTTCCCACTTCATAGATGGGGAAACTAAGGTGGTAACTGGCCAGATGACTTAATCCCATGAGGAAAGCAGGACTGGAGGAGCAGATGTGGCTCAGGCAGTTGAGCGCCTGCTCCCCATATGGGGGGGCGGGTCCCAGGTTCGGTTCCCAGTGCCTCCTAAAAAGCAAACAAGCAAACAATGAGCAAACAAAAAAAAAAACCACTCAGAGGAGCTAACGTGGCTCAGTAGTTAAGCACCAGCTTCCCACGTAGGCGGTCCCGGGTTCAATCCCCAGTCCATGCACCTAAAAAACGCACAATTGGAGGCACAGTCACTTACAAACATTCCTTGGCATTTAGATGCTCTCGCTTGAAGGCCCCTCCCCACTTCCTAACAAACGGACTAAGCGCACACCACAGTCCTCCCGGGAACTGGGCGCTGTGGAAAAAAGCCGAAAGGACTGTTCAGGTTTTCCCTTTGAAATGTGGTTCTAAGAAGCCCCCTGAACTCCTGGCTGGGACGGCTCACCAGCCCCAGGCACGTTCTCTCAGGGATTTCTCGCAAAGTGAGAAAGCCTGACTAAAACCAAAGGGGGTGCTGTTTAGGAATATAAATATGTGATAAAACTATTTTCCAAAGAGAAAGCAAGTGTCAAAAGACAAAATTTAGGGCGGTGTTAGCACATAGGGGGAAGCAGGGTGGGTGGGATGGGAGAAGAGCCCAAGGCTGGTGGAAGTTTCTAACAGCCTTCTAGTCCTCGGGCGGGAGGTTGGTCCACAGGTGTTTTTTTTATTTTTTCGGGGAGGAGGTTGTGCGTGGTAAGGGAAAGAAACCCTGCACCGCAAATCGTTCTCACGTGCAGTGCTATTCTTATGACTGTCAGACGGAACCATTAGTGCAGTGGACGTCAAGTCCGTGATGCGGACTTGTAATTCAGCATTTAATTTTGACACGGAGGTTTGCTTTTCCTGTTTTGCGGCCAACCGGTTCCCGGTTCCCTCCAGGTCTCAAGCATTTTCTTGGATGCGGAAAAGCCGGAGGGCCCAAGCTCTGGCCCCGCCCAGAGGCTCACCTGGGAGGCACCTGGGAGGCCCCTGAGAGGGCTCGGGGATTTTGACTCGGGGGGAAGGGCCCAGCAGGCTCTCCTTGCACCGAGTCCCCTGGACGCCCCCAGCTCTCCTTTCAGAAGTGCTGACAAAGGCCACGCCAGGCCCAGATGTCTCTATTGCTCCCATTGCACTCACACAAACACACACACTCACACAAACACACACACTCACACTCGCTTTTTCCTTCCCCACACACGTGCCATCGCGTCTTTCCTTTCTAGCCGGGCACGCCGGGAGCTGAAAGGGGTGCAGCTCTCAGGCCTGGTTGGGGAGAGGGCCTGGTCCCCAAGAACCCCCCCTGTCCTCCCTCCCCTCCCCCCACACGCTCCCCACCCCCTCGGTCCCGATTCTCTGCGGCCTCACTTGATTGGTGAAAGAAATACTCTGCGAGGATGTTAGGTCTTTGTTGGGGTCTGAGAAAGTGAAATGGGGTGTGCGGGGTGGAGAGAGGGAGGGGGGCGGCGAGGGGAAGAGGACGGATCCTCCGTATCTAAAAGGGAATTAAAGTGCTTTTACTGCAGTGGAGAAATCAGCTGAAGAATGGCTCGAGAACAAAAGCAGAAAGTCTGTGGACAAGCCCCGCTGAATGGGCCGTCCCCTTAAGTTTGTAAGCCTCCTCCCCCGCGCTGTAAGCCTTCCTTACTTACTTCTGCGGAGAACAAACGCCAGGGAGGAAAACACGGCCGGGGCGGGGGGAGGGGGATGGCAAAACTAGGGGAGAAAAACCCTAAAATAAAAGGTAATCCCTCCGGCACTTTGCCCTCCAAGTGCCTACCAGGGATGTGACTGAAGGTCCCAGATGAAGACCTTCCGCTATTCACATGCAAGATGCGGGATTTACAAGAAAAGAGAGCGGGAAGAATAGGCGGAGAGGAGAAAAGGGGAATTATTTGTGTCCCTTAATGCTTGTTAAGCACTCCTCTTTGCTGCACACCAGACAAGACAAGGCTCAGAACTTGCAGAGAAATCTTGTGCAAATCCCCCACCACCCCTGCCCCTTCCATCTCCACCCCCGCCCCCATTCCGAGGCCAAACTCACACACACACACACACACACACACACACACAGAGAGAGAGGCGCCGAGCAGGGCTGCTGGGCAGAGCCAGATTTACAAAGAGAATAGCAATTAACCTCCTGTCCCTCGCTGACAGTGATCTAATCAAATCGGCCCTTCCCGGTCTCTCCAGGCTGCTCTGTGCCCGGAGCCGGGGACCTAGACTGTGAACGGTGTCTGGGGTGGGCCGGGACAGTGAGGGCCAGGGGACACTGGGGGACAGGGCGCCCTAAGGGAGAGCTGTGGCTTCCCAGTGATGCACAAACTGGTCCTGCCCACCTCCCTCCAGAACCTTTGGGCTCCCCAGCCCTCCGGGCTCCCAGGAGCTCCCCTAAGCTGTGACCTGCCCCAGGGCCCTTGCTCAGCCCATGCTCTCCCTGGGATGCTGACCCTCTTCCCTCTTGGCAGAGTTAACTTCCAGCTCCCACTGGGGAAGCCTCCCCTAAGTGACCCTCCCTCTCCCCCAGACCATCCTGGCTTCCCCGCTTCTTGGCTCTCAAAGTGCCTTGGAGCCCGGGAAGTACACATGCATTGGGATGCAGTGTATAAAGTACAGGACCTGCGGAAAGCATTATAAGTTAACAATCCATAAATCATCAATTCATTGCTAAGTAAATGTGTCGGCACACTTACTATGGGTCAGTACGTTGGACAGTGAGTTCTTGGTGTGCTTGTCCAGTGTCTGTCTCTGCCAGTGAAATATCAGCTCCTCGAGGCCAGAAACAACGGTGCTTCTGCCACCAGTGGAGCCCCAGCCCCTGATACGGGGCTTGGAACTGAGAAGCTGCTCTGTAAGTTCTTGCTGAATGAATGAATGAGCAAACGAATGAACCAGTGAATAGGGGACAGCTTCAGAACAGGGCCAACTTAGCTACTAGGGCCAGCAGGCACTGTGCTTAGGCCCCCAGTACTTTTAGGGGCCCATGAAAATGTTTTAATGTCTATTTTGAAATCAAAAGCAAGACAATGAATAGAAGAATAGTGGATGTATAAGAATGAACAGCCTGCACTCTGTCTTCTCCCCAGCACGGTCATAACAGATAAAATATAATATTATTTTTAATGGAAAATGACCCAAGGAGGTCAGGAGGCAAAGCCAGGCCAGAAAGGCCAGTAGACCAGAGGAACAGAAATCTCCATCTACCCTGGTTGGAGCGGGCGATTCAGGATCACGAGTCTCTTTCGTTCACTCATTCATTCTACAAACATTTAGGGGTTCCCCGTGGGCCAGGCTCTGTTCCAGGCACGGGGGACCCGGCGGTGAACTACACAAAGAGCCTACTGTCCCGGAGCTCAGAGGCTAGCAAGGAGGCAGAGAGCAGGCAAATAAGGACCCAGGGAATACCAATAGAGAAGCGCGCCCATAAAGACTTGCGCGCGAGCTGCCTGCCGAGTCCTCTGAGTGCGCAGTTCTCTGCAAGCCGCTGATGGGGTGGAGGGGCTGGGATGTGGCTAAGGCTGAGAGGCAGGGACCCTGAGACTTAGCCCCAAAGAGGGCAGGGATTTGCCAGGTGCGAGATGGGAGGAGTGGTTCCTGGTGAAAGAACCCGCGTGTACACAGGCCCGGGCGTTGGAGGGAAGTTGGCACCCACCGGGAACGGAGGAGAGCCTGGAGGAGGGGAAGGGGCAAGGGGCAGGGGTGCTCTGAGTGCCCCTTGGAGAGGCCCCTCCTCTTAGACTTTCTCTCCCAGCCTCACGCAAGGCAGGCCACTCGTGTGATCCCTTCTGCAAACCATTTGTCACCTTTGGAAGAGATGGTCTCTGGGATCAGCAATTGGCCTTGGGCTGTGGCAATTCCTAGAACGTATGTGTGTGTGTGTGTTGGTGGTTTTATTGGCAGTCCTTGGTGTTGACTGGTTTTGTATGTCCATGTTTGTGTTTTTTGCTATTAAGCCTGTCTTTTGGTGTTAAACCAATATGTCCCTTTTAACAATATTTTTCAGGAGGATGCCACCATTTTTTCAGTACCAACTCAAAGCAGAGTCACTAAAAATTAGGATTCTGTAGCAGTTTGATATGGTTATGAATTCCAAAAATAGATATTGGATTATGTTTGTAATCTGTTCTGTAACCTGGGCATGATTGAGTTATGATTAGGATGTTGGGTGGGTGGGGACTCACAGATAAAAGGCCTGGCAAAGAACAGAGTTGAGGGTTTCTGATGTTGGAGTTTTGATGTTGGAGTTTGATGCTAAAGCCTCAAGCTGGAGCCCCAGGGAGAGAGACAGAGCCGTTCACCTGATAGTCTACAGCTGACCTTGTGGAGAGAGGCAAAGCCTATAGAGCCTCATAGTCTACAGCTGACCTCGTGGAGGAAACAGAGGCGCTGAGCCCAGAGGAACCCAGGAAGCCTGAACCCTCACAGATGTCCGCAGCCATCTTGGTCCAGCACATGGAAATAGACTTTGGTAAGGGAAGTAACTTACGCTTTCTGGCCTGGTAACTATAAGCTCCTACCCCAAATAAATACCCTTTATAATGCCCAGCAGATTTCTGGTATTTTGCATCAACACCCCTTTGGCTAACACAGATTCCATTGCAGGCCTGCTAAATTTATGAGAATGACAAGTTTATGTGGTAATAAAATAGATGAGCAGATAGAGGACTCAGAAACAGGAGAGGCAGAAGGGGTATTGTGCAATTTATCAAGATATTGCAAATGGCATCGGTTTTTTAACTATTGTATTTCTTATTATTAAATGAATGCATGTGGGAAGCGGCTGTGGATCAATCGATTGGGCTCCTGTCTACCATATGGGAGGCCCTGGGTTTGCATCCCGGGGCCTCCTTGTGAAGGCAGGCTGAACCACGCCTGCAGAGCTGGCATGGCAAGATGATCCAACAAAAGGAATCAAGCAGACACAGAAGAATGTGCAGCGAATGGACAGAGAGCAGAGAGCAAGCAAGCCACAATGGGGGGCGGGGCGGAATAAATAAAATAAAAAATAAATTTTAAAAATGAATGCATGCTCTTTGTGGAAAATGGGGAAATCAAACAAATAAAGAAGAGTCTAGGTAGTTTTCTGAATCACGCTACCCAGAGCACACAGCTGTTAGCATTTTGGTGTATTTCCTTCCAGTCTTTTTTTTTCTATGCAGATAAATGCAAGTTTTACATTATTGTGCATACAGTTTTATATCTAATTCCTTCACTTAGCAGAAAGAAATCTCTATTTAAAACTGATTTTAGGGAAGCAGATGTGGTGCAACTGATAGAGCAGCCACCTTCCATATGGAGGGTCCAGGGTTCAAACCCAGGGCCTCCTGCCCATGGTGAGCTGGCTCACATGCAGAGCTGCCACATGCAAGCAGTGCTGTGCCATGCAGAGGTGCCCCCGTGTAGGGGAGCCCCAGGCACAAGGAGTGCGCCCCACAAGGAGAGCCGCCCTGTGTGAAAAAAGTGCAGCCTGCCCAGGAATGGTGCTGCCCACACGGAGAGCTGACACAACAAGATGACGCAACAAAAAGAAACACAGATTCCCAGTGCGACCTGATAACACAAGTGGATGAAGAACACACAGCAAATGGACACAGAGAGCAGACAAAGGGGGGGGGGAGAGGAGAGAGAAATAAAAAATAAATCTTTTAAAAAAACAAAGCTGATTTTATTTTATTTTGTAACTTTGTAATCACTTTTTTAATCTGTACTAAAATGTCTAATGATTCTAAAAGAGTATATACTCATTGCAGAAAATTTAGAAAGTACAGAAAAGCACAAAGAGGAAAATAGAAAGTTATTTCTAATCCCATTCATTAGCGTAAATCAGTAGTGACACTTTAGTATATTGCAACTCTGGCTTTTGCCTGTATGTGTATTATTTTTGCAAAATCTTAATCCATGTATTGTGTTCTGTATCTTTTATTTTCAATGGCTGTATAGCATTCATCTTAATATTCTCTGGGCAAAAAATATTTAAATCATTTCTGGTGTTTTGCTATTATGATTAATGAAATTGAAATCTTTCTGCATGCAGTGTTGTCTGCATTCAAATCCTTTCTTTGGGGTAAATTCCTAGACATTACCTAAGTAACGTCTGGTAGCTTAGTACATTGTAATGAGAGAATTGTCTTATATGTCAGGATGGGTTAGGTTATGCCGTAGTAACAAACAAGCCCAACAGTTCATTCCTCAGTCTCATTCCACCTGGTTTAGCAAGGGCCTCCGCCCCTTATGATCACTCGGGGCCCCAGGTTGATGGTGGCACCATCTGGACCCAATTTTCCATGACTGCAAAGGTAAATGCTCGTAAAGACTCAGCCTAGATGTGGCAGTGTGATTTTATGACCAGAAATCAGGGGGAGAGTAGTGAGTGTAACGTTGGCCAAAAGTCACATGACCACAAGGCATTCAAGTAGTCAAAGAGGCATATCCCTGCATGTGCCTGGAACACAGAGACCAAACATTTGGGGAAGGCCCTAATGACTCCAGTTGGCTCTCAACCCTAACGACAGTCCATAGAGAACTTCCTGAATTGATCCATGAGAGCCATCCCCCAACACTTTGCTTCATTGGTGTCCTGGAGGATGATGCAGCTTAAGCCACGCCCTCACCTGTGGTCATTCCCTCCTGGGAATGGATCCCAAACAGACACTTGAGAGAGCAAAACACCAGAACAGCTGGTCTCAGTGGATCCTTTTCTTGGACTTCTTAATTCTCAAACATCTTTTTTTTTCTTGTGCTCCTCTATATTTTTAATTATTAAAACCAGGTTTTCTTTAATTGCTCTTTTTACCTTTTTATTATGTCTTTTCAGTTCTGCTTATTATAAAAATTAAATTTCATTTATTTATACTTCCTATGTTTTACTCATTTATTACTACTACACACAGTAAAACGCACCCATCGTAAGTTTCCAGCTCAGTGAATTCTGACAAATGTACACCCCCATATAACCACTGCCCAGATCAAGATATAGAACCTTCCAGCTCCCAGAAGTTCCCCTGGTGTCTCTCTCTCATCGAAATCCCCACCCCAGAGGTACCCCAACCCACACCCCCAGTATTCTGGCTCCTGTGCTGCCGCTGAGTTGTTTTGCCTCATCTTAAACTTCATATAAATGGAATCATTTGGTGTGTACACATTCGAGTCTGGCTTCTGTCACTCAAGGTAGTGTCCATGAGAGTCTTCAGTTGCATTTTATGCAGATCCTCTCCTCCATGCCTGACCCCATCCTTCTCCCTCAGCCCAGCACCAAGAGGATTTCTGCCTTCTCCCTAACGCTCACAGCTTCTCCCCACCTCCTCTGCCAAGCCGCCGCCATTCTCCCTCAACGGGCCTCCCCCCTCCATTCTGCCCACCCCACTCCATTCACTCTCTGCACTCAAGCCATCCCTGGACCGAGATTTGCCGTGGCACCCCATTGCCACCACACCGTGGCCTCCAGTTTCTGTGGATCTGACCCCTGCCTACTCTTTCAGACTCAGCGGCTCCACTCACCCCTGTTCTCCAAGCTCCGTGCACTCCAACTTTCCAGTTTCCTTCCCACCCAGAGACATTTGCACCTGTTCTACCCTATGCCCAGAAGGCTGGTCACCCAGTAAACTTCTCCTTCCGTTGGCAGCTCAGGCATTTCCTGGTGGAGCCAGGAGATCACATCCCTGGTTCCCAGCTCTTCTGGCTCCCTGTACTTCTCCCCACTGAGTTCTATCACAGCTCATAATTACATACCTATAGGAGTATTTTTTTTTCATTAAAAAAAATTTATTGAAGTATATCATTCATACATGAACATACATAAGCAATAAGTGTATAGTAAAAGTTGTGAACTTACAAAACACACATGCATAACATTATACAGGACTCCCATACATCGCCCCACAACCAATACTTTATATTGTTGTGAAACATTTGTATCAAATGATGAAAGAGCATCCTCAAAGTATTACTCCTAACTATAGTCCGTATCTCACATTTGGTGTATTTTTCCCCCAATCCACCCTATTATTTTTTTGTTCATAAACCATACAACTTATCTGAAGTGTACAATCAATGGTATTTGGTATAATCACCGAGTTGTGCATTCATCATGTCAATCAATATTACAGCATTTTCACTACTCCAGAAAAAGAAAAATGTCAAAAAACAAACCACTATCATACCCATATGTTAGCACTACTTATTACAAGTCCTATGATGTGCTTTCACCATTTCTATTCATTTCCAGACATTCACAAACAACTTTTTACCAATTCTGCACAGATTAAATCTCACTTTCCATTCTCTAACCACATTCTTTTCTCTGGTGACTTATATTCTAGCTATTAACTCCATGAGTTTGCCCGTTATACTTAGTTCATATTAACAAAACCATACAATATTTGTCCTTTTGTGCCTGGCTTGGTTCATTCAACATAATATCCTCCAAGTTCATCTACGTTGTCATCTGCTCCACGACTTCACTTCTTACAGCTGAATAATATTCCATCCTGAACATATATCACCATTTGTTTACCCATTTGTCAAGTGATGGACATCTAGGTTGTTTCCATCTTTTGGCAACTTTGAATAATGTCACTATGAACATCAGTGTGAAGATATCCATTCATGTCACTGCTCTCAGTTCTTCTGGGTATATATATACTAGCAATATTGCCAGGTCACATGGTAAATCTATATCTAACTTCCTCAGGAACCTCCAAACAGACTTCCACAGTGGCTGTGCCATTCCACATTCCCACCAGCAGTGACTAAGCTCCCCTCTCTCTCCACATCCTCCCCAACACTTGTAGTTTTCTGTTGTGTTAGTAGTTGCCATTCTAGTAGGTGTGAAATGATCTCATTTTAGCTTTGATTTGCATTTCCCTAACAGCCAGTGATGCTGAACGTTTTTCTTGTGTTTTTTTCACCATTGGTGTTTCTTCTTTAGAAAAACGCCTATTCAGGTCTTTTGCCCATTTTTGAACCTGGTCCTTTGTCTTTTTATTGTTGAACTGTAGGATCTCTTTATATATCATGGGTATTAGACGCTTGTCGGATATGTGATTTCTGAATATTTTCTGCCATCGAGTAGGCTGCCTTTTCACCCTCTTCACGAAGTCCTTTGAGGTGCGCAAGTGTTTAATTTTGAGGAGGTTCCATTTATCTAATTTTTCTTTTCTTGCTCGTGCTTTGGGTGTGAGGTTTAAGAGACCTCACCTACTACAAGGTCTTTAGATGTTTCCCTACATTATCTTCTAGGAGTTTTTAAGGTAATATTTTTTAAGTCTGTCTCCTACCCTAGACTGGAAACTCTGGAAGACAGAGTCTGGCTCTTTTGCCATATCCCCAGAAACTCACGCAAGCCTGACACACAGTAGGTGCTCGAAAAGCGTCTGTGCAAAGCCTGAGTGACCAAACCCGTCGTAGATTCCTGGGGCTGCCGTTACAAAGTCCCACAAACCGAGGGCTTGTGTATGGTATATGAATATATCTCAATGAAACTGCTTAATAGTAACAATAATAACAATAACTGAGGGCTTAAAACAGAGATCTATTCTCCAGCTCTATTCTGGAGACCAGACTCCTGAAATCAAGCTGTGGGCAGGCCGTGCTCGGGCGGAAGCCTGTGGGGACCCCTTGAGGGCCCCTTCCCGCTTCCGGAGGCTGCCCGCCGGCCCTGGCTTTCCCGAGCTCGCAGCGGCAGCGCCCCGGCTCCCGCCCGCGTGGCCACACGGCCGCCTCCGTGTGCCTCTGTGTCCGTGCTTCCCTCTTCTTACAAGGACGCCCTCATATTGAATTAGGACCCGCCCTGACCCCTGTGGCCTCACCTCTTCAAAGACCCTATTTCCAGACAAGGTCTCACGCACAGGCGGGGGGAGCTGGGGCTTGAACATGGGTTTTTGGGGGACAAGTTCAGCCCACAGCCGCCCTCTTCTAGTTATTCCATCTCAGCTCAGCCTTTCGCGAGAAGCCATGCTGGTTTCTGTATCTGGACGGGGCTTTGTTTATTAGAGCCAAAGCCCTCGTTTTTAAATGTCCACCTGGTTCGGTGTCTGGGACAGGAAGGCAGGGTGGGGCGGTGGGAAGGGCCCTGACCTGGCACAGGGTCCTTATGGGTGAGATCTGTGGCTGCTCTCCACCCCCCGGCAAGTCGTAAGACTTCTCCCCTGGCCTCGTTTTCTTCATCTGAAACTGGGGGCCAGCCATCCTAACCCTACTTCCTTGGATAAAGGAGCTGAAGATCACAAGGTAGAGAAAAGTCATGACAGGGATGTGCAGACCGACAGACCTGAGTTCAAATCCCAGCTCTGTCACTTACCAGCTGAGTAATCTTGGGCAAGTGATCTCAGCTCCTGAGCCTTAGTTTCCTTATCTGTCCAATAGGCATTGGAAGTGCCTGAGAATTAGCAGTGGTCTATGTAAAGCACCATGTGCAGAGCAGGAGCTGGATAAATGTCAACCGTTATGACTGTGAACGTTAAAATGTAATGTAGAGGGAAGCGGACTTGGCCCAGTGGTTAGGGCTTCCATCTACCACATGGGAGGTCCGCGGTTCAAACCCCGTGTGGAGCTGGCCACACGGTTGACCCGTGTGGAGCTGGCCCATGCGCAGTGCTGATGCGCGCAAGGAGTGCCCTGCCACGCAGGGGTGTTCCCCGCGTAGAGGAGCCCCATGAGCAAGGAGTGCACCCCATAAGGAGAGCCGCCCAGCGCAAAAGAAAGTGCAGCCTGCCCAGGAATGGTGCCACCCACATGGAGAGCTGACACAGCAAGATGACGCAGCAAAAAGAAACACAGATTCCCATGCCGCTGACAACAACAGAAGAGGACAAAAGAAGAACATGCAGCAAATGGACACAGAGAACAGACAACTCGGGGGGAAGGGGGAAGAAATAAATAAAAATAAAATAATAAAATAAATCTTTAAAAAAAAAAGGCAATGTAGAGGGGAAAAAAAACTCAGGTTGGTCCACCTGAGCTTGGCTATCTGTGTTAAAAAATAATAGGAGTTATATTTTATGGATGCAATCACTATGTATATAGCATGCACTGTGTATTTGTGTACTATACACTTAGCATATATTATCTTAGTGATTACAGGCTTGAATTCAATCAATTAATATTTAATGAGCACTTACGATGTGCCAGGCACTGTACAAGGTGCTAGGGACATAGCAGTGAGCCATGGGGATCACATTCTAGCACTCCCACTTTTAGGAAGAAATTGAGCATAGCCCTCCCAGCCCAATCAAACACGATCCTCTGTAGAGCACACAGTGTGTTGACTTTTGAAATGAAGAATTTAGGAATCGTGGGCAGGGATGGGGGATCTAATGCTCAAGCCCCTTGGACTTGACTGTCCCTCGAGGTCTTTATCAAAGAAGGCGGTGAAAGGAAATTGGGGTTTCCAGGAGACAACAGGGGGACGTCAGACAGAGGTAGGTGCCTTCCTCGGAAACCAAGAAGACACACGCAGACCCCTCAATTATACCGCGGGAAGCAGAGCTAATGGAAGTTAGATTGATTCAAAGATAACAATTAGGGAACAATTTTAATCCCTGCTGTGATTGAGACACGCAGTTTATTTTTAATTTGTATCCGTAATAAAAAATAATAATTAAAAGGGCTGGCAAATTGCAGCTTTTGCCGAGAAATTAGATTCGCACTGCCCACCTTCACCCCACTGGGCACGAGCTCTCTCCTGCCTTCTGGCTCCGCACGGCACATCCCCGCGCACTTCCTCCCGCTCAAGCCACGGACCCCGTTTTAAATATAGCCACTCATTAATTAAAGAGATGGGGACGGAACTTTTTTTAGCATCTACTATGTGCCAGGAACGACGGGAAGAACACACACATAGATTATTTCATTTAACCCTCACGACAGCCCTGGGAAATGGAAATCCCAGTTTACCCCCGTTTCACAAAGGCAGACCCCGAAGGTCCCGCAGCCAGGGCGGAGCTGGGCTTAAACCCACGTCTGGGGACTAGAGTCGTGGTTCGCATCGCCTTTCCTGAGCGCCCTCCTTAGAAAGAGGCGTCGTCTCACCCATACCGGAATTTGCTCCAATTGACACCCAGCTTCCGTCTCCACTCAGCCTGCAGTCTGAATTAAAGAGCGGGGTGGAAGGCTTAGTGGGCCTCGTGTTCGGATTCCGTGATATAATGAGTCGATCAATTATTAGGAAATACAGGGGCAGGGGAGGGGAAGAGAAGGGAGAAAAGGAAGAGGAGGAGGAAAGACGAAGGAGGGGGCAGAAGAGGAGGAGGAATAAAAATAGAAATAAGAGAACAGAGAGGAGGAAGAGAATTAGAGAAGGGGGGAAGGAGAGAGAGGAAGGAGAGGATAGAGAAAAGTGGGCAGAGGGGGCAGCACAGTGGCTGAGCGCCGCCTGCTTTGCATGTGTGAGGTGCTGGGTTCAATCCCCGGTACCTCCTAAAAAAAATAAGTGTGGAAGAGGAAGGCAAGAGGCCCGTTCTCGGCTGCTTGCCTGCCAACATCTCTTGGTCGGCTGGTGGCCCCAGTCCTGCTGGTTTTTGAATGTCCGATCAGAGGCCCCGCCCCCTTGCAGACCTCGGTAACTGAAAACAGCTCTCCTCCCTATTTCGCATTTTACTTCTGGTACTTGACACCTGGACTGTGGTTATCTGGGTACCTGTCAACCTCCCGTTCTAACCTGGGAGCGCCCTGAAGCCGGAGAACTTGAACTTAAACCTCTGAGATTTCCCACACCTTGGCTCATGCTTTCCCTTGGAAACCCTTTGCCTCTCTTGTGGCACCTTCCTCTTCAGCCCGTTTGTTCCTTGATCAAACCCTGTTTTCTTTTATTTTTTTTTTTTTAAGATTTATTTATTTAATTCCGCCCCCTCTCCCCGGTTGTCTGTTCTCTGTGTCTTTTTGCTGAGTCTTGTTTCTTTGTCCGCTTCTGTTGTTGTCAGCGGCACGGGAAGCGTGGGCGGCGCCATTCCTGGGCAGGCTGCACTTTCTTTCGCGCTGGACGGCTCTCCTTACGGGGCGCACTCCTTGTGTGTGGGGCTCCCCTACACGGGGTCACCCCTGCGTGGCAGGGCACTCCTTGCACGCATCAGCACTGCGCATGGGCCAGCTCCACACGGGTCAAGGAGGGCCGGGGTTTGAACCACAGACCTTCCATGTGGTAGACGGACGCCCTAACCACTGGGCCAAGTCCGTTTCCCAAACCCTGTTTTCTTGAAAGGGATGGGAGAAGGAAGAGAACTAATTAATGATAGTGATAGGAAAACAATATTGATACTTGTAAAAATAACAATAATAATAGCTTCTAGGTGTTGCATGCTCATGGCTGAGCTCTAGAGGCCACATGCCCTAACGGCTTAAGTGTGACTCTGCAACTAGATCCCCTGGGCTCCAGCCCCAGTTCTGTGACTTACCAGCTCTATGACCTTGACAAGTTCCTTCGCGTTTCTGTGCCTTAATTTCTCCTCTGTACCAGGGTTGTTGTGGATATTGAGTGAGATGTTGTGTTTCTAGCATTTAGAAAGGAGCCTTGCACATGACATGGTAAGCACTCAATAAATGGAGGTGGCCATTATCATCAATATTAAGACTCCAAAAGAGTAACAGCAACTTTCCCTTATTGAGTGCGTGCCGTGCCAAGTTCTGCACAAGCTCTTTTATGGGCAGGATTTCATTAATCTTCAAAACAACCCTATCACTAACCTATTTTACAAAGGCTTCCAGCTGGAAAATGGCAGAGCTAGAAAAAGATCCCAGACAATCAGGGTTCTTGAACCCCAAGTGATACCATCCCCGGGGAGACAAGAGGGGACCGTCACCTGAGGAGGCAGTACACTGGACAAGATGATCCCAAATGACCCCAAAGGTCTCTAGAAACCTTAGGACTGGGCATAGCTCACCTTAGAAGGTCTCCTGGTCCTGGTCGGGGACCAGCTTGGTCTCTGTTCTTGGTGCTGAAGAACCCAAAGACCCATCCAAACCCCAGAACGAGGCCTGGATGGGACCAGAGGGTTCTGAGCAGCTTAGAAGGCAACTCATTAATATGGACCCAAATTACTGGTTTTGGTAACTTCCCCGTAAGTTGGCTGGTCCTGACCTGTCCAAGCCCCATTCCAGCCTCCACCCACCACAGAAGTATCCACTCTGAATTCAGTTTCTGTAGTGGTCAGCCAAAGGGGTGCTGATGCACAATACCAGAAATTGGTTGGTTTTTATAAAGGGTATTTATTTGGGGTAGGAGCTTACAGAGACCAGGCCATACAGCATAAGTTACTTCCCTCACCAAAGTCTATTTTTACATGTTGAAGCAAGATGACTGCCGACGTCTGCCAGGGTTCAGTCTTCCTGGGTTCCTCCCTTCCAGGGTCTTGCTGCTCTTTCCTCTGTGTGCATACTTCCCAGGGCTCCAGCTTAAGCCTTCAGCATCAAACTCCAACATCAAAACTCCAACATCAGAAACCCTCCATTCTGTCCTTTGTCATGTCTTTTTCCTGTGCGTCCCCACCCACCAAGGGGTGGGGACTCAACGCCCTAATGATGTGGCCCAATCAAAGCCCTAATCATAACTTAATCATGCCCAAGTTCAGACCAGTTTACAAGCATAACCCAATACCTATTTTTGGAATTCATAACTATGTCAAACTGCTACAATTCCCCTTAATAATATTCATGCCACATGAATACTCACAAGTCCCTTCCACATGGAGGGTACCAGCAGTTGTACGTTCCTCTGGCATCAGCAGAGAAGTGGCACCAGACCCCTCCTGCACAAGGCAAAAATCTCCCTGTTCAAACCAGGGTGAAGAAATCCCCATGCAGAGCTAAAGTAGATATCTGCCTCTCTGGTCTAATATTGGGGGCAGTAGGGTTTCAGGACCTAAAAATAGCAACACTTCCCTTCCAGATCAACAAAGCCTAATGTTCCTCTACAGGGAAACCAAGATCAAGTTTAGAAGGCAAAATCTCAGGTGAGGGGACAGACTGGCTTGGGTCTCATCTAAGGTGTGAATGACAGATAGCAGTTCCAATCTGGGCAGGGTGGGGCAGTGGGAAGTGCAGGTGTTTGGGAATCAGAAAGAACCGGGTGGCATCACTTTCCAGCCTGGCAGGTGACCTTGTGTCCGCATAGAAAAGGATTGTCCTCTGCTTGGTACGTGATGCATGATGAGTAACTGATAGTGGCTTCCTCCAGGTCATTTCTTCTCTGAATCATCCTCAGCCTGTCCCTTCCTCCTCGTCTCCTTATACTGCCCTCCATGCACACTCTTCTTGCTCACTCTCCCCCTCTTCCCCCAAAATAATGGTTTTTCTCTTTCTCCTAATCAACATCTTTGGGGAGGAGTCATTTCCTTGAAGACCATCCTAGCAGCTAGGTTCATTTCAACCATTAAATTGCCATTTTTGTAGGTCAAAGTGATCAAACCAGCACTTTCCTATAACCTCTGTAGAAGCAAATGCCCTGAGATTTCTCGCTCAGACTTTCTAGACACAAGGTGTGGATTCCTATTTTTGGAAAGGCCCCCTGTTACAACAACTACCACAGACTAGTTGGCTGGCACGGCGGGAATTTATTGTCTCACAGTTAGGGAGGCTCCAAGTTCAACATCAAGGTGCCCGCAGAACCATGCTTTCCCCAAAGCCTGCAGCAGGCTGGTGGCGGCTCGCCCCCATCCTGCCTCCATCATGTGGCCAAGGCCATCTCTCTCTCCCCCATCTGTCTCCTCCTTCTAAATTTCCTCTGCTTATAAAGACTTTGGTTGCATTGGCTTAAGATCCGTCCCTCTCCCCGATTCAATCTGTCCTCACCTTCACTAATAACAGCTTCAAAGACCACATGACAAGTGGGTTCACATCCACAGGACAGGGGCTTAGCACTTGAACTTGTCTTTGTAGGAGGGCTGGAAGGAAAGGGCTGGCAACTCCACATTAAACACCACAGTCAAGTTCACAGGCAGCGAACCCAACACCCACGTCCTCCAAGACCGTGCCTGGCCATTCAGCCATTTTTGAAGGAGAAAGAAAATATTCCTCTCACACTTGGAGACAAATTGGCTTAAATAATCTCCGTCCTCGTCTCTTGTCTCCTCAGCTAATCACGTTGGTAAATGGTTTGTATTTTTTTCCCTGTGGCCGCTGCTTAGGAGGAGAGGAGGTGGAAATGGGGTGGGAAGGAGGAGGAAAATGTTGTGTGATAGATGATTGATTCAAGAATGCCTTTGATATTCTTGGTTAACTTCCTTGCAGACACAGAAAATTGGATTGGTCAGACAGCTCCCCCTGTGAGGCACAAACAAGAAACATTAATTAAAAATAATTGCCACCCCCTCCCCAGAATTAAGAGTGTGCTGTTCAGATTCGTTTTAAGAAAGGTAATTTGATGCCAATAAATTACAATTATAAAAACTTCATTACAGTCAAGAGCAATCTATCCACCATTGTCCTAATTACACATTGTAGAAATAATGAAATGCTAATGATTTAATGTATAATAATTGCCACGGTTGAAAAATAAAACATAATAATCGCCATCGTTATTGTTATCAATAATGCATATATTTTGGCATGGCTGAACTCCACTTGAGGCTGACGATAAGATTTCAGGGTGAGTTTTTTTGGGGGGTCCCCAATTAGAAAGACCCCCTCCATAACTCATCTTTATTAATCCACAACCCAGGAAGGAAATGTCTTGCCTCTCCCTGTCAGGTGCAGAGTTGAAGGGTCAAGTTAATGTCTCCTGTCCCCTGGCCCCGAGATCCCTGTTGGATTTTCCCCCAAGTATCTTCTAGCATAAGAAGGAGAGGTAAAGTCATCATTCTCTTATTAGATGGTGTCCTGGCTGGAGCCACTCTCCAGTCTTTTATGAAACAATCCATGGCTTCCTATTGCAAAGAGAAAATAATCCAAGTTTTTAGCTTGACATTCGCAGTGTAGGGTCATGGCAAGGGGTGTGGGCACTGGAGACAGATCGCCTGAGTTTGAGTCCCAGCTCTATTACCTGCTGGCTGAGGAGACCTTGATCAAATCTTTTAACATTCCTATGCTTTAAGGTTTCCTTCTTGTGAAATGGGGCTGAAGGTAATGCCTACAGGGGTCTATGAGGTTCGAAGGTGTTGATATATTTGACGTGCCTGGCAGATAGTAACTGCTCCAAAACTCTACACCAAGTCTTCTCATGAGCTTGCCTCATCTCCCTTTCCAGTCTCCTCTCCCACCAGCCTCCAGCACACACACCCCAACCGAGCCTCAGCAGCTGAGCTCTCGACTCCGCATCCTGGCTGACGCAGCACCGTGCAGGCGGACTGCTGGTCATCCCCGGCCAGGCACGAGCGCGCATCCTTCAGGAAACCCATCCCTGGCTCCCAGGCAACAGTGACCCTTCCTCCTTCACCTTCCCACAGCACCTTTGTCATCCTCTACACCTTGCGAATCTGAGCTCTTGTCCTCTCTGGTTCACGTTAGACTTCTTTACTTCTGTCTTCCAATTGCATATCCCAAGAAAAGCGGAAACACTTTGAAAGCAAGAATCGTGTGTTTTGCCCCATCTTTGTATTCCTCCCATCTCCACCCCATACCCTGAATAAAATACTCTGTGTCTCAGAGATGTTCATCATGTGTTTGTGGAATGTCAGGAGCACAAAGGAAAGTCTTCTTTACAATGTCGATTTTTAAAATATCTGTTTCTGTAAGTAACGCATGTTTGTTATAGAACAACTGGAAAATAAAGAAAAGTATAATGAAGAAAATTAATATGAACTGCATTCCTATAACCCAGAGATAGCCACCATAAATATATTTGCGTGTTTCTGTCCGGCCTTTTACGTAGAATTTAAAATACAGCTTCCTGGTTGTATACAGAGTTCAGTAATAGCACATACACTTAGCTAGTATTTATCATGTGTTTATCATGTGCCAGATGTTAAGAATTTTACTTGTGCTATTTTATTTAATCCTGACAACCTTTTCATTAGGTGTTATTAGCACATGCATTGTACAGAAGAGGAAACTGAGGCTTAGAAAGATTAAGTACTTGTCTGGCATCACACAGCTGGTCGTGTGGTAGAGCCGTGGTTACAACGCAATTGGCCCCCAGGTCCTCCATCGCACCCTTTATCTTTCAGGTGGCATTTTATCATAAGTATTTTCCCATGTCCTGAAATTATCTTAATAATTTGCACAGCAAGCCATCCTGTGCATATGCCATCATTTATTTCATCCCACCCCTACATTTGGCCATTTTGCCTGTATATAATTTTTCACCACAATATGTTTTTGAAGTCCATCCTTGTACATTAACCCACGTTTATAAATATCTCCTTATAATCTTAGAAATGTAATTATGGGACCAGAGGATATGAGCATTTTTAATAAACAGCTTGACTGAGATATAATTTACATACAGTAAAGTTCATCAATTCTAAGCATGCAAGTTGAAGTGTTTTGGCAAATTATATATCGCCAGTACAATCATAATATAGAACTTTTCCGTCACCCAAAAAAGTACCTCTTTGGAGTCAGTCCCTCCCTACACCCGTGTTCTGGCCTGCTTTCTAGCACTACAGATTACCTTTTCTAGGATTTCATATCAGTGAATTAAACAGTGTGTAATCTTTTGTATCTGATTCCTTTCATTCAGCATTATGCTTTTGAGATTCATTTATGTTGTCGAATGTATCCGTAATTCACTTCTTTTTATTATTAAGTACGTTTCCATTGTACGGGTATACCACAAGTTGATGCCCATTCATCAACTGATGGACATTTGAATTATTTCCAGTTTAGAGCTATTGTGAAAAAAACTGCCATAAAAATTCAAGTGCACACATGCTTACCTGGCAGGGGAGACACACGTGATCCATTGCACTCCAGATGGGCTGACCCCTGCGATTTCCCCAAATGTGGACAACTCCACTGCAAAATTTGTGATAATGGGGGACTGTGTTCATGCTTTTCCCTGGAAAAAAAAAAAATTCAAGTACAAGTCAACATAAATTTCCATTTCTCCTGGGTAATACTTAGGAGTGGGACTGCTGGATTGTATAATAAATTGTATTTAATTTTATAAGAAAACAATTTTAATTGCAGGCTGTTTTTCAAAGCAACATTCCCACCAACCGTGTATGAGAGTTCCAGTTGCTCCACATTCTCCCCCAAAAAATGGTATTGTCAGTCTATTTTATTTTAGGCATTTTGGTGAATAGGTGTACCATTGTGGTTTTACTTTGCATCTCCCTAATAACTAATTGTATTAACCACACTTTCATGTACTTATTTGCCATTTGTGTATATTCTTTGGTGAAGTGTATATTCTGATAAATCTCTCACCCATTTTATAGGGTTGTTTACCTTATTATTGAGTTCCAAGAGTTTCTTATATATTCTTATACAAGTCCTTTATCAGATTTTTTTTTTACAAATATTTTTCCCAATCTCTGGCTTCCATTTCTAATTTTCTTTTGAAGAGCCCATTTTAATTGAGATAATCTAAATTTACCAATATTTTTCATTTATTGCTTTATTGTTTTGTATCCTAGCTAAGAAATATTTGCCTAACTCAAGATCACTGATGCTTCAATCATTTTTTAATTCTTTTTTCTCTCTATGCCTCATTTTTTGATAGTTTCTATTGCTATACCATCAACTTCATTGATCTGTTCTTCTACAGTAACTGATCTGATGTTAATCCCACCCAGTATATTTTTCATTTCAGATGCTGCATTTTCATCTCTAGAATTTCTCTTTGGGTCTTTTTATGTATTTTCCACTTCTGTTTTCCTCATGCTCATGTTTTTCTCTGTGTTCTTGAACATAGAGAGCACCTTTATCAAAGCTATTTTAACATCTTGCCTGCTAATCCTATCATCCCTGTCATTTCTGTATCTGTTTCTAATGATTTGTTTTTCCCTTGGTTATGGGTCATGTTTTCCTGCTTCTTTTCATGCATGGTAATTTTTGATTAAATGCTGAACATTTCATTGTTGGTTGCTGGGTTTACTCTAGTCCTTTAAATAGTGTTGGGTTATGTTCTTGAACACAGTTAAGGTACTTGAAATCAGCTGGATCCCTTCAAGCTTTGCTTTTAAGCTTTCTTAGAACAAATTCAAAGCAGGCTTTAGTCTAGGATATTTTATCCCTGTTACTAAGGCAATACCCTTCTCCTTCTGAAGTTTCTACCTGGGGCCTTGTCTACTATGAGATCTTTCTACTTTGGTTGGTGATAATAGAACTATTGCCAGCCCTCCGTAAGATCTAGGAATTGTTCACCTACTCCTTTCCGGCGATCCTTTCCCTGGCCTCGGGAAGTTTCCTCTCACATCCACCAAGAGAATGGAGGCAGCCTTCTGCAGCTCTCTGGGGTTTTCTATCTGAATACCTTTCCTCTCTGGTACTTGGTCCCATTATTTCTAGCCATCTTGGAATCCAGAAACTCTGAGCTCTATCCTGAGTTCAGCTCAGGCAAACAGCAAACTCTCTGGGTTTCCCTTCTGTGCTATGGCCTGGAAGGTCTCCAGGCAATAAGCTGTGGCAGCCAGAGGGCTTATCTTGTTTGCCTTCCTTCTCTCAAGGACCATAGACCTGGGCTACCTGTTGTCCAAGGTCTGAAAACTGTAGCTTGTTTTAAATTTTGTCTGATTTTCTAGTTGTTTAAGGCAGGGCAGTAAATCTGGCCTCTGTCAGGTCCACTTTTCTGGAGAAAGAATCTTAGCATGGACATTTTTTATAATTTTGACAAGATTAGTAATGTATTGTGAGTGGGAGAGGAGGACTTCCCCCCGCCCCCTCAAAAAAGTATCTCCCTCAACTAATATTTAAAAAATATTTCTCATGAAACAAGTGACTTTAAAGGAGCTTAAGTAAACACACTCAAAGGAGGAAGAAAATCCTGAATTAGGTGAGAAAATGACTATCAGGAATATAAGATAAATTTAGGATTCAAACAGGTGTTTAACTTGCCCGCTCTGGGGCCCCTCACCGGGCTTTCTCAAAACTTGGGCCTTTGTAGCAAAATTTACCTGAAAGCTTTTGCTCACCTCTGGGTTTTCACCACCTAGGAGAGGGCTTGGCATCAGTAGCTTCTCAGAAAACAATTGTTGAGTGTGTCTAACTCTTCTCCAAATGGTTAAGTGAGGAGGCTGGGAGTGCCCTAAAGGGGAGGAAACTGAGGCCGATGGAGGTTGTCCGACTAACCGCCCCCCCAAGACCGCGCCCCTCTCCCCAGATTCTAAGCAAGCTGTCAGGAATGTGACCCCCCAGGCCCCGTTTCCCTCCCCGGAGAACAGCGCAGAAGGGCCCTTTGTTCCAGAAGCGGCAGAGAGGTGAGTGGGGGAGGGATCCGCAGGGGATTAGGGAAGAGCCTGCAGGGAATTCCTTTCTCCCAGGGGCTCAGCAGGGGCTGGGGCAGGATTTTCACCTGCTAAGAGCCGGGCCTGAGCTGCCTGGGACCTGCTGGGAAGCCCCCAGCCGGGGATGCACAGAGGCCCACCTGAGGCGGAGGCCCACCTGAGGCGGTCATTCTTAGGCCAGCCCACCTGGGCCAAAGGGGAGAGAGGAGGAGGGGGAGTGGGGGAGGGGGGAGGAAGGGCGATGGAGGGAGATGGAAGAAGAGACTTTCAGACATTTTTAAAAGAGCACAAATGCACGTAGTCACAAACACATACACAGTGGCCCATGTGAATGTGTATGGAGGAGGATTTATATAAACACATGTTCACGTGCATCTTCTCACCCATTCGTTTCTATTTCCATACAGAGGAGCACACATACACACAATCACATAAACCCTCATCAGATGCAGATATGGAACATACATGCTCATAGATCATGTGAAATACACACATACACTCACACGTATGCCCAGACCCAGGATCCCACACACATGCGCAGTCATTCACATTCGCAAGTGACACGTGTGCCTCTCCGTATATAAGTGCATATACACATCCACGTGCAAATATGCAACTGGGGAAACACACATGCCCACGGCAGACCCCTCCTGTTGGCCTGTTGGCCACCAACCCCCTCCCCCATCACTGGC
The DNA here is from genome assembly GCF_030445035.2 of Dasypus novemcinctus. Lineage (NCBI taxonomy): Eukaryota > Metazoa > Chordata > Mammalia > Cingulata > Dasypodidae > Dasypus > Dasypus novemcinctus. The sequence continues at coordinate 23,260,256 of NC_080691.1, read as the reverse complement.
TGCCTTTTGTCCAACATCTAAGAAAATCCACTCTTAGCAATTTTGCAAGCCCACACAGGGGCATTTAGCATCCCTGCACCTGTTGGGTCTCCCCTGGAGAATCCGTGGCCATCTTCCCCAAGGGCCCAGAGTGGGGGGGAGGGGGGGCGGGGTAGGAACAAAGGCGATGATGCCGCCTCCTCTTCAGATCTTTCCAAGTGCTTTCCTGGGCTGGGCTCTGAGTGGACTTCAAGAGGTAGGACCCCAGTTTACAGATGAGTAAACTGAGAATATCACAGAGCATAAAGAGTTGGTGCATGGAAGGGATGTGGCTCAAATGGTTGAGCACCCGCTTCCCACATGGAAGATCCCAGGTTGAGTTCTGGTGCTTCCTTAAAACAACAACAACAACAACAACAACAAGCAAAACAAATGAAAAAACGAACACAGGAGAGCCGCTGCGGCTCAGTGGTTGAGCACCGGCTTCCCACATATAAGGTCCTGGGTTCTACCCCCAGCCCCTAGTACCTTAAAAAAAAAAGTTGTTGCAGGCACCCTGTCTCAAGTTGTTTTGACTTAAAAAGTAGAAAGGCCACACTATTTGGTTTTGCTTTATTTCTTCCCCAGGGGTGGTTTTAAAAATTATTATTATGCAATAGTTGACAAACAAAAATGGCCTCTTTCACCCCTAACCCATCCTGAAATAACCACTATCCCGAATTTGGTGTTCCTCAGTCATGATTTCCTTCATTTAGCAACGAAGCATGGAGCTGACACCATGAACAACACAAAAACCCCTCTTCTCACGGAACAATCTACTGGAATGCATTTCCATCTACCTTCGCCAAAAAATGTATGTATTCCTAAACTACACCTAAGTCAACTTAGGTATCTCAGAGCTTTATATATAAACACCATCATCTGCCGCAGTGTTTCTCAACTTTGACACTATCGGTATTTTGGACTGGCTATTTCTTTGCGGGGGCGGGGGGGGGCCGGGGCTTCCTGTGCATTGTAGGATGTTTAACAGCACCCCTGGCCTCCACCCCCACCCATCTGACGTCAGCAGCACCCTGCCTCCTGGCTGTGACAACCCAAAGCATCTCCAGACCATGCCAAATGCCCCGGGGCCAGGGCAGGGGCGGAGCTGCCCCTGGTGGAGAAGCAGGGACGACTGCACACTTCCTTCTGTGACTTGTCCGTGTTCAAGGTCAGGTTGTGGGAGCCGTCCAGGCTGCGGCCCGGACATTCCACGGGCAGAGTCCTCCCATGAAGGCAGAAACCACCACCAGTTTCTCTCTCCAGTCCGCCGGCCGGCAGGTCGTTTCCTGTTTTTGCTTCTTGCCCCTGGCGCTGCTATGCACGTCCTTGTCCTGGACGGGACACCTGGAGCAGAGGTGGAAGTGTCTTAGGGACACGGCCATCCACCTGCCAGGTCTTTCCCCCTAAAACTCTGCTTGCATTTTAAACTCCAGTTCACGCCTGTATTTCCTCAGGTGCCTGAAATGGCCTCCTAGGACCTGCTCACCCCAGTCCCAACATCTCGAGGAAAGAACACTATGCCAGAGCTTAGTATATATACACCTTGCAGCCCCCCGCTTGTCACTGGGGGGCCCTGCACAAGCCACCCTTCCCTGGAGCCCACTCTCCTCACCTGTACTCTAACTAACCAATGATCATTGAAAAGGGTCGAGGGCTTGCCGGCCTCGGCTCCTGGCGCAGGCCCAGCAATTTCGGGAAGGCTCCGCGACATCCCCTCTTTACAAATGGGCCCACTAAGGTGCAAAGAAGTGAGCTGCCCAAGGCCTCGCAGCTAGTAAGTGGCGGAGCTGGGATTGGAACCAGCCAGCCTGGCTCCTGAGTGCACCGCCGGTGCCAAGCCCGTCCTTGGCGATGATCAAGACAGCCGCCTCCCCAGCTTTTAGGAAGCCTGACACCCAGCGTTAGTGCACCAAAATCCATGTGTTTATTTTCTGACTTGTTTATGGACAGCGATGAGTGCTGTGGGAAAAAGAGTAATAGGATCATAGGGAAGGACGGGAGGAAGTCTGCTTTGGAATGGGTGATCAGGGAAGGCGTCGCTGGGGAGGCGAGACCTCAACGTGGAGGAGCAAAGCCAAGCAAAGACCTAAAGTAAGAGAGTCCCCGGCGGAGGGACCGAGGGAGCTGAGTCAGGAGGCATTCCGGAATGTTCCAGGGTCGGGAGAGTGATGGGAGAGGAGGCTGCAGGGGGCGGGAGGGCCGCACCCAGCTCCTCAGTATGAATTCTTGGCCTGGCTTTGGGGACCTTCCAGGCGTCCGCCCCACCCTCCAGTTTTCCACTCCTGACCACCCCCCAGTGTGCACCCCAGGGGGGAGGCGCACCTGAAGAAGGAAGGAAGGAGCAAATCGGACTCACCCACGGGGCTGGGTGCCGAGGCCAGTGAAGGCTGTTCACTGGAACCCCTTCCCAGGGGGAATTGCTGAAACGAGAGAAAGAGAGAGAGAAAGGGAGTGAGAGAGAGAAGCCCTAGTTCTGTCATTTCCTTGGAACCACGGTCACTGGCCCCAAAAGATTCCTCTTCCAGACCTGCCCAGCAAACCCAAGCTGGCCCCCGCGGTTGGAGCGTCACATTCCATTCATCCGTAATCCTACAGCGTCATCACTGTGCGCCCACACCTCCGAGAACCCGCCCTGTGGGGAGAGCTGCCACTTCTTTTCCTTTCTCAGGGGAAAGAGAGATGGCTGGCGTGGCCTTGGCCTTCCAAAACAGGCAGTGGGAGAGTCGAATCTCGCCTCCGCCACTCTGTGGCTGTGTGCCCCTGGGCCAAGGACTCAGCCTCTCTGAGCCTGCCCTTCTTCAGCTATCAAACGAGGAAGTGTCTCCACCAGGCTCATTTCCACTCTGCCTGGGGACTAATTGTTCAACCTCAGGAAGCAGGCTGTGCCGCTTCTGCTGAGGGGCAGGTGGAGTGGGCCCGGGCTTGTTAGGATCTGCCTTGCCTTGATTGGCTAGCGTGACGCAGGCTTTCCTTGCCTTTGTCTCCAGGGCACGTCCGCCCAGGACCTCTGCCCCGTCCTGGCAGGCTTCTCCTCTGCCCCTCCACACCCCCGAGCCACAGCTCCCCGACCCAGGCCGTGGCTGCGGCAGTGGGGAGGGCGCGGGTGACCCCGTGGCTGCCTCGGTGGCAGAGCTGGGGGTGGGGCTGTCGCGCGCTCCCCGAGGCCGCGTCTGCCCCCTTCTCTTTCTTCCTGGAGATGGAGTGAAGGGCTTTCACACTTGTCTGGGCTGACTCCAAGTGTGTGATCGCTCTCCCCGGGTGTCAGCGCGGCTGGGAGATTTGTGATCCCGCCCGGCTGCTAATTACTTCCCCTCTCCGTGCTCTCAGAGCTGCAGCCACCACCTGCATCATCTCCACCTGCCAGCCTGCCTGGCTCTGGGGGCAGAGGAGAAGGAGGGATGGCTTCACGGGGCCCCGCAGCAAGAGGCCGTGCCACCTTGTGCCCAGGTGCGCGCCTGTGGTCACACTCACGAGCTCGAAAAGTGCACGGAGGATCAGCCCTCACGCACCAAGGAGGGCTTATCCAAAGAATACAAACATGTTTTGTATGTTTGTAACCATGTAATTCACTACATTATCAGATTAAAGGAGAAAAACCAAATGGGTATCTCAATAAATGCTGAAAATGCATATTAAAAATGTCCTAGGGGGGTTCCAAGAAGATCACTTCTACTGGGAAGGTGCAAACCCAGGGCAGTGAGAGTGAGGGGGACAGGAGCCAAGGGGCTGAGCATGGAGCAATGCAAGGCTGCCTCTTCTGGGCCACTTGCTGCTTTGCGGAATGACATGGCGGGCTTTGGCCAGTGTGCTGCTCAGCCCAGGGGGTACCACCAGGTGGTCTGCACCTCTGCGCAGTCCACTGGAGACAGGAAAGTTGGACTTTATCAGTCCAGCTCCCTTCCTGCCTCTGTTTCCCTTTGGTCTAAATTTGCCTCTGGGTAGTGAACGCTCCGGCGTTTCTGTATTGCACCATGCAGTCCCTTTGGCAGGTGCTCAGGAAGCCATACTCTAGGGTAAGGTGTTTCTCCTAAGTCCAGAAGTGACAGGAGAGGCCAGAGGCTCTGGGCTTGTCACTGTTTGATGTCAGACTGTAGACCTGCATGAACCACATGGAGTCCATTGGCAGCTGCAGTGACTGAGACAGAACAAATAGCTAAGGTCTGGGAAGCAGGTGAGGCCAAAAGGATTTCAGGAGACTCATAAGTCAGGTGCCATTGATTTCCACTCCCATTCCTGATAAAAACTCAGCAAGCATCATTTTATCAGTGAAATATTAACAACATTGCCATTAAATTCATGACTGAGATGAAGTTACCCAGGATCACCGCTCTCATTCAGTATTGTTCTTCAAGCACTAACCCATGCAATAAGACAAGAAAAATAAGTAGAAGGACTTGGAAAGGAGGAAACAAATATGTCATCATTTATATGTGATATGATTAACTACCTACAAAATGCAAAAGAAGCAACTCGTAATTATTTAAATAAATTTATATTCCTTATATCCAATCATCATTGTTTCCTTTCATTGCATTTACATTTTATATGCTGGGAAAACTCATCTCCTCTGTTCCTTACACCTGCTCAACCATATCCCACCTCTTGACCTTTACCCCACCTTAATCATCTTCCTTGCACTTTCTGCAGGTACAAATCCAATCCACAATGCAAATGCCACTTTGTTCTTTACAAAACTTCTCTTGTCCCACCACAAATAGTTTTTCCATCTTCTAAGCTCACAACCTGTCTCATTCAATTATTCTCCATAGTTCTCTAATGGAAACCTTCTTCTGCCTTTTTATTCCAGCTATTTGTGCCCATATCCTATCCACTGACCTAAGCCATGGGAACCTTGAGGCCAGAGATTGTAAGAAAAGAATATAGTTTAGTAGCTAAGACACTCTGGAGTTCAACTTCCATTTCTAGTGCCACTATGTATGAATTACATGCACTTAACCATGTTCTTGACTTCTCTGAGTTCTTTCCACAAGTAAAATTTGAGAGACTATTAGGATTATTTTGAGGTTTACCCTAAACTAGTGGCCATTATATGTTCATTTATACGTATATTGATAAAGTATTTAGCAAAGTACCTAACATGACAAGTGATACTGTTCTTATTAGCTTGTGATTACTACTCATCTTTTTCTCTGTAGCACCTAACACAGTGCCTAATATAAAATTGGAGTTCAAAAGATGCTTGATGAAAGAATCTCATTTACAGTCATTCAGTAAACATAGCTGGAGTCCCTTCTGTGTACAAGGCAATACACAAGATGATAGGGATGCAAGGATAAGTAAGAACCAAACCCTGGTCTCCAAGAGCTCAAGAGTACAGAGGAGCACAAAGAATGAACAGAACACAAAGGCAGAGAAAGCCAAACCCAAGGACACTCAAGTGACACCCACATCCCCCCTCCTGTCAGTTTTCATTTCACTTAAGATGTGAAATCTTAGACCATTGGATCCTTAGAGAAGCAGTCAAGAACTTGAACCTGGAATTAGACAACCCTGGGTTCAAAGCTTGACTCCTGCAATTATCAGCCAGGTGAATTTGGGAAAATCGTCTCATCTGAGTCTTGGTTCCTCCTCTGTAAAATGGGGTAATAGTGGTACCTACCTAATGGAGACCATCAAATGCAAAGACCGTGGCACAGCCCCTGGCATCTGTGAAGCCCTCCATGCCAACATCCCCTCCACCGACTCGTGCTGTAGCTGAAACTGGGCCCAAGCTGTGATTATATCCAGTCTTCTGGCTTCAGAGCCGTCTTCATCTGTAGATGTGCAAGGCCCTGGCCAGCTCTGATAGCCCCAGAGCCCATGAAAGGTTCAGGAAGGCAAGCCACACGTCTTCTCAAGCCCTCTCTAGTTGATATTGAGCCAGCGTGAACCTGCGCCGCAGTTGCTGGATTGGGCCAAGGCAGCCCTGCGCCATTTCTAGCGCGAGCACTGTTCCTCCTCGGCTGGTCGCCTTCCTCCCAGGTGAGTCCTCAGATACTCTGGGTCACCTGCATGGTGGAGTCCACCCACCTAGACCTCCCCATCCCCATCGCCCTGGGCACCAGGGGTTTCCCTTCTCTACCCCAAGCCAAAAATGGGTCTTCTTAAGAGGCAGCGCTCTCTGCCCTGACATGGACAGATAAATTAAGTGAAAAATTGGAAAATGTCACATGCTCTGCTTGGTCCAGCTCCAACCTAGAAAGAAAAATCTGAAAAAAATATTAATCGAAAGCATTCCTGTTGATTATGTCTGAGGGTCAGATCACAGGGAACCAGGTGGTTGGCTAAAGGGGTAAGGCTTTATACCTTTACACCCATTTATTTTAGGTCCCTTTTGAATTATAAACCATGTGAATGTGTGTTTTTTTGTTTTTGTTTTTAAACAGATTTGGTTCTTGCCACTTTTTAAAAAAATTTCTTTCTCTCCCCCCCCCCCCCACCACCCCAGTTGTCTGTTCTCTGTGTCCATTTGCTGCATGCTCCTCTCTTGTCTGCTTCTGTTGTTGTCAGCGGCATGGGAATCTGTGCCTCTTTTTGTTGCGTCATCTTGCTGCGTCAGCTCTCTGTGTGTGCTGCGCCATTCCTGGGCAGGCTGCACTTTCTTTTGCTGAGCAGCTCTCCTTACGGGGCGTACTCCTTGTGCATGGGTCTCCCCTATGCGGGGACACCCCTGCATGGCACAGCACTCCTCGCGTGCATCAGCACTGCGTGTGGGCCAGCTCCACACCGGTCAAGGAGGCCCGGGGTTTGAACCGCGGACCTCCCATGTGGTAGACGGACGCCCTAACCACTGGGCCAAGTCCGCTTCCCATATGAATGTGTTTTGATATAGGCAATGCTTTTGTCACTAGGCAAAATAGAATTTTTTAAAAGAAAAAAAATGATATTTTGGGTCTTGGCCAGTGTAAGCCAGGGGGTCCGAGGGAGAGTGGTGGAGCAGGGGAGGAGCCAGAGGGGACCACCTGCCCAGGCTGGGGAGATGCCAGCCTCTGCTGCAGGACGGAGTCGGAAGCTGAGAGGAAGCTAGGTGATGCCATGGAGGTCCTCGCCTTGCCTCCTTTCCTAAAAGTGTACGGTCTCAGAATGTGCAGCGTGGTGCTGGATGTGAAAGCATACGCAAGGAAGAGGTGTAACTGCGCCCCCCAACCGGTAACCCAGGATGGGGGTAGGGTGAGAGGGTCGTAGTAGTTTCCCTTTTTGTACCTTTTGCATCATAAACCATGTGAATGTATTGCCTACTCAAAAACTAAATTATAGTCGATGTGAAAAAGGTAATTTCAAAATAGTACCATGAAATCACTGTACAATGTATGCGTAGATCCATGGATAAACACAGCCATCTGAGAACAATGGATTGATTATAAATACTCATTAGGAAACATTTGGAGGGAAGCAGATTTGGCTCAATGGATAGAGCATCCGCCTACCACATGGGAGGTCCAGGGTTCAAACCCAGGGCCTCCTGACCCATGTGGTGAGCTGGCCCACGCGCAGTCCTGATGTGAACAAGGAGTGCTGTGCCATGCAGGGGTGTTCCCCGTGTAGGGGCGCCCCACGCAGAAAGAGTGCACCCCATAAGGAGAGCCGCCCAGAGTGAAAAAAGTGCAGACCACCCAGGAGTGGCGCCGCACACACGGACAGCTGACGCAGCAAAAAGAGACAGATTCCTGGTGCTGCAGACAAGAACACAAGCAGACACAGAAGAACACACAGTGTCTGGACACGGAGAGCAGACAACTGGGGGGGGGGGAAGGGGAGAGAAATAAATGAATAAATAAATAAAATAAAAAAGAAACATTTGAAAAATGCAAGAGGAAAAAAACATATAGATTCCATCCAGAGTCCCACCACACGAAGACAATTGACATTACAGCTTATTTCTTTCCAGTCTGCTTTCAATGCATGAGTTTGGGGAGTTTTGCTTGTTTTTGTGTTTTGTAGGGAAGGGAGTTCTTATATTTTTGTAGTTTGGATCCTACTAGAAATGTTAGAATTTTAGAAATTGCTTTTCAAAGATCTGAACATGGATAAAAGCTTACAGTACTGCAGCGGCTTGCTCAGTCGGTGGCGGTGGGGTCTGGCTGCGGACGAGGGGTCGGTCCAGCTTTGGACAAGGGGTCGGTCCGGCTTGGGACGAAGGGTCGGTCCAGCAGCAGATGAGGGGTCGGTCTCACAGGGGTTGCGCGGTTCAGCTGACGGGGTCGCCCAGCGAAGCCGGCGACGAAGGGGTCGCCCGGAGAAGCAGGCGACGAACTGGGGACAAGGGAGGCCAGGCTCTTGTCGGGGGCTCTCAGGACTGGAGGGCGCACGGCAGAAGAACTACTGCGGAGACAATGTAAACACGCAAGTCCACTTTATTGAGGGAGAGGCAACAGTTTTATAGGGGCTGGGGAAGGCTGATTGGTCGAAGCCACGCCCTGTTCTGATTGGTTGCCGGTGAAAGGTCAGTGGGCGGTACTGGACGGGGGAGGGGTGGTGGTTAGGGATTGGCTGTCGCTGTTGCCGGGGGAAGTGGCAGGGTTTAGGGATTGGTGGCTGCTGTTGCTGGGGTAGAGGGCAGACTTGAGTTTCCCACCCACGCCTGGCTGTTGCTGCTGTGTGTGGGGGGGGAAGGGCAGACTGGAATTTTCCGCCCTGTGCCTGCGCAGGGAGAAAGAAGAAGAAGGGTGTTGCCTCATAAGGCATGGTGTGGCGCTATCCGGGAGGAGGGGCGGCCGCGGAAGCATGGCTGCCGAGAAGGGGAGACCCGAGGGCACTCTGCGCCCATGCCGAGCTCCTTTCAGGGGTGGTGGTGAGTCCGACCAGCCACCCTATTATGGGGGCAGCGGCTTGGAATTAGGCCTACCGCAGCTGCTCCCCCGCCAGGCCAGCAAACCACACTTCAGCCCGAGGGGTGACCGCATTTCCCCCTTCTTTTCAAATAAGGGCCAGGATTGCAGCAGCAACAAGTAGCCGAGGCCCAAGAGGCAGTAAGCAATGAGGGAAGCGGGGCTGAAGAGGGAGGTGAGTATGACGGGGATATAAATGTACAATTTGGGGGGCGGTATCTTGCCGTTGCAAGCAAGGGTGGCCAATGTCCAATTTTCGTTGATCTCAGCGGCTATAAGGTCCATCTGCTGTTAAAAGTCCAGGATGACAGCGCGTTACAGGTAGTTGATCTCTTCTTGGCGGCGAAGAGCGGCAGAGGCAGACTGTGTGATGGTCTGGAGGATCGCAGCTGTGAGGACAAGTCGCGTCAGGGCACTAGCGGCGGTGGTGGCGGCAGCGTCGGGAGTGGTGGAGACGTAGGCGAGGACAAGAAGGCCAAAGTCTCCACGGGCGCGAGAGAGGCCGATGTTAATGGGGCGGGCCGACCTGGGGCGGCCCAATCTGCAACGCAATGGGGGTTCAAGCAAAAAAAGGGAGGGGGGGCGGGGGACGAGAAAGACGCTTTGGATGGCTGAGAAGAGGAGTGAGGTCGAGACAGGAGGAAGCTCCGCAGAAGTATGGGGAGGCAAAAGCAGAAACGTTATTAGATGCTAGAACGTTATTAGATGCTAGAAAGCAGGCCACGGGCCGGGGAAAGCGGGTTGCGGGCCGTTTAGCGGGGCTGGAGCTGCTTGAGAGCGATGGCGGCATGGGGGGCCGCGGTTACAGAAGACTTGGGGCACCTGCAGGAAGAGTGGGCAGGAAGAGGTCGGGTAGGAGGAGGCCGAGAAGATGAAGTGGGGGGGGTGTCCTCGGCAGTGGCGAGTCGCTGATAGCTGACCTGTACGTATGTGCTAAAAATTGCATTAGCCTGATCCTTGGCGAGTTGGATGATCCTTCTAATAGCCCATGGTCCGACTGCCAGTGCGAAGAGGACAATAATTAGGGGGCCTACGAAAGGGAGGATGTAGGGGAGGATGCCATTGAATCCCCAGGAGAAGCCTCCTTGGGATTCTCTCTCCCTTTTTCGTTTTTCCAGGCCGGCCCTGACTTGGGCCAGATTGTCCTGAATGAGACCAGAGTAGTGAGCATAGAAATAGCACTCCTCGCCAAGAGCGGCACAGAGGCCTCCCTCTTTGAGGAGGAGGAGGTCTAACCCCCTAAGATTTTGAAGAACCACTTCGGATAGGGAGTTAAGCAATTTTTCTAGGTGGCGGACGGATGTTTCGAGGCGGGCGACATCCTCGTCGACGGCTGCCCTGAGAGATGAGAAAGCGGTGCTGTGAGTGGTTAAGGCTGCAATTCCGGTGCCAGCTCCTGCAAGACCTAGAAGAGAGGCGATAGTAATGGCGGTAATGATTTCTCTTTTCTGCACATGGACTGGAAGAAGATAGTGCTGCCAGGAATCAAAGAATTGGTTATTTGTATGATAGAAAACCCGGGGGAGTATGATTGCGAGCACGCAGGTTTCGTTGGTGGAGTTGAGGGTGCCGACATTAAGACACGGGGTATGACCTGTGGAGGAACACAGTCATCTTGTATTATTGGGGGGTAAAAGAAATTTTGAGGTTACGTTAGGGGTGACTGTAAGGTTGCAAAGAGTCTTCATGGAGGGGTGAACAGCGCCTCCGATTCTGGTGACGCAAAGCCCGCTTTGAGAGACAGATTGGATTGTCATTCCTACCTTCGTTTGGTTCCAATCACAAGAGGCGGGATTGCTGCTATCAGAAGATTGGTAAGAGGCATTGGCGGCTATGGCCTCATAGAGAGGAAGTGAGGGGGAGAGGCATAGCCAGCAGCTAACGGTAAGGTTAGAATTAGAGGAGTTAAGTGTACGAAAGGTAGCTTGGACTAGAGACAGAAGCGGGTTATGGATCTGTAGTAGGGGTAGAGGGGTAGCAGGGGTACGGACGAGATTAGAGGATTGACTGTTGGAGGTTATGTAGGAGGGAATGGTCGATGGTGGAGGAGGAGAAGGAGGATTGATGATTGGCCTCGGCGCAGCAGAACAAATGCTGAGCATAAGGGCTGCCTAACCCGTCCTCCTTAACGGCCTTGCGGAGCTGTTTAACACTTTCCGCATCATGTGGGTACCAAGGAAAGGGGCGCTGAGGGGTGGGAGTTACGTTAAGGGGAAAGCAGGCGGTAGGAGGCGGCAGGGAGGTAGGTGGAGGTGCCCCGGCGGGGGAGGAATACGGGTCCAAAAATAGGCTAGAGGGGGCCGCGCGTGCGGCAGCTTGCCACGGATCAGATGGAGGGGGCTGCCAGGGGGAGGTGGAGCAGGGGGGCGCCGCTGGCGCGGAGGGCGCGAGAGGAGCCATTGCCCATACGGTGTTACAAAATGGCTGCGGGCCGTCCCCAGCGGTACTACAAAATGGCGGCGGGCCACAAAATGGCCGTGGGCTACAAGATGGCCGCGGACCGCTTTGAGAAAATGGCAGGGCGGAAGCTTACGGTGCCCAAACGGTGCCACAAGACGGCCGCGGGCCGCCCTGTGCGGAGGGGTAAAATGGTGGGGAGTGAGCTTCTGGCCCACCCAGGCAGGAAGTCGTTGGGGGGAGGGAGGGGTAAAGGGACCTCCCCTTTTCGAGCGAGGAAGAAGGCGGAAGTCCGCCATCTTGAGAGTGCCTCCCCTTTTCGGATGGCGAAGAAGGTGGAAGCCCGCCATCTTGGGAGTGCTTCCCCTTACCGAGCAAGGAAGAAGGCGGAAGTTCGCCATCTTCACTGGCGCTCGGCACTGCAAGATTACACTGTTTAGGGGGACAATTTTCTAGCGTGTTATTAAGGCGCTCGACAAGCGACTCAGAGTCGGAGTCGGAGCCGGCATCAGGATCCCGATCAGGATCCCGGTTAAAGTCGCCGTCCTGACAATCACGGCGGCGGCGGTGGCGCGGCCGGGGGGAGTCGATGGTAGGGGCGCCTTGAAGGCAGGAGCGGATGGTAAAAAGTGCCGGTAATAAGCCAGGAGGGAATCTTTTACCTTCCTGCTCCACAGCAGAAGTGACCCTATCTATAAGGTGAGTATAGGTATCCGGGTCCCAGAGCTGACACGTGGTAAGCCACGGATTAAAGGGAGAAGAAGGTCCCAATATACTTGGAGCTGTTTCAAAGAGATCTTACACCGGTGAGTGTCTAGGAGACCGGCGAGGGCCCGAACTTGCGGGGCTTGCTTAGCAGAAAGGATGTTACCCATTGCTAATGGCCTTTTGGAGCCGATAAGAGAAGGGGCCCTTACCTTGAGAGCGCGGCGATGGGAGCTGAGGGGCGCGGTGAGACGAGGGGTCGGAGCCGGTGGGGCTTCGACAGTGGTCGCAGGCCAAGAGAAGGCCCCGACGAGGGGAAAGCGGAACTAAGAGCTCCTTAGGGGAAGAGGAGAACGACGAGCAGTGGAGCAAGGTGAAGGGGGTCCTTACCTTGCCCCACGTTGGGCACCAGCTGCGGCGGCTTGCTCAGTCGGTGGCGGTGGGGTCTGGCTGCGGACGAGGGGTCGGTCCAGCTTTGGACGAGGGGTCGGTCCAACTTGGGACGAGGGGTCGGTCCGGCAGCAGACGAGGGGTCAGTCCGGCAGCAGACGAGGGGTCGGTCTCACAGGGGTTGCGCGGTTCAGCTGACGGGGCCGCCCGGCAAAGCCGGCGACGAAGGGGTCGCCCGGAGAAGCAGGCGACGAACTGGGGACAAGGGAGGCCAGGCTCTTGTCGGGGGCTCTCAGGACTGGAGGGCGCACGGCAGAAGAACTACCACGGAGACGAGGTAAACACGCAGGTCCAACTTTATTGAGGAAGAGGCTACAGTTTTATAGGGGCTGGGGAAGGCTGATTGGTCGAAGCTTATGCCATGTTCTGATTGGTTGCCGCAAGCAGTTACTGGGGAGAAAGGTCAGTGGGAGGTACTGGAAGGGGGAGGGGTGGTGATTAGGGATTGGCTGTTGCTGTTGCCGGGGAAAGTGGCAGGGTTTAGGGATTGGTGGCTGCTGTTGCTGGGGTAGAGGGCAGACTTGAGTTTCCCGCCTTGTGCCTGGCTGTTGCTGCTGTGGAGGGGGGGAAGGGCAGACTGGAATTTTCCGCCCTGCGCCTGTGCAGGGAGAAAGAAGAAGAAGGGTGTTGCCTCATAAGGCATCGTGTGACGCCATCCGGGAGGAGGGGCGGCCGCGGAAGCATGGCTGCCGAGAAGGGGAGACCCGAGGGCACTCTGCGCCCATGCCGAGCTCCCTTCAGGGGTGGCGGTGAGTCCGACCAGCCACCCTATTATGGGGGCAGCGGCTTGGAATTAGGCCTACCGCGGCCGCTCCCCCGCCAGGCCAGCAAACCACACTTCAGCCCGAGGGGTGACCGCACAGTACAGTATCATTTATAACTCTGAACATCGTTCTAAAGGCTGGTACTGGGTCTTGGCTGGAGGTGGGACACCCCAAGAAATCTCAGAAGAAAGTTCTGCCCCTGCCAACCCTGAGGGGTGTGGGGGGGTCAGGTGGGGCGGAGGGGTCAGAGGCCAGGCGAGGCAGCCGTGAACTGGGCTCAAGCACGGCTGCTCATCACCCCGTCATGGCTCTGCAGACACCACCCTCCCGTCACGTGGCTGTGGGGGAGACTGTGGACTTTGGGGCCAGTGGGCACCGAGGTGGGGGGCGCGCCGGCGGGGCTCGGGGCGGCAACTCTGCTCCCTGAGCAAGAGCGATGGGGCTGTGGGGCGCAGGAGGGGGCGGAAGAGAGGTGATGATGGGTGGGAAGGAGGACAGCCCTTGACAGGAAACCTGGCAGGGGGGGCGGGGGAGGGGGCATTTCTCGGGTGTGAATCCACGGAGGAGCAGGAAAGAGCCCGAGCTGCTCTGCCCAGTGAACTCCCCAACCTTTCCTGAGCACCTACTGTGTGCACATCCTGGGCTCAGAGCTGGGCGCAGGGGAGAAGGTCAAGGGCACGCGAATAGCACCCAAATGAAGGTGGGTGAGGGGGGCCCAGGTGAGGCGGCCCCTGTGGGCCCCCAGGAGCTGTGGGTGCAGGCACATCTGGGGTCTGTGGGGCATGTGTGCGAGAGGCGGGTGGGGGGCTTGAGGTGGACTGGAAGACCACAGCCCCTGGTGGGGGGTGCCCTTCTTTTATGGGGGAGTGGGCTTGGTGGGGAGGGAGAGGGGAAGGGGCCGAGCCTGTGAGTTGCTAACTTGAACATGGAGGCAGAGAGCAAGAGAGTGAGGGCGGGGGGACCGGCTAGAGAAGGGAGAACGATGGGGGAGCAGAGCAACAGAGGGGCAGGCTCAGAGCACAAAGGAGAGCAAGATAGCGACAGGCGGGGGTGGGGGGGGGAGAGGGAGAGAAGAGGGAGGGGAGGGGAGAGAGGGAGGTGGGGGAAGAGAGGAGAGAGGGAGGGGTGATGAGCGAGGGAGAGAGATGAGAGGGGAAGGGAGGGTGGGGAGGGGACAGAGGGAGCTGGAGGGAGCCGGGGTGGAGCCAGTGGGGAAGGGACTTGCCAGCCTGGGGGAGGGGAGAGCAGGCGTGGGTGGGCTCGTGGGTGGGCTCAGAAGGGGAAGTGACAAACAAGAAAAGACAGGCCGGCAGAACGGCACCTGAGAGCGAAGGGGACGCAGGGGAGTGACAGAATCAGAGAGGGAAAAGTGACAGCGGTGACAGGGGCGCAGTGACTGACGGGTGCACAGGGCAGGCCAGGAGCCCCACCCCACAGCCCTGGTACTTGGCGCTCTCTGGCCCTGCTCCGACACAGCCATCCACGCCTTCCCTGGCTCCCTGATGCCTCCCAAGTGGAGCCGGCCCTCCCCGAGCTGCACGCCCCACTCCCTGCCCCACCGCCCGCCTTTGCCCCGGGCCCATCTGGTGCCCCGGGGCTCCTGTCCTTCTTTTCCCTGTGCCAAGCCAATTATAGACAGCGCCCAGGCTAAACCGGGCATTCACCAGTTTAGCCCCTCCAATGACACTGGATTTCCTTTCTAAATCCATTTATTTAAGGATAAAGAGTAAGTTGATTTAAAGAACAGTGATCATGCAGTACCACCCAGGACAACTCCAAGTCCTGAAAATGCCCCCACATCACATCTCTTCTTCCCTCTCCCTACCTTCAGCAGCTACCGTGGCCACTTTCTCCACATCAATGCTACAATTTCTTCCAATACTAATCCCAATAGTTCCATAGCAGAATATTTAACCATGCTCAAACTACTGATGCCCCAATCTATGGTATGGTTCAGTGCCCAGTAGTGCTCGGAGGAATCCTGGGAATTGGAGCTCCTGGCTACTGTCCTGGAATCCCTGTGTTGAAGAAGTGAACACATACAGAAAAGATCAGAATATTTATCTTATTTATTTCTTGATGAGAAGTCACGTAAGAAAGGATAACAGTAAAATTTCAAAAAGTCCAAGCAGAAATATTTTCTTGTACTTGATCTTTCTTCTCATATAAAATTATATCAGTGTAAAACATTCTCGAAATAAACATAAAGAAAACCTCTAAATATTTTTTATAAAAAAAACAAAAACCGGTGTTCAGTCAGTGTCGTCACGGCACAGGTCCCAAAGGTGGAACCTCCTAGAACACCTTCCCCGGTGCCCTGCTCTCTGCTGTGACTCCTGCTGCTCTAGGAGGAAGGGAGGACAGCGTGGAGCCGGGCCTTGAGGGGCAGTGGAGGCAGGAGGCCTCCAGGCAGAGCGGCGGGGAGCTGGGACCTCAGCTCCGGGCCCTCCTCCTAAGCCCACCTCTTGCCTCATGCCCATTTTCTGGTCCACCCCCCACCCCCCCACCCCCCCACCGAGCCATCCAGGACCGACAGCACCTGCCAGGCCCCTCCCTCTGCCCCGGCCACCTCCCCGGCCTCGCCCCCTTACTGCCCTTTCCCTCCCCTGGTCCCCTGTCCCTGCGTCTGTCCTGCCTCCGCTCGCTCAGCAGGGCGAGCTTGGTTCCACCTTGACCTTCGGGTCTCCATCTCTGTGATTCTAATTCTCTCTCTCTCCACCCTCTGCATCTCCTGCTCCCTTTTCCTCCTCCTTCCCCTCCCTTCTCCCTCCCCACCCCTCCATGTTCTTCCTTGGTCCCAGTGTCTTTGACTCTCACTCTTTGTGCCTCTCTCTCTCCGGCTCCATGTGTCCCCCTCTCACTCCTTCCTCTGCCTCTCGCCCCCTCCAGTTGCCCTCCTGCCACCTCTCCTCTTCCCCCCTCTCCCCCTCCATCATCAAAGTGCAGCTTTCTCCCACTCTCTCCTCTCTTTTCCACGGCACGTGCCTTCTCGCAGAAAAGCCCCCCACACTCACCCCCCTTCCGCACTGACACTTGTGCAAGCACACTCATGCTTCCACGTGTAAGCACTGCCGCGTATTTATATGCATGTTACACGCCATCACCTGCACGTGTGCACGTGCTCACACCCAGCCGCACACGTGGACGTCACGCTCCCCACACGCACACGCGCACACACGCCCCGCTCCACTCCTCCAGCGGCCCCATCATCTTCCAATGAGCAGCCTTCCAGCCCCCCACCCGGACCCTCCCAGATGGGGGGGGAATCAGTCCAGGATCTGCAGGGCTGGGAACAGGCACCTGCCAGAAGCTGGGAGGGGACAGGGGCAAGGCAGGGGCTGAGAGGAACAGAAGGGGGCGGGAGAGAAGCGAGGCGCCCCTCCAGCCTGGACCCCGAGCGCCGAGCATGTGGCCAGATATTATTTTAATAAACTCGGCGCATCCTGCCCTCACGCCAGCTGCTGCGCCCCCTTCTCATCCTGTAGATCTCATTTATTCCTCATTAGCAAAATCACCTGTTTGTCAAATAGAGACAGCTCGGTGAGACATTAAATTGCGCTGAAGGTGGGGGGGGCGGCTTGGGGACCGCGGCGGGTGGCGGGCAGTGGGGAGGGCGATGGGGAGAACGGGGAGCGGGGGTGGAAGTGACCTAGACAGCAACTTTGTGCCAGTCCCCCACGCTGGCGACCCCATCCCACCACCAACATCCCCAGGGGGCAGAGAGGGCTGGAACTGGGGCTGGAGCAGGGACATCAAATTTCCCAAGGACCCCGGCTGGTAAGGGTGCCAACAGGGTTGCCTGGGGTGGGCAGGGGTGGAGCAGCCCACCTCCGCCCCGCGTAGGGCCGGAGCAGGAGAAGGAGCACCCCAGCAGCGGGTTTGCACACAACAACGGTTGCATTTCTCCAGTGAGGAGAAGTCGTATTCATTCGTGGTGAAGCACGCAGCAGCTGGAGTTGGGCAGAGCTGGGTTCAAATCCTCTTCCAGCCCCTTTGGGCCACACTAGCTGAGATAGCTCAGCTCCCCTCTACGAGCCTCCATCCTGCGGCTGGAAGACAGAGCTGATGCCAGCAGCTCCTTGTGGCTTGGTCAGATGATTACTCAGCAACCCTGCGCCCGGGGCCCGGGCCAGAGAAAAACATCAGCTTCCTCCTTTGGCCGCATCAGCCTGCTGCCAGGTTGGGAAGACGGCTGCCGCTTCATCACAGCCTCTGCCTCTGCCATGGCCCCCAGCTTCCTCCTCGAAACTCCCTTCCACAGGCTTGCAGGCTCTACCGCCACCCCCGTTTTTCCCCGCTGAGCTGCAAGTTCAGGGTCCATGGCTGCTTGGCTCACCTCTGGCACGCCGCTGTTTGTTGACTGACTAATGGACCAATCCCTTCCTCCTCCACTCATCACCACCTTCGCTTCCTTCTTCTCTGGATACCGTCTTCCTCCAGCGCTCCCGCCCAGAGCTGTCCTCTTGAAATATAATCACACAAATGTGATTTTAAATGTTCTAATCGCCTCAGTTTAAAAAAGAAACAGGTGAAATCAAACTTGATAATCTATTTTATCTAACTGAATATATCCAAAGCATCATTTCACCTGGTAATACATTTTAAAAATTTCTGGCGAGCAATTCTAAATTCTCTTTTTCGCGCTGTCTTTGAAGTCCAGTGTGTGTTCTATACTTAACAGCACGTCTCAGTTGCGACCGGCCTCGCTGTGACGCTGATGGCTGCTGCGTTGGACAGCACAGCTCTCGACCCTTGTCAGCCGCCTCCCTCGGGAACCTCTTGGAAACGCGGAGTCTTAGACTCCACCCAGCTCTCCTAAACCAGAATCTCTCTTTTTTTTTTTAACTTTTTACTTTGAGATCGTTGCAGTCATGGGAAACAGCACAGTGAGCGCCCAGGTCCCCTTCCACCGCGTCCCCAGCGCTGAGCTCCTGCGCACTCCAGCACGGTGTCACAAGCAGGCCAGGACCCGGGTGCCATCACCCGCCTGGCTCTGACCGCACCGCGCTCCCCTGCCCTCACTCGGGTGTGCATTTAGCGCGTGCATTCGAGTCGCGGGTGGGTTCGTGCGCCCATCATAACAGTCACCTTTCCGAACTGCCCCCCAGGGCCCCCAGGCTGCCCCCCGACAGGCAGGGCCCCCTCCTCCCGCCCCCTCCCCGACTCCTGGAGAAGATCCCCAGGTGAGTCACCTGCACACCAAGTCTGAGAATCAAATGCTGAGAGTCCTTCTCTTTCCATCTTCTTCCCATCCTTTTGCTTCCTTGAGGAATGAAGCCTCGGTGGAGCACCAGCTTTCCCTAACCTCTAAGTCTCGCTAATCCCCCGTGGACCTTTGGAGGGGTGACTGGAGCCTCGCTCTCCTCGCCTCCTCGCGCGTGCGATGGGCACCACCAGCTCGTCCTCCCACACGGGGCTGCCGAGAGAACTAGACAAGACAGCGCCGGCCAGCGCTGCCCGAGGGGCCGCACAGAGGCGAAAGCCCCCGGGATCGGCCTCTCGGGCTTCCGTCCTCAAACCCGAGGCTGTGAGGGTCATCACGGCATCATTTATCATGGTCACGTCTGGAGCCACCCCAACCTCCAGCCGGGGAAAAGAGCTGAATGCGTGGTGGTCCAACCACGCCAGGGCGCATCTTACGCAATTTCAGAAGTCAGGTCGGAGGGGTCTGTTAAACTATCCAAGAAGGACATCATGCCCTTGTATGAGTTTTGGGTTTTTTTTTTTTTAAGATTTTTTAAAAATTTATTTCTCTCCTCTCCCCCAACCCCCCCCCCCCCGCCCATTTCCCCCATTGTCTGCTCTCTGTGTCCATTCACTGTGTGTCCTTTTGTGCTCGCTTGTATTCTCATTAGGCGGCTCTTGGAACCAATCCTGGGGCCTTCCAGAGTGAGAGAGAGGTGATTATTCTCCTGCACCACTTCAGTTCCCTGATCTGCTGCATTTCTTATTCTCTCTCCTCTGTGTCTCTTTTTTTTCTTGTGTCATCTTGCTGCACCAGCTCTCCATGTGGGCCAGTGCTCCTGCGAGGGGCAGCATTCCTGTGCGGACCAGCACTCTGCGTGGGCCAGCTCACCACATGGGTCAGCTTGCCCTCACCAGGAGGCCCTGGGTATCAAACCCTGGATCTCCTATATGGTAGACGGGAGCCCAATTGGTGGAGCCACATCTGTGTCCCTGTGTTCGTTTTCAAAATTAGAAAGAACTACATGGTTCAAGCCCTAACCCCTAATCCTGTGAATGGGAACTTGTTTGTACGTAGGATCTTTGGCAATGTGATTAGTTGAGGCCAAGCTGGGTTAGGGAGGGCCCTGATTCCATATGACTGGGGGGGTGGCCACTTGATGGAGGCACCACAAGCCACAGAGCTCCACGGATCGCTGCCAGGGAGAGGCGCGCAAAGCCTTCTCCGCGTCAGGGGGAAACGTGGCTCTGCGACACCTTGATTTTGGACTTCTAGATTCCAGAACTGTGAAATGATAAATTTCTGTTGTTATTTAAAGCAAAAAACAAAAGTTTTAAAGAAATACATGGTTAATGTAAAAATTCAAACAGTTCAGCAAAATAGAATGAGAACCTGAAAGCCCCCTCTTCCTCACTCCCGTCAGCCAACCCAGCTCAGAAGAAACTGGTGATCAAAATGTCGTGTGTAGGGGAAACGGACTTGGCCCGGTGGTTAGGGCGTCCGTCTACCACATGGGAGGTCCGTGGTTCAAACCCCGGGCCTCCTTGACCCGTGTGGAGCTGGCCCATGCGCAGCGCTGATGCGCGCAAGGAGTGCCGTGCCACGCAGGGGTGTCCCCCGCGCAAGGAGTGCGCCCCGTAAGGAGAGCTGCCCAGCGCGAAAGAAAGTGCAGCCTGCCCAGGAATGGCGCCGCCCACACTTCCCGTGCCGCTGACAACAACAGAAGCAGACAAAGAAACAAGACGCAGCAAATAGACACACAGAACAGACAACCGGGAGAGGGGGGGAATTAAATAAATAAATAAATCTTAAAAAAAAAAAATGTCGTGTGTATCTTTTCAGGCATTTTCTATGTATATACAAACGCACAGACACTGTGTGTGTGTGTGTGTGTGTGCACGCGTGCGTGTATTTACACAAAGGCGTCATGCTGCCTATCCCAATCAGAAACATGCTTTTCTCACCCAACCCCACGTGCGCTAGGTTATTAAGTGAGAAAAACAAGTTACAAAATGGCACATGCTGTATGATTCCAATTTTGTAAATACATGCATAGAAAAAGATCTGGAACTCCATATGTGAAAAATAAATAAGCAACAAATGCTAGTAGCTGGTGGGGACAGAAGGACTGAAAACTGAGGTTTGATACCCAGTCCTGTAAGGTACAAAGTGTTCACCTTTCTGAGCCTCAGTTTCCCCTCCTATAAAATAAGCTATAGACAGTGGTTCTCAACCAGGGGTCATTTTGCCCTGCAGAGGACGTTTGATACCATCTGGAGACTCGTTTGGACTGTTCCAACTTGACAGGCGCTGCTATCAGCATCTACTCTAATGGGATGCTTCTAAACGTCCTGCCACCCACAAGGAATGATCTGGCCCCAGACGCCAACAGTGCCCGTGGTGGGAAACCCTTGGCGTAATATGCCCTGCGCACCTCCCAGGGCCACCGTAAGATGCGAGGCCGCGCTGATGGCAGGAAGCCGTTGCTATCACCATCAGCATAACTGCCATCACTTACGGTTGCTAGATTGTCAACCATTGTGAAGGGTTACATATTTTTTAAACCTCGGAGACGCGTCAGTTGTCCGAGCCCGAGCTCACAGATGCCACTGGACTGATCCCACCGTCCAGGTGAGCGCACAGCTGTCACGTTTGCTCCAGGGACCGAGCCACAGAACCAGCCGCCCGTGGTCGGAGGCAGTGGGGCGCGAGGTGGGCGAGCGGGCCGGCCCGGGCATCGGCGGGGCTGGCGTGGAGCCCCCGCCGGCAGCTGACCAGCTGGCCGGGCCCCCGGGTGGGGACCCAGCTGCCCAGCCCGGGCCCCGCTCTCCCTTCCGCGGCTGCTCCCTGGGAGCAGGAATTAACACGCAGCCGTCCTTTGCACCTCCGAGCTCATTAGCTCCCCAGCCTCATTCTCCACCGAAAGCTGGAGATCTGCTTGTGGCATCACGCTCGACTGCTGGGCCCGTGATTGCGGCCCCGCCATCCTCCGGGGGTCCCACCCCAGGGCCGCGCCTTCCCATCTGCCTCCCCGCTCCGAGCCCTGCCCCTTTGTCTTCGCCCCCGCGTCCTCACTGGTACCTGATCGCCTGTCTTCTCTCTCTGTGTCCTCCTGGCGGCAGGCGCCAGCCTCCTACTCCTGGGAAAACGGGGCCTCTTCTTTCCTTCCCCCTTGAGAGAGCCCCCTTTCCCCCAGAGGATCCTAGACATGGCCTGAAAAAAAAAAAAAAAAGACCTTGGAGAAGGTACTTCCAGATGTGAAAACTGAGGCCCAGAGAGTAGAGCCTTGCCCAAGATCAAAGAGTGAGTCGCAGCAGAGCGAGAATCACCCAGCCTTCGTTCCCTACATCTTTATAGAAGCACCTTGATACTGCCCGACACTGTGCTAGACCCCGAGACGAGAGCAGTGAGCAAGACAGAGCCTGGGGCACGTGGAGAGAGGACCCCGAGGCCCAGGTGGGGTTGGGGCCGGGCCTCCAGCAGGGAACGAGCACAGCTGGCTTCCCAGCCCCCGGGCTCCTCCCGCCGTCCCATCTCTAACCGCTTGCCTCATCTATGGTCCCTACCCTGGTGGAACTTTCATTTCAGCCCAGGGGCCTGCAAACATTTTCTGGAAAGGGCCAGATAGTAAATACTTTAGGTTTCGGGGCCATAGGGTTTCCTTCGAAACTACTCAGTTCTGCCTTTGTAACTCAAAAGACCATACATTGGCGAATGGGCGTGGCTGTGTCCCAATAAAACTTTATTTACAAAAACAGGTGGTAGACCGGGTTTGGCCCGCAGCCTGTAATCTGCTGATGCCTGGTCTAGGGGTTTCCTAATCCTTACAGTTTTCCCAGCCAGCAGCCCCACTGATTTCCTTGTGTGTCTAAGTGCATGAGGTTGCATTTAGAAGGCAGAGGCAATCCCCCGCCCCCTTTACATTTCCTACCCAAGGGATGACTGGGGACAAAGGTTGACCAGAAGGCCTGGCCCCCTGGAGGGAAGTAGGCAAAGACCAGACCTGGAGGGCTGAGCAGGGCTGAATCTGCAAGCGAGGCCGAGCTCTGGAGCCACAGTCCCACCACTGCCCAAAGACCAGGCCTCCCAGCTCCCGAGCTGGGCTCTTCAGCTCCACGGCACAGCCCCCTGCAGTGCCAAGGCCCACGAGGTGGTCTTGGGCTGGAGATCCAGGCACCTGGTTTCTTTACCTGGCTGGGGCTCTGGGAATGAGTGCCTCAGTTTCCCCCATGGAGCCCTCTTTCCCAGGAGCGGCAGCCAGGTGCGTCAGAAAGTGTGCCAGCACATGCACACACGCCATCCCCAGAACTGCTCATTCCAGAGGGCGGGGGGAGACCCTACCTCTTTCACCTGCACGGCCCCCCCGACTGAACACGAGCCACCCACACTGGGGCAGGGCAGGGTGGCGGGTGGGGCGGGAAGGTGGGCTCTGTTAAACCCAGCTGTACCCCGGGGAGCTGAGGGACCTCAGGCAGATCCGGTCGGCTCCCTGAGCCTCGTTCCTCCTCTAAGGGGCCCGCAGGGAGGCCGAGACGCAGTTGCCCGGGAGGCCGTGCGTGCAGCCGGCAGGCGGCTCACGGTGAAGGAACAAGGCGGCCACCATCATATCACTGTCACGTCGTTTGAGCAGAATCCTCGAGGTGGAAGGCGAAGGGAATCGTGCGTTGCTCTCACCGCGCGGGGCCGAGACCAAGCCTGGCGTAAAGACGCTGGAGCGAGCCACCAGGCAGGGGTGTCGGCTCCTGATGGGCCCCCGCTGCCAGCGCTCCCCGAGAACGGCCCTTGGCTGAAGGCAGAGCACCCCATCCTCCAGGCTCCTCCTGGGGCAGCAAAGAGCCAGCGGCTGGCCAACAGCGGGGTGCCAAGGCGCGGGCCGTCTTCCTCACCTCCGGGCATCTGGGGCAGACCCCCTTCTCCCCCAGCCCGGTCCTGGCCGCACTCGTCACGGGTGCTGTCCTTGAGGGCACACCCCACGAAAGCACCTGCCTGCAGTGCCAGGGAGGGGTTGCTTTCTGGGGACCCCCCCCCCAGCCCCCTCATTAGCAAGCCCTGGAACCCGGGTGAGGCCCTGGGCTCCTTCCTGGCCCCTACACCCGCCCGTCACCCGCTCTCTGCAAGAGCCCCTGTCACTGGAGAGAAGGCAACGTGGGACAGCTGGTTGTACTTTCCCTGTGGGCTGTGCGTCCCCGAGCTGGATGGAATCCACAGGTGAGAGGCGTGAGAACCAGGGAGCCGGGGGCTCTTGAGCTCAGGCGTGCCTCGGAATCACCAGGGGGAAGAGTGGGTGCTAAAACGTGGAGGGCTCAGTGCTGGGAGTTCCAAGGTGGGCTGAGATTTTGCATGTCTAATGGGTTTTCACTGACCCTGCTTCTCTGGGGACCACTCTCTGAGAGTCACTTGCTGGGTGGAAAAGGGCAAAGTTCTGAATCCAGAGACTGAAATTTAAATCCTTGCCCATGGCATGATCTTGGGCAAGACTTAAACTCTCTTCTTTTCTTTTCTTTTCTTTTTCTTCCTCTAGGTCACTATGTGGGAAATGGACTTGGAGGGACCTCCACTGCCGAATTCACTGGAAGATTCAAAAGATCACAAAGTTAAAAATCCAGCACAAGGCAAGTGCACAGAACGTGAAATCTGTAATCGCCGTGCGTCTACGCTAGATGCGGCACGTGCTCAGAAATATTTTCGTTTCTGGCCAGAGTTGGGCCTTGATCCTCGATGCCCAAGGCCGCCAGGTGCTGTCTGCTTTGGCCTCTTTGCTGGGTGGCTGTCCCCATTTTCGAGAGGAACAAACTGAGGCGGTGCCTCGCCAGCCCGGCAAGGATCCATCGTTCGCCTGGTTCCTTGCCCTTGCCCTGGGCAGGACCGCGCCTCCCGGAGCCGGGCCGGGGCTGGGCTTCCTCCGGCGTGAAGTCTTCCCAAACGAGGGAATAAAGAGCTTTCTGTCCACACCAGGAGAAAAACAAACCCCCACTGCCCTCCTTTCCCTGCTAAGGAAATGATGGATTTCTGTTATTGTTGTTGTTGAAATCACTACCAGGAGACATAGATCAGGGGACATTTTGCCTGCAAGAGCACTCGCCGCGTCACAGAGGAAAAGAATCTGCATCTCCCTGCATGCTCCTTTCCCTCTCCGCAAACCGCAGGGCAGGGGACAGCCCTGGGCTTCCCAGGGGCCGGAAGCCGATGGCCCTGGACAGAGGGGATCAAGGAGGCCACGACTGGGGGTACAGATTTTAGCTCCTGTCCCCCCTTCCCGCCCTGCTACCCCCAGCCTCAAGCTCGGGGAGCGAGGGGGTGCTAAGGATGGGCACTGAGTTTAAATTCCAGGACACAAGATTTCTCACCCTGTGACCTCGGAGAAATCTCCTAAACCTCTAGGAGCCTCGGTTTTCTCATATGTAAAATTGGGGTAAGCGCATCTACCCCGGAGGATTAAATGACAGCAATCGTGTATATGAAACAACTAGGAAGTGATAACATGAGCTAACTCATCTAAAGCTTTCTTACGTGCCGGGCATTGCTCTAAGGGTTGTAGATGGGTCCACTCCTCTAATCTTACCTATGAGGTAGGCAATACTTTCATCCACAAGTTACAGACGGGGAAACTGAGGCACCGAGCGGTTCTGTAACTTGCCCGAACTCACTGGACTAGGAAGAGGCAGAGCACGAATTCAATCCCAGACAGCTCCTCCTCCTAACCAGTCCCCAGTTCTGCACACATAATAGATGCACAATTAAAGTTCATTCCTTTTTTCCCCTCTCTTTTGATTCCTTTTGCTTCCCAGCCCCCAACCCAGCCTTCCCTAACTCCCAGGAGTGCTTGCCGTTATGCCGCCTCCCAGAGGCTGGTGACTGAGGTTATTTTCTTCCTCGTGTCATCACCCAGTCACTTGTGGCCATTTCTGCGTGGTTCGCATGTTTGGATTGTCCTGTAGAATCCCCCTCCGTCCCGACGCCTTTGGGAAGATGGCCCAGAAATCAAGGGTCACTGTTGCAGGTAGCACGTCCTGTTATGCAAAGCCCCTGGGGAGAGGGGTCCTGGGGTGTCTCCAAGAGCCTTTCAGAGCCCTTACCTCCGGCAAACAGCGCCTGCGTCTGTCCTAAACCTCGCCTGCTCCCAGCTTGGTCTAGTTCTTTGGGTCCCAGGAAAAGACGTCACCGGCTCCGCGTGCCCCGTCGCACCCAGAGTGAAATGGCCCCGTCATCAAAGCCCTGGGTGCCAGGGCCAGCCCCGAGCCTCGCAAAGCAGCGGGGGAGCCCCCGCCCAAGGCCCTCTCCCCGCAGGGCGGCGCCGTGTGCCCCGGCCGTGAGGGCACTCGATCTCCTGCTCTCCTCCCTCGCCGAGTTCAGATAAATCTGTCCCCTCTCCTTCCGCAGCTGAAAGTCGTCAGGTCTAGCTAGGGTTTCTCCCACTTACGCAGCTCATGAATATTTAACAGCATCTGCCGTGGAGGCGATAAAGCCCTACCAATCCTTGACAAATATGGCCTAATCTTTTCAATTTCGGGGTGCAAATATGCCTTCTGAGTCCTGTTTGTCACCTAGATTAATGGCCCAGGGTCCCATAATCCTTTGGTGCTAATTCAAGTGGTGGCTGGCCGGCGTGTGCCTGCCAGAGGGGTGCTGGGACACACACACACACACACACACACGGGAAGGAGCGATTAGTCACGTGAGGATTACTTGTGGCAAGTGTATACGTGTGTGAGCACGGTTGGTGTGTCTAACTGCTTGTGTGGCCTTTTGTACCATGACTCTGTGTTTACAAGTGCTTGGGTGCACTGCATGTGCATGTGTGTATAATGTGGGTACTGGGTGTGTGCCTGTGCATCTGCTGGGAGAGGCGTAGAACCAGACGAGCATTCAGTCTGAATTTCTGCCCTTGGTGTGGATGCTAGTGGAGGGTCTAGAACAGGGGTTCTTAACCAGGAGTCCATGGGCCCCCAAGGGGTCCATGAGCTTGAATTGAAAAAAAAACTTTTTATCTTTATTTTCTCTGACCTCTGATGTTGAGTGTCGTAAAACTATCTGCCGCTACATCCTGAGAAGGGATCCATGGTTTTCACCTGACTGGCAAAGGAGTCCATGGAACAACAAAAAATTAAGGGGAAGCGGCTGTGGCTCAACCAGGTGTGCTCCCGTCTACCATATGGGAGGCCCTGGGTTCACATCCCGGGGAGTCCTTGCGGGGGCAGGCTCGCCTGCATGCCGTGGAGAGTCGCCCGGCCCCCAAGCGCCACCGGGCCTGCAAGCTCCGCAGAAAGCCAGCTCAGCAAGGTGACGCAGCAAAAAAAGGGAGACGAGCAAAAACTCAGAAGAGCACACAGCGAACAGACACAGAGAGCAGTCAGCAAGCAAGCTGCAAGGGGGGAGGGGAAATAAAATAAATAAATTCAGACACAGAAGCGTGCATAGCAAATGGACACAGAGAGCAGGCAGCATGCAAAAAACAGCAGGGGGGGATAATAAATAAATTTAAAAATTAAGAACCCGTGGTCTAGAAGGTGGTCACAGGTGGGGAGAACATGGGAAAACACTATCTGCAGGGGAAATTCTTCTGAAAATATGTTGCGGTCTGTTTAAAAAGCAAACACATGTCCTGCACACTCTGGGGCCATGTTGGATTCAGATAGTCTTCTCTGCTGTCACTGTAAGAAGCGTGCAATCAGATGTCTACACGAACTCTCTGGACTTACAGCCCAGGAGAGGCGATAAAACGTGTGCATGTCACTGGTTTTGCTCTAGTGTAGACAAATCCAGAGCGGATCTGTGTCACTCTCTCCAACCTTCAAAATCTCACCCAAAGCACGGGCAGAGGCCACTTGCATCTGGCTATTCTCACCATCTGCATTCCTTTATCGCCCAGGTCTGACCTCAGAGCCGTGCAGCAGGAGCAGGAAGAGAGAGGGGCACGCGATCCCCCACGCCCGCTGAGTCACCAGAAGGACCCCCGCCCTCCACCTCCTCACCTTCTCCTTCCCACCACCAGCATCTGCAGCTCTCGCCTGCCAGGGCAGAGAGGCAGGTGGGCAGCAGCGTGGCAGGTGGAGGGGGGCAGCCCGGCCCGGGACGGGCAGGAGAGGGATGGCAGGGAGGCAGGCGGGTGAGGAGGAGCCTGGCCCCAAGCGGGACCCAGGGCGGAGGCCCACCCTCAGGGCCCGAAACACCCCCGTCGTCAGAAACCCAGGGAGACAAAATTATCCCCACCCCCACCCCAAGCTCGAAGCAGGTGCTTTCTGTTTGTTCCGTCAACAAATACTTCTCCAGCCTCAACTCCGAGCGCGTGTAGGCAGTGCACAGCTGCCGCCCGTCGCCTCTACCTGGCCTGGGGTTTGGGCTGAGAATCCTGAGGGAGCAAGCAGGGCCCCCAGGCCCGGGATGATGAGAGACTGTGTCCTGAGACCTGAAATGCAGCGTGCCAGGCCCTGGGGGGGCACAAGAGGGGCATCAGGAGCGAGGCCCCCCCTTTAGCAGAACACCAAGCGCAGGGTAGATACATGTGCCAAGGAAGAGAGGTTTGTGGACAGATTTACCAACCCCACCAAAACGTATCCCGGAAAGGCACTGGACGTAGGAAATACAGCGCAGCGGTCGACAGCCCCCGCCCTGGGGTCTTAGGAAACCAAGTTCGAATTCTTGCGAAGACGCCTCCAAGATGTGCTGCCCTGAGCAGGTCATTTCTCTTTTTCGCAGCTCCGTTTCCTCCAGAGCCGGCGGGGAGGGTGTCACCGGGTAACCCCGGCCTGGTGACTGCTCTGTGCTCCTGACTGTTCCGCGCCAGCCCCCTCCTCCTCCTCACTGTTTTCCAAGGCTCCTCCCTGTTGATGTCCCTCCTTCTCCTCCCCCAGCCAGAAGGAATTCGAGGAGTTCAGTCCGTACACGTCGCTCCTGTGACCTAGCCGGCGGGAAAGAAGATTATTTCATGACCCTTCTGGATGGAGAAGGGTGGGGGCGCGCCCAAGCCCAGCCAGCGGGAAACGCAGGGGGCGACCGGCACCCACCCCCCCGAAACCGGGCTCCCGGGAGCGGCTCCCCCCGGCGCCCCCACGACTCCCCAGCACAGAAGGACTCGTGGGTCCCTCCGCGCGCACCGCGGCCCGCCCTGCAGAGGAGCGAGGGGATGGCCCTCCAGCGGCTGCTCCCAGGCCAGGGGGTGCCTGGCGCACTTGGAGGACGCGGGGCGGGCCGAGCGCTTCCCAGCCTCGCCATGAGCACGGAAATGCCCCTCCTCCCCAGGAGGTGGCCAGGCGCGGCTGTCTGCCCTGTGCCCTGAGCCCATGAACCGAGGCGCTCCTGTTCACCTGGACACCCTGAGCCTGTGGGAGGAAAGCAAGAGGCCCGGCTCTTTCCCCAAATGCTCCTCGTTTTCCAAGCGGCGCCCTCTCCTCGCTGGGGGCTCCTCCCCGGCGGTCCAGCCCCGCGCCCTGGGCTGCACGCTCCGCGTCTGCCCGTCTTCTCCTGGGGGCGGCGGGGCCCAGGGGAGCCCTGCGGGACGTTCTGGGGTCTGCCCTGGCCTGACGAGGGAGGGAACTGTTGGCTTTTATTGGGGCGGCTGCAGTGAGGCAAGGAGGGCACAGAGTATAGTAGGAGGAGGCCCGAAGATGGCCCCAAGGATCGCCGCCCCCAGAGGCACCGGCTTCCTGCGCTAAGCACCAAGGAGGGGGGATATTCTGGGCAGCACTAGATGATACGGAGCCTGAGCACTGGCCGTCAGACCAGCCTGCTGGGTCCCGGTCCTGTCTCTGCCCTGTCCTCGCTTTGACAAGGCACTTGACTTCTTGGCGACTCAGTTTCCCCTACTGTAAAGTGAGGGTCGTGGAAGGAGCTACCAGCAGGGAGTGGTGGGGATTCAGAAGGCTGGCAATGCGTGTAAGCAGTGGGTACCTAGGCGCACTCTATTTTTTTTTCTCTTCCCTTCCCCCACCCCCCCCCCCCCCCCCCCGTTCTCTGTGTCCATTCGCTGTGTGTTCTTCTGTGTCCACTCACATTTTTGCCAGCAGCCCCAGGAATCGTGTCCTTTTTTGTTGTGCCATCTTGCTGCGTCAGCTCTCCATGTGTGCGGCGCCACTCCTGGTCAGGCTGCACTTTTTTCGCACTGGGCGGCTCTCTTTATGGGGTGCACTCCTTGCGAGTGGGACTCCCCTATGCAGGGGACACCCCTGCGTGGCAGGGCACTCCTTGTGCGCATCAGCACTGCACTGGGCCAGCTCATCACACGGGCCAGGAGGCCCTGGGTTCAAACCCAGGACTTCCCATGTGGTAGGCGGATGCTCTATCTGTTGCGCCAAATCCGCTTCCCTAGGAGCACTCTATAAGCGTTGGCATTACCTGTGCTGAAGACCTAAGCTTGGCTGGCTCAGGTGACAGGTGCACAGACACCAAATGACCTGGAGAAGGTCCCACCCGAGGCAACAGCCTTGCGGACACGAGCCAGGCTTCGCAGCTGCACCACCTCTCCTGGGACAGCCTGCGATGATAATGAGCTCACATGCGTTCCGTGTGTCCTATCGTTTAATCCTAAATCCTACAGAACAGGTCATGTGGCAGATTGTTTCTGAAATGGCCGCTTGGAATCCCTCCCTGCCTGGACGCACGGGCCGCTCCTCCCATCAAGAGGTGGCATCTCCCTCCCCACTCCTGGAGCCTGGTCTTGCCCTGCGACTTGCTTTGACCAACAGAATGCAGCGAAGAAGCCACTCGGGCCCAGGTCTGCAGGGGCCGTGGTGTCCACTAGCTCCTCTCTGAAGCCAGGTGCCCTGCGAAGTCTGAAGAGCTTGAGACCGCCGTGAGTAGCAGCAGTAACCAGATCGGGAGCTACGATTTCTCTTTCTATCACACAGAGGAGTCCACTGACCCTCCAAGCACTCAGGGTCCTTGACCAAAGTATTACAGCCAGTGGGCGGTGGTGCCAAGACTGGACCCCGGAGAGCCTGGCGCTGTATCCTACAAACCTAACCACTCTGCCATCCAGCCTCCAGGCCAGGGGTGGACCCCCCCCTTCCTCAGAGGCCCCCGGCCACCCCGAGCACACTTCTCATGGAGCTTAGCCTTGTGGCCATGCGTCACCCCCTGCCAGGGGCCTCTCTTGAATTGCGTGAGTGTGTGTTACTCTCCTCCAGGAGAGCAGATTCATGCCCGGAATCCCAGCACATAGCAGATGCTCAGAAACGATGGGTTGTTTTGAGTTACAGGGCACTTTGTACTTTTCCAAACCCTTTCCTGTACATTGTCTCTTTTGATCTTCACGAAAACTTAGTGGCGGATGCAAGGCCAGGAGCGAAGGCCTAGCTGAGCTGATGATGCGTGTCAGCCGGGATCAGAAAACACGCGAACGGCTGAGCTGTGCTGAGAGACCGGATTTCCCAAATCCAGGCCACTGGGTGTGCACAGGTGACCCCAGCGAAGGAAAGCCAGTGGCCTGGCAGGTAGCTGATTCACAGGGCAAGCAGATTCAACTCCGAGGTGGCGTTTACAACCCCCACACTATGTTTTAAAGCTCCAGCAGCCAGTGCTGATCACCGGGCAGGAGAGCGGTGCAGGTTAACTTCGTGAACGTCCAGGCTGACCGGTGCGAGTTTGCACAAATCCACCTCTAGCGATAATCAATAAGCGTGGAGAAGCCTGTTGGTCAATGTTGTAAACCCACGCCTCGGCCGGGGGCTTGGAGAGAGAAGGCATCCGCAGGTGGCTCAGGGCTGCTTAGGGCGCGTGGGCAGCTGTGACATCCCACCCCCCGTGCTGAGGGGCAGCGGAAGGACTTGGTGCTGCCAAAGCCCGGGTGGCTGGAAGAGAGGTCGCCCGTCTGGAGTCGTAGTCTGGAGGGACAGGCGTTGTCCAGGACTCAGCAGGGAAGCAGGGAGGGAGCCGATCTACGCCAGCCTCGCCCTGCTGCCCACCCGTCCCCTGCGGGCGTCTCCCCCAGGCTGCGGCCAGTGTCAGTCAGAGGACAAGAGGGTCGGTGAAGCTCCTGAGCAGGCGTGCGCCCCTGGGACACAGCACAGAAAGAGGTGAAGGAAGGGGTCAGCAGGAGATGACCAGTACCCGCTCAACGTCTTAAACCCTCCCTTGGAAATTGAGTCCAAGAAAAATAATTATTAAAATTAATCTCCTTGAAAGTCAAGATAGGTGCACAAAGATGTTCACGCAGTGTTGTCTATAATTCCCCAAAGCTAGATTGGGGGAGCTCCTAAGCCAGTGCTCTTTCTACCACACAGTACCCCCCCCAGGAACATCCGTGCTCTGGGAAGAGGTTCTTTGGCTTGCTCCCCACCTCCCCCCAGACCTTCAGCGTATCTGAGACCCCAGAGGAGAGTGGAGACATTTCATTTGAATTCCAGAGCTTTTTGTCTCCAGGATGTTCTCCCAAGACCGAGACCGCTGCTTGGAGATCAAAGTCTCCCGTGCCTGTGGCGGCTGGAAACGCCTTTCCCGGGAGTGACCTCCTGTTGACTAGCTGCCAGCACTGGGCAAGGTGGAGAAGGGAACAAAAGCCAAGTCCAGGTCCCCTTCACGCTCGCCAGGACACCCACGGAGCAGAGACAAAGCAGACAAATGGCTCCGGGAGCCCAGCGTGCCTTGGCCTTGGGACACGCAGCCCAGGCCCCAGCCGGGGAGACGGCTGCCTGCCTCCCCGAGGATACGGCAGCTCCTGGCTGCAAAGTCAGGGCAGCGGCCTAAGCCGTGCCAGTCACCAGCTGGTCCTCCGTGCCCAGCCTGAGCTGAGCACCTCACCCCAGCCTTGGGAGGCTTCTCATTACACCTGCCTCATGGGGGAGGGAACAAGGCTCAGAGAGGTTATATCATTACCCAAGCACACACAGCCTGGAAGTGGCAGGGCTGGGGCCCCAGCTCCAGGGGGGACACTCCTGGCCTCTGGATCTCCAGCATCCCCCTCAACCCCGTCTCCACCTCCCCCCGGCCAGGCTTGGACTGGCAAAGGGGAAGGAATAAGTGCTCAGTACACCCCAACTCTGGGGCAAACACCATTATTTAATGCCCCAACTGGCCTGTTGTCCCTGGAACCTCAAGGCCCTTCACTGCCCCAGCCTCAGTCTCCCTCATCTGCAAAATAGAGCCGACACGTACCTACTTCCTAGCACCTTAAGTGCCAGAACTGAGCAAGATAATATAATTGTTAGTATTTGGGTGCTTACCCTGTGCTGTTTCATGTGGATTATCTCATCAAATCCTCCCCACAACCACCTGAGAGATATACATAATTACTTTTATTTGACAGATGAGGAAACGGAGGCCCAGAGAGCTTAAGAAAGTCACCTAAAGTCACACAGCAAGGAAGTTGCAAAGCCAGGATTCGAACTTGCTCTGTCAGTCTCCAGAAGCAAAGGTTTTAACCACCAAGACATCCTCCATGTCCTGAAAACACGGGGAAGTCCTGCATCCGTCCACCCATCCATCCATCCAAGCACTGTCTTTGAGCACCTACCCCGTGCTCGGTACTCTTCTACGCTCTGGGGGTGTCAAATGAACGAGACTAAGTTTCTGGCCTTGTGGCGCTGACAGCTGGCCGAAGGGTGCCAGACAGGAAATAAATTGATACATAGGTAAAGTTTAAATTATGAATGCTGTGATGAAAGAAGCAGGTGCTGTGACAGGAAATAATGAAGGAGATCAGGGTGGACTGGGAGGGTCCTGAAGAGATGGCATTTAAGGTAAGATCTAGAGGAAGACAAGGGGCTCTCTGGGCCAGAGCTGGGAGAACAAGCATCAGCAGTGCAAAGGCCCTGAGGTGGGGAAGAGGTTGGCACAGCAGAGCACCCCAAGGAGACAGGTGGTGAGGGAGCGGGATCGGAGAGTGGGTCAGTGCAGAATGAAGGAGAAGTGGGCCGAGGGCTGGGGTCTTCATGGGAGCCCCTGAAGGATCATGACAACGGTGCAACGAGGACGAGTCAGGTTCCTGACAGAGTCACAATCCACCAAAGTGCAGCCTCTGGCCAGGAAACCCAGCCCTGCTCCTGACCACCTGCGGTGGGCTGTTTGCAAAAATGCCCCATTGCTTCCCCCCTCTCTGTTTCCAGGCCCTTCCCGAGACTGCTGTGCAGTTCTAATGATTGGAAGTGGAGTCTGGTTTCCTTGCCCTTGAACCCGGGCTCCTCTTGTGGCTCGCTTTGGCCTACGGAATGAATGCAGAAGAAGGAATGCGGTGCCCGATCCACGGTCCCAAGGGGCCTCGCAGCTTCAGCCCGCTCCCTTGGCGCCGTGTCATCTCCGTGCACACAAGCCCAGGCTGACCTGCCGGAGAGGGACAGCCACATGCATCTACGTCCTGGCAGCCCTAGTGGCCCAGGGAGGCCTCGGAGGCATGCAAGGGCCAGGCCAGGTGTGCTGCCACGGGTGCTGGGAGAGCCCAGCCAAGGCCAGGAGCTGACCCATAAAATGGTGAGCGAAGGCAACGGGGTGTCACTGGAAGACCTTAAGTTCTGGGGCAAGTTGTCACACCTCAAGAGCTACCGGACACCCCTCCAAAGCCTCATCGACCTTTCCCCCCACAGCAAGCACGAAAACTCCACCTATTCTCAATCCCTTGGGAGGTCGGAGTGTCACCCCAAAGGACACACCAAAAATGATACGTCACAGGGGGCTCACAGATCCCCAAGCTCGCAGCATAGCCCAACATTTCTGCCGAAAACCAAAAATGTCAGCGCCCCTTTCAGATCCTTAGCGAGTCTACAAATAAAAGAGCAATGTCGTTTGTAAAGCTAGTTTCCAGCTACAGCCATTCCTTCCATTCTTTCATCAAGTATTTATTGAGCACCTACTACCTGCAAGGCACTGTGGAGGCTAAGACAGACCAAGCCCTAACCTCAGGGAGTTGATGGTCTGGAGGGGATAGACAATCAATAAATCATTTTTAAACGCAATCTGCTGGCTAGAAAGGGACAAGACGCTTTGATTGATAACAGTAAAGGGTGGCATGGAGGACTTCTGAAGAAGATGACATTTAAGCTACAAAATGAGAAGAAATCGCCCTTTCCAAGAACCCGGGGGGAGAGCAGTCCAGGGCCAAGGCCCCGAGGCAAGGAGCAGCTGGATGGGCTTGGAGGAATTGAGAGAAGGCCCCGTGCCTGGCGCGCCCAGTTGGAGGAGAGCCCCTGTTCTTTCTCTTATTCCCTGTGGTAGATCGAAAACACTTGCCCACAAGTCTTTGCTGCTGTCCCCCCTAAGAGTGGAGTCGATTTGTTCCCATCATCCCCCTTGAATCTGGGTTTGACCATGTGACTTGCTTTGGCCAATGGGATGTTAGTACAAAGGAGGCAAGCTAAGGTTTGAAAAGCACACGTGCTTTAGGGTTGCCCTATCTTGCTGCTCTTCAGGATCCCGAGACCACCACAGGAAGAAGGCCGGGCAGCAGTGGCGAGGAGCTCGGCCTGAGGCCCCTGGATCCAGCCGCCTGACGTGTGAGTGAGGCCATCCTCTACCAGCCAGCCAGTCGCATTTGAGCCAGCCCAGACCAGAAGACCCATTCCAGCCAGCCAGCCCGGAGAACTGGTGGTGTTCTCAGCCACTATGTTTGGGGGCCACTTGTTACACAGCAGAAGCTAACTGATACACTCACCTTACACAGCCTTCAAGGATAGCTTATTCTTTGGAATGATCTGTTAGGAAGAAAGTTTTGGTGGATTAACCAGTTTCACTGAGCAGAAATTTTTTAAAAGTGGTAATGAAATGCGAGCACTGGGTAGCTACTAGGCTCACTCATGCAGGTCTTTGAGATTTAAATTCCTACCTTGATAAAATCACAATTTCTACTGATACTGTGCAAACACTCCAGGTCCTCAGTTGAGTCTGCTAATGTTAAATTCCTTAATTCCAGGAGGCACTGTTTTCAGCGCCTACTATGTGCCTATCACTGTGTGAGGCACTGCGGAAATGCAGAAAAAGCACACAATATTCTACTGTTGCCTTCAAGAAGCTTAGAAGAGAGCAGGGAAGACCTAATTCAAATCAAAGAGTACAGAATAATGCAAAGTCCCAGAAAAGATCTCAAAAGAGTGGGTCAAGGACTGAATTTTGCATTCTGCTTAGATGGCAGTGTTTAAAATACACTTCATCTTGGGAAACGGACTTTGGCCCAGTGGTTAGGGCGTCCGTCTACCACATGGGAGGTCCGCGGTTCAAGCCCCGGGCCTCCTTGACCCATGTGGAGCTGGCCCATGCGCAGTGCTGATGCACGCAAGGAGTGCCGAGCCACCCAGGGGTGTCCC
This sequence comes from Dasypus novemcinctus, assembly GCF_030445035.2. Taxonomy (NCBI): domain Eukaryota; kingdom Metazoa; phylum Chordata; class Mammalia; order Cingulata; family Dasypodidae; genus Dasypus; species Dasypus novemcinctus. The sequence continues at coordinate 23,224,681 of NC_080691.1, read as the reverse complement.
CCGCGTGGGGGAGCCCCATGTGCAAGGAGTGCACCCATAAGGAGAGCCGCCCAGCGCGAAGGAGGGAGCAGCCTGCTGAGGAATGGTGCCGCCCACACTTCCCGTGCCACTGACGACAACAGAAGCGGACAAAGAAACAAGACACAGCAAAAAGACACAGAAAACAGACAACCGGGGTAGGGGAGGGGAATTAAATAAATAAAAATAAATCTTTAAAAAAAAAAAAGTTTAAAAAAAAAAATACACTTCATCTTAATGACTTCGGGTGGTAGGCTATGCCAGCTATCTTCCATTTGTCCTCCCAGGTCCACTTTCCTCCTCTGGCTGCCCTGTCCTTGTGCCAGGAGGCTGACCCGCATGGACTCTCCAATGAGCTCCCTTGCTCTCTGGTTTCCAGGTGGATTCGGGTGATGGGAAGCACCGGCAGGAGACTGGAGGGTGGGAAGAGTGTGAGGTTGGGGTATTTGGTCCCCTGGCTCCCTTCCTGTATTGCTTCTCCTCATCCTTTTGGGCTAGGGTTGGTAATGGCTCCCCTGCTAACCCCTCTGTGCTCCTGCTCTATCTATTTGGTTGTCCACCCTCCTCCCCACACCTTTCTAATTTGCTCCTTTGTAAATAAACCCTCATGGATTATCCTAATTAGAGGACACCATCTGATTCCTGTTGGGATACACATCTACTCTCTAGTTTGCCCCAGTCTCCACCATTCCTTATTGCCCCAAGGTAAACCTGGTCAACCACTTTCTTGGGCTACCTGCCTGACCCCTGTGTTCATTTGAGTTTGAAAACTGCCCCTCAGAAAACTACACCTTAAATTCTAGGGCAGAAAGGGACCCCTGGATGGGCTGGAGGAATCAGAAGAGACCTAATTAAGGAAAGGCTGGGGAATGGGGAGGATTCGCAAAGGTGAGGAGGAAAGTGGCGGGCATTTCAGATGAAGACAGAGACCCCCATTCGCCAGGTCCAACGCCCTCATGAGGGCCCAAACCAGCTTGACCCAGACCCGTGGGGGGTTGAGGGCACCCCGTTTCCTCCTCCATCTCCATTCTCCAGAGCCCCTTCCGGGCCAGGCAACAAATCGGGGCCCAGTCCTGGAGGCCCGGCTTCTAGAAGCCTCCCACATCCCCCACCCCTCCCCAGCACTCCTCTCTGTCCACTGCATTTGCAGTTTGCATTTTCTGGGGAAAATATTTGCATTTGCAGGGGAGGGGAGGGGCCGGTGTGATTGAGAAAACAGACAGAGAGGCTGACTGCGCTCCAAGCCTGCCCCTTCCCTGCCTCTGCGCCCCCTCACCGGCTGTCCTTTCTCGGCTGTCCTTTCTCGGCCTCCTCCTTCCCTGGAGAATTCTCCTCCTCCGACGCCTGGCTCTCCTCCGACGCCTGGCTCTTTCCTCGGCATCCTTCCAGCCTCCGCCCAGGCCTCTCTCTTGCTCGCCCTTGCTTCCTCACCACACCCGCGCCTTCATTTCTTTCCCCGCCTCCTTTGGCACTCAGGCTCACGGGGCCGCCTCCTCTTCCTCGCCTTTCCTCTTTCTTCCCTCTTCCTCTCTGCCGTCCTGCTCCTCGGCCCACCCCGCTCCCCTTCTGCCTCTTGGCCCCCACCCCATCCATCTTCCCCTCGCCCTCTCCCCCACCCCCTGCATCGTGACAGGGAGGGGCTGGAGAGAGATGGATGGAAATGACACGCCGGCCCTGGCGTGGCTGCCACCCGGTGATGCATGGGCAGCCGTCGCCGGCTTTCTGTGGCAGCCATACAGATGAGACGGCGACCCCTCGCCACGCGGGGTCAAGGGCGCCACAAGGACAGGGGCCGTTGCGGGGTGGGCTGTCCCCTCGCGCTGGGCCTCCCCTGCATGGGCCCCAGCAGTGGAGAAAGCGTCCACACAAGGAGGATAAGAGTAAGGGGCAGGGGGAATGGGAGGGAAGGGAACACGCTCAGGGCCCAGCACGCTCCGCCTTACACAAGCAATCAAAACGCCGTGTGCCTCAGTTTCCTCACCTGTAAAATGGGAAGAACAATAGGCACCTTCTGGGGCTGTTGAGAGGACTCGGTGAGTTAGTGTGCAGAGCTCCCGCCGCCAAGGACAGCGCCACCGTAGCCCGACGAGGCCTGCAGATGGGGCGCCAGGTGCCAGCACATGGCTTGCCAAGTTGCCGGTGCCCTGCTCGGTGCCCAGGTCCCAGTGAGAGTAAGACCCGGCAGCAGGTCCTGAGCAACCAGTGCCAGGCCACGTCCAAGCAGCTAGGATGGCCATGCCTGCAGTCCCCTCTCGACGGCCCTTTGCGGTGGGTACTCTTACCCCATTTCACAGAGGAGGAAACCGAGGCCCAGAGCAGTTAGTCGTAGGGGCTAACGAGTCGTCTCCTCCACGGGGGCACTGGAAGGGATGGAGTCTGGCCATTTGGGTGGGCAGCCACCCCCCGAGACCAACTCTGCATGCAAAAGCTCTGCCCGAGGGAGGCACTTCCGTGATTCGTGGGTGGGCCCCCAACGAGCGACTTTGGGGTAACAGTGAAGGGCTTGGGCTGCTCTGCTCTCCTGGGTGCTTCTGCCTCGACACAGCCAAGCGCCTGGCAAAGGGCTTGGATAAAGGAAGCAGAGCTATTGCCCGCTGGAAGCTCCCGCCAAGCTACCTGGGCAGGTACGACTCAGCCGTTTCTTGGCACAGGCAGAGGGAGGCGCTAGACGCCAGCCAAGGGTGTGTCTCAAGTCGGAGCCCCCAGCCCCCTAATTACCTCCCTGGAGTAAGTGAGCGGTGGCTTATCAAAGTGGATCCAACAGTAAAGTAAGTGTGAACAGGAAATCTGCAGGTGGATAAGGCCTGATCTGAAATCTCAGACATTAGTGGGGGTAATTGTGAGAGGATATTTTTCCTTGCCTTTTTTTTTTCAAATATTTATTTTATTTATTTCTCTCCCTTTCCCCCCACCCCCACTAGTTGTCTGCTCTCTGTGTCCATTCGCCATGTGTTCTTCTGTGTTCACGTGTATTCTTTTCAGCGGCACTGGGAAACTGGGTCTTTTTTGTTGCGTCAGCTCTCCGTGTGTGCGGCGCCATTCCTGGGCAGACTGCACTTTTTTCGTGCAGGGCAGCTCTCCTTAAGGGGTGCACTCCTTGCGTGTGGGGCTCCCCTACGCGGGGGAAACCCCGATGCAGGGGACACCCCTGCGTGGCACGGCACTCCTTGTGCACATCAGCACTGTGTGTGGGCCAGCTCCACACGGGTCAGGAGGCCCTGGGTTTGAACCCTAGACCTCCCATGTGGTAGGCAGACGCTCTATCAGGTGAGCCACATCCCTTCCCTTTCCTTGCCTTCTGACATGCAGTTAACATGGTGCTTGTGAAATTAGAGGTAGTTTGGAGTAAAGGAATAACCGTGGGCTTGGATTCAGACAGCCTGCTAGTTACTTGCTCAGTTGCAGTTTCTTCATCCAAGAAATGGGGAGAATAACAGTCCCCACCTCGGGGTGTGCGTGACAATTTAATTAATTGATTCAGTCAACGGAAGGGTACTGAGCCCTGCCGTGTGTCAGGCACCCTTCTGGGCGCTGGAGATCAGGCGACGAGCAAGATGTTGGAAACCCCTGCCCTCACGGAGCTTACGAAGTGGTGGGAGGACAGTCAGTAGGAGTGGGAGCGTTTGTTGTTTCAACTGTCAAAGGCAGGCCTCCCCGGCACCACCAGGTGTCTGCCCCTGGCCCAGACTGTCCCTAAGCCACCCCAGAAAGAGTCAGCTAAGTTCCCCAAAACTCCCAGGGAGGAGGACCGCCCCCCAGCATGACCTCCTCACTCCCCTTCGCTTCCCTTCCCACTCCTCCTTATGGAGCCCCTCGTGCGTGCCAGGCATAGAGATAAGTCAAAAAGCTACAAGATGAGGACGCGGACCTGCGCTCTGGGAGCTCGCGAGCGCGTTTCACTCCCCCGCTCTCCTCGGGGTGCGTGCATGTCCTTCCCCCTTCCTGCCTCCCCATCCCACAAGACTGCAAAAGTGGCCTCTTCCCCAAATCCCTGCGACCAGCTCTTCTACACACCTGTGGCTTTTAGCATCTCACAGGATGATGCTCCCCTCCCCGTGGCCGCCTCCGTGTGCTCGTTTGGGGTGCAGTGCTGTTCTCTCCCCACCTAGACTGCCAGCTCGTGGGCAGTTGCGGCTGATTGTGTCACTTGCTCCGGTTCTTCCCACCTCCCCATATCCATGTCCTTTGTCATTGATTTTGCAGTTTCTCTTACTAAGAAGAAGTCATCTATTCCCTTGTGCTCAACCACATGACATGTCTAGGCCAATGGCACGTGGCAGAAGTGACGGGGCAGGGGTACCGTTTCCAAGCACAGGATTTAAGAGGACTTGCATGTTTCCACTTACTCCCCCACACTTCTGCCACCGCCATGAGAAAGCCACACTCAGGCCCACTCACTGGTCCAAGGAGGAAGGTGAAAGGCACGGGGATGGAACTACCCTAGCCAAGGAGTCCAGTCAAGCCCAAGCAAATGTAGAAGTCCCAGGACAACCAAACCACAGCAGCAGAAGCAAGTCCAGCCAGGATCCCAGCCCACCCCAGATAAGTGATGTGTAATAAGTGTTGTTTAAAGCTACTGCATTTTGGGGAGGACCTGTTACACAGCATTAGCTGACTGCTACAGTAGTGCTGGAAAGGGCAGTAGTTCTGGAAAGGGCAGATTCCAAGGAAGCCCTGCCACAGACTCCGCTGTGTGAACATATACAACTTAATTCACCTCTCTGGGTCTCATTGTCCCCATCTGTAAAGTGGGGATGCTGACACCTACCCCGCAGGGTGCTGTGAGGACTAAATGGATAGTTAAGCTCCCGGATGTGAGCAGGCACTCACTGGACAGTGGCTATCACCACCATCATCAGAGTTACTAGTAAGAACTAGGAAGGGATTTCCTTTTGTCTCTGCATACCAAGGAGCTTCGCTTCTCCGTGCTTGGTAAATACTCGCTGGTCACCTCAGGAAAGCTGGCCCAGTGCTAGGATCTATGGCACAAGAGAAAGGGAACTTGGTCAAGTAAGACATCTGCCACCTACTCTGCGGGGCCCAGGCTCTCCTCCTACTGCTGCGGGGCCCAGGCTCTCGAGACTTCTAAGAGTCTCAAACCCTCCATCTGTGAAATGGGGGTGATGAGCCCTTCACCAGGTCCTCCTGGCACTCCTAACATGGACACAGACTGCCTGGCACAGCATACCTGCTACCCGGTACCACTCACGGAAAATCAGTTCCTCTCCTCTTTCTCTCCCCAGGGGCGGCAACAGTTTCCTGGGCTGAGGGCCTTTTGGAGAGCTGACTTCGCTCCTCTCTGGGCTGTGGAGTTAGACACCCTGGTTTAGCCCACAGCTCCTCACGCTCCAGCTGTGCATCCTCGAGCAAACAACCTTAGCACTTCTAAGCCTCGGTTTTCCTGTCTGTAAAACGGGGATTATGAGATGTATCTCGTAGGTTATTGTGAGGGCTTAGCTTAATGTGCCTCACACAGAAAGGGCACTCATTAAGGATTTGGGGGCAGAGAAGGGAAGAAGGGAGGAAGGGAGAGAGGGAGGGAAGAAGGGAGAACATGCTGATGTACTAAGGCAGCGGTTTCCAATGCCCAGTGGAAGTTGTGATGCCTTCCCTGAACTTCGTGCGCTCATGGGACATTTAATCCCACCAGGCAAATCCAGAACAGTTTTCCTGGCAGGAAGCAAGAGAATGTCATGCTTCTAAACTCTGAAAGTCCAGCCACAGGCACACAGGTCCTCAAGCCACAGCCCCCCCGAACTGAGCCTGACGAGGGCCGCCGCGCTCCCGTCGGCAGCCGCTTGCCGCGCGGTCATTGGCTTTGTGGTTCTGAGTGGTGGCCGGCTGGCAGCAGGAGCCGGGGTGGAGGTCCTCAAAAGAGGAGCACAGAGGAGAAAAGCTGGAGGTTGAGGACAGGCGCCCAGTGCCTGAAGATGTCCCTCGTGGGCCGAAGACGGCCCATGTGACACTGGAGCGGCAGAGCGCCTGCGTGTGCGCGGAGACGGGGCCCGTGGGAAGAGCCGCTCTCTGCAGCGGCGCCGCTCAGACTTGAGCCCACGTCAGGAGGGAAGGCTCGGGAAAATCGGGGTGCGGGGCCCCACCCCCAGCGCTGCTGATTCAGCGGGTCTTGGGGGGCCTGGGAATCCGCTCGTCTGACAATTCCCCGGGGATGCTGATGCCACCGGCCCGGGGACCACACTTTGAGAACCACTGGTCTAAGGCTATCAAATCAACTTGGCAACAGCAAAGACCTGCTGCCAGGAGCCTGGTTCTGGAGGGGGTGTTCCAGGAGGGGCGAGAGACACACCGAGTGAGGAGAGAAGGAAACGTCTGTCTTGGAGGAACTGACCTTGGACTTTGTCCCCAGGGGCAGCGAGGACAGGCCTTCAGAGCTCAGCTCTGGAGTCAGGAAGGTGTGGGTTCAACTCCAAGGGCACGCTCCTGAGCTGTGGGACCGCGGATGGGTCACGTGGCCTCTATTTCCCCTTCTGTAGAATAGAAATAACAAATCGGCTGTGAGTAAACAGCCTGTGTCCTCAGCAGGGCACATCGGACGGTGACCCGGGGCCTCTTCTCTGACATCGACTCTATTAGCAGCTGGCCCTTCTGCTGGAGGGTTCAAGGGAGAAAGAGGGCCCTGCAGCTCGGTGACGGGGTGAATTGCTCCAGAGGAGGAAAGGCTGGGAACTGGGCCTGAAATTACGATGAGATCTGGACGGGGCTGGAGACGTGGGGCAGCGCGGGGCAGGGAGCACTGCGTAGGGAAGGGCCCGAAACTGGCAGGAGCACGTGGGCAGAGGGGCAGGAGCAGCCTGGCGGGGGCTCTGGGCCCGCATGGGAAACAGAGGATCAGCCCCTCCCAGAGCAGAGAGGTGCAAATAAACATTTTTTGCAGCTTCCTGGAGACCCTGAGCCAGAACCACCTGGCCAAGCCTACTCCAAACTCCTGACCCACCGAAAGTGGGTGAGACAATAAATGTTTATGGTCGAGTTAAGCCGCGATCTGTACTGCATCTGTACTGCATCTGTAATTAGCTTGTGCGCCGGGAGCAGCCTTCAGCTCACGCCTGCTCAGCTCCAAGGGCCCGGATGGCCCCAAAAGGAGCATCGGCTCCTCGAGGACGAGGGGGTGTCCCTCACCTCCAGACCCCAGCACCCCGTGCAGAAGAGCCCCAGGATCACAGCTCCCCACTTGCAGCAGTGGCTAAGGGCGGCCCGGAGCTGCAGGAGGTGGGGCATAGGAGGACGGGCTAGGATACCGGCGCCTGGGGCCTCATGGCTGGCAGGAGCCGCGGGGCCTGGCTCGGGGGTTCCTGGGGTCTCCCTTGGACTGCCTCGGTGGGATCCTCATCCGCAGCCAGTTCCAGGACCTGGACACCAGGAAGCCGGATTCCCCAAAACGTCCTCGCTCGCTTCCCACCACACCCACCCAGCCAAGGCCCCCCCGTCCTTCCTCACCCCTTCCCTGATCCTGGGGTTGGAGAAGCAGAAAAAGGGGAACGAGAGGGCGTTGCTAGGGGAGACTGGACCTTGAAGCAAGAAGCAGGAGAAAGCACACAGGCCTCGGCATCCAGGGCCGGGATCTTCTCCTGGCCCTGCCACTGGCCAGCTCTGGGGCCTTGTGTTAGTTAGCTATCGCTGCGTGGCCGATCAACCCGAAACGTAGCAGATAAATATCATTATTTAGTATCTCTGCCACTTTCTGTGGGCCAGGAATTTGAGAGAAACACGTTTAGGCCCAAAGCCTCTCAAGAGGCCTCCACCGCCCTCAGCCGAGGCTGCGGTCATCTGAAGGCTTCACTGGGCCGGAGGACCCCCCTCCAAGAGCTCGTGTGGCCGGCAAGTCGGCGCTGGCTGTCGGCCGGGGCCTCTGCTCCTTTCCACGTGGGCCTCTCCACGGGCTGCCTGAGCGTCCTCCCCACGTGGCGGCCGGCGTCCCCGAGGCGAGAACCCAGCCCAGCCTCAGGAGTCACATCAGCACGTCCACGGTGCGGGTCACAGAGGGCGCCCCTGGTTCACGGTGGGTGGTCACTGCGACTACCCGAGGCTGTGAGTGCCAGGAGGTAAGGGCCAGGGGGGCTCTGCGGACCTCAAGCAGGAGACGGCCTTCTCTGCACCTCTGTTCTTTCACCTGAAAAATGGGGTACGTTATCCCCTCCCAGGCGGCCCCACAGGTATCCCATTTCCCCTCCCTCACTGCCCCAACGCCCTGGCCCTCTTTCTCTTCCTCAGACATGCTGTGCTCATTTGCGCCTCAGGCCTGCGCACCGGCTGAGCTAAGGGAGGGGGGTCTACCCCACCCCAGCTCTTTGCACGAACGGCTCCTTTTCATCTTTCTGCTCTCAGCCCCAAGCCACCTCCTCAGTGGTGGTTAGGCTAGTGTGTCAACACGGCCAGGTAACTGTGCCCAGGTGTTTGGTCAAGCAAGCACTGGGCTGCCTGTAACACAAGGGCATGTGTGGACTTCAGTCCCATGGACTTTACTGCAGTGGGAAATCATAGACGGCTGGTTATCATCACATCCGTCAGGGAGATCGGCATCAGCAGGAGTGATGCTCAACCCAGTCAGCTGAACGCCTTAAAAGGGGAAGTGATTCCAGCACTGAGAGAGAATTTCCCAGCTCGTCCTGGGATAGCCAACGTCTCCCAGAACTCGCAGTGCCTGGTTCAGCCTGCCTGCGGAACCTGGACTTGTGCATCCCCACGGCTGCGTGAGAAACTCTGATAGAGTCGCATACTCTTGACAGATACCTCTTGTTTTTTTATGTGTTTTTTTTGTTTTTTTAAAGATTTATGTGTTTATTTATTTCTCTCCCCTTCCCTCTCCCCCCCCAGTTGTCTGTTCTCTGTGTCTATTTGCTGCGTGTTCTTTGTCTGCTTCTGTTGTTGTCAGCAGCATGGGAATCTGTTTCTTTTTGTTGCGTCATCTTGCTGTGTCAGCTCTCCGTGTGTGCAGTGCCATTTCTGGGCAGGCTGCATTTTCTTTCACACTGGGCAGCTCTCCTTACGGGGCGCACTCCTTGCACGTGGGGCTCCCCTATGAGGGGGACACCCCTGCGTGGCACGGCACTCCTTGCACGCATCAGCACTGCGCATGGGCCAGCTCCACACGGGTCAAGGAGGCCCGGGGTTTGAACCGTGGACCTCCCATGTGGTAGGCAGACGCTCTAACCACTGGGCCAAGTCCGCTTCCCAGATACCTCTTGCTGATTGCTTCCCTGGAGAACCCTGACTCACACACCCTCAGAGGCCATCCCTGAACCACCACCCCTCACGGGAAGTAGCCCCTCGGTCCCTCTCTCCCAGCCCCTGCTCTGTGTCTGTCACAGCAGGAGTAACAACCTGAAAACTAGCCTGCTCATTCACTCGTGCGGTCTTTCCCGAGTGCCTCACCCACTAGATGAGAAGCTTCGTGAGGGCAGGGCAGCACAGAGAGAGCATATTTCCGTCTCTGCAGAAGGCGCACTGGCTGGTGCGGCGTCTCGAGCAGGGTTTCTCTGTTTCGGTGCCGTTGGCATGTGGGGCTGGGTAACTCTCTGTCCTGGGCCTGTCCTGGGCATTGCAGGGTGGGTAGCAGCCTCCCTAGCCTCCACCCACTGGATGCCAGTGGAACCGCCCCCCAATGTGGGTGACAACCCAAAATGTCTCCAACATTGCCAAATGTCCCCCGGGGGGGAGATGCCCCTACCATGTTGGACAGAGCAGCTGTAGACCATTTTTTACTAGATTGCCCTTTAATATTCTTTTTTTAAAGTTTATTGAAGGAGATCATTCATACCTGAACATACGTAAACAATAAAAGTTGTAAACCTACGAAGCAGACCTGCATAACATCACACAGGTCTCCCGTACATCACCCCACCACCCCAACCTTGCACTGTTGTGAAGCATTGGTTACAAACGATGAAAGAGCATCATCAAAATGGTACTACTCACTATAGCCCATATCTTACATTTGGTGTATTTTCCCCCAAAACACCCTATTAGTAACACCCCATATTAGTATTATGCATTTGTTATAGTTCGTGAGAAAACGTCCTCCTGTTTGTCCGGTTAACCACAGTCCACCTTCCACCTCTGGATTCCCCGTGTTATACAGCCCCAGGTTTTGTACAATCCATTCAAAATGTACACTCAGTGGCCTTCATTTTCATCAGAGTTGTGCTGGCATCACCTCAGTCAATTTTAGAATGTTTCCATTCCCCTAAAGGAAAAACCTCGTACCCCCTTCTACCCCCACGGTTATCTCTTAGAATTGATAGATCTTTTTGGTCATTGCTGCAAGACTATTACAACGTTACTGTTAACTATCTTCCATAACTTACGTTAGCTGCGATTTTCCCGTAATCGCCTTGTTCTTAACACTTTGTACAAGAAGAAGGTTCTTATAGCCCTTTTATACTAAAGGTGTATTTTCAAGCACTGGATAGAGAAGTAACGGGAAAGGGAGAATGGCACTCGAGCTCCTTGGCACAAGAACGTCTGCTTTGGACTTTTCACACCTGGGGGTGGGGATAAGGACCCAAGAGCTGATGACGGCAGTGACCCTAACTACAGACATGGACGCGTGACCCTGTGGCAGTTCCTTCCTCTTCTGGGCCTCAGTTTGTCGATCTGTAGAACGGTTGCAAGTGTGCTCAACCCACGGCTGTTCTCTGGTTTGGGGGTTGCCCTCTTAACAGCCAAAAAGAGTCCCCAGAATTGTCGCCTGGTTGGAGTTCCGTCGCACCCCCCTGAGTGGGGGGCTGGGGAGCGGGGGTGGAGATGAAACAACCCAGCTTGAAGCTGAGACTCCTGAGGTCCAGAGAGGCGGTGTGGCTTGTGCAAGGCCACACAGCCCACGAGCAGGGCGGGATCAAGCGTGTGCGCGCTGGGCATGCAGCCCCAGGTCTGACTCAGTCCCAGGCAGGCCTCGGCGAAGGTCAGACCCTGCCGGCGCCGACATAGCATGAAGGGGGCTCCAGGGCCAGGCGTGGAGGGGTCTCCCGTTTCCCACCCATGCCTTGATAACAGCTCACACTGACTGGCCACCTCCCGTGCGTTAACTCAGCGCATCCATGCGACAGCCCTGGGGCGGGAACTGCTTTTACCATCCCTGCTTTACAGAAGAGGTGGTCAAGGCACAGAGAGGTTTTCCATTTGACCACAGTCGCACAGCCAGGCAGTCGGGCTTGGAGATGCCCCTGCCCTCAGCGTCTGGCTCCAGACACCCCCCACTGTGCGACCCTGGGGGATCAAGAGGCAGGCCAGGCTAAGAAGGGACTTGCAGAGGTTTTGCTCAGCACGTAATAGCAATTTGGAGGTTGAAGCTGCCGCTGGAGGGTCAGAAAGTCAATAGAAAGACTGGAGGGCTGGACTCTGCCAGGAGACTTTGATTCTGTTCCTGAGATACTCCCCCATGAAAACCAAAGATGAGAAGGATCCTTGGAAATGAAAAACCTGAAAATAATGTCAAAATGAGCTGCATTTCCAAGGCTCTGAAGGGAGGCAGATGGCTGGCTCCTGTGGATCCAGGAAAGCTTCCCGGAGGAGGAGGTTTGAACCACCTCTTGGAAGAAGGGAGAGGTGCCCATCAGCACAACAAAGATAAACCCAGGTGGGGAGTGATGTGACCTGGAGCCAGAGAGTTCATCTTTGAGTCCTGCTTCCAACACATACTGGCTGGGCAATCCTGTATGTAATCCTCTCTGAGTCTCAGTTTCCTCATTTGTGAACAGGGACTAACCCATTAACTCTACCTTACGATGCCATTACACAGAGTGAAAGGATGTGAAAAGCTTTGTGAGTCGCAGAGCCACCTGGAGGTGTGTTCAGGTAAGTGGAGTCAGACGGACTCTTGAACTGGGTTCAAGTTCAGGCTCTGCCATGCGTGAGCTGTGGGGCCTGACAGGTGCCTGAGCCACTCTGAGGCTCAGTCTGCATGCCTGTAAATTGGGTATCATCACAATGTCTGCTTCATGGTGATTAGATGAGATAATGCAACACAGGTAAAATGTCTGGCACGGAATAAGCCTTCAGTGACTGTTAGTCATCGTTATTTCATTTTGCAAGACATACATGACACCTACTCTAGGGTAAGAACTTTTGAAGGTGATTTACTTATTCTAAGAACAATAATTCATTTCACCCTGTAACAGCCCTATGAAGGAGGATATCCATCATTATCCAGTCAGGAAAACAGATACCACTTTAAGTATTAAAACAGAGGGGGGGAATCAAACACGATTGTTACAGGTTTAGGATGTTAAATTTTAGCCCCCTGGTAACTACAAAGAAAATGTATTTAAAAGTTGTATATTAAGAAATGAGAAGGGACTCAAAATAGTACAATACAAAAAGATCAAATGAATATAAAGGTAGGCATTAAAGGAAGAAATTGAGAGACAAAAAAGGTACAAGAGATACAAAGACCAAATAGCAAAATGACAGGAGAAAGTCCTACATTATCATTGATAACTTTAAATGTAAATGGATTAAACACTCTAGTGAAAAGGCAGAGATTGGCCGAATGGATTTTTTAAAGTGTGACCCAATTTTATGCTGTTTTCAAAGGACTCACTTTAAATTAAAAGACATGAGTAGGTTGAAAGTGAAAAGATGGAAAAAACATATACCATGCAAATAGTAATCAAAAGACATCTGGGGTTGCTACACTAATATCAGATAAAATAGACTTTAAGTTAAAAACTGTTATGAGAGACAAAGAAAGTTACTATATATTGATAATGGGGTCAACTCAACAAGAAGACATAACCGTTATAAACATTTATGCACCTAATGGCAGAGCCCCAAAATATATAAAGCAAATATTGACAGATCTGCAGAGAGAAATAGATGATTCCACATTAATAGTAGGAGACTATAATACAACACTTTCAATAATGGATAGAACATCTAGATAGAAGAACTGAGCAAATGAAAGAAATCAGCAAAGTGGCAGTGTACAAGATCAACATGCAAAAAATAAGTACTGTTTCTGCAGACTAGTAATGAACAATCTGAAGAGGAAATCAAGAAAAATTTCCATTTACAATAGCAACTAAAGGAATCAAATATCTAGGAATAAATTCAACAAATATGTAAAGGACATCCACATGAAAAACTACAAAACATTAAAAAAAAAAATCAAAGAAGATCTTATTAACTGGAAGGACATTCTGTTTTCATGGATTGGAAGACTAAGATATCAGTTCTACCCAGAATAATTTACAGATTCAATGCAGCCCCAATCAAAATTCCAACAGCCTTCTTCACAGAATTGGAAAAGTCAATTATCAAATTTATATGGATGGATGAGGGGCCCCCAAATAGCCAAACCCTCTTGAAAAAGAACAACAAAGTTGGAAGACTCATATTTCCCCCTTTAAAACTTAATATAAAGCTACAGTAATCGAAACAGCATGGTACTGGTACAAGTGGGCGTATAGACCAATGGAATTGTATTAAGAGTTCAGAAATCAACACTCGTATCTATGGCCCATTGATTTTTGACAAGGAGCCAAGTCCACTCAATAGAGAAAGAATAGTCTCTTCAACAGATGGTGCTGGGAAAAAAAATGGATACCCATATGCAAAAGAATGAAGATGGACCCCTACTTCACACCACACACAAAAATTAACTCAGAATTGATCAAAGACCTAATATAAGGTCTAGAACTATAAAACTAAATATAGGGAAGAATCTTCAGGGCCTTGTGTTGGCAACAATTTCTTAGACTTTACACCAAAAGCATGACCCACAAATGAAAAATAAAATAAATGAAACTTCCTCAAGATTAAAAACTTTTGTGCACCAGAGAAATTCATTATGAAAGTAAATATCTTCATTCTACAGTATGAGAGAAAATATTTGGAAACCATATATCCTATAAATGTTTAGTATCTAGAATACATGAAGAAATACTACAACTCAACAGCAAAAAGACAATGCAATTTTAAAACAGGCAATAGACTTGAATGGACAATTCTCCAAAGAAGATATTCAAATGGTCAAAAAGCACATGAAATGACGTTCAGCATCATTAGCCATTAGGGAAATACAAACCAAAACTATGATGAGATACAATTTCACACCTGCTAGAATGGCTACTATTTAAAAACTGGAAAATAACAAGTGTTGGAGAGGATGTAGAAAAATAGGAATCCTCATTCGCTCTTGGTGGGAATGCAAAATGGTGCAGCCGCTGTGGAAAACAGTTTGGCAGCTCCTCAGAAAGTTAAGTATAAAATTGCCGTATGAGGGAAGTGGATGGCGCTCAAGTGGTTGAGCACCTGCTTCCCATGTATGAGGTCCTGGGTTCAATCTCAGGTACCTTCAAAAAAAAATGAAATTGCCATATGACCCGGCAATTCTGCCTCTAGTTAGTTAAATACTCAAAAGAAGTGAAAGCAGGGACTCAAACAGATATTTGTGTGCCAATATTCATAGTGTAATTATTCACAATGCCAAAAGATAGAAGCAACTCAAGTGTTGATCATCAGATGAATGGATAAATAAAATGTGGTATAATCATGCAATGAAATAGTATTTAACCACAGAAAGGAATGACATTCTGATACATGCAACAACGTGACTGAATCTTGAAGGCATCATGTAGAAGGAAAAAAGCTAGATGCTAAAGGACAAATATTTCCTGACCTCGCTGATATCAAACAATTAGAATAAACAAATTCATAAAGTCAGAAACTATAAATCAAATTACTAGGGGCCAGGGTGGAGGTAGAGAATGGGGATTGATGCTTAACCGTACAGAGTTTCCCTTCGGGGTGATGAAGTTTTGGTAATGGATAGCGGTTATGGCAGCACGTTGTGAATGTAATTGGCAGGACCGAATTATATATTTGGATGTGGTTAAAGGCAGACATTTTAGGTATATGTGTTACTAGAATAAAATTTTTTTTAAATCGTAGGACTGCACAAAACAAGCAGGGAGCCCTAACGTAAACGCTGAACGCGAGTTGAGAGTACAATTGCATACGAATACGCTTCCACCACTTGCAACAAACATATCGCACTAATACAAGGTGTCACTAATGGCAGGGGAGATACGGGAACTCTGTATGTTCTGTGATTTTTCTGTAAACCTGCAACCTCTCTATTGAAAATAGCAATTTTTTTGAAAAGAGGAAATTAAGGCAAGGCGTTGGTTATACCTGTTATAAGGAATTGGTTACAAGCCCGGTTGTCCCCCCCCCCATGCCTCCCCCAGGCTGAGCCCAGGGCCACCGGGCGGTACAGGCTAAGGCAGCCGAGAGGGGTCAGCCCCTGGGGGCACAGAGCAGACAGGGCAGAGCACGGCAGTGGGTCCCGGGTAATACGCCCAAGACTGGCACCAGTGGGGATTATTATTATCCCCTTAATACAAAGCGGGCCCTGAGAGGGAAGGGATGTGGCTCAACCAACTGGGCTCCCGTCTGCCATATGGGAGGTCCAGGGTTCGATGGCCAGGGCCACCTGGTGAGGACAAGCTGGCCCACGCGGAGGGCCGGTCCACGCGGGAAAGCCACCCTGCACAGGAGCGCCGCCCAGCACGGGAAAGCCGCCCCGCGCAGCAGTGCCGGCCAACGCAGAGAGCTGGCGCAGCAAGATGGTGCAACAAAAAGAGACACACGGGAAAGAAAATAAGAAGACGTAGCGGAACAGAGTTGAGGAGGCACAAGAGAATAATCACCTCTCTCCCACTCCGGAAGGTCCCAGGAGCTGCCTGATGAGAAGACAAGCAGACACAGAAGAACACACAGCGAATGGACACGGAGAGCAGACAATGGGGAGAATGGGGGCTGGGGGGGTAAATAAATGTTTTTTTTAAAAAAAGGGGGTCACTAAGAATTTAAGCAACTTGCCCGCGGGCACCCAAGCCCCTCTGGGGCCTGCGCCTCTCTTGCGGGGTCTCCACATTGTTTCTAAACATGCCCTGAGGGCTGGGGCTGGCTTGGGGGGGGCCACAGGCCAGGCCAAGAGAACAGGACCTGCGGCTGGAGGGAGAAAGCAGGCGCCGGTGCCGAAGGCAGGCAGCCGAGCTGGGATTTGACCTGGATGAGGACAATGCCCGAGCCGAGCTCGGGGAAGGGAGACGAGCACCTTCTCCGGAGCCGCATTAGCAGTGATTTCCCGAGGCGAGGGGGCCGGGAAGCGCCGGCACGAGTGTGGCCCATTTGTAATCGCAAAGCAAGCATTTTTCCACCCCTTAATGGGGGACCCAACCAATCGGCGAGGCACCCTATTTCTCTCTGTCGTTCCCCTGCCAAGTCAGCAGGCTGACTGATCTCCCCCGGGTGATTAATTTTCCCCTTGACACCCTGGGGAATGAGACATTTGTCCCAAGGGTAGAGAGACAAAGAGGCAGGGCTGACGCGCAGAAGGCAGCGTGGCAGACCCGGCCCGCCTCCCCAGACGCCCCACGCGTGCAGGGGGTTGCGGGGCTGGGGGCTCGGGAGAGTTTGCGTGGCCTGGGGTTTAGCAGAGGCTGCCTGGAAGACCCAGGAGAGCAAATCAGAGGATACCAGAGCTGCACTGGGGTTCAAGACAGAATCCTGCGTGCAGTGAGCCCAGGCCAGGGTTGTAATTTAGGGGCTGTTTGGGGCTATTTTACTTCTGAATTCCTAAGAGTCTGGATTGAACCAATTAAAGGATTTGTCCCATGGAGAGGGCAGGTGTTTAGAACACATCTTGGCTCTGGGTCTCCCTTCCTCCTATTTTAAAGCTATTACCTGGAGCAGGGGTTCTCCACCTTTTTTGTTCCACGGACCCCTTCGGCAGGCAGGTGAAAACCACGGACCCCTTACTAAGTCCGCACCATTCTGGGTATTATTTAATAAATATAGCATGCCCTCATCAACACATCCCCACAAGAATAATGCTTTTTTGCATTGCAATTCAAGCTCACGGACCCCTTACTAAGAAGCCCTGACCTTGAGGTTGCAGGCTCAGACCCTGGAGCCATACCTTCTGGGTTCAAGTCCTGCCTTGGCCACTTACTAGCTGTGAAATTTGAAGCAGGTTACTCAACCTCTCTGAGCCTCGTTTCCTCATTCATGAAATGGGGCTAATACTAGTCCCATCTCATAGGGTTGCTGGGAGGTTCTAAATTTTAATGGTCTAAAACCTCAGAACAGGGCCCGGTGCATAGCAGGTGCTGCATAAACATTAGCTATTACTCTTTATGCTCGTGGAATCAGACAATGCAAGGGTCTCTCAAACTTGGGCCACTTGCAAATGTCCAAGTATGCTTCTTGCCACAGTAGCGCTGCTAACACAATTTACATAATATGCTTCTTTAAATTGATTCTGGGTTTCATGCCAGTTTATTTTAAAAGAAAGCCCTTTGTCCGGATGTTAAATGGCAAATCACTTAAGAAGGTAACTAGGCAGGGAAGCAGATTTGGCCCAAGGGATAGGGCGTCCACCTACCACATGGGAGGTCCAGGGTTCAATCCCAGGGCTTCCTGGCCCACGTGGTGAGCTGGCCCATGCGCAGTGCTGATGCGCACAAGGAGTGCCCTGCCACGCAGGGGTGTCCCCCGTGTAGGGGAGCCCCATGCGCAAGGAGCGCGCCCCATAAGGAGAGCCGCCCAGGGCGAAAAAAGTGCAGCCTGCCTAGGAATGGTGCCACCCACACGGAGAGCTGACACAACAAGATGACGCAACAAAAAAAGACACAGATTCCCAGTGCCACTGACAAGAATACAAGCCATCACAGAAGAACACACAGCAAATGGACACAGAGAGCAGACAACTGGGGGGCGGGGAAGGGGAGAGAAATAAATGTTTTTAAAATCTTAAAAAAAAAAAAGAAGATAACCAGGCAAATTAATTCCTTAAAAAGAAAGCATCATTATTAAATTCTAGCTACTTGCCGTCACCTGCTGAAGGATCCACGCCTGGGCCTGCTTTCTCCTGCTGAAGGGTCAGCTAGTCTGGAGCAGGGCTGTAGTTCCAAAGCGGTACCCCACAGAGCCCGTGTGCCCATGGAATGGAAAGGGCTGAAAGGGGACGGGGAAGGGCAGAGCGCTCTCCCGTGAGGCTCAGCGCCGGGTGAGGTCCTGCACCCCCTCTCTGAGCGGCAGCCTCACCTCCCCCCCGTGCAGTCATCCCGGGCCTGGCCGCCCTGGTTCCGGCTAGTGACCCCTGGGTGAGTGCACTCACCTCTGCAGAAGCAGCAGTGGTTTCCCGCAGGCTGGTGGTAATAGGAGCTCACCCAGGACTGACGAGGGGCGGGGGGCGCGGGACCCCTCTTCCTGCAGGCTTCCACCTTGGTTTCCCGAAGAGTGACACAGAACACCGGTGCGGGGTGTCCTGCCCTCGGTCCTTTCCTGCCCACTAACCCAGGCTTTCCTGTGCCCGCTGGAACGGGGACCATGCCCTGTGCTTTCCCAGGCTTGTGTTTTGGGGGGAGGCTGTTCAAGCCTCGGCGGGTGAAGACCCCGAAAGGATAACGGGAGGAAGCAAGAGCCGGTGGCCTCTCGGTGCCCTGGGCTTGGAGGTGTAGGGAGGCTAGGAAGCAGCCGGGGGCTGGGAGGGGAAGTGGCACTGGGGTACATGGGCTCCTTCTCCCCTCTGCCTCCGCCTCTCCCCCATCCGAGGATTTGGAGGTGACTCGTGCCGTCAACCCCTGGATGTCCTCAGGAAACCCGGGTCAGGGCAGTGATCCTCGACAGGGGCTCGGGGGCTCTTATGAACTCCATCAGCCAGCATTTATTGACCACCTACTGGGTGCTGGGTTGGACTCTTCTTTGGACTCTGCCTCTGCACCTAGCACTTAGCCTGGCACATAGATTACCACATGTTTATTGAACGACCAAATGAATAAATGAACAAATGGGTGACTGAAATGATTGGATGGATGGATGGGTGGATGGGTGGACAGATCAGAGTTTAAATAATCAAATAGAATGAATAACTAGTGACTATTTCAGAGGTTTTTTGGTCATAAGCAATAGAAACTAACTCTAGCTAGTTTGATCAGGAAGCAACTTATCAGACAGCTATTGAGCAGCTCCCAGAAACCGCCAGGAAGGTGGGAGAAGGAGGTTCGGGAAATAGGCTGAAACAGGGAAGGCTGGGACCAGCGAACAGCCAGGGCTGCGCCACCTCTGATGAGGAGCCCACGGTGACCCACCGCTCCTCCGTGTGCTCTAGACCACGGACCCGGGACACTGAGGCCATGAGCAGGAGCCCAGGCCATTCCTGCTTCACATCCGAAACCCCAGGCAAGGGCATTGGCTGAGCTGAACCCCAAGACCCGTAGCTGAGTCCTAACTGCCAGGGGCGAAGAGAAGGGGATCTGACACACGCACGCCCCGACTCCATGGTCTCCCACCACGATTCGCCCCATGGAAATTCCTCCAAGCGGAAGCAGATGAATGAAGAAATGAATTAGTGTGTGTGTTGACTAGATGGAGACTCAGATGAGCAGAAGGATGACGGCTGGATGAAGGAATGGAAGAAGAAGGGAGAGAGGGAAGAAAGAAGGGGAGAGTACGAGAGGCTGGTAAAGGATATTTGACTGGAGGAGGAAGGGAGAGAGGGAGGGAGGGTGCTGAGAGGTGAGCTACTATTAGGAGGCTCGAGTTCAGCAAAGGCGATGCTGGCAGCTGAGGCGTCTAGGAAGGGCGCCGAGAGGAGACCCTGGCACAGGACCCAGGGGCGACCTGTATGGTCACTTTGCCCTGGCGAGGACCCTCCCTCCCGCAGGATGCGTCTCCCCACTGTCCCCGCCTACACGGGGACCTTCCCACTGTGCCCCTGCTCACTGGAGCACCCTCCCTGCCCCTGCACCTCCACCTCCCACCCATCCTGACCGGGTTCAAGGCCACTTGCCGGGACACCTCGCAGCTGGCAGCAGGTTCCCTCCTGGTTCTGGCTGGAGGACGCCTGAGAGTGTAACGTGAGCTGGCTTGTGCTCTACCTGGGAGCGTGCCCCTTGGAAGCGCTCCGTGGGCTGAGCAACACTCAGAAGCTGGCCAACGAGATGAGCCGCGGTGTCGTCACCGTGGATGAGAGTGCCCTCGGCACTCACCGCACTCACAACGCGCCCACGTGCCAGGCACTGGACTCAGCTCCTCTAAATGCTACAGCTGACTGGGTCTCCACGACAGCTCTGCTCCCCCACCTTAGAGATGAGAAAAAGAAGGCTCAGAGAGGTTAACTAACTCGCCCGTGGTTGCACAGCTCCTGCCTGCAGGAGTGTCCCTCGAGAGCTTGTGTAATCGATGACCCCAGCCTCTGGTTCACTCTAATGGGGATCTGCAATGAGGCTGAGGGGGCAGGCAGTGGGTGTCGCCTTCTCTGTAGTTTGGGCACCCAGACCAGCACCCCTACCAAGGGAGCCATCGATATAAATCAGTTGTCCCTGAGCCCTGAGAAATCTTCCGTCCCCCAGCCCCTGTGTTTCTCCTCAAATGCATATTCAAGATCTCCCACTGTGAAATGTGTGGGTCTGGGCCACTTGCCCAGACATTTGGGCCAAACACACGGTGCCCGGGCCGTTTCCCTCCACCCTGGGGCTGTACGTGGCCCACGTGACTCCCACATCTTCCAAGAAGGCACTT
This sequence comes from Dasypus novemcinctus, assembly GCF_030445035.2. Lineage (NCBI taxonomy): Eukaryota > Metazoa > Chordata > Mammalia > Cingulata > Dasypodidae > Dasypus > Dasypus novemcinctus. The sequence goes on along the minus strand of NC_080691.1, from coordinate 23,204,116 downwards.
GTACAAGGTGCTCACGGCGGCCGCCAGGCAGGACTCGGCCTCCCGGTTCACGGAGGAGCCGCTCGGGTTCCTGGGGTGGCCTCTGCCAGAGGGGAATGGCAACGGGGTGGAAACAAGGGCCGGGTTTTGCACGAGCCTTTCTAATCCAAAGCAAACAGAGAGCGCCAGGGCCGAGAGCACGGAAAGCAGGCCCTGCCACGCGCCCGGCCGCCGGCGGCGCACGAGCCACCTGGCTCCGGTCAGCACCAACCTGCCCCTTCGCTTGGCAGCAGCCGGGGGGACCTCAGGTGCTTCCTGGCCGGGTGACGGGAGGAGGCTGGGCCGGTGCCCTGGGCCAGGCCGGGCTCCCGTGGCGGGCTGGACGCAGCGGGCTGGGCCAGGGCGCCCTTCCCGCTGGAGGGCGAGGGCCAGCGCGCCACGGTGCGGGGGGTTTTGTTTCCTTCCTCCTGCTCCTGGCAGGGGAGCCCAGCGGAGTTGGCTGCGAGCCCTGTCCCTGGAATTTGCCATCTCAATTAGGACCCAAAATGAGCGAAACACCTGACAGGGAGAGGAGGGAGAGAGGGAGGGAGAGCAGCCGGGAGGGGAGACTTTCCCTGCTGCTCCTCCAGGAAGCACACGTCCAAAGGGAGCGAACAGAGGAGGCTTCAACTTCCTCCAGGTGAGAGAGGGCAGGGCCGTAGTCCAAACACGCTCAGCAGGGAGGCTGGACGAGCTGTCTGACCACTCACTGCGTAGACTTACCTGCAGCGGCCACCCGCACTGCGCCAAGGACGGTGCTGCACGCTCTCCGTGCACCGTCTGCGCCTTCCCGGCATCCCTTGCAAGGCAAGTATTCACTCCTTCATGCCCACAAACACGCACTCAGCACACACAAACCCACATACCACTCCTCTCTGTCCTGGGGATTTGGTGGTGACCTTTCTAGACAGACACAGTTCCTGTCCTCATGGCGTTCAGTGGGGGACACGGGCAATCAACGGGTAAGCAAGTCACTAAATAGCAGAAGTCTTTGGGAAGGTCTCCCGACAGAGGCAGGCAATACCTGAGCAGAACGGGATGGAGAGGAGGTATGAGCCATGTGGGTGGGGGAGAGCCTTCCAGGTAAGAGAAGAGCAGGCACAAAGGTCCTGAGGTGCAAAGGGGCTTGGCGGGTGTGCGTGATAGCAAAAGGACGAGTAGGACTGGCCGAGGGGCGCAGCGGGCGATCAGGCAGGGGGGCACGGGTCGGGTCTTGGAAGGCATGGGAAGGAGGCAGGATTTGGAGGGTGTTGAGCTGGAGTGACATGATGGGGTTGTGAATTTACAAAGAGCCCTCTGCAGGGGTGGGAACTGGGGACGCAGTGAAGATACTGAAGCGTTAAGACAGGTGAGAGGGGAAACGGACTTTGGCCCAGTGTTTAGGGCGTCCGTCTACCATATGGGAGGTCCGCGGTTCAAACCCCGGGCCTCCTTGACCCGTGTGGAGCTGGCCATGCGCAGTGCTGATGCGCTCAGAGAGTGCCCTGCCATGCAGGGGTGTCCCCCGCATAGGGGAGCCCCACGCGCAAGGAGTGCGCCCGTGAGGAGAGCCGCCCAGCGTGAAAAGAAAGAGCAGCCTGCCCAGGAATGGCGCCGCCCACACTTCCTGTGCCGCTGACGACAACAGAAGCGGACAAAGAAACAAGACGCAGCAAATAGACACCGAGAACAGACAACCAGGGGAGGGGGGGGGAATTAAATAAATAAATAAATCTTTAAAAAAAAAAAAAAAAGACAGGTGAGAGAAGATGGGGACTAGGGTGCTGGCAGTGGGGATGGGAGCATTTGAGCCAACAGCCTGGAGATGGAGCCAGCAAGAGCCAACCCTCTTCATCTCCAGTAGAGGAGCCTGAGGTTCAGAGTGGCGATGTGACTTGCCCAAGTTCCCCCCAGGGGATTGCCGTGTTGCCCACACGAAAACCTTTCCCTCTGTGCCCCACATCATCCTTTAAAGCAGGACTCGGCCAAGCTGCACTGTAAAGTCAACATTTCAGATTTGCCACCCGCCAACTACTCGCACTCTATCATTGCAGCTCAGAAGCTGCCAGGGGCGGCGGACTTGGCCCAGTGGTTAAGGCGTCCGTCTGCCACATGGGAGGTCCGCGGTTCAAGCCCTGGGCCTCCCTGACCCGTGAGGAGCTGGCCTGCGTGCGGTGCTGGTGCGCGCAGGGAGTGCCCTGCCATGCAGGGGTGTCCCCCATGTAGGGGAGCCCCACATGCAGGGGGTGTGCCCCATGGGGAGAGCCACCCAGCGAGAAAGAAGGAGCGGCCTGCCCAGGAGAGGTGGCGCACTCACAGAGAGCTGACACAACATGATGACGCAACAAAAAGAAACATAGATTCCCGTGCTGTTGACGACAACAGAAACGGACAAAGAAGAAGACGCAGCAAATAGACACAGAGAGCAGACAACCGGGCGAGGGGGGGTGGGGAGGGAAGGGAAGAGAAATAAATAAATAAATCTTAAAAAGAAAAAAAGCAGCCAGAGGCTCTGCGTGGACAACTGGGCCTGGCCACGTGCCCCTAAGACTTGATTTACAACTCGCCAGGCTGGACCAGGGACCGTGGTTTGCCGACTCCTGATCAAAAATGACCCCGAAAGAACCTTCAGAAGAATTGAGCGACGAGGAATCAGCTAAAGGAGGCAAAATAACCTGACTAACTGATTTGGATCCACGGGACAGAATGTCTGTCCTCAGAGGAAATAAAAATGCCCACGGCAAAAACAAAACAAAAACAATACAGCTCAGCAGCTCCCGCATGGAGCCCCGGGCTGCCCTGGATGCCCCGCACTGAAGCGGGGAAGAGGGCCGAGGCGTCGGGCTGGCGGCAGGGCCCGAGGAAAGCGGGGCGCCCGCGGCCAGCCCAGGGGTCTGCGTCGCAGGTGCACGGCTGGCAGAGCCTCCCCGCCGTCCACACCCTCCGCGGGCCCGGGGGGGGCGAGCCAGCCACAGATGCTGTTCGGGGGCACAGTACAGGCTGGGGGAAGTCGGGAGAGGAAGCACCCCGTGGGGTCCCGCTGTCACCTGGGCTGAGACGGCTGGCAGGGCTGGCCCAGCGGCGGCCGCTCTTCTGTCCTGCTGTGGGTTTATGCCTGCGTGTGTTCGTGGGTCTTTGGGCAGGAGCGTACATTTTTTTCTTTTGGGTTTGTTATTTGGTTTGGCAAAGGGATTTCAGCTTTTAAAACAGCCCCGCGCCCCCCTGCAGGCTCGGATTGCATCTGTCCGGGGTGGGTTTCAAAGCCCCCAGCTGGCTCTCGGGGGCGCCGGGCTCGGGCAGCCCTAGGCTGCATGTTCTCAGCCAGGGCCAGAAGCAGCAGGCAATAGGCAGGGACCTTTCTGGTTGTCCTAACAGGGGCGTGGGAGGTACGCCCAGCCCCGAGGGGGGGAGGCCGGGGAGCTGTCAACACCCCACAGCGCCCAGGGCGGCCCACACCTCAGAGTCACCCACCCGAAGCACCGAGAGGGCCCGGATGTGACCTCGCCACGGGACCTCCGATGGGCGCAGCTCAGGGAAGCCCCCAACGGGAAGTCCTGCTGTCAGAGGCTCTCCGCTGAGGCGTCAGCGCCTCCGAGAAGCCCCCCCGGGTTCCCGCCGGGCTTGGGGGGTGCCCGCCCCTGGGCGCCCACAGCCCCCTCTGTGGCTCAGCCAGGGCCTGGCGCCGGCGAAGCCCGGCCCAGCATTACAATAGAGGGGCTGAAGCGGGGACGCGGTCACCCGAGGAGGGAGCTGAGAGCCCAGCAGGGGCCGGGGAGGTGACACGCCTGGGAGACGGGGACACGGGAAGCTGCTTCCACCCCTCACGGGGAGGCACGGAGGAAGGAGTGGCGTTTGGAGTCTGGGCGCTGGGGTGCCTCAGCAGAAGCTGGGACCACGGCCAGGGACCCTCCAGAAGGACCCGGCGCCACAGAGGAGAAGCAGCTGCTACCTGAGCAAGGGGGGGACACCGGCTCCTCCCTCCCACCCACCTGCAGTCCCCTGCCGTGCCTCCCCCTGCCCCAGCCCAGGTGGTGCTGGGAGGCAGCACCTGGCCACAGGTGAGCCGAGCACCAGCCCACCGCACCCTCCTCCCGGGACTCCTGCGCTGTGCCTAACCCCCCGCCCCGACCTTCCACCCCCCAGACTGGCACCCCCCCAAGGGCTGGGCCCTGGTGGAGGAAGCGCATGTGGGTGGAGACACCCTGGCTCAAGCCACCCTGGGGTGGCAAAGGTGTCTCCTGGCTGGAGTGGACTAGGGGGCAATCCCGTGCCCCCAGCTTCGGGAGTTTAGAAGTCAAGCAAGGTGGTGAACAAAATAGCTGGAAGCTGACACCTTAGTGGGAGACAGAGAGGAAACCAGGCAACAAATGCAGCAGATAATTTCAGAAAACTCTGTGTCCTGGAAGGAATAACGTGGCATGATCCAAAGTGATCAGGCAGCCGGAGCAGGAGCTCTTTTCCCTGAGGAGACGTTCAGGTAGAGACGGGAAGGAAGTAAAGAGCGGAGCCATGCAGAAAGGACAGCAAGTGCCAAGGCCCTGGGGTAGGAGCGTCCTGGGGGTGTTTGGAGAACCGCAGTGAGGCCAGTGTAGTCAGAGCCTAGGGTGGGGGGAAGATGGGAGAGCGAGTCAAGGACCAAGAGTTTTAGGGCCTTTTTTTTTTTAAAGATTGATTTTTTTTTAATTTATTTCTCTTCCCACCACCACCCCCCCACCGCCCACCCAGTTGTCTGCTCTCTGTGTCCATTTGCTGTGTGTTCTTCTGCGTCTGCTTGTATTCTTGGCAGAGGCACCAGGAATCGGTTTCTCTTTTTGTTGCGTCATCCTGGGCAGGCTGCACATTTTTCCTGCAGGGTGGCTCTCCTTGTGGGGCACACTCCCTGTGCGTGGGGCTCCCCTACGCCAGGACACCCCTGCGTGGCACGGCACTCCTTGTGCAAATCAGCGCTGCGCATGGGCCAGCTCCACACGGGTCAGGAGGCCCTGGGTTTGAACCCTGGACCTCCTATACAGTAGGCAGATGCCCTATCCATTGAGCCAAATCTGCTTCATTTTTAGGGTCATATAGACTAGAGTTAGAGACTGGGTTTTAGTTTAGAAGGCATGGTAAGCAGGGGAGAGCTGTAGCAGAGGGGTGATCCTTGTGTTTATCAGGTCACTCTGACTGTTGTAAGGAGACATGGACCAAGATGAACAAATGAATCGAGTTTTCATTGAGTCCCTTGAATTTTTACAGCCTGGAAATAGCCCCCACCCCCCAAAAAAATGGGGACCATTAAAAGACTGGCACACCCTTTTGTCTTACCAAGGTTGAAGATGTTAAAAATTTTAAAAACCTACCATCTCTCGTCACCTTAATTTTATAATAGGAAGGACATTTTAGTACCCAAAAATATATATAATAATGAGGGAAGGACATTATCTCGGAATAAGGAATTGTGCTTTATATTAAATACATTCTGCTTCATGGAAAGTTCCCCCTTTTGTCCTTTCTGTTCTCATTTTCCCTGAGGACAGGTGAACATTTCCTCAGGCCCTGGGGTTCCCCGACCCAGCCCTGGCCACGGGAGGATGGAGCCCAGGCCTGGCCCTCCAAGAGGGAACGTGATTCTACCCCTCTCCCTGCCGCTCCCCGAGAGCTCTCCAGGGTTCCCCACCCTCACCCAGCGTAGCCCCCCAAGCTTGACGGTCAATGGGACCCAGAATCCAGGCGCCCTGCCCAGGGGCCTGGAAGGTGTCACTGAGCCCTAGTTGATTTAACAACTAATGAAAATCAGAACTTATACGGGCTAGGTCTGTTCCAAGAGCTATAGATACATAAATTCATTTAGCGATAATAATTATAATATGTGTAATATATAGGCTATTACTAAATATTTTATAATTACAGGAAGTTTTCTACAGTAATAACCCGATAAGGCAGGTATTTCATTTTCTCTTGAGAAACTGAGGCACAGAGAGGTCGAGTCACTTGCCTGTGGTAACACAGCACATAAATGGTAGAGCTGGAATTCTGCCATGCTCTCTGACTCTGGTGCCAGGGATTTTAATATTTCCATATTATTTAAATCCCCTTTCTCTGCCCAGGCTCTAGCAGAGAGAATTGCAGAGGGAATTCTGGAGGGAGGGAAGTGTGAGTGGTGAGGACGGGGCAGAGGGCTGAGCGGGCAGGGGAGATGCCCGGAGCGGGGGCACTGGGGAAGGACTTCGATGACCAGGAAGCATTTGGGCCTCTCTCTCACCCTAAGAAGCCCCCACACCCTAGCCCTGAGCCGGGGCTTTCCCTAAGGACACGGCTGAAGAGGGCAGGAGAGCCCCTTCAGAATCTTCTCCAAGACCTGGGTCCCACGCCCCTCTTCCTCACCAGGTCCACCCTTCAAAACACCGGTGCACACCTACTGTGTGCACTGAGGATACAGATGTGCAGAGGCTGTCTCTTCCCTTTTCATGCTGGTGCAAATGAGCGTGCAATTACAAAGAGAGGAGGAGAGCAGGCTCAGGCCACGGAAGACAGGCCTGGGGACACTGACGCCGGGAGCCAGTGGCCTGTGGGCTCAGGTCTGGAAAATAGGTAGGAAGGGCCTGGACCCAAGTCGCTCAGCCCTCCCCGGGCTTCGAACAGGAGTTTCTGATTCCATCGGTCTGGAGTGGGGCACCAGCTCCGGTGGTCTTTAAAATGTTTGCCCAAGGGATTCCGATGCGCAAGCAAAGTTGGGACACTCCGGCTTAGGTAAAGCAGGGAGAGAGACGTTCCAGGCATCGGATAAGCTTGAGCAAAGGCCCGGGGGCTGGGAGGAGCTGGCTGCTTTGGAGGACTGGAAAGGAGACTGCCAGAGGAGGTGGGGGGGGGCAGGCAGCAGGCCCTGAGGGCCAGGCACCCAGTGGGGCTGCAGGCAGCAGAGGGGGAGTGTCAAGGAGGACCTTTGACAGGTCCCTTTGTTTCCCACCCTGGGGGTGAGAAAAGGAAGGAGTCAGTTCCTCTGGCCCCGACAAAGAGCTTTCTAGAATCTTGGCGCTGGACAGACCTCTCCTCCTGATGTCTTTTTCACCCTCCACGCCCAGCTCTGCCCCAGCAGTCTGCGCAGCTTTGCCATGTCTCTGAGCCTCGGTTTCGCCTGCACTCAGATGGAGATCAGGGGTTCTGCTTCCCGGAAGAAGCAAGTGAGATTTCGTGGGGCGGGAGGATGGGGGGCGACATGGGGGATGGGGGGTGAGCAGGCAAATTGGGCGCCTGCTCGGCGCCAGGCCCTGTGCCGGGAGCTGGGGATGCAGGAACGAGCGAGGTCGGCCGCTGCCCCCAAGGAACTCACGTCCAGGCCGAGAAGGCAGAGAGCTAGACGCGTGCCCAGAGAGACCGGAGGGGGTGCCGGGGCAGGCGGGGGGCCTCGCCGCGCTGTTTGCCTTCCTGCCCCGCGCTCGGAGCTAAGGTGGGGCAGCTGCGCCCGCGGGAGGACAACGGAGAGGGCAGGGAGCGGAGCGGGCAGGCAGGGGGACGGGCAGCGGGCGGAGGGCGGGCGCGGGGGTGCAGGCACCTCGCCTTTGGGATCAGAGGAGGCGGCCCCAGAAAGCAGTCGGAGCACACAAAGGCAGCCAGGAGGCCGCGGAGGAGCCTAATGCAGCCTTTTAAAAAACAATAAATAATAGCGCCGGTGATAAATGCAGCCCCTCGTCTGAACGGGCGGCTGGAGGACTGGCCCCTTCTTTCTAATCACTTAATGACCCCCAAGAGGGCGGAGGGGGGCCTCTCAGGGACACCCCCCCCCCGCCCCTCTCAGCTCCACGGTCCATAAAGAGAAGCTCGTTCCTTAAAGAGGGTCATTGACAAACCTCCTCATGGGGGGTGGCGGGGCTCCCGGGTGACACACCCTTCTGGTCGGGGACGAGGGTCACGAGGAAGGAATTGGCTCGGAGGCCCGAGCACATGAGCTCCCGGCCGGCCGCCCCCGCCCCCAGCTCTCCAGCCAGGAGCCCCGCGGCTGGCACGCTCCCAGGCAGCTATTATTGCTTCCCCCATTGTCTGGGCCTCCCGCACCCCTGCCCGGCCCCCCCCCCTCCTCCTCAGACCCCCCCCTCCCGCCCCAGCCACCCCTGCGGCCCGCCCTCCGCCTGCATCCAGCCTCTCTCATAATAGCATCCTTTTCACGGAGACAAATTGTCCAGCCTCAGGATGCACCTGAGGACTTGCGCCCCTTAACAAATGGTCTTTTAATTTTCTACCAGAAGGGCAGAGGGAAGGGGGCTGAATCAATCACACATCCATCTTCATCATTGCTGCCAAGGGACTCTTTTTGCTGGCTGGCTGCCCCTGGGGAAGATGGGGTGAAAGAGAGGAAGGGGGTGGGGGGCGCCGTCGGAAGGGCCGTGGGGGAGGGGCGGCTGCGGGGAAGCCAGGCCCAGAGGCTCCCGCCTGGCCGAGGGACCGCCCCGCGCGCTCCGCCTTAGCGTTCCCTGGGAGTCAGACCAGCACCACCCAGGGAGGGAGGTATTGCCATTTTGACAAACCGGGAAACTGAGGCCCACATAGGAGATGGTCTTGCAGCAAGGTGGTGACAGAGCAGGGATGGGAAAGCAGTCTGGGCTCTTGGCCGCTTCCCGCAAAGGCTTTCTCCTTCCGCCCTGTCCCCCACTTACGAGCTTCCTTCTCCACCAAGGGAACCATTCTGCCAAGCCCAAAATGTCTCACCTGTAAAGCGGGACTGTTGAGAGTGCCTACTTCCCGAGAGTGTGATGGAGACTGAGTGAGATAATCCATGTGAAATGCTCGGCACAATCCCAGGCACCGAGGGAGCACGCGATCCAAGGCAGCGATATATTCCCTGAAGGTTCCAGAGCCAGGGTTTAGGTTACAAGCCTGCCCCTCCATCTATCCCCCCCACAAAAAAAATGGCACCTCTACAGAGGAACTTGGTTTCCTTGGAGTCTAGGGAGCTGGTGACCACCCTCAGGCCAGGTATGCTCCTGCCTCAGGGCCTTTGCATGGGCTGTGCCTTCGGCTGCTTCCTTCATGGCTCACGCCTTCGCCTCCTGGTCTCTGCATAAATGTTACTTCTCCAGTGAGGCCTTCTTGGACCATCCTACATAATATTGCTATATAGCCCCATACTATTTTCCTCTGGAGTACTTGTCACTATCGAACATATTTGGGGTGTTTCTTTTATTTATCTAACAAACACTTAGATAGCATCAGTCATGTACCAGACACTGTTTCAATTACTGCCTCATTTAATCTTTATAACAATCTAAGAGGTTGGGACTATTGTTTCCCATTTAACAGACAAGAAACTGAGGCCCCTGGCCAGGTTGCCGAGAGGGCCTCTGAGCAGTGACACCCACTAGCAATGAGCACACCTGGAGCCCAAGTTATGGCTGCTTTTTTTTTTTAAGATTTATTTATTTATTTATTTCTCTCCCCTCCTGCCCCCCCCAACACGGTTGTCTGTTCTCTCTGTCTATTTGCTGCGTCTTCTTTGTCCGCTTCTGTTGTTGTTAGCGGCACGGGAATCTGTGTTTTCATCTTGTTGTCAGCTCTCCGTGTGGGCGGCGCCATTCCTGGGCAGGCTGCACTTTCTTCGCGCTGGGCGGCTCTCCTCACGGGCGCACTCCTTGCGCGTGGGGCTCCCCTACGCGGGGGACACCCCCGCGTGGCAGGGCACTCCTTGCGCACATCAGCACTGAGCGTGGGCCAGCTCCACACGGGTCAAGGAGGCCCGGGGTTTGAACCGCAGACCTCCCATGTGGTAGACGGACGCCCCAACCACTGGGCCAAGCCCGCCGCCAGTTATGGCTTCTATATACCATTCCCCCTGCACAAGGAGCAAGAGCACCTTAGAGAAATGGCTGATTCCAGGTCTAGGGCAAGAAAAGTACAAGGTGAGCCTGGAACATCTTCCTGTACCCAAAAAGGAAGGAATTTTTCAAAGAACAATGGGGACAGGTCAAAGGGCCCAGGAGCCAGCTTGAAGGGGTTCCTATTGGCCAAATCCAGGGCAGTTTGAGCATCAAAATAAATATTGATAGAAAAGGATTATTGTCTATTGAAGAAAATAAGAGTTCACAAGTCCATGCCAGAATAATAAATAAGGGACACGCTTCCTTACGAGCGTAAACCAACTAATAAATGTAAAAGGATTGTTGGAATTAGAAAATCTTCATTTGGGAGCTATGGTCTTCATAATTGATTCAGGTGAGAATCATCCAAGGGTACTAACCAGTGAGTCAAAGTCCAAGGAGTAAGCAGACACTTACATAGGCCAAGTATCTGCCCACAAGGTACTTTTTCCATTAGCGAGGGGAAAACAGTGAGTGTGCAGTGGAAAAACCTGGCAGATACCACCTTACGCAAGTGATCAACAGTCACAGCCCCAGGAATGGGACAAAGAGACGTTGTGTGCCTCCTGAGACAATGCACAGAGAAGAAGACGGCATCCCCGGCACAGGATCCCTGCCAAGATCCACAACCCGCATCGAATCACGCAGACGTCTCCGAAGTCCTTGTGCCGAGGGACCTCTTACAGGCAGCCGGCCTGGACGCCTCAGAATCATCAATGTCACGAAGTCCAGGACTGAGGAACTGGTCCCAGAGTAAGGGAGTCTAAGGAGACATGACACCTGGCGACAGGTGGGACTCAGGGTTTTCTTCTCCTGGGTGGGACATTCCTGAAGGGCATCATGCAGACAAATGCCAAGATGTGAATACGGGCGGTAGATTAAATGGTAATAGTGTATCAAGGTTAATGTCTTGGTTTTCTCCTACTACTGTGGTTACATAAGAGAACGCCCTCGTTTTTAGGAAACAGGTACTGAAGTACTCCGGGCTATAGAACACAATGTCTGCAACTTACTGTCAAAAGGCTCAGGGGAGGAAAGCGAATTGGCTCAATGGATAGAGCATCCGTCTACCACATGGGAGGTCCAGGGTTCAAACCCCGGGCCTCCTTGACCCGTGTGGAGCTGGCCCATGCGCAGTGCTGATGCACGCAAGGAGTGCCCTGCCATGCAGGGGTGTCCCCCATGTAGGGGAGCCCCACATGCAAGGAGTGTGCCCCTCAAGGAGAGCTGCCCAGCGTGAAAGTAGTGCAGCCTGCTCAGGAATGGAGAGCTGACACAGCAAGATGACGCAACAAAAAGAGACACAGATTCCCGGTGTCGCTGACAAGAAAACAAGCAGACACAGAAGAACACATAGAGAATGGACACAGAGAGCAGACAACTGGGGAGGGAGGGGGCGGGCAGGGAAGGGGAGAGAAATAAATAAAACATAAATCTCAAAAAAAAAAAAGGTTGGGGGGAAATGACTGTTAATGGAATGAATGAAGTGCTCAGGTCCTGGGGGGCAAGGGCGGGGAGCCTGGATGTGGCTCAGAGTCACACTCTTGGGGTGGCTCAGAGTCCACTCTTCCACCTGGTCAGTGGGCAGAGGAGGCTCCCCTCGGGGGCAATGCCCTGGGATGCAGGCTTGGCGGCCCCGCAGCCCCACCGAGGAAAGACTCTCCATTTCCCCCCCCCCTTTAGGCCTTCAACCCCACCGCTGGACTAGCCTGGGTTGGCGGAGCGCCTAGGACGCCACTCAATGGGAAACGCAGTCTGCACCCAGCCCGGCTGGGGGTTTAGCTCAGCCCCTACCCTGAGGGGAGATAGTTTTAAAAAAACATTCACTCCTTCTCTCTCCCTCCCCTCACCCCTCCTTTTCCCTCCCTCCCCCCAAATCCATCCCCCAAGGGAAGGAGGGAGGACAGGCGCTATGGGCCCCCGGGAGGGCCGCCTCCCCCTCTGCGGAGGGAGAACCGAGGGAGAAGGTTAATTAGATGTTTGCATCCAATTTACGTCTTGTTTGTGAAAGCAGCGTTTCTTCAGCAGCCTGGGCGCCAGCACCCTGCCCTCTATCAGGGCTTCGCGGAGTGACTTCACAGCTCCGGAACTGGTTAGCCGGGGTCAAAACGCGCCCATTATCATTTTATCACTGCCTCTTCCTCTATAATTACGGAGCTCTGCTTCCCCCTCCCCTCGTCTGGTGTTTAAATCCGCCTTCTCGGCCTCCTCCTGGGCTGGGAGCGATGGGCCTTGGGGAGGTCCGGGCGGGCCAGAACCGAGCGCCCGCGCTGCCTTCCGAGGGCTGGGCTCTGAGCCGATGCCCAGGGCACAAGAGCAGCTGCCCGGCCAGAGGGCAGAGTCCCCTTGCAGGCTAGAGGCCAGGCTGGAAAGGCAAGTCAACCCCACCGTCCCGTGTGCTGCGAAAGGGAGTGGAGCGGACTGCAGCGAACGGAGGGCACAGCCGTGGCCCAAGAGGGCGCCGTTCCTCAGCTTGGCCGTTGACTGGCCGATTGGCCACTCTCGGTCCTCATGGGGCTTCAGGGAGAGAGAAGGGAGAGCTCTGGGCAGTGGGACATCTGCCAGGTTGACAGATCTTTCCAAAGAAGTTGGACAAACAGCCCCAAACTGGAAAACGACTCAAATGCCCATCCACACAGAAGAGATGAATAAGATGTGGTTTATTCTCATGAGGGAGTATTACGCAGCCACGAGAATGAACGGTCAGTAACTGCATGCCAGCGTCGGGGTAAATCCTGCAAACGCAGTGCTGATCAAAAGAAGCCCGACTCCGGGAGCATGGGTGAGGTCTTCCCAGCGCCTCGCCCGCCCCTGGCCCGTCCTTGTTGAATGTCCAGTGACTGCCAACCATTCGGTTCAAGAAGGCCACATCCAGAAACCAGCCTCCTAACTGGACTCTGATAACCCCGGGCAGCCCGGGGACTGCTCTGCGGCCCCCCTCACCGCCAGCCCCCACCTCCCAGGCCCAGCCTCCGGCGGCTGCCCCGCCCGCAGGCCCGGCCTGCTGGGACCTGTCAGTCACTCCAAGTCCGGCAGGCACCGCCCACTGGAGACCAGATGGAGCCCTCCAGACGCAGACCAGACCCTCGGGGAGCCAGACCCCGGGGGGCGTGGAGTCGGGGGAGGGGTTCATTAACCCCTTCACCCCCGCCCAGCCCGATGTGCCTGGGGCTGGGATGCAAATCGAGGTGGGCTTGGTGGGAGGGGAATGTTCCACCTTTCTGTGGCTCTGGGAAGTCCAAGGGGGGGTCTCCTGGGAGCCGGGGGCTCACCCTGTCATTCCTGTCCTCGGGACATGGAAGGTAGCTCTGCTTTTCTTCTTAAGATTATTTATTTATTTATTTATTTATTTATTTCTCTCCCCTTCCCCTCCCCCGCCCCGGTTGTCTGTTCTCTGTGTCCATTTGCTGCATCTTCTTCTTTGTCCACTTCTGTTGTTGTCCGCGGCACCGGGAATCTGTGTCTCTCTTTGTTGCGTCATCTTGTTGTGTCAGCTCTCGTGTGTGCGGCACCATTCTTGGGCAGCCTGCACTTTCTTTCGCGCTGGGCGGCTCTCCTTACGGGTGCACTCCTTGCGCGTGGGGCTCCCCTACACGGGGACACCCCTGCGTGGCAGGGCACTCCTTGCGTGCATCAGCACTGCGCATGGGCCAGCTCCACACGGGTCAAGGAGGCCCAGGGTTTGAACCGCGGACCTCCCGTGTGGTACATGGACGCCCTAACCACTGGGCCAAGTCTGCTTCCCTATTCTTTTTTTTTATGATTTGTTTTATTCATTTCTCTCCCCTCTCCCCTCCCCTTTCTCTGCTCTCTGTGTTCATTCACTGTGTATTCTTCTGCATCCACTTGCATTATCTTGTGGCACTGGGAAACTGCATCTCTTTTTTGTTGCATCAACTTGCTGCATCAGTTCTCCATGCGTGTGGCCCCACTCCTGGACGGGCTGTGCTTTTTTGATGCCAGGCAGCTCTCCTTGCGGGGCGCACTCCTTGCACGTGGGGCACCCCTACATGGGTCGCTCCTGCGTGGCATGGCACTCCTTGCACATGGCAGCACTGCACGTGGGCCAGCTCACCACACAGGTCAGGAGGCCCCGGGTTTGAACCCTGGACCCTCCATATGGTAGACGGATGCTCTATCAGTTGAGCCACATCTACTTCCAGTAGTGACAAAAAGGGAGCCTGCAACCTCTCCACCTCCACCTTACACAAAATCAAACCAGCCTCCCAGCGGCAGGCAGGGAAACTGAGACCCCGAGACCACCCACTCCTCAGGGGCAGGATGGCAACGGGAGCCCTGTCTGCTGAGTCCATGGCCAGCGGTCTTGCCCCCTCCCCAAGGCCAGGGTCTCCTCCCTTGGAGGGCTGACCCTGCTGCTTCCCCCAGCCCCGCCCCGCAGCCCCTCCGCCCTCCTGTCCCAAGCAGCAGTTCTCAGCAGAGAGTAAGGCCAGGGAACTCCTTTCCTGGGGAAAGGAGGTTGGAGGAGGGAGATGCTGCCTCTTCCCCTGACTCCCAGGTGTTCGGGGCTCCTGCAAAGGTAGAGAGTGGCTGGGCCTCAGTTTCCCCCTCTGCCGACCCTTGGCTGCCCGGTGCAGGATATTTGAGCTTAAGGGCCTGATTCGAGGGGCCGAGTCAGGAGGTCCAGACGTTGGGAAATTGAGGACACAAGGGGAGGAGCAGAAGGCAGGGGGGCCGTGAGGCTCGGGGCTGGCTTCGCTCCTCTGCACGGTCATAAGCTCTCTCGAGGTCTCAAAATGAGGGCGAAGGGGAGCGGACGTAGCGCGGGGCTTGAGCGCCTGCGGCCCCTGCACGGGGTCCTCGTACAATCCCTGGTACCGCCTTCAAATAAATAAATGGGAGGGAGGGAGGGAGAAGCCGGTCAGCTGATACCACTTTGTATTAGAAACTGTTCTGTGTGCTTTGCCTCCGTGTCTAGACACACCCTTCAGCCACGCCACACAGGGGCGTCACTATCTGTACTTCGTACTGGGGAAGCGGAGGCTCAGAGAGGCCAAGAACTAAGCCGAGAGCACACCAAGCTCCCTCCTCGTTGGCAGAACTGGGGTTTTAGCCCTGGCCGGGGTAACTGCGAGGCCAGGCCCCTTTCCCTCTGATAATGGAAGCACCGCCCTTACAGCCCTGGAGGGAAATGCAAATAAAACCACCGGGAGTCGAGGTCCCCCTCTCCCAGGACCCGCCCCCCAGCCAGCCACAGCACGGACTCTCGGCTCCTCAGGAGGGAAGCCCCAGCCGTGCTCACGACCCCCGCGCTGAAGCTTTGGGGCTCAGGGACCCCTTCTGTGGATGTTCACCAGTAGGTACCCCACCCTGGAAGGTGGCAGGGGCTGCCCTCAGGGAGCTGCCAGCTCGGGACCGGAGCAGACACTAAACAAAGCACAGCCACCGAACTGTGCCGCTGTGGTTCAGGCGCTGCGGGAGAAAAGCGGGGTGCTGTGAGAGAGAACAGAGGCGACTTCTGATGGAGAGTGGGGACAGGTCTCCCTGACAGGGTGACACCTAGGCTAGGAGCATAAGGTGGAGAGGAGCCAGCACGTCAGGAGCAGTCAGGCGGAGCTGAAAGTAGGTGCAAAGGCCCGGCGGCAGGGAAGAGCTTGGTGTGTGGGTGTCGGGAAGCCAGCTCCTCTCTGCAACGGGGTTGGGGCAGAAGGAGGGCGACATGCTCGTTTCAAACACATGAGTAGCGTCCACTGTGGGCCAGGTGCCTGCCCCGGCATTGACACCTATCAGTTCATCCAGCGCTCATCAAGAAATGGGTACCGTTGTCTCCCCATTTTACAGACAGTAGGAAAGGGACAGAGAGGACGAATGACTTGCCTACAGTCACATAGAAAATGAGTGGAGGACCAGGCTTCCACCCCAGGAAACCTGGCCCCAGGGGCCTCCTTTCCCAGCTGCCTCCTGCCTTGTTCCCATGCTGTGAGGTGAGCCCAGGGCAGCTTCCTGGGACAGGTCACCAGGCCTCCCCGGAGGAGTTGGGGATTTCACTCTCAGGCCCACAGAGTTTTGTTATTTTTTTTATTTAATTTAATTTTTTAATTATCTTTTTTTCAAGTTAATAGATCACCTAAAATATTACATTAAAAAACATAAGAGGTTCCCATATACCCCACCCCCATCATTCTTTAAGTGTACTTTTTTGAAGACACATAGATCTCAAAAAATGTTACATTAAAAAATATAAGAGGTTCCCACATACCCCACCCCCAACCCCACTTCTCCCACATCCACAACCTCCCTCATCATTGTGGCATATTCATTGCCTGTGGCAAATACATTTTGGAGCACTGCTGCCCCGCATGGATTATAGTTTACGTTGTAGTTTACACTCTCCCCCAGTCCATTCAGTGGGCTATGGCAGGATATATAATGTCCAGCATCTGTCCCTGCAATATCATTCAGGACAACTCCAAGTCCTGAAAAAGGCCCCACATCTCATTTCCTCCCTCTCCCTGCCCTCAGCAACTCCCATGGCCACTGTCTCCACATCAATGTTACAGTTTCTTCCATTACTAGTCACAATGGCTCTATAGTAGAACACCAGTAAGTCTGCTCTAATTTGTATTTTATTCCTCCATCCTGTGGACCCTGGGATGGTGATGTCCTCTCCACCTCTAGATCAAGAGGGGCTTAGGTCCCCCAGGGATGACGGATGAGATTCTCCTGCTTGCAGCTGTCGGCACCCTCAGTTCCCTGGGTTGGTGGCTGACCATCCCCACCTCCCTGTTAGCTGACCTGGGTAAGACCAGTGAACCAGATGGTAGGAGTCGCCACTCTGCTGAGGCTCAGGGCCCCGCCGGCCCCTGGCAGTCCAGAGACTCGTCTCCTGAGCACACACCAACCCCAGCACCAACCACGAGGGTTTAAAGGAGGGAGCCGCGTGAGGCCATCTGTGATTCTGAACTCCCCCCAGCTGCTGGGTGGGGAGGAGATGGGGGGGAGAGGACGGGGAGGGGGTTAGAAGGTGGGAGGGCAGCGGCCGCGCTGGGCAGGTCTACGCACCACGTGGCCCCTGGACACCGCCCACGTGCTCGGGTTCACACCGTCCCCTCAAAGCCCTTGCCTGGATCCCCGGCACGGCTGAGGGTGAGACAGCAGCTCCCACTTCACTCCCAAGGGTGATTTGTCCTTCCTTTAGACCCCACCCGCACAAGACCCCCTGACCCCTGCCCTGAGGCTCCTGCCCGTGGGCCCAAGTGGGCAGCGCCGGGTGGGCTTGCCCTGCCGGCCCTGGCCCCTCCCCCGCCCGCAGCCCCCCAGCTCCCCTGGGCAGATCAGAAAGCCTGTCCTGGGGTAGCTGGAAGAAGGAAGGGGGGGCTCCTAGTGGCTTCTCGTGACACTGTCATGGCAGGACTATTCGCCGGAGATTAAAATCCAGTTCGTAATAGGCTTTCATCATTTGCCCGATGCAGGGCTAGCAGCTGGGCGGGGGTCCCTGGGACACTGAGATGGGCATGGCCCCGGCCTCGGGTTCGAGGCTCCTGACAGATGACCTTGCCTTTTGGCACTGGGCGGTGGAAGAGCTGGAAACCCACGCGGCTGGGGTTGGGTGGCAGCTGTTCAGTTATTCTTTCATTCGTACTCACCTTTCTTGATGCCTACTGAGCGCAGGCGCTGTGCTGAGCGCTGGGGGCCGCGGTCCCTGCCCTCGGGGAGCTTTCAGTCCCTGGGGGCAGAACAGTGATGAACCAGCTGTCAGACGAAGGAACCAAAATCCAGGGCTCGCACCCCATTCGAGGAAAGATCCTGAGCTAGACGGGGTGCTCGCCAACTTCCTCTCTCCCCCGAATGTCTCCAAACACTGTCAGTGATTCTATCTCCAATTGTGGGGGGTGGGGACACATAGCCCAGGCCCAGGCTTTTTGTTCAAGTCCCGAATGGGTCACTTCCTATATATTTTTTATTCTTTTTTTAAAAATAATAACAACAACAAAAAGTAGAAGAGAAAGAGCTCTTGTTTACATTTTTGAAGAGCTGTGGCGAGCAGTGGTTAAGCACACGGCCTCTCTGAGTTCGAATCCCAGCTCCCCCACTGACCAGCATTGTGACCTTGGACGTGTTTCTAAATCTTCCTGTGCCTCTTTCCCCATCTGAGAAGGGAGAGAACAATTGCACCAGGGGTTGCCATGAAAACTACATAAGTCAATCCACAGGCAGCACTTAAAACATGGTATCCAGCACACAGTCAGAGCCGTGTAAGCAAATGGGCGCAAAACCAACACACGTAAATGGCATCCCTTGCAGGCGGCCCCGCGGACGGGGCCCTGCCCGTGCAGGCTCGCCCGGCCGCCCCCAGGCAGAAGCTGCCCGTGTCCCCGGCCCGGAGCGCCTCAGCACAGGACTCAGGGCTCTGTTTCTGGGTCCCCGCCGAGCCCCACCTTCGGACCTCGTGGCAGACGGAAGGCTGGACGGCCCTGCACACTGAAGCGAGAATACATTCCACCGCCGGGAAGCGGAGCCCCCGACACTTTTGCTCGGAGGAGCTGGAGATTATACCTTCCCCGGCTTGAGGTCCTGCTGCTGACCTCAATGAACAGATGGTGACAAAAGACCTGGCGGATCCACTGGGCCCCCGCCACAAAGTGCTTTCGGGGAGTAACAGGTTGAAGATCAATAGGGAGCGGGAAGGGGAGGGGTTTCAAAACTAGCTTAGTGTGGAGGGGATTAAAGGGACAGCGTGGAAGGTAGGGGTGGGGGTCGGCGGCGATTCCCCCAGCAGCCGGGGAGTGGAGAGGCGGCTCTCAGACCCCGAGCGGATCTGGGTCGGCTGTAGATTGCAAATATGTCTCCTATGAAGCTGACCCTAATTGTGGCACTTGCTGGGGATGTCACACAGTTTTGGAAGCTGAGCATTGCCCTGCGGGGCTCCTGCTAGAGGAGCCCGAATGGCAAACGTGGGGAGAATTGCCACCTCCGACTGCTAATCATAGCAGCTCATCTCTACCGAGAGCGCCTGTGTGCCAGCCCCGGGCTGAGCACTGTCCCTGTGTATGAGCTTCCCATTGCTGCTATAACAAATGGCACAAACCTGGTGACAAAACAACACCAGTTGGAAATGGGTTTCGGGGGGCTGAAACGAAGGTGTCTGGAGGCTCTAAGGGAGAATCTGTTTGTCTTTTCCAGCTTTAGAGGCCACCTACCATCCTTGGCTCGTGTCTCCTTCCTCCATCCTCAAAGCCAGCAGTGTAGCATCTTCTCTCCCCTGCCCCGGACCTCTGCTGCCATCACCACATCTCCGAACGTGCTGCCTATGACCCCCGTGTCCCTCTTTTACAGACCCTTGTAATTGCATAGGGTCTACCCCAATAATTCAGGATAATGTCCCCATCTCAGGGTCCTGAACCTAATCACAGCTGCCTTGGCCCTTTGCCATTTAAAGTAGCACATCCAAATGGTCCAGGAATCAAGATGTTGACTTTTTTTTCCCAGGTAATACCTGGATTGACTCATCTCACCCTTTCAGCTACTTTACGAGGCAGGGACTATTATCCCTCCTATTTCACAGACAAGAAAATTGAGGCTCTGAAATGCAACCAATTCATCCTAGGCCACACTCCCAGGGAAAGCGGGGGCTCCTTTCTCTGGCTTTGAGCCTGGGCAGACAAGCCCCTTGATCCACCTGCGCCTGAAGCAGTCTACCATTCAACTGTTCAGTTCGTGAACTAATCCATTTTCTTTTCTGGCTCTAGCCAATCAATATGGATTTCCTGTGACTTGCAACCAAGAGCATCCTGGCAGACATGGGAATCGTGCGTGAGGCTCCCTCTCCCCAAGGAGCAAGGCTGACAGTGGCCGCAATGCCGGTCATTTAACCTGCCAGTCGGGGTCTGATCTTTAAAAGAGATGAAGCCTCAGATTCATTTGTTCATTCCACGAATAACTATTGAATGCCTGCTCTGCGTCGGGCAGCTTCTGGGTCAGGAGTTGGCAAACTTTTTCCGTCAAGGGCCAGAGCATAGATGTTTCCAGCTTTGTAAGCCCTCCATCTCTGCCGCAGCTCCTCAGGCCTGCCATTGGGGCACAAGCGGCCGTGGACGGTACATCCACGAGCAGGTGTGACCGTCCCAGCAGAGCCTTCTTTACAGAGACGGGCCGTCGGCCTGCTTCGTCCACGGGCCACGGTTTGCCGATCCTGTTCCAGGCCGTAAGACTACAGCAGTGAACAAGGCAGCCGAGGTCCCTGCCCTCGTGGAATTCACAGACTGATGAGAGAAACAGACAATAAATAAGTCAATCACCCCCGTGGAGTAGCGGCAAGAGGCGGGAACTGCCATGAAGGAAAAGAAAGCAGGATGAGGCGCTCCTGGAGGGCAGTGGGGAGGCTTCTGCGCAGGGGTCATTGGAGGAGGTGAGTCGGGCAGGGATGGGCAGGCAGCGGGGACAGCAGGTGCAAATGCCCTGGGGCAGGGCCGGGCTCGGCAAGTTAGAGGAACAGCGAGGTGGCCACGGCCCGTGGCTAGAGCAGAGGGGGCATGTGCAGAGGCCGCGCCGAGGCCTTCAGCAGCGGAAGTGTCTGAAGGGCACCACCCTGACCCAGGCCTCGTTTTCCAGCGCCTTCCGCGGCAATCCCCACTCACCCGCACAACAGTGAACACAGCTGTCAAGGCTTTTCTTTTCAGGGGATGGGGAGGGGGGGAAGCCAACAATCTATTAACCCATCAATACAGAACACCGCCGATCCGTCCATCACCCGGGCGCCCGTCGATAACTCCATCTCCGGGCTGACAAGGCGGGAGAGAAAAGGGAAAATGAAATATTTATGATTTCTTGAGGGACGAAGCCCTTTCCCAAGGTGATGTTTTCAGGTTCAAGCACATTGAGGTTTCCTTTGCAGAACAGTCTGCTTCCTTTCCCCTCCTGCCACCATCAGGTCAGGCAGAGCCATCCTCCAGAGCGGGGGGTCATAAAAGAGATCTAGGAGCAGAGGTCTTTGCTTTCAGACCCTATGTGTCTCCGTCACCCACTCTCTGTGTGACCAAGAGCAAGTGACTTTACCTCTCTGAGCCTCTGTCTCCCATCCATGGCACGGGGGCAGCAATCGCAACTATCTCTTGAGGCTCTCATGAAGATAAAAGGCGATGGTAGGTGTGACGTGCTCAGCGCAGTCCTGGCCCACAGAGGACGTTACTGGCGTGAGCAAGCATGTCCGGGGTGCTTGTGTGGCCTGGGTCTGGAAAGGCAAAGAGATTTGGTGCTAGGAAGGGTATCTCGAGCCGGGCAGGGGTCCTGAGGACGGGCGTGGGGCATGAGGACCTGTGCGGGATCCCTGAGGGAGCCAGAGGTGAGCAAATTCCTTCCCTGCCGCTGCCCAGCCCTTCTTTCCAGGAGACTGTAAGATGAGGCCCCCCCAGGACACAGTCGGCACCCCGGGATGCGAGAGGAAGCAGGATCTCCCCAGCATAGGAGGAAGACAGAGTCCTGGCCAGGCTCCCCAGCTCTGGAGGGAGTGGGTGGGTGGGTTTCGTCTTAACAGCCAGTGTGGAAATTAAATTGACTGTTCTCAAGATGCAGGGTGTGCTCTCATCATTGATGATGCAAGGCTCCCCTTTTGCTTTTGCTTTTTAAATTATTTCCCCTTTATTCCTGCATTAGTCAGCTAGTGCTGTGATAACACTGCCTAACAAACAAGCACAAAATCCCAGAGGCTTACAACACACTCATGTTCACACTGCGGGTCTCCGGGTCCAGGCTGGGCCCAGGCTCCAGAGCGGCACGGGTCTGTCCCGCGTGTCTGGATTCTGGGCCCCAGCCTGAAAGTGCAGCAGCTCCCGAAGCATGAGCCGATCACGGCAGGTCATAAAGTGCAAAAGAGTGAGGGGTCCCCGTGCACACGGAAAGCCTCAGCTTGGGTCACATCCCGCTGGCCCAGACGGGGCACAGGACCAAGCCAAGGTCAAGGGGCAGGCCGGTACGTGCCACTTACGGTGAGAATAAAGCAAAGGTGGAGAAGCATAATTCTACATACAGCAAGAGACGGTTTGAAGACTCGGAACAATGGCCTAATCTACCACGAGTCCCCTGTCGCAGTCCACTTTCCTCTCACTCTCAGGAATGTCCGGCCAGATTTTTAAAGTGTTATCTGATTTGATTATCCTACATTTTATTATTTATAGCAAAATAGGATGCTTTTAAATAAACTGCATTGAGACTGATTTATAGCCAGGAAAGCGATGCCCTCTTTAAAGTATATCGTTTAGTAGACTGTGATAAGGGCATTCATTCCTGTAACCTAACTCAAGATGTTAAACATTTCCCTCATCCCGGAAAAAAGTTCCCGATTGCCTCTTGGAAGTCAAGTCCACCGGCCCCAGCCCCAGCTCCAGGCAACCATCGATCTGCTTTCCGTGCCTATAGATGAGTTTTGCCTGGTCCTGGACGTCGTCTAAACGGAGCCCTCCCATACACAGCATTCGGCGTCCAGCTTCTCTCACTTCAGGGAGGCTTTTGAGAAGCAGCCCGTCGCGGCCTGGACCAGCAGCCCGTTCCTTTTGCTCGCCAACTAGTAGCCCATCGTTGGCACATGCCAGCGGTCGACGGACTTCAGGCCCGTTTTTAACCTACATAAATAGTATGGTTTTACCCATCTTATTCTGCTTCTTACATGTTCACAAAATATTTGTAGAGCCCCCCACGTTGCTTGGGCCGCTCAGATGGGCCCTTCCTGACGGCCGCCTGGTCACCGACACGTCCCTTCGCCTCGTTTCCCCTCCGTTCCCCCAGTCCTTGCCAGGCGGGCTGCCCGTTGCCAACGCTGACAGTGCGTCCGCGGGCATCCTCATACGTGTTTCCTCGTGTACGAGTGTGAGGTTTTCTCTGGGGTTTATCCCCAAGAATTGGGTTTCTGGGGCATGACATCATCCTGCAGTACTGACTGCTGCCCGGCCGACACGCCCCCTTTCTGACTGTTACCAGTTAGTGGGAAAGCAATAGTAAATCATTATGTTTTCCTATGCAGTTCTCAAGTCACTAGGGCTTCTTTTCTTGGACTCTTATCCAGACGTGCTGTCGACGTGGTGAATCGGGCAGCTTTCCTTTTTTTTCTTCCTAGGACAACTTATATAATGCAAGAATTATCTGCTTCTTAACATCTGTAGAGCTCCCCTATAAGACCATCTGGGCCTGGCACTTTCTTTTTTCTTTCTTCTATTTTCTTTTTTCTTTTTTGGTGGCAAAGTGAGGCAGTAATGCCCTAGAGTGCCCTTCCCGTGGCTTTCTTTGATGCCCCCTGTCCAATACACATGGGCCAGAGAAAATGCTGCTGTGACCAGGTGGGTGAGGAAGGGACGAGGAGGGAGCACCGAGCCCGGGAAGCCAGCGATCCAGCGGGGATGTGCCATATGGAGAGCTGGCTTTGTTTGGATTGGAAGTGACAGGGGAGAGAGAAAGGGAGTGGCACTCTGGAAGCGGGCTCCTTCCCGCGTGCCTGTGCACGTGCTGAGCGGAGCCCGGCGGCTCTTTGTGTACTTGCCCACGTCCACTCCGCCCCAAGTCCATTTGCACAGGTGTCTTCCACGGTGCATGCGTCTGTCCCTGTGTGTGCACAGACGCGCACACCCACCTGCCTATTTGTTCAAGCTCTGGGGAGTGTGTGTGTGTGTTTTACAGCTGCTTATCATCGATCGTTTACGTCATCTGACTATCACACTGTGTTTAGTGCATTTGTATCCGTTGTGTTGTTGGTAAAGCCGCGGCACACGGGGTAGGGGTGGACGTGCGTGCGAGGCACTTGTGTGTCTGGATAATGGAACAGTACACAGAGTATGTGTCTCATACATTACATCGACGGAGTATTTTATGTGTGGGCTTATTTGTTAAACAAAATCCATGCCCCAATTGTGTTTGCTGTGTGCACACATGGGAGTGTGTGTGTGTGTGTGTGTGCAGGACGTGTTACTCCCATATCTATTTATTTGCATTTATTTGCACATTGGTGTCTGTCCTTTGCACCCACACAGCCTCCCCCGGCCCCCCGCCCCGAGCCTGTTTGTAAAGACACCCAGCATAATGCGGCTGTGTGTGTGAACGCGCGTGTGTGCTTGCCTTTTATTTTGCTCACTGTTCTGTGACAACAGAACGCTTTCCCCCGCTTACCTCCTCTTCCACATTGCAATCCTTTGGGGATATCAAGGGCATGCCAGAGAAGGGTTACCTGGAGGAAAGGGTTGCTAGGCAACCAAACACCCACCACCCCGGAGCACCACCAACCCAAAACTCCGTTCCAGGCCTGCAACCAGATTAGCATATTAATGAGGCTGTAATTTCCCCCGAATTGTCTGCTCGTACACACTCAACTCACAGCACACTGGCCCAGGAGTTTGCTATGCAAATAAACTGGTTTTACAGACTGCGACTTAATTAACTCATCAAGTTCATCCTCCTAACAGAAAAGGCAGACGAACTACAGATTAATGAACCTGTATTTGCTCGCCCCTCTCTCTCTCTCCCCTGCCACAGCAAGCCCGTTTCTTTTCATGGCCCGTTTCTCTTCCTTCTCTCTCTGAACCCGGTGGCTCCTGGAACCCGTCGGCGGTTGCTCTCGCCCGTCCACGGGCATCTCCCAGGCCGAGCCTGCTCTCCCGGCACGCGCCCCTCCCCCCAGAGGCCCCTCTTCCTCCTCCCTGGTGGGAGCCCCCGGGCCCCCCAGCGGCTTGCAGGGATCTCCGTGGCCTTGGTGCTCAACCTTGCCCACACAGGCTGGGGGGGCGGAGCGGAGGGCTGGAAACGGGGACGCTGTTCCTTTAATGAGAGGAAAGCACGGGTTTTATTTTTGACACACGATTCGTAGTTTCGCCCCAGCCCTGATATTCAATCAGCTGAATACAGAGTCTGGAAGAAGAGGCATTCTCCCTGCCTGCGTGTTAATTAGAAACGCCAGTGCTGGCGGCCGCCCACACTAATCAACTTTCTCCATGTCTTGCTGGAAGACACCCACCCAGGAGGGGTCTCTGAAACTCTTGCGGGGGAAGTTAGCAATGCCCCCCCCCCCCGCCCCGATGCTGGAAGCCCCTTCAGAAGGAGCGGCTTTGAACACCGGGTGATTTCTCCTTAAATCCCTTTTCTTTTCTCCCTAGACGTACCCCTCCCTGAAGCTGGAGGGTGGTGCCACCTCCTCCAGGAAGCCACCTCTGGTTTGGTGAAATAAGCTGGATGGATCTAAACCTGGAAGAGAGCTCTACATTGGAAGGTGAAGACATTTGCGCTCCCCCGTCCTCCCCTCTAGACAATTTCTCCAGTTTCTCCTGTGCCACAAACGAGCTGCTTGCTGACTTCCTGCCCCTCTCCAGACCCCTGCCTCCCTGCCCAAGTTTGGGCCCTACCGTTTCTCACACGGATTGTTGCACCAATGCCCTACATCAGTTCTCCCTGCCTGCTGTCTTAGTTCCTTCCAACTAGCCTTCATTGTGCCATCAGAGAAATAAACCAGGCCCCTCCCCTCCCCTGCTCAAGCACCTTTGATAGCTCTCTACGGCCCCCAGAGCAAAAGTCCAAATGTAGCATAATATTCCAGGCTATCCATGGTCTGGTAATGCCTGATCGGCCTCATGTTTCCCCAGTATGCCAAATGTCTGTGGTTCTGAAATATATGTGAGTATAAGAACCACCTGGCCCCCGTGTTAAAATGCAGATTCCTGAGCCCCTCCTCAAGAGATGCTGCTTCTGCAGGTCTGGGAAGGGGGCCCAGGACTCTGCATCTGTAGCCTGTGTCCCAGGTGATGACGCTGTCAGAGTGGAGACCCTGGGCTCCCGCCGCCCTGCGAGCTGAATCCCCCTCCTGCCTCCACCTGATGAAGCGCCCCTGCCCTCAGGTCTTGGTCGGGTCTGGCCTCCCTTCGGGAGGGCCACGTCGACGATGCCTCGTGGCACTCGTCCCCACATAACCTGCCCAGGAAGCAGTGTGGGCAGTGGGAGCAGGGACCCTGGTCGCCCCCCGTCCACACTCAGTGGGCACCTGTGCGGTCCTGGGGTGGTTGCGCGCGACACCGTGGGTTGCATTAGAGGTGAGTCTGAGGTTCTTTGGGGTTTCGTTCATCATCCATCAAAATGAGGAGATGTTTGGAAATTTGGGGGTAAAATGAATTCTCTCGAAGGGTTGTTCTTACTGATTAATCAATAAAATCTTGAGTGTACATTTTAAAGAGTGGGTTCTGGAGTTCATCTTCCTAGGTTTGACCAACCTCCATCTCTCCACCAATTGCTGTGTGACTTTGGGCAAGTGACTTCCCCTCTCTGCACCTCAGCTTCCCCATTTGCAAAGAGGCAATAATGATCCTGGTGGAAAGAGATCCACTCCCCGAGATGGCTCCCTCATCTATCTGCGCATTGTTCCACTGGTTGTCTGTTCATTGTTTCCGCTCGTCTGCTCATCTGCTCATTGTGTCTGCTTGTTGTCTGCTCCTTGTCTGCTCATCTTCTTTAGGAGGCACCAGAAACCAAACCAGGGCCATCCCATGTGGGAGGCAGGTGCCCAACTGCTTGAGCCTCATCTCCCCCTTGGAAAGAGATTTTAAAATGTCCACATAAAGCACTTAAACCCGCCAGTTGGTGCTCAATGACTGGGATCGTTGTCAGTAATAAGACACCATGTCCCTGCTCACCTGACAGCTCTCCACCGAGCGCAGCGCTCCTGCACCCAGCGCAGTGCCTGGCACCCAGTAGGCGCCCGGCCAGGGGATGCTCGATCAATACCAGTGAAGAGTGAACAGCACGGGGCGCAGCGAAGCTGCCTTCACACATCCGCGCAGCGCCTGCACTCACTCCCACGCAGAGACAGACACACTCTAAGACCCAGAGACACAGACACACAAAGACTCACACAAAGGGAGACGGACACTGATACTCTCAGACCCACGTACTCACGGTCAAAGACAGACACTTCTGCAGACAGACACAGGCGCACATGCACCCCATACAGGCCGACGCGCGCGCCGACACGGTGACACTGTCACACCCACGCACGCTCTGTCCGTTTTGTTCTCTGGCGCCGGCATCGAGGTGGCAGCGGCCGCAGCAGCTGCCTGCCCCCTCCGTAACAAGCCCGCATTTCTTTGAAGAGTGTCAGAAGGTCGTCCCTCCGCTAAACAGTGCCACCCCCTCCTCCCTCCCTGCTCCTGGACCTGCTCCACCATCCACCCGTCACCCCAGGTCTCCGGCCACCGCGCCTCCCACCGAGCCCCACTGCAGGCTCCCCCCCCCGCCCCCCACCATGAAGAGGGGCCGCTGAGGCCTCACTGGGGGGCTGGGCAGGGCTGGCCTTCTAGATTCCCCCAAGCTTCCCTCCAGCACCCCACCTTACAGATGAGGAGGCAGCAGCTCAGAGAAGACAAGCTCATTCCCTCACTCATTCATTCAAGATTAGGCTGAAACATTTGAAACTGCCATTTTTGAAAGGTTCAAAAATGGCCAAACGTCGGCCAATTTGAACGGGTCGTCCTAATTTTAATGAGTACGTGCTTTGTGCCGGGCTCTGGGCTAGGCCTGGAGATCCAGGGATTGCTCTGAAGGGGGCATTCTAGCTGGCGAGCTGGACAACACAGAGAAACACGCACGTAGCACCGTACTTTCGGTGGCCGCAAGGGCTAGGAAGAAAAGAGGGCCAGGCGAGGGACAGGTGTGATGGGAGAGCGGGGCGGGGCGCTGTTTTAGATCGGGAGACAGACAAGCAGGACCTTCTGGGAAAGTGGCATTTGAGCCGAGGCCTCGTGAGGCCAGAGTCCCCCCGGGCCTCTGGCCCAAGGATTTAGCGGCAGAGGGAGGAGCAGGTGCAAAGGCCTGGAGCAGGGAGCATGCTGGTGGGCAGAGGAGCAGCAGGGAAGCCAGAGGGGCTGGAGGTTAGGGCAGGGGGTCCAGGGCAGCCAGGCCACCTGGGCAGCTTAGATTTCAGTGAAGCGTTACAGAGCGGCCGGAGAGCTTGGGAAGTGGCCGGATCTGCCTGTGCTAAAAGTGAGGTAGAGATCAGCTCGGGAAGGGCGAGGCTGGAAGCAGGGAGGCCAGGTGAAGGGCACAGCCTCTGTGCAGGTGAGAGACTGACGGCCAGCGCACCACTCGCCCAAGGTGTCTCGGCGGGCCCGGGAGCCTTGGGGCCGGACCAGGACTTCGGCCGCCACACTCTTCCCTGGTGTCCTGTGACTCTGGGGACTCCAGGAGTGGCAGGAGGGCTGAGGGCAGTGCCCCGAGCCGCCCACCAGCGGCCAGGTCTCTGGTCTGCCCCTGCGTGACCCTGGGTTCGTGACCTCTCCTCTCCGAGCCTCGGTTTCCCCTTCTGTCGAGTGGGGAGCACAAGAGCCCCATCGGGGTCGTCGGGAGGGTTGGCTGGGACAAGGCAGCTTGTCCCAGGTCCTCCTGAGCGGAGGTCGCCGTGCGAGGGCTGGATTTTCTCCTTTTCTCTCCTCCTTGGCACCCCTCCCCTGTTCCTCTCTCCTTCACCTCCCCCCTCTCCTCCTCTACGATCACGTCCTCCCTCCTTGTGCCCCCTCCCAGGCCCAGCTTTCTTCCATGTGATTCCATTTCTATAAAATGTTAGAAAATGCAAACTAATCTCCAGGGACAGAAAGCAGGGCTGTGGTTGCCTGGGATTGTGGGGAGAAAGGAGAGGAAAGGAGGGATTCCCAAGCGGCTAGGCAATTCCAGGGTGCTGCATATACTCACTGTCTTAACTCGGCTAGGCAATTCCAGGGTGCTGCATATACTCACTGTCTTAACTCAGTAATGATTTCAGCGTCATAATTCAAAACTAATCAAAGTGTACGCTTTAAATATGTGCGGTATCTTGTATGTCAATTGCACCTCAAAAGAACTAGACAAAAAAAAAAAATACCCTCTAAGCAACCCCACAAAATCTTCACAGATTCTCCACCTCCTCAAAATGCCCAGGCCGCTGGCTGGCAGCCAATCAACAACAGTGTATTGAGCACCTACTGTGAGCCAGACCCTGGGCTAGATGCTGGGGGGGGACCAGAGCCAAGCCCAGCCCTCAATGAGCTCAGAGCCCGTGTGGAAACAGACAAGGGAGCTGGGGCGCCCAGGTTTCCAGAAGGAAGCATGTGTAAGGGGGACCCTGAGGACAAGCCAGGCCTGGGGGAGTGGGGGAGGAGAGCCTTGACACTGAAAGGGAGGGGACAGGTTGGAGAGCCGAGTCACGGCTCAGGAGAGCTGGCCTGCAGGGAGGGAGGGGCAAGAGAGGGAGCCTGGAGGGGCAGGGGCTTAGAAAGCAACTTGGGGGGTGGCTTTTGTCCTGGAGGCCATGTGGAGTCCCCAGGGGGCTTTAAGCATGGGAATAAACTGGGCAGTTTTTTCTACCCCAAAATCTCCCTCTCTGGGACTAGGATTGGGGGAGAGACGGGAGCAGAATGCCCTTGTCCTGACATAGCCTTGGCCTCAGGTAAGGCAAGGCTGAGGGTAGGTGAGAGACGTGGAAGAGATTTGGGGGTGATGGGATGGGGGTGAGAGAGGAGCCAGGCGCGGCTCTGGCTTGGGCGGTGGGTTGGCCGGTGGTGCCAGGAGAGGCAGCCGGTGACGGCTCAGTATTGATCACGGGGAGCCCGAGGGGCCCGTGGGCTCCCCTGGAAGTCTGTTGAGTGAGCAGTTAGGTAGCTGACACTGAGAGCCGGGGCTGCGGAGGCTTCTCTTTTCAGGCTGTCAGAGCCCCATGGGTCCCGGGCATCTCGGCACCTGCAGCAAGCGGCACCCGCGGCTTGACGCGCTTTCGCTGGTGAACCCTTCCCCGCGTTGTCTCTCCAGGCCGCACGCATGAGTCCAGGCTCAGGAGGGCTCTACGTATAGGCTGCGGAGCTCCCCATTGCTCCTTGGTCCCCGCCCCAGCTCCCGTGGTCCAACTCCCCCAAACCTTCCCCGACTCCCACTGGGGCTCTCCATACCTGGAGGAGAGTGGTTCTCTGACTGGCCTCCCTCTTCATGATCCATTTGCCCCCAAGAAGAAACGGAGCTCTATGTCTTGCTAAATGACGATCAATACACCTCGGAGAGCTTGAACGTAGTTCTCCAGGAAGCTCTGGCTGATGTAAATTGGGCAGGGGACACACAACTCCCAATTCACGGATTAGGGGGTGCAACAGAGAGGTTCGGTGACTTTCCCAAGGTCACATGGCAAGCCTAAAGACATGGTGGAACATGGCTCATCCCTGACACCGGCCCGTCCTGCCTCTGCTTGCCATGTCCAAAGTTTGGTTCTAAGGACACTGAAGTCTGCAAATTAGAAAAGCCAAGAAGAAGTGCAGAGGGCTGCGGTGACTTGCCCGTGGGCTCACAGCTGGAGAGTAGCTTTTCCCTCAGGGTGGAGAACAGGGCCTGGAACTCCTCCTTCCCCAGCTACTTGCTTCCTCGGGGAACTGCACGTTCTATTTATATACACCGATATGCCTGGTCACCACAAACTCTTCTTCCTTGGGACATTTTGTATATTTTCCTGGTTTCACATTGAATTTTCTCCACTGAATTCCTGGGCAAAGACTGGCCTGCTACATCTCCCTGCTCCCCAGCCTCTCGCAAAGTGCCTCGGTCACAGAGGAGGCTCAGTGGATGTCTGTTAATGCATTTCCTTTTTTTTTAAGATTTATTTTATTTATTTCTCTTCCCCCACCCCCGTTGTTTGCACTCACTGTCTGCTCTCTGTGTCTGTTCGTTTTGTGCTCATCTTCTTTTTTTCAGGAGGTACCAGGAACCAAACCTAGGACTTCCTATGTGGAAGAAGACACCTAATCACTTGAGCCACCTCTGCTCCCTGCTTGTTGGGTCTTTCATTGTGTTTTCCTCATTGTGTCTCTTCGTTGCGTCATCCTGTTGCGTCACCTCGCCATGCCAGCCCATCACATCAGCTCACTGTATTGTTCATCCTCTTTAGGAGACATGAGAACCAAACCCAGGACCTCCCATGTGGTAGGCAGGTGCCCAACTGCTTGAGCCACAACTGCTTCCCCATTGTCAATGAAGTGTAACAGGAGAAATCATTGAAGAAGAAGAGAGACAAGGCCACTGACTGGATAAGGGCCCAGGACCCCAGGTGGCTCTTTGGAAACCTGGGTTCCTCTCCCTGTCCTCTTTTCCACCATGTGGGAAGAGCCAAGGCAGTCATCCACCTGGAGCCTCAGTGGTGATGTCTGTAACACGGGAGTAAGGGTGGAAGGAAGGGTTTGAGATCTCGGCAATCACAGCTCCCATTAGACGACTCACTCCTCCCATCAGACAGAAAGGGACGGGACCTTTCCGCTCCTTTACCTCCCTTCCCCTCCCTGGACTTCGTTGGGATCAAAGCTCAGAGAGGCCCGTCTATGGTGGAGGATGATCAGCTCAAATGACCACACCCAAACCCATGCACTTAGTAACAAATACTCGATCACTAATAACTGATCACGGCCTTTATTTTTGGGGCACTTGCTTCGTGCCAGCGCTGTGCTAACCAGTCCACCTATATCAGCTCACTTAACCCGCCCAACCCTGTGAGGTTATAAGGTGTCTCGTGTCATCATTATTGTCCCTGTTCTGTAAATGAGGAAGCTGAGCCTCGGAGAGATTTAATAACTAACCCAAAGGCACCCAGCTCTGTACGTGTCTGAATGAAGGAACAGCCCAGCAGTCTGAAGCTTTTCTTCCTCGGATGCTCACAGTAACCAGCAGCTCGTTGTATGTGGGGTGTCCTCGGACTAGGCTGAGGGCAGCGTGGGTGCAGGGAGGCTCCTTTGCAGTGACACCTGCAGCGCCTGGCACAGCGCTTGCACACAGTAGTTGTCCAATCCATGCCTTACTGAATGGGCAAATGAAGGCAGGCACTTTGCATGCGCCTGCTCTGCCTTCGTCGGCACCACCCTCAGACCCAGCATAGGCCAGTCCGACGGTGGCGGCTCAGCGTCCCTGCGTTTTGCTCAAGGGGTAGAGGAGGGTCTACTGCCGGGGACCTGAGGGCTGGCTCCAGATCAGAGCTGATTTTGTTCCACAGGGAACACTTGACAATGTCTAAGGACATTTTGCTTGTCACAGTGGGGGGGGGGGGAGGCGCAGAGCAGGAAGTACTGCTGGTATCTCATGGGTGGAGGCATCCTTCAGGGCGCAGGCAGCCCCTGCTGCCACTGGGAATTATCCAGCCCGCAAGTGCAATAGCACCACAGTGGAGAAAGCCCGCTCTGCGTGGACGCGTAGCAGATGAATTACAGGTGGGGGTGCCCAGGGTCGTTGCAGATATTTGGGGACAAAATGCTACGGGGTCACCTAGCTATTCATTCCCTCATTCAAAACACTTGTATCAAAACCTCCTGAGCCTCAGGCTAAAGCATTCTCTGATCCGCTATCTGATCAAGCCACCTTTTCATCCCAGTTCTTTGTAGCCTTGTTTACTCCTCTCTAAACAGGAAAAACCTTTTTCGCCAAATCCTTGAGATGCTTGCTGATCTTAGGGTCCCAGCGTTTCCCTATTGCAATAGCCCCTGCCCTCCCCCTTTGTAATAATTCTTTTGAATAAATTCTTGCCTTTCAAAAAAAAAAAAAAGCCCTCCTGATAGAAGACGACTGTCGGGGTAGGGGGGTAAGGGAGAGGCAAAGACGAATTTGACCCTCCACTGCGATGCTCTCAGCCCCTGGGGACACTGGTCGGGAGAGGAAACGCCAGCTGGAGGGTACTGGGCGCTGTCCACACTCAGCCAAAGGGAGGAAAGCCCAGCAAGAGGGAGGAGAAGGCAGTTTTGGAGTGACTCCAGGCAAGAGGGCACCCTCGCACTTTAGTTCCACCGTACGTGACCTTTCCAACGCTTGTCAGTGAGATGCGCCAACACGGGGGGGGGGGGGGGACCCGCATGGAGAGAAAGATGGCTTCAAAGCGGTGGCCTCCGTTTTCATAATCTCTGGTCTAATCACAGCTCACATGTGTGCATCACTTTACAGAAGCTTTCCTAGACAGTCATATTATTGTGAAAATTCCTGGTTAAAAGCATGCGAATAAAAAGGGAGAAGTACAATCGCATCGCGGTCAGGAATTGAGACTCCAAGTCATGCAGATCTGGCCACAAATCTGGGTCGGCTCTACCACTTACCAGCTTGCTAGCTGTGTGACTTCCCTTTCCTCAGTTGCTCCATCTGTAAAATGGGATGGATGACAACCCCCTACCTCGTGAGGTTTTTCTGAGAATGCCGGGACACAAGGTGCTTTCCATGTCTCATCTCCCTTCCTAGTGCAACACCTGGCACCTAAAATGGCTCAATGCCTTTTTTTTTAAAGATTTATTTATTTATTTCTCTCCCCTTCCCCCCGCCCAGTTGTCTGCTCTCTATGTCCATTCACTGTGTGTTCCTCTGTGACTGCTTCCATCCTTATCAGCGGCACTGGGAATCTGTGTTTCTTTTCGTTGCGTCATCTTGCTGCATCAGCTCTCCATGTGGGCAGCACCATTCCTGGGCAGGCTGCACTTTCTTTCACGCTGGGCAGCTCTCCTTACAGGGCACACTCCTTGCACATGGGGCTCCCCTACGCAGGCGGGGGACACTCCTGCATGGCAGGGCACTCCTTGCGTGCATCAGCACTGCGCATGGGCCAGCTCCACACGGGTCAAGGAGGCCCGGGGTTTGAACCGCGGACCCCCCATGTGGTAGGCAGACGCCCTATCCACTGGGCCAAGTCTAGTTCCCTGGACTTTTTAAATGTACACAGATAAGGGAGTGATCATTAATGTAACAAAAGGATTTTCCATGAAAATTCTCTTAATGTCAGTTGTGCATTTAACACCTGGTGGCATTGACCAGCGTGGGATGGAAACCCATATTTGCAAAACACTTCTATTATGAAGAGGAGGTTCCCCTGTAGGATGACAGCCACTACCGTGGCCCCAAAAAAAACCCTCTGCGAAGCAGCTCTGAAGACCTGAGACTGGATATTGGAAGGCCCTTTACGAATCCTCTCTCCAAGAAAAGAATGCTCACCTTCCTTCTCTATCTACTCCAGATTCACCCACTTTCACCCACTCAAGGAGACCCTTCTCTTTCTAGAGAGTAAAGAAATTAGCCCCAAAACAAGGCCCCGTAACAGCAGCTAATGTGTGGGATGCTTTCCAATCTCTCAAACTTCCTCTCCCCAAATGCTCCCAGCAACCCTAGGAGGAGGAAACAATTGTTTTCCCCATTTTCCTTATGAGGAGGCTGAGGCTTAGGGAGGTGAGCATTCCTACTTGCCCATGGCTAGTCAGGATTGGAGCTAGGACTCTAAGCCAGGTCCTCTAACTTCAGAGCCCTCTTTTCCCTCAACAGGTAAGAGAAGGGCTCTTGAAGGAGGAAACCGAGATCTCCAAGGTTTTCCCTTTGTATCTCAGTCTCTCTTGGTACCATCGCTTCCCCAGCTCCTAGCTCCCTCTGCTCCCCCTTTCCCCTCCTATACCGCTAATAAAATAGACCAAAACAATCCCTCATGACAGGTATACTGCTCTTATCCTCAGTCCACAGAAAAGGAAACTGAGACTCACGGAGAGCCTAAGTGACTTGCCCTATATCACGTGGCTGGAAAGCAATGGGGCCAGATTCCAACCCAGGAGACTCAAGCTACAGAGACTGAACTCTTAACACTAAACAGTGTTACCTCCCCCAGAGTGGGTCATGTTGAAAAAAAAATTTTTTTGTAAGTTTTCATAATTTAGATGTCTTCCTTATCTGCTGGGTTTTCCAGGATCACCCTTTGGTTTGTAACCTAATAAAGATCTCAGGCCCAACAAGAGCTTATAAAAATCTCTGAGAGCCTCTCTGAGGCTCTAGACCCATTTTTCCACCCCAATTTGACTTCTCATCCAGTCTGCAGAATCCACCCAAAGACTGAACCTTCCTTAAGTCCCTGGGCAAACTTTTCTTTTTTCTTCTTTCCAAACTGAAAGCCCACCCAGCCAGCTGCTCCATTTGCAGAGCCTGGAAGACTGGCAAACACAACCCAGTCCTTTCTCAGCTTTGCCCATCCCTCTGCATGCACTTCTGTGGCTCTCTCGTTACTCATTCGTTATTCATTCAGTCAACTACTGTGTCCTGAGCACTTCCTATGTCTAGGTACTGAGCTGGGCACTGGGGATTCAACAGTGACCGTGACAGCACCATCTCTCTCCCCTCATCTTACTGTGGAAGACAGAGCACACGTAACTAAACACATGAATAGGGTAATTCTAGATCTCAATAGAGGCTACGAAGTAAATAGAGAGCTAGCATAGATAGTGCCTGGGGATGGCGCCCTATTAAATAAAGTGGTCAGAGAAAAACTTGAGGAGTTGACATGTGAGTTGAGCCGTAAGTGATAACAGGGAGCCAGCCTAGTGAAGAACTGAAGACAGCGGGGACATCCAAGTGCAAAGGTCTTGAGGTGAGAAAACCTAGGTGTTGTGAGGCACAGCAGAGAGCCAGCGTGGCTGGTGCAGAGCTATTGAAGAGCGAAGTGTTAGGAAGGGTGGGCAGGAGACAATCATAAAGAGCCTTGCAAGCCAGAGCGAGGAGTGTGGATTTTATTCTAAGTGCAATGGGGAGCCATTGGAGGATTTAAAAAAGAAGAAGGACAAGATCTGATTTACGATTTTGAAATATAACTTTAGTTACAATGCGGAGAATGGATGGCAGAGGGGGGTAAGGGTAGAAGAAACAGGGAGACCAGCCAGGAGGCTACTGCTATAAAACAGATGGAAAATGACAGTGGCTTGGATCAGGGTAATATTGGAGGTGAATATAGAAGTAGATGGGTTTGGAATATATTTTGGAGGCAGAGTTAACTGAACTTGCTGATGGATGGGATGTGGGGCAGGAGAGAAAGGGGGATCGAGGAGGACTCCTGGGTGTGGATCTAAGAGATGACCCCCTTTTCACCTTAGGCTGGTCCCATTCTGTGAAACACCCATTCAACTCGCAAGAAGAGGAAGAGCCCAGTGTCTGCCAATCTTATTTCAGAGTTGGGGCTTGAACAAGTCATGGCCAAGTACAAGTCATAGGCCATGATAGCTGGGGAATCCCAAGGGACTATGCTATAAGAGTTAGCAATGTGACCACTGGTGGACCCCCAGTATAACCACAGCATGGGGTATCAGTGCAAGCCAGGGCCCCAAAGACAATGAAACCTGAGTTAGAATCGCAGGCCTTGACTGTGTAATCTTAGGTTAATGAACCTCTCGGAGCCTTAATTTTCTCATCTGTAAAGTGGAGCCATGATAAAAGTCTATCCCTTTCCAGGATTGCCATGAAGATCGAGGAATCACATGCACCTAATGGGCACTCAGTAAATGACCTTCACCCACCCAAGGTCAGGGCTTCTTTCCTAGAACCATAAGGTTCTGCATTCTGAGAGGATGAAAGGTTCATGGTCCAAATGGATGACCAATTTGTCCTTAATGGAAGATCTAAGGGTGTTTGGGTGGGACATAATAGTCAGGGTCTGGAGAAATTGGGATGCCATTACCCCAACTCAGAGAGGCAACTCCTTATTACAAATTTTGAGAGCGCTCATTCCTCTCCCTTCATGGGTAAATTAGCTCTAGAATGTTCAGGTGGGAAGCCTGAGTGATTCTATTCCATTGAATTGGCAGGGTACTCTCCCCCAATGTATTGACAATGTAAATAACTGGGCTTAGCAGACACCCCTCAGGGTGGGGAGGCTTGGAAGGTGCTGAGAGGACCAAAAGAAAAGGTGGACCCAGGGCACGTGGGCTCTGTGGTAGACAGCATCTATGAGATGCCAGAGGCAGTGTGTACAGAGCCCCGGAGTGGGAATATTTTCATGATTTTTTTCTCCCCTGCACAAACTTCTTTAGACAGGTGCTGCATACAAATAGGAGCAGAGGAGATGACGCTTGGTTATACCCCATGCCAGGCATCTAGATAAACCACACACGTTTAGAAAATGAAGCACCAGATTAAAGATTAACCCTTTGGTAGTCAAACATTTAAAAGGAATCATTTCCCTCTTAATAATCCTGAAGACCATTACCCCTGCAGATTTCATCTCTGCCTCAAAGGGTTGAGTCAACTTAATGTCCATCTCTGACCCTCACAAGCCAGCAAATTGCCTAGATGTCACCTTCATGTTTGACCACAAATCCTCCCCAGGCCCTTCTATTTTTCTACCCATGAAGGTAAGTTTCCAGGGATATGATATTCCCCAAACTCAAATTTCTAAACCCCTTGCCTCTTCTTCAGAGTCTATCAAAGGACAGATACACACCATTCATTACCGTTCAGGTCTATTGTTTTAAACACGAATTTCCACTTCTTTGGCGGTGGGAATAGCTATTTATATCTGGTTTAGAGAACATTTAAAATGAGCCGTTCTTAAATCATTCATTTGGGAAGAAAGGAGAAGACACGTTTTTAATCAATCATTTTGTTTGATAGGAAAAATAATAAATATATGGGTATGTATATACCTGCGTACAGGTCGGGGGTTCTAAGGAGAGGCAAAAGGAGGGAAATAAACGCAGGAGAAGGCAGGAGCCCCGGAGTGAAGGAGGAAGAGGAAAAGGAGAGCGAGAGGGAGAGGGCCGGTTGCAGGAGCCCCCTTGCCCCTGCGGCCGCGGACGGGTTCAGCACCGCGGACAGCTCCCGCCTTTGTCTCGGTCCGAACTCCGGCGCCCGCGCCCAGCCGTGCAGCGACCGCTCGCCCCCTGCCTGCTCCGCCAAACCTGCTTCCGGGAGAGAGAGAGAGAGAGCAGAGCCGTAGAGGCTTTACCACCACGTCCCCGCATCCTCCGAACTCGGCCCCGACCCCATCCCACCCCGCCGCCGCGGCCGATCGCTACTTAGTTTCGCCTGGTACCTCGACTCTGTCTCACGAGGTGTTAGGACGCCGGTTGGGAGCTGGGAGTCACGGTGGCAGGTTCAGTTTGGGTTTGGAATTCGTTTTACTGTCCAGTCGCCCACAGTCTGTCCCCAGTCAACGTGTCACCTTCGGGGGAAAAAAAAAAAACTGCGACGTCGTCTGTGTCGCCACACAAGGACGCCAGGCTGAGCTTCGGCCCAAGGCCCCGCAACATCAAATCCAGGGGAGGAAAAACCGAAATTCAGAGAGGGGCGCCAGAAAGCTGAGGAAGCACTTCCTTCGAGGCAGCCGCGGTCCAGCAAAAAAGCCAAGAACGTCGTTTCGATCGCAGACCCTGCTCTCCCCCCCCGCACGAGTTCCGCAGCGGGTTTTTCTCTTTCGCCCGGAAAAGCGTCTGGTTCCAAGTTGAGCAAGCTTCACCCACAAAGCTTCTCCAAAACATTTTTTTCCCCTGGACCCTTTCGTAGGATCCAAGGTAAAAGGGATTTTTTTTTTCCTCACGGTCTCCTCTGCCTGAAACCTCGCTTTCCCCGGGGTGGGGGGAGGGAATGGGGCGCATCTGAAGCCCACTCCCCAAATCCTAAGCCCGCATGCTACACACGCCGAGGGTGAATACTGGAGGCGCTTGGCCAGGCTTAGAGAAAACGGCCCGCCGAGCTGTGATTTTGCGCTCGCCGAATTCTTTTAGAACTTGAACCCTGGAGTGGGGGGTAGAGGAGGAAAGTAAGTTTAAGAACGAGCCTCCCCCGCCAAGAAAACGCCACCTCTTTCTCTAGTCGCCTGCGAATGTGTCGGGAGGAGAGAAAAGGGGCCCTTCCCAAACCCCAAAGCTCGGAGCCCCCACATGCTTGTCCCGGGCGGGAAGAAATCAGCACCCACCAACCAGCAAAATGCCCCCGCCGCCGGCACAAGACCCTTCAACCTTCCCCCCCACCAACCCCCCTCTCCACACAAACACACCTCAAAAACTCCCTGAAATTTTTAAAAACAGCATCCCGCCCTGCCCCGTCTCTTCCCGCCGCACACTGGGGGCAGCGCTGGGGAGTTTTGGAGACAACAGGACCCCGGAGCGGGTCGGCAGAGCAGAAGGGCGCGCCGCGGGGTAAACATACTCGCCTGGGGAGGAAGGCGCTGGGGGTCGCCTTCCCTGGGCCCCTCCCCCCTCCCGGGGTCCACGGTGGTTGGGTCCTGGTGGGGGGTGGGGGCCCAGGAGCCCCCCCAGCCAGCTCCAGCTCCAAGCGTTCAGCAGCGCTGCGGTGTAAACCGCCGCTTTCCGATGCAGATTTCCCTTTTAACACCTCCTAAACAAAGGCTAATGAGGCCACTGCATTACTCTATCAACACACAATCATTAACAGCCGAGAAATACACACACGCACACGTGCGCGGGAGCACACACACACACACACACCGCGCAGGCTGCCAAAGTCGGGCGAATTCTAAAGGAACCCATATTAAGCTAACAAAAAGGAGGTGGGATACGGAGGGGCGGGGAGAGGGGGTGGGAGAGAAGCCGGAGAGGAGAAAGGGGGTGGGGTGGGGGGAGTGCTATCCAGTCGAGAAGAAGACCAGGAGAAAAGAAAGGGAGCAAGATGCAGTCTGGAAGGCAGGCTAGCTCTTCTGAGGGAGGATAATTAGAAAGTCTTGGGGAGCCTCATTTTGGGGTGTGAGGAGGTCCCTGGAAAGCTCTCCTTTGGGTTCCAGAGACAGACAGCTGGGGCTGCATCTGGGAAACAGCCCCTGGGCCCCCACGGGCTGATGCGCCCAATGGGGCCAGAGCCGCGGTGACCACAGCCCCATTTGTCCTCGGACGCCGCAGGACCGCTGGGGCGAGGAGAATCCGAGGTGCCCTCGGCTCTGCAGCCGCAGAGTGCCCCGGGCCGCTGGCTGCTGGCTTCTCCGGGTAGCGCTCTGCATGGAGTTCGGGGCCTTTCCCACTCTGAACAAAAGCGTCCAGGTCTCCTTCACAAGCCGGAGGGGGGGGGGCGGTTCTGGCCTGCACCTTTCCCCATCTCCCTCAGGCCTCCCTAGGGTCCGCAGCCTGCTTCCTCCCGGCTACTGGAAGCCAGGTTTGCCTGGGGAGGACGATACCCTGCAGGAGCAGGCCCCGCAGCCCACCGGGTTGGGCCCCTCAGCCGCATTCCAAAGGAGGAGCTTAAAGGGAGGAAATTAGGGACCCCACCCACTGCCCTGCCCCAGCCGGGGAGGGCCGAACCTCTGAGCTGGCCGGCGCTCACCGCTCAGGCTCTCACGGCTCAGGTGCTCACTGCGGGGCTGGGTCTCCCAAACCCCAGGAATTGCCCAGCCGCTGCTCCCTCCCGGGGATCCGGGCCCTGCCCCTGGCATCACAGGGCTGCCCAAAGCGATGTCCACCGGCCGCGGCCTGTGCCCCAGGACGGCACAGCCAACCGCGGCCTCCTGGCCCAGGCGCCGTCCCAAAGCCACCGACTCAGCGGTGCCCAAGCCCTGCCTGCTCCCTCCCGCAGGCCCCTCAGAGTCCCAGCCAGATAATGGGTTAAGGGTTGAGTTCAGACTTAGAGTCATTCTCCAGGTGCTGGGAGGGGAGAGGGAAAGGTGGAAAGCTCAGGGAGGAGTGAGGCTGTGATTTCATTCCCTGTTCCCAGCAGCTCTCCCTGTGAAGGAAGGAGTGAAGGAAGGAAGGAGGGAAGGAAGGAGAGAAAGAGGGAGGGAGGGAGGGGAGGGAGGGAAGGAAGGGATTCCCTGCCTTTTTGATTAAACGTCCTGGGTCGGGACTGCCCAGTTAACTAGAACATTAATTAAGCAGTGTGCGATGCAGCTGACAGGAAGGCCCTGCGCCCTGCAGAAATGTTCCCGAAAACAACCAGTCCTCCGCGGTGCGCAAAAAGGCCACAGCCGCCGCCTTCGGTCCGGACTCTCAGCCGTTCCGCCTAGGCCCTGGTCCTAGGAGACACGCAGGGCTGGACACCCTCCCCCCCTGGACGCGGGGCTGCCCCCAGCCAGCCCCTGCAGGGACCCCGAAACGCTCATCCACCCTTATCCCCCACGTCCACCCGCTGCCATCCCTCCCGCATCCCTGCGCGGACCCCTAGGCCTGAGCCCGCGCCCTGACCCGTGCGCTCGCTCTCCGCCTGGGTCCCCCCCGCCCCCGCGACCAGCCTGGGCGCGCACGACCCGGGAGGCATCCAGCAAACGCCAGCTCCCGAGGCCAGGGCCTGGGGACCCGGCCTGCCCGCTCGGCTCTCTGGGTCTCGCCCGAGCGCCAAAACCCCGGCTTTCCTCGGGCCAGCAGGCGGCGGGGTCCAGCCTCCACGCCCGCTCCTCCTCGGGGGCCGGGTCCTCTCGGCGGCGGGCCGTGCGCGGCGGCGCGGCGGGACGCTGAGTGTGTGTGCGCGGCGCGGCCGATATTTACACCCCAAACAAAATAATTACACTTTTGTCGGAGGGAGAAAGCCAGTGATTAGGCGCGGGCTCTTTGCGGCAAAACAGTTTCTCAGTGGTACACCAGTATAATTTTTCACGGCTGGCTGAAATCAAAGAGGGGAGGTAATGAATCCGGCGAGCAATTTAAATTTACAATTTGTAACGCCGCCGCCGCTGCCGCGCGGAGCCGGCCGAGAGCGCAGCTCCGAGGCGCTCGCTGCGTTTGTTTAATGTTAAAGCTGCGCTGGCTCTTGGGGGGATGGGGGGCGCCGAGTCTGCGGGGGGCGGGGGGGGGGGCGGTAATGATCGCAGTCGGGAGAGGACCGCTGCGTTGTCCAAGATGCGACCGAGAGAGAAGGGCGAGGGGCGCGCCTCCCCGGGCCCCCCGGCCCTCGCGGCCCCCGGTGCGCGCATTCCTCCGGAAGGCAGGCCACGGGTGGACCCTCAAAGAGGGGAGCTCTGGGAGGACAAGGAGAGACACTCTGGCGGGCGCCAGAGGCGACGTCCAGTCCCGCCTGCCTGGAGAATGTCCCCGGGCTGCAGCGTTTCTGGTGAGCAATGGGGAGACGAGACAGAACTATCCTCTTCAGCCTGCGGGAAGGTCAGCTCCCAGCGCCCAGGAGGGTCCCCATTCGGAGCCGCAACCCCCGTCCTGGCTGGGGAAACCGAGGAAGGCACCCGGCACACCCCAGCTCAATGCGCCGAGGAACTCGGCACCCGGGCGGGTGCGCGCGTCCTCGCCGGTAATTAATTACCGAACTCAAGGGGGAATATGCAAACCGCATATTACTAACTCTACAGGGCTTAAGTGATTGGAAACAGATTATTATCTTGTTTGTCTTTTGTCTGTTTTACTTATCCCGCCGCCGTCTGTCGAGTTGTAATGGTGATACGCTTTACTCTAGGAGGAAGATTTTTATATAGTAAATTCCATCAACATCTTGTATAAGTGACATTGCGTCTCCATGCATTACCCTGTTAAGACACAAGCGGTTTATTAGTTACATATAGAAGGGATTTCGCTGCCTGGTCGCCATCTGTTAGCGTTGTTAGGGCAGGATAATGGGTCTAATAGTTGGTCTGATGGCGTTTTCGGGTGCTGTGCACCCAGGAAGGTGGGGGGCTTTGAAGGGCCCGGCAGGGTGCAGCGGCCAGGCTGGGACTCAAAGCGTCGGTGGCTGTGGCTGGACTGCTCTGAGGATGAGTCCCCAGGGCACCTCCAGGAGTAGCGACCTGGGGGTGGGGGTGTGAGATCAGCCACAGAGAGGCAGGAGGCAAGTCCAGGGCTTCTGGAAGGGGAGCCCTCCTCTCCTGCAGCTAAGGATTCGGCCCGGGGTGGCCCACCCACATCTAGGCTTGGGGACCCAGCTTGCTCTCAGAGACCCGCTTCCCCATCAGTGCAGCCCCCTGGGCCTGCCCCCGCGGCTGCTGCAGCCGGGCTGTGCGTGGCAGTTAAGCACATCCAGGAGACTGGGCAGGGTGGCTCTGCCCGAGAGTCAGCCGTAGCAGGGCACCCGGAGGCCGCCGGGGTGGGCAAGGCTGGGGCTGGGAAGACACACCAGGTACGTGGTGGGAAGCTGGGGACGCGACTCAGAGTGCCTGAGCGGGGGAGGGGGCCAGAGGATGGGGTTTGGATATGACTGCGTGGTACGCGGCACCCCAAACAACGATGAGAGTCATTTGCTGCGGCGCTGAGCCGGCCGCTCGATTTGGACACCCAGCGGAGCGGCAGAAGGAGAAAAACAAAAGCAAAGAAGGAAAGTGGAGAAACGAGGGAAGGCGGCAAGCAGGAAGAGGGAAGAGACGAGGCATCAGAGAGAGACGGAGCCAGAAAGGAAAACAGACCCGAAGAGAAACCCCAGTGAGACAAAGAGAAGGGAGGGCAACGCGGCCCCCGGAGCCAGCGGCTCGCCTCCGTCCTCTTCTGGTTCCTTCTGCTCTGCCCTGCTGGAGCTCAAGGGCCCTTCACGCCCCAGGCAGGCAGGACCGGGTGGGTCAGAAAGTGCTGTTGCGTCTGGGGTTCCGGGAGCCTCTCTGTGCCCCGGCTGCGCGCAGCAGGGAAGGAGGTGGAGAGGCCAGGCGAGGTCCGAGCTGCTTGCCACTGCCCAGCCGGGCGCCGTCCACCTTCCTGCTATGCTGGGTAGACACCTGTCCCCCAACTAGCTGGGGGACGGGGTAACAGCCCGACAGACAGAAACTCCTTCTCCAGAGGCCCAGCTCGTGGGCCAACGCCAGCGCCCTCGACTCCCCGACTCCAGCCAGACCAACTCCCCTAGAGCCCGGGGGGTGGGGAGTCGGATGGAGACAGCGCTGGGCCTGGAAACCAACAAGGAGAGAAGAGGGCTTCTGGGGCCTCCGTCAAGCGCCCCAGCACAGGCGCCACAAGTCCTCCCTGCCCCCACCCCGATTCACGAGGGGAAGCACTGCCCCAGCAGCCACACAAACACAAACAAACCTACAGGAGCGGCACAAACACA
This sequence comes from Dasypus novemcinctus, assembly GCF_030445035.2. Classification (NCBI taxonomy): domain Eukaryota; kingdom Metazoa; phylum Chordata; class Mammalia; order Cingulata; family Dasypodidae; genus Dasypus; species Dasypus novemcinctus. Next base: position 23,160,629 of record NC_080691.1, on the reverse strand, counting down.
AAAACTGCTGCCTACACAAACACACACACACAACCACCGCACACAGTGACTGGCACGGATCCACACAACTCTGCACTCACAAACACCAACCCAGTTTGGTCACATACACGTGGGGTCTCAAGCACACACATGCACACAGATAGACACATTCAGATCTTTTCTGAAGTGCACCTTTACCCACTGGTGTCCACATGTACACAAACAGACTTACACGGACATACATTCGCACACACTATTTGTGTACGCACTCGCATTCACAGGGTCTCAATAAGCACACACATACAGAAACCAAACAAAGTCCACACACTAATACATACAAACGTTAGCAGGACTGTTCACAGAAACAAACACACACAAACGTATACCCCAAAAAAAAATGCACATCCCGAAGTGCACTCACACAATTGATTCCTGACACTACCAACAAACACACAAATAAATAAGCAAAAACGACACAACCTACAGACACAAATACATACAGATGATGACGGGGCAGCAAATACACACTAACAAGCACAGCAAATACACCAAAGGAACGTTCACAGTCCAATCTTGGCACCAACACGCACTCCTGCTCCCGTCCTTGGGCCCAGGCCCTAGCGCAGCAGCCCTCTTTCTGGGGGACAAGAACAAAAACTGCGCTGTGCCTTCCCTGCTCCCCAGCTTGGAGGGGCAGTTGCAGAGCTGGTCCAGTGGGGGAGGCCCAGGCCCCTCCCACCCTCCTCAAGCCCCCTCCCCGCCCTGCCCACCCCCAGCATGAGTCCACCACTCCCGGTTCACCCTACGAGGGGCCAAATTTGCACGCACAGCCCCTACGCCACAGCAGGCCCCTTGCAGTCACTCGTGTCCCCTGACTGCAGCAACCCCTCCCCAATGCCCCAAACTGGCTGACCTGGGATCCAGAAGGTGCAGTCAGGAAGCAGAGCCCCGGTGGGTGCCAGGCCGTCCCCCCTGCCACCTCCCAGCGGGCTGCTGGAAGGCTCGTCTGCCCTGGACCTGTCCCCCAACTCGCCCAGAGCTCCGTGGGCAGCTCGTTCAGGCCCCAAACTCCGCAACGCCGGGCCAGGCCAGGTGACACCGCCCCCTCCAAAACTGGATCTGAACCCGGGTCCCGTGGGGGGGAGGGGATCCTCAAGCTGGGCGGCCTCTGCTTTCTCTCTCCATGAGAAAGGCCCGGCTGGGTCCCAGCCCCGGGTATGACAAAAGAAGCAGGGCAGGTTCCTGGAGCCCAGAACCGCTGGGGTAGCCCCAGGGCACACACCCCCGGAGCGCCGGGTGGGGGAGTCCAACCTGGGCGGGCTGAGCCGGGGAGGAGGCGGCGGCTTGGAGCTCGCTCCGGCCCTAGGGCAACTTCTGGGAGTTTCTGGGATGGCGAGGGGGGAGGGGGACCCTACCCGGCTAGGCCTCGGAAGCCTGGCCCCCCAATTTTTGTGCGAGGAGAGCGAGGGAGAAAGCCAGAAGCAGTTTTCGGATCACCCGGCACCCGCCCCCCAAGCCCAAACTGAAAGGTAAATACTTACTTAGCCTCGGAACCAGGTACAAGCTAATACTCAACAATACTGATGCCTTGTTTTTTTTGCTCTGTCCGGACCGCAACGCTGTAGCCAATTTAGATATGCTATAAATTTAAGAGGTTGCCATGGCCACGGCGCGCCCATTGGCCGCCCGGGCCCCGACGTGCCTCGCCACGTCACCAAATCTGAATAAGGATGCGCGAATTAGGCGGCGGCCAGACAAAGATGAGGATCTGGACCGCTTGAAAGTGGGGGAAAGTGCCGGCGCCTCCGCCACCGGGGAAAGCCGCTGGGCAGCGCCGAGGCCAGCAGCCGCCCGAGACACCTGGGGGAGCCGGGAAGAAGCGCCGGGGCGCGCGGCCCAGGGCATGGGGCTGTGAGCGCCGCACACGCGCCCCCCTCCCCGGGCAGCCCCGTGCCAGGCCGGCGATCGGGCAAGGACTTGACCCGCCGAGTCTCGGTCCGGCCCGGACTCGCCCGCCCGCGGCCGCCGAGGCAGGAGGCGGAGCGCAGCGGTGGCGGCGGGGCCCGGGGGCCCGAGGGCCGGGGGCCCCGAAGGACGGACGAGGCGGCCCGAGCCGCCGGGGCGCGGGGCTATGATGGTGCACTGTGCCGGCTGCGAGCGGCCCATCCTCGACCGCTTCCTGCTGAACGTGCTGGACCGCGCGTGGCACATCAAATGCGTCCAGTGCTGCGAGTGCAAGACCAACCTCTCGGAGAAGTGCTTCTCGCGGGAGGGCAAGCTCTACTGCAAAAATGACTTCTTCAGGTAAGAGGCCGCCCTGCCGCCTGCACGCCCGCCCGCGCGCTCGGGGGACCACAGGACCCAGCCCAGCCTCTCCCTCTCCCCAGCTCAGCCGGGGAGCAGAGCCGCACCCGGGCCTCCTCGCCTCCCTCCAGGAAAGGGCCCGGCGGGCAGAGAAAGAGGCCTCCCCTGCCTTTCACTGCGCCTCCCGGCCAGGCTCGGAGCGGCCGTGGGGCAGCAGGGGAAGCCCTGACAAACTTGCTCTCCACCGTCTCTGCTCTGAGCCCACGACTGAAGCTCCAAGTTCCCTTCCTGGGAGAGGAAGGCTTTTTGCCAGAGTTAGGGGTCGCTGGAGGCTTCTCCGGCCAGGCAGAGTGCAGTGAGCAGAGAGGCTGGACTCACGGCAGGCGGGGGGCTCAGAGCCCTCCTGGACAAACGGAAACTTCCCTTTTCCAGAGGGGGCCTAGCCAGGAAGGTCTCCCCTGGCGACGGGCCGAGGGGTCCTTTTCCACATCCCCTCCCACCCTCTTAAACATTTTCTCCCGTGTTGCAAAGCGCAAATGAGGATCTGAAGCTCCTGGGCCCAGCCGGGGCTGTCACTTACCCCCCTCCCCCTGCAGGCCCTCCGGCAGACCGGGGCTGCTTTCCCCTCTGCGCCTCAGTTTCCCCAGCTGGGAAATGCCCGGAAGACAGTGAGTTGTCGGCCGCTCAGCCCTGCCTGCCCTCCCCACCCCACCCCCACGGGACCCCGGAGCGGGCTTTGTGAGTGCGAATTCCGGGGGCCGCCGAGGAAAGGGGGGGCTTTCTGAACACAGCGGAGAAAGGCAGCTCGCCTGCCCCCGCGGCTCTGCGCTAGGGAATTTGAATAGGAGAAAATGTCAGCCGCGCCTTTACACGTGTAAACTCCCGGGCCCCCGAGGCCCAGCGCCCCTAATGTGGCGGTGCTTGCAAAGCGCCTAATGATTTTTGATAAGGTGCATATGGCCAATTACGCTGCCGGATAAGGCCCAAAGTGACTTATGGCTTCTAATGCCCTCACTACATCAACGTCACCCAAATTCACCCTGTTGAGAGACGTGGGTGTGAGTGGATGTGGGGCCCGCCCGGAGTCCTCGGCCCTGCCCCCCACCCCGCCCGTCTAACCCGTGCAGGCAGGGGCCGGCTTTCTGCAGCACTCAGGGAAGAAAGAAAAGGAATTCGAGCAGCAACGTGGGGAAGGAGGGGGGCTCGGGGGATAGTGCCTCGTAGCCGTGCAGGGTTCAGGATTCCCTTCTGCTCTCGTCCCTCTGCTACCTTTCAGAGCCAGAGATTTCTGGAGGGTGGGGGCTCAGTACCCATTTTCCAGAGTCCAGCCCCCTGAAGGCCCTGCTTTCCTCAGGCTCCTGAGTGGGAATTGGAAATCCTCCCTCTTGTCACTAGGAACTGGCAGGCAGTTCCATCCTCCCGGCTCAAGTCTAGCTCAGGAGATGGGCTCCTGACCCCATTCTAGGACCAGCCCGGCCAGGTGCCACGGCCCTATCCAGGTCAGGGTGGCGAGGCAAGGGCTCCTAGCAAAGCCAAGAAACCCGCCCGGCTGAAAAGTCTTTCGTGGCTTCAAAGGCCGAGCCTGCTGCCTGGAGCGGCTCCTAGGCGACTCGGGGAGGGAACTAGGGCGCTGGGGGACGTCACCTGACCTGGGCTGAAGGCTGCACCCATTATTCTCTCCTTCCCGGTCCCCGTGGAGACCGCATCCCAGCACAGCCCAGGACAGCCGTGAGAGCAGTCTGGGGAATTTGTCACGCTCCAGCCAGGGGGGTCGGGGTCGGGATCCCACTTGACGGAAGTGGAAATGGAGGCGCGCGGGAAACGGTCAGGGGCTGGAGAGAAAGGGGCCCCGGGGCCCGCGCGGCCGTCACCACCCCCGTGTCGTGTCCACAGGCGCTTCGGCACGAAGTGCGCAGGCTGCGCGCAAGGCATCTCCCCCAGCGACCTGGTCCGGAAGGCTCGCAGCAAGGTCTTCCATCTCAACTGCTTCACCTGCATGGTGTGCAACAAGCAGCTGTCCACCGGCGAGGAGCTCTACGTCATCGACGAGAACAAGTTCGTGTGCAAAGACGACTACCTGAGCTCACCCAGCCTCAAGGAAGGCAGCCTCAACTCAGGTACGGCGCCTCCGCCCCTCCCCAGGCCCAGCCGGGAGCCACCTCCTGCTGTGCCCCCTGGACACTCCCCACTCTGCCTTCCCACCCGCTCACCCCCAAGGCAGCTGGGGGCCAGGTGGGGAGGGGGGAGGGGGGAGGAGAGGCGACGGCTGGAGCCAGTCCTGGGAACCACCCGCTTTTTCCAAGGTGCTCCCCAAGCCTCCATTTGGAATGGCACAATTGTCCCTCCACGGTGGTTTGAGCGCCCGGTCATTTTTAGACCTTGGGAGGGCACTCATTGGGGTCCGGAGGAAAGAGAGGAAGGAAAAGAAGATCCCAGGCCCCGGAGGCCTCTGTCCCTCCTCCCTTCCCCGAGTCTCCAGAAGGCACGACTCCCCTGCTCGCCCACGCGAGAGTGGAGAAGCGCGGAGCCGGCTGGAGAAGGCCCCTTCCCACCGCTCAGCCCAGCCGGGGGTGGAGGGCGGGTCCCTAAGGGAGGGGCTACAGAGGGCTTTGGCGGTGGGGGCGGGGTGGGGGACCCTGCGCGGCCAAAGCCGGCGGCAACTGGCGGCCGCCTCGGAGGGGCTTCGCCGCCGCTGACGCCGCTGTCCCCTTCCCGCTCCGCCCGCAGTGTCATCCTGTACGGACCGCAGTTTGTCCCCGGACCTCCAGGACCCACTCCAGGACGACCCTAAGGAGACGGACAATTCGACCTCGTCCGACAAGGAGACGGCCAACAATGAGAATGAGGAGCAGAACTCCGGCACCAAGCGGCGGGGCCCGCGCACCACCATCAAAGCCAAGCAGCTGGAGACGCTCAAGGCCGCCTTTGCCGCCACGCCGAAGCCCACGCGCCACATCCGCGAGCAGCTGGCGCAGGAGACCGGCCTCAACATGCGCGTCATCCAGGTGCGGGCCGGCCCGGGGCGCCTCTTCCCAGCCCCGGCGCCTTCCGGAGCCAGGGGCCGGAGGGGGAGCCTCCCACTTGGAGAGCGCGCTGGGTTGGGTTTGGGGCCAGATGGTTGCGCCCGAGGTCAGGGACCGCGGGACCAATTCTGGGCCAAAAGGCAGGCGGTGTGACCCGGGGCGGCACGTCACCTCTGAGCCCTCCCCGTGCTGCGGGCTGTTTTAAGCCTCCCCGGGGTCCGGGACCCTTCCTTTCCGCTCATCTTCCGAGCAGAGGCAAGGTTCTGCCTCGGGCAGAAACACAGACGGCCAGAGCCCAGTTCAGGAGCCGAAGGACAGGGGCGAGAGCCAAGCCCGGGCGGGAGGCCTTTATGAAGCCGTCAAGAGCGGGCGGGCCGGGGACCTGGAAGCCCGGGTCTTTATGAGTCGCCCCGCGGGTCGGCGAAATCCTTCACCCTTGGCTGGTTCGCGGAGGCCCCTCCCCAGCCCTCCCGGCCTAATCCGGCCCCAGCCTCAGGGGACTCCGGGTGCACCGGAGGCGCTCGACCCAGTGGGGGCGGCCGGGGCAGGGAGGGGCGCGCACCCCGGAGCCGGGAGCTGACTGCTCCCTCCGCCCGGCCAGGTGTGGTTCCAGAACCGCCGCTCCAAAGAGCGCCGCATGAAGCAGCTGAGCGCGCTGGGCGCCCGCAGACACGCCTTCTTCCGGAGTCCACGGCGCATGCGTCCGCTGGGCGGCCGCTTGGACGAGTCGGAGATGTTGGGGTCCACCCCTTACACGTACTACGGAGGTAAGGAGCCCCGCGGGACACGCACCCACGCACCTCGATCTGCGCCGTTCTGGGGCCTGAGGGTGCAAGGCCCTTACCTGCACACCTGGAGAACTTCTCACCCGCCCACAGAAACACACACACACCCCTACGCAGGGCATGGAATTGTGTTCCCATTCACACCCTCCCCCACAGACCCCTCGCGATACACCCGATGCACACAGGGACACGTGGGTGCACTCGTGCAGAGACCTGGGGGACGCACCTCTAGACACAATCACACACCGGCACACTCAGGCCAAGTTTATTCACTGACAGACACACCCAGGGTCACACGCAGACACACGCGTTCCCGCCAGTCCCCCACGGCCTCAAGCCCTCGCCAATCCGCGCGCCCCGGCACCCCCACCGGCCACAAGGAGCCTTCCTGCCGCCCCTGCCGGTGCGCCGGGTGTACTGGCACCAGCCGGGAGCGTGCTCGCTGGAGGGCGGGCGCGGGGCGAGGATGGGGGTAAGGCGCCTTCACCCACCGGGGCTGCCGGCCCGCTGGCTTGGGGCACAGCAAGTCCTGTCGCCGGCGGGGGAGGCTCAGCGTCTGGTACTCTTAGCCCAGATGCCTGGCAGTTGCTCTGGCCAGGCCTCCCCACCCGGGGCCGGGGCTGGGAGCCAGGGCCGCCGGGGCTGGGAGCCAGGGCCGCCGGGGCTGGGAGCCAGGGCCGCCGGGGCTGGGAGCCAGGGCCACCGGGCCGAGCGCAGGCGCCGCCCTTGCCCTTTGGGGCGGCCACAGCTGGACGCTCCAGTTGGCTCTGGGGAGTTCTGCAGCTGGAGCTTCAGAGCTGTGGGCAGCTTGGGGCTAGGTCACTCCTTCTCTTCCTCCCTCCCCTCTCCCATCCCCCTTAGTGGCCCAGGCCTGGCCAGCCATCCCGACCCCACCCAGCTTGTTGGCACCTCCTTGCCCCCAGGCACGCAGCACTGGAACGCAGAGGGCACCTTCCACCTCTGTCCCTGAACCTCTGCTTTTGAGGGCGCCCCAGGACTGCCTAGGTCTGAGAGGAGCCTGGGATTCTGAGTGGTCCCTGTCGCAGGCCTGGAAGAGGACGGAGGGGGCCCCTGTCGAGAAAGGGGGCTCCTTTTTTGGTGGCCAGGAAGAGGTGGGCAGCGGCGAGGCCGGGGCAGACCCCGGGCAGAAGCCTAAAGAACCCGGGAATGCCTGGGCACAATCCAGGACCTGGGAGTCAGGGCTGCACCCTCTGCCACGGCCCCCTGGAAGGTGCCGGCAAGATGGGCTTCTGTGAGCATTCTCCGGGTAGGGGCAGGGGGCAGGCCCGGGTTTGGGGGGCTGGAGCTGCCCATCCCAGAAGAGGACGGACAGTGGGTGCACCCCCTGGTCTCCACGCGCATTCTCTCCAGTCTAGTTTTTCCTCCTTCCCCACGAAATCTCGGCCCCGGGCAGGGAGATGGTGGAGGCGGTCCCGGCCCGGAATTCTTCCCGCCTGGGTAATTAACCGAGGTTTCCCGGAGCCCCCGCGCGCCCCACCAAGCTTGCCATCTCTTCCCCCTGTGCGCTTGTGGATGGGGCGGGGGACTCGACCGTCCCGGCCACGCGGGCCCCTCTTTCCCGGGAATGGAGGGGGGCCGGGCTCCCCCCTCGCAGGCCCGGGTCAGGCAGCCCCGCCTAATCCGCGCTGGGAGATCGCGGCGGCGGCGGCCGGCGGCGGGCGAGAAAGGGGCCGGGCGGCAGGGCCGGCGGCTCCCCGTGGGAGCGCGGACAAAGCCCCAGCTGCGGCTTTTGTGCCCTTTTCAGACGGCGTTTGTTCCAATTACCTCCGGCCCGGCCGCCATATGGGCGGAGGCGGCGCGCCCGGCGCGGGGGCCGCGGGCCTCGCTGGCTCGCCTGCTCTGCGGGCGCGGGCGTCCCCCAGCCCCGGCCCTCTGGGGCCCCCGAGTCGCCGCTCTCAACGTCCCCCTTCACTTTCGGGGAGAATGGGATCTGTGATTTTAGAACAGTAACTGGCGACCGTTCCAGCGGTTGTCTCCAAATCGCACCTGCAGATACCACCCCCCACCCATAATGTGGGGTGAATTCCGTGTTTGGAGAGTGAAAGGGGTGGCGGGTGACATCCGGAATTCGACGAGTTCCCCAGGACGGAGCTGACGGCGTGGGTTTTCAAAGGAGCCCCGGGCTTCGCGCGCTGCTTTTCCCGCCGTAGGACGCGGGTTGTCCTCGGTACCGGCTACAGGGTGTTCCTTTCGTGGGGTCCCGCGCCCCAGTCCTTTAGGAGACCGACTTGGGGGACCCAGGAAAGCCCCGGGAAGGGGCTAGTGGAAGAGGGCAGAGGGTTGAACCAAGGCAATTTTGTTGAGGCAGGGCAACCTCGAGTCCCCTGTGCCTCCTGAATTTGTGGACAAAATGTGCGTCCGCGCTCTTTTCTAGAGAGAGCCGGGTATCTTTCACCAGATTCTCAAAAGGGTTCAAGGTCCCCAAATGGTTCAGAACCATTGGCTCAGAACCACCCGGCGTCAGACGAGGTCCCCGCGTAGCTCTGGCGAGTGCTCACGTCCACCCCTGCCCCGAGCCGCTGGGGCTCAGTGTGCGCGGGCCGACAACGCGGGTCCGAACCGTCGGGCCCCACTTTCCACCCCCGCGCGGGGCTGTACTTGGCTCGGCGGGGCGGGTAGAAGGGCTGCGCTCGGCCGCGGCGGGTCGGAGGAGAGCTCTCGGCGGCCGCCCCGAGCGCCCCGCGGCCAGGTGCGCGACCCCGCGCGGTGCCGCGGCCCCTCCGCGCCGCTGCCTCTGACCTCGACGCTCCCTCCCGGGCCGGCGGTCGCCCGAGTCTAGGACCTCTCCGCGCTCTGGTCCCCGTGCGCCCCGGCGTCCGCGCCCTGTGCCTCTCGTGGGCCCCTCGGCCTCCGCGGCCCCCGGCCGCCTCTCAGCTGGTCCACGGTCGCGCCATTTCCGGGTGCACCGCCCGCATCTTGCGCCCCGCTTCTGAGTCTCTGGGCTTGCGCTCCCAAGTGCGTCGCCACGGCCAGCTCGGCTCTCCCTTTCTCTTTCTCGCTGCATCTTCTCGACTGCGTCGCTTGGCCTCTGGTGGCACCGAGTCTTCCGGCCCTGCCGAGGCCTCGGGTTCTCTGGGTCTCCAGGTGCCCCTCCCTGCCTGGCCGCGCATCTCCCCGCGTTTGGGGCTTGGCGCTGCGTCCGCCTTCGCCCTTCGCGCCTCTGCGTCCCTGCCTGCGCGCTCGCGCTCTTTGTATCCCGCACCGACTCCAAGACCCTGCCTGGGCTCCTCGCCGCCGCGCTGCCCCCTCTGTCGCAGTCAGGGCTCCCGACGCGGAGGGCGACCCCGGAAGCCTCTTGCTCCCCTGCGCCCCGCGGTCTCTGGCTCTCTGTCTTTCCTCTTGTCGCCCTTGTTTTCTCTCCCGCAAAGCACCCCCCGGGTGCGCCCTCCGCCGTCTCGAGGGCCTGCCTGTCGCTTCCACAGGTCTCGGGGGTGGCTCGGTATCCTCGAGACCCCCCGCTGAAGCCCGCTCCGCTGGTCCGGGGTCCCTGCGTCCCTGACCTCGCCCGCGGGTCCCCTTTCCCGTGCCTCCGGGTTCCAGGCGCACGTCGCGGTCTCTGACCTCTCGCGTCTTCTTCCCCCCACCTCCCCACCCCCCGCAGACTACCAGGGCGACTACTACGGGCCGGGAGGCAACTACGACTTCTTCGCGCACGGGCCGCCGTCGCAGGCGCAGTCCCCGGCCGACTCGAGCTTCCTGGCCGCCTCGGGGCCCGGCTCGACGCCGCTGGGCGCGCTGGAGCCGCCGCTCGCCGGCCCGCACGCCGCCGACAACCCCAGGTTCACCGACATGATCTCGCACCCGGACACGCCGAGCCCGGAGCCGGGCCTGCCGGGCGCGCTGCACCCCCTGCCCGGCGAGGTGTTCAGCGGGGGGCCCAGCCCGCCCTTCCCCATGAGCGGCGCCGGCGGCTACAGCGGACCCCTGTCGCACCCCAACCCCGAGCTCAACGAGGCCGCCGTGTGGTAAGGCCGGGCCGCCCCGACCTGCGCGCGCCCCGGGCCGCGCCCCGCCGCCCCCCGCCCCGCCCCGGCCGCAGCCTGGCCCGCAGCCGCCCCGCCGAACCCGAAGGCCGGGCGCCCGCCGCCCGGGGCTCCAGCCCGCGTTCCCTCCGGGGTCCGCGCTCAGCCGGTGGCTGCTCCTCGGCCGGGCGCAGGGGGGTGGCGGAACCGACCCCCATCTCCACCCGGTGGGCTCTCCGGGACCCCCCAGCCCGCCCGCAGCAGCGCCCTCCAGGCGGCCACGAGCCATTTCTTGGGACCAAAGTCGATACTCCAGAGGGTCAAGAGATTTCGAGCACGCTCTAGACTTCCCCCGACGCGCCCACCCGCCCACCCACCACCTCTTTGGACCAAGAGAGGGTGGAGGCCAGGGGGCGAAGACGAATTTTTTCCCCCTTCTCTGCAACCCCGAGTGGCATTTTGTAATCTTATTTCTCACTCTGCTTTCCCCGTCTTAAAAAAGCAACAACAAAGAAACAGAAAGGATAAGTAAGAGAGAGAGAGTGAAAGGGAGAGGCGAGGAAGCGCTGTGAGGAATAGAGACGGGGCGCGCTCCGGCGGGAGGGAGAGAAGATGGAGAGCGAGCGGGAGCCGGGCTGGCCAGGCGCGCTGGGACGGGGGTGCCGTTGCCAAGACAGATCCACCTGCGAGCGCGCGCCCCCTGGTGGCCAATCTTGAGGCTCAAGGTCGGCTCCTGGAGGAAGAGGAGTTGGGGGCGGTCAGGAGCTCGCCAGCCGCGGGCCAGCGCCCCCCTCCGCTTTACTTAGCTGTTTATCCTGAGCCAGGGTGTCCGGGCAGGACTCGAACACTCGCCCACCCTGCTCTCCCAGGGAGGGCTCAGGCCCACAGACCGCCCTCCTGCCCCAGGCCTGGAGGCTGGGCCGTCAGGATGTACAGTACTATACTTTTTTGGAAGTTGAACGCTTCTAGTTTCCTTATTTTGTATAAAGAAGAAACAAATAAAGTATGTTTTTGTGTTTACTGTTTATTTATTGTACTCTAGTTCTCTGGGGTTGGACATTTTTATATTTTTGAGAGGAGGGTGGGCGGAGTGAGGGAGGGAAGGCAGAAAGAGGTTTACTGAAGAAAAACACACTCCAAAAAAAATCAACTTTTTTAAAAAGAAAGATTAATAAAAAAAATTCTTTTTCCCTCCGCGCTGTGTGGTTTTCTTTGTTTTTGTCCGTGCCTTGACGGTCACTCAGAGCGAATGGGATCGTCCTTTTCTGACTCTTTTCTCTGACATAAAACTGATGGTGGCCAAGACCTCGCCTCATCTAAAGGCAGAGTTCTCCTGGTGACTCCCAGGAAATGAAAGTGGCTCCCATTTTTTTGACAGCTACCATGAGCCAGACGCAGTATCTCTCCCTGCTTTCTGTAATCCCCTGAAGGCACATAGTAGGCCTTCAGAAGGTTTGATGACTAAAATGCATGTGCGATTTGCTTGTACCCAGAATGTCAAAAGAGGCCTAGTTTTCACTCCTAATTAGGTCCCACGTAATTTCTGATAGAAAAAAAAAAATAGAACAGGCTGGTAACCTGGTGTTATCTGCAAGGCTATACTATTAATAGGACCAGGAGGACAGGGCGGTTACGCTCTGCCCTTCTGGTGCAGTGTGCTCTTGTGTCATTTGGCAGATCGTCACGAGGGAAAGAGTGCTGGAGGAGGCTTAGGAGGCCCGAGGTCACTACCGAAAGACAAGCCCCCCCTTGCCTCAGTTTCCCTACTTGGAAAAATGTGGGTGGGAGGAAGAGTTTCCTACATTCCCTTCCAACTCAGACACTGTAGAATTAGAAAAGCAGGTGACGGAGAGATACATAAAGGGAAGAGTGCCCCGTTGGTAGATCCCCTTTCACCCAAGTTATAGTGGTGGCAGGAAAAGGGGGAGGTTAACACCCCCCCAAAATCGGCACACACAGGGAGCCCTACTCGCCTGCCTGCTTTTATGTGGACCTCACAAGAATAAGGCAAGGTGGCCTTTCTGGTCTTTCCTTATAGCACATTTGTCTTTATCAGACAAGTGCTACTTGCTCATGGTGGAAAACTTTAGAAATTTCAGATAAACAAAAGGGAAAAATGTCATCACCTAGAATCTCAAGCGCTATTGAGATTAAACTATTAATGTGGTGGGTGCATTCCTTTCCAGGCTTTTTTTTTTTTTCTCATTTTGAAAATAGAGCTCACACGGTACACATCCTGTGGCCACTTGCTCTGGCTCATTCGGTAACACCTTCCAGATTCTGATCTCCAGAAACAGAGCTACGTTGTCCTGTGGAGTGAGTGCATAAAGACTCTTGAAAGGACTGGGCATTGTTTTTTTGCTTTCTTTTTAACCAATTCTATTGCTGGACATTTGGGTTCCCGTCCAATTTTTCATCACTTTAAACCACACCAGGATACATATAAGGATATGTAGCTATTATTTTTCACCCTTATCATGTAGGTATTTTTTGCCCTGTTAGGATGCTCAGAGAGGTCAGGGCACTTGTCCAAGGTCACACAGCTTGGGAGTGGCAGAGCTGAGATTTGAGCCCACGTGTTGGGGTGTATTTGTACTCCACTATGGTACCATGATTTGAGCCCACGTGTTGGGGTGTATTTGTACTCCACTATGGTACCATGGATTAGAGGGGACAAGAGACAGTCTGTAAGGTGGGGCTCCATCCTTGCTAGGCCCCCCAAATGTTTTCTGACCATGTGTGAGCTTTGTGAAACAGCTCACTTAGATCTTTCACCCACAGTGAGATATGGGGATGAGAAGCTAGGGGAAGACTCTCACGCCTTGGTCCCCAGCAAACAAATGTCTGACAGGGTCAAAGGAGCAGGGGGAGGGAAGATGGGGGGAGGAAGGAGGCAAGAGGGGAGGAGGGAGGGAAGGGAAGGGAAGAGGAGGGGGAAGGGAGGAGGCGAGAAGAGGGGGAGGCTGAAAGAAGGAGAGGAAGAGGAGGAAGGAGGGGAGAGGGGGACGAAAGGGCCGGGAGGGGCACTTTCCCAGTGGAGATGTGCAGACCCCTGACTGCTCAAGCTGGCCCACCCACCCAGGCAGGCCGGCAGGTGGGGGTGCAGGAGGAGGATGCGCTGTGGGGCCCACCTCCAGCCACTGCCCCCAGGCCCAGACACACACACACACAACAAGTGCCAGGCACGGATGCTCCCACACACATGCATGTTCACACAAACACAGAAACACGCATATACCGAGGACACAGGCACATCCGAGAAGCACGTGCATGCACACACTAGCCACACGCACACAGCTGGGCAGACAGGCAGACAGGCACGTGTCACCACGCACAGACCTGCATTCACATGGGCACCCGTGGGCTCACATACGTGCACGCACCTGCACACACATACCCACACGTGTGCACCCACATGCACACATCTAGAGTGGCCTTGCACCTATGTACCGGTGCACACAGGGCCACACGTGCATTTCCACCCCGTGCACACACATGCTTGTGAAGCCACATGCCTACCTCCCACAAGCAACCCCATGTCCTCACGTGTGTGCACTCACACCCAGAGAGGGCGCACACCTGCCCTTTGCCCGTCCACTACTTCAGTCCGGGGGAGCTGGGACCCCAGCACCAGGGGGTCTGGAAGAGCCCGGGGGTGGCGCCTCGAGATCTCCCGAGGGAGGCTCCAGAAACGGGTTCTAAGAGGGAGGCTGAGCTCTGGAGATGGCATCAGAACCTGGGGCAAGTGGCAAGTGAGGAGCGACAGGAACAAAAGGCGTGGCGTGGAGAGGATGAAGCACCTCGGGCCTGGCACCTTTCTAGCCTCGGTTTGCTCGGCTGTGAAATGGGCTCATGTGGTGAGGACGGAGGAGCAGGTGAAGGAAATCTCCCGCCCATCCCCCACCGCGCCCACACACACAGGTGCACGCACACACACACGCACCCGTGCACACACCTGTACACACGCACACACCACTGGCTTCTTTGCAGGGCAACAAGGGGAGAGAGTGGGAACGATCCTCCTAAACGCACCCCCATTTCTGAGTTCATTTCAACTCCCCAGTTCCCTACGGGGCACCAGGGGCTCTGGGGATTGGGGAGAAGCTCCAACCCCCCACTCCGCAGCTCCCCCCTCGGGCCCGCAGGCCGCTGGGGGTGTTGGGGCGGTGGGTGCAGTCAGTCCGGGAGGCAGGTCCTAGGGGAGGCTGGGTTGGGAAGGAGGAGAGTTGTGAATCGGGAAGGGACGCGTGCGTCTCGGCGGCACCCACAGTGTGATCAGAGGTGGGGGCTTGTCGAGAGCACCCATCCCCGTTCCCCGCGGCCCAGCACCAGAAGGACCATGTGGGCTGGCCCAGGAGGCCCCGCACGGATCGAGCCCCCCAGGACAGCCCCGTACCCCTCGCCCCCCCGCCCTGGCCTCGTCCAGCATCTCGGTCAAGCCCCAGGTGAGCCCTGTCAGCCCACTTTGCAGACGAGGAGACTGAGGCCCAGAGGTGCCCCGAGCTACCGGGGTCACCGTCGCCAGGGGGTGGCAGAGCCAGGCTTTGGGTCCAGAACTTCTGCCACCAGAGCCCGGACTGCCCCCCTGGATCCACCCCAGAGCCTGGCTCATCATCCTAGTCATCAAAGGACTTAATGAATGAACGAATGAAATTAACGAACAAATGAAATGAACGCACCCCGGCCGCCATCAAAAGGGCGTCTGTAAGAAAGAGTCTGATGAATGCTAATCTTTACGGGTGGCAACCCCACTGAGTGTTATTAAAGTCCCCTCCCGGGTTAAACGAAGCTAGCCAGAAGGGCAAAGGGCGGGATGTAAATTGTCAAGGTCAAAAGACCTCAGGACTTCCGGCTCCTCCACGCCCCGCCCTCGTTTCTTCCTCCCTCCTGCCCTCGTCCCTTTCCTCCTCCATTAATGTATCTCTTCATCGCCTGTATTTATTATCATTTAAAAATAAAAATCCAAAAAAAATCCCGGGAGGAAAAAACGACTCCAAGGCACGTGGGGAAAGGAGGGCAGCGGGGCCCAGCTGTGCCCTCCAGGGCTGGGAAGAGGGGGTGCGGCCCCCACCCCACCCCGCTGCCCCTGGCCCTGGTCCCAGGCGCCCCCGGGCCATCAGCCCGTCGTGCCCACTCTCCCCCGTCCCGGTCCCCGTCCCCAGAGCACGAGGGCTGGCCCGCCTTGCTCAGGACTAATATTTAAAATGCAGAATGGCTGCGGAGAGCCTCTGCGCCCCAGCCTTGTCGCGCAGTAAAAAGATATCAACAGAATAAATTACCTCTGCAGCCCGGAATCCGAGAGTGCCCATCTCCTGCCTGGAATTTTAAGTCCTGCCTTCCTCGTCGCCCTGCACACCGCTGATTTATGGGGAGCTGCGCGCTTCTCTGCATATTTCTTCCGTTCAGCCGAGTGCCCGGGTTTACCCTTCCTATGCCATTAGCCTTATTAACACCTGGGCAACCGATCATGGCAAATGGGCCGTTTCCGTGATGGACGGAGCCCCTGCAGCCACTTCCCCAGGGCCGGGCCGCCTCGGGCCTCCTCTTGCTTCACTTTGCGCCAGGGCTCGGGACCCCCACCCCCACCCCCCGTGCCCTAGCACCTGCTGAAGGGTGCCGGGGGGGGCTTTCAAAGGCAACTGCTGCCCTCCGTCGCTGCCCGTGGCTTTCGGGCAAGCACATAGAAAGCAACAACACTGCCCTTAGTTTTCACTCTTCAGAGAACGGTCGGGGCGTGGGCCAACACCCCTGTCGGCCAGGGCAAGAACCCAAGGGCAAGAAACTGGACTCGATTCCCAGGGAGAGCTTCCCGTGGAGCTGGGTGCAGACATCAGCTCTTCTAGCCCTGGCTGCACAGGGGCCGGCCAGGTCAGCACAGCCTGGGGCGCTTTTTTTTTTTAAAAGATTTATTTATTTATTTCTCTCCTCTTCCCCCCCACCCCACCCCGGTTGTCTGTTCTCTCTATTTGCTGCATCTTCTCCTTTGTCCCGTTCTGTTGTTGTCAGCAGCACCGTAATCTGTGTTTCTTTTTGTTGCGTCATCTTGTTGTGTCAGCTCTCCGTGTGTGCAGTGCCATTCCTGGGCAGGCTGCACTTTCTTTCGCGCTGGGCGGCTCTCCTTACGGGGCACACTCCTTGCGCGTGGGGCTCCCCTACACGGGGGACACCCCTGCGTGGCAGGGCACTCCTCGCGCGCATCAGCACTGCGCATGGGCCAGCTCCACACAGGTCAAGGGGGCCCCGGGTTTGAAACACCGACCTCCCATGTGGTAGACGGACGCCCTAACCACTGGGCCAAGTCCGCCGCCCCGGGGCTCTTTAGAAATGCTGACTCTCAGGCCCCATCCCCCGACCTAGGAAATCAGAATCTGCATTTCTACATGACCTGCAGGGGATGTGTGTACACGCTAAAGGTTGAGAAGTACTGGTTTAGAAATCACATTCAAATACTCAGTGATCCCTTTTCGGCGGGAGGAAAACCTCGTGGTGTAAATTCTCTGCTCAAAAGTCAGCAGGGGGAAGCGGATTTGGCTCAACTGATAGAGCGTCCGCCTACCACATGGGAGGTCCAGGGTTCAAACCCAGGGCCTCCTGACCCGTGTGGTGAGCTGGCCCACGCGCAAGGAGTGCGCCCCTCAAGGAAAGCCACCCTGCACACACACAAAAAAAAGTGCAGCCTGCCCAGGAGTGGTGCCGCACACACGGAGAGCTGACACAGCAAGATGATGCAACTAAAAGAGACACAGATTCCCAGTGCCGCTGACAAGAATGGAAGTGGACAAAGAAGAACACACAGCAAATGGACAGAGAGAGCAAGGGGAGAGAAATTTTTAAAAATAAAATTAACAAATATTTTTAAAAATGCTTAAAAAAAAGTCAGCAGGCCTTAACACTGGTCGCATGGGTTAAGGGCCGAGGCAGCAGCAGAGCGCGCGAGGCGTGTCTTGCTCCGGTGGAAAGCCTCAACTCGGGGCAGGCCCCTTGCATGTGTGATCACCTCTCTGACCCCAGGCTGGGGGCAACTCGAGACCAGGGACTGTGTGACTTCAGGGTGGGCACTCAACCTCTCTGAGCCTCAGCCTTGCCACCTGTGAAAGGGGCACAGTAATATCTAACTTCGAGGGTCACCATGAGGGTTGCAGGAGGCCCCATATGTCGTCATCTCAACCCCATGCCTGACACAGCACAGGCCATTCGGGTAATAAACACTGAATGAAATGGTGCTAACGCAGCGTAAGAACAATGGCTAGTCCCTGGAGGCTGCTGTTCCTGTTAGTCTTCTGATTTCTTCTTAGAGGAAGTGCCTAAAACGTTTGTTCAAAGCAGGGGAACAGGCGTAGCTCGGTGGTTGAGCACCTACTTCACACGTACAAGGTCCTGGGTTCAATCTCTGGTACCTCCTGAAAAAAAAAAAAGACTGTTTAAAGCAAGGACTAACCCGACTGCTTATTTGGACAGAAAGGATGTTTGTTACTTTCCAGAACGTGTTTTAAGATGTCCGTGTTCCCTGATGGAAAATTAGAAGCGCCTGTGCGGATTAGAATAGGCAGGCGCACAGGCAGGGGTCGGAGCCTAAGGAAGGATAACGTGCCTGGCTGTTTAAACCCAAACACTGTTTCAATCCCCCTTCAAGGTCCATCCCCCACAGCCCCGGAAGCAGGGGCTCAGGCAGGCACCCGCGCCCGCCGTTCACAGCGGCGTTACTCACCGCAGCCCAACGCGGCAGCCACCCTGGCGTCCATCGACAGATGAGTGGATACAAGGCAGGCCTCTCCGTGTGAGGGAATAGTATTCAGCCCTAAAAAGGAATAAATTACATGAGACAACCTAGATGAACCCGGGAAACTCTATGCTGAACGAGATAAGGCAGGCACAAGAGGGCAGGTAAGGTCTGAGTCCACTCGCATGACATACCTAGAGTAAGCCCACCCACAGGAGGGCTGTAGATTAGGGGAGTCGAGGGGCCGCAAGGGGGTGACGGGGAGTGAATGCTTCATGGGGGCAGAGCTTCTGTTTGGGGTGATAAGGAAATCTGGTAACAGGATGGCGATGGTGGCACAGCATTGTGAATGTAGTTAATACCACTGAATTGTACACAGGAAAGTGGCGATAGAGGGAAGATTCGTGGTATATAAATGTTACCAAGAAAAGACGAGAAACGCACCAACTGTGGGTGAATGGATAAACAAAATGTGGTCTGTCTACCCAGTGGAATATTACTCAGCCATGAAAAGGAACACAGTTCCGCTGCAGCTGCAGCAGGGTTGAGCCTGGAAAGCACGATGCCGAGTGAAAGAAACCAGACACTAAAGGACATTGGTTGTCTGATTCCCTTCGTGTGATGTCCAGAAAAGGTAAACCAAAGAGACAGAAAGCAGAGTAACAGCTGCCGGGGGGCAGGGGGGCAGTGGGAGGGACTGCTCAGGGGGTACAAGCTTTCCTTTGGGTGTGATGGAAACGTTTTGGAACTGGACAGAGAGGGTGGTTGCACCCACTGGGCCCGCCAGTAAGGCGCTCACTTTAAAACGGTTAATTTTGTGTGACGTGAATTTCACCTCATTAAAAAATACATAGTATAAAAAAAAGAAATATTTGGGGACTGACGGAACAGCCCTAGCTGGAAAGCATCACCTGTGACTGGCCTAGGGTTTTGGGAGCTGCCCTGTGCCCACTGGGCACGCAGAGGCCCCAGCTCTTCACTGGGGGGCAGGTGGGGGCGGAAGAGTTCGCCTCGGAGGCTCTTTTGGCGTCACTGACGTCAAAATCAGCATCAGCGTGGGGTGCTCCCGGGTCGGTATTTAGCCCAGGGAGCTTCCCGGGAGGATCTGGGCGTTTTCAGGGGCACAGAGCGGCACCGTGCAATCCCGTGAGGCACCCGCCTCCTCTCGGTTCTTTCTCGACCCTTCCGATGGCTTGGAGGAGAGACGCGGTTTGGAGAGCCGCACCCTCAGGCTCGGCGCCGGGCACGGCGCACGCCAGCCGCCGCAGAGAGGCCCGGCTTGGCGTCTGCTCGTTTATTTCTACTTTTCTGCTCTAATTCTGGGAAGCGATACCGTTTTTCCATCCAGAGTGTGATAAATTTTTCCCTCTAAATCACATCTGTGGTTTGAAGAAAAACAAGTGCAGGGAAGAGTACAGGTGATGCACCAGCCAGGCAAGCCGGGGTGGCAGGCCGGGGACGACGCTGTTTTCAGAACGCGGGCCGTCACACAGGTCTGCAGAGCCCTCGCCGTGGGGACCCTGCGGTCCCGGGGACACCCAGCGTTGGGCTGGCTTAGTCGCGTTGCGTGGCTATGCTCACCTGCTCGCCTCCTCTGGGCCTCCGGCTCCTCATCTGAAAACTGGAGTAAAGGTTAGGTTAACGTGTCACCTCGGCCAGGTGAGGGGGCCCAGTTGTTTGGCCAAGCAAGCCTGGGCTAACTGCAACACAAGGGCATTTCGAGGGCTTTAATCACCGGTGAGCTGACTGCATAGATGGCTGGTGACATCTACAATCAGCGTCAGTGAGAGCCGAAAGTATTGAGCGACGTCCCAGCCGCTCAGCTTAAGTCCTTAAAAGGGGGAAGTGAGGGAAGTGGGCTTGGCCCAGTGGTTAGGGCGTCCGTCTACCACACGGGAGGTCTGCGGTTCAAACCCCGGGCCTCCTTGATCCGTGTGGAGCTGGCCCATGCGCAGTGCTGATGCGCGCAAGGAGTGCCGTGCCACACAGGGGTGTCCCCCACGTAGGGGAGCCCCACGCGCAAGGAGCGCGCCCCGTAAGGAGAGCCGCCCAGCGCGAAAGAAAGTGCAGCCTGCCCAGGAATGGGGCCGCACACATGGAGAGCTGACATAACAAGATGACGCAACCAAAAGAAACACAGATTCCCATGCCGCTGACAACAACAGAAGCGGACAAAGAAGAAGACGTAGCAAATAGACACAGAGAACAGACAACTGGGGTGGGGAAGGAAGGGGAGAGAAATAAATAAGTAAATAAATAAATCTTTAAAAAAAAAAGGGGCGGGGGAGTGATTTCAGCACTCAGGGAGAGAGCGCCTTCTCTGCTTCAGGCAGCCGGACTTTCCTGGGAGCCCCTGGCTCGTGGCCCGCCCGACGGCATTTGGACTTGTGCACCCCCACAGTTGCATGAGACAGTTTGATAGAGTCTCATGCTCTTTACAGATCTCTCCTGTTTCCCTAGGGAGCCGGGCAGCGGGGCACGGGCGGTGAGCCGAGGCCCTGCAATGGCTTTTCCGAATGCTGCTCCTCATCCATCCCTTCCCTCCGGGAGGCACAGCGTTTGTTGTGGGCCTACTATGTGCTGAGCAGCCTTCCCGGCTCTGGGGTTACAGATGCAACCAGACCCGACTGGGTCCCCGCCCTCATGGAGCTGATATCCTATTGGGGGAGACACAGTGTAAGCAAGGAGAAAAATGAGCAGGGACCGTCACGTGGTGGCAAGAAAAGAGGGTCAAGAGATGGGGAGTAGCTGGATGTCTGGAGAGGCGCTGAGCGGGACTGGGCCAGGGTGAGGTGAGTGAGGCACTCAACACAGTGCACCGGAAGACTTGGCACCCAAGATAAATAGCATTTCGGTGCGACGCTTTTAAAAGTCAAAAGGAATGAACACGACACCCACATTTTCAGTAAAGATGGGCTCTGTGGGGTCTGGGATGCCTTGGTTTTGTCCTTGGTTAATCCTCTGGCTGCTGGGTGGCAAGCAGATCGGGGCGGGGGGGTGGGCAGCAGTAGACCAGCGTGGGGGCTGCCGCAGCCACCCGGGCAAGGGGCTGGTGGGCACATGTCCCTTCTGTCCATTATCGTGGCTCTTCTTCCTGGCAGCCTCCAAGGGAGGGTTTCGTTCACCACTTTGCAGAACGGGAAACTGAGGCTCCGAGAGGCTGATTCACCTGTTGGCGTCCTCGCTAGTTAGCAGCAGAGGTGGGGTCTGGGCCCAGGTCTCACTGGGCACCCCACCCTCTCAGAAGAAAGGATCGCCCCCTGGGACTTCAGGCCAGCCTCAGTTTCCTTCCCGTGTAAATGTAGGACAAATTACAGCACCACCTTCTAGGGCTGAGGGGCCGAGGAACTATGTATGCCACGCACAGCACTCCAAAACTTTTATCTTACAAGGAAGAAAAAAGGTACTTCCCACCCACTTCTCTCTCTGTCGATTCTCCCGGAAAAGGAGAAACTCGGGTAGTTGTTCTCCAAACATTTATTTCACACTTCAGGGTTTCGTTTTGTTTTGTTTTTGGAAGGGGAAGGAATGGTGAAGGTAATCAGTTTTTGGACTTAAGATAAAAAATCGCAGGAAAGGGTCGACTTGACTCTTTATAATTAATGGGGCGGCTTGTAATAGGATTCTCCCGCCAGTGGGGCTCCCAGGAAACACCTTTTTACATAAGATATTGCCCACGCCGGAGTGGCGGCGGGGTGATTTATGGGGTTCCTTGCTCCAGAAAAACTCTCCTGGGGTTGCCCAGCCAGTGGAATTTATCAGGGCGTTCGGAAGCCAAGCACGAAAGCTGCCTGTGACATTTTTGGTGGAGATTCAAAAGCACAAACACTGGGGAAGGGAGAGGCCACTGGGACAGGGGAGCGAGGGAGAAGAGCCACCAGCTCCTACCAGCAGGGACTGAGCCGGGAATTCTTGGCTCAGGGTTGCTTCAGGGGAGGGCTTGCGGCAGAAGAGGGGAGGGGAGGAAGCCGGCAAAGGCGCCACTGCAGGTGGGGTCTCCCACGGGCCGTTCTTGGAAGCAGGGGCAGCCTGAGCCGCTAGCAGCCACCACCGGAGCAGCGGAGGGCGGTGGCTGCCTCCACTGGCAAAGGGGATCCAGGGGCAAAGGTTGCTCGGGACAGGAGATGGAAATCAAGGCTGTGGGGAGGGCGCAGGGGGCGAGGGGAGGGGGGTGGAGGAAGACATGACCTCAGGCTCAGTGACAACCAAGGCCCCCCGACCAGCCTACCAGGCCTTCCGCGTCGGGTGCTCTCTCCCCGCCTCGCACCCTTTTCCTCTCTGTCCATCTTCCACCGCTCACCCTCCCACCGGCTCCCCTGCGGCCGCATTGGCGCCACACACATTCCTACCCCAGGGCCTTGGCACTTGCTGCTTGCTCTGCCCTACCCCCGCACGCCCTGCACGGTTTGCCCCTTCCTTTCCTCCAGGCCTCTGCTCAAATTTCTCCTGTACAGACAGGCCTTCTTTGACCCCCCCATCTCGATAACTAATCGATTAAGAGACAAGGAACAAACATATCGACCAAATGCCCCGTGAAGACTTTGTTTGGATCCTGATTCCAAAAGACCAGCTCTAACGAGGCATCTCCGACGCCACGTGGGGGTGGGGCAGTGACCACACCGTGGCAATTAGATGATATTAAGGAATTATTAGTTAATTGTGCTGGGTATGATAAGGGTCTGTGATATGTGCTTTTATGTTACATCATTTTTTCCCTTATCTGCTAGAGATCCCAGCATATGTTATTTTTTTTAAGATTTATTTATTCCCCTCCCCCCTCCATTGTCTGCTCTCTGTGTCGATTTGCTATGTGTTCTTCTGTTGTCTGCTTGTTTTCTCATTAGGCTGCTCTGGGAACTGATCCTAGGACCTTCCGGAGTGGGAGAGATGCGATCATTCTCTTGTGCCCCCTCAGCTCCCTGGTTTTCGCTAAGTCTCTTATTGTCTCTCTTCTGAGTCTCTTTGTTGTGTCATCTTGCTGTGCCAGCTCTCTGCATTGGCCAGCACTCCCGCACGCGTCAGCTCACTGCGTGGGCCAGCTCACCGCACAGGCCAGCTTGCCTTCACCAGGAGGCCCTGGGTATCGAACCCGGGACCTCCTATATGGTAGACGGGAGCCCAAATGCTTGAGCCACATCCATGTCCCCCCAGCATACTTTATGAATAAAACAAGGTGATGTCTAGGGTTGTTTTAAAATATTCCAACAACTAAGCTAGTCTCTACCCCTTCCCCGCCAGCTCCCTCCCCTTCCCTGCCTCACCTCCACAGAGCACATATCAGTCGCTCACATGCTGGGTTCTCATTGGGGGCTTTGGTTACAGTCTCTCTCCATGAGAACGTAAGTTCCAGGAGGGCAGGGCCTTGTGTTTCGATCCCCTCTGTGTCGCCAGTACCTCGAATAGCACCTGCCCTTTAGTCGGCGCTTAATAAACATTTGCTAAATGAATGCATGCGTGGATCCCGGGGCGCTTCCCCTCCCAGAGGCCTCTCTTTTGGGGAAGGACCCATCTCAGCCAGAGACCAGGTGACCCCGCAGATGCCCACCCCAGCCAGGCGCCGGGCTGTGCCCCTGCCACCTTCTCAGTAGTTCTCCAAATATTCTCATATATTCGAGTTTCCTGAGCGGCAGAGCCTGCCCTGATCCTAATGATACTCATTCATTCATTCACTCATTCATTCCTTTCTGAGACGAACCAGGAAGACAGAGTAACGGGAACAGGTGTGCAGGTGTGGGTGGGGCCCCTCGCCCCCTCATGGGACACTGGGGGCCCAGTCTCACCCGGAAAGCCCTGGAGGAGCTCCCCAACAACGGTTCTCTGTCCTCAGGAGGACAGCGCAGCCCCAGGGCAGCGGGACGAGGCCCCTCCCAGGCGCCCTGGCGAGGGCAGCCGCCCCTCTCCAGGCCTCCCCCAACCCCCGGACCACCAGGCCCCCGGGAAGCTCGGGCGCGGCTCAGCACTGTTGAGACGGCTGAACATGGGCCCCAGAGAGACACGGCCAAGTCAAACCCCGGAGAGACACGGCCAAGTCGAACCCCAGAGAGACACGGCCAAGTCGAACCCCAGAGAGACACGGCCAAGTAGAACCCCGGCCGGGCACGCCGCCTCGTTTGGAAATAGGGTCTTTGAAGAGGTGATTCGTTAAGGTGGGGCCAGACTGGATGGGAGTGGCCCTAAGCCAACAGGACTGGCGGAGAATTGGACACAGACAGACGGACCGACAGGGAGAAGGCCACGTGACGACGGAGGCAGAGAAGGCCATCGCTGCTGGCAAGCCACCGCCGGGAGCCGAGGGAAGGCATGGGACCCGCCCCGGAGCCGGCCTCCAGCGCAGGGAGAATAAGCGTCTGTCGTCTTAAGCCACCCAGTTCATGGTACCGTGTCACAGCAGCCCCAGGAAATTAACTCAGCAATGCTGACCCCAAGCCCCGCAGGAAGGGGGACGGCTAGAGGGCGGGGCTCCTCCGGCCTGAGCTTCCAGCCCGAGCTTAAGCTCCAGGTGCTGCAGGCGTCTCGGGGTGCCCCCGCCCCAGCCACTGCTCACGCCGGCCACTTCCAAGGGAGGGATTTCCGGCGTCCCCCTAACTTCACACAATGCCCCCTCCCACCACTCGTCAGCTACGGCTCTTGCAGTGATTCTTCGCTCTTCTCCTAAGGGCAGGCAGCACCAACTCCCGGTTCCTAGGAGTGAGAATCAAAAGTGCACTGGAAAGAAAGAGGGAAGTGGATGTGGCTCAAGCACCTGGGCTCCCATCTACATACAGGAGGTCCAGGGTTCGATGCCCGGGGCCTCCTGTCGTGAAGGCAAGCTGGCCCGTGCGGTGTGCCGCCCCGCACAAGAGTGCTGGCCCGTGCAGAGAGCTGGCGCAGCAAGATGACGCAACAAAAAGAGACACAGAGGGGAGACAATAAGAGACTCAGACCAGGGAGCTGAGGGGGCACAAGAGAATGATTGCCTCTCTCCCACCCTGGAAGGTCCCATGATCAGTTCCTGGAGCTGCCCAAGGAGAAGACAAGCAGACACAGAAGAACACACAGCAAATGGACAGAGAGAGGAGACAAGGGGGTGGGGGCGGGGAATGAATAAATAAATCTTTAAGAAAGCCGAGAAAAAGTCCATTAAATTCGAGAGGCCAGGGTTCCTATGCCACCAGCCAGGGTCCTTGCAGTCTCAAGTGACAGGAAGCCAAGACTTAAGCAGAAAGGGAAATGCATCGGCTCAGGAAAAGAGCAGTCCATGGGCACCGCCCCATTCCCGGCTTAAGTCTTGAGGGCCACTCTGATTGGATAGCTTGACTCCTGGGCCCACGCTTGAACCAATCACTGTGGCCAGGGTAAATACAATGTTTGGATTGGCTCAGTTCAGGGTGACAGGCTCCTCCCCTGGATTCAGAGAAGTGACTTCCCAGCAGGACCTGTCAGAGCCTTTAATGCATAAATGTGGGTACACTGAGGACACAGCGTTTCCCCAATTGCTTTGAATCTGAGCTACCACTTTCAACCTGGGAGAAGAGCAGCCACTGGCTCTGCAGTCGGCTGGAGCTGAGCACTGGCTACCCCCTCCACAGAGCATGAGCTCCAATCCCCACCACTCCCTAAGTATAGCCCCCAACTTCTCCGTAGACTAATGAGTCTGGCTAGTGACTGGATTATAAGCTCCAAATACAAAAATGTGAAGCACTACGGGCTCCACAGGAAATCAGAGAGGCCTCGGTTAATGGCGTGATTCCCGCATAAGCCCACGAGCATATGTGCACTCTCCCGCGTGGACGCCAAGCCTTCAGTAACCCTGGTTGTGGGGCTGGAGGTGCGGTCCTGCAGGGTGGCGGTGGGGAGGGCGGGGGGTGAGGGACTGGGAGGAGAGAAGGTGTTAGGGTCAGCCAGGGAAGGAGCCACCCAGGGAGCCAAAGGGGCCCCGGGCCCAGGAGAGGGGCCCGGGCTGGGACAGAGAGGCTGGGCACGGCACGGCAGGGAGGCCCCACCCCAGACCCTCCTCCCAGGCTCCCCCTTCCCCAAACCGAGCCCTCAGAGCAGGTGAAGGCAGGGTCCTAGCTCCTCTGGCCCCAGGGGCCGTCTCTGCTGCATCAAGTCACACCAACGTTCGCTCTTTGCTCTCTTCTTGTGCCTCCCTCCCTGGACTCCGCATGCCTTGGGTGTCAACCAGGAAGGGCTAAAGGAAGCTAACCGACCGGTGATGTTATCTAGACAGGCCCAACAGCCCCGCTGGCTGCTTATCTCCAGCTTGCCGAGACCTGGAGGGGCACAAACAGCAGCTGACAAGTCTCCCAGGGATGCAGCCAATGGGCGGAGAGCGTGGGTGCAGGCCCGAGGCCCTGCAGGGAAACAGAGCACCTGGAACGTGGGTGCAGGCCCAAGGCCCTGCGGGGAAACAGAGCACCTGGAACCGAGGCGGGTGCTGCACCCCGGAGGAGCGGGAGGCGGGGGAGACAGGGCTGAATGAAGCACTCCAGGGAGGCTTCAGGGAGGAGGCTGACTCACACTGGGCTTTGTGTAGGATTCAGAAGTGCAGAGGGCTTGGCAGCCAGGGGACCCAGCTGAAGCAAAGAAAACCAACTGTGAGAGCCACGGAACACAGTGGCAGGTGCATGCGCTTCAGATTTTGACATACTTGGTTTTCAGTTCTGCTGTGTGACCTGGGGTAAGCGACTCAACTGCTCTGTGCCTTCGTTTCTTCACTGGCAAAATGGAATTGAATGAAATGGTTGTTAAAGGCTATAGTAGGTGCTCAAGGAAGGCTAGCTCCTCTCCCCCACCCCCCATTTGGGGGAAGGAGTGCTCAGGCAACTGGAAGAACTAGCATCTGCCGAGAGCCTGCATGGGTGCGGTCCAGAGTCAGAAGCCTGCTCCAAACACCCCGTTTCACAGACGAGAAGACCGAGGCACGGAAGGGCGCGTCCTGGGCGCTAGGCCCCCTGGGCGGGCGAGCAGGGGCAGAGGTCAGGCTCGCGGGTGTCTCTCTCCCGGGGAAGTCCACACAGCCGGAGGCCAAGGAAAGCCGCCCGGGGCACCCTGGCGCTCAGCACCCACGCGGGAGGTCAAAAGGAGCACGGCCCTGGCGTCGGAAGCAGCGGAGGGAGCCCGAGCGCCCGGGCGCCTCCCCTGCGCTACCCCCCCCACCCCGCGCTTCCCCCCCAGCACCCCCCCCAGCGCCCCTCCCCCCCAGCGCCCTGCGCCTCCACTGCAGAGAGCATGCGCGGAGGGACGCGGCGGAGGGCGCAGCTCCGGCAAAGGCGGGGAGGGGGGCAGAGGCCAGCGCGCAGGGGGGCCACCTGCCGCCCAGCGAGGAGAGGGTCCCGCGGCCCAGCTGAGTTCCGGGCCGGGCCGGGGCTGGGGTCCGCGCTGGGCTGCGGCCCTGGGCGGATGCCTCGTTTCCAGAAGGGCCGTGAGGGGTTGGACAAGACCCGGTGGGCCGGAGCCATCTCGGGGACCCCAGCACCCTCCGGCGCGCCCCCAGCGGGGGCAGAGCCTTGAACTGCGGCCCGCCGTCCCCGTGGAAGACGCTCTGCTGCCCCCTGGTGGCCCCGAGACACTCTAACGCGCGACCCATTTCCTAAGAGACTTCCCAGCCCGGGGAGCTGCCCAGTTCCCGCCGGTACCCGCCGCTCCTTGCGGTCAGATGCGGCCAGACTGCCCTGGGGGTCCTACCCGCTTCCCCAGTACCCCACCACCACCTAACCCCACCCGAAGACAGCTGAGTCCCAGCAAGAGCGTGGCAGTAAGAGGCGCGGTGTGCATGCCAGGGCCCACAGGATGGAGGAATAGAGTGTGGACTGGAGAGGACTTGCTGGTGTTCTGCTGGGGAACTATTGTGGCTAGTAATGGAAGAAACTGTAATAGTGATGCGGAGAGGGTGGCCACGGTGGCTGTTGATGGTTGGGAGAGGGAGGAAGAGGGGGCATTTTCAGGATTTGGAGTTGTCCTGGGTGGTGCTGCAGGGACGGATGCTGGACGTTGTGTGTCCTGCCGTGGCCCGCTGGCTGGACTGGGGGAGAGTGTGGACTACAGTGTGGACCCCTGTCCATGCGCTGCAGCGGTGCTCCAGGATGTATCCACCAGGTGCAGTGGACGTGCCGCGATGACAGAAGAGGTCGTAGATGTGGGAGGGCTGGGGTGGGTGGGGTGGGGGTATATGGAGACCTCATATTTTTTTTATGTAACATTTAAAAGAAAATAAAGAAGGCACGGTTTGAACCTGGCCAGGCCACATTCCAGTTGGTTGACCTTGGGCAAGTTATGTAACCTCCCGTGCCTCGGTTTCCCCATCTGTGAAACAGGGGTGGTGATCCTGGTTCCTACTTCACAGTACCTTGGTGAACAGTAAAAAAAGACAACAAATAGAGTCACCTCCGGCATGGGACAGAACCTCCCCTCACTCCCCTGGCCTGGTCGACCTGAGCAGGTGCACCCCAGGGGAGGCAGGTGCACGAGGTGCTCAGCATGGCCGGGTGCAAGCTGCGTGGTGTGGAGAGGGCTGTCCCATCGGCAAACCTGCCTCAGGGTTGCCATGCCTTCGGCGCGCTCTGGGAGGTGGAAGGAGCAGGCCCAGGGGAGTTCAGACTCGACTTGGTTTATTGGCCAAGGCTGCAGGCACCCGTAGGGAGCTGCTCGGGAGGACTTCCTGCAGGAGGCGGCTCACACACAGCTCAGGCCCAGCCCCGCTTTCAGCGCCTGCAGCTCCCGGCTGTCAATGCTGTTCCCTCCACACACGATCACCACCACCGAGGCCAGGGAGGGGCAGAGGCGACCCTCGGCCTGCAGCCTCCCCAGGCAGCCCGAGTAGATGGCGGCCAGGGCCGCCCCGCAGGCAGGCTCCACCAGCATGCGCTCGTCGTCTGCCCAGGGCCGGGGGCGGGGAGAAGGGGAGGAAGAGCCAGTGGGTGCTCAGCAGGTCCGATGTCACCCATCCATCCGCCCACCCCTGCCTCCATCCATCTCCCCATCTGTCATGTGTCGGACTTCCTGTCCATCCATCAGTCTGACCACCTATCCCTCTAGCTGTCCACCTTTCATCCCTTATCCATCATCAGCCTGTCTGTCCCTCCATCAGTGTGCCCATCAATCAACGTGCCCCTCCATCCGTCTCCCTGGCCATCATTTGGCTGTCTGTCCATCCATCAATACCTCCGTTAATCAGTGTGTCCACCCATCCATCCCTCCGTTTCTCGGCCATTCATCATCCATGGCCCCACCCATCTACCCAACTACCATCCATCTAACCACTGTCCACCTTTCCCGCCACGCATACATTCACCCATTCATGCCAGAAACATTTATCCCTGCCAAGCCCTGTGCCAGGAAGGCCCTGGGGACACAGCAGCGAGCAAGATCCAGCAGGCCCCCGGCCTCATGGAGCTCACAGTCTAGTGACAGAGACAGAAGGGAACTGACGGGTGTTAAACAGATGGATTGGCACGTAAGAGGCCCCTAACCCAGGCAGGGGGCAGTGAGAGCCCAGGGGAGGCTTCCTGGAGGAGGTGTCCTGATGGCTGAGCAGCCCTTAGTCACATAAGGACGGTTGGGAGCGGGGCCAGGGACAGGCATGTCAGAGAGAGGAACAGCACTGATGACAGCCTGGAGGCTAGAGACAGTACGGCACGTTTCTTCTGTTCACTCGACATGCACTTATTGTGTGATTGCTGCATACCCAGCCCCGCACCAGGTGCTGAGAAGATGACTCAATGAAAGAGAACACGCCCACACTCTAGGGACTCTGCGGGGCTGTGGCCCCCGGGCGGGGGCCGCGCTCGCTCACCCAGGAACCGCTGCATGGCGCTCACGGCCTCGGCGTCCTCCACCACCTCCGAGAGGATCTCGCACTCCTGCAGGCACGCCAGGGCCCGCGCAGCCACCGTGCGGGCACCCAGGCACTTGGCCACGCTGTGGGGTGGGGCGGGGTGGGGTGAGGAGCTGGGGGGTCTCCTCCCAGCCCGCACCCCGATCCTGCAGTGAGGCCAGCCCCGCCCGGGCAGGGAGGGCTCAGATGTGGAGGAGGGTCTTGGCAGGTGGCGTCACAGCGCAGCGCGGAGGCCCGGAGCCGACGACGGGCGAGCTCGGGAGAAGAGGGGAGGTGGCCGCGCGGACCGGAGCCGGCCGTGCCCGCGGGACCTGCAGCCCTGGCTCTGCGAGCCCCGGGGGCCCCGAAGGGCTCAAAGGGCCAAGCCGGTGTCAGGCGTGTCACCCTCATCGGGAAAACACTGCGTGAAGGGTGTAATCCCCACTTTTCAAAACGAGCCCGCGATTCGCTCCTTCGTTCCACAAGCAGCCGTGGGCACCTGCGACGCGCCGGGTACCTCCTCACGGGCACGCAGCCACGCAGCCACATACTAAAAGCGAAGCGTGGCGACAGCGCAGGCAGGTCTGAGCCGCGCACCTCCTTGGAGGTGGCACCGAGGGTGACGTTCAGCCTTGCTCGGCTCTGGGCTGGTCTACACTGCCTGACTTCTCGGCCACACGCTCGGGTCGCCTTCGTGGCGACGCGCCGGTGAAAGGGGCCTTTCCGCGGGTGAGAGGCGGCCGTGGCGCGCGTCTTGGTCCCCCTTAGCGGCACTGCCTTCTGAGAGCCACCCCGCCGGGCTTGGGGTCCCGAGGCACAGGGGACCCGCGGGGGGGATCCCCCCCACCCCCGCCAGCGGGGACCGGGAGGCCCGGGGGCAGGGACAGCCCCAGCCGCGCCTACCTGGTGATGTCGGGCAGCGTCACCGGCCGGCCGGCCTGGATGGCCGCGTTGAAGGAGTGGGCCCCGCGGGTCTCCATGGCAACGATGGGCACGTGCTGCCAGCCCACCTCCGCCAGGCCGGCCACCACCCCGGCCAGGAGCCCCCCGCCCCCCACGGCCAGCACCAGCGCCCCGGGCGGGGCCCCCAGCGCGGCCTTCAGCTCCCGCACCAGGCTGGCGTGGCCTTCCCTGGGGAGGGGGTGGGAGGGAGAGGCTGGGTGAGGGGGCGGGGGCGTCGCGTGCCACGAGCCCCCCGTCCCACCCGCCGCGGGCGGAGAGGAGGCCCTGCGTGCTGAGCTCCCCCAGTCCTTCCCTTGACTCATTTCTCCATTCGCTCATTCTTTCCCCTCCACTCCATCAACCCCCCCAGGCGCTTTCCTGGACACCCCCACAGCCTGGGAAAGAGGCACCAGTAGTGCCTGTGGCTCAGAGGGGACCCGCATGTCACTTGGGACCGGCCCCACTCCAGGTCTGGGTTAGCTGTGTGTTGGTGAGCAAATTGCTTGACCCCTCTGTGCCTCGGTTTCCTCACCCGTGAAATAGGGATAACAGCACCCACCTCGAGGGCTTTGGGGAGGATTAAACGGAGTAGAGGAAGGAGAGCCGTTGGCCTGGCGCCTGGCCCAAGTGCACACTCGCTAACGGGGACTTATTAGTCTTGTCTCCATTTCGGACGTGGAAACCGAGGTGCGTGCACCAGGCCACACGGCTCACAAGTGGCAGAAGTGGTGTCCAGCCCAGGCCTGCCTGCCTGCAGGTGCCCTTGTCCCCTCTGGGCCTGCGTCCCCTGGTGTCCCGCAGCAGGACCCCGGCTGGGGGAGGGCCCCACTCGAGCGCCGCGGGGGAGGGGCACCGGCCTTACCAGATCAGGGGGTGGTCAAACGGAGGGACGTTCACCCAGCCGTCCCTCTCGGCCAACTCCTGAGCCCTCAGGTTGGCGTCGTCCCAAACCTAGAGAGACGAGGGCGCTCGGAAGACACGTGTCAGCGCAGAGCCGCTGCGGGGGCCTGGCGTCTCCGAGGCCTGGGGGGGGCCCACGGTGGGGCCAGAGTGGGAGAGGGCCCGGCAGGCTCCTGAGATGAGGACAGAGGCCTCCGGGTGGACCCGACGGGACGCCCTCCCAGGCGGGCTGGCATGTGAAGCTGGGAGCAGGTCAGCGTGGCTCCTGCCAGCCAGAACCAGGACAACCAGCAGCTGTCCAGCTGACAGACTGGCCAGTAGAGTTTGAGCCACTGGAGAGACGGGACCTCGAGGGACCCAAGCAGACAGCAGCAGGGGTGGAGTAAGAGAAGGAAATGCTGCCCGTGAGCTACGGATATTTGGGGGCTGTTTGTTATGCAGCAGTATTTAGCAGCAATAGCTGACTGATGCACTTTGTCTTTCTTTGTTCTTCTACAGGTCCCCGAGCTTTTCCCATCCCAGCATTCATCACGCTCTGTTGTAGTCACCTGGTTGTTTTGTGTCTAACACAGTGCAGGCATGTGCCATCTGGATGGCAGGATGAGTGGAAGAAAAGAAAGGAAGGGAGGTGGGAAGAGTGATGGACAGAAAGACAAAGGGATGGATGAATAAGTGGGTGGGTAGAAGGAGGAGGGAGGGAGGCTAGAAACTGGTGACTAGCTTTTGGGTACCGAGGTATGGCTTTTATTTTTAGTTCTGAGAGTTTTTTAAAGTCTGTTTTCCAGGGAGGATTTTTGCCCCCTGGCCAGGAGGGGAGAAACATCCTGTGGCCACGCCTCTGTTTCCTTGGTAACAAAATGAACCAGTGATGACCTTAGCAGGGGACATCTTTCACAATAGATTGGTTTAGGGGTTAAAAAAAAAATGCTGCCACCCTCTTTCTACTTTGGTGTGTGTGTGTTTCCAAATGTCAAAAAATGTAAAAAGTGAATATCAAGTGCTCGTGAGGTTGTAGGGAGACAGACACTCCTGCGCCCAAGCACGGGAGGCCCTCTCGGGGTGGGGAGCGCCCAGGCGGGGCTCCCAGCCTCCAGCCCGCCTCGCCCCTCACTCCCACCCCTCAGCTCAGCCACCCCAAGCGAAGACAGCCCCAGGGAGCAGCCTCCTCCGCACAGTCCCTGCCTCCGGGTCCTTACCTTCCCAGCCAGCTGCACCTCGGCCCCTTCGCCCTGCAGCCTCCTCACCACCTGCGGGGCCGCGCCCTCCGGGAGCACGATGGTGGCAGGGATGCCCAGCCTCCGCGCCGAGTAAGCCGCAGCAATGCCTGCATTGCCCCCTGCGGAGGCGGCAGCGCGCGCAGCGGGCAGCGTCGCCTTAGCCTAGCGACATCGCCCTCCTTCTTTGTCCTTGGATGGCCACTCCTCCCCCACTCTTATTTGCCACCCCTCCCCCCCTCCAGGGGGGACTCATGATCTAGATCGATCCAATCATAGAATTCGAATTCTCCCAGGATTGCTTCTGGAGTGCGTACGTGACCCGGGCTGAGCCAGAAAGATCAATTCTAGGATTTAGGGGAACCATCAAAAAGGGGTGCTCTCTTTTCATTAGGATTGCACTAGGAAGGCAAGCCTGGAACTTCAGGCAACCGTCTTCCTACCACAGGGTCTGTATAAAAATGAAGCCATTATAGAGGAAA
This sequence comes from Dasypus novemcinctus, assembly GCF_030445035.2. NCBI lineage: Eukaryota > Metazoa > Chordata > Mammalia > Cingulata > Dasypodidae > Dasypus > Dasypus novemcinctus. The sequence goes on along the minus strand of NC_080691.1, from coordinate 23,127,503 downwards.
GCAGAGCCAAGAGAAGAGCTATAGAGGAGGGCCCCTGGATCCAGCCGTGCCTGAAAGCCACGTATCTCAGGGCTCTTTGGCTCTTGGAGCCTGTAAAGTCCCCGTTAGCTTAAACCTTCTGGATCTGGGTTTCCATCCCTTGCTACCAAGAACCCTGAACGATGGGCAAGGCGCTGGGAGAGGACATAGGAGGTGGTTCTCCCAGGCCATGACCTTGATGAGGCTGGACTCTTAAGTGGACGCTGAGCCCCAGACACCTGCTGCTGCTCTCACCAGATACTGCTCCCCCACCCCAGTCCCGGGGATCCTCCCCCAGCAGAAAGCAGCGTCACCTGAGGGGCACACCAGATGTCTGCATCCCTGCCTGGCCACCTGCAGGGAGGGGGACCGAGCAGGTGTCAGGGGGTCTGTGGCGGCGGGAGCTAGACCTCACTATGCCCTCCCCCGGCACTCCCCCCTCCCTCCTGCCCACCCCCTCCCCTCCCCTCCCATACAACATCCTTCCTCCCCTCCCCCTCCCCAGCCCACACCCCTCCCCTCCTGCACAGCCTCCCTCCTCCCCTCCCGCCCTTCCCCTCCCCTCCCCTCTCCCGCACAACCGCCCTCCTCCCCCCTGCCCCACACCCTCACCTCCTGGCAGAAATGCCCGATGCCCCGAATCTTGAAGGAGCCGGCCGGCTGCACGTTCTCGCACTTGAGGAGGACGGAGGTGCCCGCCGCCTGGGACAGGGCCCAGCTCTCGAGCAGCGGCGTGGCCACGTGGAAGGGCTCGCTCTTGCCGGGGTCCCCCATCCCAGCCGCCACCCGGAAGGCCTGCGGGAGGACGCACACGCCAAAGCCGGGCAGCTCCAGCCACGGGCCCTTAGCCAGGATGGAGGGCAGGTGAGAGCCCTCGGCTCGGTCGCCCGCCGCCCGCTGCCGCTCCGGGGGGCCCTGGCCGGGCCTGGCTCCTCTGGGCCTCTGTCCCCCCACCTGGGCTCGGCGAGGGCCCTTTCCTCCTGCGGCTGCGGCTGGCCCGGGGCTGGACCGGGGCCAATACGTGGTCACGAACGCAGAGGGGCGGGGGCACTTAGCATCGATGAACCCAAAAACCATTTTTTTGAGCGCCTGCTACGTGCCAGGCCATTCCGGGTTTTGGCACCAGGAGCGGACAAGCTTTGTGTGACAGAATCACGGAATTTGACATGGGAGTGATGGGCGCATTTTAGCTAGCGTGGTCAGGAGATGCCTCTCGAGGGAGGGAAGCTTTAAAAAAGCAAACTTCTGTGATGGAAAAATAGCAAGAACCGTGTCGTGAGCTCCCGGGCAGGGCCCCAACGATCCCCGACTCCCGGCCCTTCTTGTTTCACCCACGCGCCAGCGCCCCTTCCAGTATTGCTACGTTTTTCCTCTTTTATCATCACATTTTCCTCCTGTCTTATTTCATCGGTCAATATTTCAATATTTCAATATGGATCGTGTAGCCACACGATCTTCACAGCTACCCATTTGTCCAAACACACTGAATTCTACCCTTAAAACGGAACCATTTTGACTGGGAATTATACCTCAATAATGCTAATTAAAAAAAAAAAAAAGGCCCCACAATCCTGTTATCGCACCTAAAAATACTAACAGCGCTTTTCTGAGCGCCCGGCGCCTGGTCATCGTGCCAGGTCCCAGGGCTGTCCCCGCGGGCTACGGGGCTGGCGGGGGTGTTTGGCTTTGGACCCTTTGGAGCAGGACGCGGGTCTGGGCTGCGCGCCCTGATGGCTGGTGGGTCTGTCCAGTCCCTTCGCCCTGCGAGCTCTCAAGGGCGCGGGCACCCCTGCAGAGGGAGCCGGAGCCGGCTCTGGGCGAGAGTGCCCTGGGGCGGCTGCGGGGGCGCCGCGGGCAGGGCGGGCGCTGGCGCGGGGTGGGGGCATGATTCTCCTTCTGCTCGTGGGGAGCCTTCGGGAGGTTTTAAGCCAGGGAGGGAGGGGAGCGTGAGCCAGGGAAGGGACCAGTGCGTAGCGGCCGAAGGAAACATACGAGTTTTTTTAAGGAACCAAAACTGAAGTCTTGGGCCGGCCCCTGCAGTTCCCCTGTCAGCCGCCAGGGGCCGCTCTGTGGCCACGCTGCCCCCCCACCCCATGCCACGTGCGCGCACCCAAGCTTCTAGTCCACCTTTAGCCCGAGTCCCCACATGGGTACCGGCCAGTTCTCCCACCACTAGATCCAAACCCCTGCCCTCGTCGGGGCAGCCCTGGGCCTCCGCAGGCAAGGCGGAGCGTGGGCCACGTCCGCTCAGGCTCATTCCCATCAAGGGCACCTCTGGGCTGGGCATACAAAGAAGGGGCACGGGTCCCCACTCGTCCCCAAACCCATCATACCCTGGTCTGAGCCTCACCTCAACCCTGGAGCCCAAGGGTGTGGCCTTTGGGGTCAAGCAGAGACCGAAGGTAGAAAGCAGCTCTGACTTCCTGGCTGTATGTCCTGGCCAAGTGTCTCAACCTCTCTGTGCCTTGGTTTCCCCTTCTGTAAAATGGGGATAATAACCATCCCCGTTTCTCAGGCTGTGGTGCAGATGGATAATAATAACAGCTACCATTTGGGGGCCCCTGCTATGTGCCAGACATGGACTGTGTCCTCTGGAGAGTCTCATTGGGACCGTCCAACAGTGGGCACACACGTCCTTACTCTCGCAGATTGATAAGGCACCCACAAGGTGCGGCGTCCTGGGCACTGGGTGATACTGCGGTGAACAAGACAGATGTCTGCTCTTGAGTTGATTTGCAGTCTGGTGGGGAGAAGAACATTTAACAAATAACCGTGTAAACAAACAAAATATTCGAAAAGGGTGAAAATGTTTAAGAGGGACACAAGTATGTAGGAAGCCATGAAAAAGAACGACAAAGGGATGTGCTTCGGGCAGGGAGGTCAGGAAAGGCTCCTTGGAGGAGGTGACCACTGAGCTGAGACATGAAAAATGAGAACCAACGAGCCACACTGCACACGTGGAGAAGAGCACATGCCTCACAAGCTCTTGCCAGGATTAAGGGAGGCCACAGACTAAAAGTCCTGAGTCTGCAAGATATTTAAATACAAGCAAATAGTTGTGTGGGACTTCCTGGGCACCAGGCACAGCGGGAAGCAACTCATATATGACCTCATTTAATCCGCGCAACAGCGCTATGAGATGGGTGCTATTAACTGCATTGGAGAGACAAGGAAACTGAAACACCAGAGAGGTTAAGTAACTTGTCCAAGGCCACACAGCTACAAAAGGCACAGCCAGGATTCAAACCCAGGCAGCCTGGCTTTGGTGTCTGCGCTCCTAACCACTATGCTCTACCTCCACTATTATTGTTATTGTTGTTGTTTTGATGATTAAAGGTGTAGTCGTTTCATAATTAATTGCCAGGTATCCTTAGGAGCAGAATCCCCCTAGCTCAGCCGCCCAGGCTTCCCCAGCCCTCTCGGTTATCCGGCCTCCCCCAAGGAAACAGTAGGCGTCAGTTAGGTGAGCCAGCTCCATTGCCACAGCCTTGGGCAGCGCAGATCCCAGCAGGGCGCAGGCCTGCCCGCCTCCCCGGGGAAGGCCAGGGCTCGGGTGCCCCGGGCTGCGGGCTGCGGGCGCGGGAGGCAGCTGCGGGGCCGCGGTCGGGCCGGAGGCCTGGGCGGAGGGCAACGCCGAGGGCACACAGCGCCCCGCGAGTCCTGCTCCCCGCGGGCCCTGCCTGCCTGGCTGGCGAACTGGAGGACAGGCCCCCGGCTAGCCTCCCCGCTCCCCCGGCCCTGAAGCCTTGCCCCGGAGGCCACCGTGCCGGGTGCCGGGCCTGCCAAGCCCCGCCTGGCCCCTGCCGCCTGGCCAGCAGCACCTGCCTCCCGCCCCAGGGGCCCCGGTGGCTTCTTCCCGGGACAGACTGGACGCAGGGCGCCCTGGTTGTCCCCCGGCTCCCCTGCCCCTCGCTTCCCCGCCCAGAGCCGCAGAGCACCCCCCCCCCCCCCCCCCCCCCCCGCTCACGCCCGGCTGGGCCCAGCGCCCCTCACCTCTCTGCCCCGCAGTCCCCGCAGCAGTGCACCGCCCGGCCCTGCCCCCCTCCTGCCCCTCCCTGGGCTCCCAGCCTCTCCGCCCACGTTAAAGGGACAGCTCCCAGCCGGGAGGCGCGGGCTGGGGAGACAGGAAAGGGGAGGAGCACAAACGCCCCCCTGCCCCGCTCTGTGCAGCCCAAGGGCATTACCTGGTCCCATTTGACAGATGGGGAAACCGAGGCACGGGGGGGGCACCCTCAGCTGAAGCCACCCGGACAGTGAGACAAAGACGGCCTCCGCCCCCACCCTGGACCACCCCTTTGGTGACACAGACATCCCCAAATCTTCTCACTCCAAGTCCACTGGAGACACCAACCACGTGCCCTGGCCCCTGCTGAGGTCAGCTTAGGAGAGACAGGGGTTGGGGGGTGGGGGCAAGAGACCGATTATTATCATGTGTCACGTGAGGAAGGTGTGTTTTTTTCCTGAAGGCCCTTTCCAGCACTGCTGTTTTATATCCAATGTGGGAACCCAAGCCAGCGCTGCTCAGATGAGTGACGCAGACGGTTCATTCATTCAGTCAACAGGGACGTGCCAAGCCCTGGGACACGGCCTCGGGCAGGACAGCACGTCCCCTGCCCTGGCCGAGCCCTGAAGGGGCCACTGAGGAGCAATTACCATCACTGCTATCAGAGGGGGCGGTGGGAGCCAGGGAGGTACCGCGCCTGGCCCGGGGGCTGGGAAGGCTGCTGGAGGGGGGCAGGTACCCCACCTGGCCCCGGGGGCTGGGAAGGCTGCTGGAGGGGGGCAGGTACCTCACCTGGCAGGGGGAGGGGGGGCAGGTACCCCACCTGGCCCCGGGGGCTGGGAAGGCTGCTGGAGGGGGGCAGGTACCTCACCTGGCAGGGGGAGGGGGGGGCAGGTACCTCGCCTGGCCCCGGGGGGCTGGGAAGGGGGCTGGAGGAGGGCAGGTCTGAGCTGGGCCAGGAATCAGGAATGCAGAGTCCAAAGGTCTGGATTTGAAAAACAGTGCATTCCAAGGACAGCTGAGGGGACAGGGAAGGAGGGCGGGGCGGCAAGGGGGGTGGGGCAGGAGAGCTGGGGGGGGGCCAGAGTCCGCAGGGAGCCCTGTGCCAATTCAGAGCCTGCCCTTCATCCAGGGGTGCTAGGGAGCCACAGCAGGCTTTGGGGTGAGGGAGGGTGACGTGATCAGCTGGTCACCATCTCGCTGGGGGAAGCTGAGTCAGGCATGTCTGCCGCTGGGCCTCGGTTTCCCCGCTTGTAAAATGGGAGCCGGCAGCCCATCTGTCCTCCTTGGCCTACGCGTCACCTCCCCGGGTTTGAGGTTTAACTCCTGGGCCTTGGGGTCAAGTTGAACGGCTCAGCCACGAGCCTTATTAAGGTCCCTCAAGGTCATCCCGTCCCCGCCATTAAAACTGCCCTCCTCCTTGGCAGGGGTCCTGCCCCGGACTGGGTGCTGGGAACCCGGGCGTGGAGAAGCCCATCTCGTGCCCCGAGGTGGCCTCGGGGCAAGCCAGGGACAACTCCTGGACAACTCCTGGAGGACGGAGGACAAAAGGTCCCCGCGGGGCAGCTGGGGGCGGGGGGCAAGCCTGGGCTTCCCGGAGGAGGCGGGCCTCGCACTCGGCTCCGGCCTGGGCAGGAAGCACGGCCGCTGCGCCTCTTGCGTGCCTGCCGTGGGCCACGTCCCTCCAGGCCCAGCAGCCTGCCCCAGCGTTTGCTTCCTTAAGCTAGCTGGGTGTTCGTCTCCTTGTGCATGAGGGAATGTATGTATATGCCCCTGTCACGTATATAATATAATACCAAACCCCGCGCTTAGGAAGAAGCTAAACCAGGCATCAAGTTTAAAGAGGGGTCTGTCTAAAGAAAACTATTAGGTAAAGGCTATGTAAATGTAAAACGTTAAGCAAATGTAAACATTAAGCAAATGTTTCCAGCACGGAGTTGACCCAGTGGTGCAAACTAGAGGCTGGAACGCTGACCACCAGCCAAGCTCTGCCCCAACCCAAGCTCTGCCACTTACCAGCAGCCGTGCCTTGACTTCCTCAACAGCAACACGGGGATAAAATACGGCTAGTATTTTTTGTTGATGTAAGGATTATTTAAGGTAATATATGCAAAACGCTTAGGACAGCAGTAAGTACCTGTGTTTCCTGCCGCTGTTATTGTTTTTTTAAAGAAGTTGACGTGACAATGGGACAAAAATGGCAAAGGCAGCACCCGAATGTCTGAAGTCTGGGAACCTGACGCAATTATCTCACCTGAGTCTTTAAGCACCTGGAAAGGTGGGTATTGTAATGAAGCCTGCAATTGTGGACACAGGCTCAGAGAGGCCAAGCTGCTTTCCCAAGGTCACACAGCAGTGGCAGCGTCCAGGCTCGCACACGGCTGGGCTGGGCTCCAAAGCTCCTGGTTTGCCCCAGGGAGGGGAGGAGGTGGGGAGGGGGGTGCTCGTATCAGCGAGCAGATGCGACAGGAGAGGTGGACCTGGGTCACTGATCTGTCCCCACCCAGAGTCACGTTCGTCAGCCAGCCCCTGTCCCTGACACCTCGGCCTCCCAAACACCCGCTCTGGCCAGTCCTTGGGGTTATTCATTAAGCTCCGTGTCACCTTCCCACCCCGCTGGCCGTGTCACCTTCCCACCCCGCTGCCTTCCTGTCCCCAGGACCGGGATCCACATGGAGAGGAGGGATGGCGCCTCCAGCCTGGACATTCCGCCCTGCGCAGTGTGCGGGCTTGACCCCGGCCTCTGCGTCCCCAGCCTCCCAGCCGCGGATGCTCGGCCTCTATAAACAGATGGGAGGCCTGGGGCTGGGGCGGTCGAGCGCCCAGCCCCGCTCGTGGGGACCCAGCTGGGATCTGGACCCTGGTCTTCTGCCACCCAAGGGGATACCGTGTCTGAGCCACATTCTGACTCTTTGGACTTTGCCAAGAATAAAATCATTCTAGAGCAGAAAGGGTCTCAAACTGGGGGGGAAGGAGAGGCACACCGTCCTCTGCAGAGGGGCATGATCCTTTTGCCGCTGTCCCCACCTCTCCCTATTGCACCCCCAAAGCCCAACAGCCCCCTGCCTGGCTCTGGGAGATATTCGAGTTTGAGACCCTTGTACAGAGGACGCTCCTCCTCCCTTTTTACTCCTAAAGCGAAAGGAGCCCAGTCACCAAGGAAGAAGCCGTGGCACAGAAAGGTTAAGTGACTAGCCCTGGGCTGCCCAGCAAATAAGCCCAAACTTTAAAGGACCCCACATCTCACCGTTGTATGGGTGGGGAAACTGAGGCTCAGAGAAAAGAAGGGATAGTTGGACATCTGCCCCCTGGGTCAAAGAAAATTCTGATCTACCTAAGCCAGACTGAGAATTAAGCCATTCATTTACGCATTCAGCAAACATCACTCAACCCCATTAAACTCTCAGCCCTTTAGAGAGAGATGGGAGCAAATAAGATACATTTCCCACCCTCTAGGACAGTTAAACCTGTCTGTAAATGAATGCAATAAAGCATTATAGATGTAGCATCAAAAAATGCAAAATAGGGCAAGAATAGAATGCCATTTTTTTAAAAACCTATTAAATTGGCAAAATCATTTTGTAAAGCAAAATGGCAGTAGCAACCAGAGCGGATGAGTGTGAGGGAAACAGGCATGCCCATACGTTGCTGGTGTAGTTGGGAATTGCTCCTGCCTTTTGGGGAATAGATCTGGCAATATTTATTACAATTTGATAAATATCGATACCTTGACCAAGCAATCTTATTTGGGGGCATTTGTTCTCTAAAAAGAAACGTATGGCGGTGTTTACTAGAACGCTGTTTAGAGCAGCAAGTATCCTGAAAGCTTGGATGCCCTGGAATTTTGGGAAATGGTTAAATAAGTCATAATATACCCTCCACATGGAGTTTTAGGCAGCCATTAAAAAGAATAAATTTGATCCAAATCTACTGACCTGATGAAATGTTCATGATGCAGTCTATGTGAGAAAAGTAAAAGAAATATACAGTGTGTTTTCTAAAGACCACGGATCAGAAGTGCCAGGTTGGCGGTCTAACAGCGAACGCCGCAGGCCTTGGAGAATATTGATAGCATTGGTTATCGGGGGGTGGGGGCGAAGCGGGTTGAGGAATTAGGGGAGATTTTTTCCTTCGTCTTATTTGTCACTGGTTAAAATGAAAATGTGTTACTTGTGTGGTTTTGGAAGAGGAAGTTACTAGAAGAATGAAAAGAGAGCGGGGCGCCGGGTGGAAGGCTTTGCGAGCGTGGACAGGCTCTCCCTCCGCGCCGTCCAGACGCAGCCATGCGCCCCCGGCGTGGTTCTGCACCGAGGACCTGAAGTGTTGATTTTGTTAATTTTAATTTAAGAGCCACAGGTGGCGCGTGCCTACCGTATTGGACAGCACTGGGCTAGAGCACCTACCTGTACTCTGGGGGCCCCTGTCACCAGGGGCGGGGGGATTTGGAAAATACTTTGGCACTACGCTCTCTCCACCGTCACATGCAGACAGAAAGGGAAGTGTCAAACCAGGACAGAAAATACCCAAAATAAGCAGTGGGAGAGTATAGCATGCAGGAGATGCGACACTTTTAAAATTCCATGCTCAGAAGAGGAGCTTTACAGAGGAGAAGGCGGGCAAGCACGACCTCAGCCGGGTTCAAGGTCAACATCAGCAGCCCTGGGTCGCACGGAGAGCCCGGAGCCTTGATGGGAAGTGGGGAGAAGGGGGCTGCAGCTCCAGGGCCTAAGCCCAGGCTAATCGTGAGAACCGCACCGGGCAAATTCCCGTCGACGTCGAGCGGCGTGCCACAAAATACCCAGGCAGCACCCCCAAAACGGTCAAAGCAAGGAAGTCTGAGCGACTGTCAGAGCCAAGAGGAGCCCGAGGAGACCGGCGGATAAATGTCACATGGGGTCCCGGGTGGCAACCAGGACCAGAAAAATGACAGCAGGGGAAAACTAAGGAATCCCTACACTGTGTAGTGCATCCGTCTCAGCTCAATCGCTGTGACAGATGCACCTCCTTAGATGTCAGGTGTTGGTAAGCGGGGAAACTGATACAGAGTTTCTGCTGGGGGGACGGAAAGTTCTGGTAATAGATGGTGTTGAGGGCAGCACAACACTGTGAATGGAATTAACACCACTGAAGGGAATACTTAAAGGAGGCTAAAATGGGAAGTCTTCAATATATGTGACCACCATAAGAAATTTTAAAGAATCATCACAGGGTAAACAGGAGTGGGGGATAGAAAAGTTTTTTTTCCGTTTTTGCTGTTTTAGATTTACTTTTCTGTAAATCTAAAGCTACTCTAAAATAAATAGCTTTAAAAAAAAATCCTCATACCCAAACTTGCTAAAGTCGTGGGAAGTAATGATACCTCTTAACAAAAAGATTATTTGCAAAGAAAAATCAAGAAAATACAATACAAAATAAAAACAAAAGGGGTGATTTGCTTTTGCAGAAAGTCTCCTCAGAGATGGTTTTGGTAGTTGGGCTTTTATTTATTTATTTTTTTAAATTTTCAGTAGTTAGGCTTTTTCAACCTCGTGAAAATAGGGCTCAATTTACCCAAGTCCTATCTGTTTAAAAACAGAGAGGGAATCAGGAGGTCAGCTTGGACGTAGATGGTGAAACGCCGGAAGATGACAGAAGCAGCTGGAGAAGGTACTGGCGCTACCCTGGATGAGGAAGGGGCGAAAGCAGGGACCGCCCGTCAGTCCCTAGCGGCCCTCGCCCCCTCGCCCCTTCCCCGGCCTGCAGCGGGACGGGAAGGGCCTCTCGGCAGGCTGGCCTTCGGAGGGCGCCCAGGGCCCTCCCGTGCCCCCTGGGCACCCGCCGTGGGGTGTGGGCTGCGGCCGCCCCTGCACCTGCGCGTTCCCGGGGCGTGGGGCTCTGCAGAGGCTTCTGTGCTTGCTGCCCCCGAGGGCGGCGCCCGCCCACTAAGAGAGGGGGCGTCCTTCATCGTTGAGGCCAAAAGGGGGGCGGGAAGACGCTGAGAGCCTCCCGGGGCCCCAGCTCCGGCAAGGCCACCGCGGGCCTGGGCAGGGTGGAGTTGGGAGGGAGGGCAGGGGGGCGGGGGAGAAGGGCGGGAGGGGCCCCGCCTGGGCCCCCGGAAGGGCCCTGCGCCCTGCGGGAGAAGGGAAAGACCCTATTGGCCCAAGGATCTGCTTGAAATAAACTTTAAGCTGGTTTTGGATGGATCGTATGGTTTGTGGATATACCTCAATAAAACTGCTGAATAAGTGAATCGTGCAAGAATAGCCAGAACAGCTGTGTCATGGCAGGGAGATGGGATTGAGAGGTGAAGCATTTTCTTGTTTACTTGTTTGTCTGCTTTTTATTAATGAAATCATGAAAATGCTCTAATGATCGAAGTGATGAATGCGCAACTATGTGCTTATACCAAATACCATTGATTGGACACTTTGGATGAATTGTCTGCTTTATTAATATGTACCAATAAAATTGATTTAAAAGACTTGAAGCTGGGGTAGGGGAAAATAAAGAAGTCTTCATTTGTTGCACACAGAGTCTGCCGCAAATACCTTGATATTTTGCTTAGCTTTGGGTGAAATCCTTCCTCGGTAGGGCCTGGCCAGTTCCGTCTACTGCCCGTTGATTGACGGGCTGACGATAAACCCAAGGGGGGAGGTCCACTGTGACCCCAGGATCTTGACTTTGGCAGGGCCGGTTTTAGCCATAAGGGCCCACCAAGAGTCTGTTTATCACATTTGGAGGTGACAGGGAGCTGCAAGGCAGTACCTTCGGAGGAGGGAGCCAAAAAGTCTCCCCGAATTGCGTGAGGTTGCCTTGGAGCCAGGGAACGGAATGAAGCAGCTAAATGCAGAGTCCTGCGGCGCGGGTGGCAGAGGCTAAGGAAATTAAGTCCCAAACAAGGGAAGCCTGCTTTGACCGACTTACTTCTGAAGCAGGCTGGATAGGAAATCCGATAGGCGGATCTGGACCCTGGCAAGAAGTCCCCATGTCCTCAGTCACCCAAGATGGCTGCTGAAAGACCCTCCCGAGATTCTGCCGTTCAGGACAAGACTTCCTCCAGAAGCCAGAGAAGCCCCGGACATTCCCCCAGGACTCTGTCATTGGGCCCTCCTGGGGGATTGACGGGTGGGATGACCAGTCAGAACAGCGAACAGCTGGGACTCCTGCGCCATCAGCAAAGGGGCGGAATAATTAATGTTTAAAAACAAGCAGGGGGAAGCGGCCGTGGCTCCACTGATGGAGCGCCCACCTACCACATGGGAGGTCCAGGGTTCAAACCCAGGGCCTCCTTGACCCGTGTGGAGCTGGCCCACACGCAGTGCTGCGGTGTGCAAGGAGTGCCCAGCCGTGCAGGGGCACCCCCGTGTAGGGGAGCCCCACGCACAAAGAGTGCACCCCATAAGGAGAGCCGCCCAGCGTGAAAAAAAAAAGCACAGCCTGCCCAGGAATGGCGCTGCACACTCGGAGAGCTGACGCAGCAAGATGACGCAGCAAAAAGAGATGCAGTTTCCCAGTGCCGCCGGATAATGCAAGCAGAGGCAGAAGAACACACAGCGAACGGACACAGAGCAGACAACAGATGGGAAGGGGAGAGAAATAAAATAATCTTAAATAAATAAATAATAAAAAGCCAGCAGGACGCCTTCTCGCTCCCTTGCCCTCTCTTGCCTTCACCCTGTGCCCATGCCTGTCCTGTTACCCTCCGTGTGCCCACTCCTGCCCTCTGTGTCCTGCTCGCGCCATGTTCCCCCTGCCACGATGGCCACGCAAAGAAAACCTGGGCATGTATAATCGAGAATGGGAAACTGCCGTCTGTAAATCAACCTGCTTTATCACTCATCAGCCCCTTCCCTCTACCTGGGACTCATGGTCTGTCCTTTTCTCCCATTTCGCTTCCTTTCCTACCTTAGTAAATCACTGGCCTAACTCACCCGACGTGCTCTCGAGATTCATTTCTGCAGCAGAATCAAGAACCTAGACAAAATGTGACTACACTATCCAGCATCCATGTGGAATCTAAGCCTCCTCTTTTTTTTTTTTTTAAGATTTATTTATTTTTATTTATTTCTCTCCCCTTCCCCCCCCCAAGTTGTCTGTTCTCTGTGTCTATTTGCTGCGTCTTCTTTTGTCCGCTTCTGTTGTCAGCGGCATGGGAATCTGTGTTTCTTTTTGCTGCAGTCATCTTGTGTCATTTCTCCATGTGTGTGGCGCCATTCCTGGGCAGGCTGCACTTTCTTTCGCTCTGGGCGGCTCTCCTTATGGGGCGCACTCCTTGCGCGTGGGGCTCCCCTACGCGGGGACACCCCTGCGTGGCAGGGCACTCCTTGCGCACATCAGCACTGCACATGGGCCAGCTCCACACGGGTCAAGGAGGCCCCGGGTTTTCAACCACGGACCTCCCATGTGGTAGACGGACGCCCTAACCACTGGGCCAAGTCTGCCGCCTAAGCCCCCTCTTGATATAGCTGTGGAGTGGACACAACCATTCCAGGGTCCACAGGATGGAGGAATAGAGTATGGATTAGAGTGGACTTGCTGATATTCTATTCATGAACTATTGTGATTAGTAATCGAAGAAAATGTGGCATTGGTGTGGAGAAAGTGGCCATGGTGGCTGCTGGGGGTAGGGAGTGGGAGGAAGAGATGTGATGTGGGGGCATTTTCGGGGGTCGGAGTTGTCCTGGTGGTGCTGCAGGGACAGTTACCAGACATTGTATGTCCTCCCCTGGCCCACTGGGTGGACTGGGGAGAGTGTGGGCTATGGTGTGGACCATTGACCATGAGGTGCAGCGGTGCTCAGAGCTGTATTCACCAAGTGCAGTGAATGTCGCATGATGATGGAGGAGGTTGTTGTTATGGGGAGAGGAGTGGGGTGAGGGGGTGGGGGGTATATGGGGACCTCATATTTTTTTAATGTAACATTAAAAAAATAAAGACAAAAAAACAAAAACAAACAAAAGATGTGACTACACTTTGACCCAGAGAAAAATCACTGAGCTTCTTTTTTGCTGGGGGGAGGGAGAGTTAGTTGACATACAGTTGAATATAAAACAAAGGTCTTTTACAGGGAGGACACTTTGTCCAAGGGAGGTTAAGTTCCGTGATATTAATAGAAGCAGAGAGGGGAGGACAAGGGAGGTGTCGGCCTCGTTCCATTTCACCCCACAGCAGAGCTGCCCAGCCTCGGCTCTGTGAACGCTTAGGCCCGCTCGTGCCTGGCGGAGGCGGCTGTCCCTGCGGCGTGGGCGCTGAGCAGCGGCCCGGGCCTCCACCCACTGCCCGCCAGTAGCACCCCCAGCTGCGACAACCGAAAATGTCTCCCGGCAGACCCCGCCCGGGTTTGCCCTGGTTTGAGAACCATTCCCTGGAGGAAGAGGGGTGGCGGGGAGCCTTATCCAAACAGGGGCCAGGTGGCGTGGAGGGTGCCAAGGACAGGTGGGCGAGAGAAGGGACAACCTCGGGGCGCAGCGACCATCACCGGGCTGGAGGCGCCTTACTGGATCTTTAGAACACTTAGGGGGTTTTTGTTTTTTGGTTTTTTTAGTATAATCTTTTTTACTTAAAACACACAACACACCTACACACAAAAACACAAAACTGTTTTCCAGCCGCACACGGGAGGGGGAGGAGGCGTCTGTCCGTCCAGCCCTGGCCCCTGCCCCGTGTGGTTTAGCCAGCAATAAGGGATGTGGAGGAATGGCCCCCCAAATAAAAACGCTGTGCGCGGGGGAAGGAGGGGTGCAAAAGCAGTGGGAAACGGCGGGGACGCGAGGGGCGGGCGAGGTCAGGGCTGGCAACGCGGCAGGTGGGAGGCCCTTCCCGGACGTTTTGGGCCAAACAAGGAGCTTTTGCATTTTGGGCAGTAAAGGCAGCGCATGGCTGGAGGCACAGACAGACCCGGGCTTACGGCCGGGAAGGGGGGCCGGCTGAGGGTCCGGGGTGGGCTTCCCCCTGGAAAGGAGGGTTGCCCCTACTTGGAGCCAAGAAACTTTCCGAGATGAGTTGGGATCATCACGGAAGGCCCGCGAGGGGCTGAGCGACACCCCGGCCTGTCCTCACACAGCGTAGGTGGCCACTCGGGGTTTTCCCTTCTTATTTTTATGCTCTCCAATAGTTTTTTTATTCGGCCCACTTAGCAGTGAATGAAGGACTGTGTACTGAGTGCCCGCTCTGCGGCGGGCCCTGGGGATTGAGCAGTGGACAACACAGGCCAGAGTCCCTGTCCTGCTGAGCCTGCAGGCTATGGGGGGAGCCTGGCGACAACAAGGGAAATAGGGGATAATATGACAAGTGTCAGGGAAAGAAACAGAAGCACGTTGTGCAGTTTTAGGTAGCGGGAACAAAGCTGTTCTCTCTATAAAGGCGACATTGAAGAAAATAGTCGTGGGAGGTGAGCCCCTTGGCATCTGAAGGAAGAGCGAGCCAGGCAGAAGGCAGGTGCAAAGGTCCTGAGGCAGGCGTGGCTGCCTTATGCTGGGACAGCAAGGAGGACCCTGAGGCTGGAGCAGGGTGGGAGGGGGCAAAGAGGGGGGAGAGGAGGGCAGGGAGGTAACCGGGCCAGGCCCAGCAGAGCCTTAGAGGTCACTGTCAAGGTTTCGGCTTTTCTTCCAAGTGAGGCGGGGGCCGTGGGAGGGGCTTGAGAGGAGAAGCAACGTGACATGGGTTGGACAGGATTCTTCCAGACAGTCGGGGAACCCCGAGGGAAGCAGGGAGCCCCAGAAGGGGCTACTGCCAGAATCCAGCCCCGAGGCCTGGAGGCTGGGGCCGGGGGGCTGCGGCGAAGGCGCTGGGAAGCGGCCGGGTCCCAGGTCTGAAGGCCGGGCCAGCAGGGCTTGGCGAGGCAAAGTGAGAGACAGGGGCATCGAGCACGCCAGAGCTGGGGCGCAGGGGACTGGACGGACAGAGCTGCTGTGGACAGACTCGCGGAGCCCAGCGGGAAACAGGCCGGGCTCCCCCAGGGCTTGATTCGGGGGCTGCTGGGCCGTGGACCCCAAAGAGGCTCCAGCCTGGCCTTGACCGTGAGGGCAGGGGAGCCAAAGCCGGGTGTGGAGGTGGACCTGGGGGAGGCGGCCAGGCGGCCGGGAGAGCCCGGACGACGCTGACGGAACCGAACCATCGCAGAACCCCTGGTCTCGGACCCCTTCTTCCCGGCCAGGCCCCGGGCCGCCGCTCCTCTCCTTCTCGCCATCCCCAGGGGTGCCCACCCCAGGGGGCACGGCCGGAAGCGGCCTGGAAGCCGGAGCCCTGGGCTGACCGGGAGGTGCCGGCCGGGAAGGCAAACAGAGCGAGAGCGGCCTGTTCCCCGCGCCCGGGAATCACCTGTCAGAACCGCCACCTCCTGTCCCCGGACACGCTGACCCAGCCGTCCCCAGGGAGGGGTGACGT
This sequence comes from Dasypus novemcinctus, assembly GCF_030445035.2. NCBI lineage: Eukaryota > Metazoa > Chordata > Mammalia > Cingulata > Dasypodidae > Dasypus > Dasypus novemcinctus. The sequence goes on along the minus strand of NC_080691.1, from coordinate 23,112,118 downwards.
CACGGGCCCGGGGGGCGAGGCCCGGGGGCAGCTGGCCAAGGGCCCGGCCGCGCCCCCTTGCCTGTGCCCGCGGGCTCCGCCCTCGCCTTCTGCTTTGGGCCTGGGCTTTCCAGGGTTCGGGGGGGCGGAGGATTTCCGCTTTCTTCCCCGGCTCCACGAGGTTCAGAGGCGGCCGGGGCGGGAGAGGAGCCCCCTCGTGCTTCAGTGCCCAGAACTGGGGGTGCAAATGGCTTCTTGGGCACCAGGAGAAAAAAAAAAGGTCACCATTAGCTAGATGCCCACTATCCGTACAGCCTCCGTCAATTAAGACACAGAATAACTCTAACATGTGTGGGTATTAGGTGGAGAAACGGAGGCACAGAGAGGTTAGCTGACTTGCCCAGGGTCACACAGCAAAAGCTGGGTTGGAACGTGGGCCCGTCCAACCACCCAGTCCATGCTCTCAACCACGAGGCCTCTCAGGAAACAGCCCCGTCTTGGACACTAGAGTCACGGGCAGGAAACGCCTGTCGCCAGGGCGGTGACAGTGGCCAGCCTTCCCCTGAGACCATCACGCCACTGCGCCATCTGGTCCTGCTCTATTCGCCCCCCACGGAGGCCTCGGCCAGCCCCTGGCCCTCGTGGGGTCTCCGTCCTCCCGTCTGAGTGAAGGGCACACGATCCCATGGGAGCGGCCCCCATGGGTCTCTGTAAAGGCGGCAAGTGCCCACCAGCGGCTGGACAGGTGCACAAGCCGCTCTCTCCATCCACGGCGCACCAACAAGCCCTAAAAGGGAGCTGAGTTCTGGATCTTGCTGCGCCGCAGCTCCGGGAGGGAGCCAGGCACCAACGGCCCCACGGAGCGAGATTGCGCTTCTATGAACTTCCAGAACGGAAAGGAGATCCATGGTTGCCAGCGGCTGGGGGAGGGGGAATGGGGATAACGGCTCTTTTTGAGGTGACGAGAAACGTTCTGAAAGGAAACATGTCAAATGGGTGAACTGCGTAGTATGAGGAGTATATCCCCCAAAGGCTCTTCTATAAAGTGTGCCCAGGCAAGATGTCAAAAACAGTGACATGCATTTTATCTCCCCCACTTCTGGTTCTTAGAGAACTGGTTTAATGTAGTGTTTTTCAAATCACAGGGAGGTCCCCTTGTTGACACAAATGGGACAATAAAAAGTCTAAGGAAGGAGTTGGTCACTGTGCCTTCCACGTGCCCCGCCCTGCTCCAACCCACCCCTCGCCAAGGTACCGCGTCCCGACGCCCTTCAGCCCACAGGTGACTCCCACGCTGCCCACAAGCTGCCTCCCCTCAGCCCCATCCCCGACCGTGGCAAAAGCCTGACTCTGAGACGTCTGGATGTGACCAGGCTGGCCCAGGTGCCCTTTGGGACCCCGCCCCTTCCTTGGTCCCCACCGGAGGACACAGCCCCCCCGTGTTTGCATTCCACCACAGCTGGGTGACCTCACTTTCATCCAGCCCCCGCCAGAGTCTCCCCACCTGGTCGTGCTTCCTCACCTGTAGCCTGGGACTCAAAAGGCCCACTCCCCTGCGCTTGAGGGCTGGGCGAGAGCCCGTTTGGGAAACACGGGGCAACACGCGTGCCAGCTGTATGCACTCGGGTGCACACGAGGGGCCCTGGTCCACGTGTGAGCTCCCCACTCTGTCACACGCGGCCCCGCTCTGCCACAACGTGACCCAACACTCGTCGTGGACGGCCCGCTGGGGAGGGGGCTGCAAGTGCGGGCAGAAGGTCTGAGGGGGCGGCAAGAAGGGACAGCGTGCCCGGCACCGAGGCCCGGCCGGCTGTGCGGCCGTTTGCTCCCCGGCTGCCCTCATCTCATCGGTATTCTCGTCCCGGCTGGCCCGACAAGAGAGCTTTGTTGACGGGGCCGGGGGGAGAGGCAGCCGGGCCATGCGAGTGCACACACACGTTTGGACAGACAGACCCCTTCCCAAGCCCAGGACAGACGCCGCTGAGGCAGGGAGGCCTGGCCAGGCCGAGGCACGGTTCATTTGCGCGACCTCCTCTCTAGTCCCATGACGGTGGTGAGGACGGGGACTGCTAGTGCTTCCCGCACACTCGCTTACATAACACAGCAGCATCTCATTTAATCCCGGGAGGGAGGGGTCACGATCGCCCCCGTTTTACAAGGGAGGAGACAGGGGCGAAGCTGGCCCAAGGTCACACGGTCAGCAAACACACAGCCAGGATCTGAACCTGTGCCTGCGTGGCTCCCAAGTGGCATCCCTGATGCCACCTCTGTATGCCAAACGCGACCCGCGAGAGAAAGACTGGGGAAGGCAGGAAAGAACCGTGCCTGGTTTGCAGGCTCGGGAGCCAGGCTGCCCGGGCGCCAACGCCAGCTGCCCCCTGGTATCGCCCTGTGATGCTGGGGGGTGACCACCTCCCTGCCTCGGTTTCCCTTGTCATAAGATGAAGATAACAACAGCACCCTCCTGCTGCTGTGGTTTCACACTTGCTAGGGGTTCAGTGGCATTTTTCTTGATTCTTGGAGGCCTACCGTGTGCCAAGCGCATGCTAGGGGCTTTCTGCACATTCTTGTGGGCTCCGTGAGGGCCATGTGGTCCTGGCAGTGTAGGTGTTGCCCCCTCTGCGGGCAAAGTCCCTGAGGACGGGGAAGGGGAGAGGACGGGGAAGGGGAGAGGACGGAGGGGAAGGGAGACTGGCTGGGGCCGGGGGGGCGCAGGGGGACGCTGCCAGCGGGAGGAGCGCAGCCAGCTGCCCCCTCCGCTCCTGGAGGCCCCGGGCCAGGGGGCGGGACCGGCAGGGGCGTGCCTGGTCCTGGGCCCCCATTGGCTGCCCCGGAGGCGATGCAGGGAATAAAGCCCCGTGCGGGAGCTTCTGGGACAAATCGGAAGACAGCCTGCCTGCCGTCCCTGCCTGCTGTGGACGCCGGCCCTCCAGCCCCTCTGCCCTGTGTGGACGCCGGCCCTCCGGCCCCTCTGCCCCGCTCTGCCCAGCCTCCAGCTCGACTGCCTCTGCCAGGTAAGTGGCTCCACTGCCATCCTCTGTCCCATCCCACACCCGGAGTGCGGGGCCCAGCAGGGGTTTAGAGACCCTCCAGGAGAAAGGAGGGAGCTAGAAAGAGTCAGCTGGGCGTGAACGGACTCTCAGGAGCCAGGCTGCCTGGGTTCGCAGCCAGCTCGGTGCCTCAGTTTCCTCACTGTTGGAACAGTGGGATGAGACAGTGCACTGAATGGACCCAGCCCAGACAAAATAACTGTTCGTACTTATTGAGCACCTACTATGTGCTCAGTGACGGGCGGGTGACCTCTGGCTGCAGGGTGCTGCGTAGGCAGACAGCGGTGTCCGGCCGCCTGGCGTGGTGTGGGAGGGGCTCCAGGACCACCCGAAAGGGGTCTTCCTGGTGGGCTCCTCCTACTTGCCACTGAGTGCTCACCCTCTGGGAGCCAAGTTAATCCAGGCTGATTTGGAGGTGCCCCTGTTTTGGGGTGTCCCCAGTCTCTGACTTCAATAGATCTAGGGGAGAGGTGGTGCTTGTTTGAGGACCCCTGCCAGGCCCTGTCAGCTGATCCAGACAGACTGGGGTCTCCTATTTGGGGGTGTCAAGGCCGGTGGGGTGCCCAGGAGCCCCGCCCCAACTCTCCTCCTGACCCAGGGCTATGTGGCCCAGCCTGGGAGGGGCGACGTCTGAGCCAGATGGCGTCTTGGAGAGGGAGGGGTGGGTGGTGGCCCTGGCCTGGCCTCCTGGGGTGGGGTGAGGGGGATTAGATGGGTCCCTCACCCAACCACCCACTGCTGCTCTTCTCTGGCTCAGCCCAAGTTGGGAGGGAGGGGACAGGGAGAGACGGGCAGGCTCTGGGTCCCCTCAGCTTCCCACTCGCCCGGAGTCGGAGGACGCCTGAGCCACGCCTGGGAGTCCCAGAGAGCCTGGCTCTAGAGCCAGACTGCCTGAGTTCAAATCCCGCTCCCCACGCGTCAGCTGCGTGACCTTGGGCCAGTCCCTGTAACAGGCTGGCTCTTCATGCTGGGTCACAAACAGGCCCCCAAAACTCAAGGGCATACAACAGCCGTTTCTTATCCGCCATGGTTCTGGGGCTCGAGCGGCTCGGCCAAGCAGCTCCCACTCAGGGCCTGTCCTCAGGCTGGGGTCACCTCAAAGGCTCTCCCACTCCTGTCGGCATTGACACTGGCTGTGGGCTGGGACCTCAGTGGAGCTGTCAGCAGCGCCCCGCCTGTGGCCCCTGCCCATAGCCTCGGCCCGTGGCAGGGTGGCAGCTCGGTTCCGGGAGTGAAAGCGGGGAGCGGGGGGAGGGGGGGGGCTGCATCTTTGGCGCCGTGGCCTTGGGAGCAGTGGTGCAGCGGCTCGGGCGGGGAGCCAAGTGCACCCCCCCCCCCAGCAGTGGCCTCACGATTGGGAGGGTCCACTGATAAAGGTGGCCCAGCTGGGAAGTCATGGGGCGTCACTTCCATTGCCATCGCAGGCCCTGGGGGCCGCCTCGAGAAAACCTGGGCCCCGCCTCTCGAGCATATCAGACAGGAGCAGATGAGATAGGCAGGTGCAGGCTGGCTGCCCCAGAGGCTCGGGCCGCGCCTCTTTCCTCAGGACAGGTGGGTGCACAGGCACCCCTGGGGCTCTTGAAAGGGTCCAGGGAGGTCATGCCTGCAAAACTTAAAACCAGGCCTGGCAATTGGTGACCACTCTATAAACAGTTTTCAAATGCATATCATAACGATGGTCTTTCCTAACGAGGTTTTCCAAAGGTTAGTTTTTCAACCAAAATAGCACGTATTTAAACAGGCCACGTAGGCCTATAACAAAACTAACAGAACAAAGGCGACGCTGTGCCCAGAGGCCGGGGCTCCCCGGACGCCCCCACCCTGCCAGTGCCTTGTGTCTGTTTCCCGAGATGCTCTGAGCGCTGGGACCACGTGGATTGTGCGTGTGAACAGAGAAGACCCGCGTGCACGTGGCTTACACGTGGCTTACACGTGGCAGACGGGTTAGCTCTCCGTGGAGAGAATCGTGCGTGTCCTGCCTTGTTGCACACACAGGCTCCACCTGGTCTCCTGCCTTTTTCTCGCCACTTAACCGCCTTGCAGCTTATTCATGTCAGCTCCTGGAAACCCACCTCCCCCTCATGCTTTTCAAAGGTTGGAGTGTGTCTAGGAAAGGGGTGAGGGAGCCTCACCCCCACTTTACAGGCGAGGAAACCGAGGCTGGGAGGGGCGGGGACTCCTCCGAGGCACGCGGCAAGTCAGTGGCCGAGCTGGGATTTGACCCCGGGTCTGGTGGTGCGGTCCTCGCGCCTTTCCTCGGGCCCCCGGAACGTGAGCGGAGGGGTCGCCCCCGGCCCCACGGCCCGGGCTCTGGGCCGCTCTGCTGACCCCCCGGGCCTCCCTCCTCTCCCCAGCAATGGCCTCCGGAGAGCCCCTGCACGTGAAGACGCCCGTCCGCGACAGCATGTCCCTGTCCAAGGTGGCGGGCACCAGCGTCTACCTCAAGATGGACAGCGCCCAGCCTTCCGGCTCCTTCAAGATCCGGGGCATCGGGCACCTCTGCAAGACGGTAGGGGGTCTTCCCCTCCCTCGGTCGGGGCGGGGGGGGCAGGCCTCCGTCCTCCACGTGGCGGGGCACGTGCGGGGGGCATCAGCGAGCGGGAGGGGCCCCGCCGAACCCCCTGCCAGGCCCCGCCCCTCCCCTGCCTCTCCTTCGCGCCCCCAGGCCTCTTCCTTCTTTGGGGAGGAGGGAAGCTAGTCTGAGAGGCCGGGACGGCCCAAGCCCCGTGTGCGGGCAGGAGAGGGTGGTGCGCACCGCAATCCCGGGGGCAGGCCGTCCAGGTGGGAGGCGCTCACCCAGGCGGAGCGTGACCCTCACCCCCCCGCCTCCCGCGTGTCTCCGCAGTGGGCCGAGCGCGGCTGTGAGCACTTTGTCTGCTCCTCAGGTGAGCCCCCTGCCGGCTGCGTGCCACCGCCTTCCTCCGCTGTGTGTCCCCGGGCCGGGCCCTGCGCCTCTCTGGGCCCCTCGGCAGCATTTCCAATTTGCAATTCTGGGGGAGGCTGGCAGTGGCCCAGGACGGGACCAGAGCCCTCGGCGGGGGTGGGCCGTCCCGGCTGGGGCCCCCAGACCCTCCCGTCCTGATACGCTCTCCACCCGGCGGCCCGGCAGCGGGCAACGCAGGCATGGCGGCCGCCTACGCCGCCCGGAAGCTGGGCGTCCCCGCCACCATCGTCGTGCCCAGCACCACGCCCGCCCTCACCATCAAGCGGCTGGAGAGCGAGGGCGCCATGGTGGAGGTGGTGGGCGAGGTGAGTGCCGGCCCGGGGGCGGCCGGGGCGCGCGTCCGCGCGGCAGGGTGCCCAGCCCCCGCCTGTGCTCTTGCAGACGCTGGACGAGGCCTTCGAGCTGGCCAAGGCCCTGGCGAAGAACAACCCGGGCTGGGTCTACATCCCGCCCTTCGACGACCCCCTCATCTGGTACGTGGGGCGCGGGGTCGCCCGGCGCAGGGGGTCGGCCGCCAAGGCGCGCGGGCACGCCGTCCTGCGGAGCGTGGGCGCGGCGTGCGCCCGTCACGGAGAAGCACGTGGCGTGCCCGCGGCGCACGCGCATGCGCACACGGGCCCACGCCCGGCGCCTGCGCGCTCACACACACGCGCATGGGGGGCTGGGCTGGGTCCCTGCAGACCGGGATTTCAGGGGGAGCAGTTTATCTTGGAGGCGATTCCAGGAAACCTGGTAGGGGAGTAGGGGTAGGGGTCCCTCAGCGACCCCGGGGAGCAGGCACTCAGGCACCCCACCCCAGGGGGGAGCTCGGGCTTTAGGCGTTGACCCCGATCTCCCATTGAGGGCCACTCTCGGGGACTCTGACGCTTCCAGGGGCCACGTTTGCAGGCCACTAGGTGGCCAGAGAAAGCCCCTGGGCAAAGAGATGTAGCTGCTGTGGATGGGAATCGGGGTGGGGTGGGGTGGGAGCTGGTCCCAAGGCCCATCAGCTGCGGGGACAGTCCAGCGCAGACCCCAGCTGGCACGTCTGGGGACCCCCGCCCGGCTACCCAGCTCTGACCTGCCGTGCCCCCTCCCCGCGCCCTCCAGGGAAGGCCACACGTCCATCGTGAAAGAGCTGAAGGAGACGCTGAGCGCCAAGCCGGGTGCCATCGTGCTGTCGGTGGGCGGCGGGGGCCTGCTGTGCGGCGTGGTCCAGGGGCTGCAGGAGGTGGGCTGGGGGGACGTGCCTGTCATCGCCATGGAGACCGTGGGCGCCCACAGCTTCCACGCGGCCACGGCCGCCGGCAAGCTCGTCTCCCTACCCAAGATCACCAGGTGCGTAGCTGGGTGCCTCGGGGAGCCCCTCAGCGCGGACGTCAGCCCCACTGTAGGGGAAGAGGAGCTTCGGGCTCCTGCCCGGAGTGTCACAGCTGGGAGTCGAACCCAAGTCTGGCCGACTCTTTCATCATTTACCATGCTTTCTCACACTAAAAGTATCATCTCTTATTGAGTTCCCCTGAGGCAGGGTTTTAAAAAACTCATCTCACTAACTCACCAGCCCTTTACCGAGCCCCTGCTCTGTCCAGGACGCTGGTTGGTCCTGGGGAGAGAGTGGTGAGTAAACATCCCTGTTCTCAAGTTCTTTTCCTGGCCCCAAACCTTTGATAGATGGTTCAGAATTAGAAGGTTTGGCTGCTTTACACAGAGGCCCCAAAAGACAGTTCCTTAAACAAGATTGAGCTTTACTTCTCTCTTTATATATATATATAATTCTTTTTTGAGTGTAGAGGTGGTAGCCCAGGGCAGAATGGCAGCTCCAGGAAGCCAAGGGCTCAGGTTTTTTCACTTTTCTGCCTTATGGCCAAAATGGCTGCTTGAGCACCAACAATCACATCCACACTCCATGTTGCAGGAAGGTGGAGGCAGGGGCAGAAAGCTGTGCCTCTTTAAATACTTTTAATACTTCACTTGTGGCACCTTGGCCAGAACTTAAGGTCTAACTAAGTGCAAGGGAAGCTGGGAAATGTCTTTACACCAGGCATCCATGTGAGCAGCCAGAATAGATTTTGGGGTAGACAAGTCTCTGCCGCGGCTAGGGGAGACCGAGTCCTGGTGGGAGCTTCCTCCGGCTTCCCGAGCCCCGCGCCCTGGAGCTGCCGCGTTGGCCTCTGCCCCCGCTTTGTCCGGGTTGACGAGATCATTGCTGAGCACCACCTGTGAGCCTCGGGCCGGGCTGAGGGACGAGCAGCCCCGGCCCGTGTTTGTGGACGAGAAGGGGAGGAGTGGAGGAGACGAGCCAGGACGAGGCGGGGGGCACCCACGGAGGCTGGGTGCGGGTGCCTGCGCCGTACGGGTCCTGCTTGCTCTCCCGCACGACCGCGTCCCAGGCACGTGACCTTGGGCAAGTGACTGTGCCCCTCTCTGCCCGTTCCCCTTCCATTAAGTTGCGTTGCTAAGAGCAAGAGTTGTGAGAATTAAGTAAGGCTTGTGAAGTGCCTGGCAATATTTTCTCAACAAGTACCTACTGTGTTCATTACTCTGGGGGGGAGGGCGGGAGGCCCGTATTTGCGAATTCCACTTAGGAGGGAGCTCTGGAGGGCTTCCTGGAGGAGGTGGCCTTACTCCCGAGCCTCAAGGGGCAGGGCTTGGGCAGGCGGGCAGTGCTAAGCAGCATGGTGAAGGCAGGGAGAAGTGTCAAACATTTGTGACTGAGTTGACAAATTGGACAAAATTCGTAGTATTTGGACAGGCTCAACCTGGACAGAATTCATAGTTTTTACCCCGATGCAGACCCCGATCCAGGCCTTCTTAAAGGCTCCCAGCTGCCTCCTGCGCTCGGGAGCTCCCACCGGCTGTGCCGGCCTCCTCCGCTTATCAAATCTTTCTGTCTCTCTCCCCCCCCCGCCCCCCCCCCCCCCCCGCCGCTTCCCGCCCCTCTCCCCGCTGACCCCACCTCCCAGTGTTGCCAAAGCCCTGGGGGTGAAGACTGTGGGGGCCCAGGCCCTGAAGCTGTCCCGGGAGCACCCCATTTTCTCCGAGGTCGTCTCCGACCAGGAGGCCGTGGCTGCCATCGAGAAGTTCGTGGGTACGTGCCGGGGCCTTCCAGACCTGACGCTGGCCCCCGCCTCCGTGGGTGGGCGCTCGCGAGCCGAGGGATCCATCGTCCCCCACCTTTCCTTGCGGGCTGCCTCCTCCCCTTCCCTGCCTCGAGAGGCACCATTAATGAAAGATGATCCAAGGCAATGATTAAAAACAGAAAGACAAAGCCACAAACGAAGAAGCAAAGCTGACAGCCGCGAGAGGCAGAAAGAAAATGAGTGTTAATGTTCTGAGCTTCCCGGCAGCCAGTGTAATAAAGGAAAGAATGGGGCTCAGAGTTGGATTCCGAGTTGGGTCTCTAGTGAAGGTGGAACTCATACTCTGTGATCAGCCTAGGATAGGACTGGGAAAACCAAACAGAAAATCTGTGCTGCCACTTAATCCTTCCGTTCCCCTAAGAGTTGGGTGGTCAGCCAAAGCACTCTTGCTCAGACGATGCCTCAGAATCCTTCTCAACATACTGCTCAGGCAATTCCCATCACTTTTATCAGGGTTAGCCCTGGCTTGGGCCTGGGGACGGTCAGTCTCAAATGATGAGAGGAGCTTTGGTCTAGGAGTCTGTGGCCAGGGCTGAGGGCCGAATGGCTCAAAGCCCCAAACTCTACCAACGGCCTGGCAGTGCGGACCCCCACCCTCACCGCGCCCCTCTCCTGGCAGATGATGAGAAGATCCTGGTGGAGCCGGCCTGCGGGGCGGCCCTGGCTGCCGTCTACAGCCACGTGGTGCAGAAGCTGCAGGGGGAGGGGAAGCTCTGCGCCCCCCTGTCCTCGGTCGTGGTCATCGTCTGCGGTGGCAGCAACATCAGCCTGGCGCAGCTGCGGGCCCTCAAGGAGCAGCTGGGCATGAAGAAGGGGCTGCGCCAGTAGACGCCCTGGCCCGCCGGCGCCCCGGCCCGGACACCCCTGGGGGCTGGAGTTGTACCCAGCGCCTCCCCGTAAACACCGCCGCGCCGGCCTGGAGCCCGTGGCCGGCAGCTCCCCTCTCCCCGGGAGGAGCCCCGTGCGGCGGCCGGAAGGCGGGCGGCCAGCGAGCCTGTGCCTGGCGGGGCCGGGCCCCGAGCCGCTCGAGCCGCTCGAGCCGCTCGGCGTGACCGCTCTGCGGCCGCCGTCCTCAGCCAGCCCTGCTTGGACGACGACCACCCGCGGGTGACCCGCCAGGTCCGAGAGCAGGGTGGGTGTGGGGGGCCCGGGTCCCCGCAGGAGCCCGCCCCAGGCTTGCTCCCTGGGAAGGTGGACAGGGCCGCCCCCCGGGGCGAGGCGCCATCGCATCCTTCCTCCTGGGACGCCCAGCTCCACCGTTACTCATTTTTCTAATGTGCGCACTTTTTCACTGAAAATAAAAATACATGTATTTATGAGACACAGAGCCTTGCGGTCTTTCCTTCTCTCCTTCCGCCCTGCCACGCCTGCCCTCAGGGTGCTGTGGGGAAGGCTGGGACATTCCCGGAGGCCAGGAGCCGGGCCCCAGCTGGCCTGCAGGTGGGGCACAGGGACATCCTTGCACCAGGGGAAGCAGGCGAGGGAACTGGAGCTGAGTAAGGGGCGCGGGGTGACCAAAGCCGCCTCTACTGGGAGGCAGATCTCCTTCCGGTAGCAGTATGGTTCTAGCACAGAACCACAGAACTTTGGGAGCAGAGGTAGTGAGCTCCCCATCCCTGGGGGTGTGTAAATCAGACACCCACCGGACACTCATGTCTGAAGTGAAGAAGGGGAACTTAAAGTTAAGGTCATACAAACCCTTGAAAAGCAGAACCCTCTCTTCTAGTGAAAGTTTGCTGCAGCTGCTTATAAGACAGATGAAAAGGGAATTGTTTGGTTAAGGGCCTAGAGAGTCCCCCTGCTGCTCAGGAACGCCCCTGGCCACCTGGCTCAGCCCCCAGGGCACTTTTCTGGAGGCCCGAGTCCACTGGCTGGTTTGAGAACCACCCTAGCCCCCAAGGGGCCCCCTCAGATGTCCCCCGGCTTGCAGTGTCCAGCCTGGCCCAGCCCGGAAGCAGGGGCCGAGGTTCCCGGGGAGTGGAAGGCCCGCAGCGGTCACCAGCCCTTTACTGCCGTCCAGTCAAGGGACCGTGCAGCACCCAGCACGTGGCGGGTAAGCAGCCCGGGCGCAGGGAGTCCAGGAAAGGCTGGCCGGGAGGGAGAAGCCAAACCAGCCCCTTGGCCCCAGAATTTCTCCTGGGGGAGGGGTGTAGGCGACACTTGAAAGGCTACTCAGTTCACGTCCTGCGAGGAGGGCTGCTTCCAGAGCCCACGTCCTGCCCCCAAGAGGGGGCCCAGGCACCTCTGCTCCCAGCGGGCACTGCGGCTGGCACCCACCAGCTGACTGGAGCCTGTCCTCAGGGAAGAGCCTGGAGCTGCCTCCCAAGGCTGTGGACTGTGGGGATCCCCCCTCAGGGCACCCCGCCTCTGTGGACGGGCTGCAGCCCACCTAGGGGTGACCGCATGGCACCCCAGCATCCGGTTCCGAGCCACCCTGGCTCGACGACCGTCCCCCTGTCTGGCAGGCAGAGGGGAACCAAAATCATTCTAGAGCCACACTGGAGCTGCCCTTCCCCACAGCGTCCGGGTCGTGGGCCAGCACCGCCCCGAGCCTCTGCGCCCCCATCTGTCAAACGGGCTCCTGGACGCCCTGCCCTCGGGTGGTGGTGCAGCGGGCTCCTCGCACGCAGGAGGTGCCCTCCACCAGGGCCCGCGTGCCCCGAAGCCCCCTGAATCCCGCGCCTGCCCGGGGCAGGGCTGTGCTGGGCGGCAGGACCCGGGAGCGGCAGCGCCTGAGGAGCGGGCGGCTGCGCCAGCAGGAGGCGGGTCTCTAAGGCCGCAGGTGGCCAGAGCCCGGGCGGCGGGGGCTGTAGACGCGGGGCAGGAGGAGCGCCCGCCCCAGCCCCCGAGCTGGCTGGATTTGCCCCGGAGCACTGAGCAGCCTCTGACTACCACGTATTTGTTTATTTTGTTTACTCTGTTTCCCCGAGCTAAATGTGAACTTCGCAGGGGGGTGGGGGGGCTCTCCTGTGCCTCTCACCATCAGGGAACCCCCCAGCCTCGCTGAATACTGAGCGTGAGGCCCTGTGGGCGTCACAGCCTCCGCCCTGGCAGCAGATGTGCCCCCCCCCCCCCACGAGGGACATGCTAGTCCCATCCTTAGCCCGTTTCACAGACGAGGTAAGCCTCCTAGCTAGCAAGAGGCAGGGACAGGATTCGAACCCAGGGCTTGTGTGCTGCCCTGACCCCAGTCCAGAGCACTGGGTGCGCCTTGCCTGCACTGTCAGGGCCAGGTCAGCCTGGGCAGGGGGGCCCCTGTTCTGTCTTGGACTTGGGAAGGCCTTGGTGTTACCAGGGTGCTAGCACAGGGCCAAGGACGTGACAGCTGCTCAAGAAACACCTGGATGGAGGGATGGACGAGAAGACACACGGGCGGGCAGTGCAGAACCCGCACCCGGGAGGAGAAAGGCGCCGGCCTGCCTTCTCCGCGGCCCAAGAAGCACAGCAAAGGGCCTGGGCCGCTCTCCTTTAATGTGCACAGCCTGGGGCCTGGGGCCTGGGGCCCCGCGGGGAGCTGGGGGGGGCTGCCCCAGGCCAGTGGGGGAGGGCGCTGGGGGAGGGGTGGGACGGTACCGCCTGCCCCTGGAGGAAGAGGGACTCTCAGGGTCGCAGGAAACTTTGGTTTTTGATTTGTTTTCAAGTTTCTTCCTCCAGGAAGCCACCCAGAGGGGAGGCAAGGAGGCAGTTCTCCAGCGAGCCGAGGGGCTGGGGCCACGAGGTGGGAGAGCCCAGAAGGCCTGGCAGGTGGGAACCCCAGAGCCAGGGCCCAGGACCCCTCCCCAGCCTCAGGGGGCGGCAGCCCTGAGTCAGGGACCCAGAGAAGCAGCGAGAGGCCGAGAGAGCAGGGGGCGGAGCAGGGCAGGCGGGGGTGGCACACCCCTCGTCTGCAGAGAAAGCGAGTGCGATTCAGCTCTGGGCCCCACGGCGTGCCCTGCCCTGGGAGCAGATCATCCAGACCCTGTGACCCTGGCAGCCCTCCTTCCGGGGTGCCGCAGGGGCTGGGCCCCCAGCAGGGGTAGGACGGGCCAGCGGGCGGCGGAAGTAGCCTCAGTCCCACCGGACCTCGACGGGCGAGAACTTCCAGAGGTCAGGCTGGCCCATGTGCAGCAGGCCGTGGAAGGGCGACGTGCTCCACTGGAACGGGGGCACCTGGTCCCACGTGGGGCCGCTGACCGCCAGCAGGCTCAGGGCCTTGGCCAGCTCAGCGCCAGTCACCTGGGGGCCAGGCAGAGCGGGCAGCTGAGCGCCAGCCACAGGGGCCCGGCCGCCCCGACCGCGGGGAGGCCCGAGCCCCATTCCCTCCCCCTCGGGTCCCCAGGCCCCGGGGGCGGGCGGCACCTTCATGTCGATGCCCCCGTGGGAGCGCTGGCGCAGGGCCTGGAAAGGGTAGGAGCCGTTGGCGGGGTTGAGGTCGGAGCGGGCCGAGATGGCGTTCTCCCCGTTGGGCTGGGGGCTGCAGGCTTGGCACAGGGACAGCGGGTCGTGGAGGAAGTCGTTGTACCTGCAGGGGCCGGCGGGGGGCAGGAGGGAACGTCAGACCTCCACGGGAGGGAGCGTCCCGTGTCCACGGCCCAGCCCCCGCCAGCAGCCTGCTCCCCGCCCCCCAGCCCGGCCCCTCCTCGGCCGGCCTTCCTTCAGGGAAGCCTCCTGGGCCCCTGCCGGGCTGGGCGAGCTCCCCTTGAACCCCCTTCATTGGTGAGTATGCGAGGGAGATGGGCGCTCCCTGGGGACAGCGGGGTGCAGCTTGGGGCCTGCTTCCTGCAGGACCCAGCACAGGGTGACGCTCTGCCCCTGTTCAGTGTCCTCCCCTGCACGGTGAGGCCCCACAGCCGGCGCTGGCCTCAGCCAGCAGGAGCCCTGGTGCAGCCGGCGGCCGCTCTGGGAGGGGGCGAGGTGTGGTCACGTGACTCCGGGCTCATGCCCCCCCACCCCAGGCCCCGCTGCACCCACCTCATGAGCCGGATCATGGACTCCATGTCGTGCACCAGGGACTGGTTCCGCCGGAAGATCTGGGCCCGCGGGCTGCTGTCATAGGAAAACCAGTCCCCGTACTGCGCCACCAGCGCCTGCATCCCGCTGGCATTGAACACCGACTCGAAGGCCCTGGTGGGGACAGGGGGCGTCACGGCCGGCACGGGGGGCCGCTGCGGGGAGGCGGAGGGCGTCGCGCCGGCACGTGCAGGCCGCCGTCACTCGCCGCCCCGGCCAGCAGCGCCTGCGTCGCTGGTGTGTGCTGGTGGCTTCGTGGGGCCCAGCCGGGCTGTGCAGCCCCACAGATGAAGCCTGAACCCGGGCCCCACACTCGCCAGCTCGGGAACCTTGGGGCAGTGGGGACAGGGACGGTGGCCTCTGCGTCCAGCGGCTGCGAGGAACCAGCAGGTACCTCGGGCAAAGCGCGGTGAGCAGCAGGGAGGCGCCAGCCGAGCAGGCCGTGGGGGGTCAGGACCGGGGCCTGGCAACCCCACCGCTTCACCGGTGCACCCCAAAACCGCCAGGCCTTTCCTGACAGGAGGGGCGGGGGGCCTCGGGCTCGCGCGGGGGAGGACTGCTCCGCAGCGGGAGGCGGGGCGGGCGCACGCACGGGATGTTGTAGCTGGCCCAGTAGGACTTCCGGTAGAGCTCCTCGGTCTTGTCGGCCACCACCACCATGCCCCTGGGACGAGAGGAGTCGGGGCGGGCGCTCAGGAGGGCAGGTCCCGCGGCCGTGCCCGGCCAGGGCTGCCCTCCCTGCCAGCCCCACCGTCCTGCTGTCCCCCTCCCTGCAGGCCTTCACCTGGGCTGTCCCCGCTGCCTCGAGGCCCCCCAGGCGACTCACGGGATCTGCTCCAGGACGGTGAGCACCTTGCTCCCGGGGCTGGGCGCGCCGGGGACGAACGCCTTGTAGTCCACCACCATCCACTGGTTGTTGTACCTGCCGTGCCCAGGAGGGAGGGCTGCCCAGAGCTCGGAGCCACTGCCCGAGCCTCCCGGCCCCCCGTGCCCCCCAGCCAGCAATCCCAAGGCGGGGTGGGGGGGGCAGCGGGGGTGTCTGCCATCAGCCTAATCAGGCTGCCACAAACCGCTCTCGTCAGGCTACTCTCCTGCTTCAGAGTATTCCATGGATCCCCAGTGCTTCTCAGGGCAAAGGTCGCTCCTCAGGGGCCCACACCCACCCTCCTGGTGCCTGAGCCCCCCACTGCCCAGGTCCCCTCCTGTCCCAGGCCCAGGGGCCTCTCCTCCTTGGGAGGAGCCTGCACGGGAGGGGAAACCCCTTCCTTCCTCCAGCCCCCTTTGCCCCCATCTAGCCCAGGGAGAGACTCGGGGCTCCTCCCGCCCGCTGAGCCCGGCGAGGCCTCCGACAGCGCGGGCTGCGTGGCCCTGGTCGCCGCGCAGGGCCCCGAGGCCTGCGTGTGAAGGGGGAGGCTGGTCTGAGGCTGGGGTGCAGGTGGTGGCCAGGAGCCCACTCACGTGCCGCTGTTGAACCTTTTGAAGGTGTCTGTCCATGTGTCCCCGTCCACGGCCAAGCGGTTGGCCACCACGTTGCGCACCCACTCCAGCACCCCGCCCCGGGGCCGCACGTACTTCCACAGCGCCGGGTTGTTGTTGCCAATGGTGGTCTCCAGCGTCACCTGCGGGACAGCAGAAGGGGGCCCTGCCCTGAGGACGGCCTGTGTGACAGCTGGGCGTGCTGCCACCAAGTGGCGGTACTGTACCCATCACAGCTCCTAAGTGAGCACTTCTTAACCATGCATTCTAAACTAACAGCCAAGACAACTTTGTTGCACCTGAATTTCCACTGTACGTGTTAGCAACATGGGAGGTCCTAAGTATAAGGTTAGCCTGTGGCACAAATGCATATGCCTCCAGAAAGGCTAATACGTTCTCCTAGAAGGCCGACCAACCCCTCTACACCCTGCTGAGAATCACTGGTCTACTCGGACCAGCTGCTCTAGGCACAATGAACTTAAATCAGTAACGCCAACCATCTCCCAGCCAGTTAGGTCCCCCAGCTTAGGCAGGGGCTGCAACCACCGTCCCACTAGCCCGCAAAGCCCTCCCGAGCACAGGCCGGGTGATGTCCCTGTGCTGACCGCTCGACCGAGGCCCGAGGAGCCGAGACTCCGCAGGCCACAGCGGGCACGTGGGGGGCCACGACCCAACCCCCAAACTCCTAGCTGCTTGTTCCGCGCCTGCAGACGGCAGCATCTTCCCTCCCTTTTTTTTTTTTTTTTTTTAAAGATTTATTTATTTATTTAATTTCCCCCCCTCCCCTGGTTGTCTGTTCTTGGTGTCTATTTGCTGCGTCTTGTTTCTTTGTCCGCTTCTGTTGTCGTCAGCAGCACGGGAAGTGTGGGCGGCGCCATTCCTGGGCAGGCTGCTCTTTCTTTTCACGCTGGGCGGCTCTCCTCATGGGCGCACTCCTTGCGCGTGGGGCTCCCCCACGCGGGGACACCCTTGCGTGGCACGGCACTCCTTGCGTGTATCAGCACTGCGCATGGCCAGTTCCACACGGGTAAAGGAGGCCCGGGGTTTGAACCGCGGACCTCCCATATGGTAGACGGACGCCCTAACCACTGGGCCAAAGTCCGTTTTCCCTTCCCTCCCTTGTTATACAGAGCAGTCGCCCTCCTGCTCTGTTCTAGCTGTTTTCTAAGTGGGCTCTTTAAAGGACCGCTGCAGAAGCAAGCCTTGAAATAACGGTGCCCGGAAAGGAACGCTTCGCCCACTGCCCAGGCTAATTCACAGCCTGAGGTGGAAACGCGCCTGACAGCTCAAGCGGCCCCTAAGAGAAGCTTCCTGCCTGGGCTGCCAGGTGCCTGGGCAGGACCGGTCGTTTCAGCGGCCCTTCCCGGGGACCCTCCCCGCCGCCCGGCCTTCCCGGGCCTCCTTCCACAGTTGGAGGGGAATAAATGCCACACTCCCCTCGAGCCGGGAGAGAAGAGACAGAGCGCGGCCCCGCCCTCCTCAGGGAGCTGGCGCCCCTGCCCGCGTTTTCGGAAGAGGCTTCCCCCCTTTTGTGGTGGTTGCCCCGGCAACTGCAAGGCCTGCTGCCTTGGCTGTGGGAGAGGGGGTGCCAGGAACAGATTTCTAAACAAGTTTGGGCCCCGGACTGAAAAAAGATAAACATCAGAACACAAACAGCATTTACTCATAACACCTGCCCTGGTTAGAGGGGTTTTGTGGAAAGCAAGAGGGAAGTTAGCGTGAGAGAGAGCAAGGTCAAGGGGTGGGGTGGGGTGGGGTGGGGGCGGCTTCTCCTCAATCCTCAGAAACAAAACGAGGCCTCTGGGGCGGTCCTGGGGGCCAAGGGCATTTCCAAAGGCCCCAAGAGCAGCAGCTGCTGAGGAACTGGTTACAATGCAGGGCCCCAGGCCGTATTCCCAGAGCCGGAGGTGTGGGAAGCCCCAGGGGGGCCTGGTCATCTGCATTTTCAGGAAGGCCTTCTTGGGAGCCGTCTCCGTGGTTAAGTGCCGGCTTCCCACTGGGCCTCCAGGGGGCGCGCCAGGAAGGCGAGCTGCAGCCCGGGATGGCGGGTGGAGGCTGCACCTGTCTCCCCCGCCACAGCACCCAGCCCTGGGTGACAAGCACCCCCGGGGGAGGAGTGCCGTGAGGCCACTCACCAGCCCACTGCTCAGGATGTAGAAGTCGTCGCCGGAGAAGATGGTGCCCGGATAGGACGAGAAGAGCAGGCTGTTGCCGGGAACCAGCCGGTCGTCCCCTGTGGAGAGTGGGCCCCGGGGGAGGGTGCTGGTCAGACCGGCCGCGCGGGCTGGGGGCCTGGGCTGGGGCCTCGGACCTTCCTGTCATTTACCACCCCAGGCCGTTTTGCACATATCAAAGTTCTCAGGGAGCAGATGCGGCTCAAGCAGTTGAGCACCTGCTTCCCACACGGGAAGTCCCGGGTTCAGTTCCCGGTGCCTCCTAAAGAAGACAAGCAAACAATGACCACACAATGAGCAAGAACGATGAGCAGACAATGAGCAAAAACAAACAAGCAGGGAGCAGATGTGGATCAAGCAGTCGAGAGCCCGCCTCCCACATGAGATCCCAGATTTGGTTCCTGTCGCCTCCTAAAAAAAAAAACAGACAACGAGCAGAAAACGAGCAGACAAGTGCAAAACAATGAGTTAAAAAAAAAACCCAAGCAAAGAGAAAAGGGAGCCATGGTGGGGGGGGGGGGGGCGAGGAACAAAAACAAACTAGAGCGGGTTTATATGAAGTTCTGGAACAGGCAAAACGAAGCCAGTGGGAAGGAAATCAGATCAGTGGTTGCCTGGCGGCGGGTGAGAGAATGACTGCAAGGGCACGGGGAGCCTCCTGGGGTGATGGAAATGTTCGCTGTCTTTATTGGGTGCTGCTCATTCGAGTACACACAGTTGCCCAAACCCCTCATACTTTTCTGAATGTGTGCGTTTAGGCTGTAGCTCAATAAAGTCAGTACCAAAGAACACCAGAGCCACCTGACTCATTTATCACCCCTCCAAAGGGCAAGAAATGCACCCTCAGGACCCAGTGCTGACCAGGCTGTGGAGAAAGAAAGACACCCCCGGACTGGTGGTGGGAGCTGAAACTGGTCCAGCCGTTTTGGAGGCAACTTGGTGGTATCCAGCGACTGCAATTCTAGATGTGCCCGGCTGTTACACTTGTGCTCCTGCTAGGAAACAGCTCTGCGTGTCCCTGCTTGCTGCAGCACTGACTGAAACAGCCAAGCCCTGGACATGGCCCAAATCCCCAATGGGGAAGAGTGGGAAAAAAAAAGAAGTGACGCAGCCCCATAGAGAATCCACCCAGCAGCTGGAAAGGGATGTGCTGGAGTGTACGTGGCAACCTCGAGACTCTCCCAACGGGACTGTTGAGCCAAAGGAGGACGCTGAAAGGAATCCATACGGTACATTCCGATTTATGTTTAAAAAGTATACACCAGACAGAAAACAGCAAAGCAAAGGAAAAATACAGGTAAGTGCATTCAAAAGATGTACATGGATCCAAACCCAAATGGTTTCCTCTTAGGAGGAGCCTGGAATTTGGGAAGGAGGGTGGCAAGGAAGATGGATTTCTATATCTGCATTACATGGCTTTGTGACAGTGAGCAAAAATATATTCACAAATTACTCTGTAATAAAGAGAAATAAAACACACAGAAAATTGAGGTGCATTTTTTAAAAGTCTAGAAGAAGACATAACCGAATGCTTGTAGAGATTATCTCTTGTGGGATGTTGGAGTGATTTTCACTATATGTTCTGCTCTAAGTTCCAATTTTCTATAGCATGTATGAATTATGTAGGCTTTTAAAAGGTATTACAATTATAATATATACTTTTATACAGCCATGATGACAGATTTGTGGCTACATATAGCATATGACTGATTATCACAGCACTATCCTGAGCAAAAGAGGCCAGACGAGCACACACCACACGACTCCAATCGCACGCCATTCTAGCCCAGGCAGACCTAATACCCGCGGGTAGAGCTCAGGACGGAGGTTACCCTGGGGTGGCTGGGGCGCCGGGAGGAAGGAGGAAGCTTCTGACAAGGCTCTCTTCTATCTGGGCGCTCTCCATGGGTATGCTCGGTGTGCAAAGATTAAAAATTCACTTAGGATCTGCACACTTTTCTGTATAAATGTTACACGTTGTAAACCGAGAAGTTTTCTTAAATTTAAATGAATGGGCATTAGGTTATTTCCAAATAACCCCACTGTCGCAACTGCTGACCCGTACACGCCCCCGTGCAGACAGAGCTGTTTCTCTAGGGCAGCCCTAAGCGGGAGAATCACTGGATCCTGGGAGGGACAGACCGGAGTGTCCCGGGCTGCCAGCCTGACTCCTCTCCCAAGTGGCCGTGCCTGCGTGGACTCCCCGGAGCAGTGAATGAGGGCATGCACCCTCCCACTCTCTCGCCACCTCCTTGGCCAAGGAGTCCCTGTAGACATGACATGGCAGCAAGCTCGGAGGTGACACGGGGGTCTGGGGTCAGGGAGACGCCAGCCTTAGCTGCCAAGCGTCTGCGTTTGCCGGGAAGAACTGGTTCCTGCCTTCCTTGCAGAGTTGATAGTTTGCAAAAATGGTTACCATCCCTTCCCCGACAGCCCCCACTGGCACAGTGGCTTTGCAGCCTCTCTCCCCAGGTGCTGGGGTCTATTTTTCCCACCCTTTGATGCTGGGCTGGTTATGTGACTCACTTTGGGCAACAGAATGTGAAGGCAGTTTCAGCCAGGCCTCAAGAGGTCTTCCAGTTCCCTGCCCAGATGCCACAGGAGCGAGCCTGGGCGAGCCTGCTGGAGGATGAAAGACCATGCAGCTCAGATGCCCCCACCACCCCAGTGACAGCGCCAGCCCCAGCACGCGAACGCGGCCATCCCGGCCAGCCAAGCCTGGCCCAGAGCAGCAGAGCCACCAGCTGACCCAGGGACGTGTGAGCGAGGGTAAACGGCGGCTGTTTTAAATTTGGGGATGATCTGTTACGTAGCAATAGCTTGAAGGAAGTAATGACTTGTTGGCTGAAGAAAATAAGGTATGATGTAACCCAGGAAACAGAATAAGAAAAGAATGTTCTTTGTTGAGACTCCCTTGGTCGACAGGACAGGAGTGTCTCTGGTTAAGATCTGTTGGGTCAACAGGCCAGTTTAGTGGAAAGAACAAAGTTGCTTTGAAGAGTTAAGGCCTGTCTCTGTTTCTAACGATAACAACAAACCAGTCTCTGCTTTATGGGCTTTCGGTATGCAAGCTTGCTCTATAGCATGCAGCTGAGCAGAAACACACTTGGCTGTCGGCACTGACTTGCAGATCCCCTGATCCCTTCTCTCTCGTCTTTCATTCCCGATACCCTTCGGGTTGAATGCAACAATAGCTAACTGATACACCTTGTGAAATAAAAGATGAAAGGCAACAGCCACGTAAGAAATGAGATGACGTCCGAGCGGCCGACCGTGACCCCAGTGTGTGCGAGGGAGGGAGGTGGGCAGGGTGCCAAGGCCCACCCTCCTGCCACACACACATACACGCACGCACCTCGTCCCCTACCCCATCCACACACACGTACACGCACCTCCTCGCCCCCCGTCCTGCCCCAACCACACACACATGCACGCACGCACGCACACACACGCACACACACGCGTGCGCACGCACACGCCCTCAGCCACCCACCTCGGGGGCCCTCGTGGAACTGGAACGCGTACTTCTTGACGACGCGCAGCATGTGCTGGTAGGAGTTCCAGGTGTTGTGGGCCACCAGGAGGTCCCGCTGGCCGGGCAGCAGCTTGACGAGCGCGGAGCAGGAGCCCGAGCCCAGGGTGCGCCTGGCCTTCGACTTGTTCAGGGCCGGCTCCAGGTCCTCCAGGTCCCCGGAGATCTGCAGCAGGCTGCGGAGGGCGGGACAGCCGGCAGTGACCGGGCCTGCTGGGGGGCCGCAGCACAGCCACCGCCCCGAGCAGGGAGCCGAGGCTCGGGGCGCCGAGCCGGCCTGGGGGACGCGGCCCTCGCCCCCGCCCCGCCCGCCCGGGCGGCACTTACAGGAACCCCAGGGGTTTGAAGGTGAACTTCCCCGCCGGGAAGGTGACGCGGCCCTCGTAGCTGTCCTCCAGGCCTTTCAGCTGCAGCAGGGTCAGCCGCACCTGGGGGCGGCGCAGAGGCAGGTGAGGCCCGTCCAGCGGCGCACACCTTCTCCTCCAGGGAAGGGGCCCGCGCCTGGGGCTCCAGACAGAACGGGAGAGACCGCGGGGCACGCGCCAGCTCCGGGGGCACTGGCCCCCTGTGCCACCACACGGCGCTCCGTGCCAAGCCCCTTCCTGCCTCGAGCTAATTAGTCTAGGCTCCCTGCCCTATACCACTCTAAATCTTCCCCATGTAAGAGCCCAGCTCAAAAGCCACCTCCTCCAGGAAGCCTTCCAGCCCGCCCTGGCCCCTGGCCAAGTGCACCGCTGTTCGGAGGAGGTTCTGGCTGCACCGCTGCCTCGGGGCACCTGCCCCATGTTGCTGCCTTCTCCCCATTGTCAAGGTTCTGCCTCGACATCCTGTAACCATGCAGTGTCATCGACAAGTCCCTCACAAGGCCGTGGCTCTTAATAAGCAGCTGCAAGAGGGAGGGACGGACAGACAGAGGGGTGAGACTGGATTGATGGGGAGTTGCTAAATTAATAGAAGGGGAGGACAGAGAAGCCATCGGCTATGTGGCTGGGAGGGAACAGAGAGGGACAGACGTCCAGTCTGGTGCAGGGAGGGGATGGATAACAAGATGGGCTCGTTCCTCTCTCTACAGATTCAACCACCATTTACAAAGGGCCCGCTTTGCGCCAGGCACTGAGCCAGGCACTGGGGTACAGCAGTGAACGGACCCGACGTGCTCCTTGCCCGGGAGCTCCCGGTGGAGCTGGAAAGGAAAAGGCAGGCTCTGAGTACCCCGTCAGAGGGAGCATGTTAAGAACTGCAGGGAAGCGCGGGGGCAGGAGAGGATAAGCAGGAGCTGGGCGGGCCGAGTGCAGGGGGCAGAGGGCTCCAGGCAGAAAGCAGAGCGTGCTGGGAAGCCCTGCGATGGGCCGTAACCCAGCCCGTTCAAGGACGGAAGAAGGTCAGGGAGGCGGAGCACAGGAGAGGGGGCTGAAGGGGGCGGGGGGGGATGGCGGAGGAAGGGAAGGGGCTTCGTCTCCCCTTGGACAGGGAGGGGTGGCGAGCAGACCTGCTGCATCAAGGCAGACACGGGGCAGAACGGGAGACACACAGACGGCCGCCAGGAAAGACCACAGGAAAGACAGTGGGACCGGAGCGGAGGGGAGGGTGGGAGGGATGGCTGGGAAGGCGGGCGGGAGGGAGCTCTCAGAAGGAAAACGGGCAGACAAGAGACAGGCAACCAAACAGGGCGCAGCGACAGGGTGGGCGCATGGGAGGGCGGACAGTGGGCTTGGAGAGGCAGGTGGGTGCCGGATGCAGATGGCGCGCGCGGGCGGGGGGGTCGGCGAGCAGAGCAGCCAGGTGCAGAGGGGCGGTGGAGGGACGCACGGGGGGGCACAGCCTGCCCTCGTAAGGGTCTGCGTAGATGGACGGGCGGGCAGCGGTGAACGCTACTGAAGAAACGAGCAAACCTGACCTAAGCCGGGGCAGGCGCTAACGGACACCGAGAGCCGGTCGCCAGAACTTCAGTTAAACCCGAGGGTTTTCAGGGAGTCCATAAATAAATGGCTTTTTTCTTGGAGGACCTATCAGCGGCCCGAAGGCACGACGCTCTGCGTGGGGCCCCTCCGTTAGCCGCCAGCTAATCAGCAGCTCGCCCAAGGGAGGGAAAGGAAAATAAACTGTGCCCTAACTTTTTAACTTTTTTGTGAGAGAAGTTGTAGGTTTCCAGAAAAATCACACATAAGATACACAGTTCTCACATACCACCCTATTACTAATAATTTGCCTTAGTGTTACAATTGGTATTTGTAACATTTGTTACGAAAGGATTTGTCACAATTCATGACAGAACGTTTTTATAATTGCACCATTATATTTTCTGTGCTCAAACTTTGTTGCTCTTTTCCTTTTTCTCCCCATGTCTTCTTTTAAAAATATTCTTTCAGCTTATTAAAGCAAGCAATCTTTCAAGTGATTTCCCTTATGTGCAAGTAAAATAGTGGGCTAACAATGAACTACATGTCTAGCCTTCGAGAGCGGGAAGGCAGGATGGGCTGGGCGGACAAGTGGACTAGGAGGCACGGCTGGAGGAGAGTCAGGTCAACGGACGGAAGGACGGACAGGGGGAGACTCGCCAGACAGATGACCGGCAGGTCAGCCAGGAGGGAGGGAGATGATGACGGAAACGAGCGACTGGACAGCTGGACAGACCCAAGGGCCGGCCGAGAGGAGCGGGAGTCGGGGTGCCGGCCGCCACGGAGGGGCCAGGCCCCGAAGCAGCCCCCTCCCCGGGCCGCTGAGCGCGGCGGCCGTGCCCACCTGGTGCCAGTAGGCGTCGTGCGGGCTCAGCGCCATCTCCCTCTGCATCCACTCCAGGTTGGCCTCCAGGAAGCGCTTGAGCCTCTCGCAGTAGCCGGCCTCGTACTTGAAGGGGCCGCAGTAGTTCACCGCCGTGTTCATCCAGTGCATGTAGATGAGCTGTGGGGCAGCGGCGGTGGGCAAGGGCGGGGCCGGGGCCCAGCGCCGCGCCCGGCCCCCAGGCCCCCGCCGGCGCCCCGCTCAGCCTCGGGGCCCTCACCCCCCTCGGGGTCCCCAAAGAGCCGAGGCCTCCTGGTGAGGCCGCCATGGTGCCTTCCGTCCCCAGAGAGGCCTTCTTGCCACGCAGCCCCCACCTGCTGCCAGGACCCAGCACCTCTGGAAGGCCCCTGCCTCCAGAAGCCTTAGGCATCCAAAGTCTCTTCTAGACAATGCCCCTTCTGTTACCAGGGAGGACCCCCAACCCATACGCGCATCCACTCGGTCGGCCAGCTAACATTTCTGAGCACCTACTATGTGTCAGTTCTAATGACTGAGGTCACAGCGGTGAACAGCAGCAAACGTCCCTGTGCCCGGCTGCGGGAGGCCCGGCTCTGGGGGCCACGTAAGCGAGCCTGGGCTAGCCTGCTCACCCCACCGCCAGAGCCAACCCCAGATCTGCGAAGGAGGCCCCCCTCGGTGGCCGGCCTGCCCCCACGGACCCGGCAGCTGCTGCGGGAGCACCAGGGGGCCCAGCCCAGCCTGGCACGGAGTGACACACGCCCAGTCCGGCCGTGGAGGCAAGGTCAGGTGACAGTGCCAGTCTACAGAGGGGCCTCCGTGGCCTAGAGCCACTACCCAGAGGGTGTGCTTTATGTGACGGGCACGTGCAGGCCCACGAAGCAGGCTTTACTGTCACTATCCCACTGTACAGCAGAGGAAACCAAGGCACGGGAAGGAGAGTAACTCTCTTGAGGTGACCCAGGAATGAAAGGAAAGCAGAGATGTGAAACCACATAAGGATGTGGATTTCTTGGGGGGGGATGCCAAGACCTCGGATGTGGGAAGCCAGCGCTGAACCACTGAGCTGCGTCGGCTCTCCTGAGTTGGCTGGTTTGCTTGCTTTGTTTTTAGGATCACCTGGGATTGAACCTGGGACTTTGTTCATGGGAAGCAGGCGCTCAACCACCTGGGCTACATCCACTCCCCAAGGATGTGGAGTTTTAAGTTCCCAAAACGCTGAGCTCCCTGGACTAAGGTTGGAGGGCAACTCCCGGCCACACCCTCACCCCACTGGAAATATCCCCGACACAAGGGGACGGTGGCAGCACCCACCGCCTGGGATTGCTGGCTCAAGGGCTGGCTCCCTCGCCACCCTGGTGAGTGCGCCCTGTTCTGCCCAGCCCTTGAGGCCCCAGTGAAACACCACCTCCTCTGCGCAGCCTTCGGCCACTTCCACCAGCATTTCCTGAGTGCCTGGCCTGTACCAGGCTCTGCATTGGGCACGGAGAACACAGCTGGGGCAAGACACAACGGCCACGAGCAGCCCAGGGGCAGGGGGTGGCAGAGCAAACCAGGGAGGGGCAGGGCCTTGGTCGGACAGACGCAGGCTCGAATCCTGACCGCTCTGCCGAGCAGCTGTGTGGCCTGGGGCAGGGCCCGCACCTCTCTGAGCCTCAGCCTTCCCACCGTCCCGTGGGAGGGGCAAGGCCTGGCCTGCGGGCCCACGAGTCCTCATGCGAGCGCCTCTCCTGCCCTTGCCTCAGTGTCCCCCACGGGCTGCGAGCCCCTTGAGGTGGACTCACCTCCCTCGCCGCCGAGCACCCCGCACAGCACCGGCCCTGCCCAGCATCTGCCCACCTGCCCGGGCTCTAAGCGTGCCGGGAGGGCATCCAGACCACGACTGGTCCCGGGGTGGGGGCGAGGCTTCTAGAAGGGGGTGGGGCTGCAGGCTGCCCTCTGCAACAGGCTTCCTGCAGCTCGCCACTACGCAGCCAAGGTCCACCGGGGCTCGCTCGGGGCCCACTGCGTGGCGCCGCGGCCTCTCTACCCCTCCCGCTGCTGGCGGCACCGGGGTGTGCGCGTGGGCCGCGCTGAACATCCGGGCACACCCCTGGTCACGTGCGTGCACACGGCTGAGGAGGGGGAGCGCCGGGCCCGGGGCGCGTGTGCGTCCAGTCCACGTTAACGCCAGATTGCTTTCCAAAGGGGCCCGGTTCCCTCTGCCGCCCTCGGGAGAGGGGCTGATACAACTGCCGGTATCGAGGACTATCATTCTCATCAAGCTCAAAACCAAGGAAAGCAAAACAGTACGTTGTTTAGGAAGGTATACGCACGTAGTAAAACTAGTTTACAAAAAGCGAAGGTGGGGAAACAACCCAAGTGCCCATCGACGGACAAACGGATCAGCCAAATGTGGTCTCTCCACGCTACAGAGAACCCCTCGGCCGTAGAGAGGAATGCAGAGTTTGGACTCATGCTAACAAGGGGATGAACTCTGAAGACATCATGCTATGCAAACTAAGCCATTTATTTGAAATGTCCAGAACAGGTAAATCCAGAGAGACAGAAAATAGGTTAGTGGTTACGGGGCGGGGGGAGGGGAATGGGGGTACTGCTGATGGGAACGGGGGGTCTTTCCAGGGTGAGGAAAATGTTCTGGACTTAGTGGCGAGGGTTGCACAACCTTACGAACAGACGAGAAACTACTAACTGTCCACTTTCAGTGAATTGTATGGTGCATTACAGCTCAATAAACACAAATAAGAAGTGGAGGAAAGACCGTCACCTCATTTAAGGGGGAGGGTGCCCCTGGGAGGTGGAGGGACAGGGGAGCAGAAGGCTTCATTTTACGACTGTGTGTCACACGTTACAAAACGTTGTGTATTTTTATATGTATCTAATTGTACAAAACGTCATTTTTAAAAGCCTTTCTTCCCCCGGCGAGATGGAGAGCAGGCAGCGGGGGTGGCGGCAGGCCCGGCATGCACGTGCCTTGGGCCCCCGCAAGGCCCCTGGGGAGCAGGTGGGGGGGCGCCCCCGTGGCAGCCTTACCTCCTCAGACACGGCGGCCTCCACCACGCCCGCTGCGTAGGCCTGCAGGCTGTCATTGTAGTCGCCGCTGGTGCTGACCTCCAGAAAGGCCCACCTGGAGAGAGGGGGACGGGCTGGGTCAGCGGCAGGGGCCCTCGCCAAGCCGGGCCTCAGGCTCGACACGCAAGCCGGCTTCCAACCGTGAAAACCAAAGCAGTGCGCATCAGCTGCTCACACAGACGTCTGTCTGTCTTTGTGCACTCGTCAGGCCAAATCCCTGAAAGAGGAACTGCTATGTCAGACACACATTTTAAACTGCAACGGACATTGCCAAGCAGCCTCCCCAAATAGTTGTACTCATCTCTTTTGTTACACAGCACCGTTGCCCATTACTAGCTGGTATACTTGCCTGAAGGTCACAGAGCTTGCAAAAGGCAGAGCCAGCACACAACTCCAGGTAGACAGGCTCCCACTCCTCCTCTAAGAAGCCCTTCTCAGACTCCGCTGGGCTTACAGATCACCAGAGGACCTTGTTAAAAGGCAAATTCTGATTCTGGAGGTCTGGGGTAGGGCCCGAGACTCTGCATTTCTAACTAGCCCCCAACTGATTCCAACGCTGCCAATCTTGAGAGTACAGTGGGGTATATACTGCCTCTCTACAATATATGAGCCCCTGTTTGATAGGAGGGCATTTTAAGTTAGATAGCAGGCAATCCTTTTTACCTTTGCCAAGATGATAGTTTAAAATTTTACCTTGTTTAATTAAAATTAATCCTTTAGTTTAAGCTACATGTCTTTTCTTATTTTGTGATTTATACTTCTTTGGCTTGTATTCTTTACCCATTTTTCTCTACTGGGTTTTTGTTTTTGACCTTTTCTTATTGACCAGTGAAATTCCTCTAGATACAGATTAGCCCTTTGTTCATGACTAAAATTGAAAACATCTTTGTGATTTACTTGAACCCAGGACCTCATACATGGGAAGCCAGCACTCAACCACTGAGCCACATCAGCTCCCCTGAGTTGGTCGTTTCATTAGTTTGCTTGTTGTTTGTTTTTGTCTTGTTTTTAGGATGCACCAGAAACTGAACCCAGAACCTGCCATGTGGGAAGCAGGCGCTCAACTGCTTGACCCACATCCACTCCTCTTAACTGATTTTTGCTTTTGTTTTTGCCACAGAGAAGTTAGCCAAATCCATCCATCTTTTCTTGTAAGCTTCTGGATTTCACATTCCTGCTCCAGAGACAAAATATTCACCCTGTAGCTTCTATGACTGAGGGGGAAGCATTTTTTAAGGCAATTTCTATTTAAAAAAATGAGGGCGGAGGAAGACACTTAAAGGCACCTTGAAGAAGCTACAGAACAGGGAAGGGCCAGGCTCAGCCAGGGCTGTCTCACAGGAAGTTGGCTAAAAAGCCACAGAAAGGCTCCGGGGCAGGAACAGCTCTGCCGAAGAGAAGACTCTCCTGGGAAGAAGGCTATCAGTTACCCGCACCCGATCCTTCAAGCCTACTGGTCGCCTGCTGAGGGCAGAGGAGGAGGAAGGACACATGAAGCTCATGGTCAGGGGCAAGAGGAATGCAGGTAAACAGATGGTGACATAACGGGGAAACTACTATGCCAAGGAGCTGCCTGAGGAGCGCATTGCTGGCTGAGTCACCGGGGAAGTCTCCACAGAAGAAGTGACAGCTGCTCACAGTTTTGAAGTTTAAGAAGGTGCTTGCCCAGAAGAAAAAAAGAGGGAAAGTACAAGAAGGAAGGCCAAGTGCTGAGTGTCCTAAAGCAAAGGATGCTGGGGCCAGCAGGATGGAACCATGGGGTTCAGGAGTTGGCTCCCCTATGGCAAATAACAGTAGCCGCCAGGCACTCTGCTGACCGTGTCACGTGTTCTCCAGTGTCTCGAACCCAAGATATGGGTTTATTCTTCCCAATTGACAGATGTGGGGACAGAGGCTCAGAGAGATGAAATCACTTGCCCGAGGTCACACAGCAAGAACAGAGGGGGGGATGGGATAGGGCTTTTACTTTCCACATCCCATCTCCCATTCTAAACGGCTGGAAATGTTACTATGGAAAATAAACCACCTGAGTACCTAGTCACTGCCTTTGTTGGAGCATGCCTTGTGTGCCACCTAATTCCAAACAGCAACCGGGATGACTCATTTTGAAGTTTCTCTCCATTTTGCCTGAGTCCTCAGGAAACCCAGATCTAGCAGGTGGCATTTGCCAGCAACGCTTGCCTTTCAGGTACACCTGGCATAGGGGAGGTTCCCATTCCACTCAAGAAAGCCTTCTCTCCACGTCCCTGTTCTCCATGTTCAAGGGCAACTCAGTCCGGGGGGGGCCCTCCGAGGGCCAAAGCTCCCTGCCCACACAGGGTCTCACTCCACCAGGCAGAGAACTGACAGACATGCCCTCTTGGCTGTGCTAGGCAGGACTGAAAACAAGAGTGAGTCAGCAGACAATGGGGCACCCGACTGCGGAGTCAGCCACCTCCGCAGCCAGCCACAGGGCTCAGGTTCCCTCTCTAGAAGCCAGCTGCTCTGTGACTTCCTCCCCCTGGGAGCCTTCCCAGATTAGCCCCTCCCAGCTCCTAGGTCTGCAGCAAATCCCTTCCCCCCAAATCTCCCATCTGTCCGTTCTAATACCCCCCAAGTGCCATAAAGCACCAGAAAAGGGGTGCCCGCAGTGTCCTGTGTCTCCCTAATGCCTGCAGGAACACGGAGGAGGGCTGTAGCAGAAGGGGCCATGCCTGCTGGAGGAGGCAATGCACTCTGAGCACTGGGATGGGCCCAGGAGGGGGGCCCCCCCAGCACAGCCCGGGTCTAGGGCTGGACCCTGCTGGTCCTCCCCACCCACTAGCTCCGGGTTCTCTTCTGACACTGAATCTATTTCCTGCACTGGGCAGTGCCCCGTCCCCCTTGCTCAGCTCTGTGACCCCAAGCCAAGCACTAGAATAATGAGTGAACAAATGAATGAATGGGCTCAGGCCTGACAGGTGCCCCGTCCTTCCCACGACCTCTCAGCCACAGCGCATCCTGAATATCTGGGCCACAAGTAGGGAAATGGAAGCCTGGACAGGCAATGGAGTTAGGTGAGAGTCTCACACCAGAGCAACAGCCTGGGTCCCTGTGACACAGCAGTGGTGACAGCCAAGTACACAGCACTAGTTTCGTGCTAAGTATCTGGCCAAGGCAGGGAGGAGCAGAGCCCTAGCGAGGATCCTCTCTGGGTCTGTGAATTTAGGGACCCTCTGCTTTCAGATCTGCCTAGAAACCAGGCTCAGTTCTGATACTCCAGTTCTGGAGTATAAGAGTATCAGAGGCAGTGGGCTGGCACCCATTGGGCAAGCTACAACCAAAGAAGTGAGAGTCCCTTGAAGCCCTATCACCCTTCACCTGGGGGGGGGGGTGCCTCAGGGGGCTGGCCTCTGTGGGGTAGGGGACCGAAGTCAATGGAAGAAGGCTGATCCCCGGCCGATGGGAGTGGCTTATGACCCTCAGCCAGGGACCTGGTCCCGATGGAGGCACTGCAGTCTTGAAGGAGGGTAACTGGCCTCTAGAAGGACTGTGGTACCCTCACCCCGGCTGGAGGCACGGGCCTGGCCCCTCCCCAACCAGAGACCTGGTCCAGATCGGGGTTCTGCAGCCTCGGAGCCAGGGAACTGACCCTCAGGGGGACAAGGGCGCTGTCACCGGGCAAGAGGCAGGCCCCATCGGGGAACTGCCACCTCCGGCAGGGAGGCCCGGAGCCCACGCCCCCTCTCCTCCAGCCGACCCCGCGCGAGGTCGGGCCAACCCTTACCCGGTCTCGCGGATGGCGTTGGTGAGGTTGGCCCAGGCCACGGCGTCAGGGTGGCGGCCGTCCACCAGGCGCAGCTGGCCCGTGGTGGCGTTCAGGAGCACCGAGCGGCTGCGGGAGGCGGGCGGCGCCGGCCCATCCGGTCCCCAGCGGCCCTCCGCGGCCGGGATCGCGCCCGCCAGGCCGCACAGGAAGAGCCCGACCAGGAGGGCCGGCGCCCGGGCCAGGCGGCCGCCCGGGGAACCGTACATTGGGGCCACCATGAAGGCGCGGAGCAGACGGCCCCGGTCGGGATCACGTGACTGCGACTGCGCCCCGCCCCGCCCGGATCACGTGACTAAATACCGCGCCCCGCCCGCGGGCTCACGTGACTGCGGCCGCGCCCCGCCTCGCCGGATCACATGACTGTGATTCCGCCCCGCCTCTCCCGACCGGGCCTTGCGTGCCGGGGGCGGGGCCAGGGCAGAAGGGGGCGGAGCCTAGAGGGAGACGCCCGGCCTAAGCCGAGCTTTTCTGGGGTGGGCGGGGCCCAGGATGAGGTATAGGGGCGGGGCCAAGTTTAAAGAGCCCGGGCGTCCTGTTCCACCCGCGCAAGCCCAGCAAACCTTATCACTTGAAGCAGAACTTTTTATTTTGCAGTTTTGCAAACCTAAGGACTCCTAGAAAAAATTACAAAAACAATGGAATAAATACCCACGTACCTGTCATCAATTGCTAATATATTGCCACATTTGATTAATCTCCCTTTCTCTCATGCTTCTTTGCTAAAGCATGAGAATTTTTTTTTAAAGATTTATTTTTTTATTTATTTCTCTTCCCCGCCCTCCCTCCCCCCCACCCCAGTTGTCTGCTCTCTGTGTTCATTCGCTGTGTGTTCTTCCATGTCCACTTATATTCTGGTCAGCAGCACCAGGAATCTGTCTTTGTTGCATCATCTTGCTGTGTCAGCACTCTGCGTGTGCGGTGCCACTCCTGGGCAGGATGCAGTTTTTTCGTGCTGGGCGGCTCTCCTTATGGGGTGCACTCCTTGTGCGTGGGGCACCCCTACGCGGGGGTCACTCCCGAGTGGCTCGGCACTCCTTGCGTGCATCAGCACTACACGTGGCCAGCTCACATGGATCAGGAGGCCCTGGGTTTTGCATCAGCACTACACGTGGCCAGCTCACATGGATCAGGAGGCCCTGGGTTTGAACCCTGGACCTCCCATGTGGCAGGCGGACACTCAGTTGAGTCAAATCTGCTTCCCAAGCATGAGAATTGATTGAAGATGTTGAGACATATCAACTCTATCATTGTTAATACTATTATCTAATATAGGACCTTTTTTCAATTTTTTCCAGTTGTCCCAAAACTCCTCTTTATCCTTTCTTTTCTTCCTCTCCCTTTCCTTCGTTCTGATTCACTAACCATTCCTTACATTATGCACAAGAATAAACTCCTAATAGATCAGAATATAAACATGAAAAATGAAACTAAGTACTCAGAGAAAATAAGGGGGAATAAGGGTGGAAAAACCCTTTCTAAGTATGACTCAAAACCCAGACGTAATAAAAAGATTAATACATTTAACTTCTATTTTAAAAAATCTTTTGCATCTCAGAAAACAGCACAACCAAAGTCAAAAGACAACTAACAGAAAATATTTGCAGTATATCACGAACAAAAGGCTAATTACCCTAATATATGAAGAATTCCTAACATTTGAGGAAAAAAATCTAAAACCAGGTAGAAAAATGGGCAAAAGACATGAACAGATGATTTTTTAGAAAATGAGAACATGGGCCTTAAATTTATGAAAAGATGCTCAACTTCATTTGCCGTGAGAGAAATGCAAGTTATAGGTACACTGAGGAGATAGAAATACACAGTTTAAAAACTTGAGTGTGCTGCTTGTGGTGGCTGGGTGTTAGGGCCCCCAGAAGACCATGTCCTTAATTTAATCCATTCCTGTGGGTGTGAGAACCTTCTGATGAGGTTACTTCAGATAAGGGGGGGCGAAGGGGGGGGGGTCGCACCTGAATCTGGCAGATGCTCAGGGGTCTGGACAAAAAGTGCTTCTGGAGTTTGGTTTGGCTTTTCTCAGTTCTAGAGACCCCCTTCTCTCTGGAGATAGGCCAGGTCAAGGCCAGGAGGTCTGCTAGAACAGTGTCCCCTGGGTGTGAGGGGCTGGCCCCGGGCTCCTTCAGGAAGCTTGCCAAACCTGGCATTTAACTACATGCCAGGCTCTGATGTGGGCTAGGGGACATGGCAGGGAATGACGGGCAAAAGCCCCTGCCCCCATGGAGCTCACCTTCCAGCAGAGGAAGACAACGCACACAGGGACAGGTTTAGAAACAGTGGTGGCTTCAGAGAGTCGTAAATGCATGAAGACACAGAGCTGGGAGTCCTGGGGAGGAAGAGGCAGCCACGGGGAAACCTGGGGAACAGCAAGCCTGGAAGCCTGGAGGAGGGAAAGAGCTTGACAATGTTGGAAGGACAGATGGGAGGCCAGTGAGGGAGGGGGGTGGTGGCATGAGATAACAGAGTGGTCCTGGACTTACCCCATTCTGTGCCTCAGTTTACCCACCTGTATAAAGAGGCCAGCAACAGGACCTACTCTTGCACAGTACTTGGAACTTAGCAGGTGCTCAGTAAATATCACTCATTAGCATCAATGCCTTCTAAGCGCACTATTTTGTCAAAGGCTGCCCCATAGGGAATTCTGGGAGCCACTTCCTATTGACGTTTGGTCACAGGTGTTCCCACTGTGGACTGAAGAATCACCAATCAGGTGTCATTAACCGGACAGTGTGGGCTAATTGTTCAGAGCGTGGAGGCGGGGAGTCAGACACGCTTGGATCCAGTTCCTCCTTCATCACTTCCCATGGTTTGTGGTGGTGGTAATGGGATCTCAGCACCCTGGGCCCAGTAGGCGGGCACAGTAACCGTGCCTACCATGTGATGCAGTCGAGAGGGTTGTGAGGTGCCCAGCACCATGGAAGGCCCACCCCCCGGCCCCCTTAGGCCACCTTCTCAGACCCCTCGGCTTGCTCCCAGCTGTGGACAAAGGGGTGGACCTCAGGCCTAGTATCCGGCCTGTCCACCTCCCGCTGGCCGCCCTGCTCCTCCCTAGCCCAGTTTTTTTTTTAAGATTTATTTCTCTCCCCTTCCCCGCCTCACCCCTGTTGTCTGCTCTCTGTCCACTCGCTGGGTGTTCTTCTGTGTCTGCTTGCACCCTCGGTGGCCCTGGGAAACTGCGTCTCTTTTTTGTTATGTCATCTTGCTGCCTCTGCGCTCAGCGTGTGTGCGGCACCATTCCTGGGCGGGCTGTGCTTTTTTCATGCAGGGTGGCTCTCCTTGCTGGGGGCGCCCCTGCATGGAACGGCATTTCTTGCACGCGTTAGCACTGCGTGTGGGCCAGCTCACCACATGGGCCGGGAAGCCCTGGGGATCAAACCCTGGCCCCTTCATGTGGTAGGCAGATGCTCTATCAGTTGAGCCACGTCCGCTTCCCTTGGGCCAGTTTTTGAGGGCCCACGGTCCAAGGCCACCGGCCGGGTGGAGAAGACAAGGACTCCCAGACAGAGAATGCCCAGCTCTGCGCTGCGACTGCCGCGGCAGCACGAGGGGGTCCCACTGCTGTGGCAGCATTGCCCCAGAAGGCGGTCTTTGACCCTCCCCGTCCCCCCTGGCCGTGCCTCAGGCGTGACCAGCTGCCTGGCTGTGCAGGGTCTGCCCCCAAGGGATTGTGTGTCCTTGTGGACGTGCCCCGGGTCCCGAGGCCCAGCCCCTACCTGGGAGCCCTGTGTGTACGGGTGCTTTGCACGTACGCCTCATGCCCCTTTCTACCTTCCCGGCATCCTAAGAGCTCCTGGAGACCCCTAGCCCCGTTTTAAAGAGGGAAAACCAGAGCAGGAGAGGAGGGGAGACCTGCCCGAGGTCACCCTCCAGGGAGTAGGGGCCGCCCATCTCGCTGATCAAAGACCTAAAAATAATACCCACCGCAGATGAGAGTCACGCTAACACGCACGGTCTTACCAAAAACTATTTGAAAGGAAACAGGCCCATGGAAAAAGACTCAACGAGCCTAAGCAGGCAACTCGTGCAAAAGAAAATGCCAACAGCTGTTAGGCGGTGGAAAACTTGTCAGCCAGCAGGGAAGGACTACAAATGGGAGCAATGATGAGGAAAGCTTTGGGTTTTGGGTTTTATTGTGGTTGTTATTATTATTTCTTTCCCAATCAGGACCCATCGAGTGGGAAAAATGTTACCAAAATTGTCACCATTGGGTGCTGGTGAGGATGCAGGGAACTGGCTACTTCCTGGGTGGGGCATGAATTGCTAAGCCTTTTAAGGAAGGTGTGCCAGAGTCTGCTGACACTGCAAAACATACATGGCCTTTGGTGGGGTTCCAGCCTTCGGAAATAAAGACACCTGTACAGAAGGACGCATCTACCAGGGTGCGGAGGGACCATTCTTTGTAAGGGGTGAAATCTAGAAGCAAAGCAAATGCTCTTCAGCCAGGGGGAGGCTGAGAAGTCAAGGCGCCTCCATCCTGCGGAATACGAAGCAAGTGTCACCAAGAAAGTTTTAGACGTGCCCAAGGGCAGGGTCAAAGGCAGGGCACTAAAGGCTGTGTGCTTGGGACAATGCTGTCACAGCAGTGGGGCCCACCCAGTGCTGACCAGGCAGGAGGGACACCCATGCAAAATGAACAAGATAAAAAAATGCAAGTTCCAGAGAACTGTGAATACTGTGAGCTCATTTTTGGTAAAAATTAAATCGAAGTTAGAATTCCTGTATGTATTTCACACACCTGATCCTGATTGATTACGGGGCCAGGGCAGGGGCCGGGTGAGGGTGTAGCAGGCACCTAGAAAGGGGCAGAGGGCAGAACTGATCAACTGATTGTTTAATTTTGTTGTTTTTCAGATTTTAAAAAATGCCTCGATGTTCTTCAAACAACAAAAGAAAGCCATGCTCGTTATGACAAACGAAATGAGACAATCACGCATTAAGAAAATGATTGTGACACCTCTCCCATCTTGCTCCTTGCTCATGCACAAGCAGTTCCACTCCCAGGTTTACGCCCTGGAGAAATTCTGGTATACACGTGTGCCAGAAGACGCGGAAAAGTGTCCTCTGTAGCAAAACCAGGAAACAACCCACGTGTCCATCAACAGAAAAATGGCTATGCCAAGGGACAGGCCTACAAGGAACTATCCACAGCAATGAAAACGAGTGATCTCCGATCACATGCCGCAGCTGGGATGAATCACACACACACATACAGGAAGTTGAAAGAAAGAAGCAAAACACAAAAGAGCGTATAGAATACTGTTTAATTCATATAAAGTTCAAGAACAGGCAAAACAAAACAAGGCATTATTGCAGAATATGTACTAGTGGTAGGTAGATATATACATTTATGCAGTTTTATACATATAGTGAGGAATGATTAACAAAAACATCAGGTTGGTGGTGATTTCAGGGCTGCCAAGGTACTGGAGAAGTTCTGTTAACCTGGGTGGAGGGTACTTTGTGTTGGTTATTTTTCTTTTATCTTTTTTTTTTTTAAGATTTATTTATTTATTTTGCCCCCCCCCCCCCCCCGCCCCAGTTGTCTGTTCTCTGTGTCTATTTGCTGCATCTTCTTCTTTGTCCGCTTCTGTTGTCAGCGGCACGGGAATCTGTGTCTCTTTCTGTTGCGTCATCTTGTTGTGTCAACTCTCTCTGTGTGCGGCACCATTCCTGGGCAGGCTGCACTTTCTTTCACGCTGGGTGGCTCTCCTTATGGGGCACACTCCTTGCGCGTGGGGCT
Organism: Dasypus novemcinctus; assembly: GCF_030445035.2. NCBI lineage: Eukaryota > Metazoa > Chordata > Mammalia > Cingulata > Dasypodidae > Dasypus > Dasypus novemcinctus. Next base: position 23,075,502 of record NC_080691.1, on the reverse strand, counting down.
CCCCTACGTGGGGACACCCCTGCGTGGCAGGGCACTCCTTGCGCGCATCATCACTGCTCATGGGCCAGCTCCACACGGGTCAAGGAGGCCTGGGGTTTGAACCGCAGACCTCCCATGTGGTAGACGGACGCCCTAACCACTGGGCCAAGTCTGCCGTCGGTTATTTTTCTTTAAACCGTAAATAACTACTATTTTATTCCCTCTTTTGTATGAACGATATGTTCCACAAGAAAACATTTTTAAAACAGGGGAGCAGATGCTGCTCAAGCAGTTGGGCACCTGCCTCCCACATGGGAGGTCCTGGGTTTGGCTCTCAGTGCCTCCTAAAGAAGATGAGCTGACCAACAAGCTGATGATGAGCAGACACGGTGAGCAGGGAGCAGATGTGGCTCAAGCGGTTGGGCACCCACCTCCCACATGGGAGGTCCCAGGTTCAGTTCCCAGTGCCTCCTAAAGAAGACCAGCAGACACAACAAGCAGAGACAGCAAGTAGACAATGAGCAGACAGACGAGGGAGCCATCTGGGGTAGGGCAGGGAAACTAAGCAAGCAAATACAAAGGTGTCTGGAATATCTTGGTGGAGATGATTAATCAGCTCTCCTCCAAGAGAGGGATGCTGGAGGGGGAGAGACCAGGAAGGAAGTCAAGAAGCTGGGATGGACTGGCCTCTGGTCTCAGCCCTTCGCTCAATTGTTAAGTGTTCTCACTTCTGCACAACACAGATCGTCTCAAGTGCCTTCCTGAGGTAGTGCTGGAAGTCAGGTGGGTAAATTCTAGAAAAGCAGATTTCATCTCGGTGAAGCAGAAGGAGGAGGGGAAGGAGAGGAAGGAGGGGGAGGGGAAAGGGAGAAAAGGAAAAAAGAAAAAGGCAAAACCAAGAAATCGCACTGGATTAAATAATGCCACAATTCTTGGCTCTCCCCGCCCCCCCCCCCAAACCTGGCTGGCCTTGTCACTTGCTTTGACCAACAGGATAAGGAAGAAGGGACGTCACATGACTTCTGAGGTTACCCCTCAAGAGACTTCGCAGCGCCAACACTTACCCTCTCGAAAAGCTGCCCTGAGACCTCCGTGCTGTAAAGAAGTCCAGATGCAAAACCAGAGTCCAGGGGGCCCAGCTTGAGCCCCGACCTCAGCGCACCTGGCGGCTGGGTGCAGCTGCTTGAGGGAACCCAGGTGAGACCCGGATGACCCACAGACTCTCAAGACGGGTTAAATGACTGTTGTCTTAGGCTACTAATTTTGGGGTGGTTTGTTACCCGGCAATAAGTAACTGAAACAGAAAACATTCCACTGATTCTAAGATAAAAAGCATCACTAGTTCATCATTGATGAAGTAGAAAATACAAGTAACCACAACAAATTACCCCAGAGCGCATTGGATCAATGAATGCCTTTCTGGACTGTTTTCCACACAAATATATAAATACATGATTTTAAAAATATAATTGGAATTACACTGTGTATATGGGTTTAAATGATATCTTTTCACGTAGAATAATTTGAGTAGTTTTAAGGTCACTGAAACAAGATGTTAAATGGCTACATAGTAATGTTTCATAGGAGGTATCCTAAATAATTCGCCCAATCCCCTAATGTTGGACATTAAGCTTATTTCCAGATTTCTGCACAACTGAGAAGACCATTGCAATAAATATTATCGTGCTTAGAGCATTTTCCAAATCTTATTTACCTCAGAAAATCTCCAGTAGCAGCATTGGTGCATCAAAGGGAAACTGTGTTTATAAGGTCCTTAAAATGGATACTTATCAATTGCTAAATGACTTTTCAGAAAGATTATTCCAATTGAGATTCTCTCAGCAATGCCAATGAAAAAATTTCCTCACAACTATTTAGCTGTTAATTATACTGCCTTGTGAGGTAATGGGCACTCCATCTGTGGGTGGTGTTTTATTTATTTAACTTTTTATTTTGAAATAATTTCAAACTTGCAGGACACTTGCAAAAATACATAGCCAAACCAATACCCCCTACCCAGATACCCAGATTTGCCAAATTTTAACATGTTGTCACATTTGTTACATCTGTGTAACTTTTTTCTTTCTATCTTCTAAACATTTGAGAGTAGGGTATGTACATCATGCTTCTTGAACACATTACTTCCACGAATATTTCCTAAGAACAAGGATATTCACTTAACCTCATAAATACAGTTATTGAGTTGAAGAAACTTAACATTGACATAAAGTATACAACCTATATTCCTTTTTTTTTTTTTCCCCAGTTCTCCCAATTGCATCCTTTTGGGGATTTTCTTCTCCATTATTAGATCCAGTCCATGATCATGTATTGCACTTAATTGTCGTTCTCTTTAGTCTTTCTTTTTTTTAAATACATGCAACATAAACTTTCCATCTCACTGGCTCCCATGCATTCAGTGGGATTTGTCTCATTCACCACCATCCATTACCAGAACTTTTTTAGCATCGCCACAAACAGAAACCCTGCACCCCTTATGCATTAACTCTTAGGAGTGGGGGTTAAGTGGGGGCTATGGGACTTTATCTTTAGAAGGTACCAGGGATTGAACCGGGGACCTCATACACGCGAGGCAGGTACTCAACCACTGGGCTACACCCGCTCCAGGGGCCATGGGACTTTTGCCCGGGGTGGCCATGGTCGAGAGGAGCTTTGCGTTGGTTAAAGGTGAGGCTCAGATGCCTGCAAGTTCCCCTCCAAGTCTTTGGGCCTCTCGGACTAAGACGGGAAGCTCTGATTCTCTCTCTTTCCTCTTTCAAGCTGCCCCTCGAGCTTTCCAGCTTCTGCTCTTGCTCTTCCCAGGTGCTTGCACCATGCCTGGAGCTGCAGCCCACACCCTGACCTCCTCCATGGGGGTCTGCGTGTCCAGATGCTTGGCCTGTCCTTTGGCCTGTGGTAGTGAAGGGGACTCGATCGGGGTCGCGGAGACCTGGGTGCAAATTCTGGCTCTGTCCCTGCCTGGGGGTGCCTTGGGGCAGGCCTCTTCATCTCCCTGAACCTCAGTATTCCTCCACTGTCAAATGGAGGGGACTGTAGCCTTGAGGCCAGAGGGCTGTTAAAGGAGGCAAGTCCACGGGCACTGCGTGTACATGCAACTCTTCAGTAACTAGCTATTATTTAGTTTTCTTGGTTTGGGGCTTATTTGTAAGAGGCTGGGGACAGAACCAGCTCACAGATGTTTGGAGGGTCTCGTCTCCTCCCTAGCCCCAAAATATAGCCCACTTCTCCCGCTGCTCATTGTACCGCCTAAATGGCCACCATTAGTCAACTGCGTGGAGTAAGGCACTGTGGCAGGTATTATTTTCCAATGGAGTCACATCAAGATCTCTCATCTCACATGGACTCTTCTGACAATTTGACCTTGACATACCTCTCATGGAGATGTGGGGTCTCTACTCCTTCCCCTCGAATCTGGGTGGACCTGTGACTACGGTGGAAGTGGTACAATATCACATAGTATCACTTCTACAGGTCGGCCATAAAAGGCAAGGACAGCTTCTGCCTTGTTCCCCGAAGCCCTTGTGCTGGTACCCTGAGCTGCCATGTCAGCAGTCCACCTGCCCTGAGGCTGCTACACCTTAAGGAAGCCCAGAAACCAACTTACATGGAGAGATGACATGGAAGGGCCCTGAGGTTTCATGAAGAAAGAGAATCGTCCAGGCAGTTCTCAGCTACTTCAGCCACAGCCACTCTCTGATTGCAACCCCTGAAAGACCTGAGCCAGAACTGCCCAGATAGACCCATCCCCAAATTCCTAACCCACACAAACCCTGACAGACAATAAAATGTTGTATTAGGCCTCTTAAATGTGGGGATGCTTGTTATGCAGCAATAGATAACTGTTACAATCACAAAACCCTCCTTTCAAAGGAAAGGGAGTTAACATTGAACCTGCTGTATCAGGTACTTTTACATTCAGTAATAATATTAATGATAAGAATAAGATATCAGGCTTCCATTTTTTCAGCTTTTACAAGTGTCAGGCATTATGCTATGAGTTTTACATATACAGTCTCATTGAATCCTCACCACAGCACTTGAAGAGATCTATAGGGGTTATTATTACCCCCATTTTCCTGATGAGGAAGTCAAGGTTCAAAAAGATAAAATGATTTATCCGAAGTCAAAGATCCAGTAAATAGCAGAGCTAGGATTTGAACTTGGGTCTGAGTGACTTCTGAGACTGCACCTATGATGTAAAATGGCCTTTCCCAGCCTGGGAAGTAGGTGTTAACACTGACCATCACCCACCAGAGCACTATCCACTAATGGGGCCGTGTCCTACAGCTCATCCGACTCACTTCTCTGTTCCCACTGGTGTCCAGCCTGCAAGGTGACCCAGCATGGTGACATCAAGGTCTTGCTTTAGCTGGGCCCCTGAGTACCAGGTCAGGGACCCTAAGGAAGGAGGACTTTGGTTCCAAACTCAGCAATTCTGGAGCCACTTCCCCCAAGCAGGTGACCTGGGAGCATCCAGCCCCAGAGCAGGCTCTGTCGTCCCCCCACACGGACACCAGCTGTGGGCTCGACCCAGTGGCAGCCACTGGGGACGAGCTGGGTCCTGGCCCCCTTCGGAGGGGCTCTGAGCCTTCGGAGAGCACGGCATGTGAGTTGCCATGATGAAGCCATGACCATGGCACAATGGGACCACACTGGCTTCCAGCAGGGGAGCGCCCACCTACTCCAGGCATGGGGCTTGGTGCATGTTGGATCTCGCAGTGTCCCATGAGGTGGGTGCTAGTATCACCTTTGTTTCACAGGGAAGGAAACTGAGGCTCAGAGAGTCTAAGCGTCTTGGCCAATCCCACAGAAACCCGAAGCTCTGTGATTCCACACATACCACCATGTCCTGGACCACAGTGGCCTGCGCTCCCGAGCTGGCAGCTGGAGGTGCACGCCGAAGGTAAGGAGGCTCACGGGGGTGCAGGGGGCAGGGGAGGGTGGGGGCCGCCCCGAGGCCGTGGCATCTGCGCTGGGCCTGACGGCACAAGTAGGGCTGGTCAGGTGGAAAAGGGCGGGGCTGTATCCTGGGGCAGGGGGCTCTCCAGGAGCGGACCCGAGGCTGTGGGAAGAGTCCGGAGGGTTTGGAGTACGGGGGCAATTCCAGACACTGTGGGAGTGGGGTGGCAGTGGAGAAAAAAATGAAGTTTGGGAGGTGTGCTGGGGCTGGGGGGGGTCTTGAATGCCAGGCTCAGGGCGGCCTCCGTGCTGCAGGTGGTGAGGTAGCAAGGAGGACTTGGGGTGAGAGAGGTGATGCGAGCAGATGTGTGTGGATTTAGGGGTGCTGCCAGAAGGTCCCCGGGGAACAAGGAGGCGGGGCTCTTTATTTTGAAAGCGATGCTGCTGAACGGGAATTGCTGAACCCGAGTAGGAGGGCTGTCAAGTAGCGGCGTTTCGGCGGGACCGCCACACTGCCTGTGGGTCGATGGGGCCCCGGGGGCCTTCTCAACACTCCTCATGCTCTCGATTACCAGAAGCAGTTTGACACCCTCTTGCCCACTCACCGTTGGCGACCTAGACCCCAGGCTCACCCTCTTACTGCCACTCTCGCGCCACCTGCTATTTTCACCCATCTGGTTTCATTCCAGCTTCGACTTTCGTGGAGAAAGCAGAACTGACTGGCAGGGGTAGAGGCGAGGGTCGCGCGTGGGGAAGACCCTCGGGGCCTGTCCAGGAGCTTGTGCCTTTAAGGGCAGGGGCGGGGCGAGCCCTGGGGGCGGGGGCGGGGCGCGGGGCGGGGCCGGGCGGGGCGCGGGGCGGGGCCCGCAGTGGCTGCAGGCGGCGGGGCGCGCGGGGCGCGCGGGCCTGGCGGCGGCCGGGGCGCAGGTGGCGCGGCGCGGGCCGGCGGGCCAGGGCGGGAGCCGGCGGGGCCCGGCGGGTCGGGCTCGGAGTTCGCGGGCCCCGAGGGCCTCCAGGTACGAGAACCTGCCGGCGCGCGAGGACCGGGCCCCCCGGGCCCCGCTTCTCTGTGCGGATGGGGAAACTGAGCGCAGCGGCGTGCCCGCGGCCTCCCGCCGGGAAAGCGCCCTCCGGAGGGGCTGTGGCCCCGCGCCCCGGCCCCCGCCCCTTCCCGGCGGGCCTGCGGAGCTTCCGAGCGCCCGGCGCGGGACGGGCGGAGGTGGCGCTCGTTCAGTGCTCACTTGGGAGTGAGTGCAAGAAACCGGCAGTCGGTAGAGACGAGACACTTGCCGATCCTCAAGTTGGGGGCACCAGGGGAGCGAGCATTTCTCGGGTCCCTGCGGTGTTTCCCGGCGGCCAGGATTTGTTCCATTTTACAGATGAGGAATTGGAGTCAGAGAGGTTAAACCACCTGTCCGAGGCCACCCAGCTGGTGAGGTGGCAGAGACCGAACGGGAAACCGGGGCGTCCGTTTCCAAGGCGGTGCCAAGTAGTGTCCAGGATCCTGGGGAGGAGGGAAGAGCCGCGTCTTGCCCTCATAGGTGAGGACCGAGTGCTGGACCGACGCCCTTCCTCCCCTCTCCCGTCCTCCCCTCCCTTGTCCTCCCCTCCCTTGTCCTCCCCTCCCCCTCCTCCCCTTCCTAGTCCTCCCTCCCCCGTCCTCCCCTCCCCGCCCATTCTCAGCTGCCAGGACGTTGAGAAACTCTGTGCAAAGGATTGTAAAAACAACATTGTTTACTGGGTTTTTCTTGACTGCAAGAGTATGTTCCTTGTAGAACATGTGGAAGAGCCGAAAGAAGACAATTTCTATGCCTTGGCACCTTGCTTTTTTTGCTATTTAACTTCTTTGGAAGAAAACGTGCCCTGGTGTTCTGGCTGCCTTGGGTTGGGTGATTAGGAAGAGAGCTTGTCCCCCTGCACTTCAGTTTCTTTTCCTCCAAGCTGTGGGCTCACCGACCTTGCTGTGTGACCTTGGCAGATGACAGAAGCTCCTGAGCTCCAGGCCCTCCTCTGTCCTGTGAGGGAGGCCAGCGGGCATTGTCTCCAGAACTCTCCGCCGGCTGGAGAAGGGCAGTGCGCGGTGGCCGAGGACCAGGACGCAGGGCGAGTGGCCTCGCTTCTCCGTGCCTCCGTTTGCTCATCTGCAAAATGGGAATAGCAGAGGCTGCCCTGGGCGGCCGTGGGGACTGCAGGAGCCACCCGTGTGAAGGGCTGGGCCCACTGGGAGAGCAGAAGGGCAGCAGCTTGCTGCCGTGACGGCCCCGGGCCAGGCTCGAGTGTTAGGCTCTCAGGGCCCAAGCCCAGCCCTGGAAGGCGTTTGGGTTCTCTGTCCCGAGGGCTCTGCTCGCCGGGCCCCTTCCCCCGCACTCTCCGTGTCCACTTCCCTTCCTTAGTTCACTCAGCTGGGCCCCTGAGGCCTGAGTTTCTGGATCCCTTTGCAGTCCTTTCCAGTTTCTGGGTGAGGGTGGCAGAGTGCCCCCCTCCCCCCCCAGGCCTCCTGTGCTCAAAGGGCAGGGCCCTGCTCCCCCAGAGTGCCTCCATCTCTGATGTGGGTGTCTATGTCGGCTTTCCTTTGGTGGGGGAGGGGGAAGGGAGCTCCTCACCCCCCTTGCTGGTCCCGTGGCCTTTGGTGACACTGCCCTCCTTCTCCTCGCCACCCCACAGGCCGCCGGAGCCGCCGGTCTTCGGAGCTGAAACACCGCGGAAGGGAAGCACCAGTGCAGGCCGGGGCCCTGCGGGGGCAGACGCGGGACTGGGCGCTGCTGCTGTGATGGAGCCGGTGTCCGGGGCAGGGCCCGGGTGGCCGACTGCAGGCGCCCCCTTTGGGCCCCAGTTTCCAGCCTCAGGTGTGAACAAGCTGCACGAGGTGGAAGTGAGTATCTCTGCAGGAAGCAGGGTCAGGCGGGGCGGGTTCATCAGTCTGCGGGTATTTATGGAGCCCCTGGCTCGTGCCAGGGACTGTCCTGAGCCCTGGGACAGGCTGGGGAACAATCTAGACAGAAACCTCTGCCCTCGTGTAGCTGGCCGTCTCCTGGGAAGACGGAGAAGGAAACCTGTATGTTTCAGGTGGCAGGTGCAGAGTGCGCCGCAGACAGCGAGGTCAGGTGAGGGCGGTGGGCAGGAGGGGTCAGCACGCCGAGGGGTGGCTTTCCGGCTCTTTCAGATTGGGTGGGTGCTTCCGTGCACAAGTGCTGTTTAAGGCAAGCCCTGAGAGGAGGGGGTTGCCACTCGCAGGGAGGTGGGAGAGCAGCCAGGCGGAGGAGGGCTGGTGCCAAGGCCTGAGCTGGGGTGAACTTGGCTGTTCCTGGAGCAGCAGGAGGCCAGCACTGGCAGGCCGGGGCGGGCGGCCAGGCCTGTTAAGAGGGGAAGGGGAGTGGTGGCCACCCCACAAAAGCCTTGCCGGCCAGGCTAGGACAGTGGGGAGTCCGTGGGGGTTGTGAGCGGGGGGAGGGCAGGGTCTGGTTTATTTCTCCACTGGATCTTCCCGGCTGCTCCGGGGAGAAGGGGTTGAGGGGGGCATCGGGGACACCAGTGCGGGGGCCGCCGTCCGTGTTCGCAGCGGTGGCCGCGGGAAGTGGTAGGGTTTGGAGTAAACGTTGGTGGCGTTGGTGGTGTTGGGAACTGCTGGATGAGAAGACAAGGGGAGGTCGCGGGTGGAAGGGCCAGAGAGGGCCCCGGTGTGTGGTGGCACCTCCTGGAGCCGTTGACTTGGACGGGGGGGGGGGAGCCCGGAGAGCGGTGGGGACACTTCCTGTGGGGGCAGGGAGGGCGCCAGACAGGCTGCGGGAACTTGCATCATTCCCCGATATCTGTGAGGAGAGGAGAGAAAGAGCGAAGGCAGAGGGCTGCTCCGGACGGCCCCGGGGTCCCCTCCAGCTGCGGGGCTGGGGTTCTCGCCACGTGTCCCCCTCCCTTGAGTTGACGGGCTCAGAGGCTCTCACGTCCACCCCGACTCTGTAGGGCTGCAGAGCACTTCCCCGCGCAGCCTTGGCGCAGGCCGAGAGGTAACTGCGCGTTTTACAGAGGGCAGAGTGGTTTGCGTGGCTAGAGAAGTGGCTGCTGCCTCTTGGGGCCTGCCCTTGGGGGCAGGAACACCGGGGAGCTTGGTCTGTGGCTCATGCCCGAGAGTCCCCGCAGGTGATCGAGCACTTGCGCCAGCACCGCGTGGCACTCATGGATCCTCAGATACCCCCACAGGGCGGGTGCGACTCTCTCCACGTGGGGGCCCGTGACTCGTGGCAGGGCCGGGAGTCCCGTGTCCTCCCTCTCTGGCCCTCCACCTCCCAGGCAGCCCTGGGTAGCGCCCCTTCTGGAAGCCCCCGGCGTCTCCCCGGAAGTCTGCCGACTGCACCCCTCACTTTAGGTCCTCTGTGAGTCCTGCCACGTTCCACGGGTGGTTTTTGAGCAGCCCTGCGTGCCGGGAGCTGTGCCGCGTGGTGGGGTCTGGCGGGCAGTGGCAGGTGGAGACCGCCCCGCCCTCCCGGAGCCGGCCCGCTAGTGGGAGTCACGGAGGAGAGGCGCGCCAACAAGTAAATCCACGGATTATCTCCCTTGTGGGAAAACAGCAAACGAAGCGGGGATGTGTCACATCAAAATGGGGAAGGCCTCTGCTTTACATCAGGCTGCCAGGGAAAGCCTCTCCGGGGAGGTAACCTTTTTGGCTGGGACCAGAATGCCTTGGGAAGATCGGGGTGGGGCGCGGAAGCGGCGCAGGCAGAGGAGAAGCAGATTCAAGGGCCCTGAGGAGAGGCAGAGCGGCGTATTCCGTGCGTGAACTTGGGGAGGCCCGACTGTCTGGCCTTCACCCCTTCACCAACACCTTACATTTTTATGGGACGTTTGTTACAGGTGATGAGTGAACATCATCAAACTATTTCCATTAAGTGTGGTCCGTAGCATGCACTGGATTTATTTTTTCCACGCACCCCCTGTTATTAACACCTTGTATTAGTATAGCACATTTGTTATAGTTCATGAGAGGACACTCGTGTTTGTCCTGTTAGCCACAGCCCGTCTTCTTCCACACGGTTCACTGAGTTACAGTGCCACGTCTTGTGCATTCTAGCCAAAGTGTACACTCAGCGGCTCTCACGTGCATCAGGAGAATGTTTTTCTTAGTCCAAACAAAAAAATCCCATATCCCCGTTTGACCCTTAGCATTGATGAAGTTCCTTCTTTGACGCTGATGCAAGAATATTACAATATTGCTGTTAGCCGTGGTCCAGAGATTACATTAGTGGTATTTTCGCCATGCTCCACTACATTCTTATCCCCGTGTAATAGTGACATATATTCGTTCTAGCCCGTAGAAGAACATCCTTGTGTTTGTACTGTTAACTACAGTGCTCCTCCACCTCTGGCTTCACTGTGTTATTCAGTCCCTCGGTTATTCTCTGGCTTTCTTTCAACTGACATTTATATCCCTAGATCACAATCCCATTTATAAACCAGCCGTGTTAGGTACACTTGCTGAAATGTGTTACCATCAACCCTATCCACTTCCACACTTTCACAGCCAAGCTCATTGAAACGTCTACGCACATGGAGCATCAGTGCCCCTCCTCAGCCCTCGTCCTTCTCCTAATCACCTGTACCCCAGGTGTTGATTGCATGCGTTTATTCTTCGTAATTAGTTCATATTAGTGAGACCGTGTTTCTCCTTTTGTATCCGGCTTATTTCACTCAGCATGAGGTCCTCAGGGTTCGTCCGTGTTGTCATCGGCATCCTGATTTCATTTCTTACTGCAGCGTATCCATCGTATGTACCTGCCACATTTTGTTCATCCATTGGTTGATGGACACGGGCTGTTTCCACCTTTTGGCAATTGTGAATAATGGCGCTATGGACATTGGTGTGCAGATGTCTGTTCATGTCAGTTTTCAGTTCTTCTGGATATATTCCTAGTACAGGGATTGCTGGCAGTTCTATATTTAGCTCCCTAAGGAACTGTCTTCCACAGAGGCTGCCCCATTCTACATTCCCACCAACAGTGAAGGAGCGTTCCTATTTCTCCACATCCTCTCCAGCACTTGTTTTTTTTTAGTAATGGCCATTCTATAAGGTGTGAAATGGTATCTCATTGTAATTTCGATTTTTTTGAAGATGTATTATTTTTATTTCTGCTCCCCCCCCCCCCTTTGCACTTGCTGTCTGCTCTCTGTGTCTGTTCATTGTGTGCTTGTCTTCTTTTTGGGAGGCACTGGGAACCGAGCCCGGGACCTCCCAAGTGGGAAGAAAGTGTCCAGTGGCCTGAGCCACCTCCACTCCCGCTTGTTGTATCTCTCATTGTGCTCCTTCGTTGAGACTTCTCATTGCGACATCTTGTTGCATCATCTTGCTGTGCCAGCCTGTCGTGTCAGCCCGCTGTCTTGCTCATCTTCCTTAGGGGACACTGGGAACCGAATCCAGGAACTCCCGTGTGGTAGGTGGGCACCCAACTGCTTGAGCCACGTCTGCTTTCCTCATTGTAGTTTTGATGTGCATTTCCCTAATAGCTAGTGATGTTGAACATTTTTTTCATGTGCTTTTTGACCACTTGTAGTTCCTCTTTGGAAAAAATGTCTGTTGAGGTCTTTTGCCTATTTCTAAATTGGGTTGCTTGTCATTTTATCATTGAGTTGTATGATCTCTTTCTGTATCAAGGAAATCAAACCCTTATCAGATAGTTTCCAAATATTTTTTTCTATTGAGTAATTTTGTCTTTTTACTTTCTTGACAAAATCTTTTGAAGAACAAGTGTTTAATTTGGCAGAGATTCTATTTTTCTCTTTCCTTGCTTGTGATTTGGGTGTAAGGTTTAAGAAGCTACCGCCTACCACAAGATCTTGAAGGTGTTTCCCTACATTTTCTTCTAGGAGCTTTATGGTTGTTGCTTTAAAAAATTTTTTTTATAGGTACCAGGGCCAGGAATTGAACCCTGGACCTTGTGTGTTGGCCTTGTATGTGGAAAGCCAGTGTTTAAACCACTGAGCCACATTGGCTGCCCGGCTGTAGCATTTTTATATAGATCCTTGATCCGTTTTGAGTTTCATGAGCTAGGGGTCCTCTTTCTTTTGCTATGGATCCAGTTTCTCTGTACCATTTGTTGAATAAGCTGTTCTGGTCCAGCTGGGTGTGCTTGATAGCCTTGTCCAAAATCAGTTGACCGTAGGGGAGTGATGTACTCAGTGATTGAGCGCCTGTTTCCCATGTACAAGGTCCTGGATTTGATTCCTGGTGCCTCCTAAAAACACAAACAAAAACCAACTCTCCTTGGGGAGCAGAAGTAGCTCAGTGGTTGAGCACCTGCTTCCCATGTATGAGGTCCTGGGTTCAACCCCCAGTACCTCCTAAAAAAAAAAGGAAAATCAGTTGACCATAGATGTGAGAGTCTGCCTCTGAGTTCTTGATTCAGTCCTGTTGATCAGTGTGTCTGTCTGTATGCCAGTACCATGCTGCTTTGACCACTGTAGCTACATTCCCTGGTCTTTTCCTGCTTCCAGAGGTACCTGCATTCCTTGGCTCGTGCCCCCTCCTCCATGTCCAAAGCCAGCAGCAGAGCATCTTTGGATCTCTCTGTCCTGTCTTCTGTCCCATCATCACACCTCCCCTGATTGTGACCCTCCTGCCTCCTTATAAGGGACCCTTATAAGGTCCCTTATAAGGGTTGCATTGGGCCTTATAAGGGCCCGATGGTTGCATCGGGCCCACCCGGGGTCATCTCCCCATGGCACGACCTTTAACCACACCCGCGGAGTCCGCTCTGCTGGGAAGATGGCAGGTTCCCAGGTCCCTGGAGTGGGCTGTGGGCATCCCTGGGAGGCCTGTTCTGTGTCCCACACCCATTCAGGCGAGCCCAGTGCCAAGTCCACGCAGCCTGCCTGTCTGTCCCACCTTTGGCTGAGGAAACCTTGAGGGAGGCCCTTGGAAGGATGGCAGCCCCCGCCTTTTTTGGTGGGTACTGAACAACGAAAGGGAAAAGTTTTGGAAGCATCCCTTGCTTTATAATTTTTTAAAAAGATTTTAAAATTATTTATCCCCGCCCCCCCTGCATTGTCAGCTCTCTTGTGTCCATTCGCTGTGTGTTCTTCTGTGTCCGCTTGCATTCTTGTGGCACGGGAATCTGTGTCTCTTTGTTGCGTCACCTTGCTGTGTCAGCTCTCCGTGTGTGCAGCGCAACTCCTGGGCAGGCTGCACTTTCTTTCGCGCTGGGCGGCTCTCCTTATGGGGACACCCCTGCGTGGCAGGGCACTCCTTGTGCGCATCAGCACTGCGTGTGGGCCAGCTCCACATGGGTCAGGAGGCCCTGGGTTTGAACCCTGGACCCTCCATATGGTAGGTGGACGCTCCATCAGTTGAGCCGCATCCGCTTCCCCCCTTGCTTTTCTGGTGTCATCGTTTGGCTTCTCCGTGGAGCAGTGTGGAGTGTGAGAGTCTGCACTGCCGTGTCAGATGGTGGAGGGAGGCCGGGAGCACATCACAGAGCTCTGTGCAGCCGACAGGCAGGGCCGGAGCAGGCGAGGCGCGCCCCCTCCAGGGGAGGAAGGGGTGGTTTTGGCTTTGTGGCTTGAATGGCTCTCATCTGACCTGCGCCCTCCAGTTCCTGCACCTCCACGCGTCCCCTGTGGTTTTGGACATCGAGGCAACCTGCCTGGCCCCGTCGCGGGGAGTTCATGACTCTTTGCTGTCAGCCTGAAAGCAGCCTTTCTCTCTGGGCTGCCCGGGGCTGAGTTAGTGACTCCAGAAGTGGGAGGAGACCAGCCAAGATGATGGAAAGACACCCAGCCCAGACTTGGCACACCGAAACTCTGCCACTTCTGGGCAAAGCGCCGGGGAGGGGGCCTGGGGGTCCGGCTTTGTCCCTGGGCGTGCCTCCACCTGTGGGCAGGGCCACTTCCGGGCAGAGCGGGGTGGAGGTGGGCTGTGCACCCTGGGGCCAGCCCCTCGCCCCTCTGTGCCTCTCTCTTCATCCCTGCCGTGGAAACAACGTCCCTCGGCTCTTGGCTCTGCTGTGGAGACCCAGTGAGGTGATCCCTGCACAGCAGGTGGCAGAACAGTTCCTGAGGGCCTACTGTGTGCGGAGCTGTGGGTGGTGATTAAACCAGTCTGGGGTCGGGCTAAGGCCTGGGCGGTTTGAAGGGGGCCACCCGAGTGGGAGGAGATTACAACTGGGGTGTCCAGCCTACGCTGGGCGTGGTCAGGGAGGCTCCGGGGACCAGCCTCGTGGGATGAGGAAGCAGCGGATTAGCTGGGGAAGAGCCGTGGCCCGGGCAGAGGGCACGGCCCAAGCCTCCCGGACCTGGCGGCTGACCAGGGCGTCTTGGCCCCCTGCCCCAGCCCCCGGGGTGCCCAGCCCGGCCTTTGTCCTGAGGGAACAGGGGCCCAGCAGTGTTTGTGAGCAGCGGGGGAGCGGCCTTGGGCCTTCTGGCAAGACTGGGGGCCGGGGATTCAGGTGTCTTAGGAGACAAAAATCAAAAGGTTGGTTGACTTTTGGCGCTGATACCGATCTGCTAATGTCCCTGGGTGTTCTGTAACTCAGTCTAGACGCTCAGGGTAATTTGCTCAAAATCTGGCAGTCTAGGGTACTGCTTTCTTGGGCCAGGTCACCCTGGGGGGACCTCTGCTCAGAAACCCCCCGGGTGAGAAATCCCCGGGCCCTGCGGAGGAGCCCGGGACCTGGCCAGGGCTTCGGGGCCGGGCGGGAACCCTCTGCACCAGCCTGACCCGTGGGCCGCCCGGTGGGGTGGGCGCAGGGAGGAGGGCCTCTCCAGAAATTCAGGCCTTGGTGTCTGTGTGTCTGTTGGTGGCGGGAGTTGTTGGTGGCCCCGGGGAGGTCTCCAGGCCGAGGTTGGGAGGTCTCTCTGAGCCTCTGTTTAGGCGAGGGGGCGGCAGGCTTTTCCTGTAAGAGGCGGGCGAGTAAACAGCTCGGTCTCCGCAACCCCACGCCCTGCGGCCGGAGCCAAAGTGGCCGCTGCCGAGCTGTAAGTGATGGGTGTGGCCGTGTTCTCCTAGATGTTGATGCACATGGAAATTTGAATTTCATATCATTTTCACATGTCACAAAACAATCTTTCTTCCATTTACAAAAGCAAAAAATCCCTTTTGGCTCCCGGTGGCGTGGTGTCGCTGGCCCCTGGCTTACACGTCTGTTGAAAGGGAATCGTTTATCTGGCAGACATTGCACAAAATCACTTAGTCATTGTGCCCGTCACTAATGCATACGTATTAAACCTCTGCCTGGGAGCGCATATGCAGCTCAGGGATTGAGCGCCTGCTTCCCATGTACCGGGTCCTGGGTTCAATCTCTGACACCTTAGAAAATAAATATATGGAAAAGAAGAAAAAAAACCACTACACCTAATATGGGCCAGGCTCAGGGCAAATAAATATTGGGCTCCTTTTCACAACTTAGCTAGTGATCCAGTAAACAAGGAAACAAACAGTAGTTTGTTGTGATGGCTGCTGTGTAGGGAGAAAAATGGTGTGATGAGATGAATGCGGGGAGGGGGTGGCTACTTTACCTAGGTCTCTGGGGAGGGCACATTCAAACTCTCCTCTTCGCTTGCGTCTTTCTTCGAGGGGTTAGTTTAGTTAACTCCATTTTACAGATGAGGAGACCGAGGCCCGGGGTGGGGACATGAACTGCTGTGTGGACAGCTGTTAGCAGGTGCAGCTGGGGGGGTGGTATCCAGCTCAGGCTGCCCTGGCATCAGGGTTTCCCACTGCCCTACTTCCCGAGAGCAGGGTGCTGTGGTAAGTGGGGCAGGAGCCTCCTGCTGCTCACAGGGGTCCCGGTTGGGTGAAGCCCAGGGCAGGGCGCCGTGCTAAGTGCAGTGTCAGGTCCAGAGCAGCGAACAAGAGGTGGGAGAGGCCAGAGGACTTGGGGACAAGAAACCTCACCTCTGGTGTTGGGCGCTCAGGCAGGCCTTGTGGAGGAGGTGTTTGCTTTCCAAACAAAAACTTGGAAAGGGAGGCGTGGACCTTCTGGGTGGAAGGCATTGCTTCAAGGATGACATGATAAAGGGTTAATGTCTATGTTACATAAAGAGCAACTACAAATCAATAAGAAAAAGCAAACATTCCATCAAGGGGGAAAAGGGTGCTTCAGAGAAAGAAGAAGAAGTCAACATACGAAAAGAAAAGCACACTCAGCTCCACAGGTGGCAACAAAGAGATTCTGATGAGCCTGGCCTGGACAAGACTTCCGGTGGTGGTGCGGGGGCCAGCGCAGGAGAATTGCTTGTTTGCCGCTGCTCGTGGGCATGAACACGGGAGAGCTGTAGGGGGAGTACTGGGGCAATGACCACCAGTGTTTAAGATGCTCGTCCTTCTCCCGCATCGCTGTGAGGGCCCTGCCTGTCGACTTTGGACCCTGCCATTTGGGCGGGTTTCTGCTAACTTCAGCTACCACTGTCATTTTCTGGAACCACCCCTGAGCATCGCTGTCTGGAAGTACAGGGGAGTTCACGCCCCCATCCCCTGTTGCCCTCACCCAGCCACTGGCGGGAGCTGGTGTGCAAGTCCTCCAGCTGCCTCGTGGTGGGCTGCCCTCACGAGGGTGCCGGCTGGTGGGGGGCTCCCCCCAGCCCACATCCTCTTCCCTTCTTACTTCCCAGTCTCTGGGTCTGCTTCTGGAAGAACCAGCCTACCAGACCTGCTGACTCACCACTTTCACTTCTAGAATTCTCTCTGCAAAAACCTCACGCGTGGCCGTAGAGTCATGTGCCAGGAAGTCCGTGGTTGGCAATATTGCAGCGTTAGACACCCCCGCCCCCCTGCCTGCCGGTCGTGGAGTGGCTCGCCCGTTATGCGCCGTCCGTCCTGTGAACTGCTGTGCTGCCGGTAAAAAGGTGCTGCACGAGGCAGGAGGGTGCCATGGTGAGGAGGGATCTGGAGCCTTCAGCCGCCTGGGTCCGGAGTGGACCCTGGCCAGTGCCTCCGTCCCCTAGCTCCATAGCAGGGATGAGGACAGTACCATCCTTACAGGATTTGTGCGGATCGTGAGATACACGTTAAGCTCCTAGCACAACCCCTGGCAGAGCCGAATCGCTCGTTACCTTTTGCTTTGCATCATCCTCATGGTCATTATATATCTTAACAGAGAAAGTTGTCCCCGAGGCCCCGTTAGGTGGCCAGAAACGAGACATTGAGGATGGGCCCATTTCTGTAAAACAAAATAACCTGTATTATTGGGTATATATACAAATGTAATTCAACTGAGAAAGGTCTGTAAGGGTACGCTTCAAACTGAGCATAGTGGGACCCCTGGAGAAAGGTGGGATTATGGAAGATGGAGATGAGAAGGAGGAATTTAGAAATCTTTATATATGGGCTGATATTTTTTGTAAATATGTATTCATGTATCATTTGTGCTAATTCCAAATGCGTTTGCTTAGTATTAAAAAAAAAAAAAAGATCAGCAAACACCCAGAAATGGCAGAGGGTGAGGCAGATGTACGAGACTGGAATTGGAGATTCCAGATTTATTCTCCTCTGGTGAATAGAGGAGAGACACCTGGAGGGCTGGGATGAGAAGAGCCTTGAATGCCTTTTAGGGCATCCTGGCTTAATTTTGAGTTTGGGGCACTGTGGAAGGATTTAAAAAAAAAAAACAAATCAGTTTTATTGGTACATATTAATAAAGCATACAGTCCATCTGAAGTGTAAAATCAGTGATATTTGGTATAATCACATAGTTGTACAGTCATCAATTCAATCATTATTAAAGCACTTTCATTATTCCAATAATAATAAAAAGCAAATGACAGACCAAAATTCATCACCTCTCGATCTCTCTAAGCTTCCCTTCCTGTACATACTACTGTTTTGTTTCTGCCTCTCTAGTTTGCTTATATTTTGTGTAAATGGAATCAAGCAGTAATGTAGTACCTTGTGTCTAGTTTCTTTCCATTAGTCTATTTCCTTTTTTTTTCCCACCCTTACGGGAAGATTGATGTAGTTTGCTTTGGTTGCATTTTTGCCTTATATTAACATTTTATTAACATACGTTTGTTTAGTTCCAAAGAAAAGCAATCTTACATATGTAATGTTACCCATATTCATAATTCACGTGAGGTTTCGCTATGCCATACAGTCCCATGTTACATGTTTTAGCTTTCCTTCCAGTTATATACATGACCTTAGACTTTCCCTTTCACCCACTGTCATACCCATATAATAGCACTGCTAGAGCGATTTCATTACTCCAAAAAGAAAACTCCACACCCCTTTATTCTTTGCCAGCCCTACATGACCACTAATCTAGTTCCATTTTATAAATTGATTTGTATTTACATTTTATATAAATGGAATCATAAAATATGTAGTACTTTGTATCTGGTTTCTTTATTTTTTTGCTTGACACCTTGTAACATTAACGTACATACTAAAAGCCATTGAATTTCTTTTGGCAAATGTGGCAGGGAAGGGTTCCTGGAGCAGGGCATTGGGTGTGGGGAGATGCGGGGTAGGGTGCACCTGGGGCAGGCTTCTGTGGACTATGAACGAGTTCATCTTGCCATAGGGTGTTATCTCAGAGGGTGGAGACCCACACGATAAACAAGGAAACATTAAACCTCCTTCTTGGGGAGTCCTGCTGTGTTCTCAATTAGAGGGACAAGAATCCCTGGAGAACACAGGCAGTGTCTAATAAAAGAAAACAGACCACTATGTCAAGCCCTCAATATTGCAAGTAACGATGAATCTTATTCTTCAAAAATTGAAACGTAATGATTACCATAGGCTCCGGGAAGAGGGGGAGGGAAGAACAGTAGATGGAACGTAGGGCGTTTGTAGGGCATTAGAATTGTTATTGCATGATCTTGCAATAATGGATACAGGCCATTTTAAATTTCTTCAAAACCTAGAAAAAAGTGTATGGTCCAGAAAGTAAGCCATAATGTAAGCCGTTGACCGTGGTTTGTAGCAATGCTTCAGTATTTGTACATCAATTGTAACAAATGTGCCACCTGCATGTAAAGTGTTATGAAAGGGGGAGAGTGGAAAAGGGGTTGGGATTGGGTAAAGAAAACATCAATAAAAACAGAAACCTTTGATTGTACACTTTGGATAGATTGTATGGTATGTGAATATATTTCAGTAGAAAAAAAAAAAAAAAGCTCTAGATGCCCAGCCTCCCTCCAGAGATTCAGAGTCAGTTTTCTGGGGTGGGGCTCCGGCATGTGTATTTTAAAAACCTTCCTGGGCTGTATTATGAAGGGAATCCAGTGGTGGAAGATAGACTGTGGTTAACAGAATATGAGAATGTTCGCTCATGAACTGTAACAAATGTATACTGCTAATACACGGTGTTAATTGGGTGAGCTGGGAAATACATCAAATGGAAGATACTGGCTATACTTAGTAGAAGTGTTTTGACGATGCTCTTTCATGGTTTGTAACAAATGTGTCACAACAATGCCAGGTGGTGGTGGTGGGGTGATGTATAGGAGCCCTGTATGATGTTAAACCTTTATCGAATATGTGATTTCCAAATATTTTCTCCCATTGAGTCAGCTGCCTTTTCTCCCCATTGACAAAGTCCATTGAGGTACAAAACTGTTTGCCTTTGAGGAGGTCCCATTTATCTATTTTTTTCTTTTGTTACTTGTGCTTTGGGTGTAGGGTCCAAGAAGCCACTGCCTACTGCAAGATCTGGAAGATGTTTCCTTACATTTTCATCTAGTGGTTTTATGGTCCTGGCTTTTATATTTGGGTCTTTGATCCATTTTGAGTTGATTCTTATCTAGGGAGTGAGACAGAGGTCCTCTTTCATTCTTTTGGTTATGGCTATCCAGTTCTCCCAGCACCATTTGTTGAAGAGACTGTTTTGTCTTGTTAACATGGACTTGGTAGGTTTGTCCAACAACCGGTTGGCCATAGAGGTGACGGTTTATTTCGGAACTCTCAATTCTATTCCGCTGGTCAATATATCTGTCTTTATCTTTGTGCCAATATCTTGTTGTTTTGACCATCATAGATTTATAACATGTTTTAAGGTCAGGCAGTGAAATTCTTCCCACGTTGCTCTCTTTTAGAATGCTTTTGGCTATTCAGGTGCATTTTCCCTTTCAAATAAATTTGGTAATTGCCTTTTCTATTTCTGTGAAGTAGGTTGTTGGAATTTTGCTTGGTATTGCATTGAATCTATTATTCAGTTTGAGTAGGATTGACATCTTCATGATGTTCATTCTTCCAATCAATGAACATGGAATGTCTTTCCATTTGTTTAGGTCTTCATTGATTTCTTTTAGCATTGTTTTGTAGATTTCTGCATATAGGTCCTGTACTTCTTTGGTTAAATTGATTCCTAGGTATTTGAGTCTTTTTTTTTTTTTTTTAAAGGAATTAGGCAATTGTATTTATTCCTCCATTTCTAGGAACAATATGTTACATGATTGAAAAATTCAGCTGGGTTTATATTTTTAAAACTTCCAAATAAGAATATATGAAAAACAATGTCCCTTATACTTGAGTATTTGAGTCTTTTTGTTGCTGTTGTAAATGGAATTTTCCCCCAATTTCCTCCTCAGATCGTTCAGTACTAGCATTCAGAAACATTACTGTTTTTTGCATGTTGATTTTGTATCTTGCCACTTTGCTGAACTTGTTTATTAGCATAAGTAGCTTTGTTGTAGACATTTCAGAATTTTCTAAATATAGAATCATGTCATCTGTGAATAGTGGGAGTTTTACTTCCTCTTTTCTATTTGATGACTTTTTATATTTTTCTTGTCTAATTGCTCTAGCTAGAGCTTCTAGCACAATGTTGAATCAGAGTGGGTGACAGTGGGCATCCTTGTCTTGTTCCAGTCTTGACAGAAAGCTTTCAGTCTTTTCCCATTGAGTATGATATTGGCTGTGGAATTTTGATATGTGCCCTTTGTCATATTAAAGAATTCTCCTTTTATTCCTATCTTTGAAGTGTTTTTATCAAGAAAAGATACTGGATTTTGTCAAATGCCTTTTCTGCATTGATTCAGATGCCCATATGTTTTTTTTTTCCTTCAGTTTGTTAATGTGGTATATTATGTTAATAGATTTTTTTTTTTAAGGAGGTACCTGGAATTGAATTCAAAACCTCAAACATGGGAATCAGACACTCAACCACTGAGCTACATGTGCTCCCCTGATTTCTTTATGTTGAACCACCCTTGCATACTAGTCATAAATCCTACTTGGTTGTGGTGTATAAGCCTTTTGATAAACTGTTGGATTCGATTTGCAAGTATTCTGTTGAGAATCTTCACATCTATGTTCATTAGAGAGGTTAGTATATAATTTTCTTTTCTTATAGTATCTTTATCTGGCTTTGGTATTAGGGTGATGTTGGCTTTGCAAAATGTGCTGGGTAATTTTCCCTTCTTCAGTTTTTGTGGAAGAGTTTAAACAGGATTGGTGTCAATTCTTCTCGAAATGCTTGGTAGAATTCACTTGTGAAGGCATCTGGTCCTGGACTTGGGCTCTGTTGGGAGGTTTGTTTTTGAGGTACTGGGGCTGGGGATTGAACTCGGGACCTTGTAAGTGGGAAGCCAGTGTTCTAGCACTGAGCCACATCAGCTTCCCTGAGTTGGTTTTTACATTTGCTTGTTGTTTGTTTTTGTTTTTGTTTTTAGGAGGCACAGGGAACCAAACCTGGGACCTCCCACATGGGAAGCAGGCATTCAACTGTTTGCACTGCATCCATTCCCTTCTTGGGAGATTTTTGATGACTGATTTAGTCTCTTTAAATGTGATTGGTTTGTTAAGTTCTTGTGTTTCTTTTTCACTTTTTTTAATTTATAATTTTTTTCTTGTGTTTCTTGTAGAATCAATGTAGGTTGTTCATGGGTGTATTAGCCAAAGGGGTGCTGATGCAAAATACCAGAAGTCAGTTGGTTTTTATAAAGGGTATTTATTTGGGGTAGAAGCTTACAGTTACCAAGCCATAAAGCATAAGTTACTTCCCTCACCAAAGTCTTTTGCCGTGTGTTGGAGCAAGAGGGCTGCTGACATTTGCGAGGGTTCAGGCTTCCTGGGTCCTCTCTTCCTAGGGCTTGTTTCTCTTTCCTGACAACCAAGCTTCTCTTTGTGCCTACTTCGCTGGGGCTCCAGCTCAAGACTCCAGCATCAAAACTTCAATATCAAAACTCCCACTCTGTCCTCTGTCATGTCTTTTATCTGCGAGTCCCCACCCACCAAAAGGTGGGGACTCCGCACCCTACTGATGTGGTCCAATCAAAGCCCCAATCATAATTAAGTAAATGTGAAACTTCAGACAGACCAGTTTATAACCATAATCCAATATCTGTTTTTGGAATTCATAACTATATCAAACTGCTACAATGGGTTTCTAGAAATTTGTCCATTTCATCTAGATTATCTAGTTTGCTGGCATGTAGTTTCTCATAATATCCTTTTATGATCCTTTTTCGTTTTGTGGGATCAGTCATAACTTCCTCTTTCATTCTGATTTTATTTACTTGTATCTTTTTGTTGTTGTTAGTCTAGCTAAGGTTTTGTCAATTTCATTGATCTTCTCAAATAGCAAGCTTTTGGTTTTGTTGATTTTCTCTATGTCTTCCCCTCCATTTCATTTATTTTTGCTCTAATCTTTATTTCTTTCCTTCTGTTTGCTTTGGGACTTGTTTGCTGTTTTTTTCAGCAAATGGTAAAAACACCTGCAGGTGTTCATTTAAATCTTTGATTTTAGGTCTTCTTTTTTTTTTCCCAGGAGGTACTGGGAATTGAACCCAGGACCTTGTTCATGGGAAGCGAGTGCTCAACCACTGAGCTATACCCGCTTCCCTCTCTCTTGTTTTTTAATATAGGTGATTAGGGTTGTAAATCTCCCTCTCAGCACTGCCTTCTCTGTATCCCATAATTTTCGATAACTTATTTTCATTCTTCGCAGTATATTTACTGGTTTCTCTTTTGACCCACCGATTGTTGGTGAGTGTGTTGTTTAGCCTTCACACATTTGTGAATTTTCGCCTTTCCCATCTATTATTGATTTCCACTTTCATTTCATTATGATCTGACAAGGTACTTTGTATGATTTCAATCTTCTTATGTTTATTGAGACCTGCCTTGTGACCCAATATGTGGTCTCTCCTGGAGAAAGTTCTGTGAGCACTTGAGAAGAATGTAGAGCCCACTGAGTTTGGTGCAGTGTTCTCTGTATGTCTGTCAGGTCCAGCTTGTTTATCATATTGTTCAAGTTCTCTGTTTCCCTTTTGAGCTTCTGTCTAGTTCTATCTAATGGTGTGAGTGGTGTCTCCAAGTCTTACTGTAGAGATGTCTATATCTTCCTTCAGTTTTGCCAGTTTGCCTCATGTATTTGGGTTAGGTATTTCTGACTGTTACTTCTCCCTGGTGGATTGTCCCTTTTATTAATACGCAGTGGCCTTCTGTATCTCATCACTTTTTGGCATTTAAAGTTTGTTTTGTCCGATATTAGTATAGCTATCCCTGTTCTTTTTTGGTTACTGTTTGCATGAAGTATCTATTTCAAACCTTTCACTTTCAGCCAGTTTGAATCCCTGGGTCTAAGGTGAGTCTCTTGTAGGCAGCATGTGGATGGCTTCTGCTCTTTAATCATCCATTCTGTCAGCCTGTATCTTTTGATTGGGGAGTTTAATCCATTCACATTCAGTGATATTACTGTAAACACATTGTTTATTATACTTCTATTTTTATTCTTTGGTTTTCATATGTCATATCTCATTTTCATCAATTTTTTTACTCTTTTGGTTATCATTTCTCCTAGTCTTGCCTTCTGCACTCTGCTCTAAGCCCCTCCTGTCTTTTTCTTTCAGGCTCTAAGGCTTCCTTTAATATTTCCTGCAAAGGCGAGTTCTTTTTAAGAACTTAGTTTCTGTTTATTTGTGAATAGTTTAAACTCCTTCATTTTGAAGAACAATTTTGCTGGATAAAGAATTCTTGGAGGGGGAGCAGATGTCGCTCAAGCAGTTGAGCACCTGCCTCCCAAATGGGAGGTCCTGGGTTTGGTTCCCAGTGCCTCCTAAAGAAGACAGACAGTGAGCAAACATCGAGCAAAAACAGATGCGGGAGCCATCTTAGGGGTGGGGTAAGAATTCTTGGCTGGCATTTTTTCTCTTTCAGTATCCTAATTATATCATACCACCGTCTTCTTGCCTTCATGGTTTCCGATGAGAAATCTACATTGTCTTACTGGGCGTCCCTTGTATGTGATGGTTTGCTTCTCCCTTGCTGCTCTCAGAACTTTGACATTTGACATTCTGAATAGTATGTGTCTTTTTTTTTTTTTTAAGATTTATTATTTATTTCCCTCCCCCCATCTGCTCTCTGTGTCTGTTTGCTGTGTGTTCTTCTGTGTCTTCTTATATTGTGAGAAGAGGCATTGGGAATCTGTGTCTCTTTTTATTGCGCCATCTTGCTGTGTCACCTCTCCATGTGTGCGGTGCCACTCCTGGCATGTGGGGCGGCTCCCCTTACAAGATGCACTCCTTGTGTGTGGGGCTCCCCTACATGGCATGGCACTCCTTGCACGCATCAGCACTGCACGTGGGCCAGCTTACCACATGGGTCAGGAGGCCCTGGGTTTGAACCGTGGACCTTCCATATGGTAGGTGGATGCTCTATCAGTTGAGCCAAATCTGCTTCCCAATGTGTCTTATTCTGATTGGGGTATGCTATGCTTCTTGGACATGTAAGTTCATTTCTTTCATGACAGTTGGGAAATTTTCCACCGTTTTCCCCCCAAATATTCTTTCTTCCTCTTTTCCCTTCTCTTCTCCTTCTGGAATTCCCATGACATCTATCTTACTGCGCTTTGTGTTATTCAACTCCCTGAGTCCCTGCTCAAACTTCTCCATTCTTTCATTTCTTCTTTTCTGTCCTCAACTTCAGCTGTTCTGTCTTCTGTATCACTTATTCTTTCTTCTGTCATTTCAAGTCTGCTGTTGTATACCTCATTTTTAAAAATCATTGAAATATAACACCCACACACAAATATACATAAACAATAAGTATATAGTAATAGTTGTGAACTTACAAAGCAAATATATATAACATCATACAGGACTCTCATAACTCTCCCTACCACCAACACCTTACAGTGTTGTTAAACCTTTTTAACTAATGATTAAAGAGCATTGTCAAAATATTACTACTAATCAAAGTATTTTCCCCCAACCAACCCTGTTATTGTTATCTTTATATCATTTATACATGAACATACATAAACAATTAAGTGTATAGTAAAAGTTGTGAACTTACAAAGCAAACATGCATAACATCATATAGGGGTCCCATACGTCAACCCTCCATCACACCTTCCATTGCTGTGAGATGTTTGTTATAAATTATGAAAGAATATTGTCAAAATCTTACTATTAATTATAGTTCTTATCTTACATTTGGTGTGTTTCCCCCCCATCCTACCCTATTATTATTTTTTAAATATATTTTTTATAACAGAAGTTGTAAACTTATAAAACAATCACGCACACGTGCAGAATTCCCAAGCAATACTCCTCTATCAATACACCACATTGTGGTGGAACATTTCTTAAAGATAAGATAGTATCATCTGATTGTTACCACATCCATAGTGTACATTTGGCTCACAGTTTCCATACTGCCCCATTATCCACACAGTACATCTTTGGCATAGATGCAAGAATATTATATTATTACTGCTAACCACAGTCCATAGGTCACTCCAGCTGTATTTTTCCCATGCGTTCCCAACACCCTGCAGTAGTGATGTACATTTGCTCTAGCTCACAAAGGGCACTCTTGCATCTGTACCATCAACCACAACTCTCATCCACCTCTTGGTTTACTGTGTCTAATGTGCTCTTGATCTCCTCTATCATGTCTTTCTTTCCCATGAATGCTTTCACTTTTCTTCAGGTTTTCAAAAATTTTCTTTGTGTGTGCTCAGTGTCGTCTTTATACTGTATTTCATTTTATTTTTTTAGTTTTTGTAGTTTATAATTTTTGTCTTGTCTTTCACTGTCTTCAGGATGTCCTTTATCTCTTTAGCCATATTGTTTTTCAGCTCATTAATTTGATTTTGGAAATTTGTATGAACCTTGTTGATTAGTTGTCTCAAATCCTGTGTCTCATCTGGGGCTTTGATATATTCCTATGCTTGGGCCATTTTTTCCATTTTCTTAGTGTGGCTTGTAATTTTTTGCTGATATCTAGGCGTCTGATAATGATAGCGAGATTGAAGCTCAATTTCTCTCGCTTCTGTAGGGATTTAGGGGTGGGAGGCTGTGTGTTACTGCTGTTCTTTGATTCTTGGTTCAGCTTGTTCTAGGTCTTTAGGATTATCCTTGTTAGTTGCTCAGATCCGGGCCCTGGACCCACTGTCGGGTTGCAGACCTACATCCAGAGCCTTGGGGAAGGAAGCTATAAAGGCCAGAAAAAGCCTCCTGTACTTATTTACTGCTAATTTCCTCCCGTGCACTTCGCTGGTTGATCAGCAGTGACACTCTTCCTCAGCCCTCTCAGTTCAGACCCTGGTCCGGTGTGTCTGCCGCATCACAGACCGAATCAGTGGGACAGGGTCCTGTCTGGGGGCTACGAGCCTTGCAATTTAAACTTTCCTAGAGGCTCTTCTGCACCCTTTGCTAGTAGCCTCATCCCTTTTCCCTGGTAGGAAATAATTCCATGCCCCTCTGTGTCCTCAACAACCAGTCCCATTCAGTAGGGGGCCTTGGATCTCTTTAGTCCCATGCCAGCTCCCAGGCAAACAATGAGGCTGCTCCTCCCTGCCTGGAAGGGCTCCGGGGGCACAGCAGACCAAATTGTTTGACCAAAAACTGAGTCGGCCTTAGGCTGGGGCCCTCTCTCTCCCGTTTCCTGGGGAGGTGGCTCCCTGCGGCCCCGCCCTCTGTAGCCACTGGCCTGAGGCTGGAGAATTCAACGCTGTCTGCTCCGAGGGTGAGGGGACGGGCACCGGGGCTGCAGCTGCAGCGTCTCCGCCGTCTTTCCCTGCAGGTTCTTTTCCCGTGTCCCCTCTTTTGTGGGCGGTGTGCAGCCGTCCCCTGGTGTGTTCAACCCTAGAACATATTTCCCAGGCCGCTTCAGCCTGTCCTCTGGCTACTTTTCTGGGAGAGATGCGAGCCCCGCGTCTCTCTCATCCTCCGTCTTCCCGGAAGTCCTCTGCAGAAGGATCTTTGACGCGTTAAGAGTTGAAGAGGGTGCAGGCCCAGCCCTCGCTCTGCCACTTTGCTGCTTCGAGACCTCAAGCAGGTTAACTGACGTCTCTGCACCCTCACCTGCCACCCAGGCCCAGGCCGGGGGTGAGACGGTACCTTTCAGGGGCTCAGCTCCAGCCGGTTACACAGTAGGCACTCTGTATGTGTTGCTAAGTGCAGGCTTGGCGCTGGCGGGGCTGGGAGGCCGCGTCGCAGGGTCCTTTTCCCCTGGCCCGGTGGGCCTGCCCCGTCGCCGGCGGCAGGACTCATCGCCCGACGCCCCTACCCCCACCTCCCTCCCTGCAGTGCCGTGACGTGTGTGGCCTCAATGCCTCCGACCGCTGCGCCTTCGTCCGGACCACCCCCGACTGCCGCAGCGACATGGGCTACCTGGACTACCTCGAGGGCGCCTTCTGTCGCTTCCCTCCCGGCCTCGTGCCCCTGGCCATCACCCTCTATGTGAGGCCCTGCCCGGTAGCCTGGTGGGGGCTGGTGGCGCGGGCCGGACCCTCACGCCCCCTCCCTGGCCCCCCCCCCAGGCTCTCTGGCTGCTCTACCTGTTTCTCATTCTGGGCGTCACCGCAGCAAAGTTGTGAGTTTGGCCCTGGGGTTGCTCGAGCTTGGGGGTGGGGAAACCGAGTCCCAGAGGTTGCCCTTGGGCGACCCCCAGGCTTGGGGGAGGACGGGGGCCGGCCGCCGCGAGCACCGACTGCCTCTCTCTCTGCAGCTTCTGCCCTAACTTGTCAGCCATCGCCACGTCCCTGAAGCTCTCCCACAACGTGGCAGTATCCTTTTGTGCAGGGTCTGGCACCCTGGAGGGGGAGAGGGCCGGGTGGGGGGATGCTCGGGGGCGGGGCGGGGGGGCTCAGGGCGGGCCCGGGCCAGCGGTGGCCTCTGCGCCGACCTCCTTGACGCGCCCGCCATGGCGTCACCCTTCTGGCCTTCGGGAACGGCGCGCCCGACATCTTCAGTGCCCTGGTGGCCTTCTCGGACGCGCGCACGGCCAGCCTGGCCTTGGGGGCGCTGTTCGGTAAGCGTGTCCCTGGGGGGCGGGGCAGCGGGGCGGGGCGCGGGCGCTGAGCCGCGGCGTCCTCTCCCGCAGGCGCGGGCGTGCTGGTCACCACGGTGGTGGCGGGCGGCATCGCCATCCTGCGACCCTTCGCGGCCGCCTCCAGGCCCTTCCTCAGGGACATCGTCTTCTACATGGCGGCCGTCTTCCTGACCTTCACCGCGCTCTACCTCGGCAGGGTCACGCTGGCGTGGGCCCTGGGTGAGCGGCCGCCGGGCGGGGGCTGCCGGGCGGGGGGGCGGCGGCAGGGGCGGGGCTGGGGCCCTTGGATGCCAGGCGGCTGGAGCCCGGAAGGGCACGGAAGGGGTAGGGGCCCAGCCGGGCGGGTGTTGGGTGTCCAGCAGGCAGGCGGCCACGGCCGACACACGCCCCAGACGCTACTGGAGGGAACCGGCCCCCGGAGGCCGAGACCCCCAGGGCTGGCAGCAGGTACCCCACAGGGCTGACGGGGGGCCCCAGGGCCACCCAGCATGAGCTCTAGCCATGGAGGCCCACGGACCCTGCCGGTCCCAGTCCCACAGCGGAGGGATGGGGGGTGGGTGGGGAAACCCCCCCCCCCCCCCCCGAGTGTCCCGCTGCCTCTCATTTCCTGTCGGGCCTCCCGCTGGCTGAACCCAGCTGCAACCAGAGCAGCACTGGGGGTGCAGCCTGCAGGGGTCAGCCTCCCGGGGCCCCTGAGCAGCCCTCGAATGGGCAGTGCCGGGCGTTATCGCCTTTAGTGCCTGATTGTGGGGGCGAGGGGGCCCAGGAAGGCTGGTGGGGGATGGGCCCAAGGCCATGGCCACCTACCTAGGGGCACTGGGCTGGCCTAACACAGGCAGCCACCAGCAGAACAGCAGCCCTCGCGCTCCAGGCCCTGCAGCCAGGACGCCACTTGGTGACGGCCTGCACCTGTGCTTGCAGGTTACCTGGGTTTCTATGTGTTTTATGTTTTCACTGTGGTTCTCTGTACTTGGATCTACCGATGGCAGCGGAGAAATTCCCTGGCATATTCCACGCCAGGCACTCCAGGTAAGGTTCTGAATTGAGCGCCCAAGGTGCCCCGTGGGCACTGGGGCCCGCTGTACGCCTCACTGCTGCCTGGAGGCCATTCCCACTGGCCCTGCCAAGTCCATCTCCTGAGCGTCTTCCCACTTTTTCTGCTCGTTCTACCAAAGGGCCTGCCTACATGCTTTTCTTTGTGCCAGTGAAGCCTCCACCCCTGGTTGTCTGAGTCCTTGTGGTCTTGTTGCCAGGGCGATCTTTCCAAAAGGTCAGTGCTCACATCCTGTGACGGGGTGAAGTCCAGATGTATCTATTTACACAAGTGCAGAGAGCATGCACATACACACACATACACACAGAGACACAAATGCGTGTACCACCCCCACATCTATAAATACACGCGCCACACACACAGATACATCCGCCACACAAAAACAAATATATATACCACACCGACACACAGACCACACACATGTCCACGCAAACACATAGGCATTTCCACACATCACCTATGCAAACACATATACCATACACACACACAGAGTTTTTGAGTGCTTGCTCTCTGCTAGGCACATGTATCGTTTTATTCATGCCTCTTGGTGACACTTTGAGCTAAGGACTATTATTACACCCCTTTATGGATGAGGAGACAGACTCTGGGAGAGCATCTTCCCAAGTCCAGAATGCTAGAGAGGGGTAGAGCTGGGACTTGAGCCCTGGCCTCCCCTCCCCAAAGGCCACCTCCTGTCACACATAGTGCCAGAGGTCACAGCTGGGAACCTACACCACCTCTTGTGTACACAAGTGTTGACTGGGTTTTTTTTGGTGGTGGTTTATTTTGACCACGTATTTTTAAAAATTAGGCCAACAGTTCAAATGTAAAGATTTGATATAAATACCCTAAAATTTGGCTTCTCTTGAAACACTGGGAGCTCTGCCCCTCCCTGTCCCCCACACCTCTATCCCCATCTGGCACGACTAGAGCCGAATGGGGCTGCCCGTTGGAATGAGGTGCGGTTCTCTAGTATGCCTCAGGCCCCACCACTCCCTGTTGCCTCCCTTTCCCCCTCTGCTGCCACAGAGGTGAGCTGGTTGCAGACCTGATGAGGTGAGGTCCCATGACTCACCTGGCCCCCATTGGCATCTGAGCCCGCCCTTGGTCTTTTGCCACTCACGGTGGACCTTGGCTTTATTTTGCAGATTCATTTAATGGCATCACCCCCCAAATTCCACATCCCAGCTGTGCAGAATCACCCTTTTGTCCTTGGACATGAGCCAGATGCTCTGTTTTTCTCTGAGCTTTTTCTGCTGGCCTTCTGCCTGGTTTGCCTTTCTTCCTGCAAAACGTAAGGACCTGGCATGGGGCATGCCCTGAAGAGAACACCCAGCGTCCCCTCTATGCTCCACAGTTTCTTGGATTCACTCCAGCACAACTTTAACCCTCCACGCTATTATTAATTTATGTGTTGGACTTTTGGCTTCCAGAGGGTGGGGGTCATAGTTCATTTCCTCTCATATCCCCAGGGCCTTGGCACAGAGCAGACACCAGGTGGCTCCTCTTACAGGAAGGCTTCCATGATTTATCCTCCCCTCCCTTCTTGGCCAACACCGTTCAGAGTTCAGCATATGTCACTCCTGTGCTGTCTTATAGACCCATCATAGCTCATTCGGCTGGGACAAAAGGGGGGGACCCTGAGACTCGCGCAGGGGCCCGAGGTTACACAGGGGCAGAATTAGGGCTACAACTCGGGGAGGGCCATCTTCCTATTTGGCCCTGGTTATCGGGTCCAGGACCTACGACATACCAGAGGATACCTGAGAAAAGTTGCAGACTGGAAAAGAGAACTATTTTAGGTCCCACATTCTGAGAAGTAAAAAAACTGAAGTCAGTCCCAGGCTGAATAGTGTCCTCAAATGCCCTCATTGCTCAAGTGAGCGTTGAAACGGCGTCGCTACACTTGGCAGTGCCTCGCGAGCTAGGCTGTCTCACTCTGAATTCCTGAGCGCACGCGGTGAGAGCTGAGAAATCAGCGGACGAGGCCGGGCTGCGCGCCCTGGAAACCCGCGGCCGGGGGCCCGGGCCCTGGAGAACGCCCTTCTCTCCCACAGAGCTGCACTCGGAATCCGAGGACGACCAGGTGTCTTCTAACACCAACAGCTACGACTACAGTGAGTCCAGGGCGGGGGCCGCGGGGCCGGGGGGCCCTGGGGGCCACGGGTTTGGGGGGCCCGGGGTCTGCGGGGCCGGGGGTCCGGGGTCCGCGGGGTCGGGAGTCCAGGGTCTGCAGGGCCAGGGGGCCGGGCCGGGCTGGGGAGACGAGCTGCGGGTGTGGCCGAGTGGCTGCGCCGGCCTCTGCAGGGCCCCGGGGTCTCCCCCTCCTGGAGGGCTGGGGGGCCGGTGGGAGGGCAGGAGCTGAGCCAGCCCCCACCGCGCCCCCGCCCGCAGGCGACGAGTGCCGGCCCCTGTTCCTCTACCCGGAGTCCACGGCCCAGATCCTGGTGCGTGCCCTCAACCCGCTGGACTGCAGGAAGTGGAGGAGCAAGCCCGCGGCCTGGAGGGCCCTCAAGGTGCTCAAGGTAGGAGGCGCTGCCCCGCGGCTCCTGGCGGGCCTGGGACTCCTGGGAGCTGGACTGATGGCCGACCCGGAGGGGCTCTGCCCCCTCTGCAGCAGGGGGAGTGTCTTACCTGGTCAAGGAAGGGGCGGAGGGGACCAGTGCTGCCGGGGTGCGGATGGGGAGCTGGGGCTGGGGCACAGTGAGTTAGAACAGAAAGGTGCGGGTGGGGAGCTGGGGCTGGGGCACGGTGAGTTAGAACAGAAAGCCTCGGCAGGATCAACCAAGGTGGCAACACAAGACGCTCTAGGATGCCCTCCCCCACGGAATCTCTGAACAGTTAGCAGAAACTGGCCAGAGCCATTGCCTCTGAACTCCAGACAACAGTTAAAGGGTTCCGTTACAGGGCGAGTGCCCAGTCAAGAAAACGCAAGTTTCGCACACAGGAAAGCAGCTTGCGGAGCCCTTGCTGACGCCGTCAGCCCCCGCCCCCAGCGCAGTGTGGGCCTGGCGTGCAGCGCCCCTGCGGGTCCCCGCCCTGTTCTCCAGGGAGCGGAGCAGCCCCGTGTGCACTTTGGGGTGACTGTTGGTGCCAGTCTCGAGGGGCAGCCAGGAAGGCTGATCCAGGAGACCCCTCTCAGGAGCCCCCTCTCTGGCTTGCTCCCCCAGAACTTGCCCTCTAGGCAGAGGCAGCTTGCTGACGGCCAGAGCAGAGGGAGAAACAGTTAAGTCAGAGCGGCCTGGCACAGAGGACTACCTGCTCCTCGTCACACAGCAGCGCACCCCTGGGGCAGAGGTGGGGAGTCCGTTTCACAGGGAGTAGGGGAGGCATTCAGGTTCCGATAAACAGAGGGACTCCTGGGGGCCCCGCACAAGCACAAGCTCAGGACAAGGTGCCGCCTGCAAGAGGTGGCGGGCACCCTGCCCTTCCCGTTGCCTCGGGGTGAACTTCTTGGTGGGAGAGCTAAACTCTGAAGGAAAGCATCAGCCAGCGCAGGGCCCGTTTGCTGAGACTCAGAAAGATGTTTTTTCAGTGGTCGGTTTTTGTTAGCTCTTGGCTCTCAAGGGTATCTCTGTCCTCTCGCCAGCTGGATTCAAACTTAACGAACAGACAACTCGGGCTGACTCCCAGAGTTAGCACTCTGAAATATTAAAATGTATAGTGTGCAACAAAAGATTACAAGACAAAAAAGGAAACGGAAAATAATAGCCCACCCAAAAGAACAAGTAATCTAGAAACCATCAATGAAGAAGACTAGACGTTCGACATACTGGACAAAGACTTTGGAAAAAAAATAAAAAAGATCCTTAGTATGCTCAAGAGGATAATACAGAGTAAAAATCTAAAGGTATCAGGAAAACAATGCAGGAACAATGTGAGAATCTCAATAAAGAGACAGAATTTTAAAAAGACCTAAACAGAAATCCTGGAGTGGAAGGACACAGTAATTGAAATGAAAAGTCCCCTAGAGGGCCTCAATAGCAGAAGAATTGGTGAACTCCAAGACAAGGCAATCGAAATGATCCAGGCTGAGGTGCAGAGAGAAAAGAATGAAAAAAGTGAACAGAGGGAAGCGAACTTGGCCCAGTGGTTAGGGCGTCCGTCTACCACATGGGAGGTCCACGGTTCAAACCCCAGGCCTCCTTGACCCGTGTGCAGCTGGCCCATGTGCAGTGCTGATGAGCGCAAGGAGTGCCATGCCACGCAAGAGTGTCCCCCACGTAGGGGAGCCCCACGCGCAAGGAGTGCGCCCCGTAAGGAGAGCCACCCAGTGCAAAAGAAAGTGCAGCCTGCCCAGGAATGGTACTGCACACATGGAGAGCTGACACAAGATGATGCAACAAAAAGAAACACAGATTCCCGTGCCGCTGATGACAACAGAAGCGGACAAAGAACACGCAGCAAATAGACACAGCAGATGGGGGTGGGGGGAGATAAATAAAATAAATAAATCTTTAAAAAAAAAAAGTGAACAGAGCCTAAGAGACCTGTGGACGCCATCAGGTGAACCAGCCTACACAGGATGAGAGTTCCAGAAGGGAGGAGAGAGAGAGAGAGAGAAAGAGGCAGGAGGACTAGTCAAAGAAAGAATGGCAGAAAACTTTCCAAATTTAACAAAAGACATGATCTGCACATTCCAAACAGGCAAACCACACCCAGGCATAGTATTCAAACTTTCAAATGCCAAGGACAAGCAGAGAGTTCTGGAAGCTGCAAGAGAAGAGTTTATGTGTAAGGGAGTTCTAAGAGACTTGTGTTGACTTCTTACCTGGTGAAGTGAGAGGGGTGAAATATTTAAAGTGCTGGAAGAAAACAATTGCCAACCAAGAATTTTATATCCAGTGAGACTGTTTCAAAAAAGAGGGAGAGATTAAGACATTCCAGACAAAAGCTGGGGGAGTTTGTTACCACTAGACCTGCCAGACTGAAAGGAAAGGAGGCTAGACAGGATCAAAGTGGCATGAGGAAATAGAGACCTCTGATAAGCTAACCACATGGGGAATTATGCTGGTACTGTTATATTTTGTGGTATGTAATTCCATTTTTTACTTTTTAGAGGTTCTCTAATGCAAATGCATAAGAGTAATAAATCTAGGGTTTCGGATATACAATGTGCACAGATAAAACTTATTTATTTATTTATTTTTTCAGAGAAAACTTAACAAGTATAATAAAAAGGTGATGGATGGAAGGTATAGGATTAGTGTCTATGTATGCTATTGAAATTAAGTTGGTATCATATCGAACATGATTGTTACATATTTAGGATGTTAAATTTAAACCCCGTGGTAACCACAAAGAAGATACGTAGGGGAGTGGGTGTAGCTCAGTGGTCGAATGCCTGCTTCCCATATGAGGTCCTGGGTTCAATCCCTCGTAACCCCTTAAAAGAAAAAGAACATAAAATATAAGAATATACGCGGAAAGAAATGAGAAGGGGTTCAAAATGATATAATACAAAAAATCATAGCGCCGCTATTTTACAACAAACTAACCTGCAACAAGCAGCGAAGCCCAGCTCCACCGATCAAGTGGTACAGATTTCAGAGAGAAACAAAAACAAAACATCAAATAAATATAACAGTAGGCATTAAAGGAAGAATTGAGAATCAAACAAGGTATGACTTACAACCACTAGCAAAATGGCAAAAGAAAATCTTGGATTATCAATGGTTACTTTAA
The DNA here is from genome assembly GCF_030445035.2 of Dasypus novemcinctus. NCBI lineage: Eukaryota > Metazoa > Chordata > Mammalia > Cingulata > Dasypodidae > Dasypus > Dasypus novemcinctus. The sequence continues at coordinate 23,040,661 of NC_080691.1, read as the reverse complement.
ATTTAAATGGATTAAACTCTCCAGTCAAAAGGCAGAGATTGGCAGAAGGATTTTTAAAAGTGTGACTCAACTATATGCTGTTTATAAAAAACTCACTTTAAAATAAAGAGACAAGGAGGTAGAAAGTGAAAGGATGGAAAAACTGTACTATGCAAAAATAGTAACCAAAAGAGAGCTGGGGTGGCTATACTAATATCAGATAAAGTAGACTCTAAGTAAAAAACTCTTATAAGGGGCAAATAATATCACTCTATACTGATAAAGGGGTTAATTCAATAAGAAGACAAATGATTTAAAAATATATATGTATGCCTAACAGAGACTCAAAGCATATGAAGCAAATATTGACAGATATGAAGGGAGAAATAGACGGTTCTACAATAGTGGTAGGAGACTTTACCATTTTTTTTTTTTGTCTTTATTTTTTTAATGTTACATTAAAAAAATATGAGGTCCCCATATACCCCCCAACCCCCTCACCCCACTCATCCTGTAACCACAACCTCCTCCATCATCATGGGACATTCACTGCACTTGGTGTATACATCTCTGAGCACTGCTGCAACTCATGGTCATTGGTCCACATTATAGTTCAACCCCCCTCCCCCCCGTCCACCAGTGGGCCATGGCAGGACATACAGTATCCAGTAACTGTCCCTGCAGTACCACCCAGGACAACTCCAAGTCCTGAAAATGCCCCCACATCACATCACTTCTTCCCACTCCCTGCTCTCAGCAGCTACCGTGGCCACTTTCTCCACATCAGTGCTACACTTACTTCCATTACTAATCACAATAATTCCAGAATAGAATATCAGTAAATCCACTCTAATCCATAATTTATTCCTCCATCCTGTGGACCCTGGGATGGTTATGTCCACTCCACCTCTATATTGAGAGGGTGCTTAGATTCCACTTGGACGATGGATGCAATTCTGCTTGCAGTTGTAGGCACTCTTGGCTCCCTGGTGTGGTGGTTGACCTTCTTCACCTCCCTGTTAGCTGGCCAGGGTAAGTCCAATACGCCAGAGGATAGGACTTGCAACTCTGTTGAGGCTCAGGGCCTGGCTATCACATAGACAGTTCAGAGATTCAGGTCCCCTGGGTATACACTAAACCTCAGCACCAACCAAATGTCCAGTAAAAGTAACAGAAGAGGCTTGTGAACAAAGATCACATCTGAGTCCAACTCCATCACACTCCAGAACACAAACTCCAAAGTAGGGCCAACTGACATGGCACTGAAGTCCATCTGCCATGATCATAGAACCTGTGGGTCTCTGTAGCCCTCAGAAGTACCAATACCTGGGGTTGTATCTACTTTAGCTATCTCTGGGACCCTGCTGAGGTGTGTGTAAGGGTGACCCCTATGATGACCTCCCGCCTCTTTTTTTGAGACTCATAGCCATATAAACTCATTTGTCCTTTCCATTTTCCCCTTTTATTCAAGGTCAAAAAGCATTTTTAACTCCTAATATTGCATGCAGGCCGAGATATTCTGCTGGTCTGAGTTGACCCTTTTATTCAAGGTTGTTCTCCAGCCACATCATCAGCTGGTACTTGGTAGTAATCCCTTGGCACCAGGGAGGCTCATCCCCAGGAGTCATGCCCCATGCTGAGTTTGGCTAAGAGACTGGCCATATTTGAGCAACATGGAGGCTCTCAGGAGGTAACTCTTAGGCACCGTGCAGCTCTAGGCCTAGTTCTTATTTCAGGCACACAGGCCCACAAGCATAGTCATTAGCATCAAGGGCTTATTGTTGGACCATCTTTCCTTATTGGTCTTAGCCATTGCACTCGGGGGATTGTTGCTATTCCATTAGGGAATGTGGCAGAGCTCCCCCAGCCAGGAACTCAGCACTTCCCTAGCCGTCGTTCCCAACTGTAACCACTATGAAAATATCCAAACATTTTTATGCACCCCACACATATGCCCTGGAGAACTCCCTCCCAACCACGTGCCCCCTACCAATAACACCCCACACCAGTATTCCTCCCCCGCCACCATCAAATCCTTCTGTGGTCCAAAACCTCCCCGAAAATGAAGCCCAATATATTGCCAGGTTCCATTAATAGTAAAATGAAATATAGTGATGTGTTTAAAGGTTACATTTAGAATTCAGAAAAAGTAAAAATAAATTGGGGTATCAAAAAATTTAAAAATGAAAAAGCTTTGTTTTTGATGTTTTGCCTTCCATCACTGCAATAAGTGTTGCCCTGTATACACATTGGCAAGGCAACTTCTTCCATCTCTTCCTCAGTGTCTGAAATAGACGGTTCTGCATTAGTGGTAGGAGACTTTACCACTTTTCAATAATGGATAGAAATCTAGTCAGAAGATCAGTAAGGAAGTAGTAGACTTGAATGAGACTATAAATCAACTGGACCTAATAAACACATGTAGAACACCTCACCCAAGAACAGTAGAATATACATGCTTCTCTAGTACACACGGATTATTCTCTACGTCCCGCCCCACCCCTCTCCTTCTCCTTCTCCTCCTCTTCCAGCACCCAAAAGGATCACTGTTAGCTGCCTCCACCCCTCCTACCCCAGCTGTTTACTTTCTTGTGCCAACTAATGATATGTTGAATTTGCAATGGGGAAAAGCGTGATGTGGAAGGGACAGCTGTATTTTAAGAGGAAACTATGAACGACTGCACATCAACAAATTAGATAACCTAGATGAAATGGACAAATTCCTAGAAACACACCAACTACCTACCATGACTCAAGAAGAAAGAGAAGGGAAACGGACTTTGGCCCAGTGGTTAGGGCGTCCGTCTACCACATGGGAGGTCCGCGGTTCAAACCCCGGGCCTCCTTGACCCGTGTGGAGCTGGCCATGCGCAGTGCTGATGCGCGCAAGGAGTGCCGTGCCACGCAAGGGTGTCCCCTGCGTGGGGGAGCCCCACGCGCAAGGAGTGCGCCCGTGAGGAGAGCCGCCCAGCGTGAAAAGAAAGTGCAGCCTGCCCAGGAATGGTGCCGCCCACACTTCCCGTGCCGCTGACGACAACAGAAGCGGACAAAGAAACAAGACGCAGCAAATGGACACCAAGAACAGACAACCAGGGGAGGGGGGGGAATTAAATAAATAAATAAATCTTTAAAAAAAAAAAAAAAAGAAGAAGAAAGAGAAGATCTCAACAGAGAATTAATGAGTGGAGAGATTGAATCAGTCATCAAAAACCTCCCAACAAAGCCCAGGACCAGATGGCGTCACTGGTGAATTTTACCAAACATTTCAAAAAAGAATGAACACCAATTCTGTTGAAACTCTTCCAAAAAACTGAAGAGGAGGAAACGTTCCCAAACCCATTCTGGGAGGCCGTCACCCTCATGCCAAAGCCACATAAAGGTAGCATAAAAAAAGAAAATTACAGAGGGCTATTCCATAAGAATACTCAAATATAGATGCAAAAGTTCTCAACATGGCGGCGGACATGGCCCAGTGGTTAGCGCGTCCGCCTACCACATGGGAGGTCCACGGTTCAAACCCCGGGCCTCCTTGACCCGTGTGGAGCTGGCCCATGTGCAGTGCTGATGCGCGCAAGGAGTGCCCTGCCACGCAGGGGTGTCCCCCGCGTAGGGGAGCCCCACGCGCGAGGAGTGTGCCCCATAAGGAGAGCTGCACAGTGTGAAAGAAAGTGCAGCCTGCCCAGGAATGGCGCCGCCCACACAGAGAGCTGACACAGCAAGATGACGCAACAAAAAGAAACACAGATTCCCATGCAGCTGACAACAACAGAAGCGGACAAAGAAGACGCAGCAAATAGACACACAGAACAGACAACTGGGGTGGGAGGGAAGGGGAGAGAAGTAAATAAATAAATCTTTAAAAAAACAAAAGTTCTCAACAAAACACTGGCAAACCAGATCCAACAGCACATTAAAAGAATTAGATACCATGATCAAGTGGGATTTATCCCAGGTATGCAAGGGCAGCTCAATGTAAGAGTCAATTTATGTAATGCACCACACTAACAGAATGAAGGAAGAAAAAAAAAACCCCACACACGATCAGCTCACTTGATGCAGAAAAGGCATTTGACAAAATTCAGCACCTCTTCTAAAAACGCTTAAAACACTAGGAATAGAAGGAATAGAATCGTCACCATGATAAAAGGCGTATGTAAAGAAACCCACAGCTAACATCATAATGGTGGAAGACTGACAGCTTTCCCTCTAAGATAAGTAAAAAGACAAGTCCACTGCCACTATTCTTTTTTTCTTTTTAAAGATTTATTTATTTATTTCTCTCCTCCACCCCCACCCCCCCTCCAGTTGTCTGCTCTGTGTCCATTTGCTGTGTGTTCTTCTGTGTCCACTTCTATCCTTATCAGAGGCCTGGGAATCTTTTTGTTGTGTCATCTTGCTGCATCAGCTCTTCATGTGTGTGGCGCCACTCCTGGGCTGGCTGGGCTTTCTTTCGTGCTGGGCGGCTCTCCTTATGGGGTGCACTCCTTGTGCGTGGGGCTCTCCTAGACAGGGACACCCCCGCATGGCACAGCACTCCTTGCGTGCATTAGCGCTGCACGTGGGCCAGCTCCACACGGGTCAAGGAGGCCGGGGGTTTGCACTGCGGACCTCCCATGTGGTAGGCAGATGCTCTATCCTTTGAGCCAAGTCCGCTTCTCTGCCACTACTCTTATTCAACACTCTGCTGGAAGTTTTAGCCAGAGCTATTAGGTGAGAAGAAAAAATACAAGTTTTGTATGATCTATTAACTTAAAAAAAAAAAGATAATTAAAAAAAAAAAGAAATACAAGGCTTCCAAATAAGAAAGGAAGAAGTAAAACTTTTCCTGTTTGCAGGCATGATCCTAATTTACAGAAAATCCTGAAAAATCCACAGTGAAGCTCCTAGAGCTAATAAAGTTAGCAGGGTCGCAGAGTACATGATCAGAATGTAAAAATCAGTAGTGTTTCTCTACGCTAGTAATCCAAAGAGGAAATTTTAAAAAATTCCATTTACAATAGCAACTTAATGAAATATCTAGGAATAAATTTAACCAAGGATCTAAAGGACTTGAAGGCAGAAAATTACAAAACAGCTCTAAAAGAATTCAAAGAAAACCTAAATAAACGGAAGGACATTCTGTGCCATGGATTTTAAAAGATGAAATATCAAAACGTCAGTTTTACACAAAGCGATTTATAGATTCAGCACAACCCCAACCACAATCCCAACAGCCGCCTTTGCAGAAATGGAAAAGCCAGCCATCAGATGTGCTTGGCAGGGCAAGGAGCCCCAAACAGCCAAGAACATCCTGAGAAAGAGCAGAGCTGGAGGCCCTGCGCTGCTGATAGTTCTTCTCGCCCAGGCGCCCGCGGTGGGCCGGGAGCCTCCGCTGAGGGCTGTTGGGGAGTAAGGCCTGCCCTGCCTGCCGGGACACTGGCTCTCTGGGGTGTGCTGTTCTCAGGGCAAAGGGCAGAGGCCCATGTAAAACCTTGGCTCACCTGCCCCCTGGCCCAAGGCCGTCCCAAGGCCAAGCTCAGTGGGGCAAGGAAATAACCTTCTGCCCCCTCTGGCGGGCCCTTGACACAGGGTGTGGGGGGTGAGTGTGCCCCAGTCTACCGCGGCAGCCGGGCCGGGGGTGTGGGGAGCACTCCTTACACGTTACCGCGTTCAGACATTAGCTCAAATCACGAGGCGTGGAGCCTGAGCTGGATTTGTATCCCCGCCACGTGTACCCTTCTCGGTGACTTTGGACAATTTCCTTAACCCTTCCGAGCCTCAGTTTCTTCACCTGAAAGTAGAAAAGGAATAGCTCCCGTTCACGGGGTTGTTGTCAGGATGCGTGTGGAAGGAGCTGGGGCAGTCAGAGTAACAGCCCCCAAAGACGCCCACGCCCAAACCCCCAGAACTGTGTGGCAGCAGGGACTTGGCGGGTGTAAGGACCCCGCGCTGGGGACGCTCTGCTGGATTATCCCAGTGGGCTCTGTGTCGTCACGGGGGCCCTTAGCTGGGAAAGAGGGAGAATCAGAGAATGACGACAGAAGCAGAGGTCAGAGACAGACAGAGCCTGGACGAGGCTGCACAGCGGGCTCTGAGAGCGGAGGAGGGCGCGCCCAGCCAAGCCACGCAGTGGCCTCTAGAGGCCGGGAAAGGCGAGGACAGGTTCTCCCCTGGAGCTGCAGGACTCCTTTTTTTAGGAGGTACCAGGGACTGAACCCAGGACCTTGAACGTGGGAACCAAGGCCTCAGCCACTGAGCGGCGTCCGCTGCCCGGCAGGAGTGGGTTTTTTCGCTTGTCCTGTTTGTTCCTGGGAGGCCCCGGGGATTGAGCCTGGGCCCTTTTGTGCGGGAAGCAGGTGCTCAGCCCCTGGAGCCGCGTCCCTCCCCCGCCAGGCGGACTCCAGCCGAGGGCTGAGCCACTTGCTCCAGGGCCACAGGAGACGAGGGCGGGTGGCGAGCGGCCCGGCGCCCGCGCAGTCGGGGCTGCTCCGCCTTGGCCCCGTGGCCGCCGCGCCTCGGGCCCGCCTGGTGACGCGCTCTCGTCCTCGCTCATGGCAGCTGCCCGTGGAGTTCGCGCTCCTCCTCACGGTCCCCGTCGTGGACCCCGACAAGGACGACAGGAACTGGAAACGGCCCCTCAACTGCCTGCACCTGGCCGCCAGCCCGCTCTTCTGCGTCCTCACGCTGCAGTCGGGGGCCTGTGAGTGCCCCCCAGCGCCTCCCTCCTCCCCACCCTCCCCGCGCTCGCTGCACACCCGGAGCCGGGAGCGGCCGCCCGGGCAGCCTCCTGCGTCTGGTTCGCTGCCGGTCCCTCCATTCCCCCGCGGGTGGCCCGGCTTATTTCCCTGGAGTGTGACTGGCCTGTCCCCAAAGGCGGCTGAGGCTTTACCCCCTCCCCCAGGCTGCCCTTTCCTTTCCGCCTCCAACTAAGGAAATGCTCCGGTTTTGTCAGGTGCCTCCTGCTCAGGTTCCTTCCTGTTGTCTAACTTGAGTATCTTGTGCTGTCCATCGCCCTCTCTACCATCTGGGCTCCTCCCTCTCAACCCAGGGGCATCAACTGTGGATGGGAAACAAAATGAATACAAATCTGAACAAAAACAACAACAACAAATAAAATAAAAATCAACCTGTGGATGGAGCTTAGGGAAAATAGTGCCTGGCTGGATGCAGCCCTAGTTGCTATCGCAGTTTCAGGACGGAGCTCTGTCGGGGTGAAGTTGCAGCCGAGCTCCCTGGGAGTCCCTTCCCCCAGTCCCACTCCATTGTATGGGAGGACACAGGCACGGAGGGCCGAGGAGGGGCTGCTCTCTGGGGGTGCTGGCCGTCTCCTCACAGTGCCCCCCAGTCCCCAGTTAGCTGGGAAGTGCTGCCTCCGGGGCCGGGGCAAGCCCGGGGATTTGCTTTCACAATCATGTTGCTTCCCGAAAGAGTCATTCCCAAGCATCAGTTATTCATAAACCAGCTTCTCAATTTCCCCCACTCTGTACTATTTTTTTTTAAAGATTTATTTTTATTTCTCTCTCCTTCCTCCCCCCCCGCCGTTGTCTGCTCTCTCTGCACACTCGCTGTGTGTTCTTCTGTGTCTGCTTGCACCCTCGGTGGCACCGGGAAACTGCGTCTCTTTTTCTGTTGCATCATCTTGCTGCGTTCACTCTCCGTGTGTGTGGCGCCACCTGGGCTGGCTGCACTTTTTTTTTTTTTCCACGCCGGGCAGCTCTCCTTACAGGGCTCGCTCCTTGCACAGGGGGCACCCCCACGCGGGGGCGCCCCTGCACGGCAGGGCACTCCTTGCACGTGGCAGCTGTGCGGGCCAGCTCACCACACGGGTCAGGAGTCCTTGGGGATTGAACCCTGGACCCTGCATGTGTTAGACAGATGCGCTAACAGTTGAGCCACGTCTGCTTCCCCACTCTGTACTATTATGGAAGATTTTTTCTTATGCCAGCTGGTTTTTTTTAACTTAAATTTATGCAAAAAGGAAACTATTATGTGCCGTAATAGGAAATTGGCATCATTCTCAGTAAATTCATGGGAATCACAAAAATAAATAGAACAATAGCAAAGCAGCCGATTTGGCCATCCCAAGTGTAGTCTGAGGCCTGTGGTTTCTCCGCCAAATGCAGGCCTACCTTGTTTTATTGCGCTTCAGAGATATTGTACTTTTTACAGATTGAAAGTCCGTCAGTGCCATTCTTCCAGCAGCGTGTGGTCCCTTCGTGTCTCTGTGTTACATTTTGGTCATTTTCTCGCAGTATTTAAGCCATTTTCATTGCTCTATCTGTTACAGTGATCCTTGATGTTACTAGCGTAATTGTCCTGGGGTGCCCCGAAATGCCCCCACATAAGCCGGCAAACTTCTCCTGTGAGTGCCGTGTGTCCTGACCGCGCGCCGGCCCGCAGTCCCTCTCCCGGGGCCGCCCTCTTTGAGTCACAGCAGGATTGGAATTAGGCAATTAATAACCCTCACAGCCTCTGAGCGTTCACGGAAAGGAAGAGTCGCACGCCTCCCTTTAAACCACAAGCCAGACGCGGTAACGCGCAGGCGGGAGACGTGCTGAACGCGGACACGGGCCGGAAGCCGGGCCTCTGCGCCGGGTGGTGACGTGGTGACGGCGGAGGAAGAGTTCTTGAAGGAAATTGAAAGTGCTCCTCCCGTGGCCAGCACGCACGTGAAGCACGTTTATTTTGCTTTACTGCTGAGACAGGAGTTTTCAGTGGTCTGGACAGAAGACCAAGGCAGCTCCACAGCCCCTTAGGCCAAAGCCGAAGGCAGGGCCTGACTCTTGGGCTCTGGGAAGGGCTGAGGGCGGCGAGGAGGCTTCTCTGGGGAAGGGTGTGGGCCTCACCGGCGGCCCCTCCGGTCGGAAGTCGTGCTGAGGTCGATTAGTGATGCCTGCCACGAGGGTGGGAGAGGGCGCTGGTGGCGAGTCAGCTCAGCCATTCCTGTGAAGGAACCAGCGAGAGGCTGGAGAGAGGCTGTTTTCCACAGGTCGGATAACTTTTATTTCAAATGTGACTGTAGCTTGAGGACAGGGGCTGTGCCTTCAATTTCTCTGTGACTCCCCCCACCCCCCAAAGCTGGGCGCCTGGAGTGTGTCTGCGTTGCACCTAACAGTCCAGCGGAGGTGGGGTGGGTCTTGGCTCTCACCCCAGCTCCCGCGCCGTAGCGGGGCGCTGCCGCGGGCGAGTGCCGGCTCCTCTCCCTCCCTCTCTCAGATGGCCTCTACGAGCTGGGCGGCGTCCTCCCCGTCTGGACCCTGGTGGTCATTGCGGGCACGGCCGTGGCTGCGGTGACCTTCTTTGCAACATCCAACAGGAGACCCCCCAGGTTTCACTGGGTAAGGACCGGCGGGCCTCAGGGCTGGGAGAGGGACACTTTCAGGACAGTATGGCCAGAAATCACTTTCCCTCATGACAGGTTTACCAAACTTAAGGCCACTTTTGAGGCATTTTGCACTGGTTCCAGGGTCCTTTGTTTTCCAAAGTCTTTTTTTTTTTTTCCTTACTATTGGCTCTTTTTGTTTGTATTTGTTTGCTTTATTGAGATATAATCCATGTACCATATAGTTTACACATTTAAAGTGAACAGTCCAGTGGTTTGTTTTTTTTTAAAGATTTATTTTATTTCTCTCCCCTTCCCCCGCCCCCATTGTCTGCTCTCTGTGTCAACTCGCTGTGTGTTCTTCTGTGCCCCCTTGCACCCTCGGTGGCACCAGGAAACTGCGTCTCTTTTTTGTTACATCATCTTGCTGCGTCAGCTCTCTGTGTGCGCGGTGCCACTCCTGGGCAGGCTGCAGTTTCTTTCGTGCTGGGCGGCTCTCCTTACGGGGCGCGCTCCTTGCACGTGGGGCTCCCCTCCGTGGGGGACACCCCTGCGTGGTATGGCACTCCTTGCGCGCATCAGCACTGCACATGGGCCAGCTCCACACGGGTCAAGGAGGCCCTGGGTTTGAACCCTGGACCTCCCATGTGGTAGTGGACGCTCTATCAGTTGAGCCGCGTCCGCTTCCCCCGGTGGTTTCTGGTGTCCTGACAGACACGTGCAACCATCACTGCCATCACCTTGAGAGCATTTTCATCACCTCAAAAAGAACCCCCTCACCCTTGAGCAGCATCTTCTTACCCACCACCTACTTTCTGTGGCTGTGGGCTTGCCTAGTCTGGACATTTCATATAAATGGAATCGTAAAACGCGTGGCCTCCTGAGGCTGGCTTCTTTCACTTCGCAGGGTGCCTTCAAGGTTCGTCCACGCAGGAGCATGTGTCAGAATCTCAGTCCTTTTATGGCTGAATCGTATTTTACAGACAGACACATTTTGCTTATCCATTCAGCGACCGATGGGCATTTGAGTTGTTTCCACCTTTTGGCCATCGTGATTACTGCCACTCTGACCATATGCTTTTCTGTGTGGATTACGTTTTCAGTTCTCTTGGGTCAACACGTAGGAGTGGAGTTTTTGGGTCAAATGGTAACTACGTTGAACATTTTGAGAAACTGACAGACTGTTTTCCATTCTTTAACGAGGAATCGTCCGGATTTCTCATTAACAAACTGGTAGTATGAGGGAATTGTTTGGTCTCAGGAGGTGTCTTTTTCTACTCTCCAACACTTTTTAAAGGATTTTTTTGGCAGTTTTTCCAAAGACCTCTTCTCAAAAGTTTACTTGAATTTTTCATTTTTAAGTATTTTCTGACTTAAAATGTTCCCTTGTTCGGCTTAGAAGCTCCAAATTAAAAATTTTCAGCAAGTCGGTAACTTAGGGACGTGGTGTCCAGCCAGGGCGTCTTCCTCTTCTTTGGTCTGTGGACTGGGAGCCTGATAAGAGCTCGGGACGGGCCGTTTCCCTAGAGCGTAACCGTCGGGCGCTTGCGTCGCCGGGCGCGCGTCCTCCATGCCAGGCAGTGGCTGCTTTGCGGGGACTGACTCGCTTTATGCCCATAACCCCCTCACCAGGTGGGTGTTGCCGTCCCATTACCCAGACGAGGCCCCGAGGCCCGGCCCCGCTCGGCCGGCCCTGGACCCACCGGCGCGCTCTGCTCCCCCCCAGCTCTTCGCGTTCCTGGGCTTCCTGACGAGCGCGCTGTGGATCAACGCGGCTGCCACGGAGGCGGTGAACATCCTGCGCTCCCTGGGCGTCATCTTCCGGCTGAGCAACACCGTCCTGGGGCTCACGCTGCTGGCCTGGGGCAACAGCATCGGAGGTGCGGGGCCAGCTTCTGCCCGTCCCCAGGCCCGGGCTCACGGCCGCCGCGGTTCACAGCTCCGCGCTCCCCAGCCGGACCTGCCCCCGGGCTGGGCTGTCCCGGGCGTCTGCCCTCAGCGTGCATTCAGTGCTGACACCCTGGACATCAGGGGGAGGTAGCCTGGACCGCACCTGGGTGGGAGGCTATAGAGGCCCTAGCCTCTTCCCCACACCCTGATGCTGGATGCCTGGAGAACTGGAGCTCTGGCAGGGCAGGGGTTCCATTGCAGCCATCCCTGCTCATGGGTGTGTGACACATGCAGGCATTCACACATGCATATGTCTCCCCTTGTCTAACTAGAGTGGCTGGAGAAGGTTGGCCAGGTTGTGCACTGACCAAAAAAATCCAGCCAACAAAATGGGAGTGAAAATATTTTTCAGGTGTCTTTTTCTAATTTGCATGGAGGAGATATGTGTGCTAGCTGAAGGTGGGACTTGGGTAACAAATGTGGGGGGGGTGGCGTGCCATACCACACCCACAAAATTGCTCCTGGTGGGAAAGGGTGGGTTAAAAGTGCTCAGGAGAGAATGGCGGGCCCCCTCATGCACCCAGCTGGCTGGTGCCAACTCAGGCGGGTGTCCATACGTCAATCGAATGACTGTGGGTGAGAATGAGGGAGGCAGTGACCAGGGGACCGCGGGCAGCCGCTCTTCTCCAGGCCTTCTCTCTTCCCACGCAGATGCCTTCTCGGACCTCACCCTGGCCCGCCAGGGCTACCCGCGGATGGCATTCTCGGCCTGCTTCGGCGGCATCATCTTCAGTATCCTTTGAGGCGCTGTCCTTGACCTCGGCGCTGGTGCCGTGGGCTCGGGGAGCCCCAGCTGTACTCTCTGCCCTGCCCTGGGGATTGGCCCTCGGCATAACCCCTTGGGCAGGCAGGTGGCTGCTTGGGCCTCAGGGTCCTCCCCTGTAAACGGGCACGTTGAGAGGCCTGGCCGCCTGGGGTTGTCTTCAGAACTGCCTGGGGCAGTGGAATTGCCTGGCACCTGGTGAGGCCTCGGCAGATGGCAGATGCCCATGCGGGACGCTTGTGTGTGCCCCGAGGAAGACGCTCTCCCTCTGGCTTGGAGGGACATGTCGTGGTCTGTTTCAGCACACTTTTTCTATGGAGGTCAGATAGGAAATGTTTAAGGCTTTATGGACAATACTCTTGTAATTGCTCAACTCTGCCAAAACAGACAGAAAGCAGTCACGGACAGCACGTAAGCCAATGAGTGTGGCTGTGTCACAGTGAAACTTCATGTATGCAGCAGGCCGTGGGACAGATTTGGGCTGTGGGCTGTGGCCTGCTGGCCCCTGGTGTCTAGAGAGAAGACAGGTGCAGGCAGCCTAGCGCCGTGAAAAGGAAAGGGCTTTGGAACCAGGCCATGGTGGCGTCCAGTTGCAGGGCCGCCACTTGCCAGCGGTGTGACTTCGGGCGTATGCCTCGCCTTTTCTGAACCTCACCCCTCCTCTGTAACTAAAAATGGGTTGTGGTGACGATTGAAATGAGGGGAATCCCCTGGGATTCGGCATTCGGCAGGGTGCTGCGGGCTGTGAAGTCAAGTTATTAAAGAGCACTTCAGGTCAGCTCTCCCCAGCACTGCCACGGGAGGCTTGTGGGGCGGCAGGGGCTGTGCGGACTCCCCTGCTGCACAGGGCCCTTGGGGACCCTTGAAGCCATTAGGACCTGCTGCTGGCTTTTGGGTTCTGGCCCCTGCTAACCTCAGCTTGGGGTGGGAAGGAGGCAGCCCTGCCTGGAGCAGTGTCCCCTGAGCCACCCTAAGAGATGGCCTGCCCTGCGTCCACCGCCAGTTCCCTCAAGGGACTGTGCGCGCGTTGCTTCCCCTTGCCCGGCCTCAGTGTCTCCATCTGCCAAGGGCTTAGCAGGTGCCAAGCATGTCTCTCTCCTCGTTCGAGTCTTACAAACTGAGTGCAAGTTGTACACTGCACACCCACCTTCTTAGAGGTGCCAGAACTGGATAGGGTCTCTCCTCGGACAGGTTTCCTTTTGGGGGACAGGACAGGTTGTAAAGAGCTGCATCCCGTTCCTGCCGTGGCCTCTTCCCAGTCGAAGGGTAGGCTGTGCGGCTGGGGTTCAGGGTGGTGGTTCTGGAATTGCTTCCTGAGCCGTGCTGCAGATATCCTCGTGGGCGTGGGGCTGGGCTGCCTGCTCCAGATCTCGCGGGGCCACGCGGAGGTGAAGGTGAGTGGCCGGACCCTTCTGGAAGGGCCTCCTTGTGGAATGCTTCCTCCTCCTCTCCTCCCTTCTCTGGCCTGGGGACCATTCGTGGTTTAGCGATTTACACTTCCCTGGAAAGAAGACTAGTCTGAATTTGTAGAATATTTTTAAAATACTTTGCACAGAGGGTTGAAAAAGTTTATTCCTTTTGAGTTCAGAGTAACTAAGACACAGCTTGGGAGGAAGCAGCAGGAAGGCCCGGGGTTTGGGTTCACGTCCCGTCACTTAGGGCTCTTGCCGTGTGACCTCGAGCGAGTCAGGGCATCTCTGAGGCTGGGTGTCCTGTCCTGGATGGAGAAGCCTGAAGGACGGGGCCGGGCGAGCCTGCCGTCACTGCCTACGGGGAGGGATGACCCAGGCGATAGACGCCACCTTGGAAGCCCCAGAGGGAGGGGCCCGGCGGATTTGGAGCAGGTTCTGAAACACTGAGCCACTGAGCTCCTCACACTTGGAAGGTGCCTGGAATGCGTCAGACCACCTGGCGTGTGTGTTCCAGGAATCTGCATTTTGGATGAGAAGTCTGCTCTGCCAGGGTCGGGCACCTGGTGGCGCCGGGCAGGCCATGCCAGCGTGCGGAGTGATTCTGGTGGGCTTTGTGTGGCCAGACTTTCCCATTCTTCTAGGGCAGAAGAAACCAAGGTTCCTAGGTGGGCGTTTTCTATTTTTGAAACATTACGCTGGGAAGTGCAGGGCGGCTTGGACCCTGGACCCAAGTATCCTCCCCAGAGGAGGCCCAGGGCACAGGGACCCAGAGCCCAGGTGTGAGAGCCGAGCTCTTTGAAAGTTATGAGGCTGAAAGTTGGGCCCCTCTTGCTAGAGGAGACTCCTGCCAGCTGACATGGAAGCAGCCGGAGGCAGGACAGCCTTTCACGGGGCCACGTGCGCACGCGATAGCAGCCATGGGCTGGCAAAGTTTGCCTGCCTCAGTAGGTAAACACCGTCTCTCCCAATTCCGCGGACAGCCTTCATTGGTTTAATAGGCTCCCTTCCACTGTGGCGTCTGCAGCAGCTCCGGATGACGAGGCTGGAGGACGGCCCGTTCTGGGGCCTCCTTCCTCCTCTTTCTTGCTCCCCTCTGAGGAGGGGTGTGTCTGTACCCACCACCTTTGTGTTGCGCTTGGGAACTGCTCCTGCTGTTGAACTGCACAAGACACTGACACAATGATGTCCTTAAATACTGTATGATTGTGTTATTATGAACCAAATATATGGCGTAATGTATTGTATGCTTAAAAAAAATTTATCCAGTGCCAAAAAAAAGTTCTTAATGTACTGTTTGCTGGAAAACTCAAGTTGTGAAAAGTGATGTAAGTGCCTGAGTTACTTACGCACACGTGCATGTTCCTTATGTCACTGTGTGGGGGTAGGATAGGGTGTTGCTAAGGAGCTTGGAATCCGGTTTGGGTTCTGTCACTAATGCCTTAGTTTCCCCATCTGTGGAAGGAAGAACAACGCTCCTCTTGTAGGTGGCTGGGAAGGTGGAGAGGAGGAGGGGGAGAGGAGGAGGGGGAGAGGAGGAGGGGGAGAGGAGGGGGGGAGAGGAGAAGGGGGAGAGGAGGAGGGGGAGAGAAGGGGGAGAGGAGGGGGGAAGAGGAGGGGGGGGAGAGGAGGAGGGGGAGAGGCCTCGCACGGGCCCAGTAGCAAGCCCTACTAGACGTTAAGGCAAAGCTGGGGAGGAACTGGTGTGGGAGGGGCTGCGGTGGTCCTGCTGGGTGCGTTCACTACGCAGAGTAGACAAGCTAGGCTAGGAGGGAGAAGTGGCTTCACTTGCCGGCGGGAGATGGAGATGTACGATCTCAAATCAGCCTCCAGGTTAAGGGAGCTTTTATACAGATTGAAAAGAAGTTAATCATCAGGTGACATTTCTAAGAAGGGTTTGGAAAATTAGTTTTTTGCTTCATCAGTTAATCTTAAAACTTGCATGGCACCTGGGGCTAAGCTATCTTGGGGTGGTGCGGATGTGAGTGTGGATGATGAGTGAGGGAGGGCAGAGTTATACCTTCTTTGGTGGAGTTAAATCTGGGTAGTGTTACATCTGCACCTCTGCCTGCCTCCTGATGTGTGAGCAAGAGTTATACTGAATTTTTCTAGCATTATAAGGTATGGTATAGCGCCTTAATATTTAAGCTATACTGGGTTTTCCTAGTACTATAAATTCCCCAATTAAATATACATTTCTAATCTTGGGAATTTGGGCATCGTTTGATCTGGCTACTTCCTGCTGAGTTGGGGCTTAGTAGTTACGGGGTAGTTGGCGGAAGCGTTGACTCACTGTGTGTAGACACTGCCAGTACATTTAAGGAGCACAAAGGTTAGAATTACTATTAGAAAAATTACAAGCCCCATTTGGAGGAAGGGTCTAACCAGGACCAGTTCTGGGAGGTAACCGATTGAACAAATCATAAAAATTAAAGCTACTGGTGGGAGCAGATAAGGCTTGAATCTGATTATTTAAGCTAAAAGAGAAATGGTACAACATTATGTTTTAACTATGGAACAGGTACCTCCTTGAGCGGCAGTTAGGGTACGTAGGGCCATTTGGTGTTGGAGAACAGCCTCAAGCATTAGTCATTTCTGTGTTCGTGAGGGCTGTGGTAGTTGTCATTTAGTGCCTCTTATCTAGTTTGCATTTTTTATTAGGGACTTCAAGGCAAGCCAGATACACCAGAGCTAGATAACTGACCACAAATCCAACAGGTGGCATAAGAGTGTGCCCACTGAAGGAATAGATTATCTTGTGTTTTTACAGGCAGGATTTGGGAGATAGAAATTAAATACACGAGAACACTACCCATACTAGCTTTAGACAAAAACAAGTAATAGTAAGCTTGTTTATGCAGGTGTTCTTTTCAGCAAGTCTTTGAGTCCTCGTAATGGTCATAAGTATACACCTCCCCCCGTTGTCTGCTCTCGGTGTCCATTCCCTGTGCGTACTTCTGTGTCCGCTTGTATTCTCATCAGGCAGCGCTGGGGATTTGTAGCTCCTTTAGTTGCGTCATCTTGCTGTGTCATCTCTCTGTGTGTGACACCACTCTTGGGTGGGCTGCATTTCTGCACAGGGCACACTCTCCTGGCACAGGGGGTACCCTCACGTGGGGGCATCCCTGTGTGGGCTGGCACTCCTTGCGCACAGCAGCACTGCGCGTGGGCCAGCTCACCACGTGAGCCAGGGGGCCCTGGGTCTCGAACCCTTGGACCTCCTGTATGGTAGGCAGACACTCTCTCTGTTGAGCTACATCTGCTCCCCCATAAGTATATTTGTGTTCTGGGTCTTTGGGGGTCGATGGCAATAGCTGCAGGCTGGTGGGGGTTCGCCAGGCAGGAACGTTGGCAGCTTGACTCTGGTATGATGCCCTGCAACCTACGAGAAGAGTGAATGACGTAATTTAGTTGTGCTGGGGATGCTGATCTTTCTAGGTACGCAACCACACCCTGTTTCCAGACCAATAATTGTATAAAGGAGGATAGGTGAGGAATTTATCTCAGTCAGGGTGGCTCCCAGGGGCTTTACGTATTGTATGGTAGCTAGTTCTGAGCTAGGATGCATATTGCCAGCATATTCCACCTTTAGAAATGGCCTTCCTGAAGTCATTTCATAAGGACTCCAACCTAGCCTGCTTTGAGGTGCTACCTGTACCCTCAGGAGTGTAATGGGTAGGGCTTTATCCCATTTTAGTTGTGGCTGTTGGCAGATTTCTGGTAAATGCTCCTTTAATTCAGTTCATACATTCTGTTTTCCCATGGATTGAGGTATGTAAAAAAGAGTGTAGTTGCCAATCAATACCCAGCAAACAGGGAACATCTTTAACTATGTTAGAGACAAAAGCAGTACCCTTGTCACTTTGAATGGAGAGTGGAAGTCCAAACCTAGGCATAATTCCTTTTAGTAGGCCTTTAAAACCTCACAGCCTTTTTCAGTCAAAAAGGGAAAGCTTCTACCCAGCCAGTAAAAATGTTGACAAATACTAATAAATATCTAAAATTTTCAGGGGCTTTTGGCATCACAGTAAAATCAATTTGCCAGTTTTCTCCTCGATGCAAACCTAAGTACTGTGCTCCCTTTCATCTGAGATATTACCAAGGAATGTAGTGGATGGATATCGTCTACTACTTGGTTGATAGCTCTCAAAACTCATACAGATCTGTACTCATGTGTGCCAAGATCTAAGACTGGTGTGTTAAAGTCCGACTGGCAGGGTCTAACTCGGCCTAATTAGGCCGCAGCTAAGAACTTCCTTAAGCAGAGGGGAGACGCCCAGTTTCGCTGCTGTCTGAGCGGGTCCTGCCTTAGGTGTGGAGGAGTGCCATAGGCAGTCTTACTTTACTCCTTGGGCATCTCTCACCCATCCTGGTGGACCCTGTAACCTGTATCTCGGCTGCTACACACTTTCATTTCTTCGGCCACCCCAAACTTCTTGGTGCTGCGTGTCAGGCTCAGCAAGGCTGCCTAGAGGGCGGGGCGTGCACTGTGGGAACCTATGTGCTAACTTCATAGGGGAAAAATGAGAGCGAGGCTTGTAACTTTGAAGGTCAGTCTTGGTTGTGAGAGGGATGAGGCAGTCGGGCAAGAGAAGAAATTTATGCATCAAGTGGATATCCCCAACCTGACCTTGCAGTGGCTGTAGGAAGGATCGATCGTTTGATAACAGGGACAGCAACTCATTTGATTTATGAGTAAGCTTTTGATTCAAACCTGAAAAAGTTGCTTCTGTATCCACCGGAAATTTACTAATTTCTTACCAGAGAGCTGAGGTTCCTTATGGGTGGTTGGGATCGGTGGAAAGTGCCCCCCGGGCCCCCTCTCGCTAGCTCACTACCTTTGTCCCTGGTAAGTTGCGGTTATCAGGCTGTGGGGTTAGTTGTCTTCAGTGCTCCTCTCCCTGTGAGCCTGGGATGCTCTGGCTTCCAGTGCCTGTCCTTGGAGGAAGCACACTGAGGAGCCCAGGGGCTTTCTGGCCCCCCCCCCCCCCCCCCCCCCGAGGTCTTATTTTTTGTTGGTTCCCTTTGCTGTTTCCTAAAAGATTAGCATTTAAGTTGGCCTCACATGTGATTGTTTTCTGCTATTTTTCTTGGGCCCTACTTGGTTCTATCTTGAAAGCAATCTCTACCAGGGCTGAAATTGGCAGTCCCAGCCCTCCTCCTACTTTCTGTAATTTGCGATGAGTATCAGGAGCACTCTGACAAATAAGATGAACATTTTGCAGATTAACAAGACCTTCTGGGTCTACATCAGTGAACTGATGATATGCCTTGAGGAGTCTTTCAAGGAATACCAGATGATGGATTCTCATCTGGCTTTTGGACAGTTTCCTGAATTTTGCTCAAATTGTTTTACTTGGGGACCCCATTTCTAAGCCCCCAAATTAGACATGCTTTGTAATGATCTAATGATGCTGTTTTGTTTGGGTTCAAATTAAGATCGGTTAGTGGAACTGCCTGAAGTCTAGGGACATGAATAGGATTGTTGGGGTTGTCATTGGTCAGAAAATCAGCATGGTCTTGAGCTTTTTCCAGTATATTCGCTTTTCCTCTGAAGTTAAAAGAACATTCAATAAAGACTGAATATCTGCCCAATGTTTACTATGTGCTCCAAATATAGACTTTAAAAAGATTTTCCATTTCCTGGGGTCTCTCTGTAACTAGAGACCCAATCTTTCCAATTATGTAGCTCCAGTGTTGAGAATGGAGTAGGTACAAATAAGCCCTGAGGTTGTCCTTGGTCCCCTTTTCCTCTGGGTACCTGCTGGAGAGGGCACTGGCCCTGGCTTTGCACTGCCTGAAAGCTGTACCACTCTGGGTGTGGGGTGGCCATTTTGGAGGGATCTGGTGGCCATTCAGATCTGTTTTCACCCCCTTGATGTGGGGGTGGGGGAGGTAGAGGAGCAGCGGCATTCTCCATTCTCTAGGTACTTGAGACAGTCATAGTAGCTATCAGCAGTCACGTTAGAGTCTGAGAGGGGGTTTTTCCTGGTTTCTTTTACCCTCATCTTTGCAAATATTTAACTTCAGCTTTTGGACAGACTGTTGAAAATTCCTTAGCCAGCTGGGGTGGTGAGCTTTATTGTGCCTGGGACCTGGGGCCTGGGTAGTATACCATGTTCAAAACATTTCCTCTGAAATTTCTCATAAAGCATTGGAGGTAAGGCATTTCATTCCATTTTCTTAAAATTCCAGAATAGTATTATACTCTAATTGTCCTTGTGCTGGCCATTTCTGCTCACCTTCTCATGCATACTGAGGCCAGACTTTCTTACAAAGGCAGATCATTCTTGTTTTGGTCATAGGTCCATACCCAAATTGTTCCCAGTGTTTCGTGGTGCCATCCTTCACTTCTGCACGATGGTCGTTTCCCATTCTAGTTAAACAAGTACAGAAACCAAGGCTTGGGGCCCCAATCTCAGCAGTACTGCCCTATGCCCCTTCCCTTACGTGTATTCCTTTCAAGCCTAAAAAAACTGAGTGCGGCAGGAAGTCACTTACAGCTTTGGCAGGAACTATGCTGCTGACAGTAAAGAGACTAGCACAACATACAGAACAAAATGCGTTTTCTTTCGTTGCCATCTGCCTTAGGGATCCCAGACCCCAGGGGCAAGAGATGCCCACCCGACTCTGAGTCTGGTGATTCAGCAGAGCTGGGATTCTCAAATGTCTTACCTCGGGGTCCAGGAGCCCACCAAGCAGCAGCGTTCTCACAGGCTGTCTGTCCCACATCAGGCATCAAACTGAAGAGGGGTCAGGATAGGTCTTGGCTGGGTTTGTTCACTCGGCGCAGCAGAGTAGACAGACTCTAAGAGGGAGAAGTGGCTTTATGCACTGGTGGGCGACTGGAGTTGTACAGTCTCCATTCAGCCTCCTGGTTAAGGGGGCTTTTATTCAGGTTGAAACAAAGTTAATCACCAGGGTGACATTCCTAAGAAGGGTCTGGAAAATTAGCTTTTTGCTTCATCAGTTAATCTTAAAACTTGCATGGTACCTGGGGCCAGGCAATCTTGGCGTGATAAGGATGTGAAGCTACAGATAACGACAGATGTTGAGTGTGGATGATGAGTGGGAGAGGGCAGCACTGTATCTTCTTTGGTGGAGTTAAATCTGGCTAGTTTAACATTGTAGCTCTGCTGCCTCCTGATGTGTGAGCAAGAGTTATACTGACTTTTTCTAACACTATAAAGTACAGTGCAGTGCCTTAGTATTTAAGCTATACTGGGTTTTTCTAGTAAATATGCGTCCTTTTACTTTCTGTATTGTTTGAAAATGTTCAGCCACCACATATAGACAGAAAGACAGATACAGTCTATTAGTTTCCTAGGGCTGCTGTAACAAATGACCACAAACTGGGTGGCTTAAAACAACAAATTCATTTTTTCAGTTTTGGAGACCAGACATGTGAAATCAAGGTGTCAGCAGAAGGGGGGGCAGGTATATGGGAAGCTCTTAGATTTTTTGAATGTAACATTTTTTGTGATCTATGTATCTTCAAAAAATATATAATTAAAAAAATTGATGAGGGTAGGGGGTAAGGAGTGGGGTATATGGGAACCTCATGTTTTTTAATGTAACGTTTTATATGATCTATTAACTTTTAAAAAAGATAATTAAAAAATAAAGAAAAAAGAAAAAAAAAAGGTGTCAGCAGAGCCACGTTGCTCTGCAGTTCTGGGGAACAATCCCTCTGGTGGCCCAGGTGCTCCCCAGCTTGCGGCAGTCTCACTTCCACCTGTCTCAGCCTCCACCACTTTCACTTTTACAAATGCACTCCCTTTCACTCCTCCCCCACTAACCTCTAATCTGCTTTCTAAGTGATATCATGCGGTTTTTGTTCTTAGGCCTTGCTTATTTCACTGAGCATGATTTCAACATTCTTCCATGCTGTAGGATGTTTCATAACTTCATTTTTTCTTATAGCTGAGAAAGAATTACATTGTGTGCATGTACTACACTTCGTTTATCCACTCATTGACTGATGGACACTTGGGTTGTTTCTAGCTTTTGGCTGCTGTAAACACTAGTGTACAAGTATCTCTTGGTGACCCTGTCTCCATTCTTTTTGGAGATAATACTTAGAAATGGGATTGCCAGATCAAAGTCTATATTTAATTTTTTGAGGAACCGCCATATTGCTTTCTATCATGGCTGCATTCCCATCAACAAGGCCCTAGAGTTCCAATTTCTCTACTACTCCCTCCAACTCCTGTTTCCCATTTTTAAATTGGATTGCCTGTCATTTTGTTACATTGTAAAGTTCTTTACATATTCTGGATGATGGTTTGAAACTATTTTCTTCTCTTCTTTAGGTTGTCTTTTCACTTTGATACATTCCTTTGCACAAAAGATTTTAATTTTAATGAGATCAAACTTACCTGTTGCTGCTTTCTGTTGCTTGTGATTTTGGTGTCATAGCTAGGACTCCATTGCCAAATCCCAGGTCATGAAGATTTGCTTCTGTCTTATCATCTTCACTTTTATATGGAGTCGTGGACCGACTGTGAGTTAATTTTTGTATATGGTGTGAGGTTAGGGGGTCTAACTTCATTCTTCACATAGATATCCAATTTTCCCAACACCATTTGCTGAAAAGACTATTCTTTCCCCATGGCATGTACTTAACACCCTTGTCAAAAATCAATTGATCATAGATGTGTGGACCTATTATTTGCTTATCTTTGTGCCAGTATCACACTGTTTTGATTAATGTAGTGTTGTAATACAACTTGAAATCAGGAAGCAGGAGTCCTCTGACCCTGTTCTTTTTCAAGATTGTTTTGGCCATTCAGGTCTCCTTGCACTTCCATATAAATTTGAGGATTGTTTTTTCCATTTCTGAAAAAAAGGCTGCTGAAATTTTAATAGGGATTTTATTAAATTTGTATATTACTTTGGGTAAAATGCATGAACATGGGATGTCTTGCCGTTTATTTAGGTCTTTAATTTAGATGGTATTTTAAATGGAATTGTTTCCTTAATTTCCTCTTCAGATTGTTTATTGCTTGGGTTTAACATTGCTAGTGTTGATCTTGTACCCTGCCACATTGCTGAATTCATTTATTAGCTCTAATAGTTTCCTTGTTGATTTATTTGGTTTGTCTCTATATAAGATCATGTTG
This sequence comes from Dasypus novemcinctus, assembly GCF_030445035.2. Taxonomy (NCBI): domain Eukaryota; kingdom Metazoa; phylum Chordata; class Mammalia; order Cingulata; family Dasypodidae; genus Dasypus; species Dasypus novemcinctus. Next base: position 23,018,137 of record NC_080691.1, on the reverse strand, counting down.
TCTGTAAATAGAAGTAGTTTTACTTTTTCACCCTAATTGCTCTGGTAAGAATTTCTAATGCTATGCGGAATGGCAGTGGTGAACATCTTGTTCCCGCTCTTAGGGGGAAAGTTTTAGGTCTTTCAGCATTGAGTATGATGTTAGCTGCAGGTTCTGATTCAGACCAGTGAGATAAAGCGAATCACACAAACTTTTGGTTTCCCAGCACATGTCACTACACTGTTGCCTATGTGCAATAGCATTAGGTCTGAGAAGCAAGGTGTATACCTTAATTAAAAATTAATTAATTAAAAGATTAATTAAAAATACTTAAGAACAATGAACAGAACAGACAAGGGAGCCATCTGGGGTTCTGGGAAATACTTTATTGCTAAAAAGGCTATCATCTTTCTGCCAGTGGAGGGCCTTGCTTTGGTGCTGATGGTTGCTAACTCATCAGGGTGATGGTTGCTGAAGACTGGGGTGGCTGTGGCAATTTCTTAAGACAACAGTGAAGTTTGCCACATCTGTTGACTCTTCCTTTCACGAAAATTTCTGTCATATGTGATGCTGTTTGATAGCATTTACCTACAGAAAAACTTCTTTCAAAATTGGAGTCAATCCTCAAATCCTGCTGCTGCTTTATCAACTAAGCTGATGTTATATTCTAAATCCTTTGTTGCCATTTCAACAATAGTCTTAGTATCTTCACCAAGAATAGATTCCATCTCAAGAAACCACTTTCTTTGCTCATCTAAAAGAAGCAACTCCTCACCAATTAAAGTTTTATCAGGAGATTGCAGCAATTCAGTCACATCTTCAGGTTCCCCTTCTAATTCTAGTTCTCTTGCTATTTTCACCACATTAGCAGTTACTTCCTCCACTGAAGTCTTTTTGTTGTTGTTGTTAAAGATTTATTTCTCTCCCTCCCCTCCCTCCCCGCCACCCCGCCATTGTTTGCCTTTACTCTCTGTGTCTGCTTGTTTTCTTTTAGGAGGTACCAGGAACCAAACCTAGGACCTCCCATGTAGGAAAGAGACACCAAATTTCTTGAGCCACATCTGTTCCCTTCTTGTTGTATCTCCTCATTGCATCAGCTCACTGTCTTGCTTGTCTTTAGGAGGCATCAGGAACTGAACCCAGGACCTCCCATGTGGGAGGTGAGCACACAACTGCTTGTGTTTCCTCCACTGAAGTCTTGAGTCCTCTCAAAGGGATCCATGAGGGTTGGAATAACTTCTTCCAGACTCCTGTGAATGTTGAATCATGGATGTTCTTAACAGCATCTAAAACAGTGAATCCTTTGCAGAACATTTTCAGTTTACTTTGCCCAGATCCAGCAGAGGAATCACTATTTATGGCAGCTATAGCCTACAAAATGTATTTCTTCAATAATAAGACCTGAAAGTCAAATGACTCCTTGACCTATGGGCTGCAGACTAGATGTTGCTAGCAGGCATGAAAACAACATTCATATTTTGAAAGGAATCTTTTTTTCTGAGCAGTAGGTCTTAACAGTGAGTGGGCTTCAACTATTCACGAAACCATGTTGTAAACAAACGTGCCGTCTTCCAGTCTTTATTCCATTTCTATACCACAGGCAGAGGAGACTGATTATAATTCTTAAGGGTCCTGGGATTTCAGAATGGTAAGTGAGCATCTGCTTCAACTTTAAGTCACCAGCTGCATTAGCCCCTACCAAGAGAGCCACCCTGTCCTTTGAAGCTCTGAAGCCAAGCACTGATTTCTCCTCTCTAGCTGTGAAAGTCCTAGAGGACATCTTCCAATATAAGGCTGTCTTTTCTACCTTGTCATATATGTTGTTGAGAATAGCCACCTTCGTCCATCATCTTAGCAAGATCTTCTGGATCACTTGCTGCTTCATCTTGCACTTTTATGTTATGGTTTATGGAGATGGCTTCTTTCCTTGAACCTCATGAACCAACCTCTGCTAGCTTCCAACTTTTCTCCTGCAGCTCCCGCACATCTCTCAGCCTTCACAGAACTGAAGAGACAGGACTTGTTCTGGATTAGGCTTTGGCTTAAGGAATGTTGGGGATGGCTTGATCTTTTATCCAGACCAATGAAACCTTCCCCATATCAGTAATAAGGCTGCTTTGCTGTCTTATCATGTGTGTGTCCACTGGAGTAACACTTTTAATTTCCTTTAGGAACTTTTCCTTTGCATTCACAACTTGGTTAACTAGGGCTAGAGGCCGAGTTTTCAGCCTGTCTTGGCTTTCAACATGCCTTCCTCACTGAGCTTAATTTCTAGCTTTTGATGTAAAGTGAGAGACAAGCAACTCTTCCTTTCACTTGAATGCTTAGAGGTCATTAAGGTTATTAATTGGCCTAATTTCAATAGTGTTGTGACTCAGGGAATAGGGAGGGCCCGGGAAAAAGAGGGACCCAGTGGAAGAATTTGAGTGAACATGTTGGAAAAATGGCACCAAAGACTTGCTCAGTGAAGGGCTACCAAAACCTTCAATTTGTAAAAAAAACACAGTATCTGTGATGCACAGTAACACAAGGTGCACCTGTACTCCTACTTTATGAAGAAAAGGGTGCTGCATTTTGTCAAATGTGTTTCCCCTTCATTCTGTTGATGTGATTAATTGATTTTCCTATGGTGACCCATACCCTTGCATATCTGGGATGAATCCCACTTGATCATGGTGTATAATCTTTTTAATATGCCATTAAATTCATGTTGCTAGTATTTTGTTGAGGATTAGACAAGTTAGGCAGTCTTTTGAGTCTTAGTTTCATTATCTGTAAGATTAACTTAATTGCAGTACCTTCCTGACAGTGTTATTAGATCAAATGAGATAATACCTGTAAGGGCCTTAGCAAAGCACCTGGCATATAGTAAGCACCAAATATAAATATATAGTTAATCCTTATTATTTGTAACTCCCCTTACTTGCTAAAATTTTTTGTAACCCCCAAACGAATACTTTGTAGCACTTGTGCTGTCATTTGTGGACATATGCAGAGCTGCAAAAAATCTGAGTTGCCCATCATGCACCTTCCCAGTTGAGACTGAACAAGGTGATGCTTATTTCAACTTCCATACTGTAAACAACTGTACTTCTTGCGGTGCATTTAATGCCACATGTTTTGCACATCTGTGCTTTATGGTGGTGACTTGCTGTTTAAAACAGCCCCCAAGCATAGTGCTGGCATGCTGTCTAGTGTTTCTAAGCACAAGCAGCTGGAGAGAGTAAAATTATTAGATAAGCTTTGTTTCAGGTGTGAGTCTTTAAAGATTTTAATACATTGTCAATTTCCCAATATTGAATTCATGGCCAAACACACATACAACAAGGTTACATATTGATGAGTTGATGAAAATGTGACCAGAGGTGTGCAAGCCCTCACCCTGTATTTCCTCTGGGAGCAGAGGGTAATCCACTACTTCAACACTTGCAGTGACTTCTGCCTACCATGAATAATAGGAACTGACTGCATGTATGCAGGACATTGCTTCTGAGATTTTTTCCATTTAAACAATTCAAAGAATTGCTCAGCATACACTCATATACCCACCATCCAGATCCTACTGTTAGCATTTTGCTACATCTTTTTTGATGCATTTCATACCAAGTGACGGAGTCACTGCATTCATGTCATTCACTTGAGTTCTAAATTAAAAATATACAAAAAACTGTACTTACCAGTTACGTGGCAGGAGAAAAGCACCCAGGCAGATGGACTTGACCTGCTCCCTGTCCCTGCTGCTTCTGAGGCCACATCTGGTAACCTCCAGGTTAGCAGGGCAGCCCACAGGGCAGGCTGGAGTCCTCGCCTGGCTCCTCTGCAGACGCCCTCCAACGCTGTGCTGCTGGCTGTAGTCAGGACGGGGCAGGCTGTGATGGGAAGTGACCCAGCCTCTCTCTCCTTCTCCTCCTCCAGCTGGAATCCGATGGGTTGCTGGTGTGGGTCTTGGCCAGCGCCCTGGGGCTCAGCCTCGTCTTCTCCCTGGTCGCCGTCCCACTGCAGTGCTTCCAGCTGAGCAAGGTCTACGGCATCTGCTTACTCCTCTTCTACCTGAGCTTCCTGATCGTGGCTTTACTCACCGAATTTGGAGTGATTCATTTGAAAAGCACATGAATGAAGCCCTTCGCCAGAGTCTGCCCAGTGGTGTCACTGCAGGCAGGTACCCAGCAGCCTTCTGTGAGGGAGATTCTGAGATGCGGTCACCTTCCATAAAATCCATGTGGGTGTGCAGCAGAGGCGTGGCATCTGGGCTCCTGTGGGGAGAACAGCTATGTCGCTCTTACAGCAGCATCTGATTCTGGACACCATACCCAGGCACGGTGAAGACTGGGCTTTACTGTGGACAGAAGAGTGCCAGCTAGAAGCTAAATTTCCTCTTTGAATTCTCTCCAGGGCCTCTCTGAGGAAGGATGGGGTTTGTGGAGTGACTGGGGGTCTCCCAGGCTGGTTTCAGAAGGCCCCACAAGTATTCAAGATGGGGGCAACTGCTTTGGCACAGGCTTCTTCCCACTATCACCCCTGTTGCCTTCCTGCATCATCTCCTCAGGGCTCAAGCAGCTCCCAACCCCCAGGTGGGAAACCAGGGTGACTCTGCACCACCACTCACCCAGCTGCCCGGGAGCCACAGCCAAGAGCCTCTTGCGTGCTGCAGCACCATTTGTCGAGGGCTGGGCTCTCGACCTGTGCATTCTAGTAGCCCCATTGATAAAGCAAAAAGAAAGGTGAAAATGATGTGAATATGGTCTGTTTAACACAAAAGATCCAGAACACTTCAACATAAGGCTCTGGCCCCTCTATGGCCACCATCGTGGATGGCAAAGCTCTGGACTCTCTTGAACTCTGTCCCTGGCTATGGGCAGAGTCCCCCAGGCTTTGGACCTCGGGTTTCCCCAGCTGCAGAGCAAGTGTCAGTAACCACCTGCCCTTTGTACCTACCTCAGGCCAAGCCGGGTGCTTGCATGCTCCGGGGAGGACACGGGCCCTCCTGCTGTCAGCCAGAACCTGCCTTTTCCATAAGCAACTCTCCAGTGTGCCCAGTTGCCTTACGCTGATAGTCAAGAAAAGGTGTGAGACTACCTTTTCTTCCAATTAAAAAATTGTTCAATAGTACATGCACCCAACTCTTCAAATTCTTACCTGGGGCTGATTCCGAGACTGTAGAAGGCCTGATGTCTGGGCTTGAGGGCAAGCAGGGGACCTCTCCTCCATACCCCTTAATTCTGGGAACCACAGAGTGGCCAACCAAGCAGAAATCATGAGGCAGTGCCATATTTACAAAGCAGAGGCTCATTTATTAATAACACCAGAAATTTGGAGACACAGTGGGTTTTCTAGGCAACAAATCACCAACATACAAAACCTTAGAGCGTCTCTTCCATTATCTGTAGAAAATGATTGTCTGCAAGGTTTGGAGTAAGGCTGGGGTGGAGGGAGGGGTACAAGGAGGAGGAGCAAAAGGCTTTTCTCTCCCCAAAGTGCCTTCACTGCCACTGCCAGGCTGGCCTGGGGCAGGTCAGGGAGCGGCACCCTGGTTTCGCTCAGCTAGGATGCGGGAAGGGAGAGGGCACCTGAGCTAGCTGCTGACCACGCAGGGCAGCTGTCCTTAGTCTCCATGAGGGCACCCTTGCTGGCTGGTATCTGGCCCCTCAGCACTTTCACCCTTTTCCAGTCATCGGGTCCTTGGCTGCAGCAGGCCCTTGCTCGGAACTAGACCAAGAGTAGGGCTGGGAGTCTCCCATTCCTGGCACCAACCCCTTGTACCCCGGAGGCCTTGAAGACTGCTGCCTGCAGGGGGCACTGCTGGGGCCTGTCTGTCTATAAACCCCCCTGAGGACAGGGGAAGGGGCCAAATCAGGCTGATTGTCAGGATCATGGGACTCCTGCCTTCCAGCTACCCTCTGCTTCCAAAATGCCTGTTTCAACACGTAAAACTAAAAGGCACCCACCTGTGCAAATAGTTTCTCCTCTGGAGAGGGGAAGGGGTTTGGGCCTGGGGCTGGATGCCAGGCTCTCTATGATGCCCAGTGGGCCCTCCAGAGAAGAAGAGGAGAATGTGAGCCTCCTGCTTCCCAAAGGGAATCGCAGTGGTTGCGAGATTGGCCTTTTCCCGAGGGCTGTGCTTTTCAAAGCTAAACATCCACACTTCTCCCTGGTGAAGGGGAGAACTGTGCAGTGTTACTACCAGAACCAGGCGGTCCCGGGCCACAAGCACGAAGGCTTGGTCTTGGAGATGGCTGGGGAGGGGGGGGACTAGGGGACCCAGTGCTGCTCCCCTGGGGTCAGTACTTCCACGGCTGTGGAAAGGGCTTGGCTGGGGAACCTCTGTTCCTCCTCCATGTCCCAAGTCAAATGGGGCAGTGCAGGAACCTTCCTCCACCCACAGCTCTTCACTGCCTTTGATCTGCTCCGCTGCCTCCTGCCCGGATACCACCACACTAGGCTCTGCAGCCCTGGAGAGCTGAAATACAAAGCCCCTCTCTAAACCCCACTTCTGCCACCACCAGCATGTCCGACGGGCCTGGCACACAACTCCAAGGCCACTCCTGATCCCGGCACACGTCCTGCCATGCCTGGGCCCTGCTAACGTATAGAAACCTCACAAGGTGCCGGGCTGGTGGTTAACCAAGGGTTCACCAGGACCCACTTCTGCATCAACCAGTCCTGCTACTCAAAACCTTGCGGGGAACGGAATCCCATCCCCTCAGTGGAGTCCAGGGAGGGTGGGTAGGGAAGGTGGAGGCAGGGCTTCCAGGCTATTGGCTCCATTTCCCAAAAGTGGGGCCTAAATGCCCACAGATGAACTACCTGCTATTGTCTTTCATAGAATCCTAAACTTACCCACGTTCCTTTTTGCTTGTACAGGCAAATCACAAAAGGGATTTAGTCAAGAAAGCAGTTCGGGAGGTGGTCTGGGGCCTACTTCCCCTCCTGGATGAGCAGGAGGCCATTTTAGAAGGATTTTTAGCAACATGGGGTAAATCCAAAAGTTTGGAAGGAAAGGCTTACAGAGCCCAGAATCAAAAGGCATCAGCCCAATCCCCTGCTGCTGGGCTAATTGAGATCTGTCGACACGTTTCTAGTCACACTGCTTGATTTCTCTTTCCATTAGCTTCTAGGCACTGGCCCTGCTACTGCGAGATCATGTATGAGGAAATACTAACCCTGGGGATAGGGGTTCTTTCCTTCCTAAGTGGTTTTTTCCCTAAAGCAAGACACAGAAACCCCACGATGTGGCCACAGGGCAAGTCCCTGGAGACACTGTGGCTGGGTTTCAGTCTGAAAGCAACGTCTGGGCAGCTTTGGGCCTGGCCTTTGCAGGGCTGACCCACTCTAAGGGCCTGCCCAGCAGAGACAGCAGAAATCTTTTTCACGGGGTCTCTGGTGGGCGTTGGTTTCTGAAGCTTTACATGGGAGGAAGAACTCAGTGTGGCCTGACCGCTGCCAAACCAGAAGGAAAACAGGGCACGGTGGTTGTAAACCAAACCCCACCTTGTCTGTCTTCCGACATGTGAGTACGTGTGTGCACATAAACGTGTGTACATATGCACACATACATGTATACACACATTATTCCAAAACATCGTCATACAGTAATTCTGTTGTGTTATTGCATAGAAGGCGTGGCTTCTGTGAGCTGGGTTAGGTGATGGTCTGGGAGCGCTGGCGGCTGCCTGGGGGCTGCTGGGTGGCAGGGACCCCGCTGCGGCTAAGCTGTCGCTGCTGCTGCTCCTGTTTCTGGGCGTGCTCCTCGTACCACTCCTAGAGTAGAGCAGAGAGGATGCTGGGTGGCCGCGCCCTCCCCGCCGGCCCGACGAGGGCATCCACCCATGGGCTTGCAGGGTCCAAGCAGCATGGGGCCACCTGAGCCCACAGTGGGCAGCCGCGGCACACGTCGGAATGGAGGGGCATGGCTGCTGGCCACCCCCACCTGGGACTGAAGCCCCCTCGGTCCCCAGACTCCCCAGAAGGTCCACGTGTGGCCTGAACAGGAATGTCACAATGGGCTCTTTCCCGTGTGATCAGCAGGGGGCAGGCTGCCCTGCAGTGTGCTTGGCACACGGCATCTCTAAACCCTGCCCAGCAGCGAGGATCGCAGGCGCTTGTAAGCACAGCCCTTTCCATTCACATAAGGGCCCGCCCCCCTACTATAACCCTCCAGAGCTTCACACCACAGGGCAGCTTGGCAGAACTGTGTCCCCACTGATGGAAACTCAGTGCTGTTTCCTTTCCAAAAAACCAGCTCACTGGCCTAGGCCCTTGTGCTGTGGCCCCTGATGTTCCCTGGGGCAGGTGTTCAGGGAGTTAAGGGACTGAGGAGACCACCACACGTTTTCAAACAAGCGGAATCAGAACTTTCGAGACGACCTAGTCCTGTGCCCCACCGTTTTCCAGAGGGAGAGAGGACGGGGCTAAGCCCGCTAGTCCACCCCCCTGAGCCCTAGCTCTAGGGCAGTTGAGGGCACTGCTTTGAGGCACCAAATGTGCTGCGGGTGAGCGGCTCACCCGAGGCCGTGGCGCGAGCCGGCGGCAGAGCCAGCGGCCACAGCCAGGTTTAGGACGCTGGTCTTTCCATGTCTCTGAGACCCTGAACTCAGCGGGACCCTCTACATCTGCTGACAGCACACTGGCTGGAATTGCCTCTGGCTTTTAAGAGCATTTCTAAGTCACTTCAGGGTGTTGGACTCCCAGGCTTTCTGGTAGGGACTCTGGTTATCACTGATCTGGGGAAACGGAAGGGTTTCCAGCTGTTAGAACACCAGAAAGCAGCGTGGTCACCACAGCTGACGTGGGAAACCCTCAGGTGCGGAAGCCCCCACACAGGCTTGCCACCTGGAGCCAGCGGCCTGTGGGCCCACATGATCCTGTGCAAAACTTTACCTAGCTGTCAATACGGAGAGGCTGGGGGACTGTCCTACAAAAATTCTATCTTTGGCTTCTAAATTAAAACAAAACCAGACCAACAGAAAATCTCAAGAGACCTGGGGACAGCTTATTCTTTTCAGGTAACATTGGGCCAGAACTGGAAAGGGCCTGCCCTCGTCAGGCTGTCCTTGCCAGCTCAGTGCCGTCGCCATCGTCTCCATCGTTCCCCTCTGCTCATTGATGTTTCCTGCCTGTCAACATTTCAGTTTGTAGCGCCAGTTTCCAGTAAGAAATCGAAATGAGGCGCATTCCCTACTGCCCGTGGCACAGGATGGCCACCCAGACAGAGCAGCAGCAGCCCCGACGGCTCTGCCCCCAAGCTGACTGCACACACCGAGCCCTCCGACTCTACCCAAGACAGGAGGAGGGGAGCAGCCCCTGGCTAGGCGGGAGTGAGGCCCAGTCCCAGGTCACAAGGGGTGGGATCTGGGTGGCGGGGCCTCGGTGTGCTCCTACCTGTATCTCCTCCTGGTACATCTTTAGGCTCAGATCGCTTTTGGTCCTCGATCTCCGTCCCAGGAACACCATGGAATTTTGCTAAAGAAGAGCAGAGGCTGCAGGGCTCTGCTGCAGAAGGGCGTGGAGCCACCTGGCCGGCTGCAGCAGGCCTCTCCCACTCCTGCCTTTTGGACCCACCCAGGAGGATGACCAAAGTGCAAGGTGATAGAAACTCGGGCTGGGGACAGGGACTGCTCCAAGCTAAACCCGGCCCCTGCATGTGACCGGGGGCCCTGGGGTGCTCCCGGGGCAGCTCACCTCATGCTTCTCCATCTGGGAGAGGACCCTGAGTAGCCGGGCAATGTCCGAGGCAGCTCCCCGCACCTCTCGGTAGAGCTCGAGGACAGCGACCAGCTCATCTTTGCTGATTTCCTTCTCAAGGGTGATGCCACTGTCAACTGCAAGAAGGGAGGGTGGGGGCGGGAGAGACTCTGGCCCAGGGCTGCCAACCTGGCTTGGTCTTGTTTGCCCATCCTTCCCCGACCCCTCCTGGGGCCGAGGTTCCCTCTCGCAGCCCAGCTCTGGAGCAGCGCGAGCGCCCCGCCCCGCGTCTTGCTAGCATTCTTTCCCCTCCCTCTCATTGGATGTCAGGACTGTAGGTTCAACCAGCAGCTTAGAGGACAGAGGGTTTCCAGAGGGAGTCTCCAAGAAAAAAGGAAGTGGGAAACAGCCAGATACCACAAAGATTTGGAAACAAGCAATAATAGGGAAGTGGTAGATCTGATGGAAAATTTGGAAAGAAAGAAAGGTTCATATGCAGAAAGCTATGCAACTGGAACAAGTGAGGCAATTATTAAAGCCAGGATAATCAGAAAGCTGAAGAGGGAAGTACTAGCGGACTCTGCAGTAAGCAGTATTTACATCATTTACATCAAGAAATGGTAGTATGAACATTTCATTTAGAAGTGTAGAGAAAACTAAAAGAAGAAAGAGCCGAGTGAAAAGTCTCTGGAGGGAGGTATGGGAGAAGAAAAGCAGAGCAAAGGACTGTTACTTTTCATAAAGCCTTTCTCTGCTATTTGGTTTTTCTTAAACTGTGACATGTATTTTTATTTTTAAATTAGATCATGAGCATTTTTTTGTCATTGTTTGAGAAGCAACGCAGATAAGAGATCCAGACAAGCCAGAGAGATGAATAGCCAGACTGCCAGACGCCCCAAGAACTGCCAGCCAGCCAGAGACAGAGGGTCAGACAGCAGCGGCCAGCACATGCCCACAGCACCGTGTCCCTGCACAGACCTTCTGAGTCCTTGTTCTTGCGGCTGTAGTTCATTCGGAAGACGAAAGCCTCAAGTATGAAGGCCACGATGATGGTCATCACCACCTGGTCAGAGGCAGAAGTGGGTGTGCGTGTGCGTGTGGGCAGCTGCCCAGCCCCACACCGACAGAGCCCAGTTGGCTGTGGCCCTGGGGCGCAGAGGCAGCTCTGGACATACCATGGTCACGATGTAAAAGGTCATGAAGTAGAGGCGGCTCCAGTGGGAAGTCTGCGAGGTGACACCTTCCTGGGGACAGAGGACAGTGGCCAGACAGTGAGTACCTGGGCAGGACCAGGCCACTGTCTGCTCCATGGCCCCCGACCACAGCCAAGCGTCAGTGGCTCTGGACAGTCCCTTCCTGACTTGCCTCTAGCTGTGGGTGCCTGAGGAGAGGGACCTCACTCCCTGGGTATGAATTCAGGACTAGCACAGACAGTCTTTATCCCGAAGAGGGAGGGGGCTTGAGAGAGTTTACAGAGCAGCAAAACAACCTCTCCTGATTGAGAAGACACCTCTGCACCAGTGGCAGACAGAACAGAGGCTCAGGCCAACTCCTGGCTGCTGGGGATGGCCAGGGTGGGAAAGAAAGTCCAGCCCAGCAAAGGTGGGCTACTGGCCAGTGCAGCACCGGCACAAGTCTCCGGGGGTCCAGCCCACACGGTACCTCCCCACCAAACACCAACCCAGTATGGCCCATGACCCCAGGCCCTGCAGGGTAGGGGGCAGCAGTACACCCACAGTGCAGAGGGGAGCCACGGAGCTGGCCTCAGAGGAGGTGACTGAGATCCTTACCATGATAATGTACCAGTTGTTGACCACCGTGAGCTCAAACAAGGTCACTGCCAAAGGGGAGGAAAAAAAAAAGGGTCTTGATCAGACCCACCTCTTTAAGGCCAATCTCAAGGGGCCTCTATTGGGAAACAGACTTGGCCCAGTGGTTAGGGCGTCCGTCTACCACATGGGAGGTCCGCGGTTCAAACCCTGGGCCTCCTTGACCCGTGTAGAGCTGGCCCATGCGCAGTGCTGATGCGTGCAAGGAGTGCCGTGCCACGCAAGGGTGTCCCCCGCGTGGGGGAGCCCCACGCGCAAGGAGTGCGCCCCTAAGGAAAGCCGCCCAGCGCGAAGGAGGGAGCAGCCTGCTGAGGAATGGCGCCGCCCACACTTCCCGTGCCGCTGACGACAACAGAAGCGGACAAAGAAACAAGACGCAGCAAATAGACACAGAGAACAGACAACCGGGGGGTGGGGGTGGGCGGGATTAAATAAATAAATATATCTAAAAAAAAAAAAAAGGGGCCTCTATCCCCCTATCCTCTGTACCGTGGGCCACACATCAGTACCCACACTGCCAGCTTGGGCTGTCCGCTCCTGTGAAGGTGCTACAGCCCTCCCTGCATGCTGGCTCTGCAGGGAGTACTGCTATTGTGGCGTGCTCACCAAAAGACATGCCCTTTGCCTCCAGGCCCATGACAGGCCAGGGCTGGGGCTCGGGTGTGGGAGGAGCAGCCAGAACTGCTCTGCTGCCGGCTGGGGATGCACTCAGGGCTCCCCCTCCTCTTGAGAAGGCCCACCAGGCCTCTCCCTGGAAACTGGAGCAGAACTGTGGTGGGCTTGAGCTGGGGGCTGGCGCAGGGTGCCGGGGCAGTGTTGTGCCTGGGTCACCCCTTGTGACAAGAGGCATTGGGCACCTCCCGCCCAGCTTTGGCATGAAGCCCTTCTCCCAATTGGGGAAAAAATACCTAGAAATGGAGTAAAATCTGGTCTTTCCTGGGATGTGGCCTGGACTCCACCCTGAAGCTGGGCAGACTTTCCCCTCCACCAGGGGCAAAGAGGAAAGGACAAGCAAGAGTGTGGCAGACAGTTCGGGAGGGATGGTACTGGACAGCTCTGCTATGCCACCTCTGGGGAGCTGCGGTGACCAAGGTAGTACACCCAGGGACATTCCACCTGTGACTTCTCAGCTTACCAAAGCTGTTGAGGACGTTGTCAAAGTTGTTGAGATAGTAGTAGCCTTCCTCCACGACAGTCCTGTTGCCAACAGTGTGATTGGCCCAGCGGTAGGCATCTGCCACTGTGCTCGTACTGGCCGGGAGGACAGAGGGAGAAGAAGGAGTCACTAAACAATCAGTCACCCCGAGAGGACAAAAAGCTCCAGTGGGCCGAGACCTAAGGGTCTCTCTGCCTGGCCTTGGCCTTGGGCCCTTTCTGGCGAACCCTCTGGTGGAACGCTCAGGAGGGCCGTCCTCAGCATCTGGCCTTAAGGGAGGAGCTGCCGCGCCTGCCCCAGTCTAAGGGGTGCCCTCGGGGCTGGGTGCTACGTAGCAACCCTGGGGCAGGAAGGGCCTCCACGGGGTCACACTGGGACTTCGCCCAAGCCTGTCACATGTTTTAACAGGTTGTTCCCACTTTGAAGACATCTTATTTGCCACTTTCGTTCCAAACCTTTAAGGCCGTTCTGATAAAATCCATGCTAATACTTCTAAAAGCCAGTCCTCGGACCCCCAGGGAGCTTGTGCAGAAGGTAGTCCTGAGCCTCTTGCAGACATACCAGATCAGAAGCAGGTATGGGGTCTGGAATTTGCCTTCTTAAGAAGTTCCCTGGTGATTCTGATGCAATTCAAAACTTGTGAACCATTGCTAGACTTCTGGTTCCCAGCTCAGTTTGATACTCAAAACAGCTCTCAGTATCTTTGGAAACTGTTTTTATTATCAGTGCTTGAGATCATAAGACCAAATTTTAAAGAGAACACAGCGACATGAGAATGAATGGCAGAGGACACCGATTTATCGATTTATCGTGCAGGCTCAGGAGACAACAAGGAGAAGGGAGGCTCCACTTCTGCCCTTTCCTCTGCACTTCCAGCTGTCTTATCCTCACAGATGGCCCTGGGAGACGTGTCTGCCTATGTCTCCAGCCAAGCCTGAGAGAAGTGGGAGGAAGCCATAGGCCCAGGCTCCTCTTGTTTTGGGGTGCCTCCAGATCTCTGCCCAAAGGGATGCTAAAGGAGGCCCAGGGAGTAGGCTGCCAGACCCTGCCTGGGGAGGAAAGTCGCCGAGATGTCTACACTCAGAGACGGCCACCTAATGCAGAGCCCTCGCTGCGCTGACCGCTCTGAAGTAAAGCAAAGCGATTCCCAGGGCCTGGCAGGGTGCTGTGACTTGTGTCCCTGGGGACCCTGAGGCCATGAGGGACCCAACAGCCGGGATCCAAGGTCAGTGTGCGGGTCGTAGCTCTGGTCCTTGGAAGTGCAGGTGGCCTGGGCAGGCCTGGGGCCCCATTGCACACTCACTTGCAGCAGTTGGGGTAGAGGATTCCACAGAAGAATTCCATGCCCACGATGGCAAAGGAGTAGTAGAAGATGAGCAGGGTGAGGCCCAGGCTGGGGAGAAGGGACAAGAGGCACAGGGTGATCTGGGGCCAGGCAGGCGAGGCCAGCTGCTCCGGCGGCCCCGGCATCCTCAGACCCACTGAGCCGACGGGCAAGCCATGCCCCTCGCCAGGTTACCGACGGAGAGTGCCTGCAGGGAAGGGGCCTCATGGTTCAGGTCTGGGGTGGAAAACGGCTCGAATCAGGACTATTAATGATGCCCCTTTACCAGAGAGTTACCCCTTACCTGTGAAGGTAGGCTCACAGGTGACCCCTTACCTGTGAACGTAGACACAGGTGATAAGTGAATTGACAGCTCCCTGCCCTCCCTACCAAATATTTCAGACAGGCCAGTGGAGAAAACGGTGCCAGGGACACCTGTGGTGGTCAGGATTCCATCCTCCCTGAAGGCCCTCCAGACCCTCAACTGCGGCCCTTCTCAGGGCCCGTCTCAGCCCTGCTGCCCCTGCGGCATGTCTCACGAGGCAGGGCAGTACCTGGCCATCCGGGGCAGCAGCTCAAACATGGTGTCCAGCACATTGCGGTAACGCTTTTTCAATTTAAACAACCTGAGCAAAGGAAGAGCACATGGTCACTTTCAAACGGAAGGAGCGACAAGGCCTCAGCTCCGTCCTTCGGAACAGGCCACTGTGGAGGTGAAGACAGGCTCAAGGGCCCCTTGGCAGCCTGATGTCACCTCCCTCCCAGGGCTCCGGAGCCGCCTGCTAGCTGCTTTGCTCAGGCGATTGATGCACATGGTAGGGGGTGGAGGCGGCACCAGGACATCGTGGCCAGATGAGTGCCTCTCCTGAAGCACAAGAGCCGTCCCGTTTCCCCTCTCATTCACGCTCCTCACAGCACTTTCCTGAGGTGAGGTAGCAGTGGTGATTTGCCACCGTTTACAGATGAAGCTGGGAGGTTCCGAGGGCAAGGCCTTGCTCAAGGCAGTGCAGCCTCCCCGAGGCAGAAGGCAGCGAACCCCGTGACCACCGAGAGGGTGGCGCGAGGCCACTGGCGCTGAGGGAGCAGGCCCTTTCTCCAGAGAGCAGCCCTGGACCACTGCCCCAAACCTTCACCTCTCCTCCCAGAGGGGAGCCCAGGGACTCTGGACATGAGTCGGGCTGCTACTAGACATGCAAGGAGAAACCCAGGCTTAAGACAGAGGCCTCAGGGGCCCTAACCAGGGGACGACACTGAAAGCCACAATCTCCGAAACACCCACAGGTCTGTCAGTGGACCAGCGCTTTACCCATTTCCTACAAAGGGCCCTGGGGCAAAGGTGGGAATGGTGTGAGGGTTTTTCTTTCAAGTGGCTGTGCTAGAAAAGCATCAGATTTGGGCCAGACGAGGTACCCCTGGCCTTCAGAATCTGCGGCTCTGATGAGTCTGAGCACGCCTGGCTCTGTGGTGGCAGGTGATACCAACTAAGGCAGAGTGCCCGGTTGGGACCTGTGTCTTGAGGCAGCCAGGCCGAGCCCACCACCCTCGGGGTGACACTCTGACTCCTCTGGCACCTCTGTAGGGACAGTGATGTCTTCTTCTGGTTCCTTCCCAGACCAGCTCCAAGGCCTCTCCCCCCCCCGCCGACCTCCCCCCAGCCTGAGCCCACCCGTCACCTCAGCAGCTGGAGGGGACGCAGGACCACTATGAAATAAAACGGCTCCATGTTGAAGGCCAGAGCCAGCAGCCCCAGGAAGGCGAATGCTGTGACAGAGAAGTCGAACCTGTGAGAAAGGGATGAGGCATGGTCCATTCGGCCCACCCCTCAGCCTCCCACATGACTGCTCGGCAGCCTCCCTGTTCTCAGTCCCACTTTCTGAGGAGTCCAGACACCGACAAAGTCAAACACTGGGCGCCCAGCAGCAGCCTCGGCCGGCAATTTCCTTCCACCATGGGGTTCTGGGGTTAGCCCTCGCACATGGCACACACTCAAGTTCAGGCTTCCAAGCTGGCCCTGGGGCCAGGAAGGCTGGGGGCCCTCTCCTGAAGCCGACCCTGGTCTGTGAGAGCAGAGGGAAGCCCCCGCACCCGAGGCAGCGCTCCTTCAGAACTTCCTGAGGGAGGGGGACGGTCTTTGGCTAAGACCCCTCCCACCGGGAAGAGCCAGCCCTTCCTGAAGACAGAAGGGCTTCTTTCCCCTCCACATGTTGAGACCCTGAAAACAGCAAAAGCACGTCTTCACTGTTCCTCCCAGGTTCATCCTATTTCTTAACTTGCTTTACCCTCAGACCCAAGACCTTGTGAGTAGGGCCTGATTCCACAGCTGAGTTAACTTCAAGGGGCCGGGTGAGCACGTGACCAGCCCAAGGTCTCTGGGGAGTGGGGGAGGCACTGGGGTCTCCTCACTGCCAGCAGCTTGCTGCTCACAGGGGAAGGTGTGGCCCTCTCCCTGTGGATGTTAGGGCTTTCATTGTCAGGAAGGGTGTGAGGTGAAGTGGCTCATCAGAGCCTACCCCCGCAGGGACTCAGGAGGCCGTTTCCAGGAGGGCTGGCATAGGGGCCCCAGGGGCTGAAGAAAGGAGGCACCCCTCAGCCGCAGGCAGAGCCACACCTGAGAGAGCGAGGGCCCGACCTGCCAGAGCCTGCGGGGGTGTGCGGGGGTGTGGGGAGAGGAGCCATGGCTTTCATTAGAGTCTCAGAAATGATTAAGAAACAAGCTCTCCACTTACAGATTCCACCCAGAGGACAGGTATTCCATGGGCCCCAAGCCGGCAACCTTCAGGAACAGCTCCACCCCATAGACTGCGAACAGGAGGAGACAGTGAGCAGCAGCGCCCCCGCCTCCTCTCCCGGGCTCAGCCTGCCTCAGTTTCCTCGCTACGGCCCCTCAGCTGGTCTCCAGCCTCCCTATGAGTCTCATGCTCCACACTGAGCCGGGCCTGCCCAGGTCCCCCTGCGGGCATGCGCTCAGGAAGAAGGCCAAGCCGAGGGCTGTGACCTGGGAGACAGGCTAAGAGCGCACGCCCTTGCCCCCTTCAAGAACAGCCCAGCCATCCATCTGTCCATCCAACAAGTGTTTCCTGAGACGTCTTCTGTGCCTGGCCTTGTGCTGAGTGTGCAGCAGAGAACACGTGGACAGTGCAGTGCCTGCTTGCACAGAGCTTACCATCTGGGACGAAAGACCAGCCAACAGGTCATGGCAGTACAGTTGTTGTGTACAGGAGGAGCAAAGTCAGGCAGAGAGGTGAGGCAAGCGGAGGAAACAATCGTGCAAAGATGCAGAGGTAAGAAAGGGCACGGGCATGTAGGGGCAGCAAGGCTGGAGAGTGGAGCGAGGGCAGCAGGTGCTGCTAGCAAGAGATGAAACTGAGGAGCAGGGGACAGGACGTGTCCTGCCAGGCGGGTGAATCACACAGGGATCTCGGCTGATCCTGAGGGCAATGGAGGGCCACTAACGAATTTTAAACAGGAGCAGGATGGAATCAGAATAAACTTCTGCTCCGATCTCCTTAGGGTGTCCTGTTTCGGAGACAGGAGATTCTAAACCAGATGAGAGCTCGCCTGGCCAGGGATGAGAATAAGCAGTTCAGCAAAGCCATGGCAGAAACTTACTGGTGAGAAAAACGAGGTAACTCCAGGGCACATGTTTGGAGAAGAAGTTCCCACCTGGAAGACAGAGGAGGAGCAGCTGAGGAAACCAGGCTGGTACATGGAAGGAGCGCAGCCTGTCCCCCAGTCGGGACTCACCTTTCAGCATGAACGTCTCCACAAGGATCCAGAGCCCGTTGATGGCCACCACCAAGTCTGCAAAGAGACAAGCCCGTGAAAGACAGGATGGGTGGGCTGGACTTGAGGTCACAGCTATAGTCCCGAGGGGCTCCTAGGAACTCTGGGGGATGCGGAGAGCAAGGCTGCTCCACATACACACACTGATAGATGATTTCTTTCCACTACAGCTATGAATTTCTAAAAACTCCTTCTATGTCACTGTAGGAATGCCAGTTAAGACATTTCAATAAACCCTATAGATTACTCCAAGGCAGCATAAAAGATGGACCACATACAAAGTGTCCAAGTATTGAAAACATTTGTTTTCTCCTAGGGGTGTGGCTTTATAATGAATTTATAACTGCAAGAGCTGCTTAGAAGAATTGCATATGCATTCATTTAACCTTGCACCTAGTACTTCCATTTTGAGTGACCCAGCCTAACGATATGCTAGCAAAAATACAAAATTTGTATACCCAAAGCTATTCACTGTAGCACTATTTGTGATAGCAAAAGACTGGAAACAATCTAAATGATCATTAATAAGGGAAAAGTTGAATGAACTATACTACTACACAAATTGGCATGCTACCTCTCCCTCTAAAAGGAAATGAGGATGGCTCTATATTTTACTATGGAGTGCTCTCCAGCATCTATTGGTAACTGAAAAAAGCAAGGCAGAGAAAGGTGAAAGAAAATAGAGTGCTATTATTAAGACAAGGATTTATGCACATATACTACAGGATCCACCTGTAGTAAGAACAAAAGTAACAGAAGGAAAAACCATAAAAAAAGTTACTCATTGGGGGAGGTGATGGAGATAGAAACCAACCTTCCTCACATATACTTTGTTTAGTAGATTTGACTTTGGAAACATAGAACTTTAAAACAAAATTAAATGTAAAAAGCAATCCCTAAAAATAAAAAATGAAATAAAGAAACCTAAGTGTATAACCAGTTGGTGACATACTCACATGGAGAGGAACTATTCCAGACAAACTTAAAACACAGTAATCTGATTGTAAATTCCTGGAGTGATATACCCCAAATACAAAAAGGACTGTTTAAAGGAAAACAAAACCAAAAACAAAATGCTTCTCGTAATAAGACAGTGGGAGCTGTGCTGGCATGGTGCTTCTGAGACGACTGGGTGCACTGTGGTCAGGGGAGTGATTGTGTTGGTGTTGTTGGGAACTTGGATTTTTGGTATAGGAGCAAGGAGATAGATATGGAAGATTGATGCAGTTAGGTAAAAACCTGATAGTCCTGAATTTGAATTAGAAATGTCAGGATTAACTCACAATATATTTTACTTAGAAAAAAAAATCCTAGCTCTGTTCAAAGAAAAGGCCTAGAAATAATAATTCCAAGGAATTAGCACCCCTTGTGCTCCAAATCGTGGTCTTTAAATTCAATTTCCCACTAAAAGGAACCAGGGTTCCTTGGAAAGACTGAGTCCAATCAAGCCTCCAGATCAGTTCTGTTGGGCAGTTCCTCAGAAGTCTAATTAGAATTACCATGTGACCTGGCAATTCCACTCCAAGGCATATAAGCAATAGAACTGAAGCAGGGATGCAAACAGATAATTGTGCACCAATGTTCACAGAGGCATTATTCTCAAGCTCCAAAGTGAAACAACCCAAGTGTCCATTGACGAATGAATGAATTAACAAAACGTTGTCTATCCATACAATGGAATGTTATTCAGCCAGAAACAGGAATAAAGTATTGATGCATGCTGTAACGTGGATGAATCTGGAAAACATGCAAAGTGGAGCGAGCCTGACAGAAAAGGACAAATATAGCACGATCCCAGGTACGTGAAGTATCTAGAATAAGCAGTCACAGAGGCAGACAACAGACTTACCCAGAGCAGGGGAAGGCGGGAACGGGGAGTTAATGCTGAATGGGCACAGAGTTTCTGTTTGTAGTGTTGAAAAAGTTGTGGTAATGGATGATGGTGATGGTACACAACATTGTAATGCCACTGAATTGTACACTTAGCAATAATTAAAATGGCAAATCTTATGTTGTATATATGTTACCACAATAAAAAACTTTGCTGAAAGTAAAAAAAAAAAACACCTGCAGATATTATCTCTTGCCCCTCCACCTTCCAGAGGACTCGGGAGGAAAGGGCCTCGAGCTGTGATAGTTCACACTTACACATGAAGTACTGGAAGGCCTTGGACTTCACAAGGATATTAATTCCTATTTGAAGAGAAGAAATGTTAGTCAAAACCTACATACGAGGTCCCCTACCACAACTTCACACATTTAGGCAACCAAGGTGCTCACACACACAGTGCCACATGGCGCTGGCGGGAAAAGGCTCTGTGGAGAGCCCGGAGTCAGGGCTGGGTGGGACGAGGTTCTGGGGACCCCTGTCAAATTTCAGCTGCTGCTCCCCTCAGTCTGGGACTATTTAGGCCCCACCTCGCGTAACTCTCCTCTCGGTGGACTAAGAAGCGCTCTATAGAATATGGGGTAACAGTGCCCAAAGGCCTGGCTGTGGGAGACACCATGGCACAGAGCAGCAGCTCTGTCCTTTCATCAAGGCCTAGATCCAGGTCGCAGCCCATGTGCGCAAGAGCAACCCTGTGAGTCAGCGTCCCTGCAGGGAACATCTAAACTGCCAAGAAAGGGGCATTTCAAATTTTAGGCCATGTAAGCACTAGCCAGGATCACATAAGCTAGCTATGCATCCTGCCATAAGAGGAAGTTCAAAATACATTATTAGACAAAAAAGCTGGTCTATAGAACAGAAGATATAATGGAATCCTATTATTTTTAAAATGCACAGAAGAATAACCCAACAACAAAGGGAAACACAACAGAGAAGTAACAGTGGATTTCTCTGGGTGGTAAATTTTCATTTTCTTTTTATCAGTGGACTTTCTGCATTTTCTTCAATGCATACCTACTGCTTCTTTATAAAGAAAGAAAAATCCACAAAATGTCTTTTGGTTCAAAGTTTCCAGTTTCCTTCCTAGTCCCACATGTCTTTTGCTGTGGGGTAACTGTGCACAGACATTCAGACACACAAATGCACACATGCTCCAAGCAGGCACATCCGAGGCTTGCCTCTAGTCTCTTGCCACCTCCATCTGTCCCCAGGTGCCAAAATGCCACACTGGCTTAAGGTCAACCTTACCTTTGAAGATGAGGAACACTGTCCTGGGAAGCTCATCGAACCAGTGCTCTCGATTTCTCTTTGCCTGGCCAGGAGACAGGAAGAGGGGGTGTAAGGGTCAGTGATGAGACCCTAGCCCCGGTGCCCAGGATGCCAGCTTTCCTTCCTTGCTTCCCAGCTCACTGTGGGGGCCAGTGGAAACACCCTGGGATCTAAATAACGACAAAGACAGCTGGGGATCACTGAGCGTTTACAAGGTGCTGGAACCTGGGCCACGCCCCTGCACAATAAACACTTCTGTAGTAGGTGTTATCATTCTCACTTCCCACAGGTAAGGCAAGCTTTGGGAAGGGTTGATAACTTGCCTGGTATCACACAGTGACTAACAGGGCCAATGTGAGATGTGGGGCTCCTAATTACAACATTACATGGCAAATAGAAGGAGGCTGGGGGTCATCAGGCTGAGTTGTTCTCCAGGGAAGGTGCTAGAACCCAGGAGCCCACTCTGGAGTCCACTCGCCCACTCCCTCCCTGATCTCTCAACGGCACCCACCTTCCACTTCAAAGCAGCAACTTCATAGATGTCATAAAAGTCCTTCAGGCTGTCATTGAAAAATGAAAAGGCAAAAAAATCAGAACACCTTCTCATTAAGTCTGGATGCTCTCATTCTCCTGCCTGGTTAGAAGAGGGTAGGGTGGGACACCTGTGAGACCCAGCTCACCTGGAATGGGGGCGCCTCACCACAGGTATTCTGATCTCCTTTTCCAAGTACTATGAATACTGACTCTACACTTACACTGACTACTGTGTTTCGATCCCCCTTGGAGAGACACAGTCCCTGGAGTACTAAAATTCTCAGATGGACAGAAACTTTGCCTCTTTAGCGGAGGACCCAGTGGAACAACTGGCACTGGGAGTTCAGCCCCAACACAGCTCACTCACTTGTCCGGGCACAGCAGGCCTGCTGCCTCCTCCACCAAGGAAGGGGTGGAGGTTTGCATCAATTGCACGGAAGATCCGTGGAGTCACGGAGCTCTCGGCAGCTCTCCGAGGCTGCGCCAGGTGTGCGTCTAAAGGCGCGTGTTGCCCCTCCCTATCTGGCCCCCGGTTGGGCTGGTGAGTCAGGGCCTCCCACCGCCAGTGCCTCCGTCCCTTCCCACAGCTTCTACAGGAGCTGCTTCTGGGAAAACGGGGCTCTCTTGCTGCTGGAGCTGCTCAGGGGGTGGGAAGAGCCTGCTCACGAACAAACCCGGCACAGAGGAGAGCAGGGCTGGGGACAGGAAGACACAGATCCCTGACGCTGAGGGCCAGGTGTATCCCGGACGCTTCCATTTCATGAGCCAACACTTTCTTTTTTGTCAAGCCAGTCTGAAATGAATTTGGATTGGACTTTGTCCCTTGCAAAAAGAACCCTGATGAATACAGTCTACATGTATAAAAATCCCTGGAAAAAAAAAAAAAGAAATCTATAATATGCCTCTTTGCCTGCCCAGTCAGTCCCTCTGGTGAGTGGCTTGTCTGGCCATGCCATCCCCACCTGGCATCGACTCACCTGAGCAGAGGTGTATTGCTCTGATTCAGGGCCTTGAAAGTAAGATAGCGCTCCCTCGCACTCATCCGGGGCTTGTAGAACCGCATCAGGCCTTCAAACTGCCTGTAGGAGATGCCAGCAGGCCTCTGAGGAAAGAGGAAGACTGCGATGCAGAAGGCAGAAAGAGACAGTCCCAGGCGGCCCCTTCCCTGAGGGCTGCAACTCCAGATGGCAGGATGCTGTTTTGTTCTCCCAAGGACAGGACTCCTGGTCTCCAAAGCCACTGGCCCCACTAAGGACCAAGCCCGCTCCTGGCCGGCCCCTCTCCCTACCCGCTGGCTGACGAGCAGGCGGTAGGCATGCTGGATGGCGGTGCGCTTATGCAGCAGCAAAGACTTGAATTTGTGTTTCTCGATGTCATTGAAGGTGTCGAACACCACGGCCAGGAGCTGGGAGGGAGAAGCACCGAGTCATCTCCCACTGCAGGGTGGGCCTCCAGCAGTCGGAGAGTTTGTCCTCTGCCTCCAGGCAGGGCTGTCAACCACCAACCCCAGAGCACAGGCTTGAGGAGACCCTCTCTCCAGCACCTTGAGGCACAGGAAGTGTGTCTCCAACTCTCAACAGAGGACAGCTGTTCACGGCCTCTTATAAATGATCTTGCTTCAGATATATTAAAATTGTCCCCAGCCTCCCCTTCTTGCCACCCTACCATGACCCAGGGGGCAGTTTTCTCAGGGGAAAAGAAAGCAGTGAGAGGAACACACCTGTGCCCCAAGCCCAATCAGCTGGCCCTGAGGCTCAGGGGAGGCTCTGTCCATCCTGGGCCCACTCCCTGTCCAACCTTCAGGGCAGGAAGGGACATCACTGTGCTGGATGTCCCTCCTGTTCCCTGGTTGCCTCTCTTTTTGTCACAGCTTTGTGCATAGTGCTGACATGAGAATGGAGAGACCTGCACTGGAGGGCATAACATTCTGGAATTGCCCAGCACCGAAGGCAGGCAGGTCAGCGGATTCATAAGGCAGTCTGCATTCTCAGAGAGGGATGGGAGGGCAGGGGCAGAATTCCAAAGAATCCTATTGGGGAACACTGTACCTTCAAAAATATTTTGAAGGAACTCTTATTCTTTCTACACCTTCATATTGGTCTCCCATTTTTTCAAAGGTCAGCAAACCTTTTCCTGTGGTATCTGTTGCAAGTATCAACCCTGTCATAGCACCAAATCAGCCATAGACAATACATGAATAAACGAGGGTGATTGTGAGCCAACAAAACCTCCTTCATGAAAAACAGGTGGCAGGCTGGACTGGGCCAGCAGGCTGTAGCTTGCTGACTCCTGGCCCTATAGTTTCACAGCTCTGAGGATATCACAAACAAGTCAATTAGACATAATACATTTTTCTGACTCAAAACTAACATTATGTAAGAACTATAATATGTACAGAAAGTATCCAGCATATTTCCTTTTGGTTTTGAGGTCTTAAAAACAAAAAACTATTTTCCTTTTTAAGGCCTCAAATTTTCAGGTGATTTCACAAGTCTACCTTAGAGAAAGCATTTTCTATTTCTTCTACTGGGCCTAACCATGGTGAGAGGTGTGAGGATGCTCTTCAGAAGTAGAAAATTAAATGCAAGAGTATCCAAAGCCACCATCACCCCCAATAATCTGGCACTGACTGAGCTCGGTGCCAGCCTAGGAAGTGACCAACAGCAGGGAGCATTCCTGGGGCCTGGCTGAGCCTCTGCAAACACAGACAACATTCTCACATTCTCAGAGTGCACAGCTCTATGGAATGTCTTCTATATTGGAATTTCTAATGGTTCTTGATAAATGGGTTGAATATATAAGATGTTCTCAGCAACACACTGAAGTAGCTGAGAACAGAAATCAGGCTTTCCTGGCCCTGCCACTTCTGAGTTGTGCAGCCTTAGGCAAGTCACTCTGACAGCCTGACCCTCAGTCTCCTCATCTGTAAGCTGAGAGTCAACTGTCAGTTTACAGATGTCAGGTTAAATCATTTCATCCTCATATGTAACTCTGCATAGTACCTAGCTAAGACAGTAAAGGCCAGATTTTATAGTTTTGATAACTTATGTTTGCTGTGAGAATGAAAATGTCCCAGGATGGCCTTGGCTTGCATTATAGCGCTATCAGCAGCGGAGGCAGCAGCACTAACCCAGTGAAGCTTATATCACTGGAAACCAGCTGAACTCCCCAAGTTCTCCCAGCACCACATTTCACTAAAAGCCCTGGACTTCCTCCCTCAGAGTTCTGCTCTTGGGGGCTGATGGAAATCCTACTTGTCCACTGCCCGCTCAGTGCCGTGTGAGTCAGGCAGCTGCTTGGGCAGAGCCAGAGGCTCGGCCACTCACCAGGTTCATGATGAAGTACAGCTCGATGGAGAGGTACACGATGAAGAAGACGCAGGACCAGGGGCTCCGGGAATACGAGGGCATCATCACATCTGGGAAGCTGTGTTTCAGAGTGTTACCCAAGGCCCTGCATCTGCTCGCCTGCACCGCCTCGAAGGCCGGGGCTGCCTTCCCAGCTTCCATCCCCCACTCCCACTACTCTCGGTCCATGGGCTGTGTGGCTACTCGTGCCCACCTTATTATCAGGGGTTCCCCAAACACCTCTCTTTGCTGAGAGGGGGATACATTTGCTGGAAGGAGAACAAGGCCCGGGGCACCAGCAGAGGGCACACGCTAAAGGAAACTTACTTGGCTGTGGTCAGAAGGACAAACAGACTGACAATGCTGTTCTCCAGGGTGTTGAAGTACTGTGAGGGAAAAGGAGTTGGAGGAACAGGCTGTGGCCAGCCCCAGAGCATGCCCCTTCCCCGCCCACAGCCGCCTCAAGTGCCCGCCTCCACCAACTCCTTCTGCTTCCCAAGGCATCCCCAAGGGATGGCACAGGAAAGAGCCAACATGGGTGTCCAGGCCTCTGCCTTCCTGAACTCAATGCTTCTGGCAGAAGCACACAACTGACTTTGGGATTTTGCTCCCAGAGAATCACATGCTTGGGCAATTAGCTTGGCTTTCCTCCTTGGCTCTTTCTCCAAAACGTTCCAAACTTGATCCTGGACACATCCCTCTCAAGGATAAGAAAAGGGTTCCCTGGGCTCTCAAGGAAGGAACGTGCTCAAGTCTGTTGATAGGGAGCATTCGGGTGCCAAAGCTGAGATGAGAAACCAGATAGGACAGCCTTCCTGAGAGGGCTACAGGGCCATCCCACCCACTTTTCCGGGGGAAAAGGTCTCCATGAAAGTGAGAGGCAGGCCAGTGAGGTGATTACTTACGGGGTCTGAAGGATTAGGAGAAAACAAGTAGAAACCTAGAAGGTGGTGGAAAAACAAATCGAAAGGTCTAGAACACAAGAACTCCAACAGAGGTTCACAGTAACACTATTCACAATTGCCAAAAGGCAGAAATAGTCCGAGCAGCCATCAACAGATGAAGGATAAACAAAGCACTGGAAGGAAGCCATGAAAACAATAAAGTGCTGGTACGTGCTACGGTGTGGATGAACTCAGAGAACATGCTCAGTGGAAGAAGCCAGATGCTGAATTCTACTTACATGAAATAATCTAGAACAAGCATATTCATGGAGACAAAAAAGCAGATGAGAAGTTCCAGGGACTAGGGGGAGGGGAAATGGGGAGTAACTGCTTAATGGGAACAGAGTTTCTGTTTGGGATGATGAGAAAGTCTTGGTAATGGATGGTGGTGATGGTTGTATGATATTGTGGGTGCAATGAATGCCACTGAATTACACACTTAAAAATGGTGAAAATAGCAAATTTATGTTACATGTACATTAGCACACATGCAAAAAAGTGCTAGAGCAGTGGTCACAAACCCAGAGGTCATGGGACAAATAAATGCAAATGAGTGCAGTGGGCCAAGGAAGCACAACAGAGAAGAGTGGGGCCTACAGCAGCCTGCAGAGCACGTACCTGCCTAGAGGGAGCGCGGGAAACTCACCGAGGACGGCGAAAATGACCATGAAGAAGAGTAGCAGCAGGAGGATGTCTGCAAAGGGTGGCAGAGACTGGAAGATCTGCCGCAGGTTGCTGGGGAGAAAAACAGGCCAGCTGGGGGGATGTCGGGCCTGGGGCAGGGCCCAGCGTGCCATCAGGGACTCCTTGGTGATTTGGGGATGTAGACCCAGAGCACCCATGTGGCACTGTGCTGAGTTTTCTCTACAGGAGCCTGAGATTCCCCCAGTCGTCAGGAGACCAGGGCAGGAAGGGGGCGGGAGGAACAAACCTGGCCACCTCCTCCTGGTCTCAAAGCCCAAGCAGGCAAGTGTACTACAAGAGAGGGACACAGCAGCAGGTGGCCAAAGGATGGTTTCCACAAGCAGGACATGGGCTGCGTGAAGCATTTCAGAGCTACCTCGTCCTAGGACACTAGTGTCCAGCTTTGAGGATGGGCACAAAATATAAATTACTAGTTCACTATCCCCAGCTGAAAGACCTCCCAGACAGAGCCTTCAAAACTAACTTCCCCTCTGGTATGGCCTGAGTCAGTCCTGGAGCTCTGCTGCAGGTGTCGGGTGGGCCTGCTGGAGTCACGTGCACACTGCTGAGGTCCCTGCTTTAGTTGCTACTACTGCTGCATTTTGGCAGATAATGTTTTAGAGAGAGGAGCCAGCCCCAGAAGGCTGGAGGTGGGGTGAGAAAGAGCCCTAGACCTGGAGTCAGAGAACCTCAGCTTCAGTGGGATGACACCAGTTTCCTCTGAGCAAATCCAATGGCAGAGGGTAGGTGAATGTGCTGGAGACCCTGCCCAGGGACCATACTGGTCTCAGGGCTACTGGCCTCCCAGGGACTGGCTCCACTGATCAGGAGGGTCAGACCACACCTGACAGCACCTGCTGAGCACCGCCTTCCCCAGCCTTACCGCCGGACGCCACCGCAGTACCGACAGTCCACCAGGAAAATGCAGCGCAGTGCCCGGGTCACCCGCACGTGGGATGTCTGCCGCACCAACACTACAGTGGCTTCCACGAACTGGACCACCAGCACGAAGGTCTGAGGGCAGGCACAGAGCACCATCAACTCCTCCAGTCGAGCCCTCCTCCGCAGCACCTACATGAAGGCTGCAGAGCAAGTGCCCGACATCAAGCAGCCCCAGGAGAAGACCTCCTCAGCTGTGGGTACATGGGTGTGACCACAGGAGAAGGAGCCCCAGGGAAGGCTGCTCCCAGCTTGCGCTGTGGAAGGAACAGGCAGAAAGGAAACACTGAAGCAAGACCCCCCTCTAGACTCCTACTCTGCCGATCCTGCCCGTTTAGCTCATCCACTTGCACCATGGAGTGACCCCTGGGGAGTCTGCAGTACATCTTGATTTCTGATTACTGAGGAACAATATCTTGGACAAGTGTGTGCTTTTTATGCTGCAAAGTACCACTCAGATATTTCTATTACACCACTCTCTGTTGCAGAGAGGTGTACAATGCTGGTTACTGAGCAGCGTGGGCCTGGAAGTCAGACAAACCTGTGATCCCATTCAGATCCCAGTCACTCCATCTGGCTGAATGCCAAATAGGGATAGTAACACACCTCCTTCAAGGTTGCCAACAGCACCTGCGTGGCAGGTATGAGACACTGACTCACATCAGCTGCTGTGAGCACACTACGACCACCAGAGCACCTGGCAAGGCTGGAAGCACCGTGAGGAAGGAACCTGGTTTTACACTGCTGAGCACAGGGGGATGATGAACTGAACCAAAAAACAGGCTTGAAGGCGGCAGGGGAGAAAATGCTGAAAGGAGATGGACAGACGGACGGACACATCACCTTGACCATGGTCCGTTTGTGGCGGATGAAGGTGTGGAGGCCCAGCCACCGCAACTTCATGCAGAGCTCAAATACCACCACCATCAGGGCAAACAGCTCCAGGGTAGCGTGGACCTGCAACCCAGAGGGGGTGCGAGAAGTCAGTCATTACCCCTCCCCTCGCAGGACCCGGAAAACTACCAGAGGACCTGCCCAGCCCAGCGCGTGCACGCATGCACACACACACCCCAGCGTTACAAAAGCCTCGGCCTGGATGGCCGGAGACAGCCTCGACAATGGAATACGTTTCCCAGAACACCTAAACATAAACTTGATATCCACGAAACAGATGATCCATAAAGAGAAGAATTACTAATAAGAATGGGCCAAAATTTTAAAAGTTAAAAAAAAGATAAAAATTTATATTTAGCCTTACCCAAGAAGGACTTCATATAATTTATAAACTACCCATAAAATATAGTAAAGAAGCCTGCATTAGGGGCCTAAACTTAAGAGTTCACTGAAAAAGAAAAATGAAGGAAAAAACACCAGAATTTAACTGAATATCCAAGAGTCCAAGAAAAAAAGGCTGCAAAGCAGACGGTGGCCTCCTGAAATTCTCACTGCCCCTTCTTGCTCATCTGGACAAAAGAACAAAAAGAGCACACGCATGACCCCCAAATGAGCCTTTCCACCTCGCGCTGACTGAAGGGACAGGGTCCCCCTTTGTTGTCTCACTGGCCCTTGACAAACAGTGTGGGTGATGATAAGGACCACAGAGGCACATCAAAACCAATGACCCCACCTCGGTCACAATGGTGTGAGAAGTGTCACGGCTCCGACCCCCATGGAAGCGTTGAGGAACCAGCAAGAAAAGGCAGAAACATCTTTCTAAAAGCTCCAGAAAACAGTTAAAGGACTGCAGTGAGAGGGCAAGCACAGAAAATGAAAAAGGCCACTTGATATTGGGAGGATCTCCTGGCGCCGTCACTGGCACAGCATAGAGCCAGCCCGCACGCCCTGAGCAGATCCCAGAGGGAGGATAATGATCCTTGTGCATGTACTGGGAGCAGGTATGTCTGGCCCGATCTGCCTGGTGGTGGCCCCAGGACCTTGGGGCATGAAGAAGGCAGTTCACAGACTCCTACAGATGCTGTGGGCTGGCAGTCCAGTGGCTGCCGGAGAGGCAAGGGACTGACAGCTGTAGGACTTACAAAGCAGTGCCTGGGACCATGAGGAAGTGGTTTCCCAGGGAAGATGGGACATTTGTGTCCATGTAAATGGGGGAATTCCTAGGGCCACACATGTATGACCAAGACAAAACGTGTATGGAGAAAAGCTCAGGGAGGCCCTGATGGGTTGGTCTGGAGCTATTCTCTAAACTCAACCTATTATAAGCCCTGAAGGAGAGCACTAACACAGTCCAGTCTGCAAAGACTGGCAAAGGTGTTTTCTTCCTTTCATTTATTTTGGTTATTTATTATTATTTATTTTATTTTTTATTTTTGTTAGCTCCTCACATTCAAGGAAAGCTCTGTCATGACACTAGCTGGATACAAGCTTAAGGAGCAGATGCCTTGGAATTTACTTCCAGTGATAACACTTAAAAATGTCTGGGATTCAACAAAGCTTACATTACATAGAAAGAAAAGTGATGGCACAGACAAAGCAGAAGACTAAAGTATTAGAAACCATCCATGAAGAGGACAAGACAGCACATACCAAAAATGTTAAAAACATGGTCCTAAGTTTGCTCAAAGAGTTAAAGGAAAACATGGACAAAGAAATAAAGGAAATAATCAGAAAACGTTAGATGAACACAAAGAGAATATCAATAGAGAAATGGAAATTACGAAAAGCAACCAAACGGAGTTGAAGACCACAGTAACAGAAAATAAAAATTCCTTAGAGGGGTTCAACAACAGATTAGAGTTGGAAAAAGGAAGAATCAATGAACTTGAAGAAAAGACAATTGAAATCATCCAGCCTGAGGAGTGAAAGACAGAAAAATGAAGAAAAGTAAAGGCTTACCTGATTTAAACATGTGGGAGAGGGAGTTCCGTCTCCTGGGAAGCAGAGGGGCATTCAAGCTCCTGTAAACTGTGAACCCCAAAGCAACTAGCAAGCGCACACCCAGGACAAGGCACAGGCCTCGAAAGACACGGCTCTCTGAGTAGCTGTGGGCGGACATTCTGATAGGAGGGCTGATGCTCAAGAAAATCTTTCTTATCAGTAACTGGTTTCAAAATCAAGAAATGGACATCTCAGGGAATAAGTCCCAGACTTGACATTTTAAAATACTGAACTGTTCAGAAACAAAGAAAGAGGAAATGGTGGCCCATCTAAAGAAAAGAGGGTAAAAACCCAGAAAACACCAAAGAAGACGCCCAGAATGAGGATACACTGGAACAAAGACTTGAAAAAGTGATCTTAAAAATGCAGAAAGGGATTAGAGGGACAGAAAGAGCATGTCTCTCCTAGAAAAAAGCAGCTAGAGGACAGGCAGAGACTGTCTGGAGGGCTGCTCTGGGGCTCCGGACACCAGGGGAAGGTGAGACACCACCCAGAAGAGAGAGGGATGAAGGAAAGGAGTGTCAGCTAGCTGAAAAACCTTGTGAGTAAAGTTGGAAAAGTAACAGCAGATGCCCATCCTCCCACCTTCAGAGCAAATAGCAGCCAGCAGACTGCAGCGGCTGTGGACTGCAGGGGCTGCAGACTGAAGGGGTTGCAGGGATCCTCTTCCCCATGAAAGGGAAGAGGGAGGGACACAGCCTAGGCAAATTCAGTTTTGACCAGTGAACTTGGTCTGCTGTGTTGGAGGGGTTGCACATTTCCAGCCTGGGTGGGGCTGTGAAGGTAAAGAGCTAAAGATAATTTGCCTGCTCAAACACCCTCCCTACTGCTCTGGACTGGTTGCTGAGGAGACAGAGGGAGGGAGAGTGTGGGGGGCCAAGAGAAAACAGTTTTTGAGAAAGTTTCTTTGTGATACATGGCCAGTCTGAATGCATTCCTCCTAGTGCCTGGGGTCTGAGAGTTCTGCCAAAGAGTGCCATCTGCTGGCAGACCAGAAAAGTGTATGAAAAGGGAAAAATAAATAAAAGAGGCTTTCAGGTACCTTTACTGTCCCCCTCTCCAAGGCCCTTGAAGACTGGTCTCTGCCCCATTACTGGTGCTTAGCCCTCATTTGAGCAGTTAAACTGGGGCAATCCAAAATATTCAGAACAAGTTCAACTGAGAGTCAACCATGGTAGCGCATAGTTATGTAATAGTAAATCCGTAGGCAAGAAAGAGAAACTGACCATCAGGGTAAACTCAGCATCAGAACAGATGCCTAGACAACAGCAAAAACTAACAAGCCATTCTAAGAAAAACAGAGATATGACTCAGACAGAGGAACAAATCAAAGCTCCAGACAAAACAAAGGACTTGAAACAGCTAATCAATGAGGCTTATGCATATCACCGAAATCAAATCATGGAGTTGAAGGACAACATGGCTAAAGAAATAAAAGACATTAAGAAGATGCTGAGTGAGGACAAAGAAAATTTGAAATCTTGGACAGAAAAATAAAGAGCTTATGGGAATGAAAAGACACAATAAGTAAGATTAAAAATTCAACAGAGGCGCACAACAGAAGATTTGAAATCATGGAAGAAAGAAGTGATAGGGAGGAAGAACAACTGAAATTTGAAAGAGAAGAGCAAAAAGAGAAAAGAATGGAAAAAATTGAGCAGGGGCTCAGGGAGTTGAATGACAACACAAAGAACAACAACACACGTGTCGTGGGAGTCCCAGGAGGAGAGGAGAAGGGCAGAAAGAGTATTTGAGAAAATAATGGTTGAACATTTCCAAACTCTCATGAAGTCATGAATATACATGCCCAGGAAGCACAGCATACTCCAGCTAGAATAAATCCAACAGACCTACCTCAAGACACACAATATTCAGAATGCCAAATGCCAAAGATAAAGATGAAATTATGAAAGCAGCAAGGGACAAGCAAAACATAACATACAAGGGACGACCAATAAGACTTGTGCAAATTTCTCTTCAGAAATCATGAAAGCAAGAAGGTAACTGCATGATAAAATTAAGGTAGAGAAAAGGAAAAACTGCCAACCAAGAATTCTTTATCTGGCAAAACTGCCCTTTAAATATGACGGTGAGTTTTAAATAGTCACAGATAAACAGAAACTAAGAGTTTGTAAATAAGAATCTAGGTCTACAGGAAACACTAAATGTAGTTCTGCAGCCAGAGAAGAAGAGAGAGAGGCTTGCAGGAGAGTACAGGAGTGAAGACTATCAGAAGGGGTGACCAAAAAGGTAAAAAGATGGGCAAATGTAAGATATGACATATGAAAGCCAAAGGCTAAAATGATTGAAGTAAATAATGCCTTTACAATAATAAAATTGAATGTTAATGGATTAAACTCCCCAATCAAAAGACACAGGCTGACAGAATGGATAAAAAACACATGAGCCATCCACATGCTATCTGCAGGAAACTCACCTTAGACCCAAGGATGCAAAAAGACTAAAAGTAAAAGGTTGGAAAAAGATATTTCACACAAATAGTAACCAAAAGAGAGCAAGGATAGCTATACTGGTGTCAGACAAAACAAGACTTTAAATGCAAAATAGTGATAAGAGATACAGAAGGACATTATATATTAATTAAAAACAAAAAACAAAAAAACAATCCACCAGGAAAGAATAACAGTCATAAATATCTATGCACCTAGGGTGCCCCAAAATACATGAGGCAATCTCTGGCAAAACTGAGAGGAGAAATAGACATGTCTATAATAATTTTTACAGATTCCAATAGATTCCACATCAACAGAATAACTAGAAAGAAGATCAAGGATACAGAGAACTTGAACAATATGATAAACAAGCTGGGCCTGACAGACATATACAGAACTCTGCATCCCAAAACAGCAGGTTCTACATTCTTCTAAAGTGCTCATGGATCCTTCTCCAGGATAGACCACATGTTGGGTCATAATGCAGGCCTCAATAAATTTATGATGCAAAGTGCCTTTGAATATTCATAGCATAAAGAAGCTAGAAATCAATACACAGGAAGTGGAAAATTAGCAAATACATAGAGGTAAACAACACACTTCTAAACAATCAGTGGGTCAAAGAAGAAATCATAAGAGAAATTAGCAAATACATTGAGATGAATGAAAAATGAGAACACAACTTATCAAAACTTATGGGGGGAAGTAGACTTGGCCCAATGGATAAGGAGTCTGCCTACCACATGAGAGGTCCACGGCTCAAATCCCGGGCCTCCTTGACCTGTGTGGAGCTGGCCCATGCGCAGTGCTGATGCGCTCAAGGAGTGCTGTGCCATGAAGGGGTGTCCCCCACATAGGGGAGCCCCATGTGCGAGAAGTGCGCCCCATAAGGAGAACCACCCAGGGCGAAAGAAAGTGCAGCCTGTCCAAGAATGGCACCGCACACACGGAGAGCTGACACAACAAGATGATGCACCAAAAAGAAACACAGATTCCTGGTGCCACTGACAAGGATAGAAGAGGTCACAGAAGAACACACAGCGAATGGACACAGAGAGCAGACAACTGGGGGGGGGGGAGGAAGGGGAGAGAAATAAATAAAAAATAAATCTTTAAAAAAAAAAATCAACCTTATGGGATACAGTGAAGGCAGTACTCAGGGAAATTCAGAGTCCTAAATACTTATATTTAACAAGGAGAAAGAATTCCAGGAAGATGACAGAATAGAGAGACACATGAGTCTCTTCTTTCCCAGAAAAATAGCTAGAAAACAGGCAGAACTGGCCTGGAAAAAACGTTCTAGAGTTTAGGACACCCAGAAGGCTGAACACCATCCAGAGTAGAGAGGGTTACAGGAAAAGAATCTTGACGAAAGACTGAGTAGAAGCTACAGCAGTAGGTGTAGGCACCTTTTCCCACTCTATGAGCAGACAAGTTTGATTCTTCCCTTGGGCCAGTGGCTATGGACAGAGGGGGCTACAGGGGGCCTACCTTCCCTGGAAATAGGAGAAGAGGCGCACAGCCTAAAGCTGATTCAGCTTTTGGCCAACAAGTACTTCCACGCTGGGTGGAGCTGCGCCACACTTTGCCCTGGGAGCTGGCAATGGACTAAAGAATCCAATCCTCTCAATAACCCTCCTTACTGACCAGGACTGGTTGCTGAGGATGCATGGGGAAGTGGAATTATTTCCTAACGAG
Organism: Dasypus novemcinctus; assembly: GCF_030445035.2. NCBI lineage: Eukaryota > Metazoa > Chordata > Mammalia > Cingulata > Dasypodidae > Dasypus > Dasypus novemcinctus. Next base: position 22,983,734 of record NC_080691.1, on the reverse strand, counting down.
GAAAAGGGAGGGAGTTACCAGCAAAGACTGGAGAACCGCCTCTGATAAAGTTTGACCTGCAAAGCTTTGAATAGCCCTGAGGCAGGATCCTCCGTCACACTGTTGCAGTCAGTGTTGCAGTGTACACATTCCGACCAGGCTTTGAACTGAGAGGGCTGCCGAAGAGCACCATCTGCTGGCAGGCCAAACAAGTGCATGCAAGGAAATTAGAAGTAAATAAGAGAGGGAAGCAGCTGTGGCTCAATCACTTGGGCTCCCATCTACCATATGGGAGGCCCTCGGTTTGTGTCCCAGGGCCTCCTTATGAAGGGAGGTTCGCCCATACACTGTGGAGAGGTGCCGGCCTGGGTGCCATGGAGTGCTGCCAGCCCACAAGCGCCACAGAGAGCCAACTCAGCAAGGTGACACAACAAAAAGGGAGACAAGCAAAAACACAGAAGAACGCGCAGTGAATGGACACAGAGAGCAGACAGCAAGCAATCCTTAGGGGGGGTGATAAATAAAAATAAATAAATACAGACACAGAAGAATGCATAGCGATGGACACAGAAAGCAGACAGCAAGCAAAAAGCTGTGTGTGTGTGTGTGTGGGGATAATAAAAAAATAAGTAAATAAGAGAATTTTTTTCTGGCCTTTACAACCTCTCTCCCCAAGGCCCCTAGAAGCTGGTCTGCAACTCATTACTGGGTCCATAACCCAGATTTGAGCAACTAACAGGGACAATCCTAAAGACCTAGAACAGATTGAACCAAGAGTCAAAGAACAGCAGTAACAACCTCCCAACACTAAATCTGTAAGAAAGAGAAACTAAGCATCAGAATAAAGTCAGTATCATAACAACAAACAAAAGCTGGCTCTTTAAGATCAGTAAAATCAACAAACCCTTAGTTACACTAAAAGAAAAAAAGAGAAAAGATGCAAATAAAAGCAGGAATGAAAGGGGGGAAGTTATGACTTCCCATAGAAATAAAAAGGATCATGAGAATATTATGAGAAGCTACATGCCAGCAAATTAGACAAATGAAATGAACAAATCCTAGAAATGCACAAACAACCTACATTGACTATTCAAGAAATACATGAACAAATTCCTAGAAATGCACAAACAATCCACATTGACTATCCAAGAAATACAGGAACTCAACAAACCAATCACAAGGAAAGAGACTGAATCAGTCATCAAAATTCTTCCAACAAGGTAAAGTCCAGGACAAGATGGCTTCACAGGTGAATTCTACTAAGCATTTTGAGAATTAAAACCAATCCTGTTTTAAACTCTTCCAAAAAATTGAAGAGGAAGGAAAATTACCCAACACCTTTTATGAAGCCAACATCACCCTAATACCAAAGCCAGATAAAGATATTACAGGAAAAGAACATTACAGAACTCATAGCTAAAATATAAGCCACTAGAAAATAGAATATGGCTAGAGAATGGAGAGCTGACAGAACAAATGTACATTAATGTTACAAGAGGTTACTAACAGGTGATATTTGGGCAAAAATACAACCAAAACAAACTATGGGTAGTAGTGTATAGAAATATATTAATACTCTTCCATCAGTGATAAAAAAGGAAGCATGTTAAGAGAAAGAAACTAGATATAAAGTACTATTGTTTGACTCCATCACAAAATGTAAATAAAAAATAAATTACACAGATGAAAACATACTAGCAGTTACATATCACAAGAGAAGGACAGAGAGATTGAGGGGTGACTACTAACGAGTAGAGTTTTTTTGTGTTCGATTGCTTTTGGGTTGTGTTTTTTCTTTTTTTCAAGTAATGAAGATGCTCTAATATTGACTGAAGTGATAAATGCACTACTCTGATTATACCAAATGCCACTGATTGTCTCTTTAGATGAATTGTATGGTATATGAATATATTTCAGTAAACTTGATTTAAAAAAGAAGAAACTCAACAAACCAATTACTAGTAAAGCAATTCAATCAGTAATCAAAAATCTCCCTGGGAAGTGGTCTTGGCCCAATGGATAGGGCATCCGCCTACCACATGGGAGGTCCGCGGTTCAAACCCCGCACCTCCTTGGCCTGTGTGGAGTTGGCCCATGCACAGTGCTGATGTGCACAAGGAGTGCTGTGCCACGCATGGGTGCCCCTGCGTAGGGGAGCCCCATGTGCAAGAAGTGCGCCCCATAAGGAGAGCCGCCCAGCACGAAAGAAAGTGCAGCCTGCCCAAGAATAGCGCCGCACACATGGAGAGCTGACACATGATGATGCAACAAAAAGAAACAGATTCCCGGTGCCACTGATAAGGATAGAAGTGGTCACAGAAGAACACACAGCGAATGGACAGAGAGAGCAGACAACTGGGGGGGTGGGGGGAGAAATAAATTTTTTTTAAAAACCTCCCCAAATAAGAAAGTCCAAGACCAGATGGCTTCCAGGGAATTTTACCAAACAGTACAAGAAGAATTAACTCCAATTCTGCTCAAACATTTTCAAAAAATTGAAGAGGAGGGAATACTCCCTAATTCATTCTGTGAAGCCAACACCACTTTTGTACCAAAGTCTGATAAAGATACCACAGGAAAAGAGAATTATAGACCAATAACTTATGTATATAGATGCAAAAATCCTCAACAAAATACTGGCAAACTGAAGCCAACAGCACATTAAAAGAATTACACATCATGATCAAGTAGGATTTATCCCTGGTATGCAAGGATCAGTTCAACATAAGAAAATCAATTAATATAATATACCATATTAACAGAACGAAGGGGGAAAAACCGACATGGTCATCTAGATTGATGCAGAAAAAGCATTTGACATAATCCAACACCCCTTCTTGATAAAAACACTTAGAACAGTAGGAATAGAAGGAAACTTCCTCAAAAGGACAAAAGCTATATATATGAAACACCCACAGCTAACATTCTACTTAATGGGGAAAGACTGAAAGCTTTCTCTCGATCAGCAACAAGGTAAGGATGCCCACTGCCACCACTGTTATTCAACATTGTACTGGAAGTTTTAACCAGAGTAATTAGTCAAGAAAAAGAAATACAAGGTTTCCAAATTGGAAAGGCAGAAATAAAACTTTAACTATTTGCAGATGACATGATCCTATATACAGAAAATCCTGAAAAATCCACAACAAAGGTTCTAGAGGTAATAAAGGTATTCAGCAAAGTGGCAGGGTATAAAATCAACACCCAAAAACTCATGATTGTTTCTATATACAAGCAATGAACAATCAGTAGCAGTCAATTAAAAAAAATTCCATTTATAATAGCAACTAAAAGAATCAAATATCGGGAGATCCAAGATGGTGGAGTGGGGAACAGTAGGCTGTAGTTCTCCTCCAGAAACTTCCCTGGCAGAAGAGAAGCAGCAGGACAGTGGGGCCATTGGAGAGGGCAGCTAGAGAGGGGAGACCCATTTGGTCGGGGGAAAGGGAACCTGTAGGAGATGGGGCACTCAAGCGCTCTTAGAGGGAGAGGGAGGCTAGGGAAGTGACTTGGCTGTGAGACCAGTGCTCAGCCAGCTCCGAGAACCCCACCCCCAGGCGACTAGGGGTGCATCCCAGTACCCAGTAGGCTCTTGAGATAGAGGAATAGTGGGGAAAACAGGTGGAGGGACCTGGCACCCAGCCAATTGAGGGGGAGAACAGTGTAGGCAGAGGGGAGATAGGGCAAGTGGACCAGAAAAAAAAAAGCAGCTCCAGGGGGAGGAGAGAAGAGGGGGTTGCTGATCAGGCAGCCTATCACACCCACCCACCCTGGGAGAGAGGGGAATTGGGTCACTGAGGGGATGTGCTGACAGGTGCCTAAAAGCAGGGGAGAAAGGGAAGCTGGAAGAGGCAACCTGCAAAATATCAGAAGCCCAACTGGCCTGAGGGAAAATAGGGTGGGCAGAAGCAGACAAAAGCCTTCAGAAGCCAAGCCAAGCCCAGCCCAGCCCAGCCAGGGAACTGGTGTAGCTCAGTGGTTGAATGCCTGCTTCACATATACAAGGTCCCGGGTTCAATCCCAGGTACCTCCTAAATTAAAAACAAACAAACAAACAAACAAAAAACCTAACCAGCCTGAGGGCTGGAGTGAGAGGAGAGGCACCCAGAGGAGCTGCAGGGAGCAGGAGTTGAAGGATGAGCAGTCTTGGAACAGGGATCTTAGACCGAGGTGTTTTTTATTTGGTATTTTATATTTTTTATTGTTTTTTCTATACCTGGGTACCTTACCTGGGGAGGGCAGGCTGCAGGGGTGATGGTGAGCACTGGCAGCCTGAGATGGTTGCTAGTGGCCTGAGAGGGAAGCCTGTTTTTTTGTTTTGTTTTCCTTCTTTTTTCTCTGTAGTTTATTTCTTTTCTTTCATTTTCCCCTCTTCTATTGCTTTTCTTTCTATTCTTTTTTGGTCTTCATTTCTTTCTTCTCATCTTTCTGTGCTTTTATTCTATTTTTCCTGTTTTTTAAATTCCACCTTTTTTATTCTTATTCCTTTTTATTTTTTATGATTTTCTACTCTTTTCATCTATTTTTTTCCCCTGGTCCTTTTCATGTTTCCATCTTTTTTTTTTTCCCCCCATTTCTATGATCTTAATCATTTTTCAGGAGAACACGGACAATTACAAGGATATAGAATAAGTGGAACCAAGTGTCAAAGGGGACTCTTAACACAAAACAAAACAAAATAAAACCATAGAGTAGAAAGAGAAGCTAACCATCTGAATAAGCCCATCAATATAAACAGATGTCTAGACATCGGCAAAAAAAAATTACAAGCCATACTAAGAAACAGGAAGACATGGCCCAGTCTAATGAGCAAACTACAAAACAGGAGGAGATGCAGAATGTGGAGAAACTAATAAAGGATATTCAAACAAATATCATGAATCAACCTAATGAAATGAAGGAAGAGATAATGGATATTAAGACGACACTGGGAAAAATACAGAAGAAATGGTAAATATACATAAAAAAGATAACAGATCTAATGGTGATGAAAAGCACAATGCAAGAAATTTAAAATATGCTAGAAGCACATAACAGTAGACTTGAACAGGCAGAAGAAAGAATTAGTGACATCGAAGATAGAACAACTGAAACTGCACAGATAGAACAGACACATAAAAAGATAGAAAAAAAATTCAACAGGGACTCAGAGAATTGAATGATAATAGAAAATGCACAAACATATGCATTATAGGCATCCCAGAGGGAGAAGAGAAGGGAACAGGGGTAGGAGTACTGGAGGAAATAATAGCTGAAAATTTGGGATATGGATGTACACGTCCAGGAAGCACAGTACACCCCAAATGGTATAAATCCTAACAGGTGTACCCTGAGACATATACTTATCAAATTGTCAAAATGCTCAAGAGAAAGAGAGAATACTGAAAGCAGAAAGAGAAAAGAGCTCCATCACATATAAGGGAAACTCAATAAGATTAGGCACTGATTTCTCAGCTGAAATCAAGGAGGCGAGATATTAAGTGTTTTCTGAATATGGTATGACATAGTTAAGGTGCTAAAAGAAAAAAATGCCAGCCAAGAATTCTGTAAGCAAAGCCAGCATTCAAAAATGAGGAGGAGTTCAAAATATTCACAGATAAACAAATAAAGTTTTTCTACAAGAAATCTGCCCTTCAAGAAATACTAAAGGGAGTGTTACAGGTTGAAAGGATAAAACAGGAGACAGAGAGTTGGTGGAGAGTGTAGGAAGGAAGATTAGTAAGAATAACTGAAAGGATAAATAAAAACAAAATGTGACATAGATAAACCTAAAGAAAAATGACTAATGTAAGCATTGCCTTGACAATTATAGCATTGACTGTTAATGGATTAAACTCTCCAAAAGACACAGATTGGCAGAATGGATAAGGAAATATGACCCATCTATATGCTATCTACATATAGATATCTACATGCTATCTACAAGATAGCACGGACCCCAAGGGGTTCATGGAAAGATTTCAGGAGATCTATGGGCTTGAATTTAAAAAAATTAACTTATTATCTTTATTTTCTATGACCTCTGAAATCTAGTATTCCCTTCATATATGAATGTATGCAATAAATAAATTACAGTAGTATTCGTTTCATCTGACTGGCAAAGGGGTCCATGGAACAAAACTGGTGAAGAACCCCTTCCTTAGACCCAGGGATGCAAGGAGGTTGCAAAAAAGGTTAGAAAATGACTTTACATGCAAACAATAACCTAAAAGAGAAGGAGTAGCTTCTCTTTTAGATACTTTCCCAAAGAGGAAACATCATACAAAATAGATTTTAAATGCAAAACAAAGAAGGACACTATATATTAATAAAAAGGGGTGATCTATCAAGAAGAAAGGACAATCATAAATATTTATGTACCTAACCAGGGTGCTCCAAAATACATGAGACAAATAATGTAAAAATTAAGGGGAAAAATAGATGCCTCTACAATTACAGTGGGGGACTTTAATACACCATTATCACCATTAGACAGAACATCTTGACAGAGGGTTAGTAAAGAAACAGACCTTGAATGATACATTAGAGATTCTAGCCCTAATAGATAACTACAGAACATTAGACCCAAAGACAGCAGGCTATACATTCTTCTCCAGGGTACATGCCTCATTCTCCAGGATAGACCATATGCTAGGTCATGGAACAAGAGTCAACAAATTTAGAAAGATTGAAATTATACAAAGTAATTTCTCTGACCACAATGGAGTGAAGCTGGAAATTAATAAGAGCCAGAGAACCAGAATAGGCACAAATATATGGAAGTTAAACAACACACTCTTAAACCATCAGTGGGTCAAGGAGGAAATTGCAAAAGAAATTACTAACTACCTTGAAATGAACAAAAATGAGAACACAACATATCAAAACCTATGGAGTGCAACAAAAGCAGTGCTAAGACAGAAATTTATAGCCATAAATGCTTATATTAAAAAAGAAGAAAGAGTTAAAACCAAAGACCTAACTGCATGTCTGGATGAACTAGAAAAAGAGCAACAAACTAATCCAAAAGCAAGCAGAAAGAAGAAAATAAAGATTAGAGCAGAACTAAATGAAACTGAGAATTAAAAAACACTAGAAATATTTAACAAAACCTAAAGCTGGTTCTTTGAGAAGATTAATAAAATTGGCAAACCCTTAACTAGACTAACAAAGAAAAAAAAAAGAGAGAAGATGAAAATAAATAAAATAAAAAATGAAAGAGGGTATATCACCACTGATTCCACAGAAATAAAGAGTATCATAAGAGGATACTTTGAAAAATTGTATGCCAACAGATAGGTAACTTATAAGCAATAGACAAATTTCTAAAAACACACGAGCAGCCTACATTGATGAAAGAAGAAACTGATTTGGTGAATTCAATAGACAAATCACAAATAACAAGATTGAATTAGTCATCAAAAAACTTCCAACCAAGAAAAGTCCAGGACCAGATGGCTTCACGGGTGAATTCTACCAATCATTCCAGAAAGAACTAACACCATTTTTGCTTAAACTCCTCCAAAAAATAGAAGTGGAAGGAACATTACCTAACTCATTCTATGATGCCTACATCACCCTAATACCAAAACCACATAAAGATGCCACAAGAAAACTATAGACCAATCTCTCTAATGAACTGTAATGCTAAAATCCTCAACAAAATACTTGCTAATCATATTCTACAACACATCAAATGAATTACACACCATGTTCGAGTGGGTTTTATTCCTGTTAGGCAAGGATGGTTCAATATAAGAAAAGCAATCGATGTAATACACATTAAGAGATCAAAAGAAAAAAACATCAAATGATCATCTCCATTGATGCAGAAAAAGAATATGACAAAATACAGCATCCTTTCTTGATAAAAAGTACTTCAAAGGATATGAATAGAAAGAAGCTTCCTCAATATGATAAAGGGTACATATGAAAAACCCACAACTAACACCATACTCAATGGTGAAATGCTAAAGGCTTTCTCTCTAAGTTCTCTAACAAGAACTTAGAGAGAAATAAATGGCATCCAGATTGGAAAGGAAGAAGTAAAAATTTCAGTATTTGCAGATGACATGATCCTATATATAGAAAGTCCAAGAAAATCTATAAGAAAGCTTCTAGAGCTGATAAATTCAGTAAAGCAACAGGATATAAGATTAATATGCAAAAATCAGTAGCATCACTAATGATGAACGATCTCAGGAGGAAATCAAGAAAAAATTCCATTTACAATAGCAACTAAAATAAACAAATATCTAAGAATAAACTTAACTAAAGATGTAAAGGACAACATTGTTAGAGGAAATCAAAGACAACCCAAATAAACGGAAGCATATTCCATGTTCATGGATTAGGAAGACTAAACATCATTAAGAGGTCTGTCTTACCCAAATTGATTTACAGATTTAACATAATCCCAATAAAAATTACAACAGCATTTTTGCTGAACTGGAAAAGCCAATTCTGACATTTATTTGGAAGGGCAAGGGGCCCCAAATAGCCAAAAACATATCTAAAAAGAATAACTCAATTGGAGGAATCATGCAACCTGATTTTAAAGCATACTACAAAGCTACAGTAGTCAAAACTGCATGATATCGGCACAAGAAAAGACATACTGACCAATGGAATTGAATTGAGAGTTCTGATATAGATCCTTGTATATGGTCAAATGATATTCGACAAGATTACCAAGCCCACTCAACTGGCACAGAATGGCTTCTTCAACAAATGGTGCTGGGAGAACTGAATATCCATATCTAAAAGAATGAGAGAAAATCACCATCTCACACCCTATACAAAAATTTACTCTAGATGAATCAAATATCTAAATATAAGAGTGAAGACCATAAAGTTCCTAGAAGATAATGTAGGGAATCTACATTATCTACAAGACCTTCTAGTAGGAAATAGATTTGTAAACTTTACACCCAAAACATGAGCAATGAAAGAAAAAATAGATAAATGGGACCTCCTCAAAATTAAAAATTTTCATGCTTCAAAGGAGTTTGTCAAGAAAGTGAAAAGACAGCCTACTCAGTGGGAGAAAATATTTGGGAACCACTTATCCAATAAGGACCTAATATCCAGCAGATATAAAGAAATCCACATCTTGAAAAGAAGACAAAAAACCCATTTCTAAAAATAGGCAGAGATTTAAATAGACACTTTCCCAAAGAGGAAACACAAATGGCTAAAAAGCACATGAAAAGATGCTCAACATCACTAGCTATTAGGGAAATGCAAATTAAAACTACGAGATATCATTTTATACCTAATAGACTGGCAGCTATTAAAAAACAGAGGACTACAAGTGGTGGACAGGATGTGGAGGAAAGGGAACCCTCATCAACTGCTGGTGGGAATGCAGAATGGTGCAACCATTCTGGAAGACCATTTGGTGGTTCCTCAGGAAGCTAACTATAGAATTGCCATATGATCCAGCAATCCCACTGCTGGGTATATACCCACAAGAATTAAAAGCACAGACATGAACAGATACATGCATATTCATAGCAGGCATTATTCACTATTTCCAGAAGTTTGAAGCAACCCAAGTATACATCAACAGATGAATGGATAAGCAAAATGTGGTGTATATATATATATATACACACACACAATGGAATATTACTCAGTCATAAGAAGGAATGAAGTATTAACTACATGAGACAATACGGATATTCTTGAAAACCTTATGTTGAGTGCAGTAAGTCAGTCACTAAAGGACAATATTGCATGACCTCACTGATAGGACCTAAGCATAAGGAGCAGACTCACAGTGATAGAATATGGAAGGTAGGTTATCAGGAGACAGAAAGGGAGTAGAGAGTAGTAAGCAGATGCTCGATCTGGGGAGAACCTATGATAAGGTGGAAGAGGGGGTTGGCAGTAGATGGGGGTGATGGTGGTGCTGGAATATGAGGGTAAGCAGGTGGAGGGGTTGGGTTGGACTATCCATGGAACTGGGGGGACGGTTGGAGGAAGAACTCTGAGGTGAACTCTGAGGATTTCTAGGTCTGTGGTTGTAATACAATGTGGGAATGTTCTTTTGGCAAATATGGCAGGGGAGGGTCACTGTGCAGGGTGTTGGTGGTGGGGGAATATGTGGGAAAGGGTATACTTGAGGCATACTTCTATGGAATAAGAATGCATTCATCTTATCATAGGGTGTTATTTCAGTGGGTGAAGACCCACACAAGAAATATTAAACAAGAAAATATTAAACTCCCATCCTGCAGAGTCTTGCTACATTCTCAAATAGAGGGCAAGAATCTCTCAAGTACACAGGCAGTGCCTAATAAAAGAAAACAGACCATGTCAAGCCCTCAGTATTACTGCATGTAACTATGAACCTTATTCTTGAAAAACTGAAACTTAGTGGTTACCATAGGTTCCAAGTGGAGAAGGAGGGAAGAATAGGTAGAACATAGGGTGTTTATAGGGCATTGGAATTGTTCTGCATGATTTCTGCAATTACAGGTACAGGCCATTATACATTATGTCAAAACCTATAAAAGTGTATGGTGCAAAGTGTAAACCATAATGTAAACCACTGACCATAGTTAGCAGCAATGCTTCAATTTTTGTTCATCAACTCTAACAAAGGTACCATACTCACATAAGATGTTATTAATAGAGGAAAATGTGAAAGGGGAAGAGATGGGGTGTATGGGAATCCCCTGTATTTTGGATGTGATGTTTCTGTAACCTAAAGCTTCTTTGAAGATAAAGTGGGGGGGGAAAAACACACAGAAGAAACTGTCCATATGCATTAAAGATAACAGCTCTTACAGTGATGGAAGGCACAATGCAAAAATTTTTTTGGCTTTGTTTTTGGGGAGGTTTTGAATTTCAGAAAAGTTACAGCTATGGTAGGGGAGGACCACTGGTGCAAGGCATCAGTGGTGGGAGGATGTGTGGGGATGGATACACCTAGTGCGTGCCTCTATGCAATATGAATGTTTTCATGCAGTCATGGGGTGTTATCTCAGTGGGTGGAGACCCACAGAGTAAACAACAAAATATTAAATTCCCATCCTGAGGAGTCTTGCTACATTCTCTAATAGAGGCAAGAATCTCTAGAGTACATAGACAGTTACTAGCAAACAAGGACAGAACCAAGACACTAGGCCCTTGATATTAATGCTTGTACTTATGAACCTTTTTCTTGTAAAACTGAAAATTAGCCTAGTATCAATTATATGTATTGTATAAGTGTTAACACCGGAAAACCTCCTTGTTACTCAAATGTAGCCTCTCTCTGAGCCAAACTCAGCACATAAGCTCACTGCCTTCTCCCTGGTGTGGGACAAGACTCCTGAGGACAGGCCTCCCTAGCACCAAGGGATTATTACCAAGTGCAAACTAGCAGATAAGTTTGGAAAAAGACCTTGACCAAAAGGAGGAAATATAAATACAAATGAATTTTTATAGCAAAGAGGTTTAAAAGTGAGTCAGGAGGTCATATGTCAGGAGGATCTCACGTACTGCCACAGTAAACAATGCTTCAAGCATAGAGTGCTCCTGAGGGCTCTAGAGAGCAGGGCAGACAATCCCAGGAAATTGACATCCTGTTGGTAGGTACGCCTCACTTTGGAATATATGGTAACTTATCTCCCTGATATAAGAGAGTTAGACTCATTTATAATTTTCCTACACATGGTTCTTCTGTCCCTTTATTTGAACCTATAATTAGCACTATACCCATTAAATATATGTCCCAGAGACTTAAATCATCAGTCTGTTCATATTCCAGTTGAGTCCTGAATCTCAGCAGAGTTGCAGCCAGCACCTACTCTCCAGTTCAACGGACTCACCCAGGACAACTAGCAAAAGGATGATGATGGACAACACCCATTCCAAAAAAAAAAAAAAAAAAAAGGATCTACAACAGCAAGCAAGACAGTTCCATCCATCTGCCCCATGGGATCTAAGCCCCCTCTCATTTGGAAGCAGAGTAGGCATCACAATCCCCAAATCCTCAACACTAAAGAATGAACACAAGTGTGTGTCGGGGGGGACTGCAACTATGGACCCAAGCAGACTTATTCTAGTAATGGAAGAACCTGTAACATTGATATAAAGACATCGGGCACCAGAGGTTCTGAGGGGAGGGAGAAGGAAAAATAGGGGCAGAAGGAAAGAAGAGTTCAGGATGGTTGGAGCTTCAAGTTTGAGGTGTGAAGAAGAAACAGGAGGGGAAACTGAGGGAAAGCAGGATGGACCTAGTACCCTAGGCCAGATGAGTATGCTCCTAACTAGATAGGACAAAGACTGAAAAGAGAAAGAGGAACCTTACCTCTGTCCCTGCTTCCATGACCCCCATACTCTCCCCTAGAAGTGACAAGTGACTCTCCAGACCACTTGGCCCTCACACTGACTGGTGGCTCAGTCTGGACGTGAGGACATCTGGGGCTGGAGCTTCCCAGGATAGACCCTTGATACACACACACACACACACAGAGCACGGCTGGTCGTCTTGTTCTTTGAGGTTGGACAGTGTGTGCCCTGCCCACCCATAGACAAGGTGTGGGCACCAGTCCTCAGGAGGCCAAAGGGAACTTAATCGTGCGCAGAACTGGAGAGCATGACTGGAGTGCACTGTGGGGCGCACTCCCTGGGGGGCACCAGGCAAGGCTGTTGAGCCATTTCTGCTGCTGAAGCCTCTCTTAGCCCCCAGTGCCTCTCTGTTTTAAGCCTGTTCGCTGGGTCCACCCTTCGGGAACAATTCCTTTCTGCTGCTAGCCCCCAGACGGCCCTGGCTCCTGGGCATCCAGGCACTCACGTAAATGCCAAGCCGGAGCGCAGGGACAGCAGGGGCCTCGCACAGGGTTAGCAGCAGCAGGAGCAAGGCCGTCGACAACTCCATCAGGTAAAAGAGGTGGTTGTGTGCAAAGAGGTAGGCTGCCAGCGCTTTGGCATTCTTGGGGTGGGTGAAGAACTTGTCGTTATTCTCGCCTTCCTGAAAAGACAAGAGCAATGTGAGTGAAGGAACCTCGCGATGACCCAGCACCAAAGGTATGCCATGGAGGGCCTGAGCAGATGAGAGGAGAGTCAGGGCAGATATGGGAGAGGATGGAGAATCAAAATCATTGTCTTCACAAAACCAAGTCAGCCAAGACTCACTCCTGCCTGCTGATGGGGCTCAAAAGACTTGCTGCTTCTTAAAAACCACTCTGGGGAATCGAAGAATAAAAAGGTCCTGAGAGACGATAAGGAGAAGGCAGGAGTGTCTGCTCCCGCTCAGGCCAAATTCTCACTCTGGGAAGGGTCCAGCAGAATAGTGAAGAGCTTGGGGATATGTGTAAACAAAGCTTCCCTGCTCCCTCTCTGCGAAACCCTGAGAAAGCTTCCTCCCCTTTCTGAGCCCCAACTTCCCCAACCATAAAGAAGAGAAGAGTGCTTACTCACAGGCTGCTGAAGGGCGGAAGGTGGTAACATGTGCCAGGCACAGAGTAAGGACCCACCACAGGGATTAGCTATTATTATTTTAAGTTTTATTAACATTGAGAGAAAAAAAGAAGCCAAGGACCATGACAAGCCAGATATTTAAAATCTATCAGGTAGCATTTTCCTTTATACACTTGCTTTACTCGATCTTCCCAACATGCCACTTAATTGACTGACATTTCTTCCTAATTTCCTAACCTCCCTACAAAATGATGGCCCTGCCCAGCCACGGTGCCCCTTCAGTCCCATTAACTGGAATTCCAGCAGGAATGACAGAGTGGCTGACAAAGGCTGAGCATTCCCCAAGGGCCAGGCACCAGGCTCAATCCCTTACCTGCACTGGCTCTTTTAATCCCCACCACCTCCCCTCCAGGGACCCACTTTTATTATCCGCATTTGACAGAGTGAGGAGAAACCCAGGAGAGCTTCTGCAGCAGCCTGAGGTTAAAAGAGCCAGGCAGTCTGGCTCCAGTGTCCTTGCTCCAAATGACTGCACTGTCCTCCTGCTAGTGATACAGAAACTAAGTCACAGCCCTGGGAACCGTCCACTTGGGAACCCAAGCACATGACACACTGTAGCAGTTTGATATCATTGATGAATTCTAAAAAGAAATATTGGATTATGTTTGTAAACTGATCTTTTCCTCTTGGCATATTAGATTATTTTGGAATCATAGGTTTACTTGATTACGTAACTATGTAAACCTCTTGTGCCAGCAGAGCATTGAGTCCCCACCCTTTAGTGGGTGGGGACTCACAGATAAAAGGCATGGCAAAGGACAGAGTTGGAGGGTTTTTGATGTTGGAGTTTTGAGGTTGGAGTTTGATGCTGGAGCTCCAGGAAGTACGCTCACAGAGGAAAGAGAAGCAAGCCCCAGGAAGGGAGGAACCCAAGAAGCCTGAATCCTCGCAGACATTGGCAGCCATCTTGCTCCAACATGTGAAAATAGACTTCGGTGAGGGAGGTAACTTATGCTTTATGGCCTGGTATCTGTAAGCTCCTACCCCAAATAAATACCCTTTATAAAAACCAACCAATTTTTGGTATTTTGCATCAGTACCCCTTTGGCTGACGAATACACACACCAAAGGCACTGTGAGCTGCTAAGGACTCCGCGAGGGTCAGACCTCTGGGAGGTCTTCATAGCATCCCTGAGCTGGGCTCGGGACTTCCGACCCGTCAGCACCTTCCCAGCAGCCAGCGCTTAGCAAGCACTCTTGCGGTGCACGCATCTCTCCCTTCAGTGCTTCCCAGCTGGGGCAATTTTGTCCCCTCAACCCCAGGGAACAGTTGGCAAGGTCAGGGACATTTTTGGCTGTCACACTGGGAATGCTCCTGGCATCTCGTGGGTAGAGGTCAGGGATGCTGCCAAACATCCTACAATGCACAGGATGGCTCCCAAACAAAGAATTATCCAGCCCCAAATGTGAAAAAGGTCAAGACACCACACCTCATTTACTCTTCCACTAATTATCTGAGGGGAGACTATCCAACTGGCTCCATTTCAGAAAAGGAGAGTGGACTTAGAAAAGCCACATGCCTGGATCAGGAAGTGGTGGAGCCAGAATGTAAACCTGGGTGCCCTCACCCGGAATGCTTCAGAAAGCCTTCCAGCTGTCTCTGGGATGGGGCCACCCTCACCAACCCTTATTCCAGGAAGGCTGAGTGAACACACCACAGTAAATCACATGGGAGTTGCAGTGCCAGGCTCACAGGAAGCATCTCTGGCTATGTATGGTGCTATATAAAGAGCTCTGGCCTAGTGGGCTCCTGAGCCTGCCCTCCGAGTGCCTGCAGCTCACCCAGCCTCTGCTGCAGAGTGCTGGAAAGGCGAGGGATAGTCCCAGTCCCTGGCCTGGCACAGTGCCCGATACACACAGTAGGTGATTAACAGTTGGTTGGTAGGATGAATCACTCCTGCAAGAGGGCAGGGGACTATCTTGTAGCTGGGGGGCTGTGGTTTGCTGGGTAAGCCTGAGTAAATCACTTCCCTGATGCGCATCAGGAAAAATAAAGGCAAGCCACAGATCAGGCAGGGGCACACCCAACAAGGGAACAAACATCTCCACAGCCCAGCAAAGGGCAGCTGGGCCAGCTTTGCTCACGGTCCCATGGGCTGTGCTTTTCGCCAGCCACCCCCACACCCGGGACTCACACATAGTGTCTGGAAAGCTGCTGGTTTGAGTTACTAAAAAATGTAATTCTTGGGCAATTTCTCCCCACCCACAGCCAGAAATGGAGAGGTCCAGCAGGAGGAAGCCACTGATGTGGGTGCTCATATTTTAACCACAGGACTTGGAACTGCCACCGAGGAGACGTGGGGATGAGATTTCATCCAATAAGAATAGAGTGAAATACTAACCATGTCACTGGATTCTGATCTCCAACCCCAAAAGAAAACACTGGCTTTGTTTCCTAGCTGCTGACCATGAACCGGAAGAAGGAAGGCTGCCTGTATGTGACGTCCAGGCCTTCCCTCTCTGCTCCCTGCAACAGTGGTCCAAGCTGAAAATGAGTACTGTCTCGGAGGCGCCAGGACCACCAAGCACATGGTTCGCGAGGCAAGCGAGCTGAAGGATGAGTTCTCTAACCAGTCGTCTGGAAGCAGCAAGGGGCCACTTTCCCAGGCTAAGGGAGAAAAGGAAGACCCTCTGATGTGGCTAAGACCATCCTCCAGAAACAGCCACCACAGGGATCCCAGCTGGGTTTTCCTTTTCTATTTTAAACTTTTTATTTTGAAATAATCTTGCTTTTGTTTTTATTTTTTAAAAGTGGCATGTTTTTGGTAAAATATTTCAAATAATACAGAGAATTATTAATACAAGGTAGTAAAAATGACCCCAAAATCCATCATCCAGTGTTAATCAATTTTATTTTAAAAGATTTATTTATTTATTTCTCTCCCTTTTTCCCTCCTGCCCCAGTTGTCTGTTCTGTGTCTATTTGCTGCATGTTCTTTGTCTGCTTCTGTTGCTGTCAGCAGCACGGGAATCTGTGTTTCTTTTTGTTGTGTCATCTTGTTGTGTCAGCTCTCCGTGTGTGCAGCGCCATTCTTGGGCGGGCTGCACTTTCTTTCGCGCTGGGCAGCTCTCCTTACGGGGCACGCTCCTTGCACGTGGGGCTCCCCTGCGCGGGGACACCCCTGTGTGGCACTGCATTCCTTGTGTGCATCAGCACTGCACATCGGCCAGCTCCACACGGGTCAAGGAGGCCCGGGGTTTGAATCGTGGACCTCCCATGTGGTAGACGGATACCCTATCCACTGGGCCAAGCCCACTTCCTATAATCAATGTTAATATTGAGATAAACCACCTTCCAGATGTGGGTAGTATCTGCACAGGCACACAAACATGTATTTGTGTGTGCAGCTACTGTACATGAATTTTATGTACATTATCATACTACACCTGTTGTTCCATAACCTTCTTTGCCACAAATACATGGCCCACTTCCAAGTGGACTGCAAGTATAAGGTACTGAAAGGAGGCCAAAATAAAAAAATTTTTAAAAATGATGAAAGGACATCTTTTGGAGGCTAGATGGACACAGTTTAAATCTAGGTACTTATTAGCCATGTGGCCTTGGACATTAATTCATCCTCTCTGAGTCTTAGTTATCACATCCACAAAACAGGAGATGATGATACTGGTCTTGGAGGATTATTTTAAGATTAGGAGATGCCCTTAAAATTCAATACTTTTTTTAACCTAGTCTTACCTTAGGAAAAGGACTTCTCAGGCTCCCAAGGTCCTCCAGGCCTTATTCTAATTCTGTGTACTCTTGCAGCCCCAGAAAAGCTGGCAGTGCAGTTCCTGCATGGGGCGTCCCTGCCAGACCAGAAGCAGGCAGGCTGAGCTTGCTAACCTTCCTTAGAACATTCCCATGGCCTTCGCCTGGACCAAAAGGCCTTTGCTTGGGAGGACAGCTCTATGTGACAGTGCACAAAACATAAAAGACATACAGAGGACTAACCTGTCTAATAAACATGGCATTTATTTGAAAAATAACAAAACAAGTACTTGCAGCAGAGAGTTGCTGCAAAGAAAAAAAAGATTAGGGAGAATTATCATTAAGAAAAATTCAGGGAAGCAGATTTGGCTTAACAGATAGTGTCCACCTACCACATGGGAGGTCCAGGGTTCAAACCAGGGCCTCCTGACCATGTGATAAGCTGGCGCATGACCAGTGCTGATGTGAGCAAAAAGTGTGTTGCCATGCAGGGGTGTTCCCCGCGTAGGGGAGCCCCAGATGCAAGGACTGTGCCCTGGAAGGAGAGCTGCCCAGCGCAAAAAAAAAGTGCAGCCTGCCCAGGAATGGCACTGCACACACAGAGATCTGACGCAGCAAGATGATGCAACAAAAGGAAACAGATTCCCAGTTCCGCTGACAAGAATATAAGGGGACACAGAAGAATACACAGCAAATGGACACAGAAAGCAGACAACTGGGTGGGGGGGTGGGGGGAGGGTGGGGAAGGGGAGAGAAATAAATAAAAAATAAATCTTTAAAAAAAAAATCAGTTTCTCACCTGAACATTTTAGTCAGTGTACCCCAAAAACTGAACTCTTACATGACAACAATGGCAAGATCAAGGTGAAAATGCCACAGTGAGATAGGCTGTTAAGAGGCAATACTGTCTTTGGAGAATATTCAATACTATATATCAAGGGTCCTAAAAATGTTGATTCCTTCAAGTCAGTAATTCTACTTCTTATAATCTTTCCTAGAGGAGAATGAACTTCTAGATACTAAAAAAAAAACATAAAAACATAAAAACCTAGAGATATTAGAAAGTGTGTGGGGGGGGAAGGACTAGGTACAGATCGTTTTCAGATTATAATTTGTAAAAAAGGAAAACAGTCAACATTGTCAGAATAGTTGAGTAAATTAGGATACATCTATCTCATGTAATTATATAGCCATTAAAATTGTGTTTATAAAGTGGTTACAATATTTTAAAAATTTGCTACAAAAGCTTATCAAATAAAAGCAGATTACAATTGTAGTTACCACATGACTTTAAAATTATTTTTAAAAACACAGAAAACCCATGTATTTTTAAATTTTTAAAAAAGGTTTATTTTATTTCTCTCCCCTGCTTCCCTTCCTCCCACCCTGCTGTTTTTGCTGTGTTGTCTTCTCATCTTCTCTCCTCTAGGATTCACCAGGATTCAATCCTGGAGACCTCCAATTGGGAGAGAGGCTCCCTGTCAATCGTGCCACCTCTGTTCCTGGTCTCTGCTGCACTTCACCTTGACTCTCCCCTTGTCTCTCTTTTGATGCATCATCATCTTGCTGCATGATTCACTTGCATGAGCACTGGCTCACCATGCGGGCACTTGTGCAGGCACACTTTCTCTTCTTCTTTTTCACCAGGAGTCCCCAGGGTTTAAACCTGGGTCCTCCCATATGGTAGGCAGAAGCCCTATCACTTGAGCCACATCTGCTTCTCCCATGTATTTTTTAAAATATGTATTTTTTTTAACCTAGAAGGAAATGATGTTGACAGGGACTGCCTTGAGTGGATGTTTTTCAAATTTCCCCTTTGTACTCTTCTGTATTACCTACATCTATTTTAATGAACATGTATTAATTTTATAAAAAGAAAAGGAAAACATAACAAATGTGAAGCAACTAACATGAAAGCAGCAGCAAGTTAAACTGGAAAGGAGCATGCTAAGGGGTATGGAGTTTTTCTTTTTGGAGTAATGAAATAATTCTAAAAATTTTTGTGATAATGATATTGTGATTAAACTAAAAGCCATTGATTATACACTTTGGATAGATCATATGGTATGTGAATATATCTCAATAAAACTGCTCAATAAGTAAATAATTGTGCAAGAATAGCCAGAAATAGCAGCTATGTACAGCAAGGGAAACAGAGAGACTGAGAGTTGAAGAATTTTATCTGTTTTTTTTATTATGGAAATAATGGAAATGTTATAATAACAATTGAAGTGATGAATGTACAATTATGGGATTATACCAAATACCACTGAATGTACACTTTGGATGAATTATATGCTTTATTAATATATATCAATAAAACTGGTTTGTTTAAAAAAACAAATGGAAAGGAATACAAATCTCTTAAGCCCCCACCCCTCCCTGCTGAGATCAACAAACCTGCTATTTATATTAAACATATAAGAGAAGGGTCCCCTCCTGAGAACTTGGCCTGTGCACCTCTGAGCAGAGGGAACGCAGCTGGGTGGCAGAAGGCAGGAGACACGGAGGGACAGCCTTAGAGGCTACAGGGTTAGGCATAACCACAACTGGAGGTCAGAGGACAAACCCAGCCCCCAGAGCCCTTCCCACATGGGTAGAGTCAGGTAAATGGAACAGAAACAAGAAACCTCAGCCAGATCTGAATTTCTGGGCCTTTAAGAGGCAACCCCACTTCCACCCCTACTGCCACCCCCCCATCCCCACCAGGTGCTGAGGATGGCTGGGTCTTGATCGACCAGCAGACACTCACCTGGAGGTAGATGGCTGCCTCTTGATAATTCATCTCCCAGTTGTTTCCCGTGGAATTTGAGGGTGAATTCTCGTCACCTGAGCTCAGGCTGGGGGCCAGGGAATCCTTGATAGCATAGCTGCCTCCATCTGCATTGGAGGAGGACAGTAGCAATTTATAAGCCAGGCTGAAGAGGAAGAAAGCACCATTCTCTAGAAGGAAAGCCTGGCAGCCACTCACAGGTATATCCTACTACACACACACACACGCACGCACGCACGCACGCACGCACACACACACACACACACACACACCGCGCGCGCCAATACTCCATCAGGTGTGCTGATGATGGCAAAAGTTAGTATGGCAAGTTAACTTTTGCTTTTTCTTAAGTGAAAAAAGCAAGCACAAAGAGCACATATGGTTTGCTACCTTTTCTGTCAAAAAAAGCAGCAGCAAGAAAACATACCTATGCCTACTTAGCTTTACAAAAAGAAACATAGGAAAGATAAATCAGTGTTCAATGCCCTACTGGCACAAGTGGTTTACATAATTACTTTTTTTCCCCAATTTTTTCTCTCTTTATTTATTTTTTTAATGTTACATTTAAAAATATGAGGTCCCCATATACCCCCCCACCCCCTCACCCCACTCCTCCGCCCATAACAACAACCTCCTTCTTCATCATGAGGCATTCATTGCATTTGGTGAACACATCTCTGAGCACCGCTGCACCTCATGGTCAATGGTCCACATCATAGCCCAAACTCTCCCACAGTCCACCCAGTGGGCCATGGGAGGACATACAATGTCCAGTAACTGTCCCTGCAGGACACCCAGGACAACTCCAACCCTCAAAAATGCCCCCACATCTCATCTCTTCCTCCCACTCCCTGCCACATTTTCTTCAATTACTAATCACAATAGTTCATGAATAGGGAAACGGACTTGGCCCAGTGGTTAGGGCGTCCGTCTACCACATGGGAGGTCCGCAGTTCAAACTCCGGGCCTCCTTGACCCCTGTGGAGCTGGCCCTTGTGCAGTGCTGATGCACGCAAGGAGTGCCGAGCCACGCAGGGGTGTCCCCCGCGTAGGGGAGCCCCACGCGCAAGGAGTGCGCCCCATAAGGAGAACCGCCCAGCGCAAAAGAAAAAGTGCAGCCTGCCCAGGAATGGCTCCGCCCACACTTCCCTTGCCACTGACGATGACAACAGGAGCGGACAAAGAAACAAGATGCAGCAAATAGACACAGAGAACAGACAACCGGGGAAGGGGAGGGAATTAAATAAATAAATAAATCTTTGAAAAAAAAAAAGTTCATGAATAGAATATCAGTAAATCCACTCTAATCCATTCTCTATTCCTCCATCCTGTGATAATTACTTAATCAAGTAAACCTATGAATCCAATATGATCTAATATGCCCAGAGGAAAAGTTCAGTTTTACAAACATAATCCAGTATTTATTTTTGGAATTCATCAATAATATCAAACTGCTACGCTCTACCCTCTGAATTCCAAAAAGACATTACAATATTAAAAAAAAAAGAAACCTTAAATCAGTTACAATGCAAGTACGAAATCATCACAATCAATTTAAAGAACAGTTTGTGCTGGGGCAAAGTCCTGTCTGCTATCTCTGAAACTTACAAAACAATTCATCTACTTTCAATACACAAATAGACAAAGGATAAACATTTTCATTACAATAAGGAGAAATTGGAAGAGAAACATGAGTTGTGGGTCCTCTACATTTCAGTAAACCTGCAGGGTATCATCTGTTTGATTTCAAAGTCTGGGAGTCATTCTTAAGAAAACAGTTTCTTCTCCTTGGGGCTGTATGGGAATCCACCCATTCCACAGGTTTGCCCAATGGCCATTTTCTTGGTTCCACCTTCATCAAGTATCTGGGTGTTGACCAAGCTCCAGACCTCTCCCTCTAAAAGTGTTGGGGTGATTGCCGCACCTTACTCATATATGGGTTAGAGTCTTAACCCCCTCATACAGTGATGTGAAGACAACATTCCCCTTAACTTTTGGCATGCAGGCTCAACCCTCTCAGAGCACCGAGTTGACCACCTGGCCTTCCCTAATGTGTGGTGCTGACCTTAACCACCCTAATCCTTGGGGGATGTGCTCCACCCTCTCTGTACCCCAGGGCAGCAAAACTCTCCCAGAACATTGGATGGGAACATCCACCCTCTTCAACTGCTGGGGCAAACTCACCCTCTCTGTACACATGGGGTGGGGTTCCTCTCTTGGCCTAAGGTGAAGTCTTAATTCTAGATCTCAGCTTCCATGGTTTTCCTCTTAAAGCTGTTTCTCCTTCAATATCTCCTTTCTATGTCCCTCTTAGTCCAAGCTAACAGTGGTTTTGCTCATACAGCTCTCTCAAAAACCTTGTTGGTTTAGCATGCAAGAAGCAGGGGTCCAAGCCATCAGATAGTAAAACTTTCCACAAGTCTTTCTGAGATAACTGCATCTTCAATCCTGATTTATAAGTTCCAAGTTTAGTTAAGTCCTCCAATAGGACACTTTAATCTGGGAGCTTGATTTCCAGAGGTTTGGAATTTTCATAATTAGTTTCTGTTTTCTTTGTACCTGACAGTTTAGTCCTCAGCATCTCTCTCTCATTTAGCATTTTGCTATAAGCTGAAAGCAGAAGCCAAGCTGCATTCTCTGGGTTTACTCTGGAAATATCTTCAGCTAAATGCCCAGGCTCACCATTTTCAAATTCTGCCTTCCATAAAACACCAAGAGTTAATCTTGCTAAGTTCTCTGCAACTTTCAAACATGGATAGCCTTTCCTCCAGTTTCCAAAAATAGTTTCATCATTTAATTCTAAGACATCATAAAAAGTCTTTTTAGCATCCGTATTGCTATCACCTGTCTCTTCAAAGTGATCTAGACCTTTTCCATCAAGCATCTCACAATTCCTCCAAAAAATACCCCTTACCCATTTTGGTAATTGCAAAAGCACTACCCCACTCCCAGTACCAAATTCTGTATTAGTTAGCCAAAGGGGTGCTGATGCAAAATACCAGAAATTGGTTGGCTTTTATAAAGGGTATTTATTTGGGGTAGGAGCTTACAGATACCAGGCCATAAAGCATAAGCTACTTCCCTCACCAAAGTCTATTTTCATGTGTTGGAGCAAGATGGCTGCTGATGGCTGCTGATGTCTGCGGAAGTTCAGGCTTCCTGGGTTCCTTCCTTCCTGGGGCTTGCTTCTCTTTCCTCAGCGTGTTTACTTCCTGGGGTTCCAGCTTAAAGCTTCAGCATCAAACTCCAACATCAAAACCCCTCAACTCTGTCCTTTGCCATGCCTTTTATCTGAGAGTCCCTACCCACCAACGGGCGGGTACTCAAAGCCCTATTGACCAAGAGGTTTATTTGATCAAGTAAACCTCTGAATCCAATATAACCTCATATGCCCAGAGGAAAAGACCAGTTTACAAACATAATCCATTATTTCTTTTTGAAATTCATCAATAACATCAAACTGCTGCAGTCACTATAGAGGGGTCTGCAATTTTTGTATTTTATATAAATGGAATCGTGTTTTTTTTAGCTTCTTTCACTCAGCAAATTATTTTAAATTTCATCTTCATTGCTTAGCATATCAGTAGTTTATTCCATTTTATTGCTGAGGATTATCCCATTGTATGGATATGCCACAGTTTGTTTTTTTACCACCTGTTAATGGACACTTATGTTGCTTCCAGTTTCCAGCTGCTATGAATGTTTGTGTACAGGTCTTTGTATGGACAAGTTTCATTTCTCCTAGGTAAATACTTAGGCGTGAAATAGCTAGATTACATGGTATGTTTATGTCTTAAATTGCCAGACTGTTTTCCAAAGCAATTGTACCAATTTACATTCCCACCAACAGTAAGAGCTCCAGTCCTTCTACATCCTCACCAACAACTGATATGCTCAATCTTCTAAATTTCAACCATTCTGAAAATTGTATAGTGGTACTTCATTGGTTTTAATCTCAATGCTTTCTTTTTGGGTGTTTTTTTTTTCCATTTACTTAATTGTAATGCTTTTTAATTTGTATTTCCCTATTAATAATGTTGAGCATCTTTCCACATATTTATCTTCCATCTGTCCATCTTATTTGAAGTGTCTGTTTAAATAATTTACATGGTTTTATTGGGTTTTCAGTACTGATTTTTTTTTTCTATCTGGTTGCATCATCGTCTTTTTGGTGCACCTCACCATGCAGGTCTGGGATGCTTTTCCTTTACCAGGCAGTCCCAGGGATAGAACCCGAGTCCTCCAATAGTAAATGAGAGCTCAATTGCTTGAGTCACAGCTGC
Organism: Dasypus novemcinctus; assembly: GCF_030445035.2. Lineage (NCBI taxonomy): Eukaryota > Metazoa > Chordata > Mammalia > Cingulata > Dasypodidae > Dasypus > Dasypus novemcinctus. The sequence goes on along the minus strand of NC_080691.1, from coordinate 22,959,538 downwards.
TTCCCTCATTACTGATTTTGAGAGTTTTTATATATAATAGATACAAATCCTTTATCAGAACACGATTTGCAAATATTTTCTTTCAGTTCCTAACTTTTTTCATCTTTTAACAGTGCTTTTCAAAGAACATAATTTTCTTTTAGTTTTGATGAAGGCCAATTTATCAAATTCTTCTTTTATGGATCATGCTTCTGAGGTCTTCTCTAAGAAATCTTGGTGTAACTCTAGGTCACAAAGTTTGATGTCAATATAGTACCACAATGTCTTGATTACTGTACCTTTATGCCATGACATCAGGTAGTATTACTCCTCCAGCTTTGCTGTCTTTTTCAGAGTCGTTTTGACTTGTCTAAGTTTTTTCTGTATGCATTTCCATATGAATTTCATAATAAATTATTCAATTTATAAACTAAAAACTCTTACAAAAAAAACAAACAAAATCTTTACAGAGAATTCCAAAAGCCCCCCCACCCAGATAATCTGATCTACCAACTTTTAACATTTTGCCACATTTGCCTATCATTCTATGTGCCTGTTTTCTAAACTTAAGAGTAGGTTGCAGACATCAGGTTCCCTGAACATTTAATACTTCCATGTACACTTCCTGAGAACAAAAATATTCACTTATATAACCACCTTCAGTACAGTTATCAAGTTCAAGTAATTTTACATTGATATAAAGCTTGTAGTTACAGTATATAGTTTCATATGTCCCAATACTATCCTTTTGGGCCTTTTCTCCTCCATTATTAGTTTCAGTCCAAGATCAAGGATTGGATTTAATTCTCAATGTCTCTCTAGTTGTTCTCTTCATTCTTTAAATGTGGGAATATAGACACATTAACTTTCCCAGCTCAACCACTCCCAAGCATACCTGTGTTTCTTTTGTCCTCCTGCAGAGTCTCCTGTCCCTACTGGGAAGGAACTGCCCAGATAGAGGGGAGGTCAGGCCCACCCAAAGCCTTCTTTTGGTTCAGGAATTGTTTTCCAGTCAATTCTTCTGGGTCTTCTAAGTTAATAATCATATAAGCTATAGATAGTGAGAGATGCACAGCCTTTTTTCCTTTTATTTTTTCATGTCTTATTACATTGGAGAGGACATAAATGGTAACAGCGATAGCAAGTATTCTTGTCTATTTCCTGACTTTAATCAGAATTTCTAAATGATATTTTATTATTGAGCATGAACTTGCTCCAGACTCTGAATAGCTTTTTAAAAGCAAATTAAGGGGGAAGTGGCTGTGACTCAATCATTTGGGCTCCCATCTACTATACGGGAGGCCCTGGGTTCACATACCGGGGCCTCCTTGAAAAGGCAGTTTCGCCCACATGCCACGGAGAGCTGCCCAGCCCACGGGTGCCTCAGAGAGCCAACTTAGCAAGGTGACGCAACAAAAAGGGAGACAAGTTAATAAAAAACACACACACACACAGAAGAGCACGCAGCGAATGGACACAGAGCAAAAACAACAAGCAAGCCACAAAGGGGGGGGTGGAATAAATAAAATAAATACAGACACACAGAGGAATACACAGTGAATGGACACGTAGAGCAGACAGCAAGCAAGATGCAAGGGGGGAAGTTTTAAAAAATGTAAAAAAAAAAATCAAATTAAGGAAGTGTCTTCCTATTCCTAGCTTAACATTAAAAAAAAAAGACCAGAAATGAGAAACAAATATGTAACTTTTTATCAAATGTTTTACTATAAAGTAAGCAGATGACATGACTTTTTGTCTTTCATGTTTATATAGTGATTTGTATTAACAAATTGCCTTGCCTTGATGAGATCAACATTAAACTTGATCAAGGTGTGTTATTATTCTTTTTTTTTAATTATTTATTTATTTTTAAAAATTACATTCAAAAAATATGAGGTCCCATTTAACCCACCGCCCCCACCCCCCACTCCCCCCACAGCAACACTTGCTCCCATCATCGTGACACATCCATTGCACCTGGTAAGAACATCTCTGAGCATCACTGCACCCCATAGTCAATGATCCACATCATAGCCCACAGTCTCCCACGTTCCATCCAGTGGGCCCTGGGGGGATCTACAATGTCTCGTAGTTGTCCATGAAACACCACCCAGGACAACTCGATGTCCCGTAACCGGCTCCACCTCTCATCTCTTCCTCCCATTCCCCAAACCCAGCAGCCACCATGGCTACCCTTCCCACACCCATTCCACATTTTCTCTGTGGACATTGGATTGGTTGTGTCCATTGCACATCTATGTCAAGTGGGGGCTTAGATTCCACATGGATACTGGGTTCACTCCTCCTGCTTTCAGTTGTAGACACTCTAGGCTCCATGGTGTGGTGGTTGACCTTCTTCAACTCCATGTTAGCTGAGTGGGGTAAGTCCAATAAATCAAAGTGTAGGAGCTGAAGTCTGTTGAGGCTCTGGGCCTGGGTGTCATATTATCAGTCCAGAGATTCAAATCCCCTAAATATTGTTATTATTCTTTTTTTTTTTTTTTAATTACATTATGAAAAATATGAGGTCCCATTCAACCCCACCGCCCCCGCCCCCCACTCCCCCCACAGCAACACTCTCTCCCATCATCATGACACATCCATTGCACCTGGTAAGTTCATCTCTGAGCATCACTGCACCCCATAGTCAATGGTCCACATCATAGCCCAGACTCTCTCACGTTCCATCCAGTGGGCCCTGGGGGGATCTATAATGTCCCGTAATTGTCCGTGAAGCACTATCCAGGACAACTCCACGTCCCGAAAACGCCTCCACATCTCATCTCTTCCTCCCGTTCCCCACACCCAGCAGCCACCATGGCTACCGTTCCCACACCCATTCCACATTTTCTCTGTGGACATTGGATTGGTTGTGTCCATTGCACATCTATGTCAAGTGAGGGCTTAGATTCCATATGGGTACTGGATGCACTCCTCCCGCTTCCAGTTGTAGACACTCTAGGCTCCATGTTGTGGTGGTTGACCTTCTTCAACTCCATGTTAGCTGAGTGGAGTAAGTCCAATAAATCAAAGTGTAGGAGCTGAAGTCTGTTGAGGCTCTGGGTATTATTCTTTTGATACATTGCTGGATCCAGTTTGCAGAAAGACCTAAAATTTGGGGCATCAACAGCATTCAGGCTTTTAAAATGTTTTCTGAAGCAGTGCTTGTTAGGGAAGTCAGGAAGGTGCTGAAAGATGGAAAAGGGGAAAGTTGGAGGCACTCAATGTGGGGAAAGAATGGGTGTATTTAGGGTAAGGTAAGAAGTTGGAATCTGAAAAGTTCTAAATAGAGAGTGGGATTCTGGAATCTTTTAGATTTATCTGAGAAACTACCCTGTTTATCTTTTAAAATAAATTTATTTTAATTGTGGTAAAATATACATAGCATAAAAATCATTTTAACTACTTTAAGTGGATATTAAATTCACAGATAATACTATATAACTTTACCACTATTTCCAGACTATTTTTGCCATCCCCAACCAAAACTCTTACTCATTTAGCAATAATTCCTCATTCCTTCCAATTCCCATGTGCAATAACTGCTATTCTGCTTCCTGAATCTATGAATTTGCTTTTTAGAAGCATTTTATATAAGAGAAATCATACATTATTTGTCCTTTTCTGTCTGGCTTATTTCATTCAACATAATGTCTTCAAAGTTCATCCATGTTGTAGCAGGTACCAGCACTTCACTTCCTTTTACAGTTGAATACTTCATTGTATGCATACACTACATTTTGTTTATCCTTTCATAAGCTGATAGACACTTGGGTTGGTTCCATCCTTTGGCTACTGTGGATAACACTGTGATGAACACTGGTGCACAAATATCTGTCTGAGTCCCTGCTTTCAGTTCTTTGGGGTGTATCTCTTAGAGTGGAACTGCTGAGTCATACGGTAATTCCATGTTTAACTTTCCGAGGAACCATCAAACTTTCCACTTTTTGGTGTTGAGTTGTAGGAGTTCGTCATGTATTTTGGATAGTAAACCCTTATCAGAGACATAGTTTCCCAATATTTTCTCCCATTCTATAGATTTGTTGCTTTTTGCACTTTCTTGATAATGTCTTCTGATGCAGGAAAGTTTTTAATTTTGATAAAGCCTGCTTGTATATATTTTTTCTTTCTTTTTTTGCTTGTGCTTTTGGTATAAAGTCTAAAAATCCATTGCCTTCTAATAGGTCCTAAAGATATTTCCCTATGTTTTATTATAAGATATCTGTGGTATTGGCTCTTTTATTGAGTTCATTGATCCATTTTAAGTTAATCTTGGTGAGAGGTAGGGGTCTACAGCCATTCTTTTGCATGTGGACTTCCAGTAGTCCCACCATTATTTGTGGAAGAGACCACTTTTTCTACACCCTTGTCAAAACATCAACTTGCCAAATATGTATAGATTTATTCTTGGATACTCAATTCTATTCTATTGATAGACTCCTTATGTGAGTATCACACTGTTTTAGTCGCTGTTGGTCTGTAAAAAGTTTTGAAATCAAGAAATGTGAGCATTCCAACTTTGTTGTTTTTCAAGACTTTTTTGGGTATTCAGGGCCCCTTATGATTTCTTAAGATCAGTTTTTCAATTTCTGCAAAAGCAAGTCCTGGAATTTGGATAGAGATTGCATTGAATTTGTAGATCACGTTAGGCAGTATTGACATCTTAACAATATTGTCTTCCAATTCATGAAGACTTTTCATTTATGTAGGTCTTCTTTAATTTCTTTTAGCAATTTTTAAAAATTTTTTATTCCCCCCACCTTGCTTGTTATCTGTTCTCTGTGTCCATTTGCTGTGTGTTCTTTCTGTGTGTCTGTATTTATTTATTTATTTCCCTCCTCCCCTTGCGGCTTGCTTGTTGTCTGCTCTCTGTATCCATTTGCTGGACGCTCTTCTGTGTTTTTTATACTTGTATCCCTTTTTGTTGTGTCACCTTGCTAAGCCGGCTCTCCGCAGTGCTTATGGGCTGGGTGCCTTTCCACAGCGTTTGTGGGTGAGCCTGCCTTCACAAGGAGGCCCCAGGATGTGAACCCAGGGCCTCCCATATGGTAGACGGGAGCCCAACTGATTGAGCCACAGCCTCTCCCCTCAGCAATGTTTTTTTAAAATATATTTTTATTTATTTTTAAAAGATACTTAGATTAAAAGGTTACATAAAAAAATATAAGGGATTCCCATATGCCCTACTCCCCACACCTCCCACTTCTCCCCACATTAACAACTTGTTTCATTAGTGTGGTACATTCATTGCAACTGAACACATTTTGGAACACTGCCACTAAACACAGATTATAGTTTACACTGTAGTTTACATTCTTTCCCACTCAATTCTGTAGTAAGCAATGTTTTATAGTTTTCAATGGACAAATCTTTCACCTCTGGCAACAATTTATTCCTAGTAGTTTATTCTTTTGGATGCTATTGTAAATTTATCCCTAGGTAGTTTATTCTTTTAGGTACTATTGTAAACAGAATTGTCTCTTGATTTCATTTCCAGATTGTTCATTACAGGTGTACAGAAACCCAACTGACTTCTATGTGTTTATCTTATATCATGCAAATTTAATGCATTATATCTACTAGCTTTTCTTGTGGATTCCTTGGAATTTTCTATATATAGGATCATATCATCTGTAGGCTTCTTCCTTCCCAGTTTGGATGAGTTTTATTTCTTTCTCTTGCCTAACTGCTCTGGCTAGAACATCCAATGCAATGTTGAATAACAGTGGTGACAGCAGGCATCCTTGCCTTGTTACTGTGTGGGTTTTCTTTTTTTATCCCCTTCACGCCACTGATACTACATAATATATTAATTGCTTTTCTTACGTTGAATTGTTCTTGCATTCCTGGAATAAATCCCTCTTGGTCGTGATGTATAATTCTTTTAACATACTATTGGATTTGCTTTGCCAGGATTTTTCTCTTTTTTAAAAAAAATGTTATATTCAAAAAGTGTAAGAGGTCCCCATATACCCCCCACCCCCCTTACCCTACTCCTCCCATATCAACAACCTCCCCCATCATCGTAGGACATTCATTGCATTTGGTGAATACACCCTGGAGCACTGCTGTACCACATGGATAATGGTTTACATTGTAGTTTACACTCTCCCCCAGTCCACCCAGCGGGCCACGGCAGGACATACAGTGTCCAGCATCTGTCCCCACAGTACCACCCAGGACAACTGCAAGTCCTGAAAATACTCCCACATCATACGTCTTCTTTCCTCTCCCTGCCCTCAGCAGCCACGGTGGCCACTTTCTCCGCATCAATGCTACAATTTCCTCCATTACTAATAACAACAGTTCCATAGTAGAATATCAGCAAGTCCACTCTAATCCATATTCTACCCCTCCATCCTGTGGACCCTGGGATGGTTATATCCACTCCACCTCTCTTATAGAGAGGGGGCTTAGATTCCATATGGATAATGGATGCAATTCTCCTGCCTGCAGCTGTAAGCACTCTTGGCTCCCTGGTGTGGTGGGTGATCTTCTTCACCTCCCTGTTAGTAGGCCGAGGTAAGTATTTTTGAGAATTTTTTTTCTTTGAGAAGTTGTGAGTTTACAAAACAATTGTGCATACCATACAGGATTCCTATACCTTTCCCTATCACCAACACCTTACATTATTGTGACATTTGTTACAAACAATGAAAGATCATCATCATAATATTACTGCTATCTATAGTCCATAACTTATATTTGGTGTATTATTCCCATAAATATCCAATTATTAACAGCACATATTTATTAGTATTGTATATTTACTACAGTTCATAAGAAAATGTTTTCATATTTGTACTGGTAACCAGTCCATCACTCACCACAGCGTTCACTGTACAGTCCTCTGCCTTGTAAAATCCATCCAAAGTAGACATTCAATGGCTCTCAGTTTCATTACAGAGATGTATGGTCATTAGATCAGTCCATTTCAGAATGTTTTCATTACTCCCTTACAGCACCTCCCCCCATTATTGACCCTTAGCAATGATATGGTACCTTCTTTGCAATTGCTATAAAAATATCACAATATTACTGTTAACTATAGTATATATATTAGTTGTATTTTTCAATTTATCTCCATATTCTGAACATCTTATAATAGAAAGCATTCTTATGTTTGTTCTATTAACCACAATCATCATCCACCACTGAAATCTATACAGTCCCTTGATTATCCTCTAGCTTTCTTTCAACTGGCATTAATCTCCCTAGGCTACCCCATTATACTCAGTATAATGGGTTACTACCAACTCTATCCATTTCCCCATATTTACAATCAACCTTATTAAACATTCTACATATATTCACAATCAGGTTTCACTTCTTAACCCATATTCCATTTCCTAGTAACCTAAACTCTAGAGTTTAGCTTCATGAGTTTACTCATCGTATTTAGTTCATATTAGTGAGACTATACTTCTTTACTCTTAACAGATATTGGTCTACAATTTTCTTATGCTGTCTTTATCTTGCTTTAATATGAGGATATGCTAGCCTCACAGAATGAATTAGGAAGTAATCCTTCCTCTTTTATTAATATTTTTTGGAAGTGTTTGAGGAGGATTGGTCTTAAATCCTTAAATGTCTGGTAAAATTCATCAGCGAAGCCATCTAGTCCTGGACTTTTCTTTGTTGGGAGGTTTTAAATTATTGATTCAATCTCTTTAATAGTTATAATCTGTTGAAATTTTCTATTTCTTCTTGTCAGATTAGGTAATTTGTATGTTTTTAGGAATCTAGGTTTTCTAATTTGTTGGCATGTATTTGTTCATAGTATCCACTTATAATGCTTTTTATTTCTGAAAGTTTGATAGTAATATCCTCATTTCCATTCCTGATTTTAGTTATTTGTGCCCTCTATTTCTTTGTCAGTCTGGCTAAAGTTTGTCAATTTTACTGATCTTTAAAAAAAAAAAACTTGGTTTCAATGATTCTACTGTTTTTCTAATCTATTTCATTTCTCTCTGCTCTAATATTTACTATTTCCTTCTTTCACTAATTTTGGGTTTAGTTTGTTCTTCTTATTCTTATTTCTTTAGGTATGAATTAGGTTACTGATTTGTGATCTTTCTTCTTTATTAATATAGGCATTTAGAGCCCGCTGAGCACTGCATTCACTGTATCTCCTAAGTTTTGGTATACTATGTTTTCATTTTCGTTCACCTCAAGGTATTTCCCAATTCTGTTGTGACTTCTTTGATCAACTGAGTGTTTTATAGTGTTGTTTAATTTCCAGATATTTATAAATTTTCCAATTTTCCTTCTGTTATGGATTTCTAGCTTTATTCCACTGTGTTCCAGGAAGATTCTTCTCAATATTTAAAATTTACTAAGATTTAATTTATGGCCTAACATATGGCCTATCCTGGAGAACATTCCATATGCATTTGAGAACTGTGTATTTGGCTTTTGTTGGGTGTAGTGTTCTATATTGTCCATTAAGTCTAATTAGTTCATGGTGTTGTTCCAGTCCTCTATTTCCTTACTGATCTCCTGTTTAGATGTTCTATCAAATTCTGAAAGTAGAGTATTGAAGTTGCCAATTATTATTGTAGAATTACCTATTTCTCCCTTCAGTTCCATCAATTTTTGTTTCATCTTTTGGGGCTTTGTTGAAAGGTATATACGTGTTTAAAACTGTTTTATCTTCTTCTTTTTTTTTTTTTAAAGATTTATTTATTTATCGCCCCTTTCCCCCCACCCGGGTTGTCTGTTCTGTGTCTATTTGCTGCGTCTTCTTTGTCCGCTTCTGTTGTTGTCAGCGGCACAGGAATCTGTGTTTCTTTTTGTTGCATGATCTTGTTGCGTCAGCTCTCCGTGCCTGTGGCGCCATTCCCAGGCAGGCTGAACTTTCTTTCACGCTGGGCTGCTCTCCTTATGGGGCACACTCCTTGCATGTGGGGATCCCCAGCGCGGGGGACACCCCTGCATGGCAGGGCACTCCTTGCGTGCATCAGCACTGCGCATGGGCCAGCTGCACGCGGGTCAAGGAGGCCCGGGGTTTGAACCCTTGAACCTCCCATGTGGTAGACGGACGCCCTAACCACTGGGCCAAGTTCACCGCCTGTTTTATCTTCTTGATAAACTGAATCTTCTATTAATATATAATATCTTCCTTTGTCTCAATCTTTTCTGACTTAAAATCTATTTTGTTTGACAATAATATAGCCATGTTGGCTCTCTTTTAGCTACTGTTTATGTAGAATATCTTTCCCCAGCCTTTTACTTTCAGTCTGTGTCTTTGTACCTAATTTGAATCTCTTGTAGATAGCATATAGATGGATTATGCTTTTTCATCCAATCTACCCATCTGTCTTTTCATAGGGGAGTTTAATTCACTGACATTTAAGGTAATAACTGATGAAAGGTATACATATGTCATTTAGCTATTTGCTTTCTGTAGGTCTTGCATGTCTTTTGTTCCTCAATTACTTCACTGCCTTTTTTTTTTTTCTTTGCAACAGTTGCTTTTTAGTGTTCTGTTTTGATTCCCTTCTTTCCCTTTACCAATATTTTTTAGTTATTTCTGAGTGGTTACCTTTATAATTACAATGAGAGAAACGGACTTGGCCCAGTGCTTAGGGCATCTGCCTACCACACTGGAGGTCAATGGTTCAAACTCCAGGCCTCCTTGACCCTTGTGGAGCTGGCCCACGTACAGTGCTAATGTGCACAAGGAGTGTCCTGCCATGCAGGGTTGTCCCCCACATAGGGGAGCCCCACGCACAAGGAGCACGCCCCGTAATAAGAGCCACCCAGCGTGAAAGAAAGTGCAACCTGCCCAGGAATGGTGCCACACACATGGAGAGCTGACGCAACAAGATGACGCAACAAAAAGAAACACAGATTCCTGTGCCGCTGACAACAACAGAAGTGGACAAAGACGACGACGTAGCAAATAGACACAGAGAACAGACAATTGGGATGGGGAGGGGAAATAAATAAATAAATCTTTAAAAAAAAATTACAATGAATGTCTTAAACCAGTAATAATCTAGTTCAACTAGTATTAACTTATTAATAGTTTCAGTAGTATATGAACTTTCTACATACATATATATATCCATCCCTCCCCCTTTATATTATCTTGTTTTACATCTTTATATGTTATATATCTGTTAATGTGGAATATATTATTTTACACCTTTGCCTGTTAAGTCATATGGGGGGGGAGGGGAGAAACAGTTATAAATCAACATTACAATATAGAGTTTTATATTTACCTATGTAGTTACATTTACCAATGTTCTGTATTTTTTCTTGTAGCTTTAAGTTACTGTCAACTTTCCTTTTATTTCAGCCTAAAGGACTTCCTTTAGCATTTCTTGTAGAGCAGGTCTTCTGATAATGAATTCTTTCAGCTCTTATTTATCTGTAAATATCGTAACTTCCTCTTTATTTTTGAAAGGTAATTCTGCAGGATTCAGAATTCTATATAGTTTTTCTTTTTCTTTTCCCTTAAAGACTTTAAATATGTCATCCCATTGTCTTCTGGCCCCTATGGCTTCTGATGACTACTCCATTGTTAATCTTACTGGAGATCCCTTGTGTGTGACAAGTCACTTCTCTCTTGCTGCTTTGAAAATCCTGTCTTTGGATTTTGCCAATCTCATGATGTGTCTTAGTGTATTCTCTTAAAGTCTATTCTGCTTGCGTATATTCTGGATGTGTATATTCACATCTTTCCTCAGATTTGGGAAGTTTTCAGCCATTATTTCTTCAAATGTTCTTTCTCCACCTTTTTCTCTCTCTTGCCTTTCTAGGACTCCAACGATGTCTATGTTGGTATGCTTGATGGTGTCCCACAGGTCCCTCAGACTCTGTTCATTTTTATTATTTTTCCTTTCTGCTCCTCACATGGATAATTTCAATTGCCTTGTCCTCAAGTTTGTTGATCCTTTCTTCTGCCTGTTCAAATCTTCTGTTGACTCTGTTTCAATTACTGTACTTTGCAGCTCCAAAATTTCCATTTGGATCCTTTTTTTTAAAGATTTATTTCCCAGCCTCCCTCCCCTGACACTGTTTTTGTGCTCACTATCTGCTCTCTGTGTGTTCTTCTGTGTCTGCTTGTCTTCTCTTTTATTTTTTTTTAAGATTTATTTATTATTTTTCCCTGCCCCCACCCTGCTGGGGTTTTTTTTTTGTTTTGTTGTTTTGGTTTTTTTTGCTGTCCATGTCCATTCACCGTGTGATCTTCTGTATCTATTTCTCTTTTTTGTCTTCTCTTCTCATCTTTCTCCTCCAGGATTCAGAGGGATTCAATCCTGGGACCTTTGATATGGAAAGAGGTTCCCCGTCAATTGCACCACCTCAGTTCCCGGTCTCTGCTGTGCTTTACTTTGACTCTCCCCTACGTCTCTCTTTTGTTGCATCATCTTGTTGCATGACTCACTTGAGTGGGCACTGGATCACTGTGCAAGAACTGACTCACCATGTGGGCACTCATGTGGGCACTGGCTCACTGCACAGGCAGATTTTCTCGTGTTCTTTTTCACCAGGAGGTCCCAGGGATTGAACCTGGGTCCTCCCATATGGTAGGCGGAGGCCTTATCACTTGAACCACATCTGCTTTTCCCTTGTCTTCTCTTTAGACAGCACCAGGAACCAATCCTGGGACCTTCTGGAGTGGGAGAGAGGTGCTCAATCTCTTGTGCCACCTCAGCTCCCTGGTCTGCTATGTCTCTTATTGTCTCTCTTCTGTGTCTCTTTTTGTTGTGTCATCTTGCTGTACCAGCTCTCTGCATGGGTCAGCACTCTGTGGGCCAGCATTCCTGCATGAGCCAGCCCTCCACGTGTGTCAGCTCACTCCACAGGTCAGCTTGCCTTTCACTAGGAGGCCCCAGGAATCAAATACTGGACCTCCTATATGATAGACAGGAGCCCAATCGCTTGAGTCACATCTGTTTTCCTGGTTCCTTTTTATAATTTCCATCTCTTTATTTTGTTCTGACAGTATTTTCCTAATTTTCTTTAGTTCTTTGTATATGAATTCCTTTAGCTTATTGAACTTAAGACAGTTGATTTAAAGTCTAATAGTTTTCAATGTATGGAGCTTCCTTAGCGATAGTTTCTGACAAATACTTTTTCTTTCCTGTGAATGGGTCATATTTTTGTGCTTATGTGTGCTGTAAATTTTGTCCAGAACTGGACATTATGAATTTTGTTTTTATAAGTCTGGAAATCTAGTTTTCCCATTCCTCTGGGATTTCTAGTGCGCTATTATTCTGGTTGAGGGCTGTAGCCATCAATTTGTGATTTTTTTCCAACTATTTTTACTCTCAAAAGGGGATGGAAAGAGAAAAGAAGGGGAGGAAATAGGTCCTGACTCTTTAAGTCTCCTCTGCCAATTTTGCCGAGGGGGATTAGAACAATGGCTGCCCTCAGAGCTGGCCTCCCAGCAATCTGAATTAGCTGATCAAAAGCAGTGATCAGCAGTCAGAGCACTCACCCCTGGATTTTGGAGGACTGGTTCCTTATAACCCATCCTGGCACCAGCAAGCTGCACCAAGAGCCTGGGTAGAGGTCCCTATTGCTGTTGGAAATGCTTTTGAGTGATAGCGGGGTGGTAGCTACTGCATAGAGAGTAAAACTCACCAATATTTACCACAAAATTTACCAGCTTCTTCCCCAACTCTTCCCTGGATGCTCATAGTGTTGCACTAGATTCCAGAGTTTCAAAACAGTTGATTCAGTCAGTCCCTACCAGATCAATAGTGGCTTTAGTGGAGGACAGATTCCTGGAGCTTCCTACTCCACCACCTTCTCGTAAGTCTTTCCCACATTGATATTTGAACATTAAACCAAACTTGCCTTCCTGAGATAAACCCCACTTGGTGATGATGTATAATCTTTTTATATATTATTGGATGTGATTTTCTAAAATTGCTTAATGTGTTTACATCATTAGGAAAAAGGAATGTTGGTCTGAGATTTCTTATTTCTTTCTGGTAATGTCCTCTGGTTTTGGTATCAAGGCAATGCTGGGTTAAAATCACTTAGGAAATACTCCCTTCTTTTGAATTTTTTGCAATAGTCTAGGTCAAATTAGTATTATTTCTTCCTTTAAATGTTTGGTAGAATTCACTAGTAAAGACACCTGGGCCTGAAGCTTTCTTTGTGGAAAGGTTTTACTACAAATTCAATCTCTTTAATAGACATAGGGCTGTTCAATAATCTATTTCTTCTTGAAAAGGCTTTAACAGTTTATGTCTTCCAAGGAATTTGTCCATTTCATCAAAATTTATTGGGATAAGGGAAGAGGTATAGCTCAGCAATTTGAGCACCTGCTTCCCATGTCCAAGGTCCCAGGTTCAATTCAATCCCCAGTACCACCTAAAAACAAAACAAACAAACAAAAAACCACCACTGGAATAAAGTTATTCATTTTTCCTATTTTTCTTTTAAGAGCTATAAAATCTTTATAATGTCACCCCTCTCATTCCTGATAGAAATGTGTACCTTCTCTCTTTTTTCTTCCAACTAGTATGGCTAGCAGTTTATAAATTTTATGAACCTTTTTAAAGAACCAGCTTTTGATATCATTAATGTTCTCTACTATTTTTCTGTTTTCATTTCATTGGTTTTCATTCTGATATTTATTATTTCTTTTCTTCTATTCACTTTGGGTTTAATTTGTTCATCACTTTCTAGTTTCCTCAAGTAGAAGCTAAGACCATTGATCTGAAGTCCTTTTTTTCTAACATGGGTGTTTAGTGCTATAAATTTCCCATAAATACTACTCTAGTAGCATCCCACAAATTTTATAAGCTATGTTTTCATTTTCATTCAGTTCACCATATTTCTTAAGTCTTCTCTGATTTTTCCTTTCAGCCAAGGTTTATTTAAAGGCGGTTTTTTTTTTTTTTTAAGCTTCCAAATATTTGGAAATCTTTTCAGAGAACTTTCTGTTATAGATTTCAAATTTACTTCCTTTATGGTCAGAAAACATACTTATATGACGTGATCACAGAACAAAGTTATGACTTGAGTCCTTTCAAATTTGAGACATTTTATGGTCTAAAATAGGATCACTTGATAAATGTTCTATCTGCACTTGAAAAGACTGTGTCATCTGCTGTTGTCCATTAGGTTAAGTTGGTTAATAGTGTGCTTCAAATCTTCTACATCCTTATTGATTTTCTGTCTATTTGTTCTATTATTAAGAGAGTGGTACTGGTATCTCTGGCTATAATTGTGGATTTGTCTATTTCTCCTTGCAGTTCTATCCATTTTTCACTTCATGTATTTTTACATTAGATGCATAAAATTTTATAACTGTTATTTCCTCTTGTTTAATTGACCTCTTTTGACCCCTCATCATTATGAAACGACCTTTATCCTTGGCAATTATTTTGCTCTGAAATCTACTTTGCTATTAATATATCTACTTGAGCTTTCCTTTGATTATTTTGTTTAGTGATTAGTTTATCTTTCTCCATCCTTTTACTTTTAATTTCTATGTCTTTAAATTGTTTTATTTTGTAGGCAGCATATATTTGGTTCTTGGTATTTTATCCAATCTGACCATCTCTACCTTTTAATTGGAGTATTTCAATCATTCACATTTAATGTAATTGATATGTTAGTTTGAAATGTATCTTGCTATTCATTTTCTAGTTGTAGCTGCAACAATTCACAATGTAATTCACTGTCTCTACTTATCTCTCTCCCACGAAACTCTGAAGGCCAAGACACTACTTTACTCATCTGTCTCCAGAGCATGGCACAGTACCTGGCACACAGGGAATACTCAATATGCATTTGTGGAACAAGTCCAATTTACTGGAAACTTGGAGTATACATGCAAAGTGTGCCTTATGGAAATGCAGGGACTTCCAGTTCACAAACCTACTCTGGATCAAGCTTCATCTCCATTGCTAGGATCTGTATCTAGAATTTTGCTGGGAGGGTCACTACCAGCAAATAAGAAAAGTAGAGTTAATACTACTTGCAGGCTCTGTGTTATGTGCTCCATGCTGGTTAACTCATGCAATCCACACAACAATCCCAAGGGGGTTACATACTATTATAAACTCTACTGTACAGAGAGGTTGAGCCTCTTGCCTAAGGTCACATAAATGAGCACAAGGGCTGAGTCTAGATTTGACCCCAGGCAGTCTGGCTCCAGAGCATTTAGGTTTAACTACTAGGTCATTCTACTCCCCATCTACAAAAGTGGATTTGGGATGAAGGACAGCCGGTAATGATTTTACAGCAGGTAATGATTTTACACTAACAGTAGCAAATATTTATTGAGGTTTACTGTGTCCCAAGACTATTCTGGGTCAGAGAGTATTTTCCAGATATAGTTACAGCAATATCTTTCATCCCACATGCTCATCTAGAACCTTCCTACTTCCCCATAAAGAAGTAGAGTCTGTGTCTCCTTCCCTTGAGTCCCATGGACCTTTCCAACTATACAACCAATAGAATACAGAGGAAGTAATAATGCTTATGACTTCCAAGGCTTTCACTTTGTTCTTTAGGGACACTTGCTCTTGGGACCCAGCCACCAATGCTGTGAGGAAGTCCAAGCTGATGGAGAAGAGAAGAATTAAAGCCCCAGTCCCCAGCTGAGCTCCCAGTCAACAGCCAATATCAACTTGACAGTCATCTTAAAAGCAGATCCTCCAACCCCAAGTCAACTGTCCAAGCTTCTAATCAGCAGCCTACCTGCCACTCAAGAACTAGAAACCAGAAAAGGGTGGCAGGATAGGGCTAAAAGGACTGGAAATACAATTGTGGTTCGAACACTAAAGTCGAATTACAAGTAGGAGATGGGACAGCTGGATGGCAGTTTGCACTTGGTAATTCTGGCCCTTCTCTACCTAATGCCAACAGAGCAGCATTTCCCAATTCAGATGCTCATTTTTGAAAGAACTAAGCCCTAGGCAGAGACAGAGAAGGTCAAACTGCCTTCCTCGACCTGCTCATGTGGACCAGGGAGGCATGAGCCAATATGAGGCTTGTGAGTAGGCACAGCCACAGGCAGGCAGCTGGCTGGGGCTATATCCTCGTGTGCCTGTGCCGTCCTCCTCGACCTTCACACACCACTGCAGGAGCCAGATCTGGCTACACAGCAGAGTCCTAGGTAAAATAAATAACCAGTGACAGAGCGGGAGTGGGGGGAGATAAGCTGGCACAGATGGCAGCAGACATTAGTGCCACATTCCCAGCCTGCAATAAATAGCAAAGTGTCTGTGCAGCCCCCCACCTGGGACACCCTGTCGGAGCCTTCCCACCCCTTCCTCTGACATGGGGGATCTCAGTGAATTGAGCTCCCTCAGCCCATTCCCAGTGGGGAGAAGTCATCCAGCCCTCCTCAGCTTCTCCCCTACTGGCCGCCACTTACACTTCTCATGGTCCACAAGTTGCCAGGTCTGCAAAGGTCTCCCCTCTTGAATCCATCCCTACTCCCCACTTTCTTTGAATCTTCTTATTTTTCACCTGAAAGACTACAGTAGCCTTCAGACTGGCTCTCGCTGTCCAGGCCTTTCCCAGCCACCTGACCTGGGGTATCTTACTGGAGGATGAAAAGCATAAATCTGATCATGCCACTCTACTACTGAAAAACCCTTCAATGGTTTGTTCTCTGAATAAAACTCAGACTCCTTAGCAAAGCAAGCAGAGTTCTTTATCATCTAGCTCCTGCCACATCTGTTTCTTCAACTCCTGTACCAAACTCCTAATGGAGAGGTGAACTTTCGTTTGCCCTGGTGCTTACAGACCACTTCCAGAGGGCAGCTGGTTGCTTCGGAGCACAAACGATGTCTAGAGATGCTGGTGGATGCACAGGGTCTTAAAAAACAACTCCAACTCACAGGCTGCCCTTGGGGGGACCACAGAGCCAGAGCAGTACAGAACCTACCCCACTGGCTTGTGCTGGTTACCAAAAGGCTTCCACAGATGCTGCCTTACTGTGTGGAGAGTACTGGCACCCTCCCTCTCCCATCCTATTAACTGCAGCCCCACAAATTGCTCCAGCCCAAATCCTGGAGACTCAGCTTCCAATGAGATAAACACAAACACATATGTAGCATATTCCAGGTACCAGGCACTTTTCCTAAGTACTCTATATATACATTTAAAAAAATAATTTCATCCCACAACCCTGTGAGGTAGATGCTGTTATTACCCCTTTTACAAGTGAGGAGATGGAAGTTCAGAAGGATCTGTGAACTTGCCCAGGGTCACACGCAGAAGTGATGGCGCCAGCAGATGAAACAGCCCTGTGTGAAGACCCATAGGCTCCATGCCCGAGCCATGTTCCCGGGTCTCCCTCTCCCCCCCCAGGAACAGGGCAGAGCCACCCCTGGACAGCATGCTACTGTCCATGATGAGATAATACAGGAACTAGAGAAACCTTGATAAACCTTCCTAGTAACTGACAACGCTGCATTTCCTTCTACAATAATCCATTTCCACTGTGTTTTACGAAGGCATGGGTCCTTCAGCACAGACAGATGGAGAAGCACTGCTGTAGAGCTTTCCTGCACAGGCTTGGGGTACTTTCTGGAGCTGGCCTCAGGAACGATGACTGTCAGACCTGGAATGGCTAACAGGGACCACTTAATCCATGCCCACCCCTTTTAGAGATGGGGAAGCTGAGGGCCAGGTGGGATGTAACAGGGCTAACTGGTTACATAGCAAGTTCTGGCCCCAGGCCTGCTAGTGCCCAGGCTAGGGCACTCCCAACACAAACATCCACCATTATCCCTCAGGACGGGGGGGCAGGGAAGAGAGGCTCACCCCCCCCACACACTCATGACCAACAGCACACAGTTGTCAGACACCTTTAGAATCTATGAGCAAAACCAAAGAAAGTCAACAGATCCTCACCCAGAACACCTTCACTGGCACAAATGCCTGGGGGCAGGCAGAAGGAGGTGCTGGGAAACAGTTTCCAAGACCTACCAGAACTGAATGGAACAGCTGCATCAACAGAGAACCCCAGGGCAGGAAGGGCAGGGAGGGCCCTCGGGGAGCCAGGTGGCTCAGCCCCTCACAGGATGAAGCTGAGTGACCCCACGGATGCTGGCCTTGGCCTGGACCCCAAGTTCTCACTTCCAGTTGACTCCCCAGCTATATCTGTGGCCCATGGCCCCTCTAGCCCCCGGCAGGGACCAACCCTCCTGCCCACCCATCTCCCCACTCCCTGTCATGCCCTCCAGGGGCTGATCTCCACAGTGGTCAGAGAAATCCATTCTCTGTTTCTTTTGAAGAGAACCTTTTAGTTTAAGAAAAAAATGGTCCTTGAAAAACCTAAGCCAGATCACATGGCTCCTTGGCTCCAAACCATGCCATGGCATCCCATCTCTTTGAAGAGACTCCAAAGTCCTGCCTAGGGCATAAAGGTCCTATGAAGACTGTCCCACAACCCCTCAGGCATCACCTCTCCCCGCTCAGCCCTCACTTCCACTACACAGGCCTCCTTGTTCTGGAACGTTCCGCCTCAGGGCCCTTGGAAGCACCCATCCTGCTACCCTCTCCTGGCCTTTAAATGACAGGCTCCTTACAACTTTCAACCCTCTGCCCAAACATCATCTTACCCTCAAAAGCCACCCACTGCTTTAGGCTTATCTTACTACCTGACTGGGGTTATTTACTTGTTGGCCTGAGGATTGTCTGCCACAGGGCAGGGACTTTTGTCTTGATCACTAATATACAGCCCAGAGTCCACAAGAGTGCCCAGCACGATGTTTAAGTGCTCAATAAATATGTTGGACTTGACATGAAATAAAAGATCTTGCCCTAAATACACCACAAACTCTGGGGGCGCTTGAAGGAAGGTCAGTGAGACGGACAGAGGGCAGAGAGTGAGGAGAGATGCAGCAGGACGTGGTGGGCCTTGGAGAAAAGTAGAGACTCCAGAACAGCATAGAAGGGAGTTAAGAAGGGGCGTGTGCTTTTTAGAGACCATTCTTTTAAGGATTTGCTGAAGAGGGACTATTTTGTGTAAGAGTAATTCAGGGCAGAACCTTAAAAAGAAAAAAAAAGAAAAATATTACTCCAAGAGCTAAGTGGAAAGAATAGAGAATTCTGCCCTCCCAGGGCAGTCTCTGTTCAGTGCTTCTAGCCATTCAACTTTACACTTTCTCAGAAAAGAGAACTTGGCTTGCTTATGAGGTCCAAAAAGGCAAAGCACAATAGCTTGTTTAGCTCTTCTACTGGGAAAGGGTTGAAAGGCCCTAAGCCTCTGGGCGCTTTTCAAGAAGGCCATGGGTGATTTCAGAGAGCCGCGGGCGGCTGGGCCACACATTTAGGGATTATACAAAGGGCACAGAGCAAAGGCAGCGTGCCCTGGTACCATCCCCTTTCTTTTATATATAGCCCTCCTACAGCAGCAGCAGCCAGGCTGGCCAAGTCCAAAAGCACTTTCTGTGCGCTGCCGGACTGTGGCGCCTCATGGGGTTCTAATTCCCTGCCCTGTCAGCTCTGCTCTAACCTTGTTTCCCGCATTCTAGAATGGCAAAGTGGCCAAAGAGGGGATGGAAATGCTCCAACTCCTTTGATTGTTTCAGAATAAGATATGCTCAAAGGCTCAGCAGCTTCCCAAAGGAAAAGAACAATTAAGGGCAGTTAGAGAGGGGAAGGTAGGAGGGGGCATGCCAAGGGCAAGAGGGCCGAGGTGGCAGCCAAGTCCATGGGAGAGACACGTGCGCCTGTGAGTGGAGATGGAGTGGTGTCGGGGGGATGAGCCCGCACTTGCTAAGGAGCTAATCCCAGCAGGCCTGGCCTCTGAGTGAACTCCTACAGAGCTGGAGGTGAGAAGGCATGCATGTTTCCCTGCTCAGTGTCCCCTGGGTCCCCGTGTGGCCGATCTGCCCCACGTTCCCGTTGAGGCCCATGGATCAAAACCACTTGGTCTGCTCTGGGGCCTCTGCCTAGGAGCCACGAGCACCCACCTGCCCTGGTACCCAGGTCTACTCCTGCCTCCCCAGACCCTGGACCAAGGCTGCATTACCCACAAGAAGCGCCGACCCCAGCTCTCCCTATAAATGACCGGGCGGTAGCTTTCCGAGTACACTTGCCAGAAGCAGACTCCCATGCAACAAAGCAGACGGGTCAGTTTTCCCTTCATCACCCCCAGGGGCCAGACCCGCCTCCCAGGCTTGGAACCTCCTCTCTTGCCAACTAGGGATCCTGGGAATCAACACCTGCACCTTGCCACCCAGGGCAGGGCTGGGTCCTCCAGTGAGCGGCAGGGCAAGGATGAGGTGTACCGCAAGCACCCCGCTGGAGGAGATGGGACGACTGCAGGAAGGGACTGTCAGGGAGCTGGTCCCCCACTGCACCCTCCTCCCAGAAGATGGTGGCTGGGCCTGGCCTCTGCATTCCACCTTTTCTGGGAGGTAACTGGGCCAGCAGCTGGGGGCGGTGGGGAAAGGCAGGAAGAAAGCAGCAGCACAGAGAAGTGAAGCAGCAGCTGCCCCAGCTCTGGCGGCTGGCTGGAGAGCTTCTCCACCTGCTGGAGGTCTTAAAGGGCCAGAAGAAGTGGACCAGGAGCCTTCTTGGCAACAGGGAGATCCCATTCCGTGCCTCTGGGGAAAGCTCCAGAAGGGAAACACTGTTCTGCACTCGTGGTGCCCAGGGCTGAGTGCTCATGTGACACCCAGGCTAAGACGACAGACGGCATTTTCAGGACCACAGACCCTGGCCGTGGAGCTTTACACAGCTCCTGATGTGGCAACCAGCCCAGCAAGGTGAACACTATGTCTCTCAGGGGAGAAGAGGGAGGTGACACGCAGCTGGACCAACAGGGATTAGAATGCAACAAAGCAGAATCACCGAGGAGAGTGGGAATCAATGCCTAATGCCGGCTCAGGCAGACGCACCAGTGTGACCTGTTTGCACAGATGGCAGTGCGTCCTCCACGCTGAGGGAACAGGCCCAGACGCTTCCTGCAAAACAGCTGGCTGCTTTGCATGCAGCCTCCGCAATGACCCTGCGGGGAACCCAAGGTTTCCGTTAGCAGGAGCACAGCGTGCAGCAGCATCCTGGTGGGGCTGGTTAAATAGAAACAGTTTCCATATGCCGGTCCTAAAGCTGTAGCCCTACAGCGATGCAGGGAGGGGAGGGAGCGGGAGGACAAAGTCCTGTCCCCTGACCCCCCCCCCCCCCCCCCCCCCCCCCCGCCCCAGCGAGCACAGGCTCAGGTTCTGGCTGGGGAACCCCTGAGGTTTTCCTCACCCAGGGCTTGGGGCCAGAGGTTGCTTTTGATAAAAGGCCTGTAAGCCCCACCTGGGAGGCAGCTCTGCTCAGAAAATGCAAAGCAGGGTTCTTTTGAGGCCCTGTCTCCCTCTCCAGCTTCTCTTTCTCATTCTCAGACCCACACATGCCCCCCCACCCGATTCCCCTGGTTCATGATCCTAATCCCAGAGCCTCACTTTCCTTATCCATAAACTGGGACGGTGCCAGTGTGCTCGGGGCCATCACGGAAACCAGTGCCAATACCCACAGGGCTCCCTGAGCCCCGGAAACCAGAGCCCACCAGACTGGTGAGTGGCCCAGAGCCCTAGGCCATGGGAAAAGCTGCGGGGGGTAAGGGGGGGGAATGGGGAATAAACAAAAGTGACCCTAAGGAGCACTCCAGGCATGACATCAGCACAGGCCAGAGATACACAGCAGGCAGAGGACTCGACACCAACAGTGAGCCAGGCACATGGCCCCTCTACTCTGCCTTCTCTTCCTGATAACTAGTTTAAGAGGCGTGGGAGGCAGACTACATTAGCAATGCATGACAGTAAAGGCTCCAGACCAGGGCAGAAACGCTGGCAAACAGACAGACCTTCAGAAAAGCGAACCCTGGCTCAGAGCTGTCCCAGTTGAATCACCGGCCTCAACCCAAAACCTGTCCTGCCAGAGGCATACCCAGAGGAAGAAAGGCTGCACCTGGGCCAAGCAAGGTTCTAGACAGAAAGTGCCCTGTACCACCTCCAATTTTGTTTACAGCCAGTAAACAGGGACCTGAGTGGCCAAATCCAAAGGGATTCCCAGCAGGGAAAAGGCCGGGGGACTGAGAGCAATAAGGGTACAACAGGGTTGTGGTCAGGCCGGGGCTGAAGACCAGAAACAACAGGCTCCTGGCAGTCAGGGGCAGAGAAGGGTGCTAGCAGAGGAAAGGGCTGGGAAAGGCAGCGCCTCTCAGTACTGGGGAGGCGGCTGCGGCCCTGCCCCAGTGTCCACTCCCCAAAACTGGTTACCCAGGAACACACAAGAGGACATCCTGGAGTTGCAAACATAACCATGAGAGCAACGCTTTAGTCTTAATAAATCATGACTGAAATCTGGAGGAGAAAGAGGGAGGTTGATATTTTAAAAGACTGACCTTCCATATGAAAGCAAATAGGGTTCAATTCGAGGAGATGTTTATTCAGGCATTGCACTAGGTGCTGGATTAGAAAAAAATAAAGGTACAAACCTTCCCCTGATGGAGGTCACAGTCAGAAAGAAATGCGATTCTAGGGCATTGAAATCACTTGTCAGTCCTGACGGCCTAGGAGAGATGGGACCACAGCTAACCTGCGTGGGGGCTGGTGGACAGGGAGGGGTGTACTCCCTGTTATTGTTGGTCACATACAGACTTGTTGTTACTGCGGTCACATACCTACAACATCATCTTTCCCATTTTAAGCACTTCCAGGTGTACAAATTTGGAGCAATCTGAATGTGAAGGATTTGGAACAAAGAGACATTCCCAAGGTGGATGGGGTGGAGTGGGGGGGCACCTTCCAGAAACAGGGAAGGATACAGAGATGCAAACAGCAGGGTAGGTCTGGGAAACTGCAGAGACTAGGCTGATACAGCAGAAAATGAGAACAGCAGCTAATACACAGGGCTTACCATGAGCCAGGCAGTTTTCAGGGCCTCACCCTTACTAAACCTTCTAAGTGTAAAAAACAACCCTATTATTACCGACAATAAACAGAGAGGCATGGAGTGGCTAAGTGACTCACCCCAGGTCTCAGAGTGAGGAAGTGGCTGGCTGGGATTCCAGCCCAGGCAGCCTGAGCCTTTCCCCTCTCCCTGTCCTGTCCCATTTACGCAGTGAGCCACGTTAGGGAGGTCGGACTTGAGCGCCGGGTTTTAATCAGATGTGCCATTTAGAAACATGTCGCCGAAGTAGTCTCTCAGTTAATATAGTAACCCCATCCACGAACATTCTGCACAGGCAGAACCCCAAGTTCCTTTTCCCAGGGAAGCCACAGCAAGCTGGTGTTTACAGGGTGGTTAAGCTTTCCAGGGGCCTCCCACAGACACCGTGTTGTCTAACCCTCCCAAACTGCTTTGCTGCTGCTGCATCCCCCACCTCCCTTTGGCCTAGGCAGAGAGAGGACAAGTGGTTTGCCAGAGGTCAGCAGGTAATTTCTTGATGAGACATGGCATGATTTCTCCTTCAGTTGTGAACTTCAAGGCCTGATTGCCATTGTACTCCCTGCTCCTGTGCCATGGAGTTTATTATGAAACAAAGAGCTTTTCACTCTTACCCACGGTTCACTCAAACTATTTATTAAGCACCTACCATGCATAAAGTGCTTCAGATGTGTTGAAACATTTTTAAACACTACCCACATCTCAAAGGCCGTGCGCTTCTCTGCTTCTCTCTCATGCAGTCTCCACTCTTTACCCAGTGAAAGCGCAGCACCTGTGCGAACATCTGTCCTGGAGTCAGTTGGAAGCATCAGAAATGCTAATTGTGAAGCACACAGGGAAGGGGATGGGAGTGGTCCAAGAGCAAATGGAAGCAGAAAGCGCTCTCCACTGTGAGCTGGTGCTCCTGGGCCCCGTGAGAGGTGAGCAGACAGCCAGTGCTCAGAGAAACAGTCTGGCTGGAGACTCAAATCACATGACGGTTACTGATGTGTCAGCCGAGGTGGCTGGCTCCAGCCCTCCTCAGGAGCATGGGGACAATGGGGTAGAGTAGAGGCAGAGGGAGGTGGCTGGACCCGGCTTCCATGAGTACTGGCCCCATCCTGGCATGTGGTTCTTCTGCTGCCACAGGCAGCTCTGCACAGAAGGGCAGCAAAGGAAGAGGTGGCTGGAGGCACCATCATCATAGGAGGGTGACAGCTGGGAGGACATCTACATGCAGAAAGCTGGACGGTCTGGGCACACCACTCCTGCAGGGACATGGGCTTGCCTAGTGGAGCTGCTCCTGGAGCAGGGGCCTAAAGGCCCTGTGCAGCTGGTGGCCAGGCACTGGGCTCTCCCTCCTCCTCCTGTCAAACAGGGAAGGCAGCCCAAGAGAGGCACCACAAATAGGGAAAATGCAATGGAAACCAAGAAGCCACCCTCAAGAATGGGCAGGAGATGTAGTTGCAGGATTTTAATTATTCCAGCAATGCAACAGGGGATAATAGTCAAGGAACTTATTCAATTTACCACAACCAGATTCTTAAGAAAATGCAAAACCAAAAATCAGAAAACAAAAAAATACCTAACATTCCATACAAGTATGTCAGAATTTAATATAAGGAAAAAAGAGCTCAAGTCCTCAATGCATTGAGACCTTTGATTACCTCCTCAGGGACTTGGAAAAGGACAACATTGCTACTTTACTGAAAAGGAAACGATGGGGGAAACGGACTTGACCCAGTGGTTGGGGCGTCCGTCTACCACATGGGAGGTCCGCGGTTCAAACCCCGGGCCTCCTTGACCCGTGTGGAGCTGGCCCATGAGCAGTGCTGATGCGCGCAAGGAGTGCCCTGCCACGCAGGGGTGTCCCCCGTGTAGGGGAGCCCCACGTGCAAGGAGTGTGCCCGTAGCCCCACGTGCAAGGAGTGTGCCCGTAAGGAGAGCCGCCCAGCGCGAAAGAAAGTGCAGCCCGCCCACACTTCCCACGTCGCTGACGACAACAGAAGCAGACAAAGAAACAAGACGCAGCAAACAAGACACAGAGAACCGACAGGCGGGGGAGGGGAGGGGAATTAAAAATAAATAAATGAATCTTTTTTTTTAAAAAAAAAAAAGGAAACGATGGTACTTTATTATTTAATTTCTATGTATTGAGCTGGAACCGTCATGTTACATAAAATTTCTCATTTAATCCTTATGTCAATACTGAATGTAGATATCCTTATCTCCATTTTACAGATGAAGAAACTGAGCTTAGCTCCTCATTCAAGATTATGCAGCATCAAAAGATGAAGCCAGTAATTCAACCCGACCCTTTGCTGGAGCCTGAGAGACCCTAAAGAAATGTTAAAATGTTGTAGAGTAGATTCAGCCCCAATCAAGATGGATGAATGAAATGTGTCAGGTCTCTGTTCCCACAACAAAAGCTTTGAACAACCAGAAGAAACCGGCAAAAACATCTTTCTGAAAGATCCAGAACACAGTTAGAAGACTGCATTAACTGGGTGAGTGCTGAATCAAAATAAAGGCCACTTACAAGCAGTAAGATCTCGTGGTATCCCAGTTGGCCTCTCTCCCACCCTGTCATCAGCTCAGAACACAGTTGGCCCATGCTCCCAATGTGGATCCTTGGTCCCAGTTCCAGAGGGAGCACAATAACCCTTGCACTTACTGGAAGCATATGCACCTGGCATAATCTGTCTGGGGAGGCTTGAGGGACTTGCTGTAGCAAATCTTGTCCTGCATGTAGAAGGAGGCCCACAAAGCACTCCTGCAGACCACTGCAGGAAAGCAGGAAAGTTGTGCTGCCAGGGGCAAGGGATCACTGCTTGTAGGATATACAGTGCAATACCCAGGACAACAAATAAACTGTTTGCTTGGGGAAAGAGGATATGCAGAAATGGGGGGATTCCTAGGGCCACATGTACATGTCTAAGACAAGAGTCATGCACAGAAAGGATCAGGAGACCTCTATGCTTTGGCCTGGAGCTGTTCTCCAAACTCATTGTATATATATAAGCTCTGAAGGAGAGTACCCACACAGATTAATAGCAAAGACTGGGAAAGGTGTGTTTTGGTTTGGTTTGGTTTGGTTTGGTTTGGGGGGGATAAGCTCCTCACACTCAAGGAATGCTCTGTCATAACTTTAGCTTGATATAAGTTTAAAGAAGAGACACCTCAGAATTTTTAAAACATCAAAATATCCAGGTTTCAATAAAAGATTATAAAACATTCAAAGAAACAGAGGGTAATGATACAAAGGAGATAATTAAAGCATTAGAAACTATCTATAAGGAATACAAAACCTGGGACATACCAGACAAAGACTTGGAAAAAATGGCCCTAAATACTGTCAAAGAACTAAAGGAAATCAGGAAAATGATGGATGAACACAAAGCAAGTATCAACAGAGAGATGGAAATTATGAAAAAGAACGAAACAAAGGTAATGACCACAGCAACAGAAATTAAAAATTCCCTAAAGGGGTTCAGCAACTGATTGGAGCTGGCAGAACAAAGAATCAGTGAACTTGAAGGTAAGACAATTGAAATCATTCAGACTGAGGAGCAGAAAGAATGAAGAAAAGTGAACAGAGCCTGAAGGACCTGAGGAACACCATCAAGTGTGCCAATACACACACCGTGGGAGTCCCAGAAGTGAAAGAGAATGGGGGAGAGAGAGTGTTCAAAGAAATAATGGCTGAAAATTTCCCAGATTTAACAAAAGACATGAAGATACACATCCAAGACACTCAACGAACTCCAAACAGGATAAAGTCAAGTAGGCCCACACCATGGCATATTATAATCAATTGTTGAATGTGAAATATAAAGAGAAAATTCTGAACGCTCCGAGAGAGAAGCAATATGTCACATATTATAGTGCCTCAGTAAGATTAAGTGCTGATTTTTCACTGGAAAGCATGAAGGCATGAAGGCAGTGGGATGGCATATTTAAAGTGCTGAAAGTAAAAAAATTACCAATGAAGAATTCTATATCCAAAAAAACTATCTTTCACAAATAAGGAAGAGATGAAGACATTCCTAGATAAACAAAAGCTGAGAGAGTTCATCACCAATAGAACAGTCCTACAAGGGAAGCTATATGGGTGGAAAGGAAAGGACAATGGACAATAACCAATAGCTTGAAACCACATGAAGAAATAAAGATCTCTGTTGAGGGAAATGACATAAATATAAATGACATTACTACTGTATTTTTTATTTGTAACTTTACTTTTTACTTCTTGCAATACCTAAAAGGAAAATGCATAAAATGTAATGATAAATCAGTGGTGGACTCAATATATAAAAATCTAATTTGCAACAAGAACTACAAAAAGAAGGGGAGATGGAGGAGTATAGGAACAGTTTATGTATACTACTGAAGTTGTTATCAAAGCAAATGAGATTGTCACAGCTCTAGGATGTTAAATTTAAGCCCGATGGTAACAACAAAGAAACAATGGAGAATATGCAAATTCAGAGACAGAAATTAAAGATAGATGCAGTTTCTGTTCTATGGAACCTATGCATTAGTAGATAATAAAAGCTGGCATTTATTTTAACAAGTCCAGTACTATGCTAGAAGTATTACATATACTATTTCATTCAGTCACATAATTTTATGACATTGATAATATCAGAGTACAGGTTGGCAGGGGGAATGGGAGTTAATGCATAATAAGTACAGAGTTTCTGTTTGGGGAGATGGGAAAGTTTTAGTAATGGTGGTGGTGAGGGTACTGCAATATTGTGAATGTGATTAATCTCACTAAATGGTATGTTTGGGAGCAGCTGAGATGGGAAAGTTTATGTCATATATTTGTTTCCACAATAAAAAATTTTTTTTTAAAAAGACCAACTAAAGAGACAATGACAATGAAATGCAATCTATGATCCTGGCTGGGATTTAGCGAGGGAGAAAAAAAGACACACAGAGGCATTATTGGGACATATGAAAAAATTGGAATAGAGCAGGGGTTCTTAACCTTTTTTGTTCCACAGATCCCTTGCCAGTCAGGTGAAAACCATGAACCCCTTACTACCCACACTATACTGGGTATTATTTAATAAATATATCACACCTCCAGCTGTCTACATAAGTACAACTTTTTTTTTAAAATTTCGATTCAAATTCACGGACCCCTTGTTAAGAACCCCTAGAATAGAGACTATAAGCTTAATGTCAATGTTAAATTTCTTGAAATGGATAACTGTCCTTAAGGGAGTTACTAAAAGTGAATATCCTTATTCTTAGGAAATGTACACGGCAGAATTAAGTGTTCAAGGGGGATGATGTATACAACCTACATGCAGAAAATGGATGCACAGGCACACAGATGGTTAGAGAGAATGATACAGTAAATGTGGCAAAATGTTTAAAATTGGTAGATCTGGGTGTCTGGGGGTAGGACATGTTGGAGTTCTCTGTAGTGGGTTTTTAAAATTTTTGTAACTGTCCTGTAAGCTTGGAAGTATTTCAAAATAAAAATTTTCTAAAATGTTGATAGAGTTTCAGTAGTTATTACCACTCCTCCAGTACATACACATTTCTAACAACCCAAACATACAACCCTAAAAATTTTCCCAAGACACCCCCAACTCCAGACTCTTAAGCCCCTGCACATCTCGAAACAGTATCTGATCTCCAATAGAAAACAACACAAAACAACAGGCCACAAAGTCAAACGGGCCCTCTGGTCTCGAGGCTGTGTGGACTTCGATACTGATGAAATCTGCACTCTGTCGATGTTACTAGACTGGCTCCGCAGTGAGCAGTAAAAACCACGATTCCAAAAAACAAGGCAGGCCAGCCAAGTGTGAACAGCCGAGACTGTAAGAAGAGAGGGCCCTGGAGAGTCACAGTGAGAAGACATCACGCTTGTCGACGACCACCCACGAGTGAAAGCCAAAGCACCCGGCAGCTTGGCACGGCTCCAGGCCATTAGCCAGCATTGAGCACAATGGCTGTGCCCAAGCCGATTTTCAGCAAGAGCTAAAAGAACAAAAAATAAAATAAAACCCCAATCTAAGAAAAAGAAATTAACAAGAGAGATGGGAGGCCTATGGATGGTGGGCAGGGGGAGCAGGAAAAAATGGGACTTGAGCACCCCAGCTGATACGGCAGTAACAGGCCATGTGCGGTTCTTGGGGAGAAGCAGGGGAGCAGTCTGCTTCAAGGGAAAGCAAGGCCCAGGCTCTCCCCAGGCTCTTCCTGATCTGGACTCATATGAATGAGTCTCCTCATCACTCCAGACTGCTCCAGGGGCTGGCTAAATTGTGACAGATGGAGTCACCAGGACCTTGGTTGATTTGGGAACTGGCGACTCACTCCAAGATAAGTTACTTCATATCGTAAGTGCTCAGGGTGTGCATTGAAAAGATGTGGTCCCTGCCTTTGTAAAACTTGGGCTACCAGAAACAGGCAAGGCTGTGTAACATACCAGCAGCCCAAACAACGACCCACCCAGCATTACCTGGGGTGGGCACTGCCCGTTCCCACCCCATCCAACCAGGCATCTCAAATGGGCATTGTGGGGACACAAGAGAGAAATCCCCAAACAGGTTAAGCTTTGACTGAAGGGAATAGGACTAACAAAACCCAACTGGATGCTGGATGAACTAAGGGGCATCATTCACTTTAGGAAAGGATTCCTTGCCAAACACAGTCCTCCAGACCATATCATAAACTATCTACTTCACAAAAATTTCATTTTCTCACAACCTTTAGGAATCCATCAGTGCACAAAGTAAAACCCAAATCATTAATATAAGACATTAATCAAACATATCACATGCAGATCTTAGGGGGGTAAGGGGAATTCTGTGCAGAGGAGAGAGGAGAACAAGATGAAACTGCTTATTTGGAGAATGGGACACTGTGGAAATGTAGTCCTACCCGTTAGGGATGGCTCCATGGAAGAAGAAGAGGACAGAGTTCTTCCATTAAAAAACCCTGAAGAGGGAACATATCGGAAACAATAGAGGGAAGCGGAGGCAGCTCACGCAATTAGGCTCTTGTCTACCATACGGGAGGTGCAGGATTCGATACCCAGGGCCTCCTGGTGAGGGCAAGCTGGCCTGTGCAGTGAGCTGGCCCACATGGGATGCCGATTCATGCAGGGGTGCCAGTCGAAACAGAGAGCTGATGAAGCAAGATGACAAAACAAAGTGAGACACAGGTGAGAGACAATAAGAGACTTAGCAAAAACAGGAAGCTGAGGTGGCGCTAGAGAATGATTGCCTCTCTCTCACTCCAGAAGGTCCCAGGATCGGTTCCCAAAGCAGCCTAATGAGAATATAAGCAGACACAGAAGAACACAAGCAAATAGACACAGACAGCCAATGAGGGATGGGGGAGAAATAAATTTAAAAAAAGAAACAATAGAGACAACAGCCCTGGATAAAGTTTGGTGGTGAAAGTGGTTTAAATAACTGGATAAAGCAGACCCACGTCTGCTTTTGATTATTGGTTCTGATTTCTGGGGTGGAATAAGAGGATGGAGCCAGCCAGCCAGGACTGTAACTGAGGCATGAATGCCCATGGGCTGGAAAGTGCTGGAGCCACTGGCAGGTTTCAGAGTCCAGGTGGAGAAGGTAGTCAGGGCACTTGGCCTTAAAGAGCTTCATCTTGGACTAACGTTCACCAAGAGAGCTGGCCCAGGTTGATGAGTCTCTATCTATACTCTGATGTTAATAAAGACTACTAGAGCATGAGCCTAGTAGAGCCTTAAGATTAGGGAGCAAGGACACTCCACAAACTGCTCCTGTGCCTACTCTGGGGTCTGCCAGACACACAGCAGCCCACCAATGTTTGCAAAATATAGCTTACTGCCCCTCCACTGTCTGAATGTACAGATTACCTGCCTTTCCACACCTCAGCTTACACATTTGAACTTCACGAGGCCCATTAAGGTAAACCATCTATAAACATGACTATACACATCCTTTACAACTGTAAACAGTGCTTGCTGCCTTAACAAGGGGTAACAAGGGTGGTGCTGGGGAAGACAGATAATTGAAGATGGCAGAGAAGATACTATGATTTGCAGCTACAGAATTCACTGGGCCAGTGAGTAGGAGAACCCACTTTGGTCAAGGAGATACCTCAAAGCAGATATTGGCACATGTTCCAATTAAAGGCTAAAGCTAGGAAGTCACTGAAAGGTTGCCTGGGAGGTTCCCCAAACATAAATGAGTCTTCTGTGGAAAAATAAAACATTTAAGTCATGTTTCATACGATAAAAAATAAAGACACTGCTGTTGCTACAATACTGTGCTCTTTGCTTGCTACTATAGTTAGAACACATAGAGAAAGAGATCAGAATTTTAAACAGGGAAGGGGACATGGCTCAACTGGTAGAGCATCCATCTACCATATGGAGTGTCCAGGGTTCAATCCCCAGGGCCTCCTGACCTGTGTGCTAAGCTGGCCCATGCGCAGTGCTGCTGCGTGCAAGGAGGGCCGCCCCCGCGTAGGGTGCCCCACAGTCAAGGAGTGTGTCTTGCAAGGAGAGCCACCCCACATGAAAAAAGCACAGCCCACCCAGGAGTGGTGCCGTACATACAGAGAGCTGACACAACAACAAAAAAGAGATGCAGTTTCCCAGTGCCGCTGGATAACGCAAGCGGACGCAGAAGAACACACAGCAAATGAACACAGAGAGCAGACAACAGCAAGGAAGGGGAGAGAAATAAATAAAATATCTTAAAAAAAATTTTTTTTTCAACAATTTTCAGGTCAAATACTCCAATACTCCAAGACGCCAATTCCTCAATATGTCAACAGTGGTTATGAGGACAGAAACCAGCGCTCTTTTCCTCCAAGTGGAAATAAAGGATAACATGGCTTTAGTGGAAAGGAGGACAGATAAAGTCAGATCTACATGAAACTTCCTGATCACCCTCATTTAGATGGATTATTTAGCAGGGTCATGGTTCACCTTCATGTCAGCACATGGGGGAGAAAGCGGAAACTTATCCGACACAAAGCCAGAGGCCAGGCCGTTTTAATCAGGAGATTGGTTCTAGACAGTTGAGGTCCTTCCTGATGCTAAGAACTTGGCATGGCAGGACACACAGGTGGCTGAGGGAACAAAGGGGTCAGGACAGTCGAACATATTCATCACATGCACGCCGTTTCTCTTTCACCAGCTACTTCCTCCTTGCCCAGCTTGTGATGTTTCTAATCTCAGAGGCATCCTTCTGTGCCCCAGTCAGGTGAGGCTGCGAAAATACTAAGCAGCTCAATGTTGTCTGGACATTTTCTGCTTGCCTTTTATGAGCCAGGAACTGCTGAGCTCAAGGATGTACAGATAGTCAGATCTGGCCCTGGGCAAGTTCAGAGCCTGCTCAGGAAGACAGACACAGAAAGAGGGAAAATACCAAATCTGGTTCCTGCAACTGTAGAACATCGGGAGTTTCCTCTCTATCTACCTCCCAGTCACCAGAGAGAAAAACAAGCCCTATTCAGGGCTGAACCATCCCAGGGTTTCTAAGGGGGTAGTTATTCTGGCGGCGATGAGACGGCATCCAGAGTTGGCAAGAGGTCAGTAGAAAGATGCTCTGTCATCATGTCACTGTCCGGCCCAGTTAGGGGCTCTCAGACTCTAGTTAACCAAGTCCAAACTCCTGAAATCAGCACTCCAGGCTCTCCACAAAAAGGACCCGCCTGCTCCAGCCCCTTCCCTTAACAATGGCAGTTGACATCCACCAAGTGCTACTCAGTGGGCACTGTGCTAACTGTACAAGGCAAGCATCTCGTTTAAACCTTGGGACTGCCCTTACAGATGGGGAAACGGAAGCTTAGAAAGGTCATGTCACTTGCCCAAGATCCGATAGCAGCAGAGGGCAGAGCTGGATGCAAACTAATCTGGCTTGACCCCAGAGCTCACGGCCCCCACTATGCCCCAAATCCAATCTTCCTCTAACACATGCCTCCCTGCCCCTGCACAGGGAGGCTTGCTCCCTCCTCACCTCTGCCCGTGTCATTTCCCCTGCCTGGGATGGCCCAGCCCTCTCCCCAGCATCCCCCATCCCCTCCTCTCCCTGAATCCCACTTGTCCCTTGGTTGAGCCTTCACCGTCATTTCTCTTTTGACTCTTGTCACAGGATTATATCAGATTTTACTCCAGGGGCTACAAAAACTCAAATATTGCAGCATCAGGCAGGTAGCAAACTTGAGAAGCTGGGGTGCATGAGACAATGGTTGCAGACCCTGTCATTTGTGATCAAGCATGATGCCTCCTGGTGATACTACTGCTTAAAGCACTGGTCAGGCCAAGCAAGACAGGGACTACCATGTCCCCAGGCCATCGCACCCATTTCCAGCCACTCTCTGCAGGGCAGTCTGAGTGACTTTTCAGACCCCCTGAAATGTGACCGTGCTACTGCCCTACCTAACGCACTTCTGGGCTTCTTCACCAGTTCAGGATGAAGCCCCAACTCCTCAGCATGGCCCTAGGCAGGGAAGGCCATGAGGCCCTCCGTGATGGAGACCCTGCCTCTCCACACCGCCCCGCTCCAACCCAAACACCAACCCCCAACATGTCTACTCCTTTGCTCGCCCTGCTCCTTTCCTTTGGGATAGTCTTTCACCTCCTAGTCATCTTAGCCACTCCCTTCTCTTTAAAGGCTCAGTACACTACAGCTTCATCTCCTCTAAAGCTCACCTATCCCTTGCTCAAGCAGGCAGACTCCACCTCCTTGGGGAAGCTGCCTCCACCTCCCCTGACAGCACTGACTGTCCCCCTCTAAGCCTTTCCACAACTACAATATGCACCACAAGAGCAGCATGTTACATACTCATTTGTCTCACTGCCGACCAGACTGTAAGTCCTTCAACAAGCAATAACCGTGTCCGGGATGTCTCTTGTAACCTCCACTGCAGTTATTCTAAGTACTCAAGAAATGTGCTGACCAGCTGAAAATCTCTACTTGGTTTCAGTTTACAAAAAGGCAATGATTAAAGAAAAGATTACCTATTAATCTCTTACTTTTTTTAAACTTCTAATGCCTACTTGAATTTTTATTACATATCTCAAAAGTCAAAGCTAAAAAAAAAAAAATCAACAGCCAGTTGGGATCAAATAACTAAGAATAAAAGAAGAGAGTTAAAAATGGATGGGATGCAGATAAGGGAGAATGGCCAAGGGACACTGGGGCAGAGAGAATAAATAACCATAACACAGAGGAAAGACTAAGGAATGAAGGAGTAAGCCATTTCTGGTTCACTCGTCCCTCCCCTGCCTGCCCAGGCTCCACACTTCCTTCCACCTTCCAGCTTCCAATTCCAAAGCAGAATGAAACCTGGTTTTTCTATAAGGAAAGCATTAAGAGGCAGCGAGGAAGCTGTCCTGATCAGTTCCGTATCCCATGGAATGCTACCCAAAGGTGAAGATTACTCACGGGCCATGGAGAGTTTGTTGGTTTTCTACTGTTTTCCTTATATTGAAGTAGTTTGTTCTGAACATAAGACAAAGGCTGAATGGTATGTTCTGTGTCAGAGGTTATAAAGTGGCAGCTTCTAGACCAGATTTATACCTGGCTAGTGATGTTTAAGAAATAGGAATTGGTTGCCAATATTTTTTTAAAACTCAGACTTTCGATTTTAAAAACCCAGATTTCTCATTACATTGGGAAAGTGTGGCACCAATGGCCTGTAATTCCACATGGCAACCTCTGTCCAGAGCTAAGTAGAAGCTGTTCCTTTAGATAGCACATGTGCTCCCCAGCATCCCCCAGGCCCATCGGGCTCCAAGCAGCTAAGCCCTCCAGTCCTAGGCCACAAGGCCACTCTCTCTGAACCAGATCCTCCCAAGCAGTTTGAGAAGTGGAAGAAGTACACAGCCCAGTCCAGGTGCATCCTCCAGGCAAGTCCTGATGCGGGGTCACCTGCCACCAGTGACCACTGGCTCCAGGGGATGCCCTTCTTGGCAGCCCACCTGGCTTGTGAGCTGGTTCTCTGTCTCCACCCCAAGGCTGGTCTTCCTTTGCCCTCCTGTCCCATTCCCAAATCTTCACTTCTGCAAGTTCCCATGTTCACTTCCAATTTTCTTGTTTCAGTCACAATCACGTAAAACTGTCAAATATGTCTCTGCAGAGAAAAAGTTGGGAAGGGCATACATTAAAGAGTAAGCTGTAGTTTTCACCGGATCAGTGAAATCGTGGCTGTTCTTTCTTGTCTTGTTCTCCATTGCCCGTGTTTCTTGGTTTCTCCATAACAATAGGATACTGCTTTTGTGATGAAACGCCATCAGTTCTGCTATTTTTACTATAGGAAAGGGAGGTCCAGGTATGGAGGCCCACTTTAGCATGCCTTGTAGGAAATAAGTTTCATTTTTTATAAAGATAAAAAAAAAATAGATGCCAATTTCATTTGGAAGAGAAAATATAGCCTAAATTTCTAACTCTCCTGCCAAGTTTTCCTGCCTGATATATGGCATAATAGTTGGGAGCCAGGAAACATGGATTCAAATCCTGCCAATGCTGCTTTCTGGCTAAGAGACCTTGTAAGTTTCAACCTCTCTGGGCCTCAGTTTCCTTTTCTGTAGGACAAGATACTGGAGCACCCACCTCACACATCTGCTTGGAAGACCAAATGGGACATTATGACTAAATGAGACATCATGAGCAAAGTGCTCTAGATACTGCCCAGCACATGGCAGGGGCTCAAAACTGTGCCATTTTTAGTATTATATACAGCCTCACTCAGCTTGTCTGACCAGGAGAAGGTAAGAGTCAGCAAGTGTCCAAATGGGGATACAGCACAGAGATACGCTGGGCTCAGTCCCTTGGTGCTTCCTCTGATGAAGACAGGTTTCCCTCCTAGGCCCTGGGCTCTAATACAAGGCTCCCCAGCCAGAAGTCACCAGACACACTGCTGTGAGCTGTCAAAACCATCTCCTGTTCCCACCCCAACCTGGAGGATGGGAAGTTGACTGTTCTGGCTCATGAATTGCTCTTGGAGCAAATGTGAACTTAGACCTCCCTAAGGCAGTTGGCAAAGAGACGTGCAGCAGGCACTCCAGCCCACACCCAGCTGCCACTGCTGTGATTAGATGCAGCAGCTTTCTGCATGTGGAGGGGAGAAACAGCATTTCATGGCGGGGGGCTGGAGGCAACAGACAGGATCCCCCTGTGAAGACGGGGAGTGCCGAGGAAGTGAAAGGCTTCGAAAGTCTCAGTTATGTGGCAAGAACCCAGCATGCCGGGTGCTTGCTCATTTTAATTGGCACCACTACCAGTCTGGTGACACCCGACATTCTGCCTGGGCGATGCCCTCAAAAAGCCAGGGGAATGACTACAGCGGAACCAAATGCCCAAGCTCTGTGGGAGGCTGGGAAAGTCTTAATTGCTGTTTGGTCTCCAGCTGCCATACTGCCTCCGCTTCCTGCTCACTAGTGGTCACCAGCTGTGCAGGAGGGAGGACAGAAAGGATTTGGATCTTGGCCTGGGTTCAGGACTCCTGCATATGGCGGGTGTTCTAAAGAAGCCCGGTCTCCAGCCTTGACTATAACACCTACGATCAGCCAAAGACTCCCTAGAGCTGGGCACTGAGCGCATCACACACTCCAGCTCGCCAAATTCCCTAGCAACCAAACCCACTCTACAGATGAGAGGCTTGAGGCTTGGAGAAGGTAAGCTCCATGCTCAGCTAGGGTGGGACCTTGGGCTTGACTCCATCACACAAGATATTACATGCAACAGAAGATACACAAGGCCCTTGGGCTTCACTCTTTAGCAAGTACACTGGGGACATTCAGTCTGAAAAAGGGCCATGGGCATGGATTTCTGTGACGAAATGTCTACCTTGGCATTGCTCGTTCTTCACTGACAGCCCCACTCCCCTCTCCCAACTTATCTTGGCCACATCTGACTTAACTGCCAACAGCTCCAGCCCACTCTGCCTGTGCCAACAGGCTCTGGCTGCATGAAGACTCTGGAAAGGGAGCCAGGGTACCTGCGTTGGCCTGCAATAGGGCAGAGACTCTCCATACTGCTGGAAGCCACACTGGGTCCTGGCGACTCCGGGTGGTACATCCCCGCTCAGGGCTCCTCTGCTCTATGGCCTTCCTGGGGCCTTGTCCTCACATGGCTTGTTACCTAGAAACCACCAACAAAGCTCCAAGGATCCTGTGAGAGTATATACCCCACTCGGCCACCCCCTTGCTTCAATCCTTCTCTCACCAAGCAAGGGCATATCCTGGAGGCCCATCTTATGCAGCAGCTGGGTTTAAAGGCAATGAAAAGGCAAAAACGGAGTGTGACCAAAATTCCTGACACACCCTGAATACCAGAATGAAACAGTCTAGCTCCCACCCAAAACACACGCAGTCCAGGGGCCATCTCAAAACCACCCTGTCACATGCTGGCTTTCAATACCTCTGGTTCATACCTGCCTTCTTTAGCAATCTGCCACTGTTTTGTTTTGGTTTTTAGATTTTTTTTTTTCTCTCCCCTCCCCCCCTACCCCCCAGTTGTCTGCTCTCTGTGTCCACTCGCTGTGTGACACTGTTTTGCCTGTGAATCATTCACTAACATTTCAATAGCCACTCTTACAGTCCAAAGATGCTGGAGTCTAGAGTAAATCCACCTATGTCCATATAAGGAGAAATATCAAAACCTAGTTTCCTGCAGGAATGAGGCCCTAGCATAGGTGATACCTGGCAAAAGGTTAAAGGTCATAGGCAGCCTGGCCAGACTTCTGAGCACTGCACCTGAGGAAAGGGATGGAGTCTGCAGGTGCAGAGCCAGAGGGAGGCACTGGGGCTGCTGCCAGGCCCAGGGCTAAGGTCCAGGCTCCATCAAGGCTCACGCTCTTAGAAAGCTCACTCAGTTCTCAGTGGCTCATGCCCATGCAGCTGCCAACCCTGCTAAACGCCTCCATCTGCACTCTGCCAACTCCCTAATGCCTCGAGGGTTTAGATCAGCCACAGATTGGTGGTGATAGGTGGCAGCTGTGATTGTCCAGGACAATCAACTATTTGGGGAGAAATCAGACTCAAACAAACGGTTAGGAGAAGAGGCAGGGGAGAAGCCCCCAGGCAGCTGCTCCCATGAAGTACGAGGCTTGGAAGCACAACTGGGTCGATGCCAACTACCATTTATTGAGGACCTACATATTGCAGGCACCGGGCTAGGTGACACAAAGATAAATAAGATCCTTCAGGCCCTCATAGAATTCAGGGGTTCTTAACCATTTTTGTTCCACAGACCCTTAGCCAGTCAGGTGAAAACCACAGGCCCCTTACTAAGTCCACACTATACTGTGTATTATTTAATAAATACATCACACCCACACAAACACGTGCCCACAAGAATGTTTTCTCGAATTTCAGTTCAAGCTCATGGACCCCTTGTTAAGAACCCCTGGCTCAAGAGGTACTTCAGATGGTTAAACAAGTAATTACCAGGAGTGGGGGGGGTGGGTGTGCGGGGCATAGGGGAACCTCTTGTGTTTTTTAATGTAACATTTTTTGTGATCTATGTATCTTCAAAAAAATACAATTTAAAAAAATGATGGGGGTAAGGGGTGGGGAGTGGGGTATATAGGAACCTCTTATGTTTTTTAAATAACATTTTATGAGATCTATTAGCTTTAAAAAAAGATGAAAAATTAGATTAAATTAAAACAAAGAAATATACAAACAAGCAGTAATTACCACACAGTAAACTACTTGTAACAACAGAAGCCTAACCAAGATACTGAAGCAGAAGAGGGCCGGGAGTAAATTGTCAGGAAGGGGAGGTCCGTGAAGTCTCCGAAAGAGACGTGGTATTACCAGTAGTTTTCAAGACAAAATTAGACCTCGAGAGCAAACAAGGGGCTGGGCCAGACATACTAGGCACTGTTACCGGCAAGGCAGAGAGGTTTAGGAAGGAATGGGGGACTCTCAGAACTACTGAGGGATGAGGCAGGAAATGGGAACAGTGAAGAAAGAAGGCCCAAGAGCACACAAGGCCTCACAGACCAGCTGCAGGGCCTGGCCTGCCTCCTGTGAGGAATGGGACGGTCCTGAGGAGCTTTAAGCCTGGAAAACTACTGAGCTGGGTCTGTGTTTTAGATGGGCTGCTTGGACCACAGGGGTGGGCAGAAGGTCAATGCCAAACTCCAAGCATGAGCTAGCAAAAGCCTGAAATCTCTTCCCTCAGAGGAGCCCTACCATTCACCCAGCCAGGTTTGGTGGATCGTACCCACTAGTCCTCAGAGGTTTTAGCAAATAACCCACGAAGAGGGAGGAGAGGGGAGACAGGGGCACCAACACACTGTGCAGAAAGCACAATTTCTTTGGATCTTGTCAGTTGTACATTTTTTCCTTAAAAAAAAAAAAAATAAGCCACTGGTTTTGCAAAGCCAAGATGAGTTTTAATATTTATTTGGCCTATTTTCTACTTGTCAAGCACCATAATCAGTTCAAAACCTCATCCTGACACAGACCTGGGTTGCTTTTCCACTTTTATCCCACAGGGGAGCCAGACATCCCACCACCAGCTCTGACACTTTAGAAGAACTTAAAGTGTCCCCACAGCCCCATTTGGTCTCCCAATTGAGGCTCTGGAGCCTACCTACTTCCAGGCTTGACCCTCACCCCTACCACAGCAGCCGCTCCTTCTCTCACTCTGGGGCGGGATTCTCTGAATCCAAGCCCATGTCACATTCATTTGCAGCCCATTCCCCAAAGCCCCTCACACAGCAGCATGAGAAGGATCAGGCAGGACTCCTTCCTAATTGTGTGACTGTGGACAAGTGAGTCAACTTCTCAGGCTATTTCTTCCTCTGTAAAATACAGATGACAAACTCTACTTTGAGATTATAAGTTAATATATATGGGAGTGGATTTGGCTTAATGGATAGAGTGTCCGCCTACCACATGGGACATCCAGGGTTCAAACCCAGGGCCTCCTGACCCATGTGGTGAGCTGGCCCATATGCAGTGCTGATGCGTGCAAGGAGTGCCATGCCACTCAGGGATGTCCCCCACGTGGGGGAACCCCATGTGCAAGGAGAGTGCCCCACAAGGAGAGCAGCCCAGCGCGAAAAAAGTACAGCCTGCCCAGGAGTGGCGCCGCACACATGGAGAGCGAACGCAACAAAAAGAGACATAGATTCCCAGTGCTGCTGACAAGAATACAAGTGGACACAGAACACACAGCGAATGGACACAGAGAGCAGACAACTGGGGGGTGGGCAGGGAAGGGGAGAGAAATTTTAAAAAAATCTTGAAAAGAAAAAGTTAATATATATAAATGCTAAGGCCAGCGCTCACATTTATGAGGGGAGAGGCAGAAGTGGACGGGGGTGTGGAGGGAAGGATCTTTGGAGTCAGACAGCCCTGGGTTCAAGTCACAGCTCAAGCACTCTGCTGGTTGTGGTGTGACCTTAACCTCTATGACCCATAGTTCCCTCTTCTATAGAACAGGGGTAATCCTGCCTATGTGGCAGGGGAACTTACATAACAGAGAAGACAGAGCCTGATACTTAGCTTGACAGTTCCAGGCAATATAAGACAAGTTGGTGAAATCTGAGCCACTGCCTTCCCAGGCCTGAGTGGCTGTTAGGAAGACACCTGGTTCACATTCTAACCCTCCTGGACCATACGTACCCAGACCCCAGCTCTGCCACCTGAGGTAGGGGTGAATATGCAGAAGCAAGGAGAGGCCAGTTGGTAGGAAGCCAGGCCCCTGGCTGCACTCCCACTCCCAAGGAACACTGCTCTCCCTCAGGACTTCCTTGGGAAAGCAGCAGAGCTCCCTGCCACCCAACTGTGTTCCCTCAGGACAAAGGAGACAGGGGAGCCAGGCTCGTCCTTCTCTGACCCAAAGTCTTCACTCGTGTAGAGGAGAGCAGGACTCCTCGGTCTTGGTTGAGAAGGCCTGGCAGATGTGTGGAATGTCCACTGGCCAAGGAGACGCCTGAGCGCTGGTCTCCGGTGTCTGAGGACCCTCCATAAAAGGCAAGTTATTTTAAGCTTCTCCTGAGCCCAAGGCATGAGGAAATGAAGCAAACGGCTTCGGGACAAAGACCAGAAAGGTTTTTAAGGCCTCTCATTCTGCCAGAAGCACACTTAAAATTTAAAAAATTTAAAGCTCACAAGCTCTCTTGGGTTCACTTTGTGCTAGGTTTTGGTTTAGAGGAAGACAAAGCAAAATCAAAAACCCTCAAATCAATGACTGAATTGAACAAGTCAACAGATTTCACAACAAATGCTTCCCTCTTCCCCTCTGTCCTGGGCAATAGAGAGACTGAGCTCGAGTAGAAGGAAGCAGTCACTCCACTTTCCTGCCAATGGTTTCATATTGGGACAGACAGAGGCTTCTATCAGTCTTTTTCTTTTTTAAACCAGGAATGGGGCAGCTCACCAAGGAGAAACCAAGCAGCCACAGACAAGACCAAGGTAACCCCAGTACAAGGGGGACAAGGGGCTAAGGGAAGGGAGAGCTCCAGGAGGGCAACCAGCCCCAAAAGTATCATGAAACTTGGGGATGGGATGAGA
The DNA here is from genome assembly GCF_030445035.2 of Dasypus novemcinctus. Taxonomy (NCBI): domain Eukaryota; kingdom Metazoa; phylum Chordata; class Mammalia; order Cingulata; family Dasypodidae; genus Dasypus; species Dasypus novemcinctus. Next base: position 22,918,203 of record NC_080691.1, on the reverse strand, counting down.
AACCCCACAGTCTCTTTCTATTTTTTTAAATCTGGTTCAACTTTTATTTTTTATGGAAGTATAACATGCAGCAATGTGCCTAAATCTTAAGGATACAGCTCATGGAATTTTTACATAGGGAATCTACCACAACACCAGCACCAGCTCCCTCCATTGAATGCTTCCAGCCCCGCCCCTCACATCTCCCTCTTGTCCCCACCCCAGTCAATAGCCCCTCTTTATCAGAAGTAACCACTAGCCTGACTTGTATGCCATAGTTTACTTTTGCCTGTTCTTGAATTTCATCTAAGTAGAATCATACGGGTTATATTTTTTTGTGTCTGGCTTCTTTCATTCAACATAATGCCTGTGAAACTCACCCATGCTATCTCATGTAGCAAGAGTTCAATCTTTCACCGTTGCGTAATATTCCAGCACATAAAGGCCTGTGTCAGAACTTCGGGATCAAACATGGGTGTCAGGTGACAAGGTACACATCTTTCCTATCAGGCCACAAAGCTCACATGGTCCCTCAACCCCTGAAATGGAAAAGCCATGCTCCCCCCAGCCAACCCCACTGACTTACTTTTACTAGGCAGCTCCTCTTGGCCTCGTGGGTTGGAGGAAGCCAGTGGGGCACTGCCACCTTCATCCAAGGTCAGGATAAGAGGCACATCATCATCTAAACTCACAGCCATGGTCTTCTCTCCCATAGACCTCAGGATACGACGTCCAGGGCTTTAAGTAGTCTCTGCTTTGATCTCCCTGTCAAAGCTACAGCCCCAGAGGTGCTTCTCAGGAACTCCTCCATTAGAAGCATCTTCTAGGATCTGAGGATAAAAAAAAAAAAGAATTATTAAAATATAAGCACTACTAATAAAAAAAATGTTCCGGAATTAGTGGTGATGGTTATATAACTTTATGAAGCTACTAAAAGCCAATGAATTGTACACATTAAAAGGGTGAGTTTTATGTACGTGAATTATGCCTCAAGTTAAAGAAAACAGTAGTATAGTAAATACCATTAAAACATGTCCCCCAATACCTGCTAGAACATGTACTGAAAATTTAAGAGTAATTATAGGGAGGGGATATAGCCCAAGTGGTTGAACACCTGCTGCCCACGTATGAAGTCCTTGGTTTAATCCCTGGAATCTCAAAAAAAAAAAAAAAAAAAAAAAAAAATTATGCCTAGAAAGTGAGATCGTGGTTAATATGTTCCATTCCTTCCTTGCCCTTGTTCCTCTGTGAATTTCATAGTTTTTAAAGACTCAAAAATATATATAAATAAGTGAAATTAAGGAAGACTCAGGAAGATAAAGTGAGCTGGTCAACTGATCTCAAGAATTATTGATAGTGCTACAATGCCACTTATCTCAAATTTTTGGAAAGCCTACTTAGAAAACCCAGCTTTTATGCACTAGATCTGAAGTGAAAACTGATAACACTTCTTGAAATTTTGGGGCTGCCGCAGAATATGTAAAACCTATCCTGCCAGCCCATGTTCTTTGCTACAGATCATATTACAAATGATCTGCATTGTCTGATTAAGGTTTAAGGCACAATACTTCTCACTATTCTCGTAGACATTTTACTGAAAATAAGTAACGATGTAATAGTTTTCTGGAGCTATTACAATGTATAGGTCATAGTATGACTTTTTTTAGATTTTTTTATTTCTCCACCCTGCCCCGCCCCAGTTGTCTGTTCTGTGTCTATTTGCTGCGTGTTCTTCTTTGTCCACTTCTGTTGTTGTCAGCAGCATGGGAATCTGTGTTTCTTTTTGTTGCGTCATTTTGTTGCACCATCTTGTTGTGTCAGCTCTCTGTGTGTGCGGCGCCATTCTTGGGCAGGCTGCACTTTCTTTCCCGCTGGGCGGCTCTCCTTACAGGGTGCACTCCTTGCGCGTGGGGCTCCCCTATGTGAGAGACACCCCTGCGTGGCATGGCACTCCTTGCGTGCATCAGCACTGCACGTGGGCCAGCTCCACACAGGTCAAGGAGGCCAGGGGTTTGAATCCCGGACCTCCCATGTGGTAGATGGACGCCCTAACCACTGGGCCAAGTCCGCTTCCCAGTATGGCTTCTTAATATGGTGCTGAGGTCTTTGAGTCAATGAACTGAAACTGGCAAAAAGAGAGGCAGCCATATGTAGTATTTGTTTCATTTAATTTTAACTGACCCTTAATAAAAGTTCTTTCAACTATTCTTACTTGGGAAAAGAATTTTACAAAAAATATTTTCTATTTCCCCACAATAATGAAAACTGTTGTATAAAATAAATGCAATTATACTTTTAAGATATTCAGAAGTATATTCTTGCCCTGTTGAGATCTGTGTCTTATTTACACAAATTAATATTCTTTAATAGGGAAAATTATAGTGATCTTAAAAATGCCCAATTTTAGTTTTATAACCAGTAAGACCATTAAAGATGTCTGTTTAAAATGGATACTTTTTTGAATTTTGGTACTGCTTTGGTGTTTTGTTGGGAAGAAACTTCATGTTTGCAAACTTGCTTCATGTAAGGACATATTAAATGTAGCAGCCTCTGGTATTTTCTTACATCCAGAAGTCCACTGCTTTTTAACTTTCTTTAACCTTCAGTTAAAAAACAGGATGGGATAAGAAATTGAAGTCTATTCCATTCTCCATATTCTGACTAGGAAAATGAATAAGAGAAAGGAAGAGGTTAACAGGTATTTATGAGCAGAAAAATAATAAATGTGATATAGAAATGAAGGTATTCATAATGATTGTTTTATTAGAGGTTCACTTTAATCAGAAATAGAACCAAAATGATTATTCAACACTTTGATTTGCATTTAGAAATCCAGGTTCTAACACTTGTCCAATTGAATATTGTATGCCAAATTTAGTTGTTCAAGTAAGTTTTGTGACAGAAAAGGTAGTTCTAATGTCTACCTGATTCATTTCAAAATAGAAAATCAAATAAATGCTGATATTAAATATATTAGATAATATTAAAATCAGATAAGCGTTGAAAATAAAATACCCACAATCCAGCATTATAACATGTTGATTCATGTATCTGTATGTAACTATGCTTTTTCTAAAAATGAGATCACATTATATCTATTTTAGAATTTGATTTTTAAAACTTAGCATATTATGGGAAACTTTATGTCAATAAAAAAATTCCATACTATACACACACGCGCACACACAACCATTAAAGTAATAATAATTAATACTCTTGGAGTGCATACTATGTACCAGGAACTCTTCCGGCAATTCGTAAGTAAAAGCTGACTGAATCGTCATAGTAGTCCCTTGAGATAGGTAAGATTATTATCGCCTTTTACAGGGGGGGAATCTTTAGGCACAGAGAACTTAAGTAACTGCCCGAGAACCCACAGCTAGAAAGCTGAGCTTGGAACGCTGCGATCTGACTACAGAGCAGCTCCACTCCAATTTCTCTAAGTAGCAGCCCCGGTACTTAAGCAGCTCCCAGTTTCAGTGATCTGCAAAGTGTCAGCGTGCTAGGTGATCTCCATTTGCATAATTCCTAGGCCCTACTCTCCTAGCCTTAGGTGTTTGAGAAGGAAGAAGAGGAGGACAAGAGTATTTGAAAACGAGTGACATCCAGAGTCACACAGCAAAAGTGCTTGTCCCCAACTTCAATTCAAACCCTTCAGAACTAGGTAGACTGTTGGAGTTCCTATTTATACACATTTTCATTTCCTCTTAAGAGAGCCAGAAGAAAAGACTCAGCAGATCAGACTGCAGACCTTTGAACTTGAAAACGGCTGGCAGCTTCCTTCCTCAAGCTGTTACCTTCTGAGCTCAATCAACTTTGCCTCTGAACTAACCCACTGAATGACAACTGGGCATTTGAGTTCTTTCACACATCATCAAAATAACTTCAGGCACACCCCTCTGCATCAATAGGGAACAGCACATCTTAAAACTAGGCAACGAAAATAAACACCCTTCTACTTACTGGGAAGCCTGTAATTCTGCCCAGCAAACTTCCTGTGAGATTTTGTTTGTTTCCTCCGGATCTGGAGATTTATTTTCCTTTCCAGATCTCAGCAATCGGGAGAGAGAAATGAAAATCCCAAAAGAGATACTATCAGGCTGTCTTAAGAATTATGGGATATGTGTGTGTGTGTGTGCATTTTCCAACTTTTTACCATGGACATTTTCAAACATACCAAGAAGTTGAGAGAATATGTAAATAAACTTCATTGCATCCATTCCCCAGCTCGACAAATTATCAACATTTTGCCATGTGTTCCTGTATTTATTTTGAAGGCAGGAGGACCTGTTAACCCTTTCAACTAATCAAGAACAAGTTTCCTAATTTTATCATGGTTATAGGGACTATGTTCTGTTCTGTGAACTGTTTACCCCCCATTCGGGAGGGCATGTGACATCAGGGATGCTACTAAACAGCAGCTCAAGACAGGCAAAGAGTTACACAGCCCAAAGTGTCAAAACTGAGGCTCAGAGAGGTCTACTTAACTTTCCTCTTATACGTAAAAGCCTAGATTTCCACCTTCCTCCCAGAGCCAGTCCCCCAATTTGAACTCAAATCCCTCATTTTGCAGGGAGAGAAAAGTGAAGCCCAGGGAGAAGGGACTCGCCAAGGTCAGGCGGTGCAGGGCAGGCTAGAAACCAGGACTCCTGAGTCCTAGCCCAGGGCGCCTTCCCGTGCTTGGCTTGCTCCTCCCTGTAGGAGCGCAGGGTCACCCCTGGGAAAGATCCCAGCAGCTATCCCGCTGCCAGCTGGGGCAGCCGGACCCAGACCCGGACCCGGGCGCAGGCGCCGTGCCGGGCGTCCGGAGGGGGTCAGGGGACGAGCGGGCAAGCGAGGAGGGAAGAGGCAGGAGCGCGGGCTCCAACTCCGTGCGCTCCCGGCCCTGGACCGGACCCCCGCGCAGGGGTCGCCCCAGGAGCCAGAGGCGAGGAAAGAGGCGGCAAAGCCCCGGCCTGCGCTGGAGCGGGGAGCAGCGCGGCGGCGACGTCCCCTCAGCCCTCCCAGGTCCCTCAGGCCAAGCCCTCGCGCCCCCCGGATTCTTACACGCGCCGCCCCAGCCACCCGGAGCGCGTGCCGGGGTCCGCACCGCGCAGCCCAGCCCGCCGGCGTCGCCGTCACAGCCCGGAGCTGCAGCAGCCACCGCCGCCTCAGGAGCCGCCACTCCTGACGCCGCCACCACGGCAGCTGCGCCAGCTCTCGCGTCCACCGCCTACCTTCCCCTTAACCCCGCCGGCCCCGCCCACCTGCCCCTCGCCACCGCCTATTGGCTAGCTGGGACGCCATGCTGAACCCTGATTGGCCAGGCCTCACATTCGGCCCCCGGCCTCCCCCGCGGCGAGGGCAAGCACTCCTGGTCAGCCTCCTAGGGCAGGGGAGGGACGAAGAAGCTCCGCCCTTTTTCTCTTCCTCCTCGCCCGCCTCGTCTGGCCCAACCCAGAGGGAGGCCCGGTTCTTTCAATTGGTGGACAGGCAAAGAGACGGCACTCCTGATTGGTCAGACATCGGGAGGCGGGGCGAACTGAGCGGAACAAGAAATTGAATGGTGAAAAGGAAAGTCAGTCAGATGCCAAATCCTGCCTCCTGAGATTGACGGGTAACCTAGCAACGCAGGCCCCGCCGAGGTAACCGTGGGCAGAGAGAACTGGAGGCTGCAGAGCAGGTGAGTGATCCGGCGTGTGAAGGGCTGGGGGTGAGAGGGCGATGTGGAATAGGGTCTGGCCCGCCCTCCTTTAGCTCCATGAAGAATCGGTAGCCCCGAACCGATGCCGTCCAGCCCCAGGAACCTGCTCTCCAGCCTCTGACCCCCTCAATCGGGACCTCCCTCTTCACCGCCTGCAAAGACTAGCACGTTCTCTTCAGTCTCCCGCCTAGTCAAGTGGAGTCAATCATAGCTCATTTATTTCAAGTCCGACGTCGGTGCCCTGGGTGACAGGGCAGCTTATCAGTCTCCTTCCATTCCCCCAACAACCGTGAGTTAGCACGCAATGAGAGGCATCTCGCTTGAGCGTTTAAAATAGGCAATTTTGATTCTACCAATTTTTCCTTATGTGCTGACTTTAGAACTTAATCCCCATCCCCATACTTAAAATGTGATTCGTTGTAGATACCTTCAGACAAAGGGTTTGTTGTGAAAATTAAATGAGGTAAGGCAATGAAGAACTTGACGAACAGCCCAGCAACATAGTAAGTGCTCAGGAAATAGTGGTGTGGCAGGTTGAGAGTATTTACGAATCCCCAAAAGAGAAAGATTATGTTTGTAAACTAATCTATTCCTTTGATTGTATTAAATTCAGTTGAGGGGCCTTTCATTAGATTCCCTCGTAAGATTGCTTTTAGGACTTTTTGATTTGACTTAGTAAGGCATGACTCAGGTTGAGTCCCCACCCTGGGTCTGATATCAACAGTCACTCAGACACACAGGAAGAGAGAGCTTTGTCATTTTTTTTATTGTGCCATGTGACAGAAAGGAGAAGGCTCAAACTGCTGAGGCCCCAGAGAGAGATGAGCCGTTTTGCCTGATTGCTTACAACTGAAATAGGGAAGAGCAAAACCGCTGAGACTGATATAGAAGACCTGGAAAGAAACAAGCCCTACGCCAGGAGAAAAAGGAAGCCTTAAGAGACAAGGCCTATGCCTGCTTGCAATTGAAATAGAGAAGAAAGCAGAGCAGCTGAACCTGAGAGAGGAGGGAGGGCTGAAACTTTGCAGAGATGGGTGGTCATCTTGCTTTACCAAGTGGCAACACGTCGGGATCAGCAGTAGCTGACTTTGATGAGAAAGCATCTCTGCTGGTGCCATGACTTGGCCTTGGAACTGTAAGCTTTTACCCTAAATATAGACCTTTATAAAAGACAAAAACTTTTTGGTAGTTTGCATCGGTGGACTAGTACAAGTGGTAATTGTTGTTATTATTATGAATTTTCTAAAACATATCTGGCCAGGATTCTAACTGCTTGAAACAGCTCCAAGGAAGTTCTCATTCCATGCTCTTAAATATTCATATATTCAACAAGTATTTACTGAGTGCCTAAAATAAGGGCCAGGCACTGCCTGAGGCTTTGGGGTAGAATGATCCCCTCAACGGAGCTCGCAGCCTAATGTGGGAGATAGGCCTCCAAAGATACAGATAAATGTAAAATCATACTTGTGGAGATCCACGTGCAACATGACGGAGCAAGGAAGTCAAAAAGCAAATATAAAGCTGAGTAAAACTCTAGTTCTATCTCAGCACTCTGGAAATTGATAAAAAGCATACAACAAACTGACTGAACGACTAAACATCGAGTTTGTGGCATACTTACTTGTGACGGCTCCTATTTCCCCTGCCCCCAGTTCAAGCAGCAGGATAATTCAACCAGGGCCAGCAGGCCATGTAAACCAATCAATCGCTTCACCGTCACTTCCTCAGGGGGTTCGTTTGAGCTGCAGCATTGTCAGTTAAAGTGGTAAATTTTGTTGCAAGTCAACAGGGAGGGCCAGCAACTCCGCTAGCCTGAGGACGCAGTCCTATCTGGGGCAAAAATTGTTTGTCAGCCTAAGAGTTCTGCAAAGTGAGATGGTTAAAGGGTGCCCTGTATCCTGCATTGACCACAGGCTGTGCACATGTACAAAAGACAGTGGGTTCAAGCCACCTACACATCTCAGGCCACTGGGGCCTGAAAACACTTGCAGAAGAGGTGCAAGGGGGTCTGGCAGTAATTAAAAGCCAGGGCAGACTTGAAAGTGACCTGAATATTGTTCTCCCTATCAGAGAGTGGACGTCTTAACTGACTCAAAGTGTTTGAGCACAACCTCTGACCCATCTGTGGTAAACATCAAGCTCTGCACACACAGGTGCAGGCCCTAGGAAGCTAGGCTTAAATATATAAACAAGAAGAAAAAAAGGCAGAAACAGCAGCAGCTGCACATTATGGGAGAGACTGACTGTACATTTAGTCCAAGCAAGTTGCTTAAATACCTAGCAAAACAAGAGTTTTTAAGAGGGGGAAAAAACAATCACTACAATTTTTTAAAAACAATTTTCTTATTGTACAAATTTTGTTTAAAATGTCCAATAATCAACAAAAAAGTATGAGGTGGACAGAAACAAAAAAGTGTAAAAAACAGGTAACAAAAACTGTCTCTGGGTGTCTCCTAATGTTGAATTTAGCACACCAAGACTTCAAAGAAGCTATTATAAATATGTTCAAAGAGCTAAAGGAAACTGTGTTTAAAGAATTAAAGGAGAAGGAAAAAAAAAAAAAAGAAGAGAGAATTAAAGGAAGGTATCATAACAATGATTTATGGAAAAGAAAATACCAACATTTTTCTCATTCCCTTGACTACTTTAAAAGATATAAGATATAAACAATAATGCTGTATTGCTGTGTTTATATCATATATAGATATAATAAAGATGATAACACAAAAGAAGGGGGAGGTAAAGGAGACATTTTGGACAAGTTTCTATATCTTACTGACGTTAGGTTAGTATCATTCTGACTTAGACTGCGATAGGTTAAGGTGCACATTATAATCCCTAGAGCAACCAGAGAAAATAACTCAAAAAATACCTTAAAAATCAATAGAAGAAGGGAAAAAATCAACAGAGGAATCAAAATACTGCACTAAAAATATTTATTTAACACAATAAAAGTCAAGTAGGAACAAGAACAATAAAAAACATGAGGGAAGCAGACTTGGCCCAAAGGATAGAGCATCCGCCTACCACATGGGAGGTCCAGGGTTCAAACCCCGGGCTTCCTTGACCCGTGTGGAGCTGGCCCATGCGCAGTGCTCATGCGCGCAAGGAGTGCCGTGCCACACAGGGGTGTCCCCCACGTAGGGGAGCCCCACGCGCAAGGAGTGCACCCCGTAAGGAGAGCCACCCAGTGCGAAAGAAAGTGCTGTCTGCCCAAGAATGGCACCGTACACACGGAGAGCTGACACAGCAAGATGATGCAACAAAAAGAAACACAGATTCCTGGTGCCACTGATAAGTATGGAAGCGGTCACAGAAAAACACACAGTGAATGGACAGAGAGAGCAAACAGCTGGGGGGGGGGAAGGGGAGAGTAATAAATAGAAAAATAAAAAGACATGAGACATAGTAGACAGTAGTGAAATGGTAAATGTAAATTCATCCATATCAATAATTATATGTAAATAATTAGGTATAAATGGAATAAAAACTTACACTTATAACAAAAAACAGGGATTGTCAGACTGTATAAAAAGCAAGGCCTAACTATATACTGTCTACAAGAAACACATTTTAGATTCAAAGACAGAAATAGGTTGAAAATGAAAAATGGGAATCCATGCAAACAGTACCACAAGAAGGCTTGAATGCCTATACTGATAGACAAAAATAGACTTTAAGACAAAAAAATATTACTAGAGGAACATTTCATGCTGATAGAAAGGTTAAGACATCAGAAAGAGGTAATTATAAATGAATATGCACTAACCACAAAAAAGCAAAATACATGAAGCAGAAAATGACAGAATTGAAAGAACGAACAATTCAAAAAAATGAAGATTTTAGTACCCTATTGTCAATAACTGATAGAACAACTAGATACAAAATCACTAAGACTATAGAAGACTTGTAAAACACCATCAACCAACTCCACTTCACTGATATTTGTAGAACACTCAACCCAATGACAAGTATATGCCTTCTTTTCAAGTGCACATAGGAACATCCTCCAGGATAGACTAAATCTGGACCACAAAACAAGTCTCAATAAATTTTAAAAGACTGAAATCATACAAAGTATGCTGTCTGGCCACAATAAAATTAGAGATCTATAACAGAAACCTGGGGAAATCTCAAATATTTGGAAATTAAACAGACTTATAAACAATCCATGAGTAAAAAAATAAAAGGGAAATTTAAAATATTTAGAAATGAATGAAAACAAAACACAACATATCAAAATGTATAAGATGCAGCTAAAGCAGTACTTTAAGGGAAATTTATGGCTTTAAACATCTGTATCAGAAAAGATCTCAAATCAATAAGATAAGGTTCTACCTTAAAACAAAACAAAAACCTAGAAAAAGAAGAGCAAACTAGACCCAAACTAAAAAGGAGGAAGGAAATAATAAAGATTAGAGTGAAAATCAAAGATATATAAACAAAAAAGTAATAGAAACAATCAATAGAGACAAAAGTTCATTCTCTGACAAGATCAACAAAATTGACAAAGCTTTAGCTAAGCTGTCCAAGAAAATAAGAGAAAAGATACAAATGACCAGGAATAGGGATAAAAGAGGAAGCATCATTACGAACCCTACAGAAATTTAAAAGAACCATTAAGGAATATTATGAACAACTTTATGCCAAAAATTATGCAACTTAGATGAAATGGTAAATTCCTAGAAAGACAAAATATTAAGGTTGTTCAAGAAGATAGAAAATTTCAATAGACCTATAACAAGTAAAGAAATTGAATTAGAAATTTAAATCTTCCTTCAAAGAAAAGCCCAGGCCTAAATGGCTTCACTGGTGATTTCCATCAAATACTTAAAGAAGAAATAATACCAATCCTTAAAAAATTCTTTCAGAAAATAGTAGAGGAGGAAATACTTCCCAACTCATTCTATGAGGCCATTATTACCGGATACCAAAGACACACAAAGACATCACAAGAAAAGAAAACTATAGACTAAGGGTCAGCAAACTGTGGCCTGATTTTGTAAATAAAGTTGTATTGGAGCACAGCCATGCTCATTTGTTTACATATTGTCTATGGCTACTTTCGCTCTACAAAAGCAGAGTTGAGTAGTTGTGACAGAAACTGTATGGCCACAAAGCCAAAAATATTTACTGTTTTGCCCTTTACAGAAAAAAAATTCAAATCCTAGTACAGATCAACATCCTTTAAGAACATAGATGCAAAATATCAGCAAACCAAATTCATCATCATTTAGAAAGGATCGTCCACTATGATCAGTGTCTTTAGTTTGCCAAGCTGGCTGGCTTAGACAACAGGAATTTACTGGCTCAGAGTTTTGAGAGTAGAGAAGTCCAAAATCAAGTTATCAGCAAGCTTGCTTTCTTCCAGAGCCTTCTATTCTGGTACTGGATACCAGTATCCCTGGGGTTGCCTGGTTGCATTTCTGCCTCTATCACATGGTGATGTCCTCCCCTTTCTCTCTTGGGAACTTCCAGGGTCTCTTTATAAGACCACCAATAAACTGGAGTGAGACCCACCCTCATTCAATTGGGCCACACGTTAAGTAAAAATAACATCTTTGAAAGATCCTATTTACCATTTCTAAGGATGGAAATGTTTTGGTAACAGATGATGGTGATGGGAACACACTGTAAATATTATTTTTTTAAGATTTATTATTTATTTCTCTCCCCTTCCCCCCCCCCCCCCCCCGTTGTCTTCTCTCTGTGTCCATTCGCTGTTTGTTTTTCTGTGACTGCTTCTATCCTTATCAGCGGCACCAGGAATCTGTGTTTCTTTCTGTTGTGTCATCTTGTGTCAGCTTTCCATGTGAGTGGCGCCATTCTTGGGCAAGCTGCACTTTCTTTCACGCTGGGCAGCTCTCCTTACAGGGCACACTCCTTGAGCGTGGGGCTCCCCTATGCGGGGGACACCCCTGCATGGCAGGGCACTCCTTGCGTGCATCAGCACCATGCATGGGCCAGCTCCACACGGGTCAAGGAGACCTGGGGTTTGAACCGCGGACCTCCTATGTGGTAGGTGGATGCCCTGTCCATTGGGCCAAGTCCACTTCCCTGTAAATCTTATTAACAGCACTGAAAACTATATCTGAATGTGATTAAAGGGGGAAAGTTAGATTGCATATATGGTAACAGAATTTTTTAAATCCATGGGATGGGACAACACTACACAAACAGTGAACCCTCAATTAAACCATAGACTATAGTTAATAGTACAGTTATAAAAATGTGGTATCATTGTAACAAATGTTTCACACCATGCATGGTATTAATAGTGTGCATAATTATTCTGTAAATGCACAACTCCTCTAATAAAGAAAAAAGTTCCATTTACAATGGATTCACAACCACAGGGACATGGATTAAAATTAAAGACGTGTTGGTTGGGATATATAACTCACCCTACCACACCAAATGAGATTTATCTCAGGAATGCAAGATCGGTGTAACTTTAGGAAAACAATGTAATACACTATATTAGTAGAATACAGAACAAAAGCCACATGAGTATCTCAATAGATGCAGAAAAAGCATTTGACAAAATCCAACATCCATTCTTAACACCTGTCAGTAGTAAGTCAGGAATAGAAGAGAACTTTCTCAGCTTGTTAAATATGTCTACAGAAAACCAGACAGCTAACATAGACAATGGTTTCCCTTGGGATTAGAAGCAAGGCAGAGATACTTGCTCTTGCCATTTCTATTCAACAGTTTACTTCAGTTTCTGGTGGTGTACTAAGGGAAGGAAGAGAAATTAATGGTATCCAGACTGGAATAGAAGAAGTAAAACTATTTGTTTGCCAATGACTTCATCCTATATGTAGAAGAGCCTAAAGAGTTCACAAAAAATATATATACTTGTATTAGTCAGCCAAAGGGGTGCTGATGCAAAATACCAGAAATTGGTTGGATTTATAAAGAGTATTTATTTGGGGTAGGAGCTTACAGATCCCAGGCCGTAAAGCATGCGTTACTTCCCTCACCAAAGTCTATTTTCACATGTTGGAGCAAGATGGCTGCCGACATCTGTGAGGATTCAGGCTTCTTGGGTTCCTCTGGGCTCAGCTTCTGGTTTCTCCACAAGGTCAGCTGTAGACTGTGAGGCTCTTTAGACTTTGCCCCTCTCCACAGGGTCAGCTGTGGACTATCAGGCAAATGGCTCTGTTTCTTTCCCCAGGGCTCTAGCATCAAATTCCAACATCAAAACTCCAACATTAAGAACCCTCAACTCTGTTCTTTGTCATGCCGTTTATCTGTGAGTCCCCACCCACCAAGAATGGAGACTCAATGCCTTAATCATAACTCAATCATGCCCGGGTTACAGATCAGATTACAAACATAATCCAATATCTATTTTTGGAATTCATAACCATATCAAACTACAATACTAGAACTAATAAAAGAGTTTAATAAGGTCATGATATAAAAAAATCAATTCTATTTCTTATATTCAATATGTGATATATTGTATATAAGCAACAAGCAATCTGAAAATGAAATAAAATAATTCCAGGGGAGCGGATGTGGCTCAAGCGGTTGAGTGCCTTCTTCCCATGTGGGAGGTCCCAGGTTCTGTCCCTGCTTCCTCCTAAAAAAAAAACAAACAAAAAAATAGGCAAACAAATGAAAAACCAACTCAGGGGAGCTGATGTGGCTCAGTGGTTGAATGCCGGCTTCTTACATACAAGGTCCTGGGTTCAATCCCCAGCTCTGATACCTAAAAAAAAAAAAAAAAAAAAAAAAAAGAATGATGGGCACAGCAATTTTACCAGCCCTTCCCTCGCCCTCTTTTGTTTGGTATGGCAGCATCTTGCGCTCCCCCTGCGGGGCCCTGGTCCCTGGCTCTGGAGGGAGCAGAGCACACCTTATAAGCAGATCGGGGTGTATGTCTGTTCCAACCCATCCAGGGGACTCGCTCTGGGCGGAGAAGTGGCCGGTTAAGCGCTGGAAAGGAACAGTCATATCCCACCACGTGATGGGGTGTCTGGGGGCCTGGAGGAAGCGGGGCACTTGGAGGTCCATGCTCAGGGCAGGACGCTTGCTCAGAAGAGGCCTGCGGAGCCCTGGACTGCCCCCGGGCTGTTCCCCAGGCTTCCAGCAGGCGGGCTGAGCGCTGAAGGAGAGCCTCAGCGGCTTGGATGCAGAGAGGTAGGTTTTTGTTTTTGCTTTTGCCCCTGGTATTCAAGGAATTCTGTCACAGCACTAGCTGAATATAAGCTAAAGGAACAGAGACTTCTGTGAACATACACATCAGAGAATACAGTCTTTGAAAAAAGTTTGGAAAAATCCCTAAATAAATAGACTACTACAGCCTTCGATCTTTCTTCAGAAAGAAAGAAAATCAACAATAACAAATGCTGCAAACTCTGGGGAAGAGGGAGAATCTGATTTCCAGAGTTAACCTGTTAAAGCATTCAAATGTCCAGATTTCAACAAACACCACCATTACGAATACGAAAAGACAAGCCACAAACTGGGAAAAGACATTTGCAAGTCATATATCTAATAAAGGACTGTGGAATATATAAAGAAGTGTTACAACAACTCAGAAAGAAGAAAGTTCAATTGGAACAGCAGGCAAGACTTGAATAGACATTTTACCAGAGAAGACATGTGAATGGCTAATAAGCACCTGAAAAGGTGCTCAACATCATTAACCATTAGGGAAATGCAAACTAAAAGCACAACACAGGAAGCAGATTTGGCTCAACAGTTAGAGCGTCTGCCTACCACATGGGAGGTCCACGGTTCAAACCTAGGGCCTCCTTTACTTTGTGGAGCTGGCCCATACGCATTGCTGATGCGCGCAAGGAGTGCCCTGCCACGCAGGGGTGTCCCCGCATAGGGGAGCCCCATGCACAAGGAGTGCACTCCATAAGGAGAGCTGCCTAGCATGAAAGAAAGTTCAGCCTGCCCAGGAGTGGTGCTGCACACACGGAGAGCTGACGCAGTAAGATGACACAACAAAAAGATTCCCAGTGCTGCTGACAAGAATGGAAGCGGGCACAGAAGAACACACAGTGAATGGACACAGAGAACAGACAACTGGGGTGGGGGGGGAGGGGAGAGAAATAAATAAAAATAAATCTTTTTTTTTTAAAAAAGCACAAGACAATAACACCACACACCCACTGGAACAACTAAAATAAAAAAAGACAACACCAGGTGTTGATGAGAATATGGAGAAAGTGAAAGCTTCATACACAGCTAGTGGGATCCTAAAATGGCACAACTGTTTTGAAAAATTGTTTAGCAGCTTCTTAAAGTTAAACATAAACTTGCTGTACAATCCAGCAATTCTACTCCTAGGGATCTACCCAAGAAAGGTGAAAGCATAAGGTCCACACAAGGGCATCTATGGCTGTTCCTAGCACATTATTCATAGTACCAATGAACTGGAAACAGCCCAACTATCCATCAACAGGTGAGTAGACCCATTGTAGTTATATCCATACAAGGGAATTCTACTCAGCCATAAAAAGAAACAAACTGCCCACACATGCCACAAATGTGTGCACCTCACAACATGCTGGGTCAGGATTCTCACCCTCAGCACTGTTGACGTTTTGGGCTGGATAATTCTGCCATGAAGGGGCTATATTAGTTTTGCAGGGCTGCTGTAACAAATGGCCACCATTGGGTGGCTTAAATCAACAGAAGTTTGTTCTCTGGTTCAGGAAGCCAAAGGTGTGAAATCAGGGTGTCAGCAGGACGTGCTCTCTCAATCCCTGTGTAAAACTCCACAGGGAACCTTCGGTTCTTTCTCCTGAGTCATGAGGGAAACTGTTGTGGCTCCAAATTTTCTAACCCAACCTAATCAGGGTAACTGCCGCATTCCCTGGTCCTCTTGCAAGGTGGTCAAAGGAAGTAAAAATCATAACCAGAATAACCAGGCCAGGCCAAGCCGAAAGACCAAGTAGTGAAAGTGGTTGGGAAAGTCAAGGGGGGTAGGGAGCAGAGTTCTCTTGTGCCTTTTCTGAATTAAAAAATATATTAGTAGGAAAGCAAGAAACCAAACCACCATTCCCTCCCCCAGACTTCAGCCTCCACCCAGGAAGCCAAAAAAACTGCCTTTTGGTTGAAAGCAGCAGTAACAGAGGCTGCCAATGCAGTGCACCCATCCGCGCCTCCAGGCTAGACAGGCAGACCCGGGCATCCCAGGCCGGCAGGGGGGCTCCGGGCAGGGCGTTCCCTTGGGAACACATTCCAGACATACACGGGCAGACTTAAGTGCCATGGTTTTAGCTTGGGGTTTATACACAGTTGCAGTAAAAAGTTAAGTGATGGCCTTCCAGCCCACTCCCCCCATGCCCTTCCTTTTATGGCCACGGAGAGACTCGCTCAGGGCAGTGAACAGGTGCAGCACCTGCTGGATGCCTCAACCTCAGTAATAGTAATACTGACCACTCCAAAGAACTCCCCCGTCCAGCAGAGCATCCTCCTCCACACAGCTCCCTTGTGATGTGGCTGGGACAGGTGTTACATCCCCAGGTAAGGGCCTTGCCCGGAGGTATTCTGAGGCCCCTCCTGGGGAGGGCCATGCACCCTGGGGTCCTACCACCCAGCTGTGAGTCTCATCTTGGTTCTGTAACTGGCAGTGGCTTTAGGTAGCACCACAAGCCTGCCTTTGAACCTGGGGAGCACTGGGCTGGGGCTTGGGCGATGCGGAGCTGAACAAGGCCAGTGTTTCTAACTCCTGATTCTCAAACAAGGGTGAGCTCCCTCCCCCAGGGCACATTTGGCAATGTCTGGAGATATTGTTAATTATTACAACTCAGGGATGGGGGTGCCATCTGTTGGGTAGAGACCCAGATGCTGCTGAACATCCTACAATGTACAGGTCAGTTCCCACAACAAAGAATTATCTGGCCCAAAAGGTCAGTGCTGCAGAGAATGAGAAGCACTCTTGTAGAATGATATTTTCACACAAGGCAAATGCTACACACACACACACATTTTCCCTCAGGCCCTTGTTAGCATTAATTTGAGCTGTTTAAATAATAGCAATGGGTTTACCCTGCGGCCAACTGCCTTTAAGGATAGAGATTTTTTTAAAAAAATGATTTATTTATTTATTTCTCTCCCCTCCCCCCCACTCCAGTTGTCTGTTCTCTGTTTCTATGTGCTGCATCTTCTTTGTCCACTTCTGTTGTCAGCGGCACGGGAATCTGTGTTTCTTTTTGTTGCGTGTCATCTTGCTGCGTCAGCTCTCCGTGTGTGCGGTGCCATTCCTGGGCAGTCTGCGCTTTCTTTCGCACTGGGCGGCTCTCCTTATGGGGCGTGCTCCTTGTGCGTGGGGCTTCCCTATGCGGGGACACCCCTGCGTGGCAGGGCACTCCTTGCGCGCATCAGCACTGCGCATGGGCCAGCTCCACACAGGTTAAGGAGGCCCGGAGTTTGAACCGCGGACCTCCCATGTGGTAGACGGACGCCCTAACTGCTGGGCCAAGTCCACCGCCAGGATAGAGCTTTTGAACACAGAAGTTGTTGGGTTGTTTTGTCTTGTTTTGTTTTAACCGCAAATGAGAGTTTTTCCTTCTCTCCCAGCACACACCTCTTTAATTACAAAGTAGTACTAAATGCAGCAGACTCTGATCTTCTCTATTCTATTTCATTTCTTTTTAATGCTAGTCCCAACTGGAAAATTGATTTCACCACCCACACATGGGTCACAATCCTCAATTTACAAATGACACTTCTTCAACACAATCTGTCATTCAGGAAAAGCTGGTCTTTTGCATTTGATAAGTGGTGGTTAAATATATTTTTTAAATGTAAAAGTGGGGTACATTTATTTCAGAAGACTATAAATTCACTACTGGGTAATTCTTCTGTCTAAAACAACCTAAGTGACACTATCCAGGGCAGGAGTTCTGAGCCTTTCTTGTTCCATGGGCCCCTTTGCCAGTCAAGGGAAAAGCACAGACCCTTTACTAAGCCCACACTCTACTGTGTATTATTTAATAAATACCTCACACCTGCACTAACACATCCCCACAAGAATAACTTTTATTTTTTCATTTCAATTCAAGCTCACCGACCCCTGGTTAAGAATCCCTGGTCTACTAGTCAGATATATCCAGAAATAAGCTTTCCTAAAGTTATACTGTAACCAGAAGGGGAATAAAAAAACTGTGATGAAGTAATTCATAAGGAGTAGGAGACTAGAAAATGGCAAACTAACAGAAAATTATGAATAATTTTGAGACCATCAAAACTAAAAACAAAATAGTAAAATGGAGTGAAAAATGGTTCACATTTGGCTCTCTATGAATGCTTCTGTTTAAAAAAATTATATTAAGGAAAATTACATTTATTTTAGGAAGTATTCAAATGTAAATATTCAATTATATCATTTTGAAGTACTAGTAAAAGTAGTAAAAGCTAAGCTTATTGAGCCAGAATTTCTTTTTTTTATAAATAGATTTCAGCTATTTTTTTTTTCTCTCCCCTTCCACCCCCACCCCACCAGTTGTCTGTTCTCTGTGTCTATTTGCTGCATGTTCTCCTTCCTCTGCTTCTGTTGTTGTCAGCGGCACAGGAATCTGTGTTTCTTTTTTTTGTTTTGCGTCATCTGGTCGTGTCAGCTCTCTGTGTGGGCGGCGCCATTCCTGGGCAGGCTACACTTTCTTTCGCGCTGGGCGGCTCTCCTTATGGGGCACGCTCTCTGCGTGTGGGCTTCCCTACACGGGGACACCCCTGCGTGGCAGGGCACTCCTTGCGCTCATCAGCACTGCGCATGGGCCAGCTCCACACGGGTCAAGGAGGCCCGGGGTTTGAACCACTGGACCTCCCATGTGGTAGGCGGACGCCCTAACCACTGGGCCAAGTCCACTCCCCCAGAATTTCTTTTAATACAACAGTTCTACCAAATGTGGGTTCCATTCCTGTCCCATCTTCTAGATGAAGAAGCTGAAGCTTAGAGAGGTTAAGCAACTTGCCCAAAGCCACACAGCTAGGAAGTGCTAATACACTGGAACTGAATTCCAAATTTGTCTGACCCCAGAACCCACAAACTTAATCACCATACAGTAGGCTCATGTTTTTCCTTTTTACTCCAGAGATGAGGAGGTGATGGCGCAGACGGTCAAGAGGTGAATTTGCCCGAGGCTACGGCTGTGGCTGGTGGCCAGTGAAGAGTTGTCCATCCTAACTAGTAGTTGAGAAAGCTGTCCCCTGGAGCACATTCCCTGGCACTGTCAGACACTACTCAGTGCCCTCTGTCTCCAAAGCACCTGTCTGAGTGCCTTGGACTGTCTGGGCCATCACCGCAGATAAGAAGCCATCTGCTACTACTGCCACTGTTCCCTGCCACAGTCCCAACCTGGGAATCTTTTGAAGACCAAATATAATTCACAAAACATAGATATTCATAAAGGATAAGAAGTGGTATTAGGAAAAAAATAATTAAACTAGGAAGGAATTAGATTTAAACCTTTCCTTTTAAAACTAAGTCCTGAGCGCAGAAATGGTAACAACCTATAGGCTTGGCCCACAGTTTTCAGTTTTAAAATATGACACTGTTTTCATGTCCCTAATCCAGAACCTTTATATTTTGTGAAATAACATTTTCCTTTTGTGCCAGAGTTTCCCCATGAGGAAACAGGCCCATTGGTAACTGGGGTTTGCCATTTCTTCATTTATTCAGTTATTCAGCGCCTGTTATGTGAAAGTTGCTTGGGATAGGAGTCTCTGGCAGGAGTTTGTTTGTCCTTTCCAGCCCTCACTTTCCCTACCCTGGACTCAGAAAACGCAGATAAAGCGTTTAAGAAAGTACTTCCAAAAAAAAAAAAAAAAAAACTGGCTGTAGAATTTATAGAATTTACAGGCTCGTAGGCACTTGCTGAGGCTAAAAGGAAAACTCCTGCTACTCCAGCCTCTTAACCCTAAGTGGTGGGATGGGAACTAAGCAGCCGGGAATCCCTTTCCCACCGTGGACTTCTGGAGTCAAACACATAGCATCTGGGAGGATGAGGCAGGTGGGATGAGGCTCTGGAGGAGTGTGAGAAAGGGATTTATGCCTCTCAGAAACAAGACAGAATGGTCAAAAGTACATGAAATCAGCTCTGCAAAAAATTGTGACATCCACAACACGGTCTTATGCAATGTGCAATTGTGCAGAAGTTGCAAACTCCTCTTTAGGGTAGAAAATAAAAACAAAGACCAGTACTTCACCTCAAGTGAGAACTCTCTGTCTTGTCTACCCCCACCATATTTTCAACCCTAAACCATTTTCTCTTCACTCACACATATGTAAACCGAGAGCAACTCTTTCAGTTAAGCCACGGGAAATATCGAGAATGGAGCTAGGAAGAAGGCCCAACATCTCAACGGCAGGTAGAACCCGTGAAGGAACAATTAAGTTGCCTGGGAATGCATGCACTTGGACTTGCTGAAGGCCAGGGCTGAAGGCAGGTGGGTTCAGTAGGTTTTGTTGGTTCACAGGAATCTGTTTCAGGAAGAGATGGACAGACACGACGCCAAATAACACTGAGTCCCCTGGCAAGAAACCCTTCCCTCCCTGGTCCTCCTACACGTCAAGGAGAAAGTCTCAGTTTGGTATTGCCACCAAATGTCTTCAATATCTCTTTACCACTTGCTAGTCTCCCTTTTTAACAACAGAGATCTGAGCTCAGCCTCAGAGCTTTCCTGGATAATGGTACCTAGCTAGAATGAAATAATGTCAGCATAGAGACATTAAGGGAAGTGATATGTGTTTTCCAATTAGAGTGGATGTACAAAAAGTTTCCTGGGAAGCGGATGTGGTTCAAGTGATGGGGCTCACGTCTACCATATGAGAGGACCTGGGCTCGATTCCTGTGGCCTCCTGGTGAAGATGAGCTGGCCTGAGCAGGGAGCTGGCCTGAGTGGAGCGCTGGCCTGCACAGGAGTGCTGGCCCACTCAGGAGTGCTGGTCCACGTGGCAAGCTCACCCAAGCAGAGAGCTGGCGCAGCAAGATGATGCAACTATAAAAGACACAGAGGACAGACAACAAGCGACTCAGCACATCAGGGAGCTGAGGTGGTGCAAGAGATTGAGCACCTTACTCCCACTCTGGAAGGTCCCAGGATCGGTTCCCAGTGCTGCCTAAAGAGAAGATAAGCAGGCACAAAAGAACATGCAGTGAATGGACCAAGAGTAGACAACAAGGGGCAGGGAGAAATAAATAAATCTTTAAAAAAAAAAAAGTTGAGAGATGATATAAGGCTTTCCCTAAGATAGCTGGGCACGCAGGCACTTGCCTTCTGACAGGCTTTTCCTAGGTGAGGAGGGGACAGGGAGGGGGTGACAGCTACGTTGTTGCAAACTGCATGGGATCCTGGGTGTGGCCAGGGAGCTCCAGGCTGGCTGAGCTTGAGGCTGGGGCTCCTTCTGGCCACTAGAGCTGGTCCACCTTTTGCTCTACAGTTCATGCTGATATCACTGCGCCCAAGGGTTGTACACAGGGGAGGAAACCAAGGAGCTCCTGAGACAGGTCGAGGGGGCTGAAATCCCAGCTCTGTCACTTACCAGCTGTCAACCGCTCCACCTCGGTTTCCTCATCTGTAAAATGGAGGCAGCAACAGCACCCACCTCCTAAGGCTGTTGTGAGGATTAAAGGGGGTATTTAGATATTCAAGCATTTAGAAGTGTCTGGCATGTAGTAAGTTCTCAAGAGTTAGCTAACACTTAAATGGCATTCCTTCAAATGAAACCTGTCTCCTCCACACACACACACATGCTCAGTTTTGTTGTTGTTGTTGTTGTTGCTGTTAATCTCCAATTTCTCCACATACCAGTGTTGGATTTATAGGTAGTCATAGATGTTGGATTTTCTTTCCTTGTTTCTCCTGGGGGGGCAAATATAATGTTCCTCAAACCTTTCTTCTTATTCCTCTTTTTTTTTTTTTTTGTCAAAATGTTCTGAGAAAGTAATAAAATATCCAATGAACCTATCTGAATGAAGATGAGATCTAATTTGCATGATAAAGATATATTTCCATTTATAAAGTTCATCAGCAGAATTAATGACAAATAAAGGGAAGATCCAATTAAAGTTTCCCATCCATTAACAGTCTTGCTTTACTCTCAGGGCAGGAATTTTAAAAGGGGAGGCTTCCGTTGGAAATGATTTAAATATTAAGGTTGGTGGCATCAAAAAGAACGTGAAATGATCATATTAGAATTCAAGGAAAAGAGATTCTCCAGTGGTTTTTGTCATCAGAGTCAGATGCATTCCCCACCCCCATCCTAGTTCCACTGGCTTTTTCTTGTTCACCCAAATGAGCTGCCAAGAACTGATGGGCGTCATCATAATCAAAGAAAACAAGTTTGCCCTTTAAAGCAA
This sequence comes from Dasypus novemcinctus, assembly GCF_030445035.2. Taxonomy (NCBI): domain Eukaryota; kingdom Metazoa; phylum Chordata; class Mammalia; order Cingulata; family Dasypodidae; genus Dasypus; species Dasypus novemcinctus. The sequence continues at coordinate 22,896,210 of NC_080691.1, read as the reverse complement.
AAGAGGTAATTTGGCTGAAAGCAAATTGGAAACATTTCCTATAACGTTGCATTGCCAGCCGCAATCTCTGAAGAATTCAGGCATTTGATTTATGCCTGAGAGCTCTGGGGGACAATGGGGAGAATTGCATTTATTAAACACTTTGTTCACACTCATTCCGTGGCCATTGGGCAAAGATCCTTCATCCTCTGAGAGGCTGAGGAAGCTCCATTGCTGTCCCTAAAACTTTATTTTCAGGAAAAGCCTCAAAGGACCTCATGGCATTGATTGGAGTGCAGGAAGGGATGGGGATCAGAAAGATGCAAGATAGTGCCCTTCTCCAGCTCGGTCCTGAGCTCCCAAAGAGGCTTGTGGTCTTGATCTTTTTGCCTGACCGAGGAACACAACCTGAGCACCTCAGCTGGCCTGCCTTTCCTCCTGGGTCAGAGTCCCTGTGGCTGTTTCTTCGGTTCCTTCCCCTTCACGTACACCCTGACTCGGTGGACTCAAGGGGTCTCTCGTGGCTTCACATGTCACTTCCTTCTGCCTTGTGTTAGTTTCTCCACCCCCAGGGTCTCCCTTGCCCCCTGGCCTGGTGTTGTCAGCAGCCTAGGGGATTTTATCAGCCAGGATTCTTTTTTTTTTTTTTTAATTTTTTTTTGATTTTGTAAAAATATTACATTAAAAAAATATGAGGTCCCATTCAACCCCACCACCCCCACCCCACCACTCCCCCCCCAGCAACACTCACTCCCATCATCATGACACATCCATTGCATTTGGTAAGTACATCTCTGGGCATCTCTGCACCTCATGGTCATTGGTCCACATCATGGCCCACACCCTCCCCCATTCCATCCAGTGGGCCCTGGGAGGATTTACAATGTCCGGTGATTGCCCCTGAAGCACCATCCAGGGCAACTCCATGTCCCGAAGACGCCTCCACCTCTCATCTCTTCCTGCCATTCCCCATACCCATCAGCCACCATGTCCACTTTTCCCACGCCAATGCCACCTTTTCTCTGTGGGTCTTGGATTGGTTGTGTCCGTTGCACCTCTATGTCAAGAGGAGGCTCAGATTCCACATGGTTACTGGATGCAATCCTCCTGCTTTCAGTTGTAGGCACTCTAGGCTCCATGGTGTGGTGGTTGTCCAGCCAGGATTCTTTAATTGTAAGCAACAGAAACTGATGCTGGCCAAGCAAAATTGTGCAGGAAAAGCTGAAGAACCAGGCCTTGAAAAAGAGCAGCTAAGGGATCTCTGGGAACTTGGTAGCAGGAGGTTCAGGAACTCACCACTGGCATCTCCCTTTCCTGTCACTCACTCTCTTGGGACTCACTCTCCCAGGAGAGAGTCTGATTGGCCAGCTGCATTCACTTACCTCTTAGCAGGGGGTGGAGGGTGGGGTGGGAGAGGGGATGGGGAAGCGGCAGGCAACCGGACAATGACAGGGTGGGGGGCTGCCCACGCTGGGAAGGAGGATGAGTTCACCAAAGGAAAACAGGAAAACCTGGGCGCTATCCCCTGACAAAAGGGGATGGCTCGTGGGAAAGCCAAGCTGTTGCTGTCCACTGCTACACGTCGAGCAGCTGGAGCTCAGCGGGTTTAACACTGGGCTTCTGATCTCTCCCTCCAAACTTCAGCCTCCAATTTCCCTAACCTCTAAGGGCCCCACCATTCTCTTCCAGCCATTCAAACTCAAAGCTGTCTTTCACTCCTCAGTTCCTAATTGTCCTTCCTTTAAAACGTCTCTCGCATCCACAGAGTATATGGGGGGAAAAAAGCACAGGTAACCTGTAAGTGGTAGCAGTGGGTCCCTCCCCAGGTCGATGCTGCTTTCCTCAGTGCTAGAGTCACAGTAGTGATCAAAATAGACGAGGTCCCTACCTTCAGAGAGCTTACTTTTTAAGGGAGGGGGATAGACGGACAAGAAACAAATCCACTTTTCCATTTAGAGATGTCAGAGGGTGCTAATTAGTTTGGGGAGAAGTTAAACAGAAGGGAGGGTGTGGAGAAAGAGAGGGCTTATATTTTGTAAGGGAAGTCAGGAAAGCACTCGCTACTAAAGTGACCTAAAGCCAAGCAGGAAGTGATGGAATAGCTCTGCAGACACCTGGGGGGACATTCCAGGCAGGGGGGACAGCAAGTGCAAAGGCCCCGAGGTGGGAGCACATTTGACGTGTTCAAAGAACAAGAGGAAGGGCAGTATGATTACAGAAGAGGATGAGCGGTAGCCACGGCCAGATTGTAGGTAATTATAGTAAGAATTGCTATTAGTAAGAGGAGGAGTGTACATTACATATTACAGGTAATTGTAAGGACTTCGGGATGGGATGGGATTGTAGCTGTGGTGTGTTGTTAAACGGTTAACAGCTCGTCTGTGGGAAGTGTTGCTGATGTGTAGCATACGCGAATCTCTGTGGTGTAAATACTCCCACCACAGCCAACTTCCACAAAAGTCCTGAAGATTTAACCATCGGCTCTTGTGAGCTGGTACACGCTGACTCCAACAGATGATTGCGTAGGAGGGTTTGGGGCAGAGCTGGGATACATATGATCTGACCTTTTAAAAGGCTCCCTCTGGCTCCTGTGATGGGAAGAGACTACAGGACGGCAAGGGCAGAAGCAGAGGGGTCTGTGAAGAGCCTGTCACGCTCATCGTGGTGAGCCGAGGGGCATTTGGAAGGTCCAGGGGCTCCAAGACATTCGAGGCAGCATTCCTTCATTCTCTTGCTTTTCCTTCTTGTTCACTGGAAGGCTGTCACTGCTATCAAGTCCAAGTTCAGGGAATGGAGGTTAAACCACCAAGGTCTGTCTTTTATATTAAGAAAAGTATCACATTTCCTAAAGCCCCCGACACACTTGTCTTTCATTTTGTTGACTTGAACGGGACCCATAGTCATCTCTAGCTGTAAGGGAGGCTGAGAGGGCGAGCACTGTGTGTTTCTAGACTCTCCAGCGGAGCAGGCAGGAGGGGTGGAAGGACAGACAGTGTGGTGGTGCGAGCACCTGGAATGGGAATTTCACCCAGTCAGGAAGCCCAGGGGAGGAGGGGCACCTGAGCAGAGATGTGAGCATAAGGAATTAAACAGGCAGCCCTCAAGGAAGCGAGGAGTGTTTCTGGAAGAAATACCATGTGCAAAGGCCCCAGTCTCTCTACCTGCCACCCGCCTTTTCCCCCTATAAATCATCCATCACAACAGATCTTTCTCAACAATCTGGCTTTATCTGCTACCCTCTTATTCAAATCAAAATGGACCCCAGTTATTTCTGACAGAATAATATCCAGAGGCCCCATTTTGGTATCAAAATCGGGGCTTACTCCAGGAATACAACCTTTTCCATAGTTGTTGAACTTTCCTGTGTGCATGTTTCACATCCCAAAGGAGGTTATAAACTCAGGAGGACAGGAGGCATTCCTCGCATCTCTTTCATTTCGCCAGGAGTACAATAAATACCTGAATGAACGATGACATGGATGGTCCTCACAGCAGGAGCAGATGGAGGCAGACCAGCTCAGGTGCCCTTTGAGTCAATGCAGTGCTTCGAGGCCACCGAGAAGGAAGTGCCTTGGGAGCTAGTAAGGAAAGGACACTGACAGAAGAGGGTGGCGGATTGGACATGGGGGCGAAGCAGGGGTGTGGGGTGGCCCTTAGCTGGGCCAGCGGTGTTGTGCTTCATCAAGACAAGGGCTAAAGAAGGAGCAGCGCGTAAGGGGGGGGATGTCACGGGCTCCATCTGAGATGGGGTATGTTTGGGAGGCCTCCGTCACTGACACAAGCCATTCCCTAACACGTGTGCCTGAGACCTCGCCAGTCCTGGGCAGCCAGGGTTTCAGTGTGGACCGAACCCCCAGGCCCGGCTTTGGGATCTCAGTTCCCCTGAGGTAATGATATTAGTTACTGCTCACTGAGCGCTCACCGTGTCCACAGCTTCCCTGTGCTAGAAGCTTCCCACTGATCCTGATGAACCCTGTTTTGCAGCTCAGGCTCAGGGGATTAAAGAACCAGGCCAGGGTCGCGGGGCGAGGGTCCGAGCCCACGCCGGGCTGCCTGCCTCCCTGGCGCTGTCGGCCGTTAGGCTCTGCAGGCGACATGAACTGTTGATTTCTGATGGCTGCCATCGGTTTTTCTGAGTCTTGTTCAATAACCTTTCTATGCTGGAATAATTGTAGATTTACAGACAAGTTGCAAAAATCACCCGGAATTCCCATATGCCCTTCATTCAGCTCCCCCTACTGTCAACTTCTTTTTTTACCAAGATGTGTTGGCCAAACCTGAGAAATTAACGTTGTACAAAAGACTATTAACTACACTGCAGACTATATTTGAATTCCATCAGGTTTTCCTCTAATGCCCTTTTCCTAGTCTGGGATCTAATCCAGGATATGACATTGCATGTAGTGAGACAGTTTTTTTAAAAGTTGTTTCTAGATCGTTGTTCACCCCGTGAAGACAGTGGTTGCCAGGGGTTCAGAGGAAGAGGGAGGGAGGGGAACACAGGGCATATTTAGGGCAGCAAAATTGTTCAGTATGATACTGCAATGATGGTACCTGACAATATACATTTGTCAAAGCCTAAAAAATTGTACAGCACAAAGTAAAAACCACAATGTAAACTACAGACTTTGGTTAGTAACAATGCTTCAATATTGGTTCATCAATTATAACAAAGGTACCACACTGATGTACGATGTTATTAATAGGGGAAACTGTGTGTGTGTTGGGGGGGGGGGCAGTTACATGGAGACTTTTTATATTTTCCATGTAATTTTTCCTGAAATCTAAAACTTCTCCGAAGATAAAGCTTTTATTATGAAAAAAAAAAATCTGTGAAAATGTGCTGCGCTAGTCCCAGGTCTGTTTGCTCTGTGATCCGTTGTTCATGCTTTCCCTGCTCGGCCTCATCTTGGGTTGCTGAGCGCCTGCCAGGCCGGGTCATCAGGTGGCATACGGCTGCTGGGAGGCACTGGTGCAGGCAGAGGGAGAACCAGGGCAGCTCTCCCCACCACTTTGGACTGCGTTGCCACCAGCGACTGCCTGTCCTCTGGAGCTCCAGTTCTTCCTGGACAGGAAACGGCTGTGGTTCCCGCTTCCCCTGGGGGACCCCAGTCCCCAAGCTCAACGCCTCCAGCACCCACGTAACTGATCCCCTGACACTTGGGCCTGAGCTCTGCCTCCCTGCCCCCGGCAGCACTGACGCAATCACAGCCAAAAATGTCTTTCAGCTCAAGGTTCTGTGTCGAAGCCGCACAGGCCTCGGGAACCCCCCGTTCCAACCATGTATGGCTGCTGGGGCCACACTGGCCACCCAGACGCCAGCACGGCTCTACTGACAGCTTCCTCTTTCCTTTCTCAGGGTGGCCAGAGAAAGTAAGAGTGGGAGACGCCCAGAGTCCACCAAAGCCTCAATCTCCCAGGGGGCCCAAAGGCTGCGCCCAGAATGGCTTTGGAAGTCCTCACCACGGCCGCTCTCTCCCAAAGCTCTGACATGAGCAGGATCAACCTGATGACAGAGGCAGCCAAAAGGCCAGCCTCCCCGCTGAAACCCTTGGTGCCCTCCAAGACCAAACTCTCCACCATCGAGACCAAGAGGATCATGTCCGTGCTGGACGAGGCCATCCGCAAGGTGGAAATGGTGACCCTGCTGTCCTACGTGGCCGCCAATCAGGAAAGCCTGGAGGGGGTGCTGGGCAGGGACATCCTGGGGGCAGTGCGAGCCCACGAGGAGCTCTGCGGCACCCTCCTGGACGTCGTCGATCGCCTGAAGGACGCAGAACGGCGGCTGCAGGAGGAGGAGGCCGAGGAGGCACGGTGGTTCAGAGACCTCCTGCTCTCCGTGGAGCAGCAGAGAGCCAGCCTCCTGCTGCTGATGGAGCAGGTCAAAGACTCCACCAAGAACGTCCTGAGACTCTTGCTCGCCAGCCCGCAGGCCACCAAGGCCCTGCAGATGCAGGCGCTGGGCAGAAGTGCAGAAGCCCAGCGTTTCATCGACAGCCTGGTGGAACTCCGGGGTTTCCTGTTCGAGAAGCTTCTCACCAGCCCCATGGAAGCAAGGCAAAGGGCCCAGTTCATACAGGATATCAGTAAACGGGATAAGAGGAACCAAGAAATCATCAGCACGCTCCAGCAGGAGTTGTCAGTGGGCATCAAGAGCAGGGACGCAGAGGTATTGCTCCACGGCCCCGGCGGGTTAGGGAGGAGCAGCGGAAGTCTGTTGGCAGCTGGGCTTCTCAGTGATTTCAAAAGCTGGGTTTTGTTTCCTTATTCATTTACCCCAGAAGTGTTGTTCTGAGCACTCATCAGGTGCCGGGTCTTGTAAATAAGCCCCACACGGGCCCAGCCTCCTGGAGTTGCCCATCTGCACAGGGACGCCGTATTAAAGAGCTGGCTGAGTTCCAGCTGTGGAAGAGGAGAATGGGGTGCTCTCAGGAGAACTGCACTGAGCCCAGTAAGGTCTGGGGCTTTGAGGCCAAGACATGAAGAATGAGAGGAAGTGACCCAGGCAAGTGAGGGCAAGAAAAACCTTCTGTGTCAGGGCTCAGCCAACTTTTTCTACAAAGGGCCCGAGAGTAAATAGACTGTGCAAGCCAGGCAGTGCCTGCTGCATCTCCTCAACGGTTACTATAGCGTCAAAGGAGCTAGAAAAATACATAAACAAATAAAACTATGTACCCAAACAGGCAGGGGGCGGGACTGGGTTTGGCCTGCAGGCCTTAGTTTGCTGACACCTATTCCAGGGAGAGGGGATAGCCTCAGCCCTGAGACCTGGGCTGGTTCAGAAACCCCAAAAGCGCCAGTAAGCCAGAGGAGAGGGGCCGGAGACATCACATGGGCCTTCCTTCGAGGACCAGTCCAGGAACTGGGGCTTATCCTGAGTGCAAGGGGAGGGTGGGAGGTGCAGGAGCACCAGAAGAATTTTTAAGAAGGCAAATGATGACATGATCCCAAACCAAAAAGTAGCCGCCATTTTTGGGCACATACCATATATTCAGCTTTCTACACATTTTTCTCACTAAATTACAAAATCCTGATATGATGGCGTGAGTTTAGGTCCAGCTCATATACCAGAGAGACCCAAATGAATAATGACTTAACCAAGATGGAAATGCATTTCTCTCTCATGGAAAAGCTGGGGCTAGCAAGTCAGCTCCCGCGGGGTCTAGGCGTCCTCCTGGAGTCTTGTCTCTCTGCCCCCCCCCCCTTCGCATGCTGATTCCGCTTCCCCCACCAGGTCATTGCCAGGCCAGCCAGCAGGAAGGAGGAAAAGGGAGGAGAGAGCGTGGTCCTGTGCTTTAAGGACGCAGCCTGGAAGTGGCATCTGAGCCTTAGCGGCACTGGGGGATAGAGACACTGGGGAGCTAGAGTGCTGCAGCCTGTCCTGCAGGCACTTCTGTTTTCATCCCCCTGTGACAGGTGAGCGTTCCTACGCTCCAGGGCTTTTTTGTCACCTTCCCGCCCCGGAGCACTAAGTCAGCCCCTCCCACCACCCCCACCACGTTCTCCCTGAATCTGTCCTTTAGGGCACTCGTCAGAGTTTTGTGATAGTTTGATCTGGGTCTGAGTCTCCCCTGGAGGAGGGGCCTCGTCTCCCCGAAGCTGCCTTCGCCCCCAGTGAGCCTGGCAACGGGGCCTGGTAAATCCCTGCCGAGGGGAGGGGTGACAGGCTGCCGGGGCAGCCCAGGCTCAGTCAGCAAGGCCCCCGGTGAGGCGGGTGCCGCCCCCATGCCTCCAGCCCAGCCTCGCGGGGCTCCTAGGGACAGGCAGGGGGCCACGGCTAGCTCTGCTGGTTCATTCCAGGGACAACCCGCTTGGGGCTTTCCAGCGGGACAGAGCTGGGGTCAGACTCCTTCCCCGCCGCTTGGGCACATTTCATGCTGTCACCGAACCTCGTGCCCAATGCGGGGCTGACACCCCCAGGCACGCTGGGAAGCCGATGAGGAAAGCTCTGTGACCGCCAACCACACTGCCCCATCTAAACCCAAATGCGGCGCAGGAAGCCTGGCACGCAGGACAGCCTTGCCCAAAGGGGGCGGCTTCCCCGAGAGCAGGGAAAGGGACGTCAGAAATCGGACCCCCCACCCCCGCGGCCCCGCGGCCCCGCTCACCCCAGCACACGCTGCAGTTGGAGACTCTAAGGTGTTGTGATGAGACTTCCCCGAGGAGAAGCGTATTTCCAAAACCGCCCCACCCCCCACTCTTTTTTCACAACAGACCCAGGGCTGGGGACCAGCCACACCAGACCCTCAAGGCAGAGTGGGTGGCAGCCGCTGCCTCCCTCACACCTTCCTGTGTCTCTGTGCTGTGCCCCGGGCAAGACCTCTCTGCTGTCCCATGCCTCTCCGTGGTCCACGCCACTCATGCCAGGAATTAGAGGGCAGTGACCAAGGACATGGCCTTCAAATCCCAGCCCAGCTGGGCGACCCGAGCCAGACGACACGATTCTTGAGCCTCCGTTTGGTTGCCCGTGACTTGGGGTGGGGGCCTAGGGCGCGGCGAGGGCAGGAGCAGGCCTCTGGGAGCGGGCAGCAGTGGCCGGCTGCTCCTGCCAGGACCCCGTGGTATTAACAGGCTCCTCCTCTTCCCGGCCCAGGTGGAGAAGGAGAACTTTGTGATCCAAGAACTGAAAAACCACCTGCACCAGGTGCACAAGTTCTCGGAGCACAGCCTCCTCCGCACCAAGCAGGAGGCCGAGAAGCAGCAGAAGGCGGACTTCCGGGCCTCGCAGGCCAGGCTGGCCAAGGTGCAGCAGGAGCTCCTCGTGCTGCGGGCGCAGTACCACAACCTGGTCACGGAGAACCGGGAGCTGGAGCACGCGCTGCGCAAGGTGCCCCGGGAAGGGTGGGGAGACGACAGTGGGGCCGCAGGGGCGCCACAGTCCCATCGCTCCCGGGAGGGCCAGCAGTGTCAGGGTCGCTCAGGGCACAGCGGCGGGGGAAGGCCCTGGGGGCCCCCGAGCCCGTGTCCCCGGGGAGGCAGTTGGGTGCTGCCACCGAGCGCAGGGGCTGGGGGCAGAAAGACCTGCTCGGTGGCCTCGGGCAAGCCAGGCATGCTGGTCCCCACCAGGCGGGAAGCCGCGCAGAGCGGGCCAGTGGCAACGCCCACCCACCCGACTGCCCCATCTTTAAAGTGGAAATGAACGAATGGCCCTTGATGAGGGGTTGGGAGAATGAGCTGCCAGGTGGAGAGCTGTGCACAGGAAGCGCTCGTAAATACCGTTTCTTCATTTCCCTCCACCGCACTCTCAGCCACGCCCCAGGCCTGGCCCGCACCCCTTCGAGATCCCTTTCCTCACAAAAGGCCACCCTTCTAATGCTTGTTCCCAGTCTCTTCACGTCACCATCTTGCGTGCATGTGATGGAAGCCAGGGGCCCGCCCCCTGGAAAAGGCACAGATGCGCCTACACACTCGTGGTGGACGAGTCCCCAACTTTAAAGTGAACAGGCCAGTGGCATTTAGCACATTCACAGCAGCACGCCGCCACCACCTCCATCTAGTTCCATCATTTCATCACCTCCAAATAAAACCCTGGGCGTCCCGCCCCCAGCCCCTGGCCACCCATCTGCTTTCTGTCTCAATGGATTTACCTGCTCTGGAAATCATCATATAAACAGAGCCATCTAATGCGTGGCCTTTTGTGCTGGCTTCTCCCACTCAGCATCATATTTTCAAGGTTCATCTACCTCGTAGCCTGGATCAGCACCTCATTCCTCTTTAGGGCGGAGTCATCTTCCATTATATCCACGGGAGCTGCTCTTTTGCAAACAAAATGAGATTAGGTTGTCCCAGGGCATCTCCATCCACCGCTGTCTCCCTTAGACTGGAATCCAAATCCTTTTCCCGTTATCTCTTCCTCCAGCATCTGACCCAGCAGTATCTCCTCCTCCGCCTCTCCCTCACAACCACACTGGCTGTATTTCTGCTCATTAAACCACAGGCTTGCTCGCCTCAGGGTTTTTGCACCCCCACACCCTGCTCTTTGCTGGCTGGCTCTTTCTCACCATTCAGATCTCTGCTTAAATCCCGGAGAAGTAGGTGGGCTTTTGCCACCCACCTGAGCAGGCACGCCTGTCTCCCCTACTAGAACATGCCTGTCTCATTCTTTGTTGCATCTCCAACTCCTAAACTGCAGCTCAAGTAATTGTTGAATGAATGAATGAATGTGTGAAACTGAGGTCAAAACAGAAACCGGCAAGACTTAATCTGGTCGAGCTCCTGAACTCTGCCAAAGTCTGTGACATTTATCGAGCACTTCCTGCATTCTAGGATCCATGATAAATGCTGTGACAGATTCTCCTTCAATCCTCTTAACAATCCTAGGGGCAACCACCTCCATTCTTTCCTTCTTACAATCCGTGAAACAGGTTCAGAGAGGAGAGGGAACTTGCAGGGAAATGGCAGAGCAAGGATTTGAGCCTAGATCTCTGTGGCTCCAAAGTCAGGGCCAGGGGTTTATATGGTGGCCTGTGCTTTGAAGGTGAGCACAGGGCACGGAAGGAGGCTTGGGAGCACTCCTTCCTCCCACACAGTTTTGAGCACACCTGCTGTGAGCCAGAACGTTGTTTTCTAATGCCCAGTTCTCTCAAGGCTTTTGTTTTTCTTATTTTTAAAATAGAGGTCCCTATCCTGACCGCCTCCTTTTTCACAGAATACTCTGGAAAGCAACTTTACTTCGAGGCCTGGGGTTCCCAGGGAGGCACTGGAAACACATGCCATTAGACACTGGGCAGGAGCGAAAAAGGCTCCCTGCCTTTGGGGAGTTCCTGGCCTCCGGGGTCTCGAACAGCTGGTGGGCATGGGGTAAGGTATGGCCAAGTTCAGGTGCACTCCAGCCAGGAGGGTGGGCCCGTATCCAGACGCCTCAGCTCGGGGAGGCAGCACCCCCAGGGCCAGGAGGCTGGACTGTGAAGTCAGCCAGTCCCATCACCCCACTGCCTGGCCCGCTCTCTCCAGCAAGTAGCTCCGTCTCTCCAAGCCTCTGTTTCCCCATCTGTAACGTGGGTGGGTGTGATGGGTCACGGGGGCAATAATAAAATGAGCTGTTGTTTGCTCAGCATTTGCTCTGTGCCAGGCACCAGAGCCCTTGAGGCTGCTGGGCGTCAAGGCCTGACAGAATGCCCTGGAGCAGACGGCTGGTTTCAAATACCGGCTCTGCCACCCGTTAGCGCTGCAACCCGGGACAAGTGCCTTGGCACATCTGAGCCTCACTTTCCTCATCTGTCAGATGGGGAGAAGAGAACTGACCGTGCATGCAGCTCCGACAAGGTGAGGTGAAGCACCCACCAGAGGATCTGCTAACACGGTACTCCGCGCTGTTTACTGTTAATATTAGCCCATCAAACTAGAACTAACAGATTTTTCTTTTCATTAGAAAAAATATAAAGTGGAGACAGAAATAGAGAACTGGATCCAGAAATACGACATGGAGTTGGGTGAAAAGCAGGTATCTGTCGCTGAATGAGTCGCTCCCGAGTGCATTTCCCAGGATCCTCCAGGAACGGGAGGTCCCCTGTTCCCCAGGAACACGCAGCTGCTAGGATGGCCTGAGGCTGGTGCCACGTGCTGAGCCTGCCCAGAGAGGTCCGGAATGCGGGCTGGTGGCAGGGCCCTCCGCGGCCTCCCTGGGACGCAAGGGTTGGTCCAGCCTGGGCACAGAGCAGGGGCGCGGGAAAGCAGCAGGAGCCGGGAGCCGGGCCGCCAAGCCGGGCCTGACGCTCGGCCTCCGGGTCCTGGCTCGGCTGGTGCCCACGCCCACCGCTCCTCTGCACTCCTCGCTCAGCCCAGCAGACTTAGCTGTGAGCTGTACCTGGCACTTGGCAGGTGTTGACTGTGCCCTGGGGTATGGCGAAATGAACGCCCCAACCGGAGGGCCCAATCCGGCGTCACTTGGCAGCCACGTGACCGCGAGCAGGGGCTCGGCCTTCTGCGCGCGTTCCTGCGTCTGGTCAGCAGGGGTGGCAGCCCCTGTCTTGAGACCGCAGTGGGACTGTTATCACAAGTGCTGGTTCCCAGCACAGGTTCCGGCCTGGGGGAAGGGCTCAGGGAGCAGTGGCCTACAAAATGGGGTGCACCCGAGCCCTCCACCCATCTCTGTGATGACACTGGGAGCCCACGTCCAACCTGAGGGTCAGGGAGGCCCAGGATTCCTGGCAGGGATGACAGTCTCCGAGTGCCCCAAAGCCAGGAGCGCTATCTGGAGAAGGGCAGGTCAGGGCCTTGCTCTGCTTGATGTGAGCACCCCAAGGACAGGGCGATTTTAGAGGCCAGTGCCCTGGTTTCTCTGGTGCCCAAGAGGGCTGGGGGTTCCTTGCCGTTCCGTGTCCTCTGGAAGTGCTTTGCGTGTGGTAGGTGCTTGGTAAACAGTGGGAGGGAGGGACGGAGGGAGGAGAAAGGCATCAACTACAGCAGGAGAGGCTGGAATTAGACCTGAGACTCAATCACCTTAGACAGTTCTAGAAATCCCCTCTGGTTATCTTTGCAGAAGTGACAGCTTTAATGGCAGTAGCTTCTATTGTGTCCCCACTGTGTGCCTGGCACCATGGCTGGTACATTGTGTCCAGTGTGTCATTTAATCCTCGAAACAGCCCCCAGGTTTGAAATTGTCCCCACATTGCAGATGAGGAAAAACTGGAGGCTTGAGAGGTGAACCCCTCAAGGGCTGGCAGAGCTCAACTTGAAACCAGGTCTGCCCGCCTCCCTTGTTCCTGACATTAGAGCTGGGATGGACCCCATCACCTCTCCAGCTCCCGCCGGGCCGCAAGTGCAGAAGAGCTGGTGCAGGGGGCGTCCCTGAGGCCAAGTCCGTTTGGGAAGGGAGGGGGCGCACGCACAGGAGGGAGGGAGGCAGCGCTCTCCGTGGTGACCCCTCCCCCTAGGCAGAGTACGAGGAGCTGGAGATCATCCACAAGGAGGAGAAGGCCCAGCTGGAGGAGCTGAAGCAGAGGCGCGACGTGCTGGTGGAGGAGTTCGTCCAGATCCGCGCCGAGCGGGAGATCAACTACAAGAAGAAGACGGAGGCGGAGCAGGAGATGGTGCAGATGGTGCGGGCCGCCACCGTCATCCAGGCCTTGTGGAAGGGCTACCTGGTCCGCTCCATGCTCAAGTCCAAGAAGAAGAAGCGGGGCAAGGGCAAGGTGAAGGACAAGAAGGGCAAGGGCAAGGAGAAGGGCAAGGAGAAGGGCAAGGAGAAAGGCAAGGAGAAGGGCAAGGGCAAGAAGTGATGCCCGCACACCAAGCGCGGTGCCTGACCCCAGGCAGTCACTGCTCTGTCTCTTCCCCTCCAAGAGATCAGGCCAGGAAGCCACCAGAAGGGGCAGCGCCATGACTAATGGCTTTATACCACTTGATTAAATTTAAAAGAACTTTTTAAACCACATCCCAGGGCTTACCCTACAAATAAATGTCACTTTCTGTGGAGCTCCTGGTGGTGTGTGTTACGTGTTCATAGATGCCAGGGTTCCACGAGGAGGGTGTGGGCTGGGGTGTGAGGGCGTGACTCACCACTCCTACTTCACCCTTCAACCTAGGTGGAGAACCAGACCAGGGGCTGCAGCCCCCCTCTGCCCTGGACACATCACCAACCAGGGTGGTAGGATGGGGGCCACAGCTGCCCACAGGGTCACCGGCCGGCTAAATCTCCTCGGCAGGGCCTCAGGGCTTTGGGCTGCCCTCAGCCCCTGCTCTGGGATGGTCAGCTTGCCCACAGCTCTGCGCCCCCCAGGACTCTGAAAGCTCCAGAAGAGTCCAGAGGTGGTAAGCCAGCAGCCTCACACTGGCCTTCTTGGGTGCCCAGCCAGTTGAGCCTTTTTTAAAAAATTAGTTGCTGTTGTTTAAAGAACCGGGCTATCACCTAGGAATCCAGCTGTCTGTCTTCTTTGGAAAAGTCCTATCTTCCAGACACCTGGGCCTGCACTCTCGCAGGCCGCAGTGCCTCCTAGAGCTGGGCAGCAGAGCCCACGAGAGCCCTGCATCCTGTAGCTTGGCCCCGTCCCCCCACTGCCTCCCGGAACCCACAGCCCATGTTGGTCGCCTCTGAGCCCCACACTTGGGCTGTGGTTCCTCCTTTATATAAAGTTTAGGAGAAAAAAGGGGTATTTCTGGTCCATGTCTATCAAAAGATGAGGGGGCAGCTGAATTCTCCGGGGAAGTGACATCCTGCCTGTGCTCAGAGAAGGCGTCCACCCTGCAGTCCTCGTGGCCAGCCTGACCATCCCGACTGCTCGCCACCAGTGTCCCTTCATTCCTCCCTTTCCCCAGGGCAGAGGTGCAGCCTCAAAGATGGGGCTTCCAAGTCGGTTCCTCAGCACCTGGTATTTCCTGGGGGTGCCTCAGGGGGCAAAGAGAGACCGTCCTCTTCCAAACCATCCAGGGCAGGGTGCCAGGATCGGTGCAGCCCCATGTGGGCGGAGGCTCTGCTGCTGCTCCAACACGACCCGACCCAGGCCCGTGGCCGTGCCCAGGTGCAGGGGAACTCGGCTCGTGTTTTGAAAAGGTGAGCAGTGTCTACATGTACATATACAACTTCAAAATAAAACAAACAACTACGGTTTCGGTTCCTGGTATGCGCTAGAAGTGACAGGAGGGGCAGTCGGTGCTGCTCCAGGCCGGGGTTCCCAGCTGACAGTCGCCTGCGTGCTGCCACCCTCTCGCCACCCTCCAGTACTACCCGTTGTGTTATTTAACTTTGTTGTTTAAACTGATTCAGGCCTGATGGTGACTTGATCCTAAAGGGGAAAAAAATCAGTAAAACGCAGCTTTGATGAGTGAGCCACTGATCCATTTAATAGATGAGAATGAATACCTGATTATTAAAATAAGAAAAGCTCCACCTGCCTGTCACCCCAGGTGCTTTGGTGCTTCCCTGTGGTCCACTGACAGCGCCCAGAAGAAACTCCTCAGACGCTCCCAGGCTCAGGGCCGAACCAGTCTGAACAGGGAGCTCAGCATGCTGGGAGGGCCGCGGTTGGCAGCCACACCATGTATTCATACTTGATAGCAAGACAATGGGGTGGTGGCGTCAGGGGGGCACTCCCCTGGGGGGCCCCTAGGTTGGCACTGGGATGGAGTGGAGCCCCAAATCCTCCTCAGGGGCAAGGAAAAGCAGGGAGCAGGTCCAGCTTGTCGGCACAAAGGGAGGCACTGCCCCACCACCACTTCTGCCTCGACGGCTGCTTCTCCAGGGCCTGGGAGCCTCGGGGCCAGGGTGGGGGGTCAGCTGGCCCTCCTGACAAGAGGCCCCCGCCAGGGCTATCCTGGGAAGCTGAGCCCCTCGCCATGACCCCGGGAGCAAACCCGAGGGAGGACCAAGAGCCTCACTTCCACGGGGGCTTTGGTTTCTGGGAGGTACCACCTCGCCGGGGTGTGGTTGGCACTGATACACTGACGGAGCGAGCTCTGGGAGTCACCAGGGGGCTCCGGAAGCTCACCCCCAATGGGGGCGGCCTGGGCTCCCGGGGCCCATTTGCATCGGGGGCACTGGTGGGCGGGCGGCCAGGGCCGGGGACATTCAGGTGGGTGAGGGAATGGGAGCGCCCCCGCCGACAAGGGCGCGGCGAGCCTAACCCATCTGAGGACAGCGGCCCGGAGTCCGCCGCCACCCCGGGCTCTGTCTTCGAAGCACCGGCTGGATGAATGGCTCGAAGCCGGGTCTCCCTGGGGCGGGGCGAGTTGCTGCCCCTCGGGGTAGCAGGGGGTGTCCAGAAGAGAGCCCGGAGTTTCGCAGCCTCCCCCTTGGCCGTCCACGAGGCCTCCCAGCTGGCCCCCTCAGGTCGGGAACCAAACAGCGACTCATCACAGTACGAGGGGGTGTGCCTGATCAATCTGGCAAAGGGAAGAAAAAGGCAGTGAGCTTAACTGCAAGGTCACACTCTGCGCCTGCACTTGATTAAATCTCAATCCCTTTAAACAAGAGATGGATATGAAGACAACGCAATAGCAATCCAAGACAAGGATAACACTTAACAAATACCAGGTATAAATAAAAGCTATATTTTGGACCTTACCACCGCCAAAGTGAAAGTCATTACTGCTTGTCAACTGTAAGAATTTATAATGACCAACACACAAAAAACACATCCAAATGCATCCTTTAATTTAAATAAATGAAGACTTACCCCTCCAAGAAAAAAAAACTACAGGGAGCTGGAGAATGATGACCCCCAAAACCTCACCATCCCTGAAGTACCCAAAGCAGCAGAGACGGCTGCTATGACCCTCTCATGTACCACGTCCCCCATCCCTGTTGTCTTTCCCCCACCAAGCGTCTAGCCCCGAGTCCCAACCCCATTCCCTGGCATTTGCGCCAGGCCTGGCCAATCTGCTCCTTCCATCTTCCTGGCCATAGCAGTTCAGGAAGTGGCACATCACCCAGGTCTGTCCAGTGTGAGTCGACCGTATGACATTTGCTCAAAGTACTCGGGAAGAGATGTTTTCCGCCACCCGGCATTGCTAAACTGGCAGGACGTAAGTCCCAAAGCAGCTTGTGGCCATCTCTTCCTGACTGGAGACTGCCGGGGAAAAGTGGTGCTGAGATGGGAGTTTTGATGACAGTTCGAGCCCGTTATTTTGAGTAACTACTCAGGCGTTTCCGGGCAGACCCAGGGCTCAGCATGTCACGTGTATGATCTCAATATTTGAGGATGACCATTTTAGGCAGGTATCATGATTAACCCCATTTTATAGACAAGGAAACTGAGGCCTCAGGTAAGGACCATAGTAAGAAGGTGGTAGAGACAAGACTCAAATCCACCTGGGCCTGAGGACCCAAGCACTGAACCACTGAAGTGCCTTCTAGGCCTCCTGCCCTTAAGCAGATTTATTCGGCAATGAGTTTTTCCACTGAGTCAACACATATTTATTGCAAGTCTACAAGGTGCCAGGCCATGGTTTTGGGGGAGAACCAAAGTGCTTCCAGGCCCAAGCTGCAAGACTCTGAAGGGTCTAAGCTTTTGCCAAGTGCTGCAGCTGCTCAAACCTTATCTGGCTGACACCCGTCTCTCTAGCACCAAAGACACAGCTAAATAACATCTCCATCTCGCCCCCTCACTTGGACACCCTCTACTTGTCAGAATCTAGAACAAAACGCCATACTGCAGGTGGGAGTGGGGCTGACCTCCCTTCTCGCGGACGCCATGGCTCAGATGACACTACATCAGCATTTGCAGCCTGTTGCAGGTGTCAGGGTTGCAGTGGACCCTGCCCTGTGGTCTATAAAAACCTTCAGACACCTCACCCTCAGCCTGACGTGACCTGACTCTTGCTCTTCTGCCTGCTGAATTTTACCTCCTGTGACCGGCATCATTCCCCTTCTCAGTTCTCATCTGCTGCATGTCTCTCCTGGCTCAGAACGGGTCCTAAATTTAATCAGCCAGTCTTCTGTGTCTTGGTTCAAATACTGATAACAGCAAACAGGACAGAGCCCTGCGGCTCACCCCCACCTACCAGACTGATATTAATCTGAAATAACCCAGTCTAATGCTCATCTAATTAACTGACAATAATAACCACAAGCATCAGCTCCTCTTTTTTCTCACCTATTCTTGAAAATGCAGCAAGACCCCATTTTCAAAGTGACTTGCTAAACTTCAGAAATATCATGACTTGGTCGTTTCAGATGGTTTGGGGATGGGGTTTCCACCATTCTGACAGTTGTCACTACCCTTTATAGAGAGCTTCCGAAGTGCCAAGCACTTACCCCTCATCTCCTTTAATCCTCCCAGCAGGTAGAGATGATTGGTTCCATTTTCCAAATGAGGAAAGTTACAGCTCAGAGCCATCAAGGCGCTAGGCCAAGGTCACACAGCGGGTGAGCAATAAGGCTATCCAGGTGGCTACCATGAGTAAAAACGGTGCATTTCCCCAGCTTTACCTGTATTTGTTCTTCTTCCGTGGTGTAAAGGTTGGGGCGCTGCCCCTGGTGGAGGTGATTTCACAGCTCCTATTGGCCCCCGAAGCCTGCAATGCCCCTGTGCCTGCTCCCCTGCTTCTGCTGGCCTTCTCCACCCAGGGTGGGTCAAAGTCTGGTGGGGTGGGCCGGGTCCCCGCAGGGCTCCCAAACAGAGTCTCATCCACATACGAAGCCCTGGCCTTGACCCGGCAGCGGTGCTGAAGGTGGAGGGTCTGCATCCCGCTGACCGCCAGCTCCACGGCGGTCCTCATGCTGCCCGAGGCCCCAGATGACTGTGGGTGAGCTCTGCCAGCCAGGCCCTGCCTCCAGGGCTCCCTGAGAAAAGAGATCACGGTGGTGCCCGTGGCAGTGCCAGCAGGAGACTACTGGCCTCTAGAGTCCCACCCCCAGGGCAAGAAGATCTAGTTCTCACCCAACCAATCTTCAGGGGGCGCTATCAACCCCAGGGGGCATTCCGGAAACTTGCGGGGGCATTTTTAGTTGCTGTAATGATGTGGGGAGGGGGCGCTCCTGGCAAAATTGAAAGCATACAGCGGGCGCTCAGTAAATATTTACGGAATAGCTGGTGGGAGGCAGGGAGATGAAGGAAGAGATGGGGTCGGTGCCCATTTTGGTACCAGCCAGGAAACAAATTAACTGTGGCAGGAGGGGTGGAGGGCCAGGCCCCTCCTGGAACACCCTGTGTGCATTCGTGGGGGTGGGAAGGCGTCAGTATCGCTGGCAGGCCTTACCCCGTGCAGAGCGCTTTGGGAGCATCGCCACATGGATTCCTCTCAACAGCCCTGTGAGGCAGAGTCCATCAGTCCATTTCAGACAGGACAACAAGCAAGGTGAAGTCATACGCGTAGGTCACACCTGGACAGTCAGCCCCTGAATCGAGAATCTGTGCACTTCTCTACTATTGAGGAATCACCCCTCCCCCCATACGCCCCCGCTCCCCACTCCCCGCTCCCCGGGTCAATGCCCTGGGTTAAAGCCCGAGGTCCCTGCACCCTTGAGTTATTCTTCAAGTCGGGCATCTTACCTTGCGGGCGTGGGCTACAGCCCCCGGCGACCCTCGTCGCGCCCCCTCCCCCCAGGTCTGGAGCAGCCTGCGGGGGGCGCGCGGGGTCCCTAGAACTCCCTTAAGTTCGCCGCGCGGTATCCTGTGAGCCCAGGCCACCCCGCCGCGGGAACCCCGCGCGCCCGCACTCACCCGGGGCAGTCCGGGACCCAGCGACTTGCGCCCGGCGCGCACCTCCCACGACACCCCGCGCCCAGCGGCGGCCGCGGCCGGAACCATCCCCGTTCCCGGACGGGGGGAAGTCGCCCCGTTCCCGACACCGCCGAACTCGCCCAGAGCCGCGGAAAAGGGCCGTCCGCGTCCGCCGGGGCGCGTCGCTCACGGATCCTCGTGGGGTTGCGGGCAAGGGCGAAGCCTCTTGGGGCGGCGGGTTGGGGACGAGGCCGGGCCACGCACCGGCGCCACCCCCCCCGGCCGCGCAGTTGGTGCGGCCCCGCCGGCCCCGCCCCTCGCTCCCAGGCCCCAGCCCGCATGGCGGCCTGCACGAGCGCGGGGCCCGGCCCTCGGTCCCGAGCTGTCATGGCCCAGTGGAGGAAGAAGAAGGGGCTCCGGAGGCGCCGGGGCGCGGCTCCCCAGGCCCGCAGCAGCGACTCGGAGGACGGCGAGTTTGAGATCCAGGCGGAAGATGACGCCCGCACCCGGAAGGTGGGGGCGCGGGCTGGGACGCGAGTTGGGGCGGGGGACCTAGAGTCGGGCGGGCGCGGCTGGGGTCCCGCACCGCGGCCATCGGGGCACTCGGGGCGGCGCCGCCGAGGCCTCAGTTTCCCCGGCCAGGGAGTGGGAACGCCTGAGGGTGGGGTCGGGATCCCTGGCGCCGCGGACGCAGGCCCGCTGGCTTGAGCACGTGTCTCGGGGCCTCTCAAGCCCTGGGGTCCAGATGGCCGGAGCGTCCTAGCTGCGAGGGCTGGGGCTTGCGGGCCGGCTGCGGAGCTCAAAAAGCCACGCCCCCGGGGTGCGGTGGCGCGCCCCTCGCTGGCTTCCTCTGCTCAGCGGGCGAGTCCTCCTTGCCATTCCTCCAGTGAAGAGTGCGGGTGCGGAAGAGCTGACTGCGAGTTTGGGGGAGTCTTGGGAAGTTGAATTAGGGGCAGGCCGGACGCCATCAAGCCTTCTGGGAAACTAGTAATCAATTAAACCATCATTGTTGAGCGCTTACTGTGTGCCAGGCTCCGTGCTAAGATCTCTACATCTTTATCGTTTAACCCCCACACCCACCCCGTGAGCTGTCACCCCCACTTCCAGACGAAGAGATTGAGCCTGGAGGGGTTTAGTGAACTTGACCCGACCTCCCAGCTTGGAGTGGCAGAGTCAGGATTCAAACCCGGGACCACCTGGTTCTAGGGCCTCTGCTATTTCCACTACTGCGATGGGGCACATGGAGCAGCACCACCGTGGCCTCAGTTTCCCCAGCTAGGGAATGGGAACAGCTCAGGGTGGGGTCTGGATGCCAGCTGTATGCAAGAGGGGGGCACAGCTGTGAGCACCAAGGGGGCAGAAGAGTGGTAGTCGGTTATTTCCCAGAGCCCTGCGCCTGCGGTGCCTGGCACAGAGGAGCCCGGGTGAGTAAGTGGGTGTTCATATGCAGAGAACGGGCCTACGTTCTTCCTGGGCAGGGACCAGGGAGACCTTTTCCCACTGTTTCCCCACGCCCAGCCCGCCAGGGCCTGCGCACAGTAGGTGCCCTGTAAACTTTGCACGTGGCACGGGAGGTTAGCAGTGGTGAGAGCCAGAGAGGAACCTCGGCAGGGGTTCAGACTGAGGGCTTTGTTGTGGCCCGGCCCTCGTGTTCAAACCTGAGCCCACCTTGGACTGGCTGAGGGACCCTGGAGAAGTTGCTTAACCTCTCTGTGCCTCTGTTCCCACTTCTGTAGAAGGCTGGCGATTATATGTGAGTGTTGTTGAGAGGCTGTCTGTTCATCTCCCCGTACCCAAAATATTGCGAAGCTCATGGTGGGCTTCGGGTACTCTAGAGCATGGTAGGCAAACTTTTTCTGTAAAGGCTCTGTGGAGGCCATACAAAGCCTCTTTCCTTTGATTGTGTATAGTTCTCAGGTGTGTCTTAGAAGGTTGTGGGGGAGCGAGCTTAGGCTCTGAAACCAGAGTCTGAATCCCTGATCTCCCACTTTCTGGCTGTGTGACTGTGGGCAGGTCACTTCACCTCTCTGGGACTCAGTTTCCTGGCTGTGAGGATTAAGGGGTTAATCTAGGAGACTGCGGAGAGGGGCATCTGGCTTACAGTCTGTGCTGTGTGAGTTTTAGCTATTATCACTAGTGTTCCACAAACATTATTTCTCACAGTCCTGTAGTCCAAGAAGACTGCCTGGAGGAGGTGTCTGAGTTGGATTTAGCTATGCTTTAAAGGATGAATGGGTCCTGGATAGGCAGAAAGGCAGGCAAGGGCAGGAGAGACCAGAGCTGGAGTGAGGTGATACATCAGAAAGGATTTAGGTTAGGGGAAAGGACAGCTTGGAAAAGTCTAGTACCTTATACATAGTATGTTTTGATTGACCACAGTTTATAAGTTTGAGGGCCTTGAATGGCAGGCCGAGGTGACGACGATATTGTTAATAATACCACCACCAGCTTTGTGCTAGGCGCATGCTCAGTTTACCCATTTACAACAACACTGTGAGGCAGATGCTCTTGTTCTCCCCATTTTCTAGTTGTGGAAACTGAGGCTCAGGGAGATTGTATCACTTGCTTGAGGTGCCACAGCTGGTTAGTGACAGAGCTGGGATTTGATCCCAGGTGATCTACGTCCAGCGTCCACCCTGACCGGGGCCTGGTCCAGGGGAGCCCTTTGGCAGGGAGGTCACGTGACCCGGGAGGAGCGTGACCGGCTTGAATGGGGGAGGAGCTGGCAGGACGGCCCCCTGCTGCCCCCCGCGGTGTGACCGCACCCGGCCCGCCTCCCCGCTCTTCCCCCCCAGCTGGGCCCGGGCAGGCCCCTGCCCGCCTTCCCCACCTCGGAGGGCACCTCGGACGTGGAGCCGGACACCCAGGAGATGGTGCGCGCCCAGAACAAGAAGAAGAAGAAGTCCGGAGGTTTCCAGTCCATGGGTGGGTGAGCCGGCAGCCAAGGGGCCCCACCCCTCCGTGCTCGCCACTCGTGCCTGCGCCAGGCCCACGCTGTGGCGCGGACTGGGGGCACCGAGGCGGCAGGCGCGGCCTCTGGGCTGTCGGGGCCTTCTGGAGGGGCGACAGGCCTGGAAAGAGGAAGCAGCAGGAGCAGAGCCGCGGCGCGGGGCCTCAGTGCCCTGGGCCTCCGGGCCTTTCCAGCGGGAGTTCTCAAGCTTTTGGAAAGGGCCAGGTCGCGAGTTCTGTGGGCCCCGCGGGCCACACTGTCTCGCGGCGGTCATCTCCGCGGTGGTAGGCCGGGGCAGCCGGGCGTGGCTGTGTGCCCGTAAGACTATTCACAACACCGCAGTTTGCTGGCCCCTGCTCCGGGGCGTTGGGGTGAGGGTGGATGGGACTGGTGGGTTGACACTCGGGCCCCCATGATGCGCCGTGGGCTGCTCAAAACACGTTGCCTCGGTTCAAGTCTCAGGTCCTTTAAGTCACAGGGGGCTGCTGAGGCACGGTCGTGTCACTCGAGTCGCACAGCCGGGGAAGTGGCGCGGCTGGCGGGCACACGCAGGCCTGCCCGGCCTGGCAGGTGGGGGGCTCCCGCAGCCCCGACCGCCCCGTGTCCTTCTCGCCTGCCAGGCCTGAGCTACCCGGTGTTCAAAGGCATCATGAAGAAGGGCTACAAGGTGCCGACGCCCATCCAGAGGAAGGTACGCGGGGGCACGGGGGCCTCCGGCTGCGGGCGCGCATCCCAGCCGCCACATCGGGGCCCGGGCTACGCTGGCTGAAGCCCAGAGCCTGCCCACTGCACGGGTGGGGGGAGGCGGGCCCGGCAGAGCGGAGGCTCGAACCCGGGGCCTCTGCCGGTCGCGCCACCCACTTAGAGCCACTGCCCAGGCACCTTGCAGGCCCCCCGTTACTGCCGGCTTCTCTGGGGTCCAAAATACAACCAGCCGGGAGGCCGAGCTGACTCCGTCTGAAGAGGGGTGTTCTAACAGTGCAAAGATTGGGGGCAGTGAGCTGCGCGCGCCTGGGTGTGCGAATGCGCTCTTCCAGGAATGGCATCCGGCTGGGGAGGGCTGGGGAGCGGGCGCGCGCCCCCCCGCTGAGATCCCGAGGCTTGCGCAGCCCCAGGGGCTCAAAGTGCCAGCCGGCGTGGTGCGCGGGCGCTCTCGAGGCCGCGGCCGCCCCAGCCCCTGCGCTCGCTCCTCCTAGGCCATCCCGGTGATCCTGGACGGCAAGGACGTGGTGGCCATGGCCCGCACGGGCAGCGGCAAGACCGCCTGCTTCCTCGTGCCCATGTTCGAGCGCCTCAAGGCCCGCAGCGCCCAGACCGGGGCCCGCGCCCTCGTCCTCTCGCCCACCCGCGAGCTGGCCCTGCAGACCCTGAAGTTCACCAAGGAGGTGCGGCGGGGGCGGGGCGAGCTGGGGCCGGCGGGGAGCCCGGGGTGGGGCGCAGCGAGGGGCCGAGGCGCGGCGCCCTCACCTCCCTCCTATCTCTCCACAGCTGGGCAAGTTCACAGGCCTCAAGACCGCCCTGATCCTGGGCGGAGACAAGTAAGAAGCCGGCACCCCCAGTTGCCACCCTCCAGCCCAGTCCCCACCCTCCAGTGCACCCAGTCGCCACCCTCTAGCATACCCAGTCCCCACCCTCCAGTGTGCCCAGTCGCCACCCTCTAGTGTACCCAGTCCCCACCCTCCAGCCCAGTCGCCACCCTCCAGTGCACCCAGTTACCATCCTCCAGTGCGCCCATTTGCCACCCGCCAGCGGGGCGGGTGCCTCAGGCTGTTAGACGGGCTGAACCTGCGTTGCTCACGGCAGCAGCAGTTTCTTGCATATCAGAGAATACCTCACCGGGAAATGTGCGGTAAAAAGTCAAAGTGAACTGACTTCCCCCGGGCACGGCAAGCCCCCGGCAGCGATGGGAGCCCTGGCTCGTGGCGCCAGGTCTGCTTGCCCCCGGGTGCTGTATGTGTGTGCAGTGACCGGGCCTAACTGGGGCTGTTTAAAAGAGGAGCACCTAGAATGGAGGAGCCTTGTAATAGCTTCAACACGCAAAGTGCGCTATGCCCTGGCGTGTTTGTGCCAGCCTCCTGAGGTGCCACACCTGGTCACAGGTGAGCAGAGCCAGGGCCCAGGGCCACACCGTGATTCAGCAGTAGAGCCGAGATCAGGACCCGGCCCACGGCCTCCCCCTCACCAGGTAGCCCCTCCTCATTTTCCCAGGAAGTCGCTGTCAACCATTTTCAGGAAGTGGATGTGGCTCGAGTGGCTGAGCACCTGCTTCCCACATACGAGGTCCCAGGTTCAATCTCTGGCCCCAGAACCTCAAAAAAAAAAATCATTCTCCACCCAAAGACTGTGCTTTGTTTTTTGGGGCTCTTTTGCATACATTGGAATTGATTCTCTCTCCAGTTTGTGGCCAGGCCCAGAATTCTGACTCCTTACGGTTGTCCCCAGGGTGTTTCAGAGGAGGTCTCAGGTTAGGGGTGTGTGCGGAGAAGGTGTAAGCGCAAGCACAAAGCAGGGACCGCCCCCCAAGCCTGCTCTAGGTGGAGCTGGCAGTTCCAGGGCTCGCCACCAGGTGGCACTGTGGGCCAGGGCGCCTTTGCTGTGCCTGGAGGGCGGGAGCAGGGTGGGTGCTGGCCTGAGCCCATCTCTTTGGGAACTCCTTGTTGTAACCAGCTCTTTTCTGTATTTCAGCCTGTATCTCTTCTCAGGAAAATGCCTTTTCCTAGTATCTCAGCAATAGCCTTCCCTGGTTCCTCTTCCCCTCCAGCCCTGGGGTGTGTCTTAGTGAGGCCAGGTGAGGGGACTCCCCTGGGCACTCGAGTACGGCAGGGCAGAGAGCTGGAGGGCGGCTGTCGAGCTGACGCTTCCTCTCCTTTCTAGAATGGAGGACCAGTTTGCAGCCCTGCACGAAAATCCCGACATGTAAGTGCGTGGATTGGGGGGGACGGGCTGGGGGGGCTGTGGTGGCCGCGGGGCGACCTGGCCTGCGTGTCCCCTTCCAGAATCATTGCCACCCCTGGGCGGTTGGTGCACGTGGCCGTGGAGATGAACCTGAAGCTGCAGAGCGTGGAGTACGTGGTGTTCGACGAGGCTGACAGGTGAGGATGGGCACCTGCCCAGGCCGGGAAGCGAAGCAGAGCAGAGCGGGCGGGCTGGCAGGAGGAGGCAGCTCTGCCTGGAGAGGCCTGGGGCGGCCAATGGGAGGTGCGGGAGGTGGTCTCTGGGGCTCCCAGACCAGTATTTTTCATCTCCTACTGTTTTCAGGAGTATTAAAAAAAAAAAATCAACAAGCACATGATTTCAAAGGGATAAAAATAGGTGCCAAGTTGAGCATAGACTCAAATACAAATACTGTATGATTTTACCTATTTGAAATATCTAGAAGAGCCAAATTCACAGAGATAGAAAGTAGATTCAAGGTTACCAGGAACTGGGGGGGAAGGTTGGCGGGGGGCTGGGAAATTACTGCTTATGGGGTTCAGAGTTTCTATGTGGGGTGTTGAAAAATGAGTATGGTTAGTAGTGCGTGTATCCAAATGTTTTTCCCTGAAACAGGACCATTGTATGTTAATGTTACAAGACAGTAACGTTAGGGTGATAGTTGGGCAAAAATACATCCAAAGCACACTATGACAGTAGCGTACAGTAATTTATTAAACGACCTTCCATCAAAGGTTAAACAAAAAAGGAAGTATGCTAAGCGAAAGAAACCAGACAAAAATTACTCCAATTGTTTGACTCCATCTATACAAAATGTAAACGCTAATAAATTCTGGAGGCGGAAATAGACTAGCAGTTACGTACAGCATGTAAAGGATAGGAAGATTGAGAGGTGACTACTAAAGGGAAGGGCTTTTTAATTTGTTTTTGTGTTCTGTTGTGTTTTTTTTAGCGTAATAAAAGTGCTCTAATATTGATTAAAGTGACGAATGCATAACTCTGTGATTATATCAGATGTCATTGTACATTTTAGATGGATTATATGGTTTATTAATATGTTTCAGTAAAACTGATATGAGAAAAAATTCCCTGTCCCCCCTTCCCCCCCAAAAAAAGGAATGGGCGCAGGGAGGGAAGCCTTGTGGGAAGACACCAGAGTAGGAAGCTCCAGGAACCAGCCCCTCCACCAGAACAACTGCTGAGCTGGCAGGAACTGTCTGGCTCAACTATTTTGAAACTCTAGAGTCTAGTGGAACAGTGCAGCATCTGGGGAAGAGCTAGAGAAAGAGGCTGGTAAATTGTGATAAATATCAGTGAATGTCACCCTCATACACTGCTGGAGGAAATATAAAACGGTGCTGCCGCTGTGGAAAACAATTTGGCAGTTCCTCTTAAACACAGAATTATCATATGACCTGGCCAGTCCACTCCTGGGTATCTACCCAAAAGAACTGCAAGCAGGGACTCAGACAGGTACGGGTACACCAGTGTTCCTCGTGGCATCATTCACAGTAGCCAGAAGGTGGATGCAACTCAGGTGTCCATCAACAGATGAATGGATGAACAACATGTGGCCATAAAAAGAAATGAGTCAGGTAGCACTTGTCCTTCAACTTTTGTTCTTTTTCAAAATAGTTTTGGCTGTTCGAAGTCATTTGTATTTTCATGTGAATTTTAGAATCAACTCGTTAATGTCTAAAAAAATATCAATTAGGATATCGACCGAAAACGATGATTTTATAGATAAATTTTGGAAGAATTGCCGTCTTAACAATATTGTCTTCTGACTCAAGTGCTTGGCATAGCTCTCCGTTTATTTATGTCTTCTTCAATTTCTCTCAGCAAATGTTTAGTTTTCATTATATAGCCTTTCACCTCCTTTGTCAGATTTCATGTATTTTAAATATTTCGTATTTTAATTTTTCAAATTTTAATGTTGGAATGTTGCCTGTGTATAGAAATACCACTGATTTTTAAAATAGTGACTTTGTACCCAGCAATTTAGCTAAGCTGACTTCTTTTCTTAAAAATTTTTATTTCTCTCCCCTTCCCCCCCAGTTGTCTGCTCTCTCTGTCCATTCGCTGTGTGTTCTATGACCACTTCTATCCTTATCAGTGGCACCTGGAATCTGTTTCTTTTTGTCGCGTCATCTTGTTATGTCAGCTCTTTGTGTGTGTGGTGCCATTCCTGGGCAGGCTGCACTCTCTTTCACACTGGGTGGCTCTCCTTACAGGGCTCACTCCTTGCGCGTGGGGCTCCCCAGTGCAGGGGACACCCCTGTGTGGCACGGTGCTCCTTGCGCGCATCAGCACTGCGCATGGGCCAGCTCCACACGGGTCAAGGAGGCCCGGGGTTTGAACCTTGGACCTCCCATGTGGTAGACGGATGCCCTAACCACTGGGCCAAGTCCACTTCCCTTTAAAAACGTTATTGATACATATTCATCAACCATGCAGTCCATCCAGGGCGCACAAGTGGTGGTATTTGGTGTGATCACAGAGTTGTGCATTCAGCATTTCAGTCAATACTGGAGCATTTTCATTGCTCCAATAATAATAATAGTAATGAACAAAAAACAAACAAAAACCTCTACCCCTTAATGGTCACCCTTCAGTCTCTGTCCTTCCCTGGCCGTCCACGGCTGCTGTTCCATTTCCATCTCACTGATTTATTTGTATTTTTATTTTGTATAGATGCAGTCAAGCCAGATGTAGAACCTTTTGTCGAGTTACGTTCACTTAGTATATTTCCTTCCTACGGTCAAAAAGAAAAAGAAAAAGAAACGAGGTGCTGATGCATGTGGCATGGGTGCCTCTCGAAGCCCTCACGCTGCGTGAAATAAGCCAGATACGGAAGGACCAATACTGTATGCTTTCTGTGACATGAAGTCCTCAGAATAAGCAAAGTCAGAGATGGCGGAGCAGTGTTCCCAGGGTGGCGGCAGGGCAATGGGGAGTAATTGCTAAATGAATATGATGAAAGTAGTCTGGAAAGTGACAGTATTGTCAGCGCACTTAATGTCAAAGAATTGTCTGCTTACAATGATTTTTATGTTGTGTGTATTTTACCACCACTCAAAATTAGGTTTAAAAAGTTTGGGTAATGGATGGTGGTGATGGTAGCCCAACTTTGTGAATGTAATTAATACCACCGAATTGTACACTGGAAAGTGGTCAAAATGGCAAATTCTGAATTGTGTGTAAGTCGTAACAGAATTAAAAAAAAAAAAAAGATTTCAGGGTTATTTTTGCTTAGGATGAGGTTGTCAAATAAAGAAAAAGGGAGCTGAATTAAAAGAAGATCCGAGGCAAATGCCAGGACGGGCAGGGGACTCTGGTGGCAGGAGGAGGCTGGCGGAGGCCCGCTCCTGAGCCCCCTGGCCGCCCCCCTGCCAGGCTCTTTGAAATGGGGTTCGCGGAGCAGCTGCAGGAAATCCTCGGGCACCTCCCCGACGGCCACCAGACCGTGCTGTTCTCGGCCACGCTGCCCAAGCTGCTGGTGGAGTTCGCCCGCGCGGGTGAGTGAGCGGGGAGGAGGTGGGCAGGGGTGGGCAGCGCGGGGGCCGGGTCCGCGGTGACCCCTGCGCCCTCCCCAGGCCTCACGGAGCCCGTGCTCATCCGCCTCGACGTGGACTCCAAGCTCAACGAGCAGCTGCAGGTGAGGCCCCGCCCGCCCCCGAGCCCGGGCCGGCCTGTCGGGGCGGGCTCCGCAGGGACCCCCGAGCCCACCCGCGCGGCCCTCTCCCCCCCGCAGACCGCCTTCCTCCACGTGCGCGAGGACGCCAAGCCCGCCGCGCTGCTCCACCTGCTGCGCACGGTCGTGCGGCCGCAGGACCAGACGGTGGTGTTTGTGGCCACCAAGCACCACGCCGAGTACCTGAGCGAGGTGAGCAGGCGCCGCCGGGCCGGGGTGGGGGAGACACCGCGGGGGTCCCGGCGCCCCAGCCTGGCGCTGAGCGCGGAGCTGCAAGCCCGCCTGCGGCCACCAGAGGGCAGCATCGGAGCGGAATCCCGGCCTGGGCTTTCTCGTTCTCTGACCGTATTATGAAAAATTGTAAGCCCGCCCGAAAGTACAGAAAATAGCACAGTGGACTCCCCGGCCCTCGGCCCTCGTTATAGGCCAGTCTTGACCCATCTATTACCCTCCCCCCAGCCAGGTTCTTTGAAGGACGTTCCAGCCGTGCTGTCATTTTGCCTGGAGGGTTTTAGCGGTCACTTTGTACTGCAGCCTGACCTGCAGGCAGTGAGCTGTGTAGAGGGCTCGTCTTAAGGGAGCAGCCGGATGGCGCTGCCCGCACGTGCATACCTGCGGGAGCCAGGCCAGGGAAGGTGCAGGGGGAGGGCCGAGTCCTCCAGGAGCTGCTGGGCCCCTTCCTGGCGGGCGCCTCCTCCTGGGTCAGCCAGATGGGGGTGTGTGAGCCGAGCACACAGGTCACTGGGTTTCCCTTACTCCGCAATTGAACGGTGCTCTTGTGCTGCTGCCGGGGCCACCGATGAGGAAGACGAGATGACCTGTGTTCAAAGCCGAGCTCCCGCTTTCCAGTGCTCCCTGGGCTGCGGGCCCTGTTCTCAGCCTTGTATGTGTATTATTTCGTCCTCATAACAACACTGCAAGGAAGTGAGATGGGAAGTGAGAAAACTGAAGCACAGAGAGGTTACGTAGCATGTCCAAGGTCACACAGCTTATTAGCGACAGGCTGCAGGGGTTCAGATTGAGGCTCGTACCCTGGGCCAGCACTCGCAGGCTCCCTGAGGGAGCCCTCTGTCCGTGCGTCTCCTTTGACACTCCCACAATCCTGCGGGGAAGGGGCGGCGACAGAAGCCCCTTCACCCTGACGGAGACACGGCGCGCCGTCCTCGCCCCACGCAGCTGCTGACGGCCCAGAGGGTGAGCTGCACCCACATCTACAGCGCCCTGGACCAGACGGCCCGCAAGATCAACCTGGCCCGGTTCACGCACGGCCAGTGCTGCGCCCTCGTCGTCACGGACCTGGCGGCGCGGGGCCTGGACATCCCGCTGCTGGACAACGTCATCAACTACAGCTTCCCCGCCAAGGGCAAGCTCTTCCTGCACCGCGTGGGTGAGGAGCCGAGGGCGCGGGGAGCCTGAGGCCCGGGAAGGGGCCGCTTAAGTCAGAACCTCGGGGGGCAGCCAGGCCCGGTCCTCACGGGCAGCCCCGCGGCTCCCCACAAGGGCAGCTTCTTCCTGGGTTCACCCACCCCGGGCGTCGTGTGTCTCCTTCCCGCTGGGGCCCTGCCGGGCTCCCCCAGAACCCCCGCCTGGCTGTTAGCTCCACTCCTGGGCTCCTCTGCAACCCACCACCGCCAGCACCCCTCCGCCGCCCCTCCCGTCAGCTCCTGGCAGCTCTCCCGCTTCCCCACTTGTCCAGTCAGCACGTTGGCCCCCACCTGCCCTCAGCTCCCCAGCTCGGCCCAGTCCCTCGAATTTTAGTGCAAAGTAGTTCCTAGTCCTTGAAGGAAACTGGGAAGTAGAGCAAAGCATCCAGAAGGCAGTGAAGGTCACACGCCGCTCACGACGATCGTGGAGCCGCTGAGAGCCACCTCAGGCCGGCATCAGGCCCAGCGCTAAGCGTGTGGCTGCGCTGGCTCTTCATCCTCCCCTCAGCCCTGCGCGGGGGGAGCCAGCAGCATCAGCTCCACTTTACAGATGAGGAAACCGAGGCGAGAGGGGTGACCTGACCTGGCAGGCACCTGGCAGGTAGTGCAGTGGGGCGGCCGGAACCCAAGGAACCTCGTTTCAAAGGCCACCTCTCCTCCCCTCCCTCAGTGCCCGCGCTGACAATGCGCTGTTGTTCTGGTGTGGGCCCGTGGCCCTTTGTTTACCCTGACGTTTAACGTGTGTGCCCGAGGGAGGAAGCAGGTAGGGTGTCTTAGATTTGCTCTGCGGATCCTTGAGTAGCTGCAAATCAGTAAACCCTGGCTGCCCGGGGAGGCTCCAGGGCAGGTCCGATGGGGCTGTGTCCCTCAGACGGCAGGCTGGGGTGCCCGTCCCTGGTGAGTGCTGGGGCTGCCTCCGGTTCCCGAGTCCCCAGAGCCCCCAAGGAAGCCACACAACCAACAGGATAACTCAGACCCTCCAAACTCCTCCTCCAAGCCGCCGTGATGCTGGGTTCTCACAAGACGCAGAGATAAGCCAAAATGAATGCTGCAGCACAAAACTGGATGGCCCTGAACATTCTCTTGTGCAACTTTTTGTTTTTCCTCGTCACTATGTCACAAGTGACACCACCAACTCTGTTCTGTAAAGGGGCCAGACAATAAATACTTCAGGCTGTGCAGGCCGCCTAGCCTCTACCACAACTACTCAGCTCTGCTGAGGTAGCGTGAGAGCAGCCAGAGGCGAAAGGCAGACGCGGGTGGGGCGGTGTTCCAATAAAACTTTATTTACGAAAGCGGGCCCTGGCCAGGCGTGGCCCGAGGGCCGCACGGTACCACCTCCTGCCCTGCGGCTAGCCGTAGGCAGCGTCAACCCTTCCCTGTTAGAACTTGGCGCCGTTTCCCAGTCAGGGCTCTTCCCCGCTGATCTCCTGTGCGAATCTGCGGCCTCAGGTATTTCTTCAGGGAAGGTCCCAGGAGCGGGGCCTCCGGGGACTTGACGCGCTGACGAGCGTCGCCGTGGGTTCGGTTTCGCTCAGCGCCTGCTGGCCCCCCCCCCCCCCCCGTTGTCGTGGGCAGGGGCGGCAGCTCAGGGAGGTGGCCCTGGTCCTGCCCTCCGCTGCAGGGACTGGCGCGTGCGCCCGGGGGCCTGGCCCCTTCTCTCAGGCGATGGCTGCTCCGCAGGCCGTGTGGCCCGGGCCGGCCGAAGCGGCACCGCCTACTCCTTGGTGGCGCCGGACGAGGTGCCCTACCTGCTGGACCTGCACCTGTTCCTGGGCCGCAGCCTGGCCCTCGCCCGCCCCCACGGGGAGCCCGCAGGTGAGGGGAGGCCGGGGCCAGGACGGGCCTCGGGAGGGGGGGTTAGGTTTGACCGTGGGCAATGACCCCGCGTTTTAAACTCAGAAGGCCCGGCCGGCTGCCCGTGCCGAGGGCCCGGGGCGGCAGGTGGGGCCGGGCCAGGGGCGCTGACTGGGTGCTGACCGGCCGGCAGGCGAGGCAGCCACGGACGGCATGCTGGGCCGGGTGCCGCAGAGCGTGCTGGACGACGAGGACTGCGGCCTGCGGAGCGCCCTGGAGGCCTCGCTGGAGCTGCGGGGCCTGGGCCGCGTGGCCCACAACGCGCTGCAGCAGTATGTGCGCTCGCGGCCGGCGCCCTCGCCCGAGTCCATCAAGAGGGCCAAGGAGCTGGACCTGGCCGGGCTGGGCCTGCACCCGCTCTTCAGTAAGTGTCCGCGTGGGGCGGGGGCGCCTGCGGCCCCGCAGGCCCCCGTCTCACACCCCCGGTCCCCCAGGCTCGCGCTTCGAGGAGGAGGAGCTGCGGCGGCTGAGGCTGGTGGACAGCATCAAGAACTACCGCTCGCGGGCGGTGAGTGAGGCGCCGGGCCCGCGGTGGTGGCCGGGGGTCCCATGGGGCAGCTGTGGGGCCGGACTCAGGTGGCGGGACCCCCCAGGGATTTCCGTCTCGGCGTGAGCTGCTGATATGCAGCTCGGGTTCCGCCAGCATCTCCCGAGAGCCTCCCTTGTTCTGGAACCATCCCTGGTGGTCCTCAGCGGGTCCCCACACGGGAGCCCTTTCCCACCATCGGGGCTGGGCAAACTGAGGCTCGTGGCGGGACGTGACGGGCACGGCCTCTCGGAAGCCCGAGGAGGTGGCTCTTGGCAGCTTTCCCCCTCATCTTGTTTGACTCCCACTGGACACCCCATCTTGGGTACAAGGAAGGGGATGCACACACACAAAATGAGTGGGTGGACATGCCCCCTCCCCCACCCGCCAGCCAGTGCCAGGGAGGAGTGGGGATGTCCTGGTAGGAGTGTGGTTTCGGAGTCAGGTGGCCTTGGGCTGAAATCCGAGCTCTGGCTCGTCCCTGCTGTGTGACCTTGGGCAGGTTTCTCACTCTCTCTGAGCCTCCCTTTCTCGGGTGAGGTGGGGATGGCACAAGTACCCCTGTGGCCTTGGAGGACCTAGGGAGAGAGGCCTCGGCGCTCAGGCCGCACCTGGCACGTCGCCGGCACCCCCCAGATGGGCAGGGGTGCAGGAGCCCAGTGGGCGAGGGACCCGGTGCCTCTCCACAGACCATCTTTGAGATCAACGCCTGCAGCCGGGACCCGAGTGGCCAGGTGATGCGCGCCAAGCGGCAGAAGGACTGCAAGGCTGTCGCCCGCTTCCAGGAGGGGCGGCGGGAACGGCAGGAGAGTCCAGCCCCGAGGCGCCCGGCACTGCCCGAGGCGCAGCCCGCGGAGGCAGCGGCGGGGGTCAGCGTGGAGGTACGGGCCTTGCCTGGGGAGCCAGGGGCATTGCCCGGGGGAGGTCCGGCCACCCAGGGAGCCATGGACAGGGCTCGGAGCAGTGAGGGACAGGGCCTGGTCACCCAGCCCGTCAACGTCAAGCCCCTGGGCTCCGGCCGGCTGCGGTGGGAGGGGACGGGGAGGCTCCCAGGGGCGGCGGGCGTGATGCGGGGCCCGGCCGGCCAGGACGTCTTCACTGCAGTCGTGGGCCGGAAGCGGCAGCGGCCAGGACCCGACGGGGCGTCCAAGAGGCGGAGGAAAGAGACCCGGCCGCGGGACCGGGATTTCTACGTCCCCTACCGCCCCAAGGACTTTGACAGTGAGCGGGGGTAAGTGGCCGCTGGGCCCGGGGGGGCGGCGGGGCAGGGTGGGCCGCCCTCCAGCCCACCTGCCCTCCCTCCCTCCCTCCGCAGCCTGAGCGTCGGCGGGGCCGGCGGGGCCTTCGAGCAGCAGGCGGCCGGGGCCGTGCTGGACCTGATGGGGGACGAAGCCCAGAACCTGACCCGGGGCCGGCAGCAGCTCAAGTGGTGAGTGGCCGGCGAGCCGCCCTTCCTGCAGCGGCCTGCGTGCCAGCCCTGGCTGTGCCACCCCGCCCGGTCCCCGGGGCAGAGGTGTGACCCCCCCACACACACACAGGACATGTCCTGCCCCATCCAACAGGGACGGGGCCCCTGCCCGTCCTCTGGGGACTGGTCGTGCACAGCAGGGTCTTTGCCCCGCCTGTCCTTCTTGCCGTTGGCATCCCCAGCCGGGGTCTGTGATCCGTCTCGCCCAAGAGGACTCCAGGGCTGGAGAAGTGGCGTGACCTGCCGGGGCACAGCGTGGGCAGCGGCTCGAAGGCTGGCCCATGCCCACGGCCCCCAGTGCCCGTGCCACGCCCCTGTCCCCCACACCCCCCAGGGAGACTCGGGGCTGCCGGGAGGTGGGGAGGGGCGGGAACAGACCTTGCTGAGCACCTGCTGCGTGCCAGACACGGCTGCTCAAGTGTCACGGAACCCTCCAGCATCCAGGGAGGGGTCAGATGAGGAAGCAGGCTGAGGGGAGCGCCCAGGCCCCCCTCAACTCCCTCTGCCGCAGGGACCGGAAGAAGAAGCGCTTTGTGGGACAGTCGGGGCAGGAGGACAAGAAGAAGATCAAGACGGAGAGTGGCCGCTACATCAGCAGCTCCTACAAGCGGGACCTGTATCCAGAGGGGGCGGGGCCTGTATCCGGAGGGGGCGGGGCCTGGGCGGTGGCCACCTGGGGTGGGGCCTGCTGGGGCGGGGCCCGGGGTGGGGCCTGTCTGGGGCCGGTCTGCCAGGGGGCGGGGCCTGGGCGTTACCTGCCTGGGGTGGGGTCTGTCCAGGGTGGGGCCTGTCTGGGGGCGGGACCTGCCTGGGGTCGTGGCTGCCTGGGGTGGGGCCTACCTGGGGCCTGGGTGTTGCCTGCCTGGGCAGGGTCCTGCCTGGGGCGGGGTCTGCGGGGGCCATGGCTGCCCGGGGCGGGACCTGTCCGGGGGCAGGGCCAGCCCCCAGTCCCAGGCCTTGGGGTGCCTCCTTAACACCACTTCCCAGCTACCAGAAGTGGAAACAGAAACAGAAAATAGACGACCGTGACTCAGAGGAGGAAGGGGCAGCCTCTAAACGGCGAGGCCCAGAGCGAAGAGGCGGGAAGCGGGGCCGTGGCCAAGGTGAGAGCCAGGCAGAGTGTGTGGGTGGACTCATGGGGAAACTGAGGCACAGAATGGTACAGCAGTACCTGCTGCTGAACACAGGCCCCGAGCTGTGTCCAGGGGGGTGGATGCTGCCAGAGCCCTGGTCTCCCCCAGTCCCCTCACCACACAGGGACCCTTCCCACGGCCCCCGCAGGTTCCTGCGCCCTTGGTCCCTCTGTGGCCCTGGCCTGGGCCTCTGGTCCTAAACACCGTGGCTGACCAGCTTCCCACGTGTCCACCCCTGGGTCTTGGTGCAGCCGAGGCCCTCAGGCGCATTGTCCCCTGGGCCCTCCCACCTCACAGGTGCAGGGACCAAGGGGAGGCCGCCGTGCTGAGCTCTGGGGTAGTGGACAGCCGCGTTCACCTGATGTAGGCATCCCGTCCTAAAACCTGCAAAGCGGGCCGGGTGTCTGGTACTTGGCCGTTGTTCACCCGCCCAAATGGCACAGGTGGGCAGTTCCCTAGGCACCCGGGTCACGCTCTTAGCATCACTGCAAGGAGGGTCACATGGCCAGAGTGAGCTCAGAGGCAGCTTTTGAAGGAGGACGGCGGAGGCCGAGGAAGGGTCTTCCCCAAGCCCCGGCTGGCAGCTGGTGCGGGTGGGCAGCTGGTGTGGGTGGGCACTGGGGCCTTGGTCCTCCCCGGTCTGTCCGGGTCCCTTGGCCAGGAAGGAACTGAGGCAGGACTTGAACTTGGCTCATTCTGCCAGGGCCTGCACGGGACAACCTCAGTGTGGGTGGCCCCCTGGGTGCAGCCCCTGGGTCAGCCCTGAGGGGCAGAGGGGGCCACGGGGTGACCCTGCCCGGGCAGCAGCTCTGTGCCAGACCATCCCCGCACGGGACTTGGGAGGCATCAGACTGGGAAACGGCTGCCTGCCCCCGGCCCCCAGGGCTGCTTCTCTGTCCTGCAAATCTGCGCCTCAGGCCAGGAGCTCGGGGGCCCTGAGCGGCCCTCGGAGGCCCCCCCCTGGCTCTGTGTCTCTTCCTGCCCCCTCTGCCCAGGCTCTTTCCATCTTGCCCACCATGGCGTCTCTAGGTGTCTCCCTGGGTCCTTGTCGCTCTCCTGTCTTGGACTGTCTCTCCATCTCTCCCTCTCCATCTCTCCATCTCTGGCTCAGCCTCTCGTTGCACCCGTCTCTCCCCACGTCCCCCCACCCCTCACTCACCCGCTCTCGTCTTTCCCTGGGGGGCACACACTGCGGCTGTGGCTGTGAGTGGCGGGTGGGTCCTGGGCTGCAGGAGAGCAGCTGCCGCCCCCACGTCCAGCCCCTGAAGGCCGTGGATCCCTGTCAGGCGCCTGGTCCCCGGAGGGGACATCTGGGGCCGCCCTAATGACCATGTGTCTGGGAGGACCGGAAAGGTCACCGTGGTGGGGGGGAGCCCAGCTGGGAGAGGGAGCACCGCCGCGGAGGAAGGAGCGGCTGGGGGGGCCAGGGCGGGCTTGGCGGCCCTCCTCCGTGGCCACCACTGTGCTGCCCGACCTTGGCAGTCCCTTTCCTCTCTGCCCACCTCGTTTCTCTCCTGCCAAAACGCGGGGCAAGCCACAGCCCTCCAGCAAAGCTCCAGCACCCAGAGCAGTGCCTGGCACATAGTAGGTGCTCAGGCACCCTTGGCTGGACGATTGCTAATAGTTAGCCAGGAGCCCCTGACTCTGGACTGGGCCTGCTGCAAGGACTTGACCCACATGTCACGTGTGCCCACAAGTAAAGCGCTGTTACGCCTAGGTAATGGAGAAGAAATGGCACGGCAAGGTACACTAGATTGGCTAACCTTTATTAAGCACCTACTTTATGCCAGACTCTGGGCCCCAGCCCTGAGCTCAGAACGGGCTGGGGGCAGGGGAGCTTGGGAGCCGCCCGAAGGCCGAGCTCATCGCGTCTCCCCGTCTCGTCCCGGCAGCCGCCTCCCAGCCGCGCACCCCAGGCACCCCCGCAGGCCGCGTGCACTCGGAGCTCAAGACCAAGCAGCAGATCCTGAAGCAGCGGCGCCAGGCCCAGAAGCAGCGCTTCCTGCAGCGCGGGGGCCTCAAGCAGCTCTCGGCCCGCAACCGCCGCCGGGCCCAGGAGCTGCGGCAGGGCGCCTTCGGCCGGGGCGCCCCCTCCAGGAAGGGCAAGATGAGGAAGAGGATGTAAGGACGGGGACCCAGCCCCGAGGCTCCGCGCCCGGCCCCAGCCTGGATGTCAGCACACGCTTCCCGAGCACCGCTGCGTGCCTGGGCCTGTGCTGGCCCCGGGGGTGCCCCCTGTGGGAGCCGCGGCCCACAGAAAGGAGGGCTAAGGGCCGTGCATAAGGCAGAAACATGCTAGCAGGGTCTTGAAGGGTGCCTAGGAGTGCCTAGGTAGGCCAAGCCCTGAGTTGGCAACTTGGCTGCCGCCGCTTCTGGGTGTCTCGGGTTCAGAAAGCTGAGCCCTGAGTGCCCAAGACCTGGTGGGTGTAGTTTTAAATGCAATAAATCTTTGAACCCCACTGGTGGATCTTACGGAGTGGACGTGGGGAATTGGAAGGGAGAGTCACAGGTACTGAAGTCCCAGCCAGCGTTGTGGGGCCAAGTTGGAGAGCAGGGGTCCACCTGGACCCTCGGCTGGTGGGGGGATGCTCTTGATCCAGCATTTAGCACATGCCGAGCCCTGTTCCACACACCTGATGGATAACACTCGTCTAATCTCCTCCCCCCCACCCCACCTGGGAGGGAGGGCGGGCCTGGTCCTACACCCATTTTACAGTGGCAGCACAGGTGACTCCGTGGGGGCTGGGAGGGCCAGCAGCTAGCACCTCATCTCCGTCCCTGTGGCCCACGTGTATCAGGTCCTGCTGCAGGCCGGGTCTAGGGCCCCCCTCAGGTGCACAGGAGCAGGCACAGCCCTCTCCCATCTTTCAGGTGAGGGACAGCTCGCTCTGGGAGGGCCACTTGGCCCGAAACCCCTAAGGAAGGATGGGGCCTTTCTGGGGCTCCCCACAGGGCGTCCTCCCCAGCCGCTCACCTGCCTCAGGGCTGGGAGGGGGGCACCGCGGGCCCGGCCTCGCGGAGGCTGGTGAGCATGGCCGAGAGGTCTTGGATGAACAGCTTCACCTGGGGATCCCAATAGGGCCAAAGTCACATCACAGTCCCCAAGCGGCTGTCCAGCCCGCACCCCTCAACACCTGGGGAGGCTGGGAAGCAGGGCTGGGGGGCTGGAGACCCCTGCTGAAGGAGCAGCGGTCACGGTGGGTCCCAGGGCAGCAAACAAGTCCCAAGCTGGTGCCGGGTTGGAAAGCCTGGGCACTTGGAGTGCCGCCCAGGGCGCTCGTTAGCAGGCACCTGCGTTCTAGCAGGCGCACACCTGTGTTTAATAAATTAGCGTTCTAATTGACATCACTTCACTCTGTTCCTTTTAATGGGATCGACCCTATTCCATGGCCTGTGCTCTAGGACCATGGCCCTCCTTTATGTCGTTTTAACTCCTTTCTACAAACTTAACACCCTTGGCCCCACTGCCAAGGCCTAGAACTTGATGGATTGCTTATAATGCCATGCCCCTGCTCCCCCATCACATTTGTTACTTAAATAAACATCTGAGAGTGGAACTTTCCACCATAAATGGAAAACAATAAAAGTAGCCCTTATCCTAAGTGGGGGAAACTGGAAAAACAAGGCCCTGGAAAGGAAACAGTGCTGTGGCCTCAGGTGGGCCAGGGGAGGAGGGGGTGTTGCGGGGGTGGGGGTCCCTCACAGTCGTGTGCAGCACAGGGCACCCGGGGCACCCTTGGGGGGACACTGGGTGAGTGAAGTCACTCAGCCCAGGATGGGGCTGCAAAGGCAACTCAGCTCAGCTTCTGACAGGGCTCCTGGCAGGCGGCACAGGTGTGGGGGGTGGGGAAAGGGGGGGTCCCCTTTCCCCCCACTTTCCAAAGGGTCCGGCTTTCAGTACCCACTAGGAACACAGCTGTCAGAAAGCTTGGCAATAGCCCCCCTCCACACACACTCCTGAGGGAGTAGAAAGCCAGCGTGCCCCGTCCGCAGTGGCCGTTGGAGGCACCGCTGGGTAGGGAGGAAGCGCTGGGCATCTCGGCTCTCAACCTTCTAGAAGCGGAGGCCCGGCCGTGCATGGCGCGAGAGGGTCAGAAAGGAATTCAGAGGGAGCCGCCACTCCTGGGTTCTAACCACTGGCACCACCTGTTTGCACTGTTTGAGCCTGGGAGAAGAGAGGAGCTCGTGGCATAAAAATGTGATCGCCAGAGCATGCCTGGCCCGTGTGCCCAGGCAGGGCCCTAGCCCGGCCGAGCTCACGCCTGAGCCCAGAGGGCCAGGCTTAACCCAGGCGATGTGTCACAGATGATGGAATCTCAGGCACACGGCGTCTCCAAACAGAGTCTTCGGGGGCTAGAGGTGACACAGAGCCTCACCTGCTCCAGCTGCCCCTCGGTGTCCTCGATGTCCAGGGTGGGCGGCTGCCTCCGGTGCTGGCACACTTGCTGGAACATGTTGAGCGCCGCCATCCTGGCGCGGCCCAGGAGCAGGGTCTTCTCGGCTGCTGTGTTCTGGATGTGAATCCACTGGGACTCCTGGAGAGCACCCCCACCCCTGCCGGTTACGGCGGGAACGGCTGGAGGAGGGTGCGGCCTCCTTCCCATCCCCTTCCTGCCAGCCAGACGCAGGAACTCCCCGTCAGCTTCGGGAATGGGGCCTCCAGGGCCCTCCAGGGCTTTCCGACGCCTGAAGCCCCCCCAGGAGTGCCGCCGCCCTCCGGGGTTAGCAGTGCCCGCTCTGCTCCCCGCCGCTCTGCCCTCGCCCGGCGGCCCGGGGCCCCGCGGTACCCAGCGCAGCGTGCGCTCCCGAGCGGCCTCCAGGCGCTCCTGCAGCTGCGCTCGGCGCTGGCCGTGCCGGAGCCGCTCGTCCTGCCCCGCGTCCTGCAGCCGCTGCAGCCGCGCGCGCGCCGCCTCCAGCTCCGCCAGCCGCTCGCGCTCCGTGCGCCGCAGCGCCGCCAGCGTGTCCGCCAGGCCGTCGAAGCGCGCCACCAGCTCGGGGACCTCGTGGAACTGGAGCGGGAAGGGCACTTCCACGCGGCTGCTGCCCTCTGCCCTCCCAGCCCCACCGGCCTCTCCCGGCACCTTCTCAGTTTGCCCCACTGCGAAATGGGGACATCACCCAGCCCCTGTCCAGAAGTGGGGACAGCAGGAGCTGAAGAGTCCGGGACGCCGGCCCTACCCCCCTGCGCCTCCCCAGGACCTTCAAGCCCAGCTCGGCTTTACCACCTGTCATTAATATTCATGCATTCAGTCGACTCGTATTTTTGAATGCCTGGGTCCACCCCCGAGCCTCGTACCAGCCTGTGTGAACTCAAGGAAGAATGACCTTTCTGGGCCTCAGTCTCCCCGGCTGTAAACGGGGTTGACAACGTCACTGGGCAGTGGGGAGGATTCACGGAATTCAAAGCGCGTCCCAGGCGGACGGGTCGCGCTTAGGAAGCGGTGGTTCCTGGCGGGCACCCAGCCAGTGCCCCAGGAGCCGTCCCCAAAGCCCCCGCGCGCTGCCGGGTGGCGCTCACCTCCGGCCGCCGCTCCAGCACGTGCCCCAGCAGGCGCGCGCACGGCGCCAGGCGCTCCAGCCGGCTCTGCAGGCGCGCGCGCTCCCGCAGCAGCCCCGCGAGCTGGGCCCGCAGCCGCCGCGCCTCCGCCTCCTGGCGGCCCGCGCCCCGCCGCTCCTCGGCCGCCCTGCGCAGCGCGCGGCGCCGTCGGGCCTCGGCGTCCTGCGGGCCGCGGAAGGCGACAGCGTCAGGACTCCGGGGCCTGCGAGGCTCTGCGCCTCCCGCGCCGCCACGCTGGCACGCGGAGCCCCCCGGCGACAGAGCCACGGCCGCCGGCCGCGTTCGGCCAGGGGCGACCCTGTGGCCCTCCCTCCCTCCTGCGGGCTCTACCTACCTGCAAGAACCGGTCAAAGCGGACGAAGGACGCCTTCAGCTCCTGCTCCTTCCGGCGCAGCTGTTCCCAGCGGCGCTGCGCGGCGGCCACGGAGTCCTGGAACGCCTGGGAGGGCAAAGGCTTTCGGGCTCGCACTTGCGCTCGCCCATCGCTGGTCCTGGCCCTTGGGGTTCTCCTCCGCCCAAAGGCGCGCACGGCTCCCGCCGCCCTCCCGACCAAGCCCACACGCCCTCCCGCAGCCCCTCGGGCCAGCGTCCCTGCCCTTCCTGCTGCGGCCCCACCTTCCGCGGTCTCCTCCAGGCACCTGGCTCTGCAGGTGTTGTTCCCTCAGCTGGGTCTCCCTCCTGCCCACCCCCCTTTGCTGGAAAGCTGGCTTGCCCGCCAGCCACTGGTAAGTCATGGCTTCCTCCAGGAAGCTCTCCTTGACTGCCCCCATGGAGAGCGAGGGGCCAGCTCTGAGCTCCCACAGCCCCTGCCAGTGCTTCCCCCACCACCGCGGTGGCCACCGGGGCGCTCATCCGTCTCCCGCTCCAGATGGCGAGCCCCCTGAGGACAGGGACTATGGTGAGACTCCAGATCCCAGTACGGGGCTCAGCACGTGACAGGTGTTCAGTGCACGCTGAACGCTTGGCCTCTCTTGATCCCCACTTGACAGAAGAGGAAACCAAGGTTCAGAGTGGCAAAATGGCTTGTCCCAGGCCTTGATGCGAATAAGTTGGCTCCACAAGTTCCCCTCCCCTTCCCGTTTTCCATCTGGGCTCCCGAACTCTTGGGGACTTGTGGCCAGGGCTCACCTCCTTCTGGGCCCGCAGGCCCTCGTCCGTTTCCACCAATTCCTGCCTCTTCTCCAGGAGACGCAGCACTGGGGGGAAGTGGTCCACGGCCTGCTCTGGCATCTTCCTGAAGGGGTGCAAGGCGGAGTTGGGGGTGGAGGAGGCAAGAGTCAGGCTCCTGAATTGTCCCCATTAGCTGCCTGCTGGCTATTGAAGTCGTCATTCACTCAGTGAATTGTCCTGAGCACCTCCTCTGCGCCGGGCCCTGCCGTGTACCTCAGGGGTGCAACTGTGGGCAAGGCGCAGAACCCCCGCCCTTGAGGAGCTGGCATTCTGCTGGGGGCACAGAAACAAAGGTATAAGGTGACGCTGGGGCGCAGTAGGTGCACCGATGACAAACTAGGAGACCACAGGAAATCTTTCAATGGGGAGGTCAGCAGTCTCTCTGCGGGAGGTGCGGGGTGTGGGGGGGTGATATTTGAGCAAAGACCAGAAGGGGAAGAGGGAGGAGTCATGCGGATATGTGCAGGGAACAGATGCCAGGCTGAGGGAACAGCAGATGCAGGGTCCCCAGAGGAAGGGCCTCGGTGTGTGGAAGGGGCAGGAGCAGGCCAGTGCGGGAGGAGAATGGGGGGGGAGGGAGAGGGGGTTGAGGTCAGAGAGGTGAGAGTCAGACGACTGGGCGGGGCCGTGGGGAGGGATGGCTTTGGCCTTGACTCAAGTGAGGCGGGCGCCCTCTGGCTACTGTGGGAGCATGGGCGATGGGGGAGGGGCACGCAGGGCAGGCTGCAGGAGCCCGGGGTGGGGCAATGGGATGATCCCGAGATGACCCTGATCAGCTGGGGCGGTGAGGAGGGGTGGGTTCTGGATGCAGTTTGGGAGCAGAGCTGATGGGGTGGATGAGGGGAGTGAGACAGGAAGCAAGGGTGACCCAGGAGTCTTAGCCTGGGCGGGGGAAGGGGGCCGCCGCCAGCACTGCGGCAGGCGTATTGGGGGGCGGGAGGGGAGGCAGGTTTTGGGGGGGGCAGCCGCCCACTACGTTCAGCCTCCACGGGGTGTGCAGGAGGCAGCTGCATTTCCAAGGCTGGTTTTCGGGGGAGAGCACAGCCGTTGGGTGGGCAGCTCAGGGAGCGGAAGGAATGGACTTGCTTTCCATGTGGTAAGGCTTTCCCCGCCCTGGTCTGCGGGGGACGCTGCACTTTCACCACCCCACCCACTCCTGCCCTTCTTCCCCCGGCCCTCCCTGCCACTCACTCTGGCAGCTTCTCTTGCAGGGCCAGCGGGAAATATTCCTCCCAGTACGTTGCCATTCCCCCGGCGGGTGCCCGGGTCACCTTGCCACCCACCGGCTGGAGTTTTGCACCAGCTCAGGCGGGCCTGGGGGCTCTGACGGAGGGTGGCACGGCAGCGTGCTCGCTCTGCTCTCGCAAAAGGCAGCCACCAAGCGGGCCCCGGTTGCCGGGGCAACCGGCGACACAACATTCCATTGCCTGGCTGAGGCCTGGGAATCCACCGGCCCCGGGGAGGCAGAGGGGGGGTCTGCGGGGAGGGGAACGGCCCCTCAGCCAGGAGCTCCCCTCTCTCAGGCACCCAAGTCTGCTTAGCCTCCTCCAGGCTGTCGCGGCATTGGGTGGCCCGAAAGTGGCTATGTGCTCAGTTGTCCGGAATTATTGGGCAGCCAACTGTTTGCCAAGCCCTGTGCTGAGTCATTTGCTCCCCGGAAAGGTGCTGAGGCCCTCCTATGTCCTAGCCTTTTGAGGCTCGCTGTGCTGGAGATGGGGTCCCCTGGCCTTGCCACATGGGGTCCCTAACCTAGTCACGGCAGATAAAGGGAGGCCATCGTACCACCTGCAGGGCCAGCAGATGGGGACAGGCGGTCTGCGTTTGGAGAGGTGGGGGGGCGGGGAGGAGTGGACACGCTGTGAGCACTTACTGCGGGTCAGACACTAAGCTCGGCACTTAATACGATGGGAAGGGTACCCAGAGAAACAACAAATACCCGCGGGCCCTCCACCCAGAAATAACCGTCTTCCATCTCTGTTTCAGATCACTTTTATCCCCCCCGTTTTAAATAATTCATTTTTTCCACAGAAAATGTTTTCTTATTATAGCATAAAACTACTTAAAATTCCGTAGTCACTTGCAAGGCCTACTTGCTTAAAAGAACTCCTAGGGGAAGCGGATTTGGTTCAACTGATCAAGTGGCCGCCTACCACATGGGAGGTCCACGGTTCAAATCCAGAGCCTCCTGACCCGTGTGGAGCTGGCCCACGCGCAGTGCTGATGCGCGCAAGGAGTGCCGCGCCACGCAGGGGTGTTCCCCGCGTAGGGGAGTCCCACGTGCAAGGAGTGCATCCTGCAAGGAGAGCTGCTCCATGTGATAAAAAAAAAGTGCAGCCTGCCCAGGAGTGGCGCCGCACACACAGAGAGCTGATGCAGCAGGATGATGCAACAAAAAGAGACACAGATTCCTGGTGCTGCTGACAAGAATGCAAGTGGACACAGAAGAACACATAGCAAATGGACAGAGAGCAGACAACGGTGGGGGAGAGGGAGGGAAGGGAGAGAAATGAATAAAAAATATAAAATCTGAAAAAAAAAAGAACTCCTAGGAATTTTGTTATAGGAAAAAAAAAACCCAACAAAACCAAAATAACATACATCTCATCTTTGAGCATTTTGCATTAATGTTCACATAATGTCTTTTTGCGTGAATCAATGTGAAGTTATAATAAGACACCCTGCTCTGATTTTTTCTTGTTTTCTGAAAAATAGAGGTATAATTTACATACAGAAAAATTCACTCTTTTTCATGGCTAGTTCTGTGGGTTTTCACCAATGCATAAATTTGTGTAGCCACCACCAAAATCAAGTCAGAGAGCATTTTCATTAACCCAAAAAGTTTCTCGTGC
This sequence comes from Dasypus novemcinctus, assembly GCF_030445035.2. Taxonomy (NCBI): domain Eukaryota; kingdom Metazoa; phylum Chordata; class Mammalia; order Cingulata; family Dasypodidae; genus Dasypus; species Dasypus novemcinctus. The sequence continues at coordinate 22,851,569 of NC_080691.1, read as the reverse complement.
CCTTTTTTATCAACCCTTGACCCCAGCCCGAGCCCCTGGCAGCTATTGCTCTGCTCTCTGTCCCTAGAGTTTTGACTTTTCCAGAATACCATCAGTGGTGTCGCAATCTCTGTCGCCCTTTGAGTCAGGTTTCTTGCTCTTAGCAGTGTTCGTTTGAGATTCATTCTTGTTGATGCATCTATCCATAGTTCACTCCTTTTTATTGCTGGGTAGTATTTTATTGCATACTATAGATTGTTTATCCAGTCCCCAAATGAAAGATGTTTGGCATGGCTTCCAGTTTGGAGCAATTACAAACACAGCCTGTACAAACATTCACATTCAGGTTTTACTTGCGTGAATGTACATTTTCATTTCACTTGCATAAATATGTAGAAGTGGGAATGCTGGGTCGTACAGTAAGTGTATGTTTAACTATAAAACATTGCAAACTGTTTTTCAAAGTGGCTGTATCTTCTTCCCCCGCCCCCCAGATGGCTCCTTCATCTGTTTGCTCATTGTTTTTGCTCGTTGTTTGCCACTGTTGTCTGCTTGTTTTTTCTTAAGGAGGCACTGGGAACCGAACCCAGGACCTCCCATGAGGGAGGCTGGCACTCAACTGCTTGAGTCACATCTGCTCCCTGGTCATTTGTTTTTGCTCGTTGTCTGCTTTTCTCATTGTCTGCTACTTGTTTTTTTTTCATTGGCTGCTTGAATTCTGCTTGTTGTTTGTTTGTCTTCTTTAGGAGGTACCAGGAACTGAAACTGGGACCTCCCGTGTGGGAGGCGGGTGCTCAACTGCTCAAGCCACATCTCCTCCCCCGGCAGTACTATTTTAAAATTCACACCAGCAATATGGAAGAATTCCAGTTACTCTGTATCCTTGCCAGCAATAAGTATTGTCAGTTTCTTTTTAAAAAAATCATTCTAATGTATAGGGATACAGATTACTCTTTTATTTTGAGATAGTTGCAGATTTACATTAGGGATAGTACAGAGAGAGCCCATACTCCCTTCATCTCATTTCCCCCCAGCGGTAATATCTTGCACAACTATTGTGCAATAGCACAATCAGAAAACTGACATTGACACAATCCACCCACCTTATTCAGATCTCTTTCCACATCCTCATTTGTGTGTGTATTGTTGCATGCACTGTGATGACGTGTGACTGGGCGCCCTCCTCCACAGTCAAGAGACAGATCAGTTCCATCCCTTTTACAGCCACATGCACCTCCCTCCCTCCCCTCCCTCCCCCTGACAACCATTAGTCTGTTCTCCATCCATAATTTTGTCATTTCAAGAATGTTACATAGATGGCATCATACCGCAGGTCACCTTTAGAGAGCAGCTTCTTTTCTGTTTTCACTCCGCCTAGTTCTCTTGCCATCCATCCAAGTTGTCGCACGTTTCAGTGGTTTGTTCCTCTTCACTGCTGAGTAGAAATCTGCAGCGTGGGCGTGCTACAGCTTGTCTGACCATTCATCTGTTGGAGGACATTTGGGTTGTTTCCAGTTTTAGGCTATTTTGAGTAAAGTGGCTTGGAATATTTATGTGCCAGTTTTTGTGTGACTGTAAGTTTTCATTTCTCTTGAATAAATGCCCAGGGGTGCAGTTGCTGGACTGTATGAGAAGTGCATATTTAGTTTTGTAAGAAAGGACCTATTCTTTCCCAGAGCAGCTGCACCATCTTACATTCCCGCCAGTTTCTCTACATCCTTGCCTTTGGCGCTATTTTTTATTCTACCATTCTGATAGGTGTGTAGTGCCATTTCACTGTGGCTTTATTTTTCATTTCCCTAGTGGCTAATGATGTTGAGCATCTTTTCATGTGCTTATTTACCATCTGTGTGTCCTCTTCAGAAAAATGTCTGTTCATGCCTTTTCTCTCTCTTCTTTTTTTGTACAGTTGACTCTTGAGAATTCTTTATATACTCTAGAGATAAGTCCTTTCTTGGATAGTTACTCCCAGGCTTTTCACAGGGATTTTTGCAAGGCAAAAGCTTTTATTTTGATGGATTTAGCAATTCTTCCTTTTGTGGATTGTGCTTCTGGGGCCCAGCCTCTCCTGGGATTTGAACTCAGGCCACAGGGCTGCAGAGTCTACCCTCTAAAGCACAGCTTTCCAGCTACAGTTGAACCAGTCTTGGATTTCTCCTTCCTTGTGCCCAGTCTCTTTCTTCCATTCCTGGAGGATGTGGCCACCTTGAACCTGGTGTGCACCCTTCCCCTCTTAATTATCATTCTTTTAGAAGCGGTTTTGCCCATGTTTACCACACGCCAGACACCAAGTTAGATGCTGAAGCCACAGCAGTGCACAGGACAGAACCTGCCCAGAGGGGGCTCCCGGGCCCGGGGGGAGCCAGAAGAATCAGGTAATCCTGCAAATCTGCCCTTACGTGGTGTGAGCGTTAGGAGGAGAGGCCTTGGGGGCAAGGAGGAGGACAGGGTGACCTGCTTGAGGAAGTGACACTGACCCCAGACCTCCAGGAGGAGAAGGGTTGCGGGGCGGAGGGGAGGAGCGCTGCAGTTAGAGGAAAGAGCACGTGCAAAGGCCCGGAGCAGGAGGGCGCAGGGCAAGGGTCTGCTGGTGGAGTGTGGGATTCCAGGGGAACGGGCTGCGGCAGGGCCGGGAGGGGCCAGACTTTGTGCTACAAGACATAGGCGAGGAACCCGAGGCCCAGGGACCCTGGCTGAGAAGGGGCCTGCCTGGTGTGTGTCTACGGCCTGGGCCCTGGGCGTTGGACATGGAGAGAAATGGCTCAACCCATCCCTGCCCTGGGACTGCTCAGGGCTTCCAGGAGGGGGCGGGGTCCCCGCACAAGTGGCCTGTCTCCAGAAGGCTGAGCCTCTCTGCAGCCAGGCTCAGCGTTCCTCCCTGTTAAATGGGGTGCTGCTCCCAAGTCCCCTGCCCACGCTGTTGAGACTGGGGGGGTGCCCAGCCTCCCTCCCTCGGCCCCCTGCCTGTCCCCGCCCCCACCCCCTAGGTGGTGGTTTGGGCAGAGCCGCCGAGGGACAGCAGGACTCGCCTTCCCAGCTGGCCTTGCACTTGGCCGCAAACCCACAGCCTCTGGAAATACCCGCGGCCCCCACCCCCGTGTCTCATGCTTCGGTGGCTCCCCCTTTGCACTTCTGCTTTCCAGGGTGGTCGGGTGGCGGCGTGGAAGGAGGAGGCGGGGCTGCGGACCGACAGGCGGACACCGCGTTCTGGGGCGGCCCCGCTTCCTCGGCAGCCGGCCCGCAGGCGGGGGTTTTGGGAACGCTGCCCGCGCCTCCCGCCGCCGCCGCCTGTGCCCCGTGGCGCGCTGCCCAGAACGCGGCCGGCGCGCACAAGCGGGCTTTGTGCTCCGCAGACGAGGAGCGCGCCGCGCGGCCCCGACCTGGGCCCGCCCGTCTGCGCCGCCCGGATCTTGGCCTCGGCAGGCACGGGGCCGCTTCCCAGGAGGGGAGGGACGCACAGGTCGCTGGTGCCAGAGGGTGACTCCTGGCTTTGGGGTGCAGAGATAGAGGGGAGGTGGCACGTTAGCAGTGACTCAACCCCCGACCCAGGTACCTGCAGCGAGAGGAGGTGAAACCTAATCTGACCTGCTGTCGCCGGAGAGCGGAAGGATTCCAGCCCACAAGGGACCTGGATTCCCTTTCATCTCGCAAGTGTGTTTCGAGTTTTTCCTGCCTGCCAAGCAGTGTGGGAGGCGGGCGTGAATCAGACATTGTCCCTGACATTTAAAAGATAAGGCGAGCATGTAAATCACAGCAGAAAGCAGGCGAATGAGCCCAAGGTCACAGAGAGGGGCCCGTGGGGCAGTGGGGGGGGGGGGGGGGGAGGGGAAGCCTTCCTAGGGCTCCTGCCGGGCTTCCAGGAGGCAGCGAGCCGAGCTCCAGGGCAGGTGGCAGGGGGGACTATTCCCGATTAGAAGAGAGGCACAGGCCATCTGTCGAAGACGCCCCCCAGCCGCAGCTCGCTCCCCCCGTCCCTGCTTTCTCTCCACACCACTGCCTGCTCTCGGGAGGAGCGTATCCCTTCCTGGGGTGCTCCTCTTGTCGCCTTCCCCGCTGCACCACGAGTGTCTGGAGGTACGGCTGGGTGACCTTGCACCTCGCTGTATCCCCACTGCCTTGTACACAGTAGGTGCTCAATACACATTTGTCCAATAATAAAATAATATTCTATGTGCGTGTATATATCACACACACATACGGGTGATAGTTTACGGTATCAGGTTCACACTTTACATATTGTTGCACACACACTGTTTTTTCCCTCCTCCACTTATTCTGTTTTTCAGCATTTTTGCCACCACGACATACTCTTTAGGAGCATCCTTGTTAGCAGCTGTGTAGTATTCCATCACAGTGCTCTGCTGTGCTTGATTTCACCCCACCCCGACATCCTGTATCCACTTGCAGAGGGAGGACTTGAACATGTGGAGAAAGGGCGGGAAAGCTCTCCTGGTGGGAGGAGCTGATAGGGCAGAGGTGGGGTGCGTGGGAGTGGGGGTGTAGGATTGAATTCAGAAGTCACGTGGCGGGGAGCCCATGGTGGCGTGCTGGTAAACCGGCTCTTGGGAAAAACCTTTGTAGCACCTGCCAATTTCCACGGAGTAAATTCTCCTATGGTGGCCAATGTCAAGTTCCCAACTTGGGGTTACTGAACAGGGAGCTGGGAAGGCGGCCAAGAGGGACAGGCACCAGCACACCTCCGCCCAGGCACCAACAGGCCGCTGGGATGGGCAGCCCCCCTACTTCACGTCTGTGAGCCCTCCTGGGGCCCCAGGCCCAGCCTCTCAGATGAAGGGGGCTGGCCAGTCCTGGGCAGTGGGGCCCATCGGGGTGGCGGGAGCCCCGATCTCGGGATCTCTCTATCAGATTTCTCAGCCAGGACACAGATCTCCGGATTCCCCGAGCTCAGCAAGCCGGAGCAGCCCTGGCCGCTCAAGGGTGGCTGCTGCGTGCCCGGAATGCAGGGCTGGCCTGATTCTTCACCCTGGTCACGTCCTCAGGACCCAGTGGGACTCAGTGCCCAGCACTGGGGAGGGCTCGGGAGGGTCCGCGACAGCCATGGCACTTAGTGAGCACTGCTGTATGCCCTATGAAGTGAGTGCTGTGATGAGTCCCATTTCACAGATAAGGAAACTGAGGCCTCTAAGCAGCTCAGGGCAAGGGAAGGAGGAGGAGGCTGGACATCTCCTGGGCACCCACTATGTGCAAGGACGGCGCCCAGTGCCTTACAACGCTCTCTCGAGTCATTCTCAGAACAGCCCGCGAGGGCCCAGGAGGGGGGCGCTCAGGAGCCAGCCCGCTGCTCTCCCCTGCTGGGTGGGTCCCTGCAGCTCACACACCCTCTCTGGGCTGCATTTCCCGCTTTGGTTCCCCAGCGAGGGCCGTCCTGGGAGACCTCAACCCCTGCCACTTTCAGGTCAAAGCTGCTCAGAACAACAGGAAGTGGCCAGGCCGTGCGGAAAGTATAGGGAGTGCGGCCCCAGCCCCGGGCACCTGCGGGGTCAGACCCTGAATATCTGACAGGTGCCGGGGCTTGCTCCCCCGAGGCGCGGCTGGCAGAGGCAGGGCCTCGGAGTTCCCCCGGGGGCCCGGGGGAGGGGCGTTTGGGAATGTGACTTCCTGCTCGGCTCCGGAAGACTGGCTGAGATGGTTGGGTGGCAGTTTGGCTGGCAGCCCCCGGGGGCCCCCAGGACTAGCCCCCCCCCCGATCCTCTCGGGGAGGGCGCCGCAGGCTCCCAGGAGAGCTGGGCTCAGCCGGGCTGGAGAGGGCCAGGACACCTGTCTCAGAGCCGCAGGCGGGGAGCGAGGACCATTTTCCCTTGGACTGTGCATTTGTTTGGGGGAAGGATCGGGAGCTACTGATAAAGATGCCAGAAGGAGACTCTAAGCACCCCGTGGGAGCCACCACCCTCCTGAATCCCACTCTGCGTCGCCCCTTGCCCCCTACTGAAGGATGCTGCTATGCTTCTAAGCCTGGGAGCCTGCCCTGCTAGGCCCCTTTCTCAGATGGGGAAACTGAGGCCCAGGTCCCTGGGGGGGCCAGAGGACTCACCAGACGGGGGTGAACTGGGGAGAGAATTGCAGAGTTCTGAACCCTCACGGGCCCGGCTGGGGGCACTGGTAGACGGCCAAGGAGGGAGGTCACGGAGCCTCGCTCCTGCGACTGGCCAAGGAGCACCCCGGTCCTGCCGGTCTGGGTGTTGGCTCTTGCCCCTCCTCCGGCAGGTGGGTGCCCAGCCCTGGGCTGGCCTGGGTGAGTCAGGCTCAGGGCCAGCCCTTCTAAGAGCTCTCAGGCAGGGCGACAGTGAACTCCTGGGTAGAATTAAGTGTGTGTAAGTGTCTGCCCTGGGACAGGCCCTTCCGTCCCACCATCTCATAGAAAACTTGAAAAATGTACAAACTTGGAGCTGTGGCAACAGAGAAAAAGGAGGAAAACACTTTGGGGTCAAAGGACATCCTGGAGGACTTTCCAGGGGAGGTGACATTTGAACCGTACCTGGGAGGACTATAAAAACATCACACACTCTCTGAGTTTACTATGTGCCAGTCACTGCTCTGAGAACTTTATCTGCATTAATTCATTTAATTCTCCCAAAACCGTGAGCCAGATACTATGATGTCCCTACCAAACAAATGAGGAAAACCAAACCAAGACAGAGAGAGGGTAAGTGACTTGCCCAAGACCACACAGCTATCACGTAGCGGAGCCAGGACTCACACCCAGGAAGTCAAACCAACTCTGGCAAGTCCTTGAGCCCCTCTGACCCTCAGTTTCTTTATCCATAAAATGGGAATAAGAGTACTCAAGTTCAAGGGTGGTTGTGAGGCGGAAAGAGTACTCAAGTTCAAGGGTGGTTGTGAGGCGGAAAATGCGATACTCCCTGTAAAGACTTAGAACAATGCCTGGCACACAGTAAGTGTTCAAACAATTGTAAGTGACTTTATCACTGCTGTCGTGGTTATTAAGCTTCCCCGCCTCACCCCCCCCTCCTCGCACCGTGGTTTCCTCCCCCGCAGTGCCAATCTGTGACGTTCGAGCGGCCCCGTGCAGTCTGAGTTTCATTGGAAACTACAAAGAGATGGGCGTCAAGCCGCCCCTCCCTTAAACGGACCCCCAGGGGGAGTGCGACCGTCTAGCCGCGCCTCCCGCCCGCCTGCTCTCGGCGCCGGGACAGTGCGCAGGGGCGGCCAGGGTAGGTGCGAGTGGGTCCGGAGGGTGGGGCAAGCAGGGGACCGACCGCGCCTTCGGAGTCCAATGCCAACTCCCTAGGGGCCGGCCGCCACGCCCACCACGACCCGGGGCCCCTCGCCCCCTCACCGGCCCAGCCTCCGCGTGCCCCGGTCGCCTCCGCCCCGGCGCGCTGGAGCGCTTGGCAGGGGTGCCGGCAGAGGGCGCACGACGGGGCCCGGGCGCGGGCGGGGGGACTCCGCGGGAGGCGGGATTGGGGGGAGGGCCCTGGGCCGCCCCCTCCCTCCCCCTGCCCGCCCGCCGGGAGCTCCAGCCACCGAGGCCAGCGATGCCCCCTGCGCGCTCCGCCTGCTCGGCGCACGGCTCCTACCTGTAGAGTCCGGGCGCCCCCTCCCCTGGCACCGCTCTTTCCCCTGCTTTCGGAAGCCCCGCCAGCCGCGTCTCGGACAGGCGGCGCTGGGACCGCGGGGCAGGGCGCCAGGCGCGCAGCTGGTGACATGTAGACGCCCCCGGGTTCAGCCTCGGAACCTCCTGCCTGGAAAGTTCGGGGCTAGGCGCCATGGCCAAGAGCAGCTCCCTGCACATCCGCGTGGTGGAGGGGCCGGGCGCTGCCGGCCAAGGATGTGTAAGTACCCCCGGGACGAGCCGCGGCCAAGGGCGGGCCGAGCACGCGGGGCGCGGGGGGTGCCTATTTCGGGCGCCAGGGCGGGTTGCGGACAGGGTCCTGCTTACGATCTGTCCTGAGGCAGGTGCACGTGCGTGGGGCAAGCGGCCCCATCCCCATGGCCGTCTTGGTGGGAGGGGGCGCCTAGCTGGTGCCCCCTCCAGCCTCAGAAGGGGGGTCTTTGCCCCTGGGATGTATTACGGGGGTCTTCCAGCGCTGAGGAGGATCAGGAGGTTGGATTCCGCCAGCCCTGGGGGGTGGGGGGTGGGGCAGGTGTTGGAGGTAGGATTTCTCTAGGGCTGGGTGGGGGGCCTATGAAGAACTAGGAGGAGGGGCCCCAGGGAGCCCGAGATCCAGGTGAGTCCTGCCCTTCCTCTGCGGTTCGCAGAGTGTCACCAGGTGGCCCCGCTGGCCGGGCTTGGGGGCAGCTGGGGTCCTCTGGCCCCAGTGGCCCGAGCACTCCAGGCTGGAGGCTTCTGGCCCAGTGTGGACCCAGAGCTGCTTGAAGGGCCGATGGCCCCCTCCCCCGGCAGGTGTGCCGTGCGCCCCCCAGGGCTGAGTCAGCAGTTCCGGATCAGCACACTGGGGGGGAAGGGGGGTTCTTCTCTAGTTTGACCTGGAGCCCAGAAGGGGCTCTGAGGGTGTCAGCCTCCAGGGCAGGTGTGGGATCCTTGGCAGGACATTTGCTGTGTGACCTTGAACCTGCTCCTCTCTGCACCTCGTTGTCTCACCTGGACAGCAGGAGCTCTGGAGAGGTGTCTCCGCGCCCGGCCCACTGTGCGGCGGGCAGCTGTTAGCATTTACTCTGTGGCCCAGGGGAGCAGGAAAGTGGATGCCCGGCCTTTGCCCAGGTCGGGGCGGGGTTTTAATTACGCCCTGACCCCCAGGTGGGCCCTGCTGGCTCCCAACACTGCAACTGGGTCAAGGGGGGGAAGTGCTTAGGAGTTTTAGGGCCCCCTCCCCATCGGCCATCCGGAACAAGCATGCACCTGAGATAATCCAGAACACGGGCCGTGGGAGTGCAGCAAGCTGCACCTGGACCAGCTCCCCGCCGCCCTCTTGCTGGGATGTCACCTCAGAGCCCCCCAGATTTAGAACTTCAGAGCTATCAAAGCAATGAGGTCGGGGTGGGGGCCTGGCAGCTGCTGGGGGTCTGAGGAGCCCCTTTCCAAAAGTGGGCTCCCAGCTCACTGTGCTCTGGCCCCTCCCCCAGTCCTGGACATGCCCGGCCATGGGGGAAGGCGGGTGGGTGCTGCTCCTGAGGAGGGGGTGAGCCACGACTGGTCTCTGTACCTCTTGTCCTCCCTCCCTAGGTCCTGGGCCAAGATGAGAGAGAGCCCACGTGGGGGGCTTCACTGAGCCAGCGGCAGGGGGGAGGGCATCCAGCTACCCTGCCTCAGTTTCCCTACCGGTTGGCACCTCTCTTCAGAGGGGCTCTGCTCAGAGCACGCTGGGACTTCTATGCCCGTGGGGGTTCTTAGGTGGGGGTGAAGCCTTGCCAGGTCTGAGGGGGTCCTTGGGGCTCAGGAGGAGGCCTGAGCAGCTAATTTTAGTTGTTACTACTGTGATTAACAACGGCTGCCGTAAGCCATCGGGGGCTTGCTGTGGGCCAGGCCCTGTGCCCTGCACTCCCTGTGGACCTCGTAGCTTCTCCATTTGCAAATGGGGAAACTGAGGCCCAGAAAGGCCAAGTCCACACATTTGGATTTGCCTCCTGACCGCATCTGGCACGCAAATCAGACTGGGCCGGTGACGGCCGAGGGACCTGCTTTCCCACGCTCGGGCTGGGGCCGGGGGCCGTGGGAGAGGCGGAGGGTCTGGAGGGGGCAGCCCGTCCTGTCACCGCTGCCCCTACCTGATGGGCGTCTGATAAGGGCCTCGTGCGTCACCGCCCGGGAGCTGACGTGGGGAGCTCGGCTCGCAGGAGGCCCGGGATCAGGCTGGTGGGCAGGAGGGGCGTGTCGCCCTGAGCTGGCAGGGCCCCCAGCCCGTCTGCCCGCCCTCTGCAGTTGGGGAAACTTAGGAATGGCCACCTCCTTAAAGGAAGTCCAGGGATGGAGAACCCAGAGAGGGAAACTGGGACTCGGGGCAGGGGACAGTTACTCAGCCATGGTGGTCCAGGAGGTAGAGCCCAGATGGGGAAACTGAGGCTCACAGTCCAGGGGGTTTAGGGTGGAGTACAGAAGGAGCAACTGAGGCCTGCAGTACCACGTAGAAGGGGCTCCGGAGGTGGGGCCTATGGGGACAGAGGGGATCACGCAGTGGAGTGGTGCGTGGGGAGGAACCAGACAGGACCCCGGAGGCGGCGGGGACCAGCCAGTGGGGGCCGAGAGAAGGAATCCAGAGAGCAACACGGAGGCGCCTCGGGCAGGGCTGAGCCTGGAGCCGGCCCTCGGCGCCAATGTCCCTCTTCCCTGGAAACCCCAAGGTGCCGGAGCTGGTGGATCTGGGATCCGTTGAGCAGAGAGGGCGGGCGCTGCGGTGTGGGCGCACAGGGCCCCTGGGGAGAAGACGGCGCAGAGCGGCGAGGCACCGCTGGCCGCGAGCCTTGCTCTGCGCCCCAGACACCTGGGTTCGAATCCTGGCTCTGCTGTTACTCCCTGGGTGGCGGGTGCTCCTCTCCTCCGGGCCTCTGGGGCAAGCACACACCCAATTCATATGTTCAGAGCTATCTGAGGAGGGTTAGCTGTGGGCCAGGCGGCGTGTGTCGGGGGCAGTGTGGTCAGGGATGGGCTCTCCGAGGAGGTGGCTTTTAGGCTGAGACTTGAATGACCGGCAGGAGCCAGCCTGAGTGTCCCGGGAGAGGGCTCCGCAAGTATAAGGGCTCTGCGGCTGGCCTGGGCATGGGGGACACAAATGGGGGCCCATACGACACGGCAGGGGTGGGGGTGGGGCTGGACGGCTTGGGATTTACCGGGAACTCTTATTATGGAGGGGGGATGGACCTGGCTTTGGTTCACTGATGGCTCAGGGGCCACTCGAGGGGATGAAGCTCATTTTTCTGTGTCTGCAGTTTCGAGGGTCCATCCCTGCTGGGGGAGCGACTGGCTGGGTGCCCTACCCAGGGAAGCGCCCATTGGCGCAAAACCCGCAGGCAGTGCTTACGCCTGCGGGTGCCGCATGTGGGCACAGCCACGCGCGAGTTCGTGAAGTTCCTCCCGCCCCCCTGGGAGGCGTCTGCTAATATTATACCCCGTTTATGGAGCAGAGAAGCCGAGGCCCAGAGAGGGGCGGGGGCTGGCCGGGGTCACACAGCCAGGGGTCCTCCCCTGCTCTGAGCTTCCTGGCCTCGAGCCCCAGCAGGGGTATGTGGTGGGGTGGGCCGGGCAGCCTTGATGTTTGCCGGTCGGCTCGGGTCCTGCCCCTTTCCTGGACTTGCTGTGTGACCCTGGGTAAGCCCTTGCCCCTCTCTGGGCCTCAGTCTCCCCATCTGTGCGGTGCAAGTGGATTGGAAGACCCCTCCCCCAACTGCCCCCCAGCCTCCCCTCTGGCCCTTTCCCCGCAGGTCTGGAAGCAGCGACCCCTACTGCATAGTGAAGGTGGATGATGAGGTGGTGGCCAGGTGAGGAGCAGGGAGGCTGGGGGCGGGGGGAGCAGGGGCGGGGCTCCTTCAGGACTTGGCGGCCTAGGAACAAGCATTCACGCTGCAGAGATGCTGGGGGCAGGCAGTGGGGCTGAGGGTGGCTCCTCTGTGCCCTCTGGGGCTGCACGGCTGGGGCAGCCGGCTCCCCCCTGCTCCAGCCCACCGACCGCCCGAGTGCCCCCCCCTGCCCTTCTGGGGTCCCTGCCGCCTCCCCGGGGCTGACTCAGCGGCCGCCAGCCTGTGCCGCCCCCCGGTGGCCTCCCCGAGGGCGGGCAGCTCACGCTTGGCTGGGCCGGCTGGTTCCGGGCCCGCCGGGTGCTGCGGGCACAGGGGCGTGTGCGTCCGTGTGCGTGCCCAGCGGGCTGCCATGTGTGCGTGGGGTGTGCTGGAGGGCTGGCGTGGATGCCGGTGCCCACGCGCGTGTGTCCCGTGGGTGTGCGGGCCCACGGGGCCGTGGGTGTGCACCGCTGTGGGTGTGTGTGCACGGTCCGCCCCATGCACACGTGTGCACCAGTGCCTGCTTCTCCGGGCACACGGGAGCTGGTGTGGGCACGTGAGGGTGTGGGCGGGGTGTTGGGGGGGGCGTCAGGCTAGGCCAGACTTGGCTCCCACCCCCTCAGGCCGAGGGACAGCTCTCAGCCCCCGCAGGCCTGAGGGGACGGGTGGGCGGGTGGCTGCGGCCTGGGTTTCCATGGAGACGGCAGGATTCAGGATGCTCCTGGAGCGGATGGACAGGGAGCTGGGGGGTGGGGAGCCCGCGGGGGGAGGGGGGAGCCTGCAGCACCCCCAGCTGACCCCCTCTACGGGCCCCCCTGTGCCCAGGCTGCCCACTTAGCGCACTCTATGACACCACCCCTCACCACAGAAGGGCTTGCTGTGTAGCCCTTATGCTGCTGTCCCCCCACCTCTCAGCTCAGAGGCCGGGGGGCCTGGAGGGGGCCCAGGGTGGGGAAAGAGGGTGTCTGAGAGGAAGCTCTGAGGGTACCGGTGGCAATGGTGCCCCTGGGCTGGGTGCAGAGGGCGGCACGGGAGGGCGAGCGCTCACTCTGGAGTAGAGGATGGAAGCCGCAGGTATGTCACCCCAATTTTGCTGCTAAAAGTAGTAAAGTAGGTTCCTTGTTCCCTGGTGAGTAAAGGGAAGGAAGCGCACCTGTGGAGTGTCTGGGAGGAGATGCCGTGGCTGTCTGCCTCTGGGCTGTCTTGGTCCCAATCCCCCCTGGCCCCCTCGCCTTACTGCCTGCGGCAAAGCCCCTAGTGCCCTGACCCCGGCCACCCCCCAGCCCCCACGCTCCCTTCCCACCCAGCGCCTTCCTGTTCCTCCAGCTCGCCAAGCTGCTGCCTCAGGGCCTTTGCATGTGCTGTTCCCACCACCTCAAACACTTGCCCTTCTCGTCCTTCCCTTCTCGTCCTTCCCCCTTTGCCTGACACACCTGCAGGCACCCTTTCCTGACCCCCCTCCCCGCCCCCAGCCCAAGCAGGTGCTGCTGAGCTAACCCTGATCACAGGGCTTCACCCACAGATTCTTACCAGCCCCCACCCAGCGAGGGGGGCTCTGGGGGGGTGGGACCTTGGTTCCTCGCCTTCTAGTTTCCCAGCACCCGGCACGGGCCTGGCACACCTTCAGGTCAGGGCTCATGGAGTAGAATTGTGCGTGTGCCACGTGCTCGGCCGTGCGACTCCGGGCTTGTGTGTGTCTGTGGATTTTTGCGTATCTTCGTGCATCTCCATGTGTGAGGGGCTCTGGCTGTGTCTCCATGTTCTGAACATTTCTTTCATCTGTGTGTCTATCTATGTGACTGCGTCTGTTGTCTCTGTGTGTGTCAGCCCAAGTCTGAATGTCTTTCCAGAAATTTCTGCGTGTAAAATGTGCATCTGTGTGGGTGCGAATGTGTCTCTGGCTTCCTTGGCGTGCCTGGGAGTGTCTCTCTGCCTCAGGACGGACCCCTGTGTGAGATTGTGTGTGTCTGTATCTGGTGTGTCGTTTGGTCCTCTCTGCGTATGTCTCTGGGCCGTTAGGTGTGTCCCGGGGCCCCTGGGTGGGTGGGTGGGATCACAAGGTGCATTTTGAGAGTGTGTGCGCCTTGGCCCCCGAGTCTGTGCATGTGCACGTGTGCGTGGTACCTGCACGGTGCGTCCCTGTGCTTGTGGATGTGCTGTGTCGAGGTCCTTGGGCGTGCGTCTGCGTCTCTGCGAGGGTGGGGTGGGGTGGGGGGTCCTGCACTGTGTGTCTAGATCATGTGGGGGGCGCGGTCCCTGGGTGTGCAGGTGCCTGGATCTGGGGTGCGTGAGTGTCGGGGTCCCTGCGTGTGTCTGGGCCTCCAGGCACGTGCTGTGTGGCCCGAGGGCCCCAGCCCCTTCTGCCCGCTCTTGCAGGACGGCGACCGTGTGGCGGAGCCTGAGCCCTTTCTGGGGCGAGGAGTACACGGTGCACCTGCCCCTGGACTTCCACCAGCTGGCCGTCTACGTGCTGGACCAGGACACCGTCGGGTGTGTGGCTGGCCTGGGTGGGCGTGCGTGCTGGAGGCCCGGGCCCCTGCGGGGAAGGGGGATGTGGGGTCCCACCCTCAGCCCTGGGCGCCTGCCCCCACCTGCTGCCACCCCTCACCTGCTGGGCTCCCCCACCCCCGCAGGCACGATGACGTCATCGCAAGATCTCCCTGAGCAGGGAGGCGATCACAGCCGACCCCCGAGGTGGGTGAGGGGCTCTGGCCTCAGCAGGGCAGAGGGAGGAGAGGGTGGCCGAGCGGGCGACTACGGGCATGGAGGAAGTGGCGAGGCAAGCCCTGAACCTTCGGTGGAAACTTATTTCTGTTATTGTTTATGGTTTCAACTTTTAATTTAGCTCATTTATTGCATGTTCATTCATGTACATAGTTCAATATTCAGAAGGTACAACAAGCAGTGAAATTCTCCCTTACCCCTGGCTACTCCTTTCCAGTACACCCTAGCTACTCCTTGCAGTTTCTTGCATGTCCTTCTAGAGATATTTTAAACATATACAAGCAAATAACAATAGTAATAATAGCCAACGTGGGTATACTGCTCACTGTCTGCTGAGCACATTCAAGTGCTTTGCGTGTTCAGGTCACTCAACTGTCATCACAACCCTGTGAGCTCAGGACTCTTGTTATCCCCACTTTCCAGGTGAACAAACTGAGGCACAGGGCGTTAAATGGCTTCCTCAAGATGGCAAGATATTAAGGGGTAGGACAAGGGCTTGACCCAAGGTTGCCCAGCTCCATCGTCTTGGCATTGCACAATATGTGCTGCTTCTCCCATTTGCACGTGTGGGAGTGTGTTACACTCACAGCTCCGTACCTAGCCTTTTCACTTACCCACGTGTCTTGGAGATCTTTCCATATGAGCGCCCCAAGAGCTTCCTCATTCTTTCTTTGACTGCGTGGTACCCTATTGTGGGGATGTACCGTCACTGAGTTGAACAGTTTCCTACTGATGGACACTTGGGTTGTTTATCATCGTTTCCTAGTTCAAACAATGCTGCGGGGAATAGCCTTGTGCCTTGTGATCTCACGTGTGTGCAGGTTGTATCCATCAGTCAGTAATCTGCTGACTCACAGAAGCCCTGCACTTCCACATTTAATAGCTATTGTTATATTACCTTCCACTTCCACGTTTAATAGCTATTGTTATATTACCCTCCATGGAGAAGATACCGATTTACCAACCCATATCCTTTTCAAGTTATCAAACTTTTTATCTTGTATGTGAGAGGTGAAATATTGCCTCTTAGCCTAGGTTTACTTTGCACTTCTCTATGAGTGAGGTTGAAAACATTTTTTGTATATTTAAGAGTCATTTTAATTCCTGTCCTGCCGATTGTCTATTCCTATCCTTTTTCCCCTTTGGGTTGTTTGCTTTTTCTTATTGATTTGTTGGAGCCCTTTACATATTAGGGAAATTTTTTTTTTTTAAAGATTTATTTATTTATTTAATTTCCCCCCCCCTCCCCTGGTTGTCTGTTCTTGGTGTCTATTTGTTGCGTCTTGTTTCTTTGTCTGCTTTTGTTTCTTTGTCCGCTTCCGTTGTCGTCAGCGGCACAGGAAGTGTGGGCGGCGCCATTCCTGGGCGGCTTTCCTCACGGGTGCACTCCTTGCGCGTGGGGCTCCCCCACGCGGGGGACACCCTTGCGTGGCAGGGCACTCCCTGTGCGCATCAGCACTGCGCATTGGCAGCTCCACACGGGTCAAGGAGGCCCGGGGTTTGAACCGCGGACCTCCATATGGTAGACGGACGCCCTAACCACTGGGCCAAAGTCCGTTTCCCCATATTAGGGAAATTAACCCTGTGTGATATTAGCTGCAAATTTGTTTTCCTTCTTTTTTTTCTTATATTTTGACTTTGCTTATACATTTTACACGTATAAACTTATTTTATTTTTCTGTAGTCAGCTCCATCTTTTTTTTTTTTTAATTTTTAATTTTGGCTCTTGATTTTCTGTCATACCTTAAAAGGGCTTCTCAACTTTAAGATTAGCCCATTTTTGGCCCATCATCATCATCATCTTCGTTGCTCCTACTTACCGAGGGCTAACTATGGGCCAGGCACCGTGCTAAGTGCTTCACATTTAATCCTCACCTCGCCCCAGTGAGGTGGGCACTAGAATGATCTCCAACGTACAGCCGATGGGAAGAGAGGCTTGGAGAGATGAGGTGCTTGTCCCAGCTTAGAAATTGCAGAGGTAGGACGCAAGCCCGGGTTGTGCCTCTAAAGTGTGTTCTTAACCTGCCCGCTGAGCTCTTCCCGCTGTGCCGCAAGCATCTACCCGGGGGGGATTATACTGACGCAGTGTTAGGCCTGGCCTCAAGTAGCATGTGGACTGGGTAGGAAAACAAAACACGTTCGCGTGGAACAGGGAACAAGAAAAGGGGGAAGCTGTCCGGGCGTCTGCAGCCAGGTTAGGCTCTTTCCATTTTTCAAAGGAAGACTCTAATAGACCAGGACGGAAACGTGGGGCTGGAGGTACGAGGAATGCGACTGGTGCGGCAGTAGATGAGGAGGCTAGAGTGGTCAGGGAAGGCATCCTGGAGGAAGGGAGATGTGAGTTTGTTCTTAAAAGGTGTTTTGCAAAGATGCTAAAGTGCATCTCCATGGGTTCTCTTCTGGAGATGGGAGGAGGCCAGTGCAGATGGAGTACGTGGTGGGGGTTGATTAGGGAGGGCCCTAGGTACCAGCCTGGAGTCTGGACTTTCCTCTGGGAGCACTGGGGAGCCACTGATGGTCACTGAGCAAGACAGTGAAAAGATTGGAGCCATGTTATTGGAAGATGGAGTGGCAGGTGAGACTGGCTATGTTTTAATTATTTAAAATTTTGCAGATACTGAATTGCAGTGGGACATGAGTGGATATCAGAGTTTGTTGCAATAATCAAGTGAGAGACAACTGATGGCATTTCAGACAGAGGGTGTCAGGAGAGAAAGAGAAGTGAGATGGGACTTTCACTGAGCAGCAAGAAGCACTAGGTCCTCAGAAGGACCTTCGTACCATAGAACAGCAAGATTCTGAATTAACTAGTCTTCCTAATTCATTGCTAGACTTGCTGTAAAGAAGGAACATCCCCCAGTGTCCCCACTACCCCTTAAAAATCACGATCTAAAACTTAACAGGGAATGGTGCACAACAAGAAAGGGGGTAAGATAGGATTTCCCTGAGAGCAAATGACAATATCAATTCTACAGTCAAAGCAGACTAAAACTTGGGTTAGGTACAGAGCAGATGTTGCCGAACCTGGTAATTCCCCATTAGGCTGGGACCCTCAAAGGGTCACAGAATAAGCAACCACATTGCTCACCTCCAGAGATAAACTTCCTCAATTTAGGTTCCCAAACAGTAAGATCACACAGACCTGAGTTCACAAGGAAAAAGGCCACCATGAGCAACGTCAGCTGAAACAGTCAAGAGCAGATTCAGATCCATCAAGACTTTACATTTTGCAATTTTGATGTAAGGAATAAAAAATCAAATATTTAAAGAAATAAAAGATGTAATCTCAAGAAAGAGCCTGTAAGGACAGACTATTAAAAAGGCAGGTTTGGAAAAACAACAACAACAACAAACAAAACTTTTAGATACAAAGTATAATATAATTGTTGAGACGAAAAACTAAGTGGCTGAATTAAACGGCAGATCCCTCTCAGATCTGGAGAAAGAATCAGTGAGCTGGAATAGACATCTGAAGAAATGAATCAGAATTCAGCCCAGAGAAACGAGGAGAAGGAAAGTGTAAAAGAGAAGTTTAGAGCCATGAAAGATAATTGAGAAAATCTAACATTCATGTCATTGGAGTCCCAGAAGAAGAAAATAGAAAAAAATTGGAGAAAGGAAATAATAATAAAAAACAATGATAGAATTTTCCAGAACTGAAGATAAGACAAGATTTCATTGATATAAGACATACAATCCATTCTAAGCAAGGTATTTAAAAAATTACCTTTACTTACACACATTGTGGTAGAACTGTAAAACATCTTAAAATTACAGAGAAAAGATAGACGACTTAGAAAAGAGCAACAATTAGGTTGAATGGCAGCTAGAGATCAGTGGAACAGTATCTTTAGTTATATAAAATGGGAGAGAGAGAGAGAGAGAGAATTGACTGATTCAGGCAGAGGGAATGGTTAAGGCAGCTCAGACAAAGGCTCAGAGGTGAGAAAGCTGGAGATTTTTTGAGAGGTGGTAGGCAGGGACTCAATGAAGGAGGGCTTTGCGTGCCGAGCTGGAGAGCGTGACCACTACACTATAGCATGGAGGAAAGAGCGTGGGCCTTGGAGCTGTACCTCCTGCATTCGCATCCCAGCTCTGTCATTTTCCAGGTCTGGAAAGGCTCTTCCCTCCCTTTGCCTTATTTTTCTCATCTGGAATGCGAGGTTCTTACAGCAGAAAGTCGACTTGGGAAGTCTGTGACTAAATGCCTTGTTAATTTTCATTGCATTTTTAAGTTAACGCTGAGTACATGGTAGGCGCTTAATAAATGCCAGTGCCTGTGTCTGCCAGGGATTGACAGCTGGATCAACCTGAGCCGCGTGGACCCGGATGCGGAGGTGCAGGGTGAGATCTGCCTGGTGGTGCAGATGCTGGAGGATGCGCGGGGCCGTTGCCTCCGCTGCCACGTGCTCCAGGCCAGGTATGGTAGTGGGAGGGGAGGGGGTTGTCTGCAAACGAGCGGGGCTCCCCTGGGTTCCCCCAGCCGCCCTGGCCTTTGGGCCCTCCTCACGCCAGGAGCACTTCTGGGCTCACAACCAGGATCTCAGCTCACCAGGCTGAAGCTTCCGGGGGTAGAGCACAAGTGAGAATGCTGGTTGGGTCCCCAGACACTCGGGATGGCCAGAGAGATGGACACAATGGTGTATTCATTGATTTTATACTGGTTTAAGCAGAAGAGCTCACTGATGGGCTCATCTGATTGAAAGGGGTTTCAGGCATGGCTGGATCCAGGTGCTCAAGCAGGGACATCAGGGATCTCTGCCGTCCTCTGCATTAGCTTCATTTTCAGGCAGCCTCTCCCCACATGGGGGCAGAGATGGCCCCAGCTACCCCAGGCTGGCATCCTACTAACTTAGCAGCTAGGGCTGGAAAAGAAGTCCTGTTTCTCACCATTTCCAACTAGTGCCCTGGGACTAATTCTTATTAGCTGGAGCGGGGCCCCTGCCCACCTCTGAACAGGTGCACTGACTCCAAAGGTCAGGCCTGCATCCTGAACCCGTTCCTGAGTGGGAGTGGGATCAGCCCACCCAAGTCACGCGGGCCGGCAGCGGGATACTGCCTCAGAGAAGAATCAGAAGGAGGACGGGTCTAGGGTCAGAAAAGCCCTCAGTGCCCTCCAGGGGCGCCAGCTTTCCTCCACGGCTCTCCCATCACTCTACTCCCTTAGGGCCTCTATCCTTTCCCCCTCTCATCCCCCCATTCTTATCTTTCTGCCTTTTTTCCAAACCTCCCTTCCCTGACCCTCTCTTTTCAGCCAGGCCTCACTCAGATTGGGGAGCTCAATTTCTAACTTGCTGTGTGTCCTTAAAGCCCTTCCTTGCCCTCTCTGTGCATCAACCACCACTTCCAGATTTCTGCCCCAAGCCTTGGCCCAGATGGGGTTCCCTGGAGTGTGGATGCGAGAGAGCCAAGGGGCCAGGAACGGGTGAAAGGGCTCCACATGGGGCAGGCCTGCACGTCTGCTTTGTGCCGTGGTCGCCTCCCCAGCCACGAGGCTGTGCAGGATCCTTGCAAGCTGAAGAGGGACCGACTGCTGTCGCTTAGCAACTGGTCCAGCTCCTAGGAAACCAAAGAAGGCTTTGGATGCTGATCAGGGGTGGGAGAGGAGCAGGAGGAAGCACGCAGCCCTGGGGGAGGGCGTCCCTGAATTTGGGGGACCTTGGGAAGGCGGGCTGGGGAAGGCTGACCGGGGTGTTTTGAATTGTCATGGCAACCAGAGGCGGGGGTTCCTGCCTGTGCCTTTTCTTGGGTACCAGGCCGAGCAGGGGCATTGGCGTGTGCTGAAGGAATGAATGGATGAGCTGAACACTCACTACCTGCCAGGTGCTAAGCTAAGCCCTTTGCACACATCGCCTCCTTTTAGCCTTGACTCTGCGAGGCTGCTCGTTGTTACACCAATTTTCCAGATGAGTAAAAAGAGAGGCGAAGGGACTTTTCCCAGGATCATCCAGACGACGAGTGGCAGAGCCAGGCTTTGAGCCCTGGCATCCAGGTCTCCATCCGGGGAAACTGAGGCTCCCTTCCCCCTTCCCACTGTATCTTCGCTTGCTGGCTTTTCTGCGACTCAGTTTCCTCATCTGGAAAATGGGGGCATACCAGCGCCCCCTCTTAGGGTAGTGGCGAGGCAGCAGGAGGACCCAGGGTGCCCTTGCTGGAGCAGTTGCCTTGGAAACGGGCGGCCTTTGAGTGACGCTCTCTCCCAAGTCCCTTCAGGTCTCGGTCCCCGAGGGCCCCGTGGTCCCTGACTCCTTTTCCTGCTCTGCCCGCAGGGACCTGGCCCCCCGCGACATCTCCGGCACCTCTGATCCCTTCGCGCGTGTGTTTTGGGGCAGCCAGAGCTTGGAGACCTCGGTGAGTCCGGCGGGGCAGTGAGGCCGGGGAGGGGGGGTCGTGCAGGGGCGCAGGGTGTCCCTGTCAGCGCCCCTCACGGACCGCCCCTCCCCCAGACGATCAAGAAGACCCGCTTCCCACACTGGGACGAGGTGCTGGAGCTGCGCGAGATGCCGGGCGCACCGTCCCCGCTGCGGGTGGAGCTCTGGGATTGGGACATGGTGGGCAAGAATGACTTCCTGGGCATGGTGAGCCTTCCCTCCTCCCCCCAACACCCTCCGTGGCTCCCCAGTGCCTCCAAGAGGGAAGGAGGGGGAGATGGGCCGGACTGCCCGGGGTGCTTGGGGCCGGGGAGGGTGGGAGCAGAGGCTGCCTCCTCAGGTTCCCGGGACTCCCAGACGGGCCAGGCCTGGGCGGTGGAGTCCCAGTGCTCCGGCGAACGGGTGAGGCTTCCAAAGGCGCAGGGACCTGCCCGAGGTCAGGGGTGAATCCAGATTCTCATCGGGGGGGACAGTGTCCGAGGTGGCCGTGTCAGCCCTGGGCTAAGTGCCGCTCCAGCATGAACTCCATTTCTACGTCCCCGAGACCGCCCTGTGAGTCTGGGCCTGTGGTTATCCCCATTCTGCAGATGGGGAAACCGAGGTCCAGGGAAGTCAAGGGGCTTGCCCAAGGTCACGGGACTAAGAAATGGCAGAGCCAGGTTCTGACTCCAGAGTCTAACTCCTTAACTCCCACACCTGGAGGCCCTGGGCTCAAGGCGTTTCTCTTGGAGCCTCAGTTTCCCCATCTGTAAAATGGGCGGCATGGCCTCACAAGACCAGTAGATGTGAAAGTGGCTGTATAGTTCAGCTGGTATTTCTTTTAAGGGAAGCAAGATTAGAGCAAATAAAAGAGAGGTGTGGCTGTGCATTGCTGATGCGAATGTAAAATCTGCTTTGGAAAACTGACAGTTCCTCAAAAGATTAAATATAGATTTACCATATGACCCAGCAATTCCATTCCTTGGAGAAATGAAAACACATGTTCATCCCAAAAAGTTGTAATCCAGTGCTCAAAGTGGCCCCAAAGAGGAAACAACCCAAATGTTCATCAACCGATGAAGGGATAAACAAAATGGAATAGTACTCAGCCCTAAAAAGGAACGAAGTGCTGATACAGGCTACACAGTGGATGAGCCTTGAAAACATGAGGCTGAGCGAAAGAAGCTAGAGACAAAGGACTACGAACTGTATGACTGCACCCATACGAAATGTCCAGAGTGAGCAAATCTATAGAAACAGAAAGGTGATTAGGAGAGGAGGAAAAAGGGGGGTGACTGCTAATGGACACAGGCTTTCTTGGGGGTGTGTGTGTATGTGAAAATGCTCTCAAATTAGTAGTGATGGTTATACAACTCGGTAAACACGCTAAAAACCGTTGAATTGCACACTTTAAGTAGGTGACTTGTACAGTGTGTGAATTATAGCTCAATAAAGCTGTATTAAAGAGAGAGAGAGGCTCAGGGGCCTTCTGGACTGTCTTAAGCCTTCTAAGAAGTGCAGTTTGTCTCCCTAAACAGAACAGAAAACACTCCCAGTTCACCTCTGCCTCTAGCAGCTGTGTGACCTTGGGCAAGTCACTCTACCTCTCTGAGCCTGTTCCTCAGCTGTAAACTAAGTGTCCTCTGGAGGGCTGCTGTCGTGTGGCTGGAGGAGGGACCGTGCCGCCCTCCTTGGGTGGGCATTCGAGCTCTTCCAGGCACAAGTGGGGTCTGGGCCAGGCAGAGCAAGCTGAGCTGTCGGCCTCTGTGTCCCCCCACAGGTGGAGTTCCCCCCTCAGGTCCTGCAGCACAAGCCGCCCAATGGCTGGTTCCGCCTCCTGCCCTTTCCCAGGCCCGAGGAGGATTCTGGGTAAACGTGGGGGACCGGGGGAGGGGGTCAGGCTAGAACGATGCTGGGCCCCGTCCCGGCCTGCGGGTAGGAGCTTCTGGGGCCCTCCAGCCCCCACGCTGTCACTGCTCACTCAGGCAGCAGGCATGCATGCACTCGTGCAAGACGCTTGTGGAAGGTCTCCATGTGCATACGCACGTCTAACCCACCTGGGCACAGGTGAACATGTGACATCACCCTGGATGTGTGCTCAGAACGCGGTCTTCCCACGCCTGCCCACACCTGTCCTCGCTGCCCATTCCCGCACACACGTGTGGACCCTGGGCCACATCTTTCCACACTGGCCCTGCCTGCCCAGGCCTGTTCACACCAGTCTGCACCTGTTCACACCTGCCCGCGCCTGCTGTCACCTGACTGCACCCCCCACACCTGTCCACGCTGCCTGCACTTTCCCATTCCCATTCGTCGGTCCACGCCGGCTCGCACCTGTTGACAGAGGCCGCCCCTGGTGACATCCGTCCACACCTGTCCCGTCCTGCACGTACCCCCGCTCCCTGCCTGTGTCCCCCCGCCTGCCGCGCGCGGCTTATCCCCGCCGTACCGCACGGCCTCATCCTCCTCCACCTGTGCTCCGGCCCGGGCAGGGGGAGCCTGGGGGCGCTGCGGCTGAAGGTGCGGCTGACGGAGGACCGCGTCCTGCCCGCGCAGTGCTACCAGCCGCTCACGGAACTGCTCGTGGAGTCGGTGCGGGGGCCCGCGGAGGTGGGTGTGCACCGGGTGGCGGGGCCCGCGGGCGCCACGGCCCCCCTGTGCCGCCGGGCGCCACTGCGGGGCTCTCCTGTTCGGGTCACCTCTGCTGCCGCCTGTCCCTGCCCAGGAGGACGCCGCTGGTCCCCTGGCTCTGCTGGAGGAGCTGGCCTTGGGGGACTGCCGCCAGGAGCTGGCCACCAAGCTGGTGAAACTCTTCCTCGGCCGGGGCCTGGCCGTGCCCCTGCTGGATTACCTCACGCGGCGAGAGGTGGCTCGGACCAGTGAGTTGCCCGCGTGAACCCCCCCCCCCCAAAGAAGAGTCTGCAGGAGGAGGCAGGGGAGGCTGTGGGCGGGGTCCCTGACTGGGCACCCCCGGCCAGCTCCGAGAGCCCAGGTCAGGCCTCGGGCCCTGTTCTTGCTACTCCCGAGCTGGGTGACCGCAGGCAGCTTGCTTAACCACTCTGGGCCTCTGCTCTGAAGAAGGGTGGCCTTGCAGGGCTCCCCAATTCTGCAGGCGGGAAGACCCACACCTTGGGGGGGTGGGGGGGCTGGGTGCAGCCCCTCCAGTCCTAGTGAGCGCTTGCCCCTGTCGTCTCAGCCGACCCCAATACCCTCTTCCGTTCTAACTCGTTGGCATCCAAGTCGATGGAACAGTTTTTGAAGGTGAGTAGGCGGAGGTTTGGGGCGGGGTGGGGGGTGGCCGCCTCCGGGAGGGCTCACCCGGCCCCCTGCCCCTGCCCACGGCGCGCCCCGGCCCGCCCCCACCGCAGCTCGTGGGCATGCGCTACCTGCACGAGGCCCTGCGGCCCACCATCAGCCGCGTTTTCGAGGAGAAGAAGTACATGGAGCTGGACCCCTGCAAGATGGAGCTGGGCCGCGCCAGGCGAGCAGGGCCCCCGGGGGCGGGGGGCGGGGGGGGCCCCTCGACTGCTCCCCCAGCCCGGGCCATGGCCCTCGAGGGTCCCCCACGCCCTCCAGGGCCCCCCGTGGGGGCACCCGGCCCCTCAGCCGTGGGCGTTGTGGGCAGGCCGCAAAGACCCCCTCCCTGGGTTCAGAGCCCAGCTCTGCCACCCCCGCCGGGCCAGCTACTCCCCCTTCTGGGCCTCGGCTGTTTTCCCTGAATCAGGGGCCTTGTGGGGCCCCCCCCCCGGCTGGGGGGATGAGATGAGTTACGCTAGTGAGAAGGACGTGTTGTTTCGTGGCTGCTGTGGTGGTGGCTCTGGCCCCTGGGGACCCCCGCATGCAGCGGTGGGGTCCCAGGTGCTTGGCGAGGCTGGGAGGACGTGGGGCCATGCCTGGGGGCCATTCCCTGCCCCCGCGGGCTCCCTTCTCCCCCAGGACCTCCCCCCTCTGCTCAGGGTGGGCTGGGCGGTCCTCGGACAGGCCTTCCCTGCCATCCCAGAGGCGGGTGTGATGGCCCCATTTTACAGACGAGGACACAGCATGGGGGGGGGGGGTCGTCCGCTGAAGGTCACCGGATGGGAAGTTGCCCAGTGGGATTTGAACCCAGGACGGAAAAGAGGGGTAGAGTCTGTCCGTGAAACTCAAAGGCGAGGGCTTTTCCTAGCACACGTGGCAAAGATGGAGAGACTCAGAGGGCGCTGCAGGGAGCAGGGGGACCCGGCCCCCCGGGCAGGGCGGGGCAGCGGGCGGTCTGTGGAGTCGGCAGTCCTGAGTTCTAATCCCAAGCCCTGCCCCGTCTGCGAGGCAGCTTCTCTGACCCTCCGTTTGCTCGTCTGTTAAACGGGAATAACCGGGCTGCGTAACTCATTGGGTTTGGATCCAGTGCGACGATTCTGGAAGGCAATTCGTCCTGGGCTTCGCTTGTGGGGTCTGAGGCACGGTGGGGCTGAGATGCCCCTTGGCTTGGTGACCAGGGAGTTCCCGTCTGGGGCGGGTGGGACAGACCCTACGCTCCTAAATGAAGAGGGCGTCGGGATCCTTGCAGAGAGAGGAGTGCTAGCCCATCGCCCACTGGAGACAATAACTGCCGAGCCCCTGGTCTGTGGCGGGCTCCGGGCTGGGCGCTGAGGATCTGGCAGCAGCAGGTGGACCCACGCCCCTCCCGTGGGGGAGGCAGATTAAAGGAGCAGGTGGGGAAGGTTATGGAGGGAGACCAAGCGGGCAAGTGCTGGGGGCAGCGGAGGGGACTGCGGGGTTCCCGGGGGGTGGTCTCAGGCCCAGCCCCGCAGAGAAGGGGACCAGGAGGAGGTGAGGGAGGGAGCCCTGTGGCGACCTGGCGGGGTACCAGGCAGGGCGAGCAGCCAGTGCAAAGGCCCCGGGGCAGAGGCGTGGTTGGCACGATCGTCCTGCCAATGCGCCGAGCCGGGGTCTGTGATGAGAGCGATGGGGGAGGAGGTGCCGGCTAAGCCGCATGGGCAGGTCAGCGTCCCAGACAGGAGGCCCAGCACCCACGGGCTCCGAGGTGAGAATGAGCTAGGTGTGCCTGAGCAGCGGCAGCAGAGCCCCGTAGGAATGGGGGGGGGCTGCGCCCTGAGCTCACCGGGGGCCCGCGGGAGGTCTGAGCGGGCAGAGGCCCGGCTGCCGTGCGCCCAGGCTGAGGCCCCAGCACCCGCCTCGCTCCCCCAGGAGGATCTCCTTTAAGGGCGCGCCCTCCGAGGAGCACGTGCGGGAGACCAGCCTGGGGCTGCTGACGGGCTACCTGGGGCCCATCGTGGACGCCATCGTGGGCTCCGCGGGGCGCTGCCCGCCCGCCATGCGCCTCGCCTTCAAGCAGCTGCGCCGGCGCGTGGAGGAGCGCTTCCCCCAGGCGGAGCACGAGGTGGGTGCGGCGGGCGATGGAGGCTGGGGAGGGAGCGGGGCTCGCCTGGGTCCCCGCAGCGATGGGAGCAGACCCGGCCACCCCGGCTACAGCACTCTGTCACCGCAGAGTGTGGACGGCGTTCCCGGCAAGTCTGGAGCCTAGGCGTGATGATAATAATAGCAGCTCACTTACCTGCAGCCCTTGACCTTCGTGCTTTACCCAGTTACGACCTCGCCTCATCCTCACATCCACCCGAGGTGGTGGGCAGGGGCAATATTCCCATTTTACAGAGGCCCAGAGAGGTTAAGTTACATGGCCAGGAGGGGCTGGTGCAGGGATGGGCACCCACCACGGCAGGCGGTGTCCCTAACCACCACATCGTAGGGTCTGCACAAAGAAAGTGCATCTTAAATTCCACTTATTATTGAGAGAGAGGCACAGACAGATACACTGATGGGACATGCAGCAGATGCTCAGGAAACCACAAAAATAAAATAGAAAATCTAAAAATAAGTCCCTGCATGTGCCTTCCTAACATCAGTACAGCAGTTGAAAGTTTAGATGCTGAGGGCTTCAGGCAGGTAAGGTAACTCAGTTGAAGCAGGTGAGACGTGGGGCAGTAGGGAGTGGTGAGGACGGTGGCAAACTGGACAACTGGACCACTCACAACCTTCTAAAGGGGGCAGCTCCGGACAATTATTGCCACGTAGGAATGGCAGCCCAGTATTGTGAGATCTTCTGACCTTTTTTTTAAAAGCTGTTAATTCTGGATTCTATGTGAGGTCTCTCATGTTTAAAATATTGGGCCTAATTTATCTTAATAAAACAAAACAAGATGAAACACTTGAGGCCAGGCATTACACAGCACAGCTGGACTGACCCGCAGGTCACCAGATTGAGACTCCTTGGTTTAGTTCTCAGGACACTTTTGTCCTCACGTCCAAATGACATCAGGAGACTGATGGGACAGAAAGGCAGACCTGGGATCCGAGCTGCACCCGGAACCCTGCGTTAAGGGCTCTTGGTGCCACGCGTCCCCCCACTTCCTTTCTCCAGATGGGGGACCCGAGGCCCAGGGAGGTCAAGGGCCAGGGCTGCAGGTGTAGACTCCAGCCAGGCCTCCGCTCAGCTGGGGTCTCCCCTCAGCGCCCCCCCCCCCCACTGAAGGCTGAGTTCTGGGCCTCCAAACAGGGCCGAGGCTCGATTTACACCCCGCTTTGCCGGCTCCCACGTGGCTGCCGGCAGAGGCGCCAAGTGGGGCACGGCAGAGCCGGGCGGAGGGGAGCGGGGGACCAGGCCCTCGCGAGCCCAGCCCGGGTGGGAGGGCGCCCGTGTCAGGGGCCCCTGCGTGTCCCCGAGTCCTCAGGCCCCAAGGTGGGCAGAGGCCCGGGGCAGGGAGCAGGGGCGGGGGGTGGGCGGGGTCGCCCTGGGGAGGCCCCGTCTCTGACCCCCGGCTCCTCCCTCTCGGGAGAGGAGGACGTTAAGGAGCGGGACAGGGCTGGGGGGCGGGGGGTTGGGGGCCTGGGGGGCGCTCGGGGCTCGAGACGGGCCTGGAGCGGGGTGGGGGCCTGGAAAGCTTTGCTCCGGGCAGCGCCGGGCGCCCGGCTGCTGGGGGGGCTTGCCGTCAAGGCTGAGCGGCCCCGGGAAGTTGGCACCCCCTCAGGGAAGGTATTGTCTTGAGTGTGAACGCAGCCCCTAAATAAACACAGGAGTGTGCCGCGGGCTAAATATAGCTGGCGAGTGTCAGGTGGGTGGGGAGCAGATGGGGAGCCGGCTGCACCCTCTCCCTGAGTTCCCTCCGCTCCAGCCGGGGCGGGGACCAACTTCCCCCCGGGTGGGCCAGGCCCAGACTCACGCGAAGAGGCACCATGCTCTACAGTTTGTTCAGGGCAGGGGCTGGGGCCGGGGCTCACACAGGACGGCCTCGGGAGCCGACTGGACTGGCTCCACTCAGGAGCCTCAGTTTCCTCATCTGTACCGTGGGGATGGGAGTTGAGGCCTGGCTGCCGCAGTGCAGCCTCCGCTCTGGGCACTCGGCAGGTGCTGCTGCTACGGTGGCAGGGGTTGAACGGCAGGAGGGTGTGGCTCAGAGCAGAGGGCTGGAGGCACCCTGACTGGGTTTAGATCCCGGCTCCATCACCGCTGTGTGGCCCTGGGCAAGTGACCTTCCCTCTCTGTGCCTCAGTTGCCTCCTCTGAATGGGGATAATAATTCCTTCAAGGATGAGCGTTAAATGAACAAATGTAAACAGTGCCTGGTTTGCTGCTATTGTTATCATTGCCCTACATCGACAGATCTGGGTTTGAATCCTGCCTCCTCTATCCATCAGCTGGGTGACCTTGGGCAAGTCACTTGACATCTCCGAGCTTTGGCTTCATCATCTGGGACATGAGAATAATCCCCCCTGTAGGGCTACGCCTGGCCCAAAGGAGACTCTGGAGATGTTTGGCTAAATTGAACGTGTGGGACCGGTATTCCCATTCCTTTTTCCGGGTGAGGAAACCGAGTCCAGAGAGGAAGAGATTTGCCCAAGGCCATGCAGCTGGAGCCACCTCTCTATCCCACTTCCCCTGGTGCCACCACCCTCTAGCGCCTGCTGCCTTGGTTTCCCCCGCTGGGCGGCGCGTGCTGGGGGCCCCTCTGACCCGCCGCTCCTCCCTGCAGGATGTGAAGCACCTGGCCATCAGCGGGTTCCTCTTCCTGCGATTCTTCGCACCTGCCATCCTTACCCCGAAGCTGTTTGACCTCCGGGACCAGCACGCGGACCCCCAGACCAGCCGCTCGCTGCTGCTGCTCGCCAAGGTGTCGGCAGGGGAGCCCCCAGCCCCGGGTGCTGTTAGCTGGGGGGAAACGTGGTGGGAACTCAGTGGGGAGACCAGACCCCGGAAGACCCGAATGAGCCCCAGGGAAACCCGTATCTGGAATACCACGGCTAGAACCCCGTCTGCAGGGCGAAGACATTCATTCCTCTCCCCAGTTTCCTCTTTCGAAACGAGGGCCCCACTCTTCTGGGAAGAAACTGGGAAGCAAGCTAGCAGTCATTTACACCTTAGACTGAATTAGCCCAGCAGGGGCAAAGCGGCGACATTCTGAGGTTCTGACAGGCTCCGGAGTGTGCACGACAGGCTTTGGTTTAGAGCAGGCACGCCTTGGGCCTGGGAGGAAACAAAATAAATGTCCTGGGGGTACAGATCCTAAAATGGGGAGGGAGGGACAGATATCGCCCAAAGCCGGCGCCGCTGTGGCCCTCTCTTCTCGTTGAGCGCCGATTTGGGAGCCAGGCCCCCGGGTCCACCGAGGACCTTCCTCTGTGCCCGGCAGTGACCATGGCCGCGGCGTCCCCTGCTCTTGTGCTCCAGGCCGTGCAGAGTATCGGGAACCTGGGCCAGCAGCTGGGCCAGGGCAAGGAACTGTGGATGGCCCCCCTGCACCCCTTCCTGCTGCAGAGCATCTCCCGCGTGAGGGACTTCCTGGACAGGCTGGTGGACGTGGACGGGGACGGGGACCTGGGTGAGCTCCCGTGGTCCTGCCGCGCCCACCGGGGGCTCAGGACCCGCCCTTGCCATCCCCTCCAGGACTGAGAATGTGCAGCCGTGGGTCAGCTAGTCAGTCAACAAACACCTCCTGGCACCTCCTGTGCTAGGTCCCAGAGGTGAACGAGGCTCAGGTCTCCAGGCCATCCCAAGGTGGAGGTGTGGGCAGGAACCGTGGCCTGTGTGCCTTCCATCGGCAGATACCCCATAAAGGGCCAGCTAGGGGACAGGCACCATCCTAGCTGCTGGGGACACCGCGGTGGCAAGACAGGAGAAAACCCCACACTCATGGAAGTTTCATTCTAGTGGGTCCCACAAGCCGTAACAAGATGAATAAGAAAAGTTATCTGGTGTGTCAGGGGGTGATTCGCACTAAAGAGTAAAAAGAAAGCAGGGAAGGTGGATGGGCTGGCGCGGGGGTGGCGGGTTGAAACTGTGGCTAGGGTGGCGGGAGAGCCTCCCTGGGGTGATGTTAGCGACTCAGAGGAGGCGAGAGTGAGCCTTTATCCTGGGGAGAGCGTGCCAGGCAGAGGGGCCCCAAGCGCAAAGGTCCTGAGGTGGGGACGGAGCTCAGCAGTGAGGAGGCCTGAGGTGAGGGGGAGGGGAGGCGCCAGGGCCAGATGGGGGGCTGGGCGGGCCGCTGGAAGAGCTTGCTTTCCACTAGGAGCGAAAGGAGCCAGGGAGGCTTTTAAGCAGAGGACTTGTGCCCGTGTCACCAAGGGGGGCCCAGGTCACGGCATAGGGGGTCCCTGAGTCCTGGCTTTCCGAGGAGGGGCAGGCTTCTCTGGGGTGTGCACCCCCCTGCTGGCTGGCTGTACCAGCGCCTGCAAATCCCTCAGGCTGGAGGGGGCCCCCCACCAGCCCACCTCAAGGACCCCAGGTCCCACTCCCTACGGAGGGAAGGGAGTCCAGGAGATCAGAGCATCGGGCTTCCCCAGGAGGTCCCGGGCCCCCCCCCCCCCGGCAGGGCGGTGGCACCTGGCTAAGGAGGGCGCCCTGTTCCCCTCCCCATTTCCCAGAGGCCGGGGGCCCAGCCAGGGCCCTGGTCCCGCCCTCGGCGACTGTTCGAGAAGGCTACCTGCTGAAGCGCAAGGAGGAGCCCGCCGCCCTGGCCACACGCTTCGCCTTCAAGAAGCGCTACTTTCGCCTCAGCGGGGAGACGCTCTCCTACTCCAAGGGTCCTGAGTGGCAGGTGGGGCTGCAGCCCACGGCGGAGGGGTCCCCGCGGCGGCCTCCCCGCAGAGCTGTACGCGGGGCAGGCGGAGGCCCAGGGCGGGGCAAGCGCAGCCTAAGCTCCGGGCAGGCCCGCGGCTGGCAGCGAGCGCGGGGCCTTCCCCGCACACACGCCCCGCTCCTCTTCAGAAGGCGCGGACGTGGGGGTCCCGAGGTGACACGCCCAGGGCAGGGACGCCGCGTAACCACCTCCGATGTCCCTGCCCAGACCCGCGCCCGCACCCTGTGTGGAGTCGCGTAGAAGCTGGGGTGCCGCTCAGGGGGCGTCCGGCCAGCCCCTCGATTCCGCGCCCAGCACAATCTCCTGCCCCTCGCGCCGGGCTCTGCTCTAACCACTGCGGCCGCAGCAGTGAGCGAGCAGGCGGAACCCCGCGCCGGGGCGGCACTCGAGCCTGACGCACCCTGAGGACACCCCCAGCTCTGCCCCTTCCTCCCCGCGCACGTCCACAGCGGACAGGCGCGCTGGAGAGCTGGCCCGCTCCCGTTAGTCCTGTCCTTTTTTTTTTTAAAGATTTTATTTTATTCCCTCCCCTCCCCCCTTGTCTGCTCCCTGTGTCCATTCGCTGTGTGTTCTTCTGTGTCCGCTGGCATGCTTGGCGGCACCGGGAATCTGTGTCTCTATTTTTGCTGCGTCATCTTGCTCAAAGTGTGGGGTGCCACTCCTGGGAGGGCTGCGCTTTCTTTCGCGCTGGGCGGCTCTCCTTATGGGGCACACTCCTTGTGCATGGGGCTCCCCTGCGCAGGGGACACCCCTGCGTGGCACGGCACTCCTTGCGCGCATCAGCACTGCGCATGGGCCAGCTCCACACCGGTCGAGGAGGCCCGGGGTTTGAACCCTGGACTTCCCATGTGGTAGGCGGATGCTCTATCCCTTGAGCACGTCCCCTTCCCAGTCCTGGCTTAATAGCAGGTGCTCCGTCCTAGAGGTCGTGTCCCAGCTGTGTGACCTGGGGAGGGTCATTTCTCCTCTTGTGCCTCAGTTTCCTCACCTACAAATTGGGGGAACACAGGAGACAGGAGCTCAGGGGCTTGCTGTGGTGGTCCGATGAGTCGGTGAACAGAGTGCTCAGACCTGCGCGCCAAGGGGCGCCTAGGTGGGAGCTGTGATTACCCCCATCACTAGGACGGAGGAGGAGCCCGGGTCCCGAGGAGGGAAGTCGCTTGCCCAGGCCACGGCGGGGTGGGAGCGGGGGCCGGGTGTGCACGGCGGAGCGGCCACGCACACGCCCCGCGCAGGGCAGCCCAGCCCGCCCCGCTGCCACCGTCCCGTCCCGCAGATGTGCTGCTCCATCCCGGTGGCGCGCATCCGCGCCGTGGAGCGCGTGGACGAGGGCGCCTTCCAGCTGCCGCACGTGATGCAGGTGGTGACGCACGACGGCGCGGAGACGCTGCGCACCGTCTACCTGCAGTGCAAGGTGCGCTCGCCGGGCGGGCGCTGGCGCCCCCGGGTCCCACCGCCCGCCCTGACCGCCGCCGCCCCCTGCAGAGCGTCAACGAGCTGAACCAGTGGCTGTCGGCCCTGCGCAAGGCCAGCGCCCCCAACCCGGACAAGCTGACCGCCTGCCACCCCGGCGCCTTCCGCGGCGGCCGCTGGACCTGCTGCCTCCGGGCCGAGCGCTCAGGTGAGGGGGCGGGGCGGGCCGCAGGCTCCGCCCTCCCCACCTGCCCGCCAGCCGCGTCCCGCCTCCCCTGGGCTGGCTGGGCAGCCCGGGGCGAGCTGCTTAACCCCGGTCTCCCCACATATAATCTGGGGTTGATAACTACCTGCTTCATGCGGTTGCTCTGAGGAGTAAATGAGTCAGGACACGGAAAGTGCTTCAAACACGGCTCTGCCCGAAGTAAGTGCTCATTAAATGTGAATTACTGTTTCCGAGCACCAGCTGTGTGCATCTAGTGGTGACCATAGGTGCCTGCTCTCCAGGAAGACGAGTGCCAAGAGGAGGTCTTTGGGAAGCCCCTGATGTCCCAGGGTGGGGTATCAAGGGGGACTTCCTGGAGGAGGTGTTGCTTAAATATAACCGGAGAAAAGTAGGAGTTGGGTAGCAAAGCTGATGGCACAGATTGGGTAAGGAAGTGCTTCAGACAGAACAAGTAGCGTGAACTGAAGTGTGGAGGTGAAGCAGTGGCCCGGAGACCCAAGAGGCTCTGTGTGGCGGGAGCCCAGAGGGTGGGGGTGGGGTGGGAGTGGGGGGCTACGGCCAGTCCAGGCGGGTGCGGAGGCAGAGGGCTGGGGGGAAGAGGAAGGCTTGGAGAGAGAACGTAGGGGCAGAGGGGGCAGGGCGTGGCGACCGCCTGGCCGTGGGGGCTTCTGGAAGGGGAGGGGGGAGCCGCTGGTGCTGTGTCCCCCTCAGTGGCCGGCTGCAGCCGCACGCACTCGGCCGTCACGCTGGGGGACTGGAGCGACCCGCTGGATCCCGAGGCGGAGGCCCAGACGGTGTATCGGCAGCTCCTGCTCGGGCGGGACCAGCTCAGGTGGGTGCCGCCACCCATTCCCCCCCCCCCCCGCCCCCGACCAGCTGGGCCAGCCGCCCAGCGTGGTCTCCCCACGCTCGTGTCCTCATTCTGCGAGCATTGGCTGGACCTCCTGGGGGCCCCGTCCAGGACGTCCGTCACGCCATGGCCTGGGAGACATTCTCGGGCTGTCCCAGCGCAGAGCGGGAGCTGGGGAATGCCACGCTCCCCAGGGCACCAGGGCCCGGGCCAGGTCCCTAAACACCCCGCGCCTGCGCGTGCTGTCTGGCCTGGCACCTGCCCCTTCCCTGTCACGGGCTCAGGACCCCGTGATTCAGTGACGGTGCTTTCTTCAGTAGCGTGTGGGTCCCGAAGCCTGTCCATGTGCTCTTGGGCGAGTTGCTTCACTTCCTCAGTTTCCACGTCTGGAAAACGAGGGTAGTAGTACCAACTCTGTAAGGGTGTCCTGAGGACCAGATGAGCTAATACAGGTGAAGCATTTTGCAGGCACCTGGCCATAGTTAGCTTTCAGTGAATGGTCCCTCTTATTGTTATGCTGTGTGACCTTAGGCAAGTTACTTTACCTCTCTGTGTCTCAGTGCTCATCTGTGTAATGGGGCTAATAGTAAGTACCTGCCTCACATAGGTGGTTTTTAAAAATTTATTTCTCTCTCCTTCCACCCCCTCCCTGTTGTCTGCTCTCTGTGTCCATTTGCTGTGTGTTCTTCTGTGTCCACTTGCATTTTCAGCGGCACCAGTTATCTGTGTTTCTTTTCATTGTGTCATCTTGCTGTGTCAGCTCTCTGTGTGTGCGGCGCCATTCCTGGGCAGGCTGCACGTTCTTTCGCGCTGGGCGGCTCTCCTTATGGGGCGCACTCCTTGCGCGTGGGGCTCCCCTACACGGGGGACACCCCTACATGGCACAGCACTCCTTGCGCGCATCAGCGCTGCGCCTGGCCAGCTCCACACGGGTCAAGGAGGCCCGGGGTTTGAACCGTGGACCTCCCATGTGGTAGACGGACGCCCTATCGGTTGAGCCACATCCGTTTCCCACGTAGTGTGTTATAACGGGATGAGTTAATAAATGGACAGAGCTTAGAGAAGTGCCTGGCACCTGCAGGTGTGTGCTGTGACGGTGACGGTGAGGAGGGCAGTGGCCACCTGTACTCTCCCTGCAGCCAGCAGAGCTCTCTGGGGTGGGGAGCAGGACCGGGACTCTGAGGCCAGCGTTGTCTTCCTGTCTTCCAGGATGAAGTTCCTGGAGGATCCCGCCGTGGACGCAGCTCCAGATGCAGATCCCGGGAAGGGCCCCCGTGCCGTGGACGGTAAGGGCTTGCCCCCTCCACCGGCCCCACCCCACAACGTGCACAGCCCAGCCCAGCATCCCCCGCCCCCCGTTTCCAGTCCGCTGGGGCCAGAGGCCTCTGCTACGTGTCAGGACCCTCAGGGCACAGGGCGAATCTGGAGCCTGAGAGAGCAGTCGGGTCTTTGCCGGCCGACCCCTCACGCCCCCCGTCTCCCTCCCAGGGACTGCCCTGCCCGCCTGGCCCGGCAGAGGGCGGCGGCTGCCCGCCTGCTGGATGTGCTGGCAGACCTGGATCAAGCCCACGAGGAGTTTCAGCAGCGGGACCGGGAGAGTGTGGCCTCGGGCCCCCTCGGGCCCTGAGAAGATGCTGGAACAGCCCGGAAGGAAGAGCAAGGAGTGGTGGGCCCTCCCCAGCACAGCCTGGCGGGGAGTCTCCTCCTGGCCCGTGCTGGGACTTCTTGACGCCAGTGGCTCGGAGGATCCCAAAGAAGTGCCTGGTCCCGTGTGCCCTGAGCCCGGACCCGGCCATGCACTGAACGTGTCTCGCCCCCTGGATCGAGGTGGACTGGCGTGGATGGCATGAGGACCTTGACTTACTTGGCTGAGCCTGAAGCCTCTGCTTCACCAGACTGGCCTCCACCCACCCCAATGAGGCAGCCTGGCCCTGAGCTGCTGGATACAGCTGTACCTGAATTCCTCATACCCATGTGGCCTTGTTGCCCCAAACAGGCACTAAACGGTCTGAGCCCCTTCTGTTTCCACGTCTGCCAATCCCTGTCACCTCGCTGATCCTCCAGCACCCTACCTCAGCCAAGGACCCTCAGCCACGAGCCTGCAGGATCAGGTGTCCCCAGGAGGAACTGAGGCTGGGAACCCCGTGCACCAGACTCAGACCCTTGGAAACCGGGAGACCTTAGGCCAGGCTCTTTCCCCCTGGATGAGCCTCAGTTTACCCTGTATAAAACGAAGGGGGGAGGTGCATAGGTGTAGGGTTCACAAACCGGCTTCCACCAAGGTGCCTCGGGAGCCAGGGAGGGATTTCTCAGACTGCGGTCCAAAGCCCATCCCCTGGGGCGTTTGCTGAGTGCGGATTCCCGCGCCTCACCCAGACTTCCCGAATCAAAACCGAGGGGACGTGGGGGCAGGAGTCAGTAGTTTAACAAGTTTCTCAGGGATTGAGGATGATGTTAGACTTGAGGGCCATGAAGCTGGGAAGTGGGCAATTTCATATATTGGGTTTCGGTGAGATTTTGAGAATGAGCCACAGGGGACAAATGTCTGGGAGTGCCTGCCTGGCAGAAATGGAAGGGTCTCCAAGGACGGGTTTCCAGTTTGGTTTGACTGGAGTGTGGGGTACAAGGAGTAAAGTGAACCGAGCAAGCCATGGTGCTATCCCGGGCATGGCCAGCAGGGGGCGCCCGGAGCAGCAGCAGCCAATTCAGCCACCGGAGACCCCGCCACGGGGCCCAAGGCACCGAGCCTGGCTGATCCTAGGGTGTGTCTGTGTCTCTCCCTGCCAAGGGCAGGGGCTGGGGCTCTGAGGAGCCACCCATGGTGTCTCCCATCTCCTCATTTCTCGCAGGCTCCTGGCTCCCTGGTAATTGTGCCCGGGAGCCGCTGCGTGCACTGCCCTGTGCCCGGGTTTGAGGATTGCCCTTTCACCTCTGCTCTCTTGACCAGGACCGGGCGGGCCTGCCTGCTGCAACACCCCCCGCCTCCTGCCCCAGGAGAAAAGCAGGGTGGCCCCTCCGCTCTGCCTCCATCTCTGGTTGCAAGCCACCACGCTCAGAGGGGGTGTCCCGGGACCGAGCCACCCAGCCCGTCCTTGCAGGAAAAGACCTTGTGAGGAGGAGAAAGACCGTTTATTTCTCCACCCACAGTGGGACTGGTAGCTTTTTCAAAAGAGCGATTGCTGGCGTCCCTTTAAATCTTGGCTGGCTTCTACCGGGGCAGCCAATCAAGAGGCGGAGCTGGTGAGTTGCCTGGGCAACAGGCCTCTGGTTGGCTGGAGACGATCCACCACCCCACTGCCCACGCCCATAGAAAGGGAAATGGACCCGGTGCTGTCCACTCTTCTTAAAGGCGCTGGCCCGGGCTGCTTCGCTGCTCCTCCAGGAAGCCTTCCCATCTCTCCAGAAGCCAGAAGCGCTAGCCTTTGGATCTCAAAGTTGGGAGCGATTTAGTGGAGATGGGCGGGGAAGGAGAGAGAACACTGCCTTTACCTGGGACAGACATACAGCCTGGGGGTCAGAGGGGAGAGGAAGTGGGCCACAGTCCCAGAAGATGAAGAGACACAAGCACAAAATAAGATACCTCTAGGGCCCCATCTCTGGTCCACCCCTTTGTGAAAACCGCTCAACAATCTGGAGCTCCTGTCCCATGGGCGCACAGCTGCCTACCAGCGGGTGGCAGAGATGGGTGATGCTGCAAGGGTGGGTGAGGCCTGGGGCAGACTGAGCTTCCCAAGTCCCCTCTTCCCCCAGGGCCCCGGCAGCCTGAGTTCTGCAGACAGGCTGTACAGATGCCAGAGACAAAAATGGGTGCCACGTGGGGTGTCACGGGTCTTTCTGTGTCGTCCCCCCCAGTGTGGGGGTAAGTAGAGGCACATGTGTGCGTGCATGTGTTCAACAGGACACGAGTGTTTGTGTGTGAGGGGGTGGGTCTCTGTCTTTTTGGGAGGGAGGTCGCTGTGGTTTCTGGTACTTTCTATACACCCCTCGCAGGGAGCTCTGGGTCGGCACTGGCCAGCCTGACGTCCTCCCATCATCCCAGCCGCCATCAGCCAAACCCCCCAAATGCTTCTGGATCTTTCCGCAGGCTCCTAGCCAGCCCTGAGCCCAGGCCCCCGGCCCGCTCTCGTTCTCGCCTTCCGCCCTGGCGGAGCGAGGCGTGTGCCGGGCCGGGGCAAAGCCGGAGGGCAGGGGGGCAGGCTCGGGCCTCAGGCCTTGGCCGGGGCCTCGGACACGCCCTGGGCGGTGAGCTCGGCCAGCACGTTGTCCAGGTAGCTGGCGTCCGGGTACCCGTGGCCCGTGAGATTGGACCCGAACTCCGTCTTGTGGTGGATCTCGTTCCACACCACGGTGTCCGACTCGCCGGTGGTACTGGAGGTGCCGATGGTGAAGATGAGTCTCCGCTCCCAGGCGGTGATGAGCAGCCTCAGCACCTGCGGACAGGGTGCGGGCAGGAGGGTCACGGGCAGCCCCGCCCCGCCCCGCGGCATCCCTGCTCCGGATGAACCGCCCCCGAGGCCCTGCGCGGCCACTCCCCTCCCGCTGGGGTTTTCTGGGCTGGCTCCCCCCCCGTGAGCTCCCCAAGCTCTTTCCCAGTTCTCCGCTGGGAGGAAGGAAGGGTCTCAAACTGCCTGCCTGCAGCCGGGTCTGGTTTGGTGCCGCGCGCTACTAAAACGCCACTTCGTGAATTAATGGCCACTATTCAGAACCTGGAGATCACACGTGAAAATTGGGACTGCTGGAGTCTCTTGAAAAACAAAACAAAAAGTAAAACCAGACAATGCGTAGAGCGGTGGTTAGGGACCCGGGCTGCTCGGGCTCAAATCCCAGCTCTGTCGCTTACTAGCTGTGTGGCCTCGGGCGACTTGGCCCTTCTCAGGCTGTTTCTCCATCTGTAGGACCGGGTCAAGACCACCCCGACCTCAGCGGTGGATGAAGGAGAAGAGATGAAGGAGAGGGTGGAGGAAAAGAGGAGGGTGGAGGAGAAGAGGCAGATGAAGAAGAGGAGGGTGAAGGAGGAAAGTGAAGGAGGAGGGTGAAGGAGGGGAGGAGGGTGCAGGAGGAGAGGAAGGCGAAGGAGGAGAGGAGGGTGCAGGAGGGAGGTGCAGGTGGCACCCGGCAGGGTGAGGCACAGGTAGGCCTTGTGGTTAGTGCCACCCAGGTCTTGGGGCTGAAGTGGGTGAGGCCAGGGACGGGGGAAACGGGGACCACAGGCCCGGGCTGACAGTGCTGGGGTCCCTGCCCACCCTCCACCCTGCACCGCATGGGCAGGCACCCACCTTCCGGCCCTTCTCGTTGTTGGGCAGGTAGCAGTGCCGCGGGAAGCCTCTCGCCGTGAACTTCCTGCCGGGGTTGGGGTGCTCGGGGCCCTGTGGGGAGGTGGCCGTCAGGTCTGCCGCAGGGGCCTGAATCGCGGGGGCCAGAAGGGGAGCGGGGGGCTCACCTGGATGCCTGTGGGGATGTCGTAGACGATGCGGATGGTCTGGGTGTCGGCGTAGCCCGGCAGTGGGTGGGGGATGAGGTGGAACTCCATCTTCCCGGGCGGCTGGGTGCCCGTCTTCTCCCCGTAGATGGCCTTGCAGGTGGGGCACTGCAGGCTGCCATCCTGGGGCAGGTGCGGCAGGTGAGGTCCCTGGGCGGCCCCGCCCCGCCCGCCCCCGGCGCGCTGCCCCCTGCCCACCTTGTTGCCGTTGGAGTACATGGCCACCAGGCACAGCAGGTGGTAGACGTGGCCGCAGCGGCCCAGGCGGCCCACCAGCTCGGGGCGCACGCCCTTGTGCCGCAGGACGCCTTCGTAGCCCGACGCCGTCACCAGCCGCTCCATGCAGATGGTGCAGTCCTGGGGGGCACAGAGGGGCACCTGAGGCCTGGCCCCCAGACCACCACCCTCCCCGGGGCCCATCTGCCAGAGGAAGAAGAGCGCCCCGTGCCCCCCGCCCCCTGCCCTGAGCTCGGATCTAGATGGAAGGAAGGGCGCGCCTTCAGACACCCCAACTTGCTGCATTAAAGACCGAAGCATCACGAGCAAAACGTTGAAACCTTTTATAGGAAATATGGGCGAAAACACGCGCCTTTGGGACAGACAGGGATGTCTTAAGCATGAAACAAAAACGTAATCACTGGAAGACTGACAAATGCAATTCTATTGAACCTAAGGATTTCTCTTCTTGAAAGGGCGTTGTGGGAGGCGGACTTGGCCCAGTGGTTAGGGCGTCCGCCTACCACATGGGAGGTCTGCGGTTCAAACCCCGGGCCTCCTTGACCCGTGGGGAGCTGGCCCATGCGCAGTGCTGATGCACGCAAGGAGTGCCCTGCCACACAGGGGTGTCCCCACATGGGGGAGCCCCACGCGCAAGGAGTGCGCCCTGTAAGGAGCGCCGCCCAGCGCGAAAGAAAGTGCAGCCTGCCCAGGAGTGACGCCACACACGGAGAGCTGACACGACAAGATAACACAACAAAAAGAGACACAGATTCCCGGTGCCGATGACAAGAACTGAAGCAGACACAGAAGAACACACAGTGAATGGACACAGAGACAGACAACTGGGGGGGTGGGGAGGGAAGGGGGGAGAAATTAATCTAAAAAATTTAAAAAGAGGAAATAAATTCTTAAAAAAAAAGGATGTTGTAGAGAGAGTGAAATAGCACAGGCCGCGCTGGGAGAAGGGACGGGCACCCAGAGGCACCCGGAAGCCCTGGCGGGTGGGGCGGGGAGGGGGCTGGCGGAGCTCTGGAGACCCTGCCCCCCCACCCCCCCCTCCGGGGGGCTCACCTCGTCAGGCGGGTTCTTGACCTTCTGCATGTACCTTCGAACCACGTCCTCGGGGTTCTTACCTGCAGGGACACGGCGGGGGGCGGGTCAGGGTCCCCAGAGTTCACCCTGAGGGCTTGGCCCGGGATGGGGGTTCGGGGGCTCTAGGGAGTCGCCGGTGGGGGCAGGGTCAAGCGGGGCCTGCCCTGGAGGGCGGGGTCCGGGGCTGAGCGCGGGGCTGAGCGCGGGGCCGAGAGGGGCCGGGGCCTACTCTTCTTGAGGTGCTTCTTCTTGGTCTTGCGGCACACGCCGGGCACGCCGGGCACCGGCCTGACGTCGCTCTTGCTCACGGGCGGCGGGTGCAGGATGGGCTTGGGGGCGCGCGTCAGGCAAACGGGCAGTCCCGCGGCGCACAGCAGGATCCCGGTCATGCCTGGGGGGCGCGGGCGACTCAGCGAGGGGCGCACCCGGGCCACCCCCGCGCCTCCTCCCCGCCCGGCCCCGCGGCGGGCGGCCCCAGGGGCGGGGCTTCCCCCGGCCCCGCCCATACGCCCCACCACAGGGCGGGGCTTCCCCGGCCCCCGCCCACCACGGGGCGGAGCTTCCCCCGGCCCCGCCCGCCAGCCCCACCACGGGGCGGAGCTTCCCCCGGCCCCGCCCACCAGCCCCGCCGCGGGGCGGGGCTTCCCCGGCACCCGCCCACCAGCCCCCACCACGGCGCGGAGCCACGGGGCCGACGTGCGGCCGCCGCCTCCTGGGCCCGCCTAGCTGCCCACCCCGGGGCCTCACCTGCCAGGGCCGGGTGGACCGGCCCGGTGCCGTTCAAGTTCTTCACCGGGAGCGCGGGGACCCTACGGAGAGAGGGGAAGGGGCCAGCAGGACCTCAGCCCCCACGCCGGGAGCCCAGGGCCCAGGGCCGTCCTTCTAGCTCCCGTGAACCTGGGCACCCCTGGGCCCGTGGCCGACTGTCCGCATCGCCTAGACCAGGGGTTCTCAGCAAGGGGCGCGCGAGCTTGCATTGCAACTCACAACACCGTTATTCTTGTGGGGAGGGGTTGGTGCGGGGGTGCTAGGGTCATCACATAACACAGGGTACTGTGAAGAACTCCTGCTCTAGGGTGGAGCTCCGTCCCTGCCGCCCTTCTGTGACCGGGTGAGGGGCGTCCCTGGACTCGGCGCTAACCCTTCCGGTTCCCACAGCCGAATACAGCCAGGAGGCCGCTCTGCGCATGCACGTTGGCTTCATCCGCTCCCTTTCATTGGCCACTGTGCCGGAAACCCAAACTTCAGTGCCTTAGCCATCCTGGCATCTCTCAAAAGTTCTATATGGAGCACCAATCCCCATGAAAGGTTCCGGGAAAGAAGGATTCAGGGATCAAATATGTTAGAAAACACCTGTGTCTCCCTCTTGGAGATGCATGATATAGCTGAACCTATTAAAGGCTCTGATAAGTCCTGCACAAGGAAATATGGCCAGCAATGGTTAATCCAGGTTTTCCGACAACATTTAATGATGGAAAAATTTCCCCCTTCTGTCATATCTACTGATGTGGGTTCCTGTGACTGAGGGCAGATTCTCCCCTCTTCAAATGAGTAGCCCCTTGGAAAATGTGCCCTGCTTCTCTTCTTCCTCCCTCCCCCCAGGAGCTCTGGGGTTGGAGCACACTGCGTTCGCGTGGCTCAGCTCACTCACTCACTGGCGGGGCAACACAGCGTATCACCTCACCTTTCCTAAGCTGATTGCCCCATCTCAGTGGAGACAGCCTGGTACCTTTCTTGTTTGCTGTGAGGATTTAACGAAATTCTGCAGGTCAAGGTCGAAGCACCATTCCCGGTACCGGATGAAGGTTTTAACAGTCCTGGCCATCAGGCTCACCATCATCACTACCGCCTGGGTAAGCCCGGCCGAGCAGTTTCTCCTCTCCCCTCGGCCCACTAAGCCATCTTCTCTCCACCACGGGAAGGAGCCCGTGCCAGTGCTCGGCCGTCCTCCATTTCCTCATCTGTAAAATGGGGCCGTCACAAGACGGCACTTGGAGAACTGCCGGGTGGACCAAGTGGGAACGATGCTGCGCCCCGAGGACAGGGCGCCTGCCCAGGCTTCCTCTCCCCAGGCCTCCTCGTGCACTTGACCTGGGGTCTTGCTGGGGGTGGGAACGGAACCCCCCCCCCGAGGGTAGACTTTGATGAAGAGGAGTACGCTGAAAGTCAGGGGCAGCCTGGGGGCCTGGGGGAAGTGCCAGCAGTGACTGCCGAGGAAGGAGCTGCCGCCGCCCCTTGCTGTGCAGGGCCGAGTCCCCCCCAACTACCCTGCGCCCCTCCCTGGGCAGGTGCCGTCGGCAGCGTGGAGCCGGGCTGGTCAGTGATTCCAGCAAACGGTGCCATTGGCAGGCCTGTGCACTGTTGTGGCAGGCACACACACACACACAGACACACACAACTGTATGCACACATACAGTTGTTGAACACACCGCACACATGCACACAGATACCGATACACACATACATACCTGGAGAACCTCCTATAAACACATGCACACACCCCCCAAGGATACATCCTATACACATGAACACACAAGACACAGAGACACAAAACTACACATACACGCAGGCACAGGCTCACCTATACCTGGGAACACACCACATACATGCACATATCAGATACACAAGCGCATACACAACAGGGAACACAGACTGTGCACACATGTGACAATGGACACACATACATGCTCAGGACATACATACTCCACGAGCAAACCCAGATTCAGACACGACACGCACACACATACCTGGGGAACACCATTCAAACGTGTACACATGTGCCTCAGGGGACACACGACACACATACCCAGATACCTGCACACTCTTAGAGAACTCATATGTACACGCACACACATGCTCACATGCTCAGTTGGACTTGCACAGTCCCTGGCCAGAGCCAACCCCTCCCCAGACCCTCAGAGCTGTGAAAAAGCAGACAGCTAATTTGCAGGAATGTGCACCTTAGCTCCTACAAGCACCCAGCACCCTAAAGCCTGCAAAGAGACACTGCCATCCACACATGGGGACACACAGACATGCCCATACACATTTGCAGGCAGGCTTGTGATCTACACGGACACACTAACACTCAGTGCTCTTCCTCTCCAGGGTTATCTGTAAAATGAGTGCAAAGAACAATATTTAGCATGCATGCCACCACTCCCCTGTCTCCTACCTGTGGCAGACATCACTAATCCATTCCAGCACTCTCAAGCTGGGCAGAACCCTCAACCCAGCTCTCCAGTCAGCCACTACCAAAGGTCAAAGTCTGGTCTGGCTGATGACCTTGGTCTTGCCAAGCCATTGGCCTGGAGGGCAGGGAAAGCACTCCAGGAAGGGAAGGTTTCAGATCTCAGCCACCCTGAATTTCTGAAATCCCTTAAAACCTACTGAGCCTGGGGTTAGAAAACAGTCAGGTTTGCTCCCAGGAGGAGGGTTGCGAGTGGCGTGCAACTGGAGCTGTATTCATTTACGCATTGGCAAGCTGGGGGACAGTCCCGAGGCACCCCCAGTGGCTGGCAGCCTGCGGGTCCCCTGCGAGAACCCTGGGGAGCAGGGTTCCCACGCCGCGCCGAGCGTGGGAGCCACC
This sequence comes from Dasypus novemcinctus, assembly GCF_030445035.2. NCBI lineage: Eukaryota > Metazoa > Chordata > Mammalia > Cingulata > Dasypodidae > Dasypus > Dasypus novemcinctus. The sequence goes on along the minus strand of NC_080691.1, from coordinate 22,808,086 downwards.
CGGGCCCCTTTTGATGTGGGGCACGCGGCTTCCTCCACGTCAGTGAGAACATCCTCCAGCTCTGGACAGGCAACCGCTGCCCACAGGCCTCCGGGAAGGGGGTGAGCGCTTGGCTGTGCTCCACCTTCCCGGGGCCCAGCCCAGCAGAGGGTCTGACCAGAAACCTGACCTGGCTCCCCGGGTAGGGGTGGACCCGCCGCTCTCCCGCAGCTCTCCCACCTCTGCACCCGCACCCGTCTCTCCTCTGCTTTCAGTCCCCCCCGGGGCCCCCACCTCGCTCAGAGCAAAAGCCAACCTCCTTCTCCGGGGCCACCTGGCTCCTGCCTACTCCCTGCATCTCATTCACCTCCAGCCCCCCTCCACCCCTGGCACCCCGTTCTCCCTGCTCTTCCTCAAACATGCCGGGCACTCGCCCGCCTCAGGGCCTTTGCACATGCTGACCTCTCTGCCCGGGATACCCTCCTGCCTCGCTCCTCACAGCACAAGCTTCCAACTGGAGGGGCCTTTCACCTACTTGAAGGAGCCGCTGCCTTTGCCCTTACTCATTATTATTATTGTTATTAATTTCGTAGCGCAAAGGACCACCTGATATTGTGATCTTTAGCCTGACCAGGTCCTGGCGGGCCCTGCCCCATCCTCGCCTCTGGGGCCTCAGCTGCGGCCCTCGCCCTCCACGTCTCCACTCTGGACACCTCAGCTTGTCCTCTAACCCCTGGAGCACGTCCCCTCTCAAGGCCGTGCTGGCTCCTTGCCAGGAAGGCTCCTCCGCGGGCGCTGAGCGGCTCCCCCAGGGCGCTGCCACCTCGTCACCGTACGAGTGGGTAGACGTTCAATAAACACTGAAGGAAGGGACAGCTTTCGTGGGGACGTTCTGAGCAGGGGACTCGGGCGGACACACTGGGGGCATTTCCTCCGCGTACGTCCTCTGCACACACTGGCACCCAGTCTGGAAGCAGATGGCCCAGAAGCACGCCCCATGGCCGCAGTCCCCGACGCCCCATGGCTGCAGTCCCCGGGCGGGGGTCTTTGCCGCATTCGTCTGAAGGCGAGCCTGCTCTGTGGGTGCCCGGGGGAACAGACCAAGCCACCCTTCTCTGTGCAAGCCCCAGCCATACTCCCCCACCCCAACTTGCGGCAGAGTTCCAGGGCAAGGTTTTGGGGAACCCAGACGTGCCCCCAGAAACTGTCTCAGTGAATCCCGGAGACGGGGCCTGGGGTGTTCTGAGCAGCCACTGCCTTGATCATTCCAGGTGCCCTCTACATGCCACTGTGGTAGGTTCCACTCCCTCACCTGATCATACCAGCGTGTCTGTGGCATCCCATTTTATAGGGCGGAAAAAACACAGAGACACAGAGAGGTGAAGGAACTTGCCAGTAGGTGGTGGAGCCAGGTGGGAGCACAGGACATCAGACTGCGCCCTCCGCTCTGCTGCACTAAATGAGGTTCTCTCACTCTCCTCTCGGGGGCTGAGGCAGAAGGCCCTGACTGAGAAGCACGGTGGCACTGGGCTTCTCCTCCTTGCTAAGGAAAAGCACATGGAGACGCTTTGTATTGCCTGGCTGAAAGGCAATGCTCCCAAGTAGGAAGACGTAATTGAGGAAGATCTTCCTACTTGCTGTTCCCCACACTGTTCCCTGCCCTTTCCTGCCTGAGTGCCTTCACCATGCTGCTCCCCCTGCTTGCCCCCAATTCACATTTATCCTTTGAAGCCAAGCTCAGAGGTCACTGACTCCATAAGGCCTTTTCTGATCCACTCTCTTAATTCCCAGAGACTGCGTTTACTTTTTTTTCGGGGGGAGGGGGGCGGTTAGGTAGGAGGCGCAGGTATTTTCTGTCTTGCTTTCTAGTTATGAGGTTCCACTTCCATCTCTTCCACCAGATCGTGAGCTTCTGAAAATGGGTCTGCCCAGGCCTGAGCACCCAGGCTTGAGGACGGCACCCAGGGCAAGATGGGTTCTCTGTAAGAACTGGGTGGAGTTGTTGAGCCCACTAAGAAACTGGTCTAGTAGCTCTGCAGTCTCTTCAGAGGGGTGGGTGGTGCCCTTGGAAACAGGGGTTCTAATACCAAATGTCTCCCCAGATAACAAGGTTGGAACAGGGATGGCAAACACATGGCACACATACTGCTCCTGCCCGCCTATCACCCGTGCAGGCATCACTAATCGATCCCGGCATTCCTTCTCACTAAGCTGAGAGGCAACTTCAGACTCCTCTTTGAAGTCACTACCAGTCAGGCAGAGATGAAATCTATTTGTCACTTATTTTGCAGATAATGGGACCGAAGGCTGGAGAGGGGAAGTGATTTCGCCAAGGTCACCCAGTTGCTTTAGCGGAGCAGCTGGCTCTGGGTTCCAGACTTTCTGAATCAGAGGCCAGGACCAACCCCCCTGGATGGCCAGCCTTCAGAGTCCTCTCTGCCCAGGAGATGAGCTGAAGCCTTTGACCCAGACCCTGGGGCAGCCTGTGTCAGCCTGCGCCGGCCCTGGCATCAGAGGGGGTTCAGGACTCCGGGAACAGGGGGCCCCACTGACGCCCCCTGCTGGCAGCGGGATTTCCACCCTTCCACCTAGGCTGGCCTCGGTTTCCAGCCCCCACAGGCCTCAGTACCTAGGGTACCTGGCGCCTACCTAGCAGGCCCCCAGGGGTCCCCAGGAGGCTCATGCCTCAGTCATCTGGCCCTGAGTGGGTGAGGAAGGGGCGGAAGTAAAAGGGCCATGTCACAGGGAGCAGTGCTTTGGGGGACCCCAAGCTCCCCCTTTCTCCTTCCTAGAGGTCCTATCCAGGACCCAGGCCTGTTTCTGTCACCGGCCCCCCTTCCCGGGCCCACTTCACCTCATCCCTGCGTCCCTGCCCCCACGGTCTTGGGAATCCAGCCTGGTGCCAAGCCCCCGCCCCCGGGCCCCTCCGCTGAGCTCTGAGGGGCTGTGCGTTCTGGGCTGAGGACATCACGGCAAGCTCCCGGGAGAGCGGGGCGCAGGGTGGGCCCGTCAATGGCGGCCGGCCGGGCCTCTGCTCACTTCCCCTTTCCGCGCTCCACTGCCCCCGTCTGCCTGGACAAGCCACTGAGCTTCTATGGGTCTCAGTCTCCCCCGTCCCCTCCCCAAGTCAAATGAGACCCCTCGCCCAGCCCGGGTCGACATCCTGGAAGGAAGGGTGCCGGCGCCTCCGGCGCCAGTGCGAGTGGCTGGCGTTCGGGACTCAGCGTCATTCTCTCCCACCCCCCTGGCTTCCAGGCCTGCTCGTGCTCTGCTGGGGGTGTGAGGGGGAAGCCCGGGAGAGGCAGGGCAGGGGGAGGAGGGCAGGCAGGGCTGGCGGTTCCCACGGCCTGCGGCGGCCACGTGCGCACAGGCGTGTGTGCGGTTTGGCCTCCCAGGGAGCAGGGCAGGAAGTGCTTCATGTCTGGGGGGGCCGGGGGTGTGGGGGTGTTTGGTTTGACCTTGTGGTGAGCTGGCCCCAGGGGAGAGAAAGAGGTACCTGTCACTTTGCACCAGGAAGGCCAGGAAAGGGGTGGAGGGTGGGCAGGCCAGAGCGGGGGACGGGGCGGAGGGTGGGGGGGGAGGCTTTTCATGGCGCGCCTTTTGGCACTTCTGTGATTTCTCACCATTTCAGTGGAATATCTATTCAATAATAAAATAAATAAAACGTGGATTCTTTTCAATAAAACATAAAAATCACTGCTAGGAAAAAACCAAAACACACACGCCACAACAAAGCCCGTCTCCCCACTGCCTCCTGCAGCGGGGCCCCCGCTCAACGCGAGCGAGCCTGTTAGAGCCAAGTCACACCAACCTCTCCCCTGGGTCCCCTCTCATGCAGAGTTGAAGCCAAAGTGCTCACCGGGGCACGGCAGGCCCTACGTGGCCTGGCCCCTTCCCCCACAGCGCACCCCTTCGCTCACAGCCGCTCCAGCCACACGCGTCTCCTCAAACAGCACAGGCCTGCCCTGCCTCAGGGCCTTTGCACGAGCTGCTCCCGCGGTCTGGAGCACGATTCCCCCCGTTCTCGGCCCTCTGCGTGGCTTGCTCTTGACCTCCTTCAAGCTTTGCTCCCATGTCACCTTCCTGGTGAGGCCTTCCTTGATCTCTTTATTAAAAACTGCAGCCCTCTCCTCGCTCCTGAGACCCCTCTCATCTTTATTTTTCCTCTGTAGCAGTCACTACCCTTTCACTGATTCTGTAGCGTATTTCTTTATTGTTCGGTTCCCACTAGAATGTGAGCTCCAGGATAGGGCTTTTTGCCTATTTTGTTTACTGCCGTATCCCCGGCGCCTCAGCCAGTGTCTGACTCACAGTAGGTGTTGGAAAACTATGGGTTAATTAAAAAAATGTTCCAACCTGTGCTACAGAGAAAGTAAAAAGAAACAGGAAAACAGACAAAAAGCCTTTGCACATCAATAAGGAAGAGATAAACAACCAGAGAAGGATAAGCCGGAGAAATAAGCAAGTAATTGGCAAAAGAAGGAACCACTCGTGGCCAGTAAACAGGAAAAGCTTCTCAGCCTCACTGAGAACCAAAGATGTGGAAACTTAACTGACATCCCGTTGGTGCTGATGAGCTCGGCGAGGCTGTGAAAATATGACACAGGTGGGAGGCAATGGCCCCGTCACCCAAAGCCGGCGACAGTTCAGTGGGTGCCGGCTTAAACAGGTGGACGCTTGGATACCCGGTCTCTTGCTGGGCCATGGCCTGCATTACAGCCCCATCGCACAGGTGCAAAAATTGAGGCCAGAGGGGGCAATGGACTCAGGTGGGGTGACACGGCGAGAGGAGGTGCCCCAACGCAGCCTCTGTACGTCCATCCTCTCCCCGTGGCCTGATGTCCCATGCGGAGGTTAGGGTGGGCAGGATGGAGGGGGGGCACCCCCAAACGTGGCAGACTAGGGCTCCCGAGTCTTAACTGTGACCTGGAGCGAGTGTCAGCCTCGCAGAGCCTCAGCTTCCTCATTTGAAAACTGGGGACAGCAGGACCTGCCCCTTGGACTTTCTTGAGCATCAAGATGGACAACGCACGGAGGAGTTCCGGCCAGGAGCCTGGGACGCAGTGAGCGCCCCGCACCTGGAAACAGGCCGGCAGCTGCTCCCGTCCCTTCTCTTCCTCCCCCTGCCACGTGGGGTGGAAACTCTGAGTCGGGCTCCGTTGCCCACAGCTGCGCTCCAAGGCTGGACCCCAATCCTCGGGGACAGGCGGATCCTCCCCCGCCGCGTGTCCCCCGGGCTCAGGCCGCCAGCTGGCTCCCCGCCCTATCACGGGCAGCGGAACGGCCCCCCGCCACGTGGGCGCTCTGCCCCCATGAGCAGCGTGACCTTGGACAAGGTGGTCCCCCTGTCTGCCCCCCCCACCTTCCCCATCCAGGGCTGAGATGAAGCTGGAGGTGAGAGGATGCAGCGCCAGGGGTCTCTGAAGGGGCCACCCTCCCTTGCACAGGGCTCCCCATTCGATGAGGGGGGATACATTTGAATACCCCACAGCCCTGCTGGGTCGGGATGGGCCCGTGGTGCCACTTTTAGCTCCGTTTGGCAGATGGGGAAACTGAGGCCACTGAGACGAAGCCTCGTGTTCCAGGTCCCATAATTGGGAAGGGACTGGAGCGGGGCTGGGGGCTGGGGCTGCTGAGTCCAGAGGGGAGAGTGGGAAAGTGGAGGGAAGAGAGGGGGAAGGGGGAGAGCGCCTCTGGCGGGGGGGGGGGGGGGGGGGGGGGGGGGAGGGGAGGCAGGGAGGCAGGACAGACAACGAGGGACAGTCATTCAGAGACCCAGAGAGGCAGGACAGCCAGACACACAGACACACAGACACGGCGAGACTGCGGGGACGGCTGGGAGCCACGCAGGCCTCGGGAGGGTTTCGGGGACCAGAGTGGGGGTGGGGGAGACCTAGGCGCCTGGCTCCCTGGAGCCCCCACCTTTTCCCCCTGGGCCTCGGTTGCCTTGGCAATCGGAAGCTGCACCCTGGAGGACCCGGAGGCCGCCACCCCACCCTCTCCTTCCTCCCACCCCTCTTTACCGGCAGGCTGCGCCCCTCCTCCCCGCGGAACCTGGGGTATTTTTAGCTGGGGTTCCTGGGAGATGGAGGACTGGGGGGCCTTGACCTGGGCTTGTCTGGCTGCAGACACACTGCTGGAGGGGCTGGGCTGAGATGGGGCAGGGCCTGCCCGGCTGGGGAGGGGGGAGAGGGGCGCTCAGGGGTCCCCCCAACCCGCCCCAGGCCAGGCTCCCAACAGCTCTGAGGAGGGAAAGAGAGGGCCGAGGAGGGGGCGGGGGACCAGGACAGTTTTAATGATCAGCGCCCCAAGGAGAAATCTTTCTTGTCCCTCCCGCCCTCGGGAGCTCAAGCATGCTCTAGCTCCCCAATGCCGGCAGCTCCAGGCCAGGTTCCCCGAGCCCCGCATCTGGCGCCCTCTCAGCCCCTACTGTTGTATCAGAGAACTGCCACCCCCGTTGGGTTCCCGGAACCTGCTGGATTCCTTGCCGCCTCTGCCCCCTTTGCACCTGCAGGGTCCCAGCCTCCTCACCGGCACCTCCCTCTCCAGCCCTTCCCGGAGCAGGCCACACCCTGCCAAGCCCCTGGAAGTAGCACCTGCTGCTCCCTCTCCCGGGCCTGGCTGCCTCCTCAGGGGGCGTCTTCCCTGACCACCCCGCTCCCGCTGCCGCCACACCGCCCCCTTTCTGCCGCAACCCGGCTCACCCACTCACTGACCTGCTCAGGGCCTGTCTCCCCCCATCAGACTGTCCACTGTTTGAGAACAGGGACCCCTCTGTCGTGCCCACCTCTGTGAACTCACACCCGCAGGGCACACTACTTGGAGAAGTAACAGTGGGCACTAAGAGCGAATCGCCGGTCTCCCCTAGAGCAGTGGCTTTCAGAAAATTTCCCAGGGACGAAGAAACTGATTTTACAGGGCAACCCGTTCAACATACGTGGAAAGGATGCAAAAGTTTCACGGAACAGTTCTCACCCTTACTACGCATGATACATGTCAAAATTTCCTCTCTTGCCTTCCCCTTCCAAGAAAATGCTGGCTACAATATTCTGATTTCGTAATCCACGGCCCGAGAGAGAAGGTTCTCAAATTCTCAAATTCCTGCTGAGGCCCCTGGAGCCCCCAGTTCTGCCTGCTCCCACACCCTCTCCACCCATTATCCCACTTTTCCTGTCATCTGGGACCCTCCAGCCCAGCACCCTCTTTTCTTAAAGGAGTCAGAGCCAGGGTGCTTCTACCGAAGCCACCCTGATGCCCCAGCCCTGGCATCGCCCGTGGCCAGGCCCTCCGTCACCTGCCCGCGAGGCCCCCCAGCTCCTCATGCCCCCTCCCTCTTGGCCCTGGCTGGCTGGAGCCCTCTGTCCCCACGGCCTGTCCCCTCCTGGAGGGGAAGAGCAGGGCGAGGCAGGCAGGTGGTGGCGGCTGCAGCCTCCCCTTGGGAAGTTACAGCTCCCCCGTGTCCCCCTCCTCCCTGACCCCCAGCTGGATGACGGAAATAGTCCTAGCTGCCGCTGTTTAACTGTCCCGAGCGGAGATGGTGTGTTGGGGCGCACAGCCTCTCCGCACAACGGGAGTCCCGTCCCCATTTTCCTGATGAAGAAACTGAGGCTCAGGGGTGAAGGCTTGGATCTTAAGGCTCCAAGTGGCCCAGAGGGATGTGCGCTCAGGCGGTCGGGCTCTCAGGGGGCGGGGGGTGGGGGGGACGCAGATAGGCCAGTCTGGCTCAGGGTCCCCTCCCTCGGCCAGGCCTCAGTTTCCCTTGGTGAAAGGAGGGGCCTGGACGTGGTGACCTCAAAGGCCACGTCCAGATCTGACCGTCGCTGTTCTCAGGCCCTCCTGGCCAAGCCCCCGCGGAGGCGGCTTGGGGGTCCTCCTCTCCCCTTGGCGCCGGGGCCCGCAGCCCCGGGTCCTCTCTGGGTGGTCCCAAGCTCCTCTGCTCCTCCCCCACCCCCACTCTCAGGGTCCTCTGCTAAGATGGACCAGCCGACCCCAGCGCTTGCTGGTTCCCTCTCCTGGGAGCGGGGACGCCGCAGCCCAGGGGTTTTCCAGGTTGATGTGAGCGGGGTCCACCTCTCCAGTGAAATCCCGCTGGGGACATGAGACAGTGCCCACAGGGCTGCCCTGGTGAGGGCAGAGCAGGGACGCTGGCTCCGTGTGCCCAGCGGCTTCTCCCCATCCTACTGTCCCTCCCCTTCTCAGGGTGCCCCAGGGGTCTGTGGGACCCAGCTTGAAAACTACAGTGTTAACCCAAAGTAGGTGACCTTCCAGGTGCGGCCAAGAGGGAAAAGGTTCTGGAAGAGTGGGCAGTGCTGGCAGAGCCACCACATGAGCCAGTGGTACGGCCTGGGGCAGGGGCAGAGGGACTCCCAAGCCCCCGGAACTGCCCCGGACAGCACAGCAGAGGCTGGAATGCCACAGCTCGGGGGCCCACCCCTGCTCTCCCCCTGGGTGGCCTCAGCAGACGCCACACCTCCTGCAGCCTCAGTCTCCCCATCTGCACGGGAGGGAGAAGTGAAGTGCAGCAGACACGGCTTAGCAAATAAAGAACGCGGAGGATGCCCCGTGTTGAATGAAGTGTCACTGTCATTGTGGGGAAGCTGTCTACCCTCCCCGGGCCTTGGTTTCCTCCTCCATCAATCAGGCACGATGCTCCTCGTTGTTTCTCGTGAGCAACGAGGGTGTGCATAGTCAACAAACGTACCCGCGGGCAGCCCCCTGTCGCCCTCCCCCCCCCCCCCCCCCCCCCCCCCGGGGGCCCAGTCTTACCCAGGCGGGATGGAGGTGCGCGCACTCCCGCTGGCCGCGCGCTGGGGCCCGGGCCGGTTGAGGTTGTTCTGCCCCGCGGCGGGCGCGGCGCCGGGGGCGCTCGGGCTCCTCGGGGGCGCCCCGGAGGGCGGCGCGGGCTCGGCAGGGCCGGCGGCGGGCGCGGCCCAGAGCGCGGCGCCGGCGAAGGTGGCGCTGGGGCGCACGGCGAGCGCGCCGGGCGGGCCTCCCGGGGGCGGCGGCGGCGGCGGGGGCGCGGGGGGCGCCTTGCGGCGCTGCGAGGCCAGGATGGCGTTGGAGGCGGCGCGCGTGCTGTTGACCAGCAGGCACTGCTGGCACGAGCAGGGCTGGCCCGCGCTGGCGCCCACGGGCCACGACAGCGACTTGGGGATGGAGCCGACCGTGAGCGGGTAGGCGAGGTCCAGGCGGCGGCGCAGGCGGCGGCGCCGGCGCGTCTGGCGGTTCATCTGCGACATGCTGTTGAAGTAGATGAGGTAGCAGAAGCCGAGCGACGAGAGGTCGAGCCACGGGTGCTGCTTCTCGTAGGCGTTCTGGATGGTGATGCAGATGTCCATGTCGTAGGCCGTCCACGCGCCGCCGTCGTTCTCCCACTCCCACACGACGCCCTTGCCCGGCGCCGACGACGGGTCGTACAGGTTGCGCCGCACGGGGCGCATGGTGCCTGCGGCGGCAAACGGGGGTGGGGGGCGTTAGTGCCGTCAAGATGGGGCGGGGGTCAGCCCGGGCCCGAGGGGAGAGCCCCCGCCGCCCCCCGCCCTGGGTAGCAGGAGGGTCGCCACAGGAGCGAGGGGGGAGGAGGGCAGAAGCCGGTGGTCAACACGCTTGGGGGGGCCCGGGGGGGGGGGGCGGATCACAGGATCAACAAGGGGGAGGGGTATGGCAAGGCAGGGCGGGGGGATGGAGAAGGCACCAGGGAGGGGCAAGGTAGTCAAGCCCCCCACCCCCCCAGACACTGTCGAGGTCATGACAAGCCCTGGGGGGAGGAGGGCAGAGTGGGTGGAGCTCTTTAGACAAGGGGGGCACGGGAAGGGGGGGGCCACGCAGGCCAAGAGCATGCGGACTGGTGGATGGTGTCCGTGCCATCTTCCCTCCTTAGTTCCCGCACTCATTCAACCATTTGTTCATCGGTCCATTCATTCCTTGCTAATTCAAGCACTCCTTCATTTATTCATTCAATAATTCATTCGATTGTTCG